>NC_064923.1:397980734-399455561 GCF_023897955.1 Schistocerca gregaria | reverse complement strand
GCATACGGAGCTCCATCGCAGTCTTCACACTGGTAGCATGCCGCGACAGCGTGGACGTGAACCGTATGTGCAGTTGACGGACTTTGAGCGAGGGCGTATAGTGGGCTGCGGGAGACCGGGTGGACGAACCGCCGAATTGCTCAACACGTGGGGCGTGAGGTCTCCACAGTACATCGATGTTGTCGCCAGTGGTCGGCGGAAGGTGCACGTGCCCGTCGCCCCGGGACCGGACCGCAGCGACGCACGGATGCACGCCAAGACCGTAGGATCCTACGCAGTGCCGTAGGGGACCGCACCGCCACTTCCCAGCAAATTAGGGACACTGTTGCTCCTGGGGTATCGGCGAGGACCATTCGCAACCGTCTCCATGAAGCTGGGCTACGGTCCCACACACCGTTAGGCCGTCTTCCGCTCACGCCCCAACATCGTGCAGCCCGCCTCCAGTGGTGTCGCGACAGGCGTGAATGGAGGGACGAATGGAGACGTGTCGTCTTCAGCGATGAGAGTCGCTTCTGCCTTGGTGCCAATGATGGTCGTATGCGTGTTTGGCGCCGTGCAGGTGAGCGCCACAATCAGGACTGCATACGACCGAGGCACACAGGGCCAACATCCGGCATCATGGTGTGGGGAGCGATCTCCTACACTGGCCGTACACCTCTGGTGATCGTCGAGGGGACACTGAATAGTGCACGGTACATCCAAACCGTCATCGAACCCATCGTTCTACCATTCCTAGACCGGCAAGGGAACTTGCTGTTACAACAGGACAATGCACGTCCGCATGTATCCCGTGCCACCCAACGTGCTCTAGAAGGTGTAAGTCAACTACCCTGGCCAGCAAGATCTCCGGATCTGTCCCCCATTGAGCATGTTTGGCACCGGATGAAGCGTCGTCTCACGCGGTCTGCACGTCCAGCACGAACGCTGGTCCAACTGAGGCGCCAGGTGGAAATGGCATGGCAAGCCGTTCCACAGGACTACATCCAGCATCTCTACGATCGTCTCCAGGGGGAGAATAGCAGCCTGCATTGCTGCGAAAGGTGGATATACACTGTACTAGTGCCGACATTGTCCGTGCTCTGTTGCCTGTGTCTATGTGCCTGTGGTTCTCTCAGTGTGACCATGTGATGTATCTGACCCCAGGAATGTGTCAATAAAGTTTCCCCTTCCTGGGACAATGAATTCACGGTGTTCTTATTTCAATTTCCAGGAGTGTAATTTGGGTGAAGGTCACGGTTAAAGCAGGCTCAGACATGGTAATAGGATGTCTCTATAGGCCCCCTGGCTCAGCAGCTGTTGTGGCTGAGCATCTGAAGGATAATTTTGAAAATAAGTCGAGTAGATTTCCCCACCATGTTATAGTTGTAGGTGGAGATTTTAATTTGCCGGATATAGATTGGGGGACTCAAACGTTCGTAACGGGTGGCAGGGACAAAGAACCCAGTGAAATTTTTTAAGTGCTTTATCTTAAAACTACCTTGAGCAGTTAAACAGAGAACCGACTCGTGGCGATAACATATTAGACCTTCTGGTGACAAACAGACCCGAACTATTTGAAACAGTTAACGCAGAACAGGGAATCAGCGATCTTAAAGAGGTTACTGCATCGATGATTTCAGCCGTAAATAGAAATATTAAAAAAGGTAGGAAGATTTTTCTGTTTAGCAAAAGTGAAAAAAAGCAGATTACAGAGTACCTGATGGCTCAGCACAAAAGTTTTGTCTCAAGTACAGATAGTGTTGAGGATCAGTGGATAAAGTTCAAAACCATCGTACAATATGCATTAGATGAGTATGTGCCAAGCAAGATCGTAAGAGATGGAAAAGAGCCACCGTGGTACGACAACCGAGTTAGAAAACTGCTGCGGAAGCAAAGGGAATTTCACAGCAAACATAAATATAGCCTAAGCCTTGCAGACAAACAAAAATTACGCGAAGCGAAATGTAGTGTGAGGAGGGCTATGCGAGAGGCGTTCAATGAATTCAAAAGTGAAGTTCTACGTGCTGACTTAGAACAAAAACCTAAGAAATTTTGGTCTTATGTCAAAGAGGTAGGTGGATCAAAACAAAATGTCCAGACACTCTGTGACCAAAATGGTACTGAAACAGAGGATGACAGACTAAAGCCGAAATACTAAATGTCTTTTCTCAAAGCTGTTTCACAGAGGAAGACTGCACTGTAGTTCCTTCTTTAGATTGTCGCACAGATGACAAAATGATAGATATAGAAGTAGACGACAGAGGGATAGAGAAACAATTAAAATCGCTCAAAAGAGGAAAGGCCGCTGGACTTGATGGGATACCAGTTCGATTTTATACAGTGAGAGTGATTTCAGGTGTGCCGCAGGGGAGTGTCATAGGACCGTTGCTATTCACAATATACATAAATGACCTTGTGGATGACATCGGAAGTTCACTGAGGCTTTCTGCAGATGATGCTGTCGAGAGGTTGTAACAATGGAAAATTGTACTGAAATGCAGGAGGATCTGCAGTGAATTGACGCATGGTGCAGGGAATGGCAATTGAATCTCAATGTAGACAAGTGTAATGTTCTGCGGATACATACATTATCATTTAGCTACAAAGTAGCAGGTCAGCAACTGGAATCAGTTAATTCCATAAATTATCTGGGAGTACGCATTAGGAACGATTTATAATAGAATGATCATATAAAGTTGATACGAGACTGGAATAGAAGGGAGAAGCGATAGAGGTACTCAGGGTACCCTCCGCCACACACCGTCAGGTAGCTTGCGGAGTGTGGATGTAGATGTAGATAGCTGTGACACTAAGCTGATCTTTCTTTTTGACATACAAATGGTCTCTAGTACAAGGGCTATACAAAACGCTGGACCCTAAGTTTTTATCACCAATAGAATGAGAGGTATCAGCACCGGAAAATCCCGTTTTTATGCGTGGCGTTTTCGAACAAATTAGGAACACACGCTGTTGTATGCATACCGATAGCCCATGTATTCCTGTAGTTTGTACCTATGTTCCTAGACAAAAACAGTCCGTCGAACAAAGTTGTCGATCAATATGATCGGTGATCGTGATGAAATGAAGGGCGAAATATTAAAAGATATTTTTAGTGAATAGCGCAACCGGCCATAATTGTTGCCTGTTTGCGTTATAAACCATTAACAAATATCCGCAGAATGTATGAGATCCAGCATGGACGAAAAATATTAAATCATGTTTTCCGAAACAACCACAACGAAGAAGACTGCAGCGCATTTCATACGTTCCACTGGCTTGAGGATACGGGGGTGAATAAGCGAGCGAGGCATTGAAAAATCGCTGAAGTCGCTCGATAGAGTAAAGCCACCGGGGCTGCTGGGGTACTCGTTATTCTGTATTGAACATTCTGAGTAACTGGTCTCTATTCTGCCATCATTTTGCCTCGTGTCGCCGAAACAGCGGAACGTGCTACGTGTCTGGAGAAACGCAAAGAAATTTCCTGTCTTTAAGAAGAATAGCAAGATGGGCTTGCAGAGCTGATTGCCTCGGTCTCTAAAGGCAATTTACTGTATAATTATGGAATATATATCATACTCATGTTTGATAATATGTATTTATGGGGATAGAGCAACTACTATGTAGGAGTCTAGATGGTTTCCACAAGGACTGGTCGAGTGAAACTCAGGTTGCTTTGCTCATTCATGAGGTACAAAAGGCGTTAGACAGGAGAGATCAGGTTGATACCGTATTTCTTGGTTTGCTGAAAGCTTTCGATGCAGTTGCACACAAGTCTAGCAAACACAATTAGGCCTATAAGGAATATCCAAACAGGTTTGCGACTGAATTCAAGACTTAGTTACAAGCAGATTTCAGTAAGTCACTATTAATTGCAAGGCATAGATGAGGTATCCCCTCACTTAGATACAGCTAATGTAGTTTCACAAAACTGTTGACACGACGCTCATAGTCCTACCGTTTACGCAGTCACGGGCATTGTGAAATTTAGTTACATTTTGTATTTCCGTAAATTATTATGAAAATAATGTATTTCTTAGTGTAATGTACTACAATTTTGAAACCTATGTTTAATTTTTATTATCCTAAGGGTTGATTCTGCTGCGTTTTCTGTTTAATTTCTTGTGGCGCAAGCGAGCGCCTCAGCAGACTAGAGTCTGCTCTTGAACGGGCCACTACTACGGCCGACACCCCGGTGAAAGGTCGTGAGAAGATGAAGTTCGGCCATCGCGCAGCCACTGCTTTTCGTTTCTTAACAGTAACTTTTTTTACGTGATTGTTTGTGCTCCCCAGGCGTATCTGTTAACAGAATAATTTACGTCTATAGTGTGCTTACAACTTTTGTTGTTTTTTTCGTTCGACTGAAAAATGTGTGAAGAAAGGAAAACATTCACACATTAACTACCTCCTTTGAACGGAATACAATGTTGATGAAGGAAAATGTAGTACTACCATAAAACTGGGAAAATTGTACACTAACGCAGTACTCTGTGACAACAGAGCACTTTAGCTTTTTGTTCTTAAATACTGTAACTCTATTCAACATTCAACACATAGTTATTCTGCAGTACGTTCTTGCATAGTGCAGCCGTTAGTGATGGAACATAAAAATACGTGCAATACACTTGAGCTGTCACAAAACAATATAGTCTGCAGGTGAAAAACCGCGTTTTCAGTTTTCTTCTACACTTTTTGCAACTGGAGATAAATTAGAAGAGCTGTCTAACTGAAGGTAAGTTGATACAAATAAGTTCTATCTTCAGACATTTCACAAAATTTTTTTCAGCCATTGGAGAGCGAAAGATATTATTTCGGCAGACTGTAGGGGTAACTTGTTGACAGCAAGTATTCCTGCAGAAACATGTGTGACAGCGAAATTGTAAAATACAGTTCAGATAAATGAAAGTATGAACTTTTGTGAACGGTTTAGTAAAAGAGGCTGTTTAGTTTCTCATTATAACCTTGATTCTAAATGTAACATGAAAATGCTCAGAATATTATGTTAATTACCTTCCTTAGAGGAAGTTGGGTTATATGCAAGTGTCGTGACTTGTTTTTTCTCGTATGGTTCCATCGAACAGAAGCACAAATAAATGTTTAAATGTTTGATTTGATTACGTTTCTTGATATCATTATGTTTTTTCATTCTTATTTTTCTCAGTGAGGATAGGCCTACAATTATTTGAATCTTAAAAAAATTAGAAAAATGTCTCACCATACTGACAAATCGTGCGACAATTGCTTTTCTGTGTAGTGATAAAAATATAAAATTGAGCAAATATGTAACAAAGTTAGAACTATGTGTCATAAAGAAACAATAGGCCAGCCTAGCCTTGTGACAGTTGAATTTAACTCTACTTTCCTTTTCTTGGACTTCACTCATTATGTTGCCCACAGTTGGGAGGCGAAGGGTGGGGGTGGGGAAGTAGGGTGAGGCGTCAGGGGTGGGGTATCTTTGTGACAGTTAATTGAGGTCTAGGACTAGAAACTGGCACATAATATAATTCCCTTCACAAACCGTGCGGTGGCATGACGAGTAGAGATGTTGGTGTACCTATAGAAATTAGAAATTTCTAAATCTGCAAGGAAGTTTCATCATAAATTTAAATGAAAGGAAAGCGTAGTAGACAAACAGAAGCATACGAAGCAAAAATGAGCGCACGGAATGAAATGCAAGGAACGACCGTACAAAAAATTCCAAGCAGCTTTGGCCTTAAGTTAAGTGAGTAAACGGATGCAGTCGCTCATTTATCATACAAGCATGGAACGGGAAAATACCAAAGAGATCGCTGAAATAGAGAATTCCAACTTAAGACATTGTTTCACCGTTCTTACGACTCCTTGAGTTTCCGCACGATGATAGAGATGTCGGATATTCAGATAAAATTTCGCAGAAAGGAAAGTGAACTTACTTCAAAAACAGATCGAAGTTCGGAAGATCAAGTAGATAAGAAGACAAGTCCTAATAGAAATCCTTGGATATCAGAGGAGATACTGAAATTAATTGATGGACAGGAAGTGCAAAATGCCTAAGAAGGAATCTGATTATTTAGAAGCATATATCACTACGTGGAAGACAGAAACCATCTATAGGGAAATTAGAGGTCTTCGAAAAGAAACAGCTGTTTCGGCTGTTTGGATATCATGAGATCAAAATGAAAATCAATAATAATCAAAACAGGAACAGATTAAAAGTGGAAGGAGAATATAGTGGGGCTAGTGAAGGGAAAGTAACTTGAAGGAATCTTACAGAAAGGGAAGAGGACGTAGATAATGATGAGATAGGAGATATGACAGTGTGAGAAGAATTTGACAGGACACTAAAAAACTTAAGTAGATACAAAGCCCCTGGAATAGGCGACATTCAGATAGAACAGCTGACATATCCTAGGACAGCCATCTATGGTAAAACTATTCCAGCCCGTGCGCAAGACGTATGACACATGCGAAATACCCTCAGACTTCAAGAAGAATGTAATAATTCTAATTCCAAAGGAAAGAGGTGCTGATAGGTGGGTATATTACCGGACTGCCAGTTTAATATTTGTTGTAAAATGTAAGTACTAACACGAATTCCTTACAGAAGAGTGGAAAACCTGGTACAAGGTGACCTCAGGAAAGACCAGTTAGGATTCCGCAGAAATGTAGGGTAACGCGAGGCAATACTGACTCTACGACTTCTCTTAGAAGGTAGGTTAAGAAAAGACAAATCTATATTTAAATCATTTGTAGACCTAGAGAAAGATTTTGACAATTTTGACTGGAATACTCTCTTTGAAAGTCTGAAGGTAGCAGCGGTAAAATACAGGGAGCGAAGGTTATTTACGACTTGTCCAGAAACAAGACGGCAATTGCCGAGTGAAGAAGTGGTAGAGAAGGGAATGAGACAGAATTGTGGCCTATCTCCAATGTTATTCAATCTGTACATTGAAAGCAGTAAAAGAAACCAAGGAAAAATTTGGAATATTAATTAAAGTTCAGGGAAAAGAAATAAAAACTTTGAGATTTGCCGATGACATAGTAGTTCTGTGACAGAGAGCATTGGAGTTGGAAGAGCAACTCAATGGAATGGACAGTGTCTCGAAAAGGGGGTATAAGATGAACATCAATAAAAACATTTTAAAAAAAAACAGTTAATGGAATGTAGCCAAATTAAATCAGATGACGTTGAGTCAATTAGATTAGGAAACGGGTCACTTAAAGCAGTAGATGAGTTTTGTTATTTGGGCTGCAAAATAACCGATGATAGAGTAGAGAGGACATAAAATTGAGGCTGAAAATGGAAAGAAAAGTGTTTCTGAAGAAGAGAGATTTGTTAGCATGGGATATAGATACAAACGTTAAGAAATGTTTTCTGAAGGTATTTGCCTGGGATGTAGGCTTGTATGGAAGCGAAATGAGGATTACAAAAAGTTCAGACCAGAAGAGAACAGAAGCTTTGAAATGTGATGCGACATAAGAATCCTGAAGACTGAGTGAGTAGATCACGTAACTAATGAGGTGGTACTGAACAGAATTAGGGAGAACAGAAATTTGTAGCAAAGCTTGACTAACAGAAGGGAACGGTTGATAGAAAACGTTCTGAGACTCCTGGAAAAAACAATTCAGTATTTGAGGGAGGTGTGTCTGTGGGGGGAGGGTAAAAGTTAAAGAGGGACTCCAAGAGATGAATACAATTCAGGTTCAAAAGGATGTAGTTTGCAGATTAAGAACTGCATCAAACCAGCCTTGAGACCCAACACCACAACAACAACAACAACTAAGGAGGACACCGCGAATGATCAAGGAACTGAATCACCATAAATGTCAAGAAATTTCTCTGAAATCTGAGACGGCAGACGGCTGAAGCTTGCCGGAAAATATCCCACGAAAGGCACTTGCAAAACTTCAAGACACAGCAATTTGGTTATATACTTTAACATCCTGCGTATCGGTACCGAAGTCAGAGCAGATAAGAATTGGTTAATTACTGCGTCCACTGATGTATCCGGCAACCTAACTTTCATCTGTCAGACACTCAGATCTATACCAAACCTTCTATGTCGATAGAGTATCAACCAAAACTCCGATTTAGTTCGTGCTACGTGCTGTCGTCCAGCAGAACTGGAATAAACGTTAATTAAAAGTAATGCCAGAACTACCAGACTACTGGAGAAGCATATCTATCGAAATCTAATCAAAATCTACCTAGTGTGGTCTCCATGGGTGAATTGGTAGATGAAGATGAGCTAGGAGATACGACACTGTGGGAAGAATTTGACAGGACATCAAAAAACTTAAGTACAAACAAAGCCCCTGGAATAGACCCTATTCTGTCAGAACTGCTGACATTCTTGGGTATGATAAAATTATTCCACCTCGTGTGCAAGACGCATGAGGCAGGCTTCAAGAAGAATGTCATAATTAAAGTTCTAAGGAAAAGAGGTGTTGACAGGTGTGAATATTACCGGACTGTCAGTTTAATAAGTCTTACAGAATTGTCCTTTTGGCAGTCTGCTTCAATTTGTATCTTTGGAAGTAGTAAATCTATAAAGTAAATTTCACATAATATACAATTAGAAAAGAAACATAAATAAAAAAGTGTATCGTACGTGTGGAAGTAACGTAATAATAATAATAATAATAATAATAATAATAATAATAATACAAATAGTGGTAATACTAAACCAAATAATGAATTAATAAAAAGTACATAACGTTCAAAAATCAATGTAAACGAGACCCCCCCCCCCCCCCCCCGCCCTTACATACACACACACCACACACACTGCGTCATTCATTGAGGAGCAAAGGCTTCACGATAGTGGTAGCATACGAAGACGTGTGTGAAGCAAATTACTTTCGTACACCAAGCACATTGATGAATCCCACATTTGCGCATCCACCCTGTATATTGCAGAATGAAAGCGTGTGTCTGAAACAGAACTTCGTCGAAGTTTCAAAAGGGCTGGGTTCATCAACGAGTTCAGCCAACCCAGACGGTGAGAATTATAGAAACGGGGACAATACAACTGATTGTATGTGAGGGACTTGCAGCCTAAGAAGATTATTCCGTTGTTACAGACTTATCTCTTCCCAAGAATTTCAAGAAGCATCGGATATTTTACTAATCATTTGCCTTTACATTCTAAAGATATGAAGATCAAGGAGTTGACAAATGAGGATTGTGAAACTTCCTGGCAGATTAAAACAGTGTGTCCGACCGAAACTCGAACTCGGGACGTTTGCCTTTTGCGGGCAAGTGCTCTACCAAAGCTACCGAAACTGGACTCACGATCGTACCTCACAGTTTTACTTCTGCCAGTATGTCGTCTCCTACCTTCCAAACTTTACAGAAGCTCTCCTGCGAACCTTGCAGAACTAGCAATCCTGAAAGAAAGGATACTGCGGAGACATGGCTTAGCCACAGCCTGGGGGATGTTTCCAGAATGAGATTGTGTTAGCAAGGATTGTATGAATTGTGATTTTCTCTTCTGGTAGGTTGATTTGTATGTACAGGTCACGAAGAACACTGGTGTCTTTGTGGGACCATTAAGAATCCATTATTATCAGAAATTTCTGTCCACTAATTTATTTCACTACCGTTTTTTGTAGAAATGTTGTGAACAGTTCTTTGGTCTGTTTTCCGAAGGGGTTAGAGTGGAAAATGAAAGTTTTTGCTGGGGACATGGATTGATGTATAAGAGTACTCAATGAGGCTCTTGAAGGACAACAAACAGCTTTGGAGCAAGAATGAGATTTTCGCTCTGCAGCTGAGTGTGCGCTGATATGAAACTTCCAGGCAGACTAAAACTGCATGCCGGACCGAGACTCGAACTCGGAACCTTTGCCTTTCGCGGGCAAGTGGTCTACCAACTGAGTTACCCAAGCACGACTCACGCCCTGTCCTCACAGCTTTACATCTGCCAGTACCTCGTTTGGAATGTAGGAGACGAGATACTGGCAGACGTGAATCTGTGAGGACGGAGCGTGAGTCATGCTTGGGTAGCTCACTTTCCCGAGAAAGGCAAAGGTCTCGAGTTAGAGTCTCGGTCCGGCACACAGTTTTAGCCTGCCAGAAAGTATCATATCAGCTTTGGAGCAAGTTTACCCGTCTGTGAAAGCAATGGAATAACTGTGTACGAATGGGTTGTCGTGAGAACCGACTGTATGACCCCTACATTATCTTGAGAACCTCTACCTACAAGGGTGCGGCCCTCAGTCATCTCCTTGTTGAATCCACTGTCGTCAGCGTTGTAGATAACTGCGTCTATGTAGGCTGTCATTGCCAGTCTTCTACCGTTTTCTGAACGTCGTTTCTGTTGCGGTAAATTTTCATTGTAACAAAAGATTTGACTTAACGGCTTAGAACATTGTTTTTAGGCTTTCAGCGCAAGATCCAACTGTCACTGGCGTCAGGTCTTGAAATGAAACTGCCTCGCCTTTGTTTTCGTCCACAATTTCATGTCTACATAGTGAACACATCGACTTCCCTGGCGGCGGTGTTTGAAGGTCTCCATCAAATGCATTGTTATATGCTTGCGCTTCTTCTTCACAGACAATAACTCTCCACTTTCCCACTACCGTTTCCGTTCGTACAACGTACACCGTGTAGGACATCTAGTGAGAAATCCGTTTTTCATTGCAGACATCGTGCGATGTGCAAATGTTTGGAATGGCTTCCGCTGCTTCTTGACGTTAAGCCAATATTTGAGCATTTAGGTTATCTCTTTTCTTGCGTAAAACACTGTCGTTTTTTCCTTCTGTGGTATTTCATCATTTCGATCACTTGAGGGCTCTTCTGGCGACGATATAAAAGATTTCGACTCTCGTCAGTTCACTTGATCGCAAACGAACCATTCTGTTCCACCTAGCGTGCGCTTGTGGATATCTAACGTCTCCTCTTCTGCGACGTTCCATTGCTCAACTATGTCCAGTAGGAATGCTGCACACATTCTCTCATCGTTAGTTATTTACGTTGTTGCACGTACATAGCAGTCGCTATGCAACAGTTCGACGAGAATGTCAATAACATTCCATGGGTTAATATCGCACATTGTCACTACCTGTAGCTTGCAGACTGGATAGCAAGTGTTGATCCTTTTGCCTGTGTGTACATAAACACCAGAACTCTAGACACAAAACCCACATCTAAAGCACGCTGTGTTGCCATCTGCTGTCAATTATTAATATTATTATTAATACTTCCGCACATGTGATGCAGTTGCTTCTTTATTCAATTGTCCCATTGTTCGTGTTTATTGTGTGAAACTACAACCGCAGTAGCTGATTCATCACGAGTGGAGTCTGTTCTGTCGCCCGTGTCCGACAGAACACTATACCTACCCATATAAATGTACTCTATAGTTTTGCTACTTTCAACTAACGAAGCGAAACATTGCTAAAAGAACATTTCTAAAAACTCCGAGAAGTTTTTTTTAAATGTCAGGGAAATGGCCTCCCATGGAACAGTTTCACACTTAAGCAGTTAAAAGAATTTGTTACCAATGGGATATGAACTCGCATTTTTTGGTACATCCAGCGAACGCTATACCAAATCAGCCACGGAAGCAATTCGAGGTAAACAATCATATATATGCGTTTCCTCTGATATGGTATCTTTGATTTTACTTTTAATTAGCATTTAAACCCATTCTCCTTGACGACAGCACATAGTAAGAACTAAATCGGGGCTTAGGCTGATACTCTACCGAGATACAACGTTTGGTACCGATCTCAGTGTCTGATATGTGGAGGTTTGGCTGTGAGCAGTCATTCCTTCCGCGCTGTGTATGCGAATGGAACGGGAAGAAGCTCCAGCAAGTGGTATAGTGGGACGAACCCTCTGTCATGCACTTCCCACTGATTTGCGCAGAATGAATGTAGGTAAACGAAAAATGTAAAAACACAGTAGGTAAAGTAGGTATACTTGACGAAAAATTAATTCCTTTTTAATCAATACGCCCTTCGCAACAAATGTAAGCAATATGAATTCCGGTAGACCTAGAGACAGTGAGATCCTGTGAACCGTTACATTCAGATTTAACTGTGCCTCGCCACATAAAACAATCTTCCTCTTAACGATATCGTTTTCCACGTGTTCCATTCACATACCGCAATATGCAGTCCCCATTGTCTTCAAAACATATTCTTTCTCTTCGTGGGTGGGAGTTGGGGGGGGGGGGGGGTCGAACTCAGTCTTCTAACGCTCGGCACAGCCCCCACAAATTCCTTTCTCGTGACCTCATCATCTCCGAGTACCACTTCCACCTTACATCCTGAATTATTTAGTGGATGCTTTGTAATATGTCTTATTCTGCAGATTTTACACTCTGCAGCTCCATCTAGTATCAGAGAAGTTATACACTGATGCCCTAGAATGTGTCCTGTCACTATTTCCATTCTTCTTGTGAACGTTTTCTATAGTTCCATTCTTCATCAATTTTACGAAAAACCTCTTCATTTCTTATGTTTTTAGTTCAACTAATTTTCAATATCTTTCTGCAGCACCACATTTCAAACGTTTAGATGCTCTTCTTTTCCGGTTGTCCCACGGTCCATGGTTCAGTACCATACTGTGTTATATTGTAAAAGCACATTCTCAGAAATTTAATCCTGATTAAGGCCGATGTTTAACACTAACAGACTTATATTGGCCGGGAATTCTCTCTGCATCTATGCTAATCTGCTTGTTATGTGACCTTACCTTCATCCGTCCTAGATATGCGACTTGCTACCCTCCAATGTGTCCCCTCCAATGTGTTATTCTGTGAGTGTGCTTGTTTGACTTCCCTTGCTGTGAATCAACTGGCGACTGGTCATCGGAGCACCTCAAACTACCGCCTAACCTAAAATACCCTCTTGTGCACTCCACAAGTACTCTGCTACCCGAGTAGCGGCTTCCTTTGTGTAATGCACCCCTAACCTATCAAGGGGAGTCCTACAAATCCCCATACTATAACACAGGTTCAGAAATCTGCAGCCAAGACCGTCACAGAGTCGACGAAGTTCAAATGGTTCAAATGGCTCTAAGCACTATTGGACTTAACATCTGATGTCATCAGTCCCCTAGTCTTGAGAACTACTTAAACCTAACTAACCTAAGAACAAGGATTCGAACCTGCGACCGTAGAGGCTCCATAAAGTGCCTAACAATGGAGCTCCCAATAACCAGTAAACCCCTCCATCTTTGTGCCTGCTCCCACCTGTCCACTCACAGGACGAATGGGCGGAGCCAGCCGGCCAGCCTGCACATTGGCCCTCCGCCTCGAGCGACGCGAACGCGTTACCGCCCGCCGCTCACCCTGCTGTGAGTTCGGATCCACCGCAATGTGTGCACCAGGAGGTGCCTCGGAAGCAGAGCCCGCTGACAAAACACGCGACACCTGAGGTGTCCCACGCGACGAGCCAGATTATCCGCCACCACTACATTCCGAGGCAGCAGCACGATCAGTGGTTCGCGAACTGCGGCCAGCTCCTCCTACGTTCGCACACAGCGTACACCCATCCTACCCAACCTAACAAAACTAACTGAACAAGTGAACTATAAAAGCAAACAATCCTAAATATGCGACTGGCTAATCTCCGATGTGTCTCCAATGGACGTTGCCGTGTTAAAGAGCTACGTAACTGGCTGTTCAGCGAAAGACTGAATGAATTTACACCTATAAAACGCGAGATTAACCATCTTAAACTCAGAAACAATCACGGAATCTAATAAATATGCTACGTGGGAAACACAGAAAATGATAAATACTTAACCTGCCGCTCTTTAGAAACACTCGTATCACAACCGAGAGCTGAAGACTGACTCACTTGAACTGTGGAAGTTTTCGTAGTAAAATTCCTGAATTTACTGACCTCCACGAAAGTTATCGCGCTCAGATTATTTTTGGGACTATGAGCTGGCTCAAATCCGAAGTGGAAGGCTCTGAGGTATTTAGCGAGTCGTGGAACGTATATCGGAAAACAGATTGGAGGCCATAGAAGATAGTCTTCATAGCAGTTTAAGTTGAGTGTGACAGTAAAGTCGTCTGGTCCCGTATTACAGGTATAGGTGAAAATAAGTTAATTGTTGGATGTTGTCATTGGCCGTCCGGCTCCGCTGTGGAACTTCTACAGTCATTCAAAGAACGTCTACGGTCAGTAGCGCGTAGATACTCAGATCATGCAATCAGTCAGGCCGTGTCCGCTGCCGCGTGGCTCCTCTCAGCTTGCACGGTCATTGCCGCTCCCATCATTTAAAACAAAAAAAAATTTAAAAGATTTTAAATTTTAACTAGCGCTTTTACCAGATGATGGTATACTGGACATGAATGGTGGTGAATGGCTACAAGGCAATGTTCAACGTTACTATGTTATAAATAGCGTATATTGCCTTAGGATGCACTGACAAGTGGTGCGAAACCCGTCGCAGATTTGGTTGGTTGGTTTGTGGGGGTTAAAGGGACCAGACTACTTAGGTCATCGGTCCCTTGTTCCACGACCATAATAATACACGAAGAAAAGTCCAACAAGCAATAAACACATAACGGAGACGACAAGGGACGACACAGTACAAGAAAGACATAGACGAAGACCAGAGAAAAGAGATTAAAAGACACACAGAGTGCGACGGTCATTGGCCGACCATGAAAATAAAACTGGAAAGGCCAACAACCAAGGGACACATTAAAACACCACAAACTAAAACCCCAGGCCAAAAGCCACAGTCGACACTAAAAAAAATAAAAAGGGACTCTCATATTGAATGATAAAAACCCCCTGCTCGAATAAAACGGAGAACTAAGTCAGCCATAGTAGAGTCATCGGTTAAAAGAGCAGGGAGTGTATCAGGCAGCGCGAACGTCTGCCTGAGGGCAGTTAAAAGTGGGAAGTCTAGTAAGACGTGTACCACGGTCAGGGCCAATCCGCAGCGACAGAGAGGCGGGTCGTCACGGCGCAAGAGATACGCTTGCGTGAGCCGGGTATGTCCTATGCGGAGCCGCCAGAGGACGACAGCGTCCTTGCGAGACCCCCGCATGGAGGAGCGCCATACACTGGTTGTCTCCTTGACTGCCCGAAGTTTGTTGGGAGAGGGCAGGGTGCGCCACTCATCACGCCAAGCAGCAAGGACCTTCTGCCGCAATACGGATCGGACGTCACTCTCTAAAAGACCGATCTCCATGGCCGGGGAACTGACCGCCTGTTTCGCCAGTTCGTCAACCCGCTCGTTACCCGGGATGCCGACGTGACCCGGGGACCAAACAAAGGTGACAGAGCGGCCGCAACGGACGAGAGTATGGAGGGACTCCTGGATGGCCATCACCAGACGGGAACGAGGGAAACACTGGTCAAGAGCTCGCAAACCGCTCAGGGAGTCACTACAGACGACAAAGGACTCACCTGAGCGGGAGCGGAGAAACTCTAGGGCACGATAGATGGCAACCAACTCGGCAGTGTATACACTGGAGCCAGCTGCCAATGACCGTTGCTCACAATAGTCCCGTAGAGTGAGAGCGTAACCAGTGTGACCAGAGACCACCGAACCGTCGGTGTAGGCCACCGCCGCGTTCGGAAACTCGGCCAGGATGGAAAGAAAGCGGCGGCGGAGGGCCTCCGGAGGCACTGAGACCTTCGGACCCTGTGCCAAGTCGAGCCGAAGGCACGGTCGGGGCACACTCCACGGGGGCAGACGGAGATTGGCCCGGAAAACAGGCGGCAGAGGAAAAAAGTCAAGGCCACGGAGAAGGTCCCGGAGGCGAACCGCAATGGGACACCCTGACCGGGGCCGCCTGTCTGGAACATGGACGATCGAGCGCGGGAACAGGAGACGGTAGGTTGGATGCCCTGGCATGCTATAAACGTGCGCGGCATAGGCGGCCAGAAGGCGGTCACGCCGGAACCGCAATGGAGGGACACCAGCCTCCACAAGTATGCTGTCGACGGGGCTTGTCCGGAACGCTCCCGTGGCGAGGCGGATCCCGCAGTGGTGTATGGGATCCAGCAATCGCAATGCTGAAGGCGAGGCAGAACCGTACGCCACACACCCATAATCAAGGCGGGACTGGATCAGCGCTTGATATAGGTGGAGGAGGGTGGACCGGTCGGCACCCCACCTGGTGTGGCTTAAGCAACGGAGAGCGTTTAAGTGCCGCCAGCATGTTTGCTTCAGCTGCCTAATATGGGGCAGCCAAGTCAACCGGGTATCGAACACCAGTCCCAAGAACCGATGCGTCGCGACCACAGCAAGAGGTTCACCGTCAAGGTAAAGGCGCGGCTCAGGGTGAACCGTGCAACGCCGGCAGAAATGCATAACGCAGGTCTTCGCGGCCGAAAACTGGAAGCCGTGCGCTACAGCCCATGACTGCGCCTTGCGGATGGCACCTTGCAGCTGCCGTTCAGCAGCGGCGATGCCACTGGAGCTGTAATAGAGGCAGAAGTCGTCCGCATATAAAGAAGCCGCGACGGACGACCCCACCGCCTCAACGAGCCCATTGATGGCAATTAAAAACAGGGACACACTGAGGACAGACCCCTGTGGGACCCCGTTCTCCTGGACCCGGGAGGAACTATGCGACGCAGCTACTTGCACGCGGAAGGAACGATACGAAAGAAAATTCTGAATAAAAATCGGGAGCGGGCTCCTAAGGCCCCACCCATGAAGTGTGGCCAGGATGTGATGGCGCCAAGTCGTATCGTATGCCTTCCGCATGTCGAAGAAGACGGCAACCAGATGTTGGCGGCGCGCAAAGGCTGTACGGATGGCAGACTCCAGGGAGACCAGATTATCGACGGCAGAGCGGCCTTTACGGAACCCACCCTGAGACGGAGCCAGAAGGCCCCGAGACTCGAGGAGCCAACTCAACCTCCGGCTCACCATACGTTCCAGCAACTTGCAAGGAACGTTGGTGAGGCTTATGGGGCGATAGCTGTCCACCTCCAGCGGGTTCTTGCCAGGTTTCAATACGGGGAGGACTATGCTTTCCCGCCATTGAGACGGGAAAACACCCTCGACCCAGACGCGATTGAAAAGATCTAGGAGGCGTCGCTGGCAAGGCACTGAGAGGTGTTTCAGCATCTGGCTGTGAATGCGGTCTGGTCCAGGAGCCGTATCAGGGCAAGCAGAAAGTGCGCTCTGGAATTCCCATTCGCTGAAAGGAGCATTGTACGACTCCGCGTGGCGCGTGTGAAAGGAAAGCCTCCGACTTTCCAACCGCTCTTTCCGGGAGCGGAAGGCCAACGGGTAGTTCGTTGACGCGGAACACTGAGCAAAATGCTCTGCTAACCGGTCCGCAATCGTGTCGGAGTCGGTGCACACCGCTCCATTCAGCGAAAGCCCAGGGACAGAGACAGGTGGCCGATAGCCTTGGAGTCGCCGAATCTTGGCCCAAACCTGCGATGCAGAGGTACGGACGCCAATGGTGGAAACATAACGTTCCCAGCACTCCTGCTTCCGTTGGCGAATAAGGCGTCGGGCTCGGGCGCGGAACTGTTTAAAAGCAATGAGGGTCTCCAACGACGGGTGCCGCTTATGGCGCTGAAGAGCCCGCCGGCGATCTCGAATCGCCTCTGCGATCTCGGGCGACCACCACGGCACAGTCCTCCGCCGAGGTGACCCGGATGTACAGGGAATCGCAGATGCCGCCGCAGAAACGATGCTGGTGGTGACCGACTGAACCACCGCATCAATCGGATCAGTGGAAGGAGGTGCGATCACTGCGACAGATGTAAATAAGTCCCAATCAGCCTTATTCAGAGCCCATCTGGAGGGGCGTTCAGAAGAGTGACGCTGTGGCAGTGACAGAAAGATGGGGAAATGGTCACTACCACATAAGTCGTCATGGACCCTCCAGTGGATGGATGGTGAAAGTCCGGGGCTGCAAATAGAAAGGTCAATGGCCGAAAACGAGCCATGGACCGCACTAAAGTGGGTCGCCTCTCCCGTGTTTAAAAGGCAGAGGTCAAGCTGTGACAGAAGAGTCTCGACATCTCTGCCCCGGCCAGTAATCGCGGCGCTACCCCACAAGGGGTTATGGGCGTTAAAGTCGCCCAGCAACACAAAGGGAGGCGGCAGTTGTCCTATCAATGCAGCCAACACATGACGAGAGACATCACCATCCGGCGGAAGGTGCAAACTGCAGACAGTAATAGGCTGAGGCGTCCACATTCTTACAGCGACAGCCTCTAAGGGTGTATGAAGAGGCACACACTCGCTGTAGATAGAGTTAAGGACGTAGACGCAGACTCCACCAGACACCCTCTCATAAGCTGCCCGGTTCTTATAATAACCCCGATACCCTCGTAGGGCAGGGGTCCGCATTGCCGGAAACCACGTTTCCTGGAGGGCAATGCAGAAGAAAGGGTGACTGCTGACGAGTTGGCGGAGCTCAGCAAGGTGGTGGAAAAAACCGCTGCAGTTCCACTGGAGAATCACTTTGTCCATGGGCGAAATAGGCGTGAAGGGACCGAGGAGGCAGATCACGTCACTGGGTCACCTGCTGTCACCGATCGAGGACCAGTACAATCGGCGTCCTTGGCGTCTGAGGGTATGGCGAGATCCAGGTCCTCAGCGGACGCCAGGATCTCCACCTCATCCGCAGACGCAGAGCCTGTATGGAGCGGTGGGGTGGATGCCACCGCGCGTTCCTTGGCCTTAGAGGCCTTCTTCTTCTTCGTCTTCTCTCTCTGCTCCTTGGGCTTTACTGGCTGGGAGGGCTCCACCGAGTCAGTCTCTGGGACGGAGGAGGAGCGGGAAGCCCTGCGACCAGCCGCTGGCCTGCTTTTCAGCCATTGGCTGACGTCACCCTTCCCAGAGGTGGAAACCTGGGAAGGGAGGGACCCGAGGGATCCCTTGCGAGAGAGAGTCGCCGAAGAAGTCGGACGCTTCTCCGGCTTAGAGTTGGGGACTTGTGTCCCCGATGGTTGGGGGGTCGTTGCTCCTGAGGTAGGTGGTGCAGGAGCAACAGATGGGGAAGTGCCCCCCACCGTCAAGGGGGCAGGTGTAGTATTCCGGCTCAGAGTGTTCAGTGGAATCGGTGCAGCAGATGACAAAACTACTGTTTTGGCAGCGGTGGCATAGGAGCTGGTCAGAGCCACAGGATGTAGCCTCTCGTATTTCCGCTTAGCCTCAGTATAGGTCATGCGGTCCAGGGCCTTATATTCCATGATCCTTCGTTCTTTCAGTAGAACCTTGCAGTCTGGCGAGCAAGGGGAATGGTGTTCGCCGCAGTTCACACAGATGGGAGGCGGCGCACATGCAGTATTAGGATGTGAAGGGCGTCCACAATCTCTGCATGTCATGCTGGAAGTACACCGAGATGACATGTGGCCGAACTTCCAGCATTTGAAACATCTCATCGGGGGAGGGATATAGGGCTTCACATCACATCGGTAGACCATCACCTTGACCTTTTCGGGTAGGACGTCACCCTCGAAGGCCAAGATGAAGGCACCGGTGGCTACCTGATTATCCCTCGGACCCCGATGGACGCGCCGGACGAAGTGAACACCCCGCCGTTCTAAATTGGCGCGTAGCTCGTCGTCTGACTGCAAGAGTAGGTCCCTATGGAATATAATGCCCTGGACCATGTTGAGACTCTTATGGGGTGTGATCGTGACGGAAACATCCCCCAACTTGTCACAAGCGAGTAACTGCCGTGACTGTGCAGAGGATGCCGTTTTGATCAATACTGCCCCAGAGCGCATTTTGGACAAGCCTTCCACCTCCCCAAACTTGTCCTCCAAGTGCTCGACAAAAAACTGAGGCTTGGTCGCCATAAACGATTCCCCATCGACTCGTGTACAGACTAAATAGCGAGGTGAATAAGGTTCGCTGCCAACCGTAGCCTTTCGTTCCTCCCATGGTGTGGCCAGGGAGGGGAACGATTGTGGATCATATGCCTGAGCGTTGTATTGAGGCTGAGAACGCTTAGAGACTGCTGGCGGCTGGCCGCCAGCAAGAGATGATGTACCACGCTTCATCGCGGGTCATCCGCCCTGATGCCACCTACTCCGACCAAGGGCCCTCCCCACGGGCGCCACCCAGCCTCAGCAACGACCACCTGGCGGGATGGCCATTGCCGGGAGTCCCGATGCCCCAAGGAGACAGGCATCTACTCCTTGGCATACGCTGGGAGTTAACGGCGCAGGCATCAGTAGAGCGATCCCTGTGTTGTCAGGGGGCTACAACCGACAGGGTACATGGCGGCCCCACCACAACGGACTGGCTACCGTGCTGGATGTCAGGTGAAATGTAGCCCATGATCGTCATTGGCGCATAAAGCGACACAGCAGAGCAGACTGCAAAAACCGCACCCAAGAACAAAGCCACGCCCTAGAGATGGTGAGTGGGCGGGACAGCTATGCGACGACGACCAACCAAGCTAGAGATGGTAATGAGCGATGGACACATTGCACCTTGTAAGGCGCCCTTCCCCAATCAGCTCGCTCTTCGGAAGAATTTAGAAGATGGAGGTCAAACCCGGTAGGGGACCATCACATAAGGCCGAAACGTTTGAGACTCCTTTTAGTCGCCTCTTACGACAGGCAGGAATACCGTGGGCCTATTCTTACCCCCGAACCCACAGGGGGGGTTCGCAGATTTAATAAAAATCATTCATACAGCCAGTTTCTTTGGAAACATGCAAAACTGGTTGGAGGCGACTTTCACCTGCTCAGTGTAGACTGGAATGTCTATGGATTCATTGCGGGATTACAGACAGACAGTCGAGCCAAGTACTTTTCAGCACGTTTCCTGAAAATTGTCTTGAGCAGCTAACTCGGCAGCCCATACGCAGTGGAAATATCTTAGACCTTCTAGCTACAAATGGGCCGGACCTTATCGGCAATGTCAGTATAGAAACGGGGATTAGCGATCGTGATGTCCTTATAGCAAGTATGGTTAAGATTCGTGGTCTGGAGAGTTAGGTGCCTAGTAAGTGGATAACGGATCGGAAAGACCCACCACAGTTTAATAACGAAATTCGTAAGACGCTGAGGAAGCAGAGGCTGTTGCACTCTAGGTTCCAAGTGGAATGCACACACTATGAAAAGCGAAGGTTGGTAGAGATTCGTGCGTCTGCGAAAAGCTCTATGCGTGAAGCATGCAACAACTACCACCGTCTCACCTGGCAGAGAACCCCGAGAAAATTCTGGTCTATGTAAAATCGCTAAGCGGGTCTAAGGTTTCCATTCAATCCATTATTGAGCAGTACAAACATAGTCATTTGACTATCGGACGGGTCCCGTATGGACGACACAGAAATAAGCATACCTGGTGTAGAGAAGCAAGATGATTTTAAAACAAGTACCAGTATATCACCAGGACCGGATGGAACCCCAGTTAGATTTTACAGAGAGTACTCTACGGCATTGGCCTCTTACCTAGCTTGCATTTATCGTAAATCTCTCGCTCAGCACAAAGACCCAAGCGATGGAAATCAGCTCATGTAACTCCAGTATATATGAAAGATAAAAGAACGGACCCGAAAAATTACAGACCAATATCTGTAACTTCTGTTTGTTGCAGAATCCTTGAACAGATTCTCATCTCGATTATAATAAACTTTCTTGACGTTAAGCATCTTATGTCCACGGATGAGCAATGTTTTAGAGAGCATCATTCGTGCGAAATTCAGGTTGCCCCTTTCTCACATGATATACTGAGAATCATGGATGAAGGGTAATAGGCAGATTCCATATTTCTAGATTTCCGAAAATCATTTGACACGGTGCCCCATTACCGGCTGTTAACGAAGTTACGAGGATATGGAATAAGTTCACAGATATGTGAATGGCTCGAAGACGTCTTAAATAATAGAACACAGTATGTTGTCATCGACGGCGAGTATTCGTCAGAGACAATGGTATCATCAGGAGCGCCCCCGGGGAAGTGTGATAAGTGTGATGGAACCGCTGTTGTTCTCTGTATACATAACTCATTTGGCGGACAGCGTGGGCAGCAGTCTATGGTTGTTTGCTGATGGCGTCATGGTGAACGGTAAGGTGTCGAAGTTGAGTGACCGTAGGAAGATACAAGACGACTTTGACGAGATTTCCAGTCGGTTTTATAAATGGCAGCTGGTCAGAAATGTGAAAAAATGCCAGTTAATTAGAGTGAGTAGGAAGAATAAACCTGTAATGTTCGGATACAATTTTACTAGTGTCCAACTTGACGCAGTTAAGTCGTTTAAATATATGGGCGTAAGATTGAAAAACACATGAGGTGGGAACGAACACGTGAAAACTGTGGCAGGGATGGCAAATGATCGACTTTGGTTTATTGGGAGAATTTTAGGAAAAAGAGATTCACTTGTAAAGGAGACCGCATGTAGGACACTGGTGCAACCTATTCTTGAGTACTGATCGAGTGTTTGGGATCCGTACCATGTCGGATTGAAGGAAGACATAGAACCAATTCAGAGGAGGGCTGCTAGATTTGTTGCCAGTAGGTTCTAATAAAACTTAAGTGTTAAGGAGATGCTTCGGGAACTCAAATGGTAATCCCTAGAGGCAAGGAGGTGTTCTTTTCGGGAAATACTATTGAGAAAATTTGGAGAACCAGCATTTGTAGCTAACAGCCGAACGATTCTGCTTCCGCCAACATACATGACACGTAAGAACCTCGAAGATGAGATGCGAGGAATTCGGGCTCATTCTGAGGCATAGACACACTCGTTTTTCCCTCACTCTATTTGCGAATGGAACATAAGGGGGAATAACAAGTAGTGGTAAAGAGTACCCTCCGCCACGCACCTTATGGTACATCTATCTAGATTTAGATGTAGATGTTTTACTTTGCTTCCAAAATAACAGAATTCCTTCACTTCGTCTACTTCATGGTCCCCAGATTTTATGTTCACTAATCGCGAATCTCATTTCTGCTGTCTCTCACTAATTTCGTCTTTCTTTGGTTTAGTCTCAATTATTATTCTGTATTCATTGGACTGTTCAGTCCATTCAACATGTCCTGTAATTCTTCTTACCTTTCACTGTGGATAGCGAAGTCATCGGCGAACCTTATCGTTGAGTTCCTTCCGCCCTGAATTTTAATCCCAATCTTGAACCTCTGTCTTATTTCCATCATTGCGTCCTTGACGTATAGACTGGGCAGAAGCGGCTACATCCCTGTCTCCATCTAACCCGTGCGATAGTTGTGGGAGGGACGCATTAATTCTGAGACATCAAAAATATTTTGTTAACCTAATGTCACAAGGTCGTTTTGCAACATACACTCTGAGGAGGTGCTCAAATAGTTATCTAGGAGAAACTGCATAGGAACGAATTGTTTTAAAAGCAGTGTTTTAGAATTGAGAATGTTTTAGTTCAAAGCCAGTGCAGATATAGAGACGAAATAATTTTATAAAATCGGGGTGAGCTTGGAAACGATGTGCTCAAATAGTTACCTGGTAGGTGATTTTCAAGCTATCATGATCAATTGAAATTGTCAGCCGACTGTTTCCACAGTTTTACAATGCAGGTGATAGTTTTATTTATTTGTTTCCCCAGCAATTTTATCGTCTACAAGCGATCTTTTTCAGGATTTGCAAATCTTGTTCTATTTAATATAGTGTCCGGATGCCCTTCCTGACTCCACAGTCGTCAAGGTAACCTGAGGGAGGGAAGTGCTGTGCGCTATCTGTCGGTAAATTGGGTAAATTTTGTCCTATATTTAAACTGTATTTCGTATTGTCTGAGGCAGAAAGCGGGCTTCAGCTCAGCATTTGCATGAACGAACGTGAACATCTGTCTAAAAACTACACTCAGGCTGTCCGGTGCACCAGTCCAGGGTTCCTTAATATGTCGCGTGGATTCAGTCCGTGTCTGGCCCACCCACCCGTCCTGCAATGACAGCAAGTAATACTGGTACTATTTTTAAAATTCACTATGATCGTGATTTCACATAATTTGGTTTATAAATCATATGGAAATGCTAGACAGTCTTATGTAAGTGGCACGTGTTATGTACAATCGATTACGTATTTCAGTCAAACAATCATAGACTTTTATGAGTGATGGTAATTATAATAGAAACAAGTCATTAGGTACATAAATCATTATGCACACATGCAACATTAGCAGGTAACGCTCGCAATGTTCGGTAAATCATAAAACTTCCGAAAGCCAAATTAGTTATATAATTTTTTTAGTTGAGCACTTAAGAGAATTTCGTAATGTAAGATCATTTAAAGTATGACTTTATATCAAAATTGAGAAGATATACAGCGCTTGCGAAACTATAAATAATGGACTATAAATAAATGGAATAGTTGTCTGTTTTCATGTAATTGATGACGGAGACTAAATTGTGTGCATGTGTTTAAAAAAATCACGTGATACTGATATGCATCATCAACCTGAAAGCCGACAAGTGTTGCATCACTGCAATTATAGGTGTGGTTACTGCCTCCATGTGTTCCCTTAGTGGTCAAAATAAACCTCCTATTAAACTGCAATGACTTAGGGATATAATGCACCTATTTCTGTAAAGATATTCTGCTGAATTAGTTCTTTACGGACACTACACGCAGTAGATAAAAAATGGAAATTTAAGTTGATTCTTCTGGCATATTGTACGTGATGCTGCTAATTCGCTGAACTCTGTTGATAACGGAGTTCTGAAGAGTGAATAATACACAAATGACTATTTGACTAGTGTCGCCTCTAACACATTATCGTCACGGATAGTGGTGTCAATCGAAAGCTGTAATGAAAAATTTTGAATTTAAAATTGTATACTCAGTTGTTGAAAGTGAGTATTGTAGTTTTATCCGTTAGGGTCGCAAGGGAAGGTGTGCTACGTGATGTGGCTGTTAAGTAAATGCCAACCTCTTCTTCACATACTGAGAGTTTTTTTTCCAGGGGAAAGCTTGGAGGCTTAAGAATCACCGTGGGGAACGGTGTTCGTAAGCCTGCTAATGGCCTCTCGACAGAAAAATGGAAGGATTGTCAGGGACAAAAAAATAGTGCTCAGCGCGCAGATATTTCTCTCTCTAGATTTTGTTTTGCTTAGCTATATAACGTGTTATAGAAAGTAATCTCCAACTTTTGGGCGTACATAGCTTACTGAGCTGCCAAGTACAAACCATGTTCACTATAAAACCGGCCAAGGATGGTAGGTGATTGGCTTTATCAATAATTAACGACAATTTTTAGACATCATGCTTACATATGGAGGTTACGTCCATAGTAAAAAATACAAGAAAAATAATTACAAAGAAGGAAACATGAAATGTACGGCTATGTGAACAACATTATTTTGGCGTATAAGCACGAATGTGATGTCTTCACTGCAGTTTTGAGACGTGATACTTTCTTTAAGGAATGACAACAAAATTTTGAGCTCTAATATTAAGAACCTAAAAAGATAAAAAATGTTCGAGTTTTGTGTGACACTTATCGTACGTAGTGAAGATTTTGTCAATCCAAAGGGAATACATAATACAAAGTTCCAAATAAGTCTCCGTTCATCATTTTCCTCATATGTCCGTCCCCGGTAGCTGAGTGGTCAGTCTGCTTTCGGATACGGTGGGGCGAGGACGTCCGCTGCGCCCCGCCGTGCGCGACCGTGAGCGCTTGCTTGTGTTTACCTTCTCGCGGCGTGAGTTGTATTAGTTCCAAGTTCAGTGCGACTATGGCACACACATGGCGCCACGATACGATCAAAATTACTTTCCAACCAGATCACGCGCGTCCTCGAGCCTATGAAATGGAACAGCTCATACGCGACGATCTACGTTTAGATCCGGCGACTGTCGGAATACATTTTTCTATAACGGCGAGCGTGGTTTATGTTAAAATGACCAGTGCAGAGGTCTGCGCGACAGTGGTGTCTAAATACTCGAACTCTCTCAGATTCAAACATTCTGACGGGCATATCGGTGGATCATGCAGGCATGGGCTTAAGGACTGTGAGGGTTTTTGAACTCCCCTTCGAGGTCCCAGAGGAAGTTAAAAGGACGCCTTCCGACCATATGGCAATGTTATCAACCATGTTGCAGAAAAGTGGCAAACTTTTTCGACGTATAAGGTCTACAATGGTGTGCGCCAAATTAAACTTGAGCTCAAGAAACATGTGCCGTCCTATTTGAACATCGGTGGCTGTCGTGCAATCATCATGTACGACGGTCAGCCGCGTAGCTGTTCCGGATGTGGGCAGGAAGGCCATGTTCGATCGAGCTGCTTACAACGTCGAATTGCGCAGATATCAGTGGGAGCCTCCGTTTCCCCGACGGGGACGACAATACTGCCCCTCACGTACTCTCAGACGACGATGCGCACCATAGCTGAGGACAAAACGGGCGATCAGACACACCCATCGACGCCAGAAGTACCAAGGGAGGAAGAGGAAGGACCCCCGATGCCAACCCATATGTCGCCCCCTCCACAGCAACAACAGCAGCAACAGTCCCACGGACTCCAGACGCAACGTAACATTTAGAACGCGATGGACGTGGACGCAAACATTGTCCCAACCGCGGCTTTCCTAGCGGAAGGTGATACGACGCTGGATTGCCTCCCACATTCGGATACGGATGTCCACGTTGGAAAGCAACGTTCACCTCGACGACGGAAGCGACGTCGGCGGACCCCTTCTGACGATTGCCTCCTACACACGGCCGGTCAAGAAGGTGACATCTCATCAGACGGCATGGATGCTGCGCCTGCTGAGGATCTAAGTGGTGTAGACGGTTGACTTGCCCATACCACGAGTGCCAAGTTACTTCTTGCACCACAGATGCAGCAGGTCGCATCGATGGATGGCGCTGCGTCTACCTCTACCAAAGACGACGTACGTGCGGGAGATTTAGGTGCCGATCAGCTACACAGCATGGCGTTGCAGCCACTGTGGTCGGACGATGTTGAAGAACTTCCTGAAGAGAGCACGGGTGACAGGGGAGGGGGTGGCATTGGGGATGCCACTCCTAGCATGAAAGACTCTTAATTTGTAACTGGTTTGGTGGGTCCGGCATCTCTTGCGGTTAGCTTTGATTGCTATGGCTTCTACCATAGGCGAAGAGGCTAGGCAGCACACCTTTCGCCTTGCCACAATCAATATCAACGCGATAAGGGCACCACACAAACTGACAATGCTACAACGCATGCTTGATGCGGCGGACGTCGACGTGGCCCTCTTACAGGAAGTATGTGTCGCTAGTTTCCCTGACTTCTACGGACATACCGCCCACATCTCCCACGCCTCTTCTACCGATTGTGGTGTAGCTGTTCTGCTACGAGACGGTCTGACGGCTACGGACGTACTGCACTTACCGAGTGCAAGAGCCATGGCGGTAACTGTCAACGGTGTACGACTCATTAATGTATATGCCCCTTCAGGATCAGGGAGACGGAGAGATCGGGCCCGCTTTTTTTCGGAAGATATTACGCCTCTATTTATGGGCCCCCTAGACGATATGGTGATCGGAGGAGATTTTAACTGTACATTATCTCCGTCTGATCAGCAGCCACATCACGTCCCGTGTACGGAGTTGGAAATGGTAGTGCGTGACCTCCACCTGACTGACACGTGGCGCCACATCCATGGCCCAGCTCCTGGATACACCCATTATACAAGTCATTCATCAAGTCGGTTAGACAGGATTTACGTCACAAGCACCCTTTCGATGGCGACGCGAGGAGCAGAGCTCTGGCCCACTGCATTCACCGACCACACAGCTTATATTTGCACCATTGCCCTCCATCCTGCACGTGTGTGGCGCAGTAGGCTCCCTGGAAACTGAACGTCGCCCATCTGGACGAGCCGGCATATAAAGGTGCTATCGAAGAGTCGCGGAACCGATCGACCCTCAGTTGGTGGATTGAATGTGCGAAGCCTGCTGTTAGGCGCACCTTCATGGCTTACGGCCGGGAAGCAGCGGCATGGAGGAGGAGCACGGAAAACTTTTATTACACCATCCTACGGGAATGTCTTACTATGGAGCCCTCACTTGACCGGCAGATCATAGTCAATCGCGCGAAAGCGCAGCTCGTCTCCTTAGCACGCCAACATTTACAAGGCGGTGTTATACGGTCGCGTGCTCCAGACATGATACAATCAGAAAGGCCATCTATGCACCACGTGCTCCTAGAACGCAGGAGGCGCCGTAGGGCACTGGTAACCGACATGATAACGGACGTCGGACGACACGTGGCAGAACAAGCAGATATAACAGAAGCCTTCTATGGGCATTACGCTCAACTTTATTCAGCAGTGCTCCCTGATATGGCGACGTTAGACATCGTTACAGCACATGTCCACGGTACAGTTCCACCAGACATGGTACCGACTTTACTGGGAGAAGTGACAGAAGAGGAAGTGCTCGACGCCATTGGTAAAGGTACTTCCCACAGATCACCAGGAATCGATGGATTACCGTTAGAGTTCTATCGAGCATTTAAACAACTGTTGGTGCCGTGTTGGGTTGAAATTTGTCAGGAATTGATGTCCCCGGGTATACCGTTGACTGCACCGTTCTTGCAAGGACTGATTGTCCCCATCCATAAGCCGAAGGGACGGAATCATGTCCGCGATTATTGCCCCTTAACGTATTGAATAGCGACTTCAAGATCTTTTCGAGGCTGCTATCAGGGCGTCTTCGGGGCACATTATTTCACGTCCTGTCCAGCGATCAGATGTCCTTAGGAGGACCCAACAACATCAGAACTGCGTTATGTCGTTACAGAGATCTCATCTCCCTTGCACGGGTGAGACGTTTGCCGGCAGCCCTGGCGTCTATCGACTTTAGCCAGGCTTTTGACCGTGTGGGCCACACTTTCCTCACGGCCGTTCTACGGCGCATGGACTGTCCCGACCCCTTTATCACGGTGTTGACACGCCTTCTGCATGGGGCTACTTCTCGAGTTCTTGTTAATGGAAGGCTGACGGCACACATGCCTATCCGCCGATCAGTACGACAGGGATGTCCATTATCAACATTGTTATTTGCATTGACCTTAGAACCCTTGTTGTGTGGTCTCCGAGACAGGCTCACTGGGATACAGTTCGGCGGCTCCATCTATCGATGCACGCATATGCGGATGATTTGATGATCGTCATACGAGGAGCTGACGATATGGCCGCGGCGTTGGACTGGATTGCAACCTACGGTACAGCTTCTGGTAGCCAAATCAACGTTGACAAGTCTGTCGCCTTGAGCATCGGGATTGGGCTACCGCAGGAACACATTGCCCCCCTTACGCTTCAGTGATACTGGCCGCTGCTTGGGCTTAGAGTTCATGAACGACATCCGACGCGCGACGACGCTCAATTATCGACGCCTTCTTCACCAAATTAGGGCCGGAATTGCAAATCAGCGCTTGCGATCCCTCAACATCGTTCAGCGGGCGTATTATGCCAATGTATACCTTGCGTCCCGCATACCGCATGTCGCCCAAACGCTACCCATTCCGAAACCTTTAGGTCGTAGCATTATGGCAGCGCTGGGATACTTCGTCACCGCTGGTATGTTACTGAAGATCAGATACGTATCTCTTACCCTCCCCAAGGGAAAAGGTGGTCTCGGCCTAGTCAACGTCCACGATAGGGCCATTCCCCTCTATGTTAGTTCACATTTATGTCTGCTGTGCCGTTTTCCTACGAGCCTCACGAGTCTGCTTCTGACGGCGCTACGACCTGCTTCACTAAGAGCGCCGGTGCCACTACAGGACATCCCAGAGCCCCTCTTTTATATAGGACGTTTCTATTTAGAACAAAGTTATTGCAATGTAGCGCTCACGACACCACAAATGGCCACGACTCGATGCCTATATCACGACTTGCTGCAACGCCGCCCCCTAAATGTGGTCGAACTAAAATATCCTGACGTACGGTGGTGCGTCGTGTGGAAGACTGTACACGATGCCATGCTTGATTCCGACGTTGTTTCGCAATGGTACCTAGTAGTTAATGGGAAGCTGGTGACGCAAGAACGTCTCTACAACATCCACATGGCAGAATCTCCCAATTGTGTGGGTTGTAACACAGTAGATTCTGACGAGCACCGCATCAGCTGTGGAGAGGCGGAACTGGTTTGGCACCTAGTGCGGCAGATGCTGGCTTATCTCTTGCGAGTTAGGCCGGAGCATATATCTGCACGCACGTTAGTGTTTCCGGATGAGACATTTTACCCCAAGACTCGAACCAACTCCGTCACCTGGATACGTGGACATGCGGTCCATTATCTCTGTCGTGACGGACACAAGAATTTCCTAGACTTCTGGCTCTATTTGCAAGAAAGACATCATGCTATTTCCGGGCATACCAGATATCAACAATGCTTTGCAAACTACCTATGGAGTGCCTTTCACAGCCCGCCGCGCAGCTGGAATGTCCCAGGCAGCGACAGATGAGGTCAGAACGAACTGCAAACGAGCGTATATTGAACAATCTTCATCAGTGGGCGCAGTCGCTGGGAAGCCTAACTACGACGTGGTAGCTTTCTTCTCATTTTATTTACGTTTAATATCTTCGATGGTGTCTTCATTCTGGTTTAGGTTTTCCAGGCTTGATTAACTATGACTGTTCGCACATTGATATATAAATTAAAAAAAAGATAAAAAAGTGGACAGGAGACCTGCGTTTCCAATCCAAATAAATACACAAGAACAAACTAAGAACAAAACGAACAACAAATAAAATATAATGAAGTATTATACCCTTTTCCTTTCTCCTTTTAATATTATTTTTTTATAAAAATTTCAGAGGCATATTTAATTTTTGTTGCGTTGGCGAAACCTGAAGTGGTGGCGAACGGCCGTCCTAGTTAGCTTTAGGATGAAAGTGGCGGTGGCACTAGCTGTGTTTTTGTTTTTAGGCTAGATAGGTTTTTGGGGGTAGTATGGGTGATGGGGGCCAACGCCTGAAGTGGAAGAGGTAATTTTCTTTCTTTATTTATAAAAAAAAGGAAAAAAGTGGCCATGCGGTTACAGAAAAAAAACAAAAAAAAGTGGTCAGCGCGACAGATTGTCAATCCAAAGGCCCCGGGTTCGATTCCCGGCTGGGTCGCAAATTTTCTCCGCTCAGGGACTGGGTGTTGTATTGTCCTAATCATCATCATTTCATCCCCATCGACGCACAAGTCGCCAAAGTGGCGTCAAATCGAAAGACTTGCAGCAGGCGAACGGTCTACCGGACGGGACGCCCTCGTCACACGACATTTCATTTCATCTCCTTATATCATATTAAACTACAGAATTGCTTAGTATGTGTTAAAATGTAAAAAAAGTAACATCTGGTTGTTCATGTGCTCAGCTGCTTGGATATAAACAAGGAGTTCCGAAAACTTTCATACATTTATGCAAAAATTATGATCCTGCGTGAATAATGGAGCGCGGACTGAAGGGGAAACAGACTTGACTTTCTCTTACAAATGAACATAGATATTATGTAGCCAGTGACTCGTAGAGCGAAGTTAGAATGCCTTTACCGGTATCCAAACAGAAGGAAGGCTATTGAAATGGGATTTTTGCTACAAACATTAAATCTACAAATACTTATTTGGTTTCGAGCTACATTTCACTGGTCTTGACAACTTGTCGGCAGTAACATGCTCGCCATGATTGTTTCGTAGTTCAGGCATCTATCGCTAGAGCTGAATATGAAAACAAAATATAGTATGTAGCGCAAACTTCAAATTCAAACTGCATCGTAGAGAAATTTCAACATTCCAACTGCAATACCAAGGGAGACAAATTTTTTATTGTGCGTTCCTTTGTGATCCTCCTTCGTATATAAAAGTATTAGCATTAAGTGATTTAGAAAATTGTTTGTTGAGAAAATTATTACCGATTTCTGAAAGTGGACTGAATGTAAATGTCATTTTGTATTATATTTGAACAGTATTTTATTATGCCAACGTAAAAATCATTTTGTTCCGAACATTAATAGTGAGCTACTTCGATTAACGGTAGGAATTTATTTTTTTTCCGAGAGGAAAGGAATGTGGTTAAAGAGAATAATTCGTAGTCAGCATAAATGTAACGGTGTGACTTGGGACACATCTTGGAAACAAGTGTTTAGTGATAACTTTTGTTACGATATACACTAAAATTTTCGCAAAAATAGATTGGTAAGTGTCTAAATAAAAATTCCAAGACAGTCGTTGAGAAGGTATCGCTGAAATTTAAAAACCTTTAATAGAATTACACTGAGGTGACAAAAGTCATGTGATAACTCCTAATGTCGCGTCGGACCTTCTTGTGCCTTGCGTAGTGCAGCAGCTTGGCATGACGTGGCCTCAACAAGTCGCTAGAAGTTCCCTACAGAAAAACTGAGTCATGTTGCCTTCACAGTTGACCATAACTGAAAAATTATGTGCGATGCAAGATTATGTGTACGAACTGACCTCTCGATTATGTTCCATTAACGTTTGATGGCATTCATGTCGGATGATCTGGGTGGCCAAATCATTAGCTCGAACTGTCCATTAAGTTGTTCAAACCAATCGCGAACAGTTCTGGCGCAGTGACATGGCATATTGTCATCCATAAAAAATCCATCGTTGTTTGTTAACATGAAGTCCATGAACGGCTGCAAAATGTCTCCAGCTAGCCGATCATAACCATTTCCAGCAAATAAACCAGAGGACCCAGTTCATTCCATGTAATCACAGCGCACACCATTATGGAGCCATCGTCAGTTTGTACAGTTCTTGTTGACAACTTTGGTCCATGGTTTCGGGGGTCTGCGCCACCTGCGAACACTACATCAACTCTTACAAACTGAAATCGGAACTAATCTGAGCCGCCACTGTTTTCCAGCTATTTATGGTCCACCCGATATGTTACCTGTGTTACCTGTGGTGACAGGCACTGCGTGAAATTTAGCTATTACCACCATCTGTTTATGTACACGTCGCTATACCATGACTTATTTCGCCTCAGTGTACAAAGTGGCATTGCCTACCACTCCTCAGAATTGAAGAGCCAAAGAATAAAGTTACGCACTTTGCCGTCTACAGAATGTTTCTAAAATAAGAGGAGATTATTCTGCTTATCAAAATAAGAAAAAAATAACCAGATAGAGACATGCCTAAAATATTTCATTTTATAATTATGATGAAATTTAATGTAAGTATGTTCAATGTAAAATTCACCAATAGATGTTCATTTTCTAATGAAGTCAAGAAAAGCGAATCTGCTGATGCACCCCGCGAACCCTCGATGGAGACGTACAGGGTGATAATTATTGATCCATAAGAAATAAAATCAGCTTCAGAACGGTTTGTGTTAGCACGTTCGACCGCAGGGTTGGCCGCGGAGCATGATGGGAATTAGTATGCGGTATTTGGTGTAGTTTAGCAACCGAGCCCACTTTCATTTGGATGGGTCAGTAAGTAAGCAAGATTGGCGCACTTGGGGCACTGAGAATCTACATTTCGCGGTCGAAAAGTCTCTTCACCCTCAGCGGGTGACTGTGTGGTGTGCAATGTCGTCACGAAGTAATCCCTGCGATCTTCCTTGATGGAACGGTTACTACCGAACGATACGTGAAGGTTTTGGAAGATGATTTCATTCCCATATCGAAAGTGACCCTGATTTCGACAAGATATAGTTCATGCAAGACGGAGCTCGATCCCGTCAAAGCAGGAGAGTGTTTGAAGTTCTGGAGGAGCACTTTGGGGACCGCATTCTGGCTCTGGAGTACCCAGAGGCCACTGGCATGGGCCTCGATCGGCCGTCATATTCTTCAGATCTGAACAGATGTGACGCCTCTTTGTGGGGCTACGTTAAAAGCAAGGTGTATCAAAACCATTCTGGAGGTCATCGACTGCATCGAAGTTCCGACACTTCAGCGGGACCTTCAGACTTTCACTATTCGTCTTCGCCATATCATTGCCAATGATGGCAGGCATATCGAACATGTCATAACCTAAATCCGAATATCTGTAATGACGTTTGCATGTTGAATAAAATGTGTGCACGCCGTAACTTGTAACTAATTTACATTTTTTTCGTATAGTTCAATAATTGTCACCCAGTATTAGCCGCTGTGTAGACACGTTTGTATTTGGCTTTTATGTACGTCTGAGAATAGTTTGTCGTCGGTGATCCTTATGTGTAGCAGAAGTGAGATACCTGACAAATATTTTGCTTGACCAAGTCAGAATATTAATTTTGTGAGCAGGCAAATGTGAGTTAAATGACGCCACACGAGTGGATTCGTCATTGAGTTATATTAAAATGAGTTTCCAGATTAAAAACAGCATCATAAATTAGGAATCTAAATGGACCAAATTTACTCTTTCACCTTGCTGTGAAGGAGATCCAGTCATCAAACGCCCCTATGTCTCAGTATTATGGGATACATTTCATAGTATCACGTAGAGGATACATAGGTCCAGTTCACTTATCGCTATCACCTTCAACGTATGAATGGACATTTGCCAGCCCTCGCGTGAGAACTGTTTATTGCACTAACTGTCGATCCACTTTTCAAATCTTATCTACAGCTGAGAATACATTTCAGATCGATGGATCATTTTTCGTAAACATTTGTTGTGGATGGATGAAGATCCTCGCCTTAAAATTCAGGCTACACACGAGCAGCAGTTCACCATTAGTACATGGGTTGGAATTTTACCAAACTGTGTGGTAGGCCCATATATTATTGCACGAAAACATATACTGCCTACAAACACTTCATTGAAAGCAGTCTTCCATCCTACTACAGGAGTAGCCTCTAAAAATTTGTAAAGCAATTGCTTTGTATATAGTGTCGTCCCAACATATTTCAGTCATGATATTGAAGATATTCTGGCTTTGATACGTAGGCGATATGGTCTGCACGTACCCCCTTTCCCGATACTTCGGAATATACTGTGGATCCACCTACCACCACCGGCACACGCAGTACACATTCTTGATGCAAAGACAGCTCTTCAAAGTATCACGAGACCTGAACAGCATGTACATTCTAAGAAGCCACGTGGCACGAAGGAGCTATGCTAATTGGTCACAAGTTGGTACCCATGTGTAGAGTGTAAACTTCGGCATCCGACGGACGAATTCGTGACACTGCAGCGTAATTTCCCTGTGCAGCAGACATGGATAGTAAACATATGGTTCAAATGGCTCTGAGCACTATGGGACTTAACTGCTAAGGTCATCAGTCCCCTAGAACTTAGAACTACTTAAACCTAACTAACTTAGGGACATCATACACATCCATGCCCGAGGCAGGATTGGAGCCTGCGACGTAGCGGTTGCGCGGTTCCGGACTGAAGCGCCTAGAACCACTCGGCCACAAGTGCAGGCTAATAGTAAACAGGGAACACGTCAATATCAGGGCATAGAGTCTTTGCATGTTTCATTCCTTGTTCTCTGTTGGACAGTAACTATGCCTCGCACACAGGCGCGTATACGTAGATGTCAGCATTTGACTGATGACAGGTCGTTAGACTCAAAGAAGGTGGTTGGAGTAACCGACAAATAGCTCGATATCTGAATAAGAGCGTTTCTACGATGTTCACAGGAACCGATGAACCACGGCCAAAGACAGCTTCAAGATGGAATCGATCGCCTTGATAGACGACAGAACGCGAGGACCGAGCAATCACCAGAGATGCATTCATCATTATCATGGATCCTACGTGCAGCTGGTGCTTCAGTGTCTACAAGTACCATTAACAGGCAACCCGCCCGGCTAGCCACGCGGTCCAACGCGCTGGTTGCCGAGCGGGAAGGCGTGCCGGTCCCCGCCACGAATCCGTCCGGGGGATTAGTGTCGAGGTCCGGTGTGCCTGCCAGTCTGTTCATGGTTTTTAAAGCGGTTTTCCATCTGCCTCGGCGAATGCGGGCTGGTTCCCCTTATTCCGCCTCAGTTACAAAACGTCGGCAATTGCTGCGCAAACACTGTCTCCACGTATCCACGGAAGCGTACACCATATTTACTCTACCATGCAAACATTGAGGTTACACTCGTCTGGTATGAGACGTTCCCGGGGAGGGGGGGGGGGGGGGGGGGGGGGAAGCTTTGTGTGGGTTGTGAACCACTGAGGGTTACGGCGGGACGAAGCTTCTACATCGTTTCTAGGTCCCCGATTCAATACATAGGACACACACACACACCTTTAATAGGCGGCTCACAGAAAGAACGCTGCGCTCGCGGCTCCCTTGCGCCATTTACCATTGACCTCGGTACATCAAGAAGCCCATTTGCAGTGGTGTCGGGTACATTCAGCTTTAATCTCATTGGCTGTAGTAGAACTGTCTTCAGCTATGAGTGCCGCTTCGAACCGAGCCCCGACGGCCAGCGAAGACGTGCGTGAAGACTGTCCGAGTAGTGGTGGGACGCCAACCTGACTGTCGCCAGCCATAGGGTCCGACATCAGGAGTGCTGGTCTGGGATGTCATTGCATTTCATAGCAGGACCCCATTGGTTTTCATCCGCGGCACCCTTACAGCACTGCGGTGCATTGACGATATTCTACGCCCCGTTTTGTTGCCCTTCGTGGCAAGCCGTCATGGGCTTAAATTTCAGCATGCGAGAGTTTCTATTGCTTGTCTTCGTTCCTGTCAATCCCACCTTGGCCAGCAAGGTTACCGTATTTGTCCCCAATTGAGATGTTTGGAGCATTATGGGCAGGACCCTGCAACGAGCTCGGGATTTTGGTTGTATAACGCGGCAATTCGAAAGAATTTGTCCCTCGGGAGGACATCCAACTATCAGTCAATGCCCAGCCTAAAAACTGCTTGCTTAGGAGCCAGACAAGCTGAATATGTGAAGCTGTTTTCCTTGAATAAATCATCCAATTTTTCTGGAATTGTGATCGTCTGTTTGTCAGTACATGTACATGACATCTAGCGATTTCTGTCCCCTCTGTGGTGCATTTTCTTTTGTTTCTGTTTTAGAGCTTAAACAATCCTAGGACATTTACAAATTTGCTGATGCCCACAGTAGAACGAGTTTACGCTTGTTAAACAGAGTCTTTCACAGTTCCTACAAAGAGGACTTGGTAGGCAGTTTTGATACGGAACATATGCGTGGATGTGTAACGTGTGGGTGTAAAATTTGTCTAAAGATGGGATTATTTTCAAATCTCTGACCAGTGTGCTAATATCTACAGAAGGTGCTCCAAGTGGTGACCCTGCTATTCGTTGCACTGTGTGAATCTGTGTTGCATACTTTCATACAAACGGTCTACAAACCCTGGCACGCATCAGTGGAGCACCACACTCCCACACTCAACCCTCCTAGTTCCGAACGTATCATTTTCTCGGAGCCGTTGTTGTAGTCGGATAAAAATTGTATGTCCTCCGGAAAACGTATCAGACACATGTGTTGTGCAGCTCTGTCATTACGTACCGTACCGTAAAGCAGGAGATTTGAAAGTGATCGAATCTTCCAACTTACTTTGTATCCATTCCAAATATGGGTTTCTTATCAGAAGTTTCTTATCAAAGTCCCCTTTGCAAGCCCTACAAGCTTGTAACAAGAACTGGGAAACTCCCTTATCTGGCGCAAAGATCTAATGGGAGTGTCAAGTCGTTGTGGGTTGTGTTGGCTTAACTTCTTAAGCAAATGTAATTCAGTGTATTAATACGTACTATCAATCCAGAGTGCACAAAGAATAAATAAATCAGCTCTCATAGAAACACAGCATGACACACGAACGAAAACAAATGAAGCACTTTTAATTTACTTGCTCCAGTCGTCAGTCAAAGAACCACCAGGTTAGGTGAGAGCACTAATGCGCTGCTTCCTGGTCTCGGGTAGGCGCGCCGGCCCCAGATCGAATCCGCCCGGCGTATCAACGACGAGGGCCGGTGTCCTGGCCAGCCTGGATTGGTCCAGCCAAAGGTAATGCCACTATTTACTGTGAACAGTATCACAAACGACGGAACGTATGTGGCGATTATTATAGTATTTCGAACACCACGTTCGGGAACGTATAATCTGAATGATACTTTTTAGAAACACATGAATAAATACGTTTATTTCCAGTGTCACCATCCGATCACGCTTCATGATAGATTCAAAGCTTCATCTTATCTCGGGCGCCATTCACTTCAAACTGAATGTATGGAAGGGATTAAGGAAAGGGAGGAAAGGCCTTTCATGCTAGAAATACTATAAATTGTAAGTTATTGACAAATACGTTAACCTGACTTGCCTACCGTCCTAGCTAGGTTGATGTTGCCCTGATCGGTCACTGTACGTATGATCCGTTAACTGAAGTGGAACTGCTGTTGTTGTAAATGTGTGCAGCCTGTATCAGACAGAACAATTGGAGATATTGCTGCACTACACGGTTACCCACTGCAGATCCCAAGAAGGGAAACTGATCTACTCTCGCGGGGATTATGAGTATATTAGTCACGCAAAAATTTGAAAAAAATTTAGTACTAGTGTTTTAGCGCTTCCCGACAGCTACCAAAGTTAAGGGTTCTCGGGGTTAGCTATCAATTGGCTGGGTGAGCATCCGGGTCTGCCAAGCGCTGTTGGCAAGTGGCGTGGCCAACTCAAAAGCTAATTGACTGAGTAGTAGCGGCTCCGGTCACGAAAACTGACAGTGGCTGCGAGAACGGTGTGCTGACCACTTGCCCCTCCATATTAGCATTCAGTGGCGTCTATCGGCTGAAGACTACACGGTGGTCGGTCGCTACCGTTGGGCCTTGCAAGGTCTGTTCGGATGTAGTTTTTTAGTACTAGTGTTTAACTTCTAGGTGTAGACTGCTGTTATTAACGTAAACACGTTAGAGGACCTTGTAATAAAGCTGATTTTTCTGACATACATTTACATAAATTCTCCACTTTTCCGGAGTTTTTTAAGGGACATAATATTACCAGTCGCTCATTTGGCTTATATTTTCTTTCTTTGCCACACTATTCGGTGGGGTCATGCACGCAACCCGTTGCATCGAAACTGAAAGTGACAAAGCAACATACGTATATTCGTCAGGTACATTGATAAACAAATTTTAACGCAAGACGAATTTTTGTTGTGAATCTAAAACTATCTCTTGCATAACCCGACGAAACGCGTAGATAAGTCTGTAGTAGCGTTCCCTCCCCCTCACCTTCCTTGACGGTTTCCCCCTCAAATTAAACAGATTCCCATGGCCTATTGATTACTTCATCCGACTGTGTTGTGTGGTTAACTGAAATAACTGAAAGCAGTACGTTCATCACCAAAATAAATAAAACCTAAGAAATCACTGGTCATCCTTACATCACATCGAAAGTCGATTACAGTTCCTGAAATACTTTTCAATGGTACCCAGTTATCGCTTCAAAATGTAGTAAAGAATTGACATAATCTTGGATGAGCTTAAAACTGTGAACAAATTATTGCAACATGCAGGAAATTCTCTCCTCCTGCCTATACGTAGTCCAATTGTTTAGAATAATATTTCCATCTCAAATTAAACAAGAATTAATCCAGTCATTAGTCCTTCTGAATCTGTACGTTTGTAACGTAATTCAACACTGCTGAAACAGTGAAAACACCACAGAACTGAAGCTAGAATTGAACGCTTTCATATGTGTGCAACATTCGGTTGTTTGACCATATCAGTCCTTTCTATACTTAGGTTGGATGTGTTGTGCCACAGTCCCATCCGATAAAGCAGTAAACTTTTGTGACCGCCTCAGCGAAAATACGTCATAGTGCAAGTGACTTCAGTAGTTAGGTGTCCTTGCAAAACATCGCGGAAGTCACCATCTGGGGCTCCTGAAAAGAAAAGTTATGTCATCATTACAGTACCGTCAGGGCTTAGAAGTTGCTGAAACAAAATAAAAGTTGGAGCACTGCTGTCGTGATTACTCAACAGTCAAATTTTTGACCTGGATCTTTCCGCAACCTACAGGACAGAAACCGCTACCGTTTTAGTATCAACCAAAGTCCATTCCGATAGCTAATTTTGTTTATAAACACTGCTAGTACTTTGTACAAATTTGCCTAGTTAGGCTGGACCGTTCTCATTTATGCAACTGTAGTCTACTTATAACTAACAGAACTTTGGTTCGAATCCAGTTTGTTCTGCTATTGCTTCCTTTCAATAGTAATCTTTCGAGAAACGAAAACAGTGGTTGTCTTTCCATTACGCACGATCACGGTCAAATTAAAATCCTTTCAAAGGCATAGCATTATCGCTAAACTGCTAATTGATTAGTAGTCGGTAGTGTCTTAATACTTCAGGGAGACGGCAGTGCCGGCCGGAGTGGCCGTGCGGTTCAAGGCGCTACAGTCTGGAGCCGAGCGACCGCTACGGTCGCAGATTCGAATCCTGCCTGGGGCATGGATGGTTGTGATGTCCTTAGGTTAGTTATGTTTACGTAGTTCTAAGTTATAGGCAACTGATGACCTCAGAAATTAAGTCACATAGTGCTCAGACCCACTTGAACCATTTTTTGAGTCGGCAGCACTACACGTCCCTTTTCTGACACTGTCCATCCAGGAGTGATCTCTGGTTCCACCAAGGTAAACCATTGGTCTTTATTCGGCGGTTGTCTTCGGAGAAGCTTCTATAGTAGCTCCTCCCATGTTGTCAACCCAGTTTGTCTGTTAGGATCGTTCCTCTCACAGGAACGACAAAACGACTTTTTCTAGTTTGTTTTGGGTAAGCCTTGTTGTTGACATTACCTACTTCATTGAGTCTGAGATAAGCCGTCTCGCCCCCTCGTTCCGGTACCAAGAAGAATCCGTTGTACAATATTTCCCCCGACACAATGTCTAGAGCAATGTGTCCGAAAAGCGCGCCATGCTGTTGCCATGTTACCTCTCACACTTATGTCACTGACTGACTTAGTCACATGTCCGAGTGAGTGGGGATGAATCAGTATTCGTACCACAAGAAGTCGTTGATGTCTTCTTCTTCTATCAGTCCAGGATCAGGCGTGATAACCTATGTCGAACTCACCATTTCTTCCTCTACTTTCCCTCACTTCTCTTTCCAGCGAAATTTTATTCCATTCCTTGTAGAATGACTCTCTTAAATGACATACACAGTTGATTCTTTTCACATGTCTATTTTCGTTGGATTGGTTTTTTTTTTCATTTAATGAAGAAGACCTTGTAGAAAGGACTGAAACAGCTGTGACTAATCATCTTTAGGATCAACAAGGTGCTTCTGCTGTATTACATGTTTTTATTGACACATTCCTGGGGACAGATACATCACATGATCACACTGACAGAACCACAGGCACATAGACACAGGCAACAGAGCATGCACAATGTCGGCACTAGTACAGTGTATATCCACCTTTCGCAGCAATGCAGGCTGCTATTCTCCCATGGAGACGATCGTAGAGATGCTGGATGTAGTCCTGTGGAACGGCTTGCCATGCCATTTCCACCTGGCGCCTCAGTTGGACCAGCGTTCGTGCTGGTCGTTCAGACCGCGTGAGACGACGCTTTATCCAGTCCCAAACATGCTCAATGAGGGACAGATCTGGAGATCTTGCTGGCCAGGGTAGTTGACTTACACCTTCTAGAGCACGTTGGGTGGCACGGGATACATGCGGACGTGCATTGTCCTGTCGGAACAGCAAGTTCCCTTGCCGGTCTAGGAATGGTAGAACGATGGGTTCGATGACGGTTTGGATGTACCGTGCACTATTCAGTGTCCCCTCGACCGTCACCAGAGGTGTACGGCCAGTGTAGGAGATCGCTCCCCACACCATGATGCCGGGTGTTGGCCCTGTGTGCCTCGGTCGTATGCAGTCCTGATTGTGGCGCTCACCTGCACGGCGCCAAACACGCATACGACCATCATTGGCACCAAGGCAGAAGCGACTCTCATCGCTGAAGATGACACGTCTCCATTCGTCACTCCATTCACGCCTGTCGCGACACCACTGGAGGCGGGGTGCACGATGTTGGGGCGTGAGCGGAAGACGGCCTAACGGTGTGCGGGACCGTAGCCCAGTTTCATGGAGACGGTTGGGAATGGTCCTCGCCGATACCCCAGGAGCAACAGTGTCCCTAATTTGCTGGGAAGTGGCGGTGCGGTCCCCTACGGCACAGCGTAGGATCCTACGGTCTTGGCGTGCATCCGTGCGTCGCTGCGGTCCGGTCCCAGGTCGACGGGCACGTGCACCTTCCGCCGACCACTGGCGACAACATCGATGTACTGTGGAGACCTCACGCCCCACGTGTTGAGCAATGCGGCGGTACGTCCACCCGGCCTCCCGCATGCCCACTATACGCCCTCGCTCAAAGTCCGTCAACTGCACAAACGGTTCACGTCCACGCTGTCGCGGCATGCTACCAGTGTTAAAGACTGCGATGGAGCTCCGTATGCCACGGCAAACTGGCTGACACTGACGGCGGCGGTGCACAATTGCTGCGCAGCTAGCGCCATTCGACGGCCAACAGTTGCTGGTGTGTCCGCTGTGCCGTGCCTGTGATCATTGCTTGTACAGCCCTCTCGCAGTGTCCGGAGCAAGTATGGTAGGTCTAACACACCGGTGTCAATGTGTTCTTTTTTCCATTTCCAGGAGTGTAGATCGCAACCGGTTTCGTGGCAGTGAATACCATAGCCTCAGGTGACTTCTGTATGATAAGGGATCACGAAAGAGAAACAGATCCTAAAATACCCACTAATATGAGAAAAAAATTAAAAACTAATTACGTCACGATTTTCCTCTGGTAACAGGAAAATGTGTAAAAAACCATATAAAAGATTGATGAGCAGCTAGTTCAAAGAACAGAGGGGCAGGTTGCAGCAAAACGGCGCAATAGCCCAAAAAACTGGACAGTTTGTGTCAAGCAAGTGGCGCATTAACGCAAAAGCAGGTATTAATAAATAAACACGTACAACATCTCCAGTCTATGCGCGTTCCTGGTACATAGTACGCAACCACGTATGTGAAATTCTAACATAACCTAACCTAACCTAACCTACGCAAAAGTAAACAGCCAGGTTGTGGGGGGCTCGCGCATGCGCAGATTATGAGAAACGCATGAAATCAAATAAGAATAGGGAATGTTGGGACGCTCGAGTACAGTAACATAAAGTTTGTATAACAGTGACAGTTCATCCGTATTAAAACGTATCACTATTTATTGTTATGCAGTTGTCACCTTTGGATGTCGTTTTCAGTTCCATGAAACCGGTTGTGATCTGATAGTCACAAGATGAAATATAGCTGAAACGCTTTATTCATATCCATGACGATTTTCAGTTAATGGCTGTACCACCAGTTCTTTACTTATTTCCTAGTTTCTTATTTTGACTTCTCTTGTGCAGTCTTTCACAGATCTACCGAATCTCACCTCTCGTATTTCAAGTTATCTGATCTTTTGAAGTTAATGTCCTACTTTCTGCTCCATATAGTGCTCCGAAAAGGACAATGAATTTACAAAAAATTAATTTTTCTTTCTATTCTTATTGTTGTTGTTCTTATCGTGCCACATATATGTCGATATGCGTTAATTTTCTTATTTTCACGTTTCTATTCTTCAATAGTTATTTAGTATCCGAGTTATAGGATGCTAAAAACGATATTGTTTGTGTTGTAAATATTTTCAAGTTAAAATTTAGATTTATATCGTTTGTGTATCGGTATCCATAATATATCTTCATTGCCCTTCATGATTAGCTGGTCACTGACTAAAACCATCGTATTTAGAATGTTATCCGTCGTAATTGTTATACCTCGAGTATACTGACCTTCGTTCATTTCCGGAATAGGTCGTCGATTTTATTATTATTATTATTAAAACTAAACCCCGTCCGAACAGGCTTCGGATGGTCAAGCGGTACTGACCGACCGCCATGTCATCCCTAGGCCATAGCCATAACCGCGTCACCAGATACGGATATGGAGTGGCATGTGGTCAGCACACCGCTCTCCCGGCCATTGTCACTCAGTTATGTAGCTCCTCAAATTGCTTGACAAGGGCAACAGCGCTTGTATTATTGTTACCGTGTGCATCGGTTACAACAACAAATACAATACACTAGTAAACAAAAAACTCTCTTACTATTTACACTAGATGAACATTGAATGGTTCAGACTATACACGAATGTTTGAAGGCTCAACCCAGTGGAGCGCCTCGTCGGATGCTTCTTGTAGATCCCTGATGCCAACAGGAATAGGTCCGTTAGAACACTAATTTATAATGTAGCTCATTATCTAGTTATCAACACAGTCACATTTAGGGCCAGTGCAAAAGACCTCTTGTGCATGTCGTATTTCTCAGGTCCAATATCTGTTAAGTTGTACCCACTCTTGCCGGGGATTATAATTGTGGCGTTGCCAAAAAGTCCGCGATTCTGCGTTCCCTTTTCTTGACCCTAACGCTTCCCTTCTGCGAATGGATTAACCCAGTGAAGAGCACTTGTACTGGTTCACATATTTCTTGATTTGAGGCGTTTCATAGGTAGCTAGAGTAAATTATCGTGAAGAGGGATTGACTCATTTCGTCAATAAGGTCGTCGATGTAGACGTTGAACAGTGTTGGCGACATACTATATCTGTACCTTACTTCCTAGTTTATTTATATTTCTGGTGTCAGATCATTACCAGCATCTATTCTTAATGCGGCGTTTTGTTATATTTGGATCAGTTACCTGGTGAAACCTCTTTCAGCTATTATTGAAGAGGGCCTTTTTTTATGGATGCGGTCAAATGCTTTTTCGTTGTGGATATTTGCTATGTGTGTTTCCAAATTTAATTCTAGTGTTTCTTGTATAGCGTGTTTTAATTCTGTCACCTCGTCGCACAGGATGTTCGTTTAAGAAAGCCTGCTTGGTGTTCTAATAAAATCCAATCAGAGACGTTTCGAAGCCTTTCACTATTCTGCAGTAGATCTAATAACAAGCATTCGGCAGACTGATTCGAGTGTAATTGGACATGTGATTTCTGTCTCTCTTTTTTTAAACATTGAAGTATTGTGTATTTAAATCGGAGACCTAGAAACGACGGAGAGGCTTCGTCCCACCGTAGGCCTCAGTACCCCCAACCCCACAACAGGCCACAGCAGCCACCACTCCACCACCGCCCCATACCGAACCCAGGGTTATTGTGCGGTTCGGCCCTCCGTGAACCCCTTCCCCCCTCCCCGCTCCAAACTCACCCACCTCCCCCCTCCCCGGAAACGTCTCATACCAGACGAGTGTAGCCCCAAATGTTTGCGTGGTAATGATGGTGTATGCGTACGTGAAGAGAGTGTTTCCACAGCAATCGCCGACATAAGGGGATAAGGGGAACCAGCCCGCATTCACCGAGGCAGATGGAAAACTACCTTAAAAACCATCCACAGGCTGGCCGGCACACTGGACCTCGACAATAATCCGCCGGGCGTATTCGTGCAGGGGACAGGCACGCCTTCCCGCTCGGTAAGCAGCGCGTTAGCCCTCACGGCTAGCCAGGCAGGCAACATTGAAGTAACTTTAGCGCATCTCCATTCTTTTGGTATTTCACCTGTACACCAACATGTTACAGAGATGAAGCGTCCTGAATTCTAGAAATGATCCACCATCTCTTATCAGTTCTGAATTAACTCCAAATACTTCCGTTTCTTGTTTCCTTGTAGGTCTGATTAAATCTATCAGATCTGTTAGACCCGTCTCTTTTTCTACTTTCTCTTCCTGTGGTTTTTTTGCATCCAGGTTATACCATAATTTCTTATAGTGCTTTATCCAGTTTTCTGAAGGAGTGACTTTTATATTTGTAGTAGATTTGTCTGCTCTTTTTAGCTGTCTTATCAATTGGTGTGTCGGTTCCTGTTTACCTCCAGTGTCATGTTCAACTCACTTGTAAATGTATTCCATGAAGATATATTTGGCTGTCTTAATATTTCTTAAATTTTATTTCAAACTTTAAATTTTTCTTTAGTTTTGCCAGTCGCTGGAAATTGGAGCCAAAATCTTTCCGCATATCAAACAGTATCCCGTATGACGGGACGGGTTTTTGATTGAAAGAGGTAAACATATCATAATAAAATCCTTGAACTTGTAAAAGATTTACAAGGAGACTAATAATAACCACTGAGTATTGGTTACAAAGAAAACGGATGGCTCTTCTTGTACTGTAAATAGGTACGCCGAAGCTAAGCTACAGGCGCGCATTCACGGTCCTCCGCCTGCCTCCCGTTCCCGAGAACTTGTTAGAGCAGCCACACAGACAATGTTCCCTGCGCGCAGCGCTCTCTCGAATGCACAGAGCCGGCAAGCAGAACGTCCGGGCTTTGATAATCCAACCCGAATAGAGGAGCGGAGGGCGACCTGCCTGGAGGGTCAGGCCCGCGTCCCACGCAACGCTGCATTCAGCGGTCTCTCCAGACCGCTACTTCCTCGCTTCGGGACTACTTTTAAACCCGCAAACGAAAGCAATGTTCGTATGTTTTGCTCACTCGATCTTGCTCAAAATTCACGTGCTCATATTGCTGTATGTTTCTTCTTTTTATAACAACGTTTCTGACGGTATAGTTTAATTTTGTAAGGCTTGTACCTTTCTATTTCATTAGCCTTGACTGCTCTTAGAAAATACATACTCATTTTTACAGAAATATATAGTCTTGTTGTCACGATGCAAATTCGAGTGCAACATTTCTGCAATCTAACAACAAAGTGATATTATTACTCACATCAGTCGTCTCTGATTTGTTACAATAGTTATGTTGTGGTGATTTCCAGTACAAAGACTGTAGCTCTCGTGACATCTGGTGCAAATCTCTTCGTCTCATTTCAATTACTGCAGCGTACTTGCACATTAACTTTTCACCTGTACTAAAGGTTTGACCTCCCCATTCAGTAACCACTCAGTACACTTCCTTCAGATTCCTTGATGCCTCAGGATGTTTTCTGTTAACTTGTACCTGTTTCTAGTTAAGTTTGCCACAGAGTAGTATCCTAAAACTGATACGGGTGAAACTTCCAAGAAAATAATAATGCCGTCTATTCATAAGAAACCCATGTCTGTCACAATTGTTTCTATTGTTAATTATGCTGCCATTGTTTAGGAATAGTTATTAATAATTTGTCTTTCCAGTCACAACTTCACTTTGGTAGGACAAAAAAAATGTTTGAAAGTAAATGGGCGCACAGCACTAGAACATTTAACACACTTACAGGTATTGACTTTGTACCAGTCACAGGCCACACAGCGGTGTACTGCGGGTTGCCTCCCTGCCCATGCGCCAGTAACCGAACCGCCAATGACCAAATTCACTCCCGAAGATGGAACACCTCCAATCAAAAACATAAACCAGTGGTAGAAAAGCAAGAGGGCTACGCTTATGACCAAAGCTGTGAACAGTACAAAAAAAGAAAGGAAGCTCTGGGGACTGATTCTGATTTTGACGTCTCTCTGATAAGTGGCGATAGTATGTTTGATGTCGATCTCTTTGGATAACCTACACTACATCCTGTTGTAATCACATTTGCAGCACAAGTTGGTGGCGTAATTTCGAGGAGGGGAGAGGAAGTGGTGCATTGCAGATATGCCTCCATCACACAAAAAATGCTGGAAACTGAATAAGGCCGGCCGGTGTGGCCGAGCGGTTCAAGGCGCTACAGTCTGGAACCGGGCGACCGCTACGGTCGCAGGTTCGAATCCTGCCTCGGGCATGGATGTGTGTGATGTCCTTAGGTTAATTAGGTTTAACCAGTTCTAAGTTCTAGGGGACTGGTGACCTCAAAAGTTAAGTCCCATAGTGTTGAGAGCCAAACTGACTTCGAAATTATCTGTCTGAAGTCTATGCACATAGATGAAATAGTACTTCAGTTAAATGGAAAAAACGTTTCGGTTGTTAACCATCGAAATTCCAAGGGGATGGGAAAAATGATTACTTTATGCCCACCTTTCAAAAACATTGTAATCTACTCAGTTACTTTCTATTTTAAAATTTTGAAAAAATTATCGTTTTTAATTATTTCTCCTACCAGAGCCCATAAAAGTTCAAAATTTTTCAGTTGAACTTTACCCAAAAATTTACGCATTGGTAATAGATATCATTCTCCGCAACGAATGTCATATTCAGTATTTCAACGTTCACGACCTTACTTACACATCAATATTTCTTTAAAAATATTTCGTGAGTATAAGTTAACAAGAATTAACGAAAATTGCATTTGTATATAATTATTTCTATTAGTAGTACACATTACTGAAAGTGCACTGATATTGCTAAGAGTGTGTTAAAAGATATTTTGAGATTCTGGATCCTATTTACATATCACCATCTCCTTAAATAGCATTTTGAGACATAAATAAACAACAATCAACATTTTTTTCATTTTTTGTCTTGGACACAAAGTACACCCCCTTTCCCCCTTTGGTAATGCACCTTACGTAAAATTCGTTGGTATTGCTACAGGTCGGGAAATAGTAAATGAGGAATCTCCTTTGTGCAGTACTGTTGATGTTCATGGAAAAAAGTAAGACATTGATTGTCTTTAGTGTACCGTTTACTTTTATATTAATTTCAGCATATTAAATGTGATTGTAAACAGTTCCTATCCATTGCTGAGTGACTTTACAGTACTAAAACAGAAAAAATAATTTCTGTAATTCTCCCTGACGTACGTGTAATGCCAGAAAATTTCCTTGGAATATTCCCACAGAAAAATCCAAGTTATACTTTTGTATACACTCCTGGAAATGGAGAAAAGAACACATTGACACCGGTGTGTCAGACCCACCATATTTGCTCCGGACACTGCGAGAGGGCTGTACAAGCAATGATCACACGCACGGCACAGCGGACACACCAGGAACCGCGGTGTTGGCCGTCGAATGGCGCTAGCAGCGCACCATTTGTGCACCGCCGCCGTCAGTGTCAACCAGTTTGCCGTGGCATACGGAGCTCCATCGCAGTCTTTAACACTGGTAGCATGCCGCGATAGCGTGGACGTGAACCGTATGTTCAGTTGACGGACTTTGAGCGAGGGCGTATAGTGGGCATACGGGAGGCCGGGTGGACGTACCGCCGAATTGCTCAACACGTGGGTCGTGAGGTCTCCACAGTACGTCGATGTTGTCGCCAGTGGTCGGCGGAAGGTGCACGTGCCCGTCGACCTGGGACCGGACCGCAGCGACGCACGGATGCACGCCAAGACCGTAGGATCCTACGCACTGCCGTAGGGGACCGCACCGCCACTTCCCAGCAAATTAGGGACACTGTTGCTCCTGGGGTATCGGCGAGGACCATTCGCAACCGTCTCCATGAAGCTGGGCCACGGTCGCGCACACCGTTAGGCCGTCTTCCGCTCACGCCCCAACATCGTGCACCCCGCCTCCAGTGGTGTCGCGACAGGCGTGAATGGAGGGACGAATGGAGACGTGTCGTCTTCAGCGATGAGAGTCGCTTCTGCCTTGGTGCCAATGATGGTCGTAAGCGTGTTTGGCGCCGTGCAGGTGAGCGCCACAATCAGGACTGCATACGACCGAGGCACACAGGGCCAACACCCGGCATCATGGTGTGGGGAGCGATCTCCTACACTGGCCGTACACCTCTGGTGATCGTCGAGGGGACACTGAATAGTGCACGGTACATCCAAACCGTCATCGAACCCATCGTTCTACCATTCCTAGACCGGCAAGGGAACTTGCTGTTCCGACAGGACAATGCACGTCCGCATGTATCCCGTGCCATCCAACGTGCTCTAGAAGGTGTAAGTCAACTACCCTGGCCAGCAAGATCTCCGGATCTGTCCCCCATTGAGCATGTTTGGGACTGGATGAAGCGTCGTCTCACGCGGTCTGCACGTCCAGCACGAATGCTGGTCCAACTGAGGCGCCAGGTGGAAATGGCATGGCAAGCCGTTCCTCGCAGCCTGCATTGCTGCGAAATGTGGATATACACTGTACTAGTGCCGACATTGTGCATGCTCTGTTGCCTGTGTCTATGTGCCTGTGGTTCTGTCAGTGTGATCATGTGATGTATCTGACCCCAGGAATGTGTCAATAAAGTTTCCCCTTCCTGGGACAATGAATTCACGGTGTTCTTATTTCAATTTCCAGGAGTGTATTTTTGCATGTCGAAATTTCTGAAGTTCTGTCTGAAGTAAGCTTCATTCCATAAATTTCCTAGGCTCTACAGAAAAGTCCTACTTATATATCTGTTGCGTTTTGTGTTGTCTGTATCTCATTTTTAAGACCCAACCTTATAACTTCATTGTACATAACATTATCACGTGTGTCTCATGTTCTGTACGAGCCATATCATGTTAGGGATTTCAGTTCAAAATGTGAAACGCTGTTTTGTTTTTTTCTAGCTCACACTGGTCACTTTAAAAAACTTTTTCTAACAGTTATTCTCTTTCTTTCAAAAATACAGACGAATTTTAGTGATTTTGTACCTTACCCTACAGCCGTTTCCCGCTCCGATAAATGCTGTCGCTCAGTCTACTCTAGTACTTCACAGCATTCTTCAAATGCTATTTTTATCGTTAAAGTTTCACTAGTTTCTAAGAATACACTCCAGATAAATACTTTTTAAAAAGATTTTCTTAAACTTTGTTGTCACGAGACACTGAAAAAATGGCATTACCTTCTTTTGGTGGAAGAACCATCGTCTGAGTATCCTTGCGATGTTTCTCTGAAACATACATATTAGTCTTTTGCGGACGAGCTTTCATGACAGAGCGACAGTTTCCAGTCTTCTGACGGGTCCGTGGAAAGCGGTAGAATAGCTCTGACGAACACAGGCTTTGACAAGACCTTTCGGGCAAAGTTCAGTCCTTTACCTGTGGGAGCACTAGCGTGCTAGAAACCGAGCTGAACCTATGAAATAACGACTCAGGTTACCAAGGAGGTGGCTGCCATGCCTTCTTACCACATGGCGGAAAATATCATCTGATAACAAAAGCCACACGTAGTCTCGCGTGTCAAGTCAAAATAATAAGGCCTAAATGAGAGCGACATTACTACCTTCTGGTCGACGTAAACTGCACCCTGTCAGTCGTTGGCCTGCAACCGTTGGCCCGAAGAGAAACCGACTAACTCCGCCTGGAACGGGTGTACTGCGCAGTTTTATGACCTTACAGGAGGTACCGTCACCGTTCTAAACAGACAATCTACAAAATCACCGAGAACATCGAATTCGCTACATCATCTGGAGACAAGAAGAATCGTATACCAGTCAAATCTGTTGCTGCTCAAGCCTTGCTGGACGGACCTTCTGTTTTCTGTGGATGCCGACTTAATTTTAGTTTAGATATTAATGATTCGTTTGATCATGGTAACGGATGGTTTACACAATGTTGGTGGACTCGAAAGTTTCGTTGACAGAGACATTATTGCCTTTCGCACCTATCATATGGCAGATTTTATATCCTCTCTACTTCGACCATCATCAGTTATTTTGCTTCCCAAATAGCAAAACTCATTCACTCATTATGTGTTTCATTTCCTAATCTAATTCCCTCAACATCACCCGATTTAATTCGACTACATTCCATTATCCTTGTTTAGCTTTTGTTGATGTTCATATTATGTCCATTCCGTTCAACTGCTCTTCCAGGTCCTTTGCTGTCTACATCTACATCTACATCTACATGACTACTCTGCAATTCACATTTAAGTGCTTGGCAGAGGGTTCATCGAACCACAATCATACTATCTCTCTACTATTCCACTCCCGAACAGCGAGCGGGAAAAACGAACACCTAAACCTTTCTGTTCGAGCTCTGATTTCTCTTATTTTATTTTGATGATCATTCCTACCTATGTAGGTTGGGCTCAACAAAATATTTTCGCATTCGGAAGAGAAAGTTGGTGACTGAAATTTCGTAAAAAGGTCTCGCCGCGACGAAAAACGTCTATGCTGTAATGACTTCCATCCCAACTCGTGTATCATATCTGCCACACTCTCTCCCCTATAACGCGATAATACAAAACGAGCTGCCCTTTTTTGCACCCTTTCGATGTCCTCTGTCAATCCCACATGGCAAGGATCCCACACCGCGCAGCAATATTCTAACAGAGGACGAACGAGTGTAGTGTAAGCTGTCTCTTTAGTGGACTTGTGCATCTTCGAAGTGTCCTGCCAATGAAACGCAACCTTTGGCTCGCCTTCCCGACAATATTATCTATGTAGTCCTTCCAACTGAAGTTGTTCGTAATTTTAACACCCAGGTACTTAGTTGAATTGACAGCCTTGAGAATTGTACTATTTATCGAGTAAATGAATTCCAACGGATTTCTTTTGGAACTCATGTGGATCATCTCACACTTTTCGTTATTTAGCGTCAACTGCCACCTGACACACCATACAGCAATCTTTTCTAAATCGCTTTGCAGCTGATATTGGTCTTCGGATGACCTTACTAGACGGTAAATTACAGCATCATCTGCGAACAGTCTAAGAGAACTGCTCAGATTGTCACCCAGGTCATTTATATAGATCAGGAACAGTAGAGGTCCCAGGACGCTTCCCTGGGGAACACCTGATATCACTTCAGTTTTACTCGATGATTTGCCGTCTATTACTACGAACTGCGACCTTCCTGACAGGAAATCACGAATCCAGTCGCACAACTGAGACGATACCCCATAGCTCCGCAACTTGATTAGAAGTCGCTTGTGAGTAACGGTGTCAAAAGCTTTCCGGAAATCTAGAAATACGGAATCAACTTTAGATCCCCTGTCGATAGCGGCCATTACTTCGTGCGAATAAAGAGCTAGCTGCGTTGCACAAGAGCGATGTTTTCTGAAGCCATGCTGATTACGTGTCAATAGGTCGTTCCCTTCGAGGTGTATCATAATGTTTGAATACAGTATATGCTCCAAAACCCTTCTGCAAACCGACGTCAATGATATAGGTCTGTAGTTAAATGGATTACTCCTACTACCCTTCTTGAACACTGGTGCGACCTGCGCCATTTTCCAATCTGTAGGTACAGATCTATCGGTGAGCGAGCGGTTGTATATGAGTGCTAAGTAGGGAGCTATAGTATCAGCGTAATCTGAAAGGAACCTAATCGGTATAAAATCTGGACCTGAAGACTTGCCGGTATCAAGCGATTTGAGTTGCTTCGCAACCCCTAAGGTATCTACTTCTAAGAAACTCATGCTAGCAAATGTTCGTGTTTCAAATTCTGGAATATTCCATTCGTCTTCCCTGGTGAAGGAATTTCGGAAAACTGCGTTGAATAACTCTGCTTTAGGGCAGATGTTCGTGTTTCAAATTCTGGAATATTCCATTCGTCTTCCCTGGTGAAGGAATTTCGGAAAACTGCGTTCAATAACTCTGCTTTAGCGGCACAGTCGTCGATAACAGTACCATCGGCACTGCGCAGCGAAGGTATTGACTGCGTCTTGCCGCTTGTGTACTTTACATACGACCAGAATTTCTTCGGATTTTCTACCAAATTTCGAGACAATGTTTCGTTGTGGAACCTATTAAAGGCATCTCGCATCGAAGTACGTGCCAAATTTCGCGCGTCTGTAAATTTTAGCCCATCTTCGGGATTTCGCGTTCTTCTGAACTTCGCATGCTTTTTCCGTTGCCTCTGCAACAGCGTTCGGACCTTTTTTGTGTACCACGGGGGATCCGTTCCATCTCTTACCAATTTATGAGGTATGAATATCTCAATTGCTGTTGCTACTATATCTTTGAATTTGAGCCACATCTCGTCTACATTCGCATAGTCAGTTCGGAAGGAATGGAAATTGTCTTTTAGGAAGGCTTCTAGTGACACTTTATCCGCTTTTTTAAATAAAATTATTTTGCGTTTGTTTCTGATGGATTTGGAAGAAATGGTATTGAGCCTAGCTACAACGACCTTGTGATCACTAATCCCTGTATCAGTCATGATGCTCTCTATCAGCACTGGATTGTTTGTGGCTAAGAGGTCAAGTGTGTTTCCGCAACCATTTACAATTCGCGTGGGTTCGTGGACTAACTGCTCGAAATAATTTTCGGAGAATGCATTTAGGACAATCTCGGAAGACGTTTTCTGCCTACCACCGGTTTTGAACAAGTATTTTTGCCAACATACCGAGGATAGGTTGAAGTCCCCACCAACTATAACCGTATGAGTGGGGTATTTATTTGTTACGAGACTCAAACTTTCTCTGAACTGTTCCGCAACTGTATCATCGGAGTCTGGGGGTCGGTAGAAGGAGCCAATTATTAACTTAATTCGACTGTTAAGTATAACCTCCACCCACACCAATTCGCACGGAGTATCTACTTCGACTTCACTACAAGATAAACCACTACTGACAGACACAGACACTCCACCACCAATTCTGCCTAATCTATCTTTCCTGAACACGGTCTGAGACTTCGTAAAAATTTCTGCAGAACTTATTTCAGGCTTTAGCCACCTTTCTGTACCTATAACGATATCAGCTTCTGTGCTTTCTATTAGCGCTTGAAGCTCAGGGACTTTTCCAGCGCAACTACAACAATTTACAACTAAAATTCCGACTGTTCCTTGATCCAAGCACGTCCTGTAATTGCCAAGCACCCTTCGACATTGCAGCCCATCCCGCACTTTCCCGAGGCCTTCTAACCTAAAAAACCGCCCAGTCCACGCCACACAGCCTCCGCTACCCGTGTAGCCGCCAGCTGAGTGTAGTGAACTCCTGACCTATTCAGCGGAACCCGAAACCCCACCACCCTATGGCGCAAGTCAAGGAATCTGCAGCCAATACGGTCGCAAAACCGTCTGAGCCTCTGAGTCAGACCCTCCACCCGGCTGTGCACCAGAGGTCCGCAGTCGGTTCTGTCAACGATGCTGCAGATGGTGAGCTCTGCCTTCATCTCGTAAGCAAGACCGGCAGCCTTCACCAAATCAGATAGCCGCTGGAATCCAGAGAGAATTTCCTCAGATCCAAAGCGACACACGTCATTAGTGCCGACATGTGCCACCACCTGCAGCTGGCTGCACCCTGTGCTCTTCATGGCATCCGGAAGGACCCTTTCCACATCAGGAATGACTCCTCCCGGAATGCACACGGAGTGCACACTGAATTTCTTCCCCTCCTTAGCCGCCGTATCCCTAAGGGGCCCCATTACGCGCCTAACATTGGAGCTCCCAACTACCAGTAAGCCCACCCTCTGCGATTGCCCGGACCTTGAAGGCTGAGAATGATCCTCTGAAACAGGGCAGGCAGCTGCATCTGGCTCAGCCAGAGACAGTGCCTGAAACCGGTTTGTCAGACGCACCGTGGAGGCTTTCTGATCAGCCTCCGGGGACGCCTTTCGCTGCCTGCCACGCCTTGGAACGACCTCCCAATCAACCACAGGCGAGGGCTCAGCCCCACTGCGGGCAGCAACCGGGGCAACCACAGCGGCAGACCGATCTGGGGACAGACGGGACGAGGTTGACATCCCCGTGATACCCGAGTCCGGGTACCCACAGTGGTGCCCATTGGCAACAGCCTCAAGCTGCGAGACCGAAGTCAGCGCCGATTGCAGCTGTTAGCGAAGGGATGCCAAGTCAGCCCTCATCCGAACACAGCAATCGCAGTCCCTGTCCATTCTAATCGATGTTGAACAACAGTTACCGAAACACGAGTCCGTGCCTAGATAACGCAAGCGGAACACGCAAAGAATGTCTTAACTAACCTGTACAAATTCCTAACGACTGCGCTACAATCTGCTGAATTTACGATTACAGTAACTAAAACTCGAAATTGCACCTCCTATACGAAACTCGCACGCAATTTAAATAAGAATCTACGAAGTAAACACTAAAGCGCGATGTTACAACTGTCAAATACTATAATACGCCCGAAATATATGAATTAAACAATGCAAGTACCCAAAAACACGCAAAGAAATTAATTAAACTATCTAACAAATAAGTAAGCTAGGGTTATACGACTTGCTGCTGCAGCTGCTTATCCAACGGCGGCAGGGAGCACAATGACTGTGACCAACCGACACTGGCTGTTCAAAACAAAAACAGAAGACAGACGACTACGCGAATTTGCACTATTCAGGTACTAAGGCGCGATGTTACAACTGTCAAATACTATAATACGCCCGAAATATATGAATTAAACAATGCAAGTACCCAAAAACACGCAAAGAAATTAATTAAACTAACTAACAAATAAGTAAGCTAGGGTTATACGACTTGCTGCTGCAGCTGCTTATCCAACGGCGGCAGGGAGCACAATCGTTGGCAAACCTTAAAGGTTTTATTTCTTCTCCATGGATTTTAAATCCTACTCCAATTTTTTTCTTTTGTTTCCTTTACCCACTTACGGCATCATAACTTGTGCATAGCCTCACACATTCTTAAAATAGCCCAAGTTAAGAATAACATTAAGCATGAGACTAGTAAGGAAAGTTGCGCTGATAAAATCTATTCTAATCGATGCAAAAATGTGAGTCCTAATGCATGAAGGACGATTGAGAGATAACGTTCAGTAGCTTTTCCATACCTGACAAACTCTACCATCCAAGCTGTTTACTAGTAGAATGTAGCGGTGTGTTGAAATGGTCGACTTTCATTAAAACAATCAGACGTGTTAGTGGACATGCCAGGTGACTTCAAAGCCTTTGATATCAGTAATATTACAGCATGTATGCATGTAACACATTTTGTCTGTTGTAATTCAGATACAGCTAAATTTTATTAGAAATTTCGTGCTAGCAGCAATACAAAGAAATTTCAAGAGCAGATGTTGTAAAGAAAAGTATGTCATTTCTGCTTTTGCTGTTATTGCAATAGAAAGGTAGTTCTAGTTGATGTGGTAATAAAAGTGACTGTAAACATGCGCTGAGTGTTAAACAAGTTGATTATGGTAGTGGAGTTACTATTTATTTGTTAGAACAGAAACTAAATTAATAATCATGATGCAAAAGGCTTGCGTATTTTGTATGATCGGTTTACGAGTTCCCGAGCTTGAAGATAAAAATTTATGTTGGCTCGTAAAATTTAACGCCGGTAAGGATGCTTTGAAGGACAGCCACAGTATAACGTCGAGAAAAAGATGTCTTAAACGATCGCGATAAATCTCTAAGCACGCAATTTACAACATCTGGAGCCTTTAGTAGTCCGTATCAAGCAGTAAAAACACTGACGCTTACAGACTTCAAAATTCTGCGTTAACCATTTTAGACATTAAGTAACATCGGCTTCAGTCTACCCCCACCCCTCTCCCGAAGAATGAGAGTAACTTGGGATGTACAATAATAGAGAAATACTAAATGAAATTGGAAACACACTCATTTTCATGTGCCTAACCTTCACATCAGCATTTATGCATTCTGCTTGGATCTCCATTCACAGTCTTGGTACTGATGAAATTAATTTATTTCCAGATACGTCTGAAACTTACATTTTTGTCGTCTGTAGTCCAAAAATTGCCATTTCATGTTAAGAGAATGGAAACGAATTCTATCGGTGGTTTACTAGTGAATAGAGTTACAAGTGAACAATCGTCTTACTGTTTACATACATTTCTGTCAACAAATTGCTTTTTATTTGTAATTATAAAAACAAACTGAACAAGTTCGTGGTTGAATGTAACATGTATTTTATTGCGAATGTTCCGTTGTTAATAGGAATCACAAAAGCAACTCACGTCTAGCCTACTGCCTATTTTGTTAACTCTATTAAACAACTCGCTGTACAAAATTGCTGTATTGTCGTTCATATATCTTAATGTCCCAGTTTGTAGCAATATTTGTAGGTGTTAATTGTGTTCATGATTTTAAATGAATGTGAAAAGAACAAGTATGGTGTCCACCATAATTGTACAGACAACATTTGTTGACAAAGGACACACAAGCATTCCAAATTTTCAGTCTGGAGTAATAAACAAATATCTCAATACCCTAACAACGTGTTTTATGGTTTGATAAGGAAGACCCTTCTGTCACCTGCATGAAAACTAATCGTAAGGCAGTGGAAGTTGAATGTTTTGTGACTTCTCGTACATTTCACAGTACCGTTATTGAGGTTACCATCCAACCATTCGGCTTTCGACACTGGTAACTTTAAGAGTTTATCACCTCCTTCTGAAGTTCCCCTCCTCCCCCCCCCCCCCCCTCACACACAAACGAATTAATTGAAGTTAGGTGCTGAATTATAGGAAAAAATTTCATTTTGCAACTTTGGGTACAATTTAAAGAAACGCATAAGCAGACAGCCACACATTGTGGGAGAAGAGGCTAAGATCACACCTGTGTCCCCATTGTGTAAGGTTTAAATATTCTGCATGCCGTGACCAAATTGTGTTTTTTTTTCAGACAAGATTCAGAGCCTTATAGCTCTATTTACCATGCAAATAATTCGTTCATCTGGTGTTGTATAAATAGTGCCTACGCTTTTAACACTGCTTTTAGTCGCTAGTTTAGGGAATATTTCAAGGAGTTTGCCGTATGTGTTGAAACCTCTGACGTGATAATCATCATATATGTTGTATAATGTGTCGTCATCAATCAATGTGAGGAAACTTTCGACTCTAAACCGTCACCTCTTATCGAAACTGCCGTATCAGTACCACTAGCAATGAAGTGTTCGTTATTATTAGCAGTAGTATCATAATTATGTGTTAGAGTTACGACAGCATCCGTTTCTAACCGGTGACAATATTTTGCACAGCGATTGACACCAGAAAACATGTGACTGAGTCATCTTTTACACAAATACCATCTTCACGAAGAAGAGTTCGTAGTACCTTTCTATCAAACAATTGCAATACATTAGCAGTGTTGATTACCAAACGCCGACACATCTGACACCTTACTGCACAAATAATTTCACGAAATACAGCTTTACATACACATTGCACTTTCTCTATTAGTCTCGACTGTTTTCTATATATTTTTGCGAACATCTTGTGCCATTTGATATTGTCGAATGCTTTTTAGAGGCCATCAAATACTGATTTTTCTTCAGTCTTGCTTTCATTATAAATTGTAATGTCAGAATTGCCTCTCGGTGCCTTTACCTTTCCTAAAGCCAAACTGATCATCAGTTAATACATTGTCAGTTTCCTTCTGCATATTATTCATGTCAGCAACTTGGATTCATGAGCAGCTAAGCTGATTGTGCATGAGCTGTTAAGCTGATTGTGAGAGAATTATCGCATCTGTCGGCTAGTGTGATCTTCGGAATTGTGTGGATGACGTTTTTTCGAAAGTCTGATGATATATCACCAGACTCATGCATTATACACACCAACGTGAATAGTCGTTCTGTTGTCACGTCCCCCCATGATTTTACAAATTATGATGGAATGTTGTCTGTCTTTTGTTCCTTATTCGATCTTTTCCAAAGATCTTTGAAATTCAGATGCTAATACAAATGTATCGACTACTTTTTCTTCTTCTGTCAAGTCACCAGACAAGTATTCCCCTCCATATAGACATTCAATGTGTAGTTTTCAGCTATCCACACTCTCCTCTGCATTTAACAATGAAATTCCCACTGCATTTTTAATGTTACCATATTTGCATTTAATTTCACAGAAGATTGTTTTGACTTTCCTGTATGCTGAGTCTGTCCTTCCGACAATCATTTCTTTCAGATTATTTGATATTTTTCATGTAGCCTTAGCTTCAAAGCGCTTCCTGTTTATTTTGTTCCTAAGTACTTGTATTTCTGTCGTACCGAATTTCCCTGAACGTTTTTGTACTTTCTTCTTTCATCGATGAAGTGAAGTATTTCCTCTGTTACCCATTGCTTTTTCGCAGATGCCATAATTGTACCTATGTTATTCTTTCCAGATTCTCTCATTGCTCGTTTTTAGACATTTCATTCCGCTTCAGCTCAACTGCCTACTGGGCTATTTCTGATCGCAGTATCTATATAGCCTCAGAGAATTTCAAGCGTATCTCTTCATTTACTAGTACATCTGTATCCCACTTTCTTGTTCATTAATTCTTCGCGACTAGTCTCTTAAATTTTACTCTTCATCACTACTAAATTGTGACCTGCGTCTGTATCTGCTCCTGGTCTTTTTCAAGTATACTTTCTCCTCTTGTGATTCTTGAACGGAGTATTCGCTGTTACTAGGTGAAACTTGCTGCAGAACTCATGCAGTGTTTCTCCTCTCTCATTTCTACTACCAATCCCATAATTTTACCGTAATCCTTTCTTCTACTCCTTCCCCTACAACTGCATTCTGATCCCACAAGACTATTAGATTTTCATCTCCCTTTATGTACACAACTATTCATCCTCATACACGTTCGCCATCTTTCATCCTCGGCTCGCAAGTATACCTAAACTATCATTATCGGTGTTGGTTTTCTTTCGATTCTGATGAGAACAACCCTATCCCTGAAATTTTCAGAGTAACTCACTCTCTGCCTTCCCTTCATATTCGTAACGAATCCTACTCTCCTTACATCCTTTTCCGCTCCTGTTGATACTACCCTGTACTCATCTGCCCAGAAGTCCTTGCCTTCTTTCCATTGCACCTCACTGAACCCTACTATGTCTAGGTTGGGCCTTAAAAGATTCTTTTTCAGATTTTCTACCTTCCCTGCCATGTTCAAACTTCTGACAGTCCACTCTCTGACTCGTAGAACATTATTATTTCGTTGGTTATTCAATCTCTTTCTGGTCACCTCCCCCTTTGGTAGTTCCCTTCTGGAGATCTGAATAGGGGACTAGACCGGAATGTTTTGCCAATGAAGAGATCATCAAAACACTTTTTGAATTACAGGTCACATCTCCTATAGATACACGTTATATATATTTTTATTGCAGTGGTTTACATTGCCTTCTACATTATCATACCGTTGATCACTGGTGGCAGGTAAAGATCGAATTTGGCATGACATACTCAGCGGCTTGTAATGTATGATTGCAAAGGTTTGCAGATAAACGAGTTATTACCAGCGCAATGAGACTCCTTTAAATGATCGTCAGGGGACTGTGGCGTAAATGTGTGTGTTCGAGCTCAAATATTTTCCTTGTAAGTAACTATATTCTGGTTTCTCTTCGAAAGTCTCGAACTTAGCTGATAACAGTCACTGTTATGATTGCGGCACGGTTGGTTCGCAATGTCTCTTGTGAAGACGCTCGCACCTGCTGTCTCCATATCTGGGCGTGTACGAACTCAATAAAATCTATACGTCTCCAGCTTATCCACTGGCATTCAGTGATTTCGAACCCGATTACTATTTTGCAGGAGGCACGTTCTGTTGATTGTGAACTCGATACGGTGAACCGGAGCAGCTCTTACTTGAATTCTCGTGTGACAGAGTATCTTGTAGGATGCTACAATAACATCAGTATGGAAGATACTAATGCACGGTTGCAGAATGCACATGCCTTGCACAGAACGTTCTTTTATTTACATACAACTCCGTGTGGAGGGCATCAACTGTCAGCCAGAAGCCTGACGTTATTTCGCAGAGAAGGACGCCAAATATTCTCACATGAAGGTGCTGGAATATTGAAATACGAAACCACAGGGAACACTTACTCCACCAGTACATATTAAGGGGGTACGATATTGGAGTGCCGGTTTATTCCGAATTGCGATGCAAAGTTATTTCGGACATGCATACATGTCCGAAAGAACAGGCAGTGCGGCGACTAAAGACGTTATGAAATACATGAAATATATTCGCAGTTGTGAATATGGACAACCATCAACTGTATAATTGATTGAAGACAGTGAAAATTTGTGCCGGGCCGGCACTCTGGCCCGGGTTTCCCGCTTATCGCGAGGAGTGCTTTACCACTTGGCTAACCGTGCACGACTCATGGCCGCATCCAAACTTTCATATGTCGTCAACCATGCCGCTACAACCTGTGTATTCCCGCACGGGTGAGATATTCTATTGGAAAGTCGCTTGACCGGTGTCGGCAGATAAATACAATATTGCAGTGCCTGTGTTATTCTGAATTATGATGCAAATTTCTTTTGGATGTGCATGCATGTCCGACGGAACTAATTTTCCTTTTATGGAAGTTGTAACACACATTAGAGTCCTGTTCTGTTCTACCGTGATCAAGACTGCCTCTAACCAAACTAACCCAAAGCGTGTGCCCTTCTGTTTCTAGTATGAGAAAGAGTTTGCTTTGTGCGCTTTTAGCCCCACTTACATTTTCCGCAAAATGCTCAGATAAAGTATCCTTCCCCTTCCCATTCAGGTGTAGGCCACGATTCGTGTATCCCCATCTCCCAACTGCAGCAACAGTGCAGATATGTTGTTGTAGTTGGCAGGAGAGCCAACCCGTATAACTAAAGGAGGCCGAAATGCACGTGTTTTAGCTCATTCAGGCTGGCGTGAGGTCTGGAACATGACAAGGGAATTAGAATTGAGAAAAGCGGACGTAGCTGGTGGGATACTTAAATTTAATCCATTCATGGAGAACGTCGCTCTTTTTGGTACATGATTCACAATATCAATAGAACGGATACTACCGCCTTGCTAGGTCGTTGCAAATAACGCAGCTGAAGGCTATGCTAACTATCGTCTCGGCAAATGAGAGCTTAGAAGTCAGTGAACCATCGCTAGCAAAGTCGGCTGTACAACTGGGGCGAGTGCTAGGAAGTCTCTCTAGACCTGCCGTGTGGCGGCGCTCTGTCTGCAATCACTGATAGTGGCGACAAGCGGGTCCGACGTATACTACCGGACCGCGGCCGATTTAAAGGCTACCACCTAGCAAGTGTGGTGTCTGGCGGTGACACCACATATGTGACTTTCGGTTCGAAGTTATCCAATCAGCTCTATGTTTACACATTTGACAGTTGTTGATTGGCGACTCCATGGAGTGCTGTGTGCACAGCGACAATATACACTCCTGGAAATTGAAATAAGAACACCGTGAATTCATTGTCCCAGGAAGGGGAAACTTTATTGACACATTCCTGGGGTCAGATACATCACATGATCACACTGACAGAACCACAGGCACATAGACACAGGCAACAGAACATGCACAATGTCGGCACTAGTGCAGTGTATATCCATCTTTCGCAGCAATGCAGGCTGCTATTCTCCCATGGAGACGATCGTAGAGATGCTGGATGTAGTCCTGTGGAACGGCTTGCCATGCCATTTCCACCTGGCGCCTCAGTTGGACCAGCGTTCGTGCTGGACGTGCAGACCGCGTGAGACGACGCTTCATCCAGTCCCAAACATGCTCAATGGGGGACAGATCCGGAGATCTTGCTGGCCAGGGTAGTTGACTTACACCTTCTAGAGCACGTTGGGTGGCACGGGGTACATGCGGACGCGCATTGTCCTGTTGGAACAGCAAGTTCCCTTGCCGGTCTAGGAATGGTAGAACGATGGCTTCGATGACGGTTTGGATGTACCGTGCACTATTCAGTGTCCCCTCGACGATCACCAGAGGTGTACGGCCAGTGTAGGAGATCGCTCCCCACACCATGATGCTGGGTGTTGGCCCTGTGTGCCTCGATCGTATGCAGTCCTGACTGTGGCGCTCACCTGCACGGCGCCAAACACGCATACGACCATCATTGGCACCAAGGCAGAAGCGACTCTCATCGCTGAAGACGACACGTCTCCATTCGTCCCTCCATTCACGCCTGTCGCGACACCATTGGAGGCGGGCTGCACGATGTTGGGGCGTGAGCGGAAGACGGCCTAACGGTGTGCGGGACCGTAGCCCAGCTTCATGGAGACGGTTGGGAATGGTCCTCGCCGATACCCCAGGAGCAACAGTGTCCCTAATTTGCTGGGAAGTGGCGGTGCGGTCCCCTACGGCACTGCGTAGGATCCTACGGTCTTGGCGTGCATCCGTGCGTCGCTGCGGTCCGGTCCCAGGTCGACGGGCACGTGCACCTTGCGCCGACCACTGGCGACAACATCGATGTACTGTGGAGACCTCACGCCCCACGTGTTGAGCAATTCGGCGGTACGTCCACCCGGCCTCCCGCATGCCCACTATACGCCCTCGCTCAAAGTCCGTCAACTGCACATACGGTTCACGTCGACGCCGTCGCGGCATGCTACCAGTGTTAAAGACTGCGATGGAGCTCCGTATGCCACGGCAAACTGGCTGACACTGACGGCGGCGGTGCACAAATGCTGCGCAGCTAGCGCCATTCGACGGCCAACACCGTGGTTCCTGGTGTGTCCGCTGTGCCGTGCGTGTGATCATTGCTTGTACAGCCCTCTCGCAGTGTCCGGAGCAAGTATGGTGGGTCTGACACACCGGTGTCAATGTGTTCTTTTTTTCTATTTCCAGGAGTGTATTTTAAATTAAAAGAAAGGTCAGCGTTCGCCGTAATATTGGTGTTTTATTGATAGCAGAATCGATTTTCAAACACATAGTGATCATCTTCAGTGCTGTACAAAACTGAGAACCGATCACAATAACTTATACGTTACGGTTCGGTGATGACATTGGTATCATAAGTGAAAATGAAATAGATGTACATGATCTGCTCAACTGAATGACTAATCTAATGAGTATAGAATATGGATTGAGAGTAAACCGAAGAAGGACGAAAGCAATGAGAAGTAGCACAAATGATAACAGAAGGAAACTTAACATCAGGGTTGACGGTCACAAAGTAGATGAAGTTAAGAAATTTAGCTACCTAGGCAATAAAATGACTAATGACGGACGGAGCAAGGAGGACATCAAAAGCAGACTAGCAATGGCAAAAAGGGCATCCATTCCTGGCCAAGAGAAGTCTACTAGTATCAAACATAGGCCTTAATTTGTGGAAGAATTTTCTGAGAACACACGGTACGTCTGGGGTACAACATTGTACGGTAGTGAAACATGGACTGCGGGAAAACCGTAACAGAAGAGAATAGAAGCATTTAAGATGTGGTGCTGTAGACGAATGTTGAAAATTATGTCGACTAATAAGGTAAGGAATGAGCACGATGTGCGCAGAATCGCAGAAGTAAGGAATATGTGGAAAACACTGATAAGGAGAAGGATGATAGGACGTCTGTTAAGACATGAGGGAATGACTTCCATGATACTACAGGGAAACGGCTGTAGAGGTAGACAGTGATTCGAATACATCCAGTAAATAATTGAGGGCGTAGGTTGCAGATGTTACTCTGAGATGAAGAGATTGGTACATGAGACTAATTTGTGGCGGGCCGCTTCAAACCAGTCAGAAGACTGCTGACCCATAAAACACGTCCACGATGCTGGTTCATTTACATGGGTGATGCATTCGCTGGTGAAATGGAACTACACAGATTTCACGAATATTTGAACGTAATGCACAGGAAAGTAAATTTCACACTTGAGGAAGAGGAAACTGATACAGTTCCATTCCTAGACATAGAAGTATATAGAACAATGGAGGGTACGCTAGGTCGAAGAGTATATCAGAAGCTTGCACACATAGACAGATGTTAGCACAGCCTATCCAACTACCACCAAGTGCACAAGAATTCAGTTATCCGTTCTTTAGTTATCCTCAGTGATCTTCACAACATAACACATGAGCTCAAAAGCCTGCGTGCAAATTCTTGGCGAATGATTTCAACATTAAATCGATCCACGCTGCCATGGCAACAAATAAAAGAAAAAATAGAATGTAACAAATTGCAGCCAGCATCGTGCTTGTCTTATGTGAAGAATAACACTGACTGGCTTGGTAAAAATCTTCGTAGGGCTGGTGTCCAACCCGTCTTCTACAGCACCCACAATATTCATGATGCGTTAGCCTCCACGAAGGATAAGGTAGATGGTATCACGCTGTAGGTACACTATGTGATCAAAAGTATCCGGTCAACTGCCTGAAAATGATTTAAATGTTCATGGCACCCTTCGTCAGTAATGCTGGAATTCAATATGGTGTTGGCCCACCCTTACCCTCCACTCTCGCAGGCATACCTTCAATCAGGCCCTGGAAGGTTTCTTGAGGAGTGGCAGCCCATTCATTACGGAGTGCTGCACTGAGGAGAGGTATCGATGTCGGTCGGTGAGGCCTAGCACGCAGTCGGCGTTCCAAAACATCCCAAAGATGTTGTATAGGATTCAGTTCAGGACTCTGCGCAGGCCAGTCCCACACAGGGATATTACTGTCCTGTAACCACTCCGCCACAGGCCGTGCATTATGAACAGGTGCTCGATCGTGTTGAAAGACGCAATGCCATCCCCGAATTGCTCTTCAGCAGTGGGAAGCAAGAAGGTGCTGAAAACATCAATGTAGGGCTGTGATGTAATAGTGCCACGCAAAACAACAAGAGGTGCAAACCCCTCCATGAAAAACACCAACAGTATAACACCACCGCCTTCGAATTTTACTGTTGGCACTACACACGCTGGCAGATGACGTTCACCGGGCATTCGCCATAAACACACCCTGCCATCGGATCGCCACATTGTGTACGGCGATTCGTCACTGCACACAGCGTTTTTCCGCTGTTCAATCGTCCAATGTTTACGCTCCTTGCATCAAGCGATGCGGCGTTTGGCATTTACCGGAGTGACGTGTGGCTTATGAGTAGCCGCACGACCATGAAATCCAAGTTTGTCACCTCCCGCCTAACTATCATAGTACTTGCAGTGGATCCTGGCGCAGTTTGGAATTCCTGTGTGATGGTCTGAATAGTTTCCAGTTCAGTATCACATCTGAAACAGTGTACCTAGGGGTGGTTTGGAGTGTGCAAATCTCGCATGCAGACGTGTGACGCAAGTGACTTCCTATCAGCTGACAAAGTTCGAAGTCCGCCAGTTCCGCAGAGCACCCGATTCTGCTCTCTCACGATGTCTAATGACTATTGAGGTCGCCGACATGGAGTACCTGGCAGTACTGCACTTAATATGAATAACCCATGTTTTGGGGGATGTCCGGATACTTTTGATCGCGCAGTGTATGTGCAAGGTGGAATGTGAGCGTGGAGAAGTATACATCAGTGAAACTGGCATGCCAGCAGCAACGCACATACGGGACCATGAGCATCGCATTTGACTTTGGCAGTACAACAGAAAGACTGGGTTAACGACATAAAATTTAATGACAACTGCATGCTTCTCAAGTACTCGGGTTCGCTAAGACGCAAGATCGGACAAGCCATCGAAATACTAAGATACCCTAGCAACATGAAAAGAGAGGATGGTCTCTCCATCCTGGCTGCCAGCCACATCAAAACACGAGACGCAAGCGCTGCCAACGAGTGACTGCCGCCGCGCAGTCTGCGTCCGGCAGGAGGAAAAGAGCAGTCCGCACCTCAGATGCCAGTGACCAACAATAATGACACATAACGCTAGAAGCAATTGATAATAACAGATCCCCACTCCCTCCCACGTAGTAACGTACTTCGAACAAGTACCAAGTCCTTCTACCTTAAGACACCAATTACACCAATGGTCTTCCAAAAATCGTGATGTCCTATCATGCTCAGTGAGCAATAATAACAATATGTAAGCAGCTATAAACAGCTAAAAGACACCAGCAGACCCAGAGGAAGGACAGTGTAACCGTGGAAGAAACGTTGGTTTCTCCTGTGACGTTCTTTTTTTTTTATTATGAACCGATACCATACTCATAAATCCTTCATGTCAAGTGATTATTTGATGACGCCCCCTAAAAAGCAACAAGATCGGCACGACATTTTGGATTTCTGAAAATGGAATGTATGTGCCTCTCTATGCCTATGCTCATTTATCTTTATGCAGAAAACGTACGCACTCTCTGTGTTCCAAGCAGCTTTGCGAGACGCAGCGCTGTTTTGCCGATGTACTGGCTGCCACTCTCGTAAGAGAAGCTATACATAAGGGGTAATTTTCATTCTGAAAAGGAAAAGAAAGGGTGAAAGGAAAGAGAGGTTTAGCGTGCCGTCTATGCAAAGGTCACTAAAGTTGCAGTCCGGCCCTAGTAGCTGAGTGGCCAGCGCCACGGAATGTCATATCTAGCTGCCCAGGTTCGATTCCCGGTTGGGTCGGAGATTTTCTCCGCTCAGGAACAGATACAGACCAGGGCACCAACACAGATATTGAAGCGTCCAGCGTGGATGATCCATAGTGTCAACCAAGTCCACTTCAAAGAACAGTCTGGAACAACCGACAAGTGGTGCACAAGTCACACCCAATCCTAAAAACAGATTGCACCTTATATGTAAATAGTTAACAGCACCTCCATGTCTAATAAGAGCTTAAAGCTAGGTACCTCTTCAAGGACCTACGCCTTCCGTTAAGAGGCAGTGCAAAGTCTGGATGGAAGGATCTTAATTGTGGCCCCTCTCTTTTGAGCCCAACCCGACGGATACCTATGGTAGATCGGGGGAAACCACCGTTCAGGTCTTGTTGTCGGCGGGGCCGGGAGGTGCTTGCGCCTGATGTACTCTACTAGGAGCCTTGTAGGCTCAACACAAACCATTAGCGCCACTACCTTTATCACTATTACCACAAGAACCCTTTCATTAGCAACTTTGAGCCAAGCACAAAATCAGTTACCTCTCTATTGTATATCGTAAATAGTTTAGCACGCTGGACATGGAGGTATTAGTCTTAGTTTGTAGCTTTAACGTACCCTAATCTCTTCTAGTTAAGTTGGTTTTAAGGATGGTAGATGGTAAAGGCATGGTGAGTGATGGTTAGCGTCTTGAGGGTCATTCCAAGACCCAGGCCGCCGCCCACAACCAGGTGACGGGCAATATAATAACTATCTCTTCTCTATTCAATTCTCTTCCTTCCTTCTTCCTAAATATTTAATTTCGTTTTGTTTATTAATATCTAGCTTGATTTTGCATTAGTTATAAGTTTTTCTAATGCTGCACAAAAAAAGATATTAAATGGATGTAAACAAATAGAGCCCGCCTCCACGTGGCGGGACACGGGCAACGGTGTGAGTGGGGCGGGAGCCGGTGTGGTGTTACTTTCAGTCACTCCGGACCCAGTCACAGGGGCTAAGTGGCAACATACGATCCACGGTAAGAAATTAGACGGTGGGTCATAAAAAATAAGCAGCAAGTGAAAGAAAAGTGTCCTTATCATCATTTCATCTCCATCGACACTCAGGTATCCGAAGTGGCGACATCTCTAAGGACTTGCACCTGGCGAACAGTCTACCCGACACGGCATTTCCATTCATTAGAGTTGGAGTCCATGTTCGGACCAGGGAAGGAGAGGGAAGTAACTCGATCTTGTCCTTATGAAGGGAATCTTCTCGGCGATTTAGAGAAGCCACGGATGAGCTAAATCTGTACGACTGGATGGGGATTTGAACCACCGTTCTCCTGAATGCGAGTCCAGAGTGCAATCGATTATCAACATGAATCAGCTAACTTGATGATGATGTTTCGGATTGGTGGGTACTCAACTGCGCGGTTATCAGCACCCGTACAGATCCGCAAACTTTACTCAGTCCAATCTCGCCACTTTCATGAATGATGATGAAACGGTGAGGACAACAAAAGCACCCGGTCAACTCGAGGCAGGTGGTAATCTCTGACCCTGCCGGGTATCGAACCCGGGACCCCGTGCTCGGGAAGCGAGAACGCGACCGTGAGACCACAAACTGCGGACATCTAATTTGATGCGTAGCCATCTTGAACGAAGAAAATCATGTCCATTACATTAAAATAAAACTGAGGTGATTACGTAAGTACTTCAGAAAGTAAGTTACACTTGTCGTTCGAAGGTAAGACAATTACGCACACGTGTAGCGCGTTGTGAGAATGGATCACTTATTCCGGATTTTGGGTAGAGACCTGCTGCTGTTGAACTGCTATTGAAGTGGCAAGGTAAGTTGAAATACGTGGGAATATACGACTCTCGTGGGCGAAACGTCTAAATTCCATATAGATCCACCGTGAATTTCTGGCGGGATATGGACCAATTGTAATGTCGTGTCCTGTCGCAGCGAAAGTGCGCCAACAATTTTCCGAAAGTGAGCATGCCGACTTAGCAGTGCTGAATGGTTCGTGACTGTGGAGCGAATTTTTAGCGTCGAGACACTGAAGTTGTTGCGGGACCTTCAGAACGTCATAATAATGTGGAACTTAATTTTTCAAGTCCTCTCGTATTAAGCCGTTAGTTTCTGTTTTCGTGAGGTTAAGTTCTAGTGAACAAAGACGCTGGAGCGCAATTTGTCATACGAAGGGCGTGTCGACGCCTATGTTAGATTTATTACGAGTGCGGTGACGACGACGGGTGTGGTTAGAGGTCGATCTGGGACGGCAGTATGTGGGCGGTCGGCGACCCATTTCCTGAGCAACCGGTGTACGTGTGTGTGTGTGTGTGTGTGTGTGTGTGTGTGTGTGTGTGTGTGTGTGCGCGTGCGTAATTTCCCGGGAGGCGGAGGCAGGGGCGGTGGGCGTGGCAGGGCACTTGTAGGGCCCTGAGTGGGCCAGAGGCCCTCCCTAGAGCCTCAGAGATGAGGATTTGGTGAGTGCAGAGAGTTTGCATCGCTGCGCTGCTTACTTCGGAAGGACGCTGCAGACCCTTCCTTCCTAATGTCAAATACGTGTATAGTCATGTGAAAGTGACTCCATTTTTAAATGGAAACAGATAAAACTTATAACGAATTGTACACTGACTTCAGTATGACCAGATAGGAAGTAAAGAATGGTTGAAATATGGATTAGTAGCGGATGGAAAAGTGATTGCAAATGATGTATGACTGGAGTACAAATGTCAATATGTAATTTGAAACTGAGTGCATTGTAATCCAATATTTAGTTAAGGAACGCTTAGGTTGTTGTGAATCGAGAAATTTTCCCCTTTCTGACGTGAAACGATTTGTAGATGAATAATGTGATCGCCCCACGTTGGGCGCCAAATGTAATAATCTGAAAGTGTCTCCGAAATATCACCTAATGTCCAAACTGCCAGTAAGGTCACCCCACCCTGGGAGCCAATAATTGACACCAGTAATTAAGTGAAATCAACAATAAAAACGTTATGGGATTAAGAGATTGATAAACGAATGGAATAGATTGTGTGGGAGAATAAAATGTGATTCAAAAATAATCATCTGATTTTAAAAAATCATAATTTTATTGTTATGTTATTTCAGATATGAGTGTGAACAACGTACTCTTGGGAAGATTTTTACCTGATTCCCTCTAGGTAGTGGCAGTGTGTGTCACTTGAGTTATAGTAAAAATACTGTCGGGACAACAGAAAGCGTTTTGTATTCTACGTTTTCTACAGTGTGGATCCTCCAACAGCAAAGCACATTAGACGACCGCATGAACAATTTCGAGAAGCAGGCTGTTTGTGTAAAGGCAAATCGCCTGGCCGTCCCCGAGTATCTGACACACGTCGAAAACATCCACCTAGTTTCACAAGGAATTCGCAGAAACCCGTCACTATGCATCTCGACAGCTCAACATGCCCCGATGTCCGTCTGGCGTGTGTTGCATCGACGTTTACACATGACACATTACAAAATTCAGTTACTGTAAGCTCTTTAGTGAAGCTGACAAACGACAAAGTATGGCGTTCTGTAATTTCGTTCTTGGCAAGATGAAGGACGACAGTTTTCTTCCGCGCTTAGTGCTTAGTGATAAGGCATCATTCCATTTAAATGCAAAGGTGAACCGTCAAAATGTGAGAATTTGTGGTACGGAACAACCACAACCGAAATTCAGTGTGTTTTGTGCACTTTCACGGTAACAAGTGTGTGGTCCGTTTTTCTCCAAGAACACTGGTACAGGAAGCATATATCTCGACATGCTTGAGTACTTTCTTTTCGCACAGTTGGAGACTGATTCGAAGGACTCCATTTACCAACAGTATGGGGCACCGCCACACTGGCATCTGGAAGTGCGGGAATTTTTAAATCAGAAGATTACTGAGCGATGGATCGGTCGCACTGGACCAGTTGATTCAACTTCACGTTACTGGCCTCCAAGGTCACCGGACCTGACTGTGTGTGAATGTTTCTTGTAGGTGTTTATAAAAGATTGGTTATGTGCCTCCGTTACCAGCAACAGTGAATGTACTGAGACATCGCATTACAGCAGCTGTGGAAGCTGTAACACAAGACATGTTAACTGCTGCAGCGTCGAAAGAATTTGGTTGCCTCACTGACATATGCCGTGCATCTCAAGGGGCCGTATTGAACGCCTATGAAAAGGTATGAAAAAACTTTATTAGTTTCCCGTTCATCAAAAAACAAAATTCATTGTATATGTTTATTAGTTTATGAAATATAAATGTGCAAATCGGATGTTCCTTTTTGACACATCCTGTATTTATATAAGTAACTTTTACACTCAAAACAAAACAAAACAAAAATTACAAATCTCAGAGTTGACTTGACTTGGCGTGGACACGACTCAGTTATTGAAGGAAATGTGGGAGAAGGAATCATCTCACTAATTTTTGTTGTTATTCGCACATGGTGATGACGGCGATAGGCGTTGTGTCAGGGCAGCGCGTTGCCTCGCAGCTGCGTGCAACGTGGGCCAGGAGCCGTCTCCTCGTTGACAGGTCGCCATGCGTTGCAGTAGCCGAAGTTGTGTTAGCGCGGTGTCGGAAGGCGGATGTTGACGATGGATGGAAGAGCTCCCACGTCCTCTTGCTTCCGCGATGTCTCACCGACTGTCATTTTCACTCCTCATCCATCTCTCAGCTCAACGACCCCTCGAAATATTCTTCCTCTAGGCGTTGTCAGTGACGGGCCAACTTTGCAGTGCCACCCAATGACTGATGGCCGCTTCGTGAGCACACCTCTCCGTGTAGAGTGGGAATTTGCTCTCTTTCAGTGGCTGGTGTGTGACTTGGGATTGACGTTTTTCTCACTGTTTCACTGTCGAGGCTGTTCCCAGTGTTGGTAATATAGTGTTTCGGTCTTTTTCTGTATTTCGAAGTTGTTGCGAAAGCAACCACAGAACACTTCTTTGTAACGGCTATTTCTGCGTAAGGCGCGGACAGTCTCACGTTTGTGCCCCATCTAAGAATCTGCTGGCGTTCGTGATGTATAAGGAACGTCCTTAGCCGGTAGGTGTGGCAGTGCGGTTCTAGGCGCTTCAGTCTGGAACCACGTGATCGCCACGGTCGCAGGTTCGAATCCTGCCTCGGGCATGGATGTTTGTGATGTCCTTAGGTTAGTTAGGTTTAAGTAGTTCTAAGTTCTAGGGGACTGATGACCTCAGTAGTTAAGTCCCATAGTGCTCAGAGCCATTTGAACCATTTGATTTGAACGTCCTTACTGCCCCGAGAACATCTTTTTAAGCAGGCTTCTTTCACAGTTCTGTAGTTTCATACGATTCCTTGTGAAATTTCTTGGCGCTTTGTGTACGCTCCTTCCAGTGGTTGCGTGGCGCTGGAATCGTCTACACGTTCTTGCACCGAGCGAGGTGGCGCAGTGGCTAGCACACTGGACTCGCATTCGGGAGGACGACGGTTCAATCTCCCGTCCGGCCATCCTGATTTAGGTTTTCCGTGATTTCCCTAAATTGCTCCAGGCAAATGCCGGGATGGCTCCTTTGAAACGGCACGGCCGACTTCCTCCCCCGTCCTTCCCTTATCCCATGAGACCGCTGTCTGGACTCCTCCCACAAAGAACCCCAACACGTTCTTGCTTTGTAAGACAGGTGTACAAGCGACAGTGTTGTGCTGTGATGTGAGCCAGAAGAAATCAGGAAAGACAAATTAACACCCTAAATTCATAGGTACTCTGCGACATTTACAAGACCGTCTGGTCACGCCGACCAGACACAGAACAGCTGCTTCATGTCGCATTTCAAGTCCTTGAAGTAGCACATTATTTAGGTTGGTAATGAAGAATTTTATAGTTACCAGCCTATTCTTTATTCCTTCTGACGATCTTCTCCGTCAAAATGTCTGCACGGTTGTTTACTCAAGAATGAAATCAGTGCCTTCCGTGCACATTTGTTTCGCTATGGGAACGTTTAATGTAAAAAGCTTATCTCATTTTCTTTCCAACATTTCTTGTCCATTGTTTCTCCATCTGCTGCTTTTCCGCACTTCCGTGCAGCAGTTGGTGTAATAATGTTGCTGGATATTACTGCACCTTCAGTATGCATAAATTTACGTAATTTGTGTGATTGGATTGAAGAGTTCCTGGATAACGGAGCACGGCATGTCATTCTCGATTGAGAGAGATCTTCCGAAGTAAGAGTGATTTCAGGTGTGCCGCAGGAGAGTGTCGTAGGACCGTTGCTGTTCACAATATACATAAATGAGCTTGTGGATGACATCGGAAGTTCACTGAGGCTTTTTGCGGATGATGCTGTGGTATATCGAGAGGTTTTAACAATGGAAAATTGTACTGAAATGCAGGATGATCTGCAGCGAATTGACGCATGGTGCAGGGAATGGCAATTGAATCTCGATGTAGACAAGTGTAATGTGCTGCGAATACATATAAAGACAGATCCCATATCATTTAGCTACAATATAGCAGGTCAGCAACTGGAAGCAGTTAATTCCATAAATTATCTGGGAGTACGCATTAGGAGTGATTTAAAATGGAATGATAATATAAAGTTGATCGTCGGTAAAGCAGATGCCAGACTGAGATTCATTGGAAGAATCCTAAGGAAATGCATTCCGAAATCAGGTTACTGTACGCTTGTTCGCCCACTGCTTGAATACTGCTCAGCAGTGTGGGATTCGTACCACATAGGATTGATAGAAGAGATAGAGAAGATCCAACGTAGAGCACCGCGCTTCGTTACAGGATCATTTAGCAATCGCGAAAGCGTTACGGAGATGATGGATAAACTCCAGTGGAAGACTCTGCAGGAGAGACGCTCAGTAGCTCGGTACGGGGTTTTGTTGAAGTTTCGAGAACATACCTTCACCGAGGAGTCAAGCAATTTATTGCTCCCTCCTACGCATATCTCGCGAAGAGACCATGAGGAGAAAATCAAAGAGATTAGAGCCCACACAGAGGCATACCGACAATCCTTCTTTCCACGAACAATACGAGACTGGAATAGAAGGGAGAACCGATAGAGGTACTCAAGGTACCCTCCGCCAAACACCGTCAGGCGGCTTGCGTAGTATGGATGTAGATGTAGATGTAGATCCTGAATCTGCCTGTCAGGTGTATCACGTAAGTTTTGATTAATTCTCCTTATACCTTGCATGCAAAATTTTCTGCATGAACCTCCCTTGTGATGGCGTAAGTGCAGCGGCGGAAATTTCTTTCTGGAATATATAGAATGGTAAATGCAACGAATGTTTGATACCGTGTACATTTATTTCGCTATGGGAACGTTTAATGTAAAAAGCAAGCAGAATTATACCAAAAATGAAAATAGTCAACAGCTTATCTCATTTTATTTCCAACTTTTCTGGTCCATTGTTTCTCCATCAGCTGCTTTTCCGCATTTCCTTGCAGCAGTTGGTGAAATAATATTGCTGGATATTACTGCACCTTCAGTATCCATGAATTTACGGAACTCAGTGCTTTAAAATGAAGCATACAACAAGTACACAAATAAGCACCCAGCTGTTACTCATTAATCTGTATTTGCGCCAAAATCCATCTTAACAGGTAGACCAATAACAAAAATATACAGTACAGGAAACTAAACAAAATAAAGTCACACTTGCCTCGTAAGAGAAATTAATATGATGTTTGAAAGGTATTGTAAATACGATTTGACAAGTATACTGAAATAACTGTGAAAGGGTCCTATAGTCCCCTTTCATTACCACTTTATTTTTGCTTTCCAGTGCCCTTTGCATCCTACACAACAATTCGGGTGTTTTCGTTGCTTAATTTCGTACCAGAGAAGACTGAACTATGATTCAATCTAGCCATATCCTATTTCTTTCTACGACTTGCAAGCATCATAATGCTGTCGTGTTGGTTCTTTTCAGACTTGCAAATGCGCCTATAACGCCACTATAAGTCTTCCATGTTTTCATATGTAACCCAACTCACCACTATGAGTCCATAAGATGTTTATCCCGTGGTCTCCTATTCCAAAACTCCCTGGCATGCGTGAGTGAATGAATGAATGTGGATGTGGTTCATTCTGCTGTACGGTGGTTTAGTCTGCTGCAGAGAATCAGCGGTAGTCTTACAGAATGGCCAACCCTTGTAGTTTTCAGCAATAGGTAAAGAGGTTTGTTCCCTTTTGTGTGAAAAGTCTTATCCAGTGTACTGAGGTTACGTCTCCTTTACCTACGCCATTTACCTTGTAGTTTCCTTGTTAGCCCATCCATAACGTTTACATCGCACAGGTCCAATGATTAGTGTTCCCTTTATATTTAAAACAAATTCTTTGGAATAGATCTTGTTTTCAATAATGTTGCTGCAAGCTACTCTTCTTCAGTGTCCACACAATTTTTACTTTATTTTAATATTTGATTCATATGAACAATCCCTGGATCTTATTAATAATTACATCCCATTTTTCGGGAGTGACATTAGAATGAATGACCTTTTATGAGGTTTTTCTTGTGACTAAAATAATTAATTTTCCAACTCAGTCGAACCTCTTGTTTGTGGCTGGGACCGATCTGCCAAACTCCGAAGAAAGAAGCAAAGCACATATGAGTGAACAATTTCAAATTATATAAGTCAGGAAATGGACAACTTCGATGTACAGTGACCAGCCAATGTCCGATTTTTCTTCAGTTCGGGATATGGCCGGCCAGTTTGAGAAGTGGCGTAGAGAGATTGACCAGTATCGGAATATAAACAAAGAGTCGATGAATATGTATAATTTCAAGCTGTATGCAATCTATTTATTTTATAATTCTGACTTACTAAATATATAAATTTTATACAATGCATTCACTTTATAAATCGTTTGCAGATAGTTTTCCCTCCATATTTTTCTTCTCCATCATTACTTCTTCCAAAAACTGCATATACATCTTTGCCGCGGGACATACAACAATGAGCTGTACTACACTCTTACATATTTTCAGGTTTTTACTGTCAGATAACTGGTCTCGACTTTCCGATGGTTCGACCCCCCCGACGCAGCTTCATTGTTGGGAGTAGTCCCTACATTTGTAGCATCCTCCACTTCTTGTTCGACTTTCTCAAGGTCCTCTTCTGTCAATGTGTATCAATAATTTCTTGTGGCGGATTTGAAGTACTCAATCCCAATTTTGCATTAGAGCCAAACATTGCCTCGTATGGAAAGTGCTGAATTCCTTAATGAATAGAACGGAGTTTCATAAGTTGGAAGAACCGAAGGTGCTGAGCTATTTGTCTGCTTCCATGATGTCATATTCTGTACACACAGATTGCCCCGTTCCATGGAGTCTTGGCTTGGCTATGTCTGGAATTTCCAAGTACCAATTTCAGTTCAAAAACACTCCTGGAAATGGAAAAAAGAACACATTGACACCGGTGTGTCAGACCCACCAAACTTGCTCCGGACACTGCGAGAGGGCTGTACAAGCAATGATCACACGCACGGCACAACGGACACACCAGGAACCGCGGTGTTGGCCGTCGAATGGCGCTAGCTGCGCAGCATTTGTGCACCGCCGCCGTCAGTGTCAGCCAGTTTGCCGTGGCATACGGAGCTCCATCGCAGTCGTTAACACTGGTAGCATGCCGCGACAGCGTGGACGTGAACCGTATGTTCAGTTGATGGACTTTGAGCGAGGGCGTATAGTGGGCATGCAGGAGGCCGGATGGACGTACCGCCGAATTGCTCAACACGTGGGGCGTGAGATCTCCACAGTACATCGATGTTGTCGCCAGTTGTCGGCGGAAGGTGCACGTGCCCGTCGACCTGGGACCGGACCGCAGCGACGCACGGATGCACGCCAAGACCGTAGGATCCTACGCAGTGCCGTAGGGGACCGCACCGCCACTTCCCAGCAAATTAGGGACACTGTTGCTCCTGGGGTATGGGCGAGGACCATTCGCAACCGTCTCCATGAAGCTGGGCTACGGTCCCGCACACCGTTAGGCCGTCTTCCGCTGACGCCCCAACATCGTGCAGCCCGCCTCCAGTGGTGTCGCGACAGGCGTGAATGGAGGGACGAATGGAGACGTGTCGTCTTCATCGATGAGAGTCGCTTCTGCCTTGGTGCCAATGATGGTCGTATGCGTGTTTGGCGCCGTGCAGGTGAACGCCACAATCAGGATTGCATACGACCGAGGCACACAGGGCCAACACCCGGCATCATGGTGTGGGGAGCGATCTCCTACACTGGCCGTACACCTCTGGTGATCGTCGAGGTGACACTGAACAGTGCACGGTACATCCAAACCGTCATCGAAGCCATCGTTCTACCATTCCTAGACCGGCAAGGGAACTTGCTGTTCCAACAGGACAATGCACGTCCGCATGTATCCCGTGCCACCCAACGTGCTCTAGAAGGTGTAAGTCAACTACCCTGGCCAGCAAGATCTCCGGATCTGTCCCCCATTGAGCATGTTTGGGACTGGATGAAGCGTCGTCTCACGCGGTCTGCACGTCCAGCACGAACGCTGGTCCAACTGAGGCGCCAGGTGGAAATGGCATGGCAAGCCGTTCCACAGGACTACATCCAGCATCTCTACGATCGTCTCCATGGGAGAATAGCAGCCTGCATTGCTGCGAAAGGTGGATATACATTGTACTAGTGCCGACATTGTGCATGCTCTGTTGCCTGTGTCTATGTGCCTGTGGTTCTGTCAGTGTGATCATGTGATGTATCTGACCCCAGGAATGTGTCAATCAAGTTTCCCCTTCCTGGGACAATGAAATCACGGTGTTCTTATTTCAATTTCCAGGAGTGTATATTATTTGTCTCATTTATAACTTGTTTCGAAAACTCTCTACTGTTATCTTACTGCAGCACACTTCGATCACCTATAGTGGTAAAGACGTCAAGCAAATGCAAGCAACTTCTTCTGCTCTTTGCACCGCGGCTGACTGCATAAGCGAAGATAAGAAGTAATGATCTCTTCGGTGGTATTTTTATACTTAAACTCCAGTTCCTTTTCCATTCATGTGCGACCTCCATGTCCTATATATTCAAGAGTATCGTGCGGCATTTCGGATAGTTCTTCTGTGTGGACGTAGTAGAAACTGTCTCCAGTTACTGGTGCAATAGGATTTTCTTTTCTATCCGCTTCAATAACGTCATATTTTCTTAGTCGACGATAGTCAAAACTCTCGGTTCTTTGCTTTGGCTTGTTTAACGTCTATAAAATAACAGTATTTATCTTTTGTGATTATTGCGCTATTATTTGCTTTTACTTATAGCAGAAAGAGTCCAGGGACCTACTTTTCATGTCAAATGTCGTTTGTGCATCTGCATATATTCAAACTTTATTGTGAATATCGTTCTTGTGTGAAGCAGCCATGGTCAGCCCACAGAAGAATGATAGGAACAATTGAGATCGAATGTCATTATGTGTGATCAGCCTAGGTTCTACTACCAAATAATTAGTACCGGTGTGTTCGATTATTGATTCAGGGCTCGCCCATTAATTACGTGAGCTCAAAATGGAAGAAATTAGTCAGACGAAACCTCACCCATTCTCATTTAAAGGGTAAGATCAGTTTAAATCTTATGTTAACTTTTTAATACAGAAAACCCCCATTATTATACAAGATAATATTTTGTTTTATAAAATTAATCCAGAGTAAAGACAATGTTAAAGTACACACTAAACTTTAAGCAGACTGTAATTTGAACTGCATGCATTATACGTGCAGTATATGCCCGGGATCCTCCGATCCGAAAGATGTCTTGCACAAGTGTCGGACATCATTTGGGAAGTTCCCTCCCAGAGTGGGGGAAATCACGCATGTCAGTTGAGAAAGAGCCGTGGCATGCAACTCACAAAATTGTGTTGAAAATTAATTTGTACTAAAACTATGCAACTCACAAAACTGTCTTGAAAATTAATTTGTACAAAACTCTTAGATTGTGTGTGTTAACTGGCTGGCTGACAAGTCAAAACAAACGTCCCAGAGAGAGGTTTGTAAAAGGAAGCTAAGCTCAAGTTCATTGGCAAGAGTACTCTTAGTGGTCATCTAAATTTAGAAACTGAGAAGGTACATAAAAATAAGGTTCGGAAGAGGGTACGAATAGTACGGTGCAATGACATTAGCCTGTATCAGTAAGAGACCAATTTTTTAGGTATCTGTTAAAAGAGTTAGGCCAACTACTTTCAGGAACTTTTTGTCGGTCTGTCCGACGGTTGTAAACATGAGTACCATGGCCTACTGAGGTATGGTGCGGTTAAAGCAAGGGTTTTTCACATCTTAAAGAGTTTAATAAAATTTCTCTATGAAACATCCTTTTAAAGTGTTTTTAATCAGTGTCTGAAACAAATAAAAAGCTTTTCAGTCTACGTGTATGTTCTAACGCTCTGAGTAGAGTGTTTCACACAAAGTACAGTAGAGGAAGCACACGAATGCCGATGGAGAGAGTGAGGAATTAGGGAAGATGGTATCGGCGCCTAGTTTGTATTTACCTATCTGAGGAAATTATTTTCAAAACACTGCGAGTGTAGAGATCCATTTGGTGGCTATCAAAACAATCAGTTCAATTAAACTCATTATAATGAACCTTAAAATAAGATAGTTATCACTGACTCGTCCGATTTCACAGAAAAAGTGTAATACATGAAAAACAAACTTTCATATTTAAAATGGCCAGGGTAGACCTCAAGCGTTGAGGGGGGGGGGGGGGGGGGGGGGGACGGTAGCATATATTAAATTTCACAGAACTTCACAAATGGGCGAAGTGGTTGCAAATATATGAGAACTGGCAGACAGGCAAAGAAGCAGCTCACGTAAATAACTGACGTTCCCTGCCACATCTGACAGATGCACAAATACCACAAAAAAAATCAGGAAACGTAACAGTACTCACAATTAAACCAATTTTTCAGCAAGAAAAAAAAGGCATAAAGGCAGGGACCTTCTCCGAAGAGCAGCAGCACAGCACAGTTAACACCGAAAGTGAGAGAAGTGCTACCTATCTCAGAGTGTTGCCCCATCGCAGTATGCAGTGCGATTTAGCCATGGATTTCCCGCTGTATGTGCAGTCACACCGCGTTTTGGCTAGGAATCTCTTGTCAATTAGCGAAATGGCTGGCCAAACTCGGATATCTTTAAAGTAATCGGACTTTGGCCAATCCTCTCGCACAAAGTACGAAATGGCCGGCCAATTCGCGATCTGGCCGCTCATCGGGCTTTGGCAGTAACATATATAAGGGGTGTACCAGCAGCTCACTGGCTGTCTTACCACTTGACGATGATCAAGGAGAGCTTGACCGAAAGCTTGCGTAATTTTAAACGCAACTGGAAGCCTGAGAACTTTTCATTCAATATTACCACCGCGAGACTCTGCTCATGAACAATTTACTCCAAAGTTTTAGATACTACTCGTAATATGCGCATCGTCCTATAGCCGTTTCATGATTTTGGATTGTGATCCATGGGTACTTTGCTTCCATTCAGTACGATATATACTGGGTGACACAGAATAACGAGAATGTGTGAAATGGTTAGTGGTAGTCATGGGCAGGTGGCAGTACTGCAGTTTCGTGACAGTTAGCGAGTAAACAGTCCGCCATTCCAGTAATCATGGAACCTTGGAATGGACAACAGCGTGCGTTAACCATAAAAAATGTTTTATAAAAAGAATGATACTTTGGTAGCGGCACAGAGGGATTTTCGACGTTTTTGTAATTTAGGACATCATTATGTCGTTCCGTCGAAACACGCGATAAAATGTTGGATTAATAACTCTGAAGGGATTGGATCTGCCCTGAGAAAGAATCCAACAGGACGACCAAGAAGTGTGCGTTTCCCAGCGAACATTGATGTTCTACGCGAGTCTGTCGTACAGAACCTACGGCTTTCAATTCCTAAGCAAGCAGCAGTGGTTGGAATGTCCCAGGAGAGTGTTCGCAGAATTATTCATCTTGTTTTAAAGTTTCATCCGTACAAACTACAGATGGTGCAACAACTGATGGACAACGATTACCGGTTATGATTAGGATTCTGTCAACAAATGATAACAAACATAAATAATATCGATGAATTTCTAAACAAGTTGTGGATGTCAGATGAGGCACATTATCATCTCCCACGTTATATGAATAAACAGAGCCACCGTTACTGGACAAACACTAATCCTAATGACATTCATGAGCGCCCTTTAAAAGATAGTAAAGTGACAATATGATGTGGTGTTTCATCACATCGGGTTATTGGATCGTATTTTTTCGCAAATGCACAGGGACACACAGTAAATGTCAGTGCCGATCGTTACCTGGAGACGTTACGAACTTTCGTTACACCTGCATTGAACGACTTTCCAAACGTTCAAGAAACTTGGTTTCAACAGGACGGAGCGACATCACACACTGCACGGCGATCAAATGCACATGTGCGAGAATTGTTTGGTAACCGTATGATCTCACAATCGTTAACATTCCTTGGCCCCCTACACCGCCAGGGTTATCCATTTATGATTTTTCCTTGTGGGGATACCTCAAGAGCAAAGTCTTCAGGACTCGACCAAGAACCATGGATGAGTGAAAACAGAGAATTCGGAAAGCGATTCATAGTATTCCAGCTGAGATGATGCAGCGGTCAATGAGGAATGTTACAGCCGATTTCACAATTGTATTCGTACAGGACGACGCCATCCAAAGGACGTAATTTAAAAAAAATAATGATAAATGCCATCACTGTTTCGCAAATGGCAAAGTCGTAAGGTTTCAATTATTATGAATACAATTTATTTCCTTCATCACTTCTAGTTTTGTTGGATTGCGGAAATGTTCCCGTTTTTCTGCGTCTACCTGTACCAGTACGGTCTAATGTCCACTGGGTCCGTATACTTGCGGCAAAGAGAAGCGTGATTTTGCATGAAAGTGGGCACGTAGGACAAACACGTGGCGGCACTACTACTGGAAGCGAACCGACCGTACGCTGTGCATTGTCGTGCGACCATGCACCAGATCAGGAGGGACATTAAAGTTGTCTGTGAGAACTGGTATAACGCTATCGACACACACTTACTACCTACCGCTTAAGAATAGATCGTCATTGTTACTTTCCGTACTGTGTGTCTGGAAATATCTTTTAAGAGAAAGACATCTGTCGAGTAGGTGCTACCGTGTGGCTGACAATTTATAGCGGCTTGGGAATTGATTGCTGTTGAGCGAAAGTCCGTTTGAGTCCTCTGCAAAGGCTTGAAAAACAGTGACATTTTCCGGCTTCTGTGCTGAAGATGCGCAGTTTCTTCCTAGTGCTGCAGGAAAAAATACTGTCTAAAAGCATGATTTACTGATCTCAGAACCCGTGCGGTGGCCCTAGAATCGTTTCCATGCACTTACTGCGTGACTTTACGCCTCAGGCCGGATATTACGTCCATATTTTACATGTATAAGCACGGTAACTTTGATCCTCTGGATCTTGGTAACGGATAAATACTTTCATGGCTCCCCGATAACATCATCTTAAGAACACATGGTAAAAATTTCGACGATTTGCCAAGAATGTAAATTACGAAGTGACCATACATACAACTGGTACTTCTGGAACCCAAAAACCACAGTTTTTCAGGTGTATCTTCATAATGGAAGCAGATTTTCGAAAAGGAGAAAATAGCGTTTCTACATGAATGTCTAAAAATGTACTGTTAAAATTTGAGCCATCTTATATGCTTAGTTATTTAGATAATTGCTGCCCACGGTACAATAACGGGAAGAAACCGGTTTTTTGCGGTTTTCTGCATAATTACGGCAACTTTGAGTGTCTGGATCTCGATAACGGTTACTGATATCGAAAAAATAGTCAGTATCAACGGGAACACATGCTGAAAATTTCAACGGTCTGCACTAATAGAAATTATAGTAGCGACCATGCCCACAATTACTACTTGCCGTACCCAAAAATGAATGTTTTTTTTAGAGTTTTCTCAAGAACCGGGTATGAATAAATAGTGCTTTTATAAGCTGACTTAAGTCCATCTCAGGTCACAAATAATGCCAAAGAACCAATAAATTTTCTCAATTTTCCTAGGTTGTAGGAAGCGTGAAATTTTTAGATTTTGACGCTGTGCTGTAGGATAGCTACAGCAAATCCGTTCTTCCGATAGGTAAACAAATGGTAGCTGAGCCGAGAGCGGTCTAATACATTTACCCATTATCTTTGTGGTCAACGGAACACGTGATATAACCGCCTAAAAATCCCATTTTCGCGCGCGTTTTTCTGGAACACATGTGTTTTACTGCTATCTTCTAGGTGAAGGGACTCGTTTATTCGTTACCTGACGTATTTCTATAATCATCCACTCAGAGGAACCCTCTGTACTTTGACAGAGTGTTTACAAATATCTTTGCATTACAGGAAATTTATGACTTATTTCCCCCATTAATCGCATCTCAGACTTTATATTCTGCTTTGGAATATCTGAGCAGTTCTGTATTGCGTCGTAGTTAACTTGGTCAAGACTGTATATCATTTGGTAAGATTTTTTTTCTCTGGTGATCTGCACTGAGTACATTAAGAATATCACATCAAGGACAGAGAAGCCAGAGGGCAGAAGACTGATTCGCAGAAATCGTTTTACCTGTCTCCTACGAGGGTTTTTCGGACAGTAAGGAACGACCGGTGGCGAAATGGAAACCACAGTGAAAATCCGATGACTTTTTGCACAGATATGTTGGGCAGAGTCTCTAGTATGCCCGTCGATCGCGTTACGTCGTTCTTTTTAGTTCTGATCACACAGGGAGCACATAAAGAGACCTAGAACAATAGTGTCTCCCGCCAAGTACAAGGGCCCGGTGATAAATTTCGTCTGAAGCTATGCACCCAACATTACATAGCTGTCTTGCCGCTTCCTCTTCAAGACAAATCTCAGCCTCATTCTGCAGGGGCAATGAAGACGCTGCTGCATCGTTTTAAATTTGAAATGTTTGATTACCCACAATATTGCCCGTAATTGTCTCCCTCAGAATTTCATCTCTGCTCACATGAACCGCTGGCTATGAAGGCAACAGACGACGAGCTGTAGGCCAGCGTAGAGAATTGGTGGAAAGCACTGGCGTCTGCCTTCTATATAACGAGGGTATTGGAAAATTGGTACAACGCTACGACGAACGTCTAAGTCCGATCGGCGACTATGGAGATAAGTAGGTAGAAGTTGTAGCTAACTGTTGCAAATAAAACAGTTTTGATTTTCAGCGTGGTTTACATTTTACGACCTATCGTTCCTTATAGCCCTCGTATAATGGTGTGGCTGCATGGCGGGTGATAGGCTGGATCCAGAGGAATATTAGTCATAGTTAGGGTGGTATTGTCCCCTTAAATGCTCTGTAGAATGAGATTTTAACTGCACATACGTATTTGTGTGTCCAGTAATGATTACACGCTCCTACTATGACATCAGAGAGGACAAGAGTGACTGGAAGGATAACAAAACATCGATATTGGGTTGTTTATAGATTAAATTGGTAAGTATTTCCTACTAAATATGTTAGTTCTAAGAAAAGGAGAACTCTGCTTCTCTTTCGCTATTTGCATTTGTTGCACTACATATGACTATTGTTATCGATGCAAAACTAGTTTCGTATAGTCTGGTTTTCATTTGGGGTAGACTATTGGAGTTTCTTGCCGTATTCAGCACACTGGCTTCCTGTTTATATGTCCGTTACAAGTTTCGGTACTAATTTTGACCAACTCCACACCATATCATATGGATGTTTCCTATTCCTTGTCAAACAGATAAATATCTTTGTAAATCACCACGAAATAAAAATTCATCTTAAATAGCTCAAAGAGAAACGGCCCATAGACGGTCGTCCCAAGTTATTGTAGGAGAAAAACAAAATGCAGGTCATTGCAGCTTTGTAGAAGGTTCTTGGAATATAGTCACAAAAGTGTTTCCCTACATCGCTGACATAAGCTGCAGAATTTAGCAACTTGTTTTAAGGTCGGGTGTTAAAACAATACTGGAGAACGAAAATCTCCTCTGTAGGAATTCAACGATGTGAAACCCAGTATGCTCTGTCTGTCAACGAGACTCGGAAAGCTGTAGATACGGTCATACAGATTGATATCATCCTCCTTGAGTGCCATAGGCGTTCGATACCCTACCGCACTGCCCCCTAGTGAACAAAATACGAGAGTACGGAAAATGAGATCGCTTGTGTGGTCATACTGAAGAGTTGCTAGTAGACAGCACAGCATTCTTTACAGTGAAACATTCAGCCTGAAAAATAACATAAATGGTAGATTTCGAAACAGCGCATTCGGAGCTGCAGAGTTTATAATTCCTTCTAGGAACATCCCGTACATTGTGACCCTGTCCGAAATACTTTCTTCTAGGAGTGCTAGTCCAGCAAGCTACGCAGTAGACCTTCTGTAAACTTTGAGAAGTGGGAGAGAGGTACTGGATGAATTGAGGCTGCAAGTACTGTCACGTACGTCGTGCCTGGAGCACGTAAGAGCATTGCCCCTTAGGGGCAACGGTTCTGGTTTGGAGTTCCGGCCTGGCAAGCGGGTTCAGTCAGACACGAAGCTTCAAAGCAGCACCTTCCGATGCAAATTGAAAGATTCATTCTTCTTAACATGCAAGGCATTGCAGTCTGAAGTTTGAAATTAGCTTGTCTTCAAATTATTACTGCCTCAAGTAACTGTTTGTAGTGAAATGCTATCGGCAAATCGTCGTTTTAGAAACTATACGTCCCAACTAACTCTGTGTCTATTTTCCTCGTAAATGCAAAGGCCACACCATATGGTTGTTGCTTTTTACATATGTCTCCGTACTAGCAAGCAGTTCACGAGTTTAGGCTTCAGTAGATGGAAATTGTCATTTTTTCAGGAGATGATCTCTTCACCGAGAAAGAAATCGTTGTTCGCTTGAAAGTAGCGCATTGAGGTGGAGATTTGATTTCGAGAATTATTGACAGATATATCAATTTTCGGTCGTATGTAGGTCCTCTTGCATTTAGGAACAGACTTCTGACGTTGCAGCCTTCCTAGAGACAACAGCATCGCTTGCCAGCGGCCCCATGGCGTTTACCACGCTCCAGTTAACCCCGGTATTTCATTATTTTTCAGTTATGCAACAATTACATTTTGATACCTTGTTTGAATTATGTAACAACACCTCAGTTTCATTTTAATAATAAAGAACTGAAATTTTGTCATTCCTGCGATAACAGCAGGTGTTCTGAGCGATGCACGCCAACTGACGAAAAGCTGAATTATAGGTAAATGTTTTAATGTAGCCCACAATAGTACAGCCAGCAAGTGGCGTCTGATATATTTGTCACTTTTGCGAAAAACATATATGCTCATACTGAATTCATAAGTTTTTGTTTGTTGAGCGTACAGTTCTTTGAGAACTTTGGCTCCCCTGCTCAGTACTCTGGTTACGGCGGTGCTCAGCAGACGAGTGGCCGATTCGCGGCCCGACACGGCACCGAAACAGCGACCGCGAAAGGAAGCAAGCCGCGACGGAGACGGGCCCGCAGCAACGCCGTGGACATGGACGCCGTCCATCTTTTAAATTACAAAACTCTTCTGGTGTCTTTATAATGCCTTTTACTCTTGACAACCCCATATTTTCATTACCTATCCCCGAGAGCAATATTCTCACCATAACAAACAAAAATTATTATTATTTCAACATGGATGTACATGTTTTATTCAGATGTGGCAAATATATCAGATGCTACCTGTTGGCAGTGGCCTTGTGAATACATTAATAACGTGGATTGTACCAAAACACTGTTTCACCCTGTTGTGCAGCAAGTAAATTTTGCCTGTAGTAGTTACTCTCGTAACTGACACAGTCAGGTAGGTTTGATATAATAACATTATGAATTTCGTAGAGCATTTATTCATAAGTTATTTTACTGTTGCCAAAACTCTATGGTTAAATTGAACCAGAAGAGGTCATTTAAAAAAATAATACGATCGCGCCCGTCAATTAAAAAAAATCTGTTACATCTACATTCGTATGCCGCAAAACAACATACGTTGCATGTTGGAGGGTACTAGCAGCATTACTACTGATTTCCTTTCCTGTTCTTCTCGCAAACAGAGCGAGAGATAAAAAATCATCTAGAAGCCTCAGTGCGAGACCTAATTACTCGCTTCTTCACGATTCTTGCATGAAATCGTCCTGCAGTGGGTCTCAGATACTGGTTCTCTAAGTTTTCACTATAGTGCCTTGCAAACAGCGCGTTGTGTGCCCTCTATTTATTCCCATTTGAGTTCCCGAAGCATCTCTGTAATACGTCCGTGCTGACTAATCCTTCAGATAACGAATTTAGCAGCACGCATCCGAACAGCTGCAATGTTTTCCGTTAATCTGAGCACGTGAGGATCCCAAACACTTAAGTGGTACTCAAGAAGGGGTCGCGCCTGTGCTCTATAAGCAGTCTCCTTTGTACATAAGCTAAACTTTTCTAAAAATCTCCTAATAAAACAAAGTCAGGCAGTGGTGCACCGTGCTACCAACTGACGTACTTATCCCATTTCAAACTGTTTTGTAACGTTACTCCTAGATATTTAATCTATGTTATTGTTTTCTTTTATAGCAAGCTGCCATTCATCACACCAACCAGAAATTTTGTGCAAGTAATCTTGTATACTCCTACAGCCATTCAGGGATAAAAACTTCCCGTACACTACAGTGTCATCAGCAAATAGGTGTATATCGCTGGTCACCATGTCCGTCACATCATGTACGTATATAGGAAATAATAGCAGTGCTGTCACATCCTGGGGCACTCCTGATGATACCCCTGTCTCTGGTGGACAGTCGCCGCCGATGACAGCGTATTGACTTTTGTTACTCAAGAAGTCTTCGAGCCATTCACAAATCTTGGAACCTAAAACGTTTTCTCAGACCTTCGTGAACAGTATGAAGTAGAGAATCATGGAAAACGCTTTCTGTAAATCTAGGAATATGGGTTCTGCCTGTTGCCCTTCATCCACGATTTGTAAGATAAAGTTTCGTGCGAGAGAGGCTTTTTAAATCCGTGCTCATTTGTGAACAGATTCTTTTCTGTCTCAAGGGAATATATTATATTCGAACTCAGAATATGTTCAAGAATTCTGCAACAAGCCGAAATCAAAGATATTGGATTCCAATTTTGTGGGTCCGTTATTTTACCTTTCTTACATACAGGAGTCACCTGCGCTCTTTACCAATCGGTTGGACTTATCTCTCAGCGAGAGAATTGCGAATTTTCTCGAAGGACATTACAGCAGTTTCTGCATCATTTATATAAAACAATGACAAATTTAGATTATTAACCCAGCGTCGCCGATAAAATTCTGTGAACGTCCTTGAGCAATAAAGTGTTGAAACAACACAGAAAATTAAACTGACATCCTAGAGGCACAAAATATTTCAGCACTATAGCGACCAGTGTTGTGCAGCAGCGTCATTGTAAGTCGAGGTAATTCACTTGCCACAGCGGTCCTGATGGGCGTCACTCACACTCGGCAGTGAATCCTCTTATTACGGGGTCGGTGGCCGTTACACAAGACAGAGCCAGCCGCCCTGTGCGCTGCGGTGGAAGCGAGCCCAAGTTTGCGACCGCAGCAAGCGGAGGAGACCTGCGACCGCTGTGGCGGCTGCAGACGCGGTCCCTTAAAGAGGCCCTGCCGCTCCGAGGGCGACATCGTTAGCTGTACAAACCTGCTACTCACCATCTCACTCCCCAGAGACCTCGCCTTTAAAACAATACAATAAACCATTACAGCACATACATGCTGACACAAATCGGTTGATTGATTGTTGGCATACGATCCACAAATTTACATTGCACGTATTTACACTGATGGCCATTAAAGTTGCGGGACAAGGAAAGATGCAAACTGCCGATATTTTTCTTACTGTGCGTATACAGAAAGGTAGTTAAGCTCCTGATTCGTTTTATTGAAGTAGCACACTCGACAGTAACAGTAAAAAGAAGGAAATCAGTTGAAAAATGCTTCAGACGTAGCACAAAAAATTGTAAATATGTATCAAGTTATAAGTCTCAGCAGAAAGTGTTGAACCAGCCACTCCAGTCCACATTCCTCTTCTCTCATCAAAATTTTGGAATGAGAACGTATTCGCGCATTTGGTTGATGCTGAAAGAAAATAATTGAGAAACAGTGACAGTTGAAGAGAGAGAGGAAACTGTGCCAGTGAGAGAAAAAAGGCAAAGGAGACAATCATGATGGAAGTGAGAAAGTGACAGTTAAAGAAAAAGAGAGATGGTTGTAGTGCCAACGGGAGGAAAAGAGAGAGGAGACAGTGGAAATGAAAGAGATTCGTGCAGAACACATGTAGGCTTGAGGTGGTCTGAACACCTCCCCCCCCCCCCCCCCCCTACCGGATACTTTAATATAGAAAAATTTTCCCACTATTCCACAAATCTACCTAAAGTTTTTCGGTTGAGGGGTCAAAACTCCGAGAAAATATCCCCAAGGACATGTGTGGAGAGGAGACTATGGTGGCTGTAGAAAAAGGCGACAGTGGCAAATGGAGAGAAAAAGAATGGGACATAGACAATGACAATGCGACAAAGAGACAATTAAAGTGACAGAGAAGGAGACAGTGGTAAGGAAGAACGAGAGAAAGGGATATAGACAATGACAATGGGAGAGCCAGACAGGATAAAGTGCCGAGGGGACAAAAAGAGGAGACAAAAATGTCCAAATGACTGAGCACTATGGGACATAACTCCTGAGGTCATCAGTCTCCTAGAACTTAGAACTACTTGAACCTAACAACCTAAAGACATCACACACATCCATACCCGAGGCAGAATTCGAACCTGTGACCGTAGAGGTCTCGTGGTTCCAGGCTGAAGTGCCTAGAACCGCTCGGATACCCCGGCAAGAGGTGCCAGGGATACAGATTATGGCACTGAGTTGGAGATTCTGGGTATGAAGAATTTACTATTAAAAGAGACAAGAAGAAAAGGGTTTAGAATAATACGTTTTAAAAAAGCATGAATACGTTCGCATGCCAAACTTTTTGGTGAGGAGGCTGTATGAGGATTTTGAGGCAATTGGTTTCCTACTTTTCTGTCTGTATCTTTTAAAGAGAAGCATATCGCCTTTTGTGTGCTACGATGAAAGCATTTTCCAGCTGGTTATTATACGAATGAGGAAGAACTGTATTTGACTAATTCCATGAAATAAATGTTCTTAAGCATTTCAGTAGTTTTGGTCCACTACACACAGTTAATTCTTGGGTGGATGTTGTGTTACTTGACGTTTTTAAAGAAAATATGTATTCTCTCAGGATTAATGCACGTGACGTTTGTAACTCTGATAATATCATTCCGAATACGTATATGATATGAATTAAATTATTTTATTAATAATAATGGTAATTATGCGGCTTTTACAACCGTTTTGTAGCAGTACGGTGCATGCAAAGTCTTTAAGAATCGACAGCTACAAAACGATTTCCATATACAACTGCTGGGCTCCCCAATTTACTGTCCGAGAGGACACGTATGTTTCGATTTATGCTGGAAGTCGACACTGGCCGTGTGGCGGGTAACTGGGATCATTTGCTTAACGATGGTGCATTTATGCCCAGACAGCCTATACATTAGAAATAAACTGCGTTCACTCACTTCTGTCTATGTACACCGACATTACCGATCGTGAATACAACACTGCGGTTAGGAACATTGCAGCCTCTGCCACATAGTTATAAATTCATAAAATGGAGTTCTTGATGATGTTAAGTGTAATCAGTTTAGTATTACAGATACGTGTTCGTGTTTTTTTCTTTGAATCATCGATCATTTTGAGTATTATGTATGAAAAATATTATATTTGGGACTGCAATAAACAGTTAACATCTACACGCATTTGTCTAAGATGTCACCAGGAGATTTTCAGTTTTAGGTAATTTTAACTAAGATCTTTTCTATTGATGGTACAGACAACTGGTTGCATCTATTCGTAGTGGCTGTATTGCAACCTGATTTCAATCCTGCAGCTGCTTCAAGTTTCTGATTATTGTGTATTATTTACGAGCAAATGGTTTTGGATAAATGCTTATATGGACTACTTCTACTTCGAAATACACGTCCCCTACCAAGTCGCATTTATTCGGTCTGTATAACTTTCATCTGGGTAAGAACAACATTATTGTTGTGAATGAGGCGTTGGTATATAATGTTAAACTAATCCATGAGGTGTAACGCAAACGGTAGTGATCTATAGTTGCGAAACCTCATAAAGCAACTACATCAATGTGAAGGTAGTTAAACTTAAGGGTATTTGAATTAGATCTTCAGACTGCAATCGAGGCACCTGCAGCGGATGATGGCAGGGGTGAGTGTTGTATCTAGAGGATATTGTACTGTGGAAGACAATATGTTTTTTGGTCAGTACTGCAGTCTAGTGACTGATTTTAGAGTCACATGAAGGAAGGTGCACTAAGGGCCACAAGAAGCAGTTTCCGCATTTTTCTACAGTTTTTCTGCTGTTACACACGAGGTCTGTTTTGTGCACCATTTGTAAAGATTTCACGTTATACTCATTTAAGAGCTGTATAACGCATTAAAGGTATTTGGAATGCATTGTTAATATTCCAGGTATAAAATTTTATAGTTACTACAATGCTGTACAGCATATGGACAGTTAAAACACGTTTCGTCGGTCATACACCATCTTGTATCTTGAAGCGGAAGTTCTTTTACCATGGAACATGTGATAATAGCAAAAGAATTGAGATAACTACTTAAATGCTTCTGTGAGCTATGTAATTAATATAGCATTGCGTTCTGGAATCCTGCGGGACGAAAACGTTGCGGTCTGTTGTATATTTCTAGATTTTTCGCAAATTATTGGGTCTGTAAACTCTGTAAATAGGCTTTCACGAGATAACTGGCGTCTTTCTTCAACTGTCTGCCAATTCAGTTGTCTCTGGTAAGTGAAACAAATCTGTGACCACTCCTGTTCTCTTCTTTGAATACGTTCAGTGTCGCCTGTTAGTACCTCACATTAGAGCAGCATTCTAGGACGGGAAGTGCAAATGTTCAAGTAGTTTCTTTGGTATACTGATTGCATTTTCCCAGTATCTTACTACTCAACCGAAGTCTGTCTACCTGTTTTACATACAAGTGAGTCAATGTGATTATTCCATTCCGCATCCACACAAATTGTTGGACTTCCTTATTTCGTGACTGAAAAATGTCACTCATTGATGTTGTCGACGTAGAATGCTACTCTCCTTCTGTTTGTGAAATGTACAATTTTCCGTTGCAGTAAATTTATTGCAAGTTGTCAGTCCTTTTACTATCTTGAAACCTTTTCAGGGTCTGACTGTATATTTGAGCAGATCTTTTTCTGATAGTACTTCAGTACAGATAACTGCATCATCTGTAGGAAGTCTATGGTTGTTATTACTAGTACATATTATTATATCAAATCATATTACATTACATTATATTATACTATGTTACATTACATTGTATTATATAATATTATATTACAATGTATTACTGTTAATACCATCAATTGCTCAGATGTTATCAAACTATACCTATAATAATGGTTTGTTTACTTATATGTTTATCTCATCGGTGGAACTGCTGATATTTAGTATTATTACGCAATCAGTTCATAGAAGACTACGATGATTTATAAACTTGTTATTAAGCAAAAAACTCATGTACTCTGTGGTTTGAGGCGACCCGTTACCAATTACATTCGATGTCCTCATTAAAAGCCCGTAAAAAATCCACGTATTGTATGAGGGCTGTCCAGAAAGTAAGTTACGATCGGTCGCGAAATGGAAACGACTATGAAAATCCGATAAAGTTTTGCAAAGATGTGTTGGGCTGTGTCTCTAGTATGACTCTAGGTAGAATTATGTCGCTCTTTTCATTCCTGAGCTCTTAGTGAGCGCGTAAAGATGTTATAGAAAATAGTGTCTCCCGCCAAGTACGAGGGTCTGGTGAGAATTTTCCCCTGACGCTATGCAACCGACATTACATAACTGTTGTGCGGTTTCTTCTTCAAGACAAATCTCAGCCTCATTCTGCAGGGGCAATGAAGATGTTCCTGCATCGTTTCAATTGGAAATGTTTGGTTACCCACAATACAGCCCGTAATTGTCTCCCACTGAGTTTCATCTCTGCTCAAAAGAACCGCTGGCTATGAAGACAACATTTTGGCACAGACAACGAGTTTTAGGCTAGCGTAGAGAATTGGCGGAAAGCACTGGCGGCTGCCTTATATGATGAGGGTATTGGAAAGTTGGTACAACGCTATGACGAATGTCTGAGTCAGAACGGCGACTACGTAGAGAAGTAGCTGAAAGGTGTAGCTAACTGTTACAAATGAAACATTTCTGATTTTCACTGTGATTTTCTTTTCGCGATCAATCTTAACTTTCTTTCTGGGCAGCCCTCGTATATAAAAAGCACGATGCATCTTCTTATTACTACGTTCCACAGCACAAAGTCATACAAAAAATGCATTTTCCTACGTCGTTTGGATAAAATTTAATTTGCGTAGTGATGACTTAAGGGACGTGCCTACTTAAATTTAATTTTGGTGGTTTCTCTGTGTTAAAATCAAAACAAGGAACAGACAGTGTACAACAATATCAACCGCCTTATATTTGTGCCCAATTCGTGGTTCAAAAATCTGGCGCAATTGTCAGTAGATCGTATGGTCGTTACAGTCGTTGCAGAAGAATCGGAATTTTTTCATCATGGTCTTGCGAAATGGCAAGGACAGGAAATAAATACGTCAGTGCAGCTGTTACAAGAAAAGAAGACTTTTATTGGTAACACGAAAAATAAAGAGCTCACGATTCTGAGTTGAAGGTTGAAAGTAAAGCCGCTCCGAGGGGAAATGAAATTCAAGTAGGTGTCTTGATCAGTGTGGGGTCGACGGCCGGTTGGTGCGCTGGCCAGAGATAGGACTAGAGAGCCAGCAGGCAGCCAGCAGGCAGCCGGCTCGGCCGGTGGCGGCCGCCGGGCGTTCTTTGTGTTGGTCGGAGTGGCTCGGCCTTGCCGGATCGACGTCGGGTCGAAGGTCGCTCCCGATTGATGGGCTCCAGGCAGCAGCCGGCTTCGAGCCCGGAGCGAGAGTGCGAGTAGCTGTCGTCGCTGTTGGAACTTCACGGAGTGTTTCGGCCCTCCGAAAGTGGTGGAGTTGGCAACACGAAGTTCTTTGCCTCCCATGCGCGTTATGAGTGTCATTTTGTGATTTGTATTGTCTTCTGATTTTTCCTGCTGTTTGGTTTCGTCTATAGAGGCTACTTACGCAGACATCCGTTGCAACGCTGCGCTGATCTTTCGGCCATGCCTTCTTATCTTCATGTTCCTGACCTGCAGTGTCTTTGAATAAAAGGTAGGGGTATTCGTTTGGAAACGGTCGTGCAGGCATGGGACTTCGCGATATCGTGAAGTTGTCTGGATGAGAAGTCTCTCGGTAGGCGCAGAGCCAGGCGGAGAGCACTATTCTACAGAGAGTGAAGCTTCTTCATGTATTCTTCGGCTGCCTTTCCCCTTACGGCGGTGGCGTACTCACCGACAGGGTGGAGCAGCGCCTTCTAAGTGTGACACCGAGATTGGAGGAAGCTTGGAACTTGGGTCCAGCAGGGAACACAGCTTGCTTTAGAGATTTCGGAGCTTAGTTTTCATTTCCTGGCTGTGCTGCGCCGGGCAAGTAGCTGTGACCGTGCCGTACCTTATGCAATCCGGCGGAGGGATTTCAGTGCGGGTTACCTGACGTGCGGACGAAATGTATTCACTCGTATTCAAGCGCCGTGGCCGGCTGCGCTCGTTGCTGGCGATAATGGCGATTCCCGTGGAGCCAACCGGAATCTCACCTTTGCGGAGTTTAAGATGTCGTTGTCCTTCGAGTACACAGCGGGAAATGTTGCTGTTATGATCTGGAATGTACACGAGGAGAGTCAGTGTAACCCTCGCTTCGGTAGGAGACGCCTACGAGTGTGACAACCCACCAATCGCAGCTGTTTCCCGTGGTCGTATATGGCTGGGCGCCTGACCGAATACTGCAGGAATGTCTCACCCAACGTCAGGTCAAGGTATGAAATGGAGGGATATACCAGTTCTGGGCATTTCTAATAGTACTTTTCTTGTAACAAGAATGCCTTGTAACACATTTTAAAAAATGAAGCTGAGTATAAGATGGTAACATTCTGAAGTTATGGGTGACCGCAAAATAATTTCAAACATTAACAAGTAGAGCAATACAGAGTATCAATTTATATCGTGTACAGGACCTCTGAGTGCAATCCAACGATGTCGAAATAGTCCATGAAGACATGCTGTAATACCTGGTGCACTATAGGCTGGACAACCGTCATGTTGGTACCTCAGCTTCCCACTGGTCTGCAGAGGATCGTCCGTGGAAGATGGTCTGTTAGGAGGCTGCGATACTTGTGTGCGTTAAGTGTTCCATCTATGAAAAACTGGCCTATGAGCTGATGGTCCACTATCCCACACCATACGTTTAAAACCGAGCGAGGTGGCGCAGTGGTTAGACACCCGACTTGCATTCTGGAGGACGACGGTTCAATCTCTTGTCCGGCCTTCCTGATTTAGGTTTTCCGTGATTTCTCTAAATCACTTTGGGCAAATGCCGGGATGGTTCCTCTGAAAGGGCACGGCCGAATTCCTTCCGTAATCCGATGAGACCGATGACTACGCTGTCTGGTCTCCTTCCCCAAACAACCAACCAACCATACGTTTAAATTCCATAGATGCTGGCGTTCCACCTTACAAAGCCAACTGTGGCTGTCAATACACCAACAATGCTTGTTTTGGGATGTTTACGTGCCCAGGATCCATAAATGTGGCTTGATCACCAAACAAGATACATGATACGTCTGGAGTATCTTGTCTTTATCCACATGTACAGAAGTGAACACGACACAAACAAGTGTCGGCGTGTCTAAACGACTCGCACTAGACTCCCTCAACAACTGACGTTCTAATTCACCCTACTTTTAGTTTGTTAATGTCAACAGCCATTATCAAATTTAAAAATGTTTGTTTGCACAAAAAATGCACTTTCAAAGTAATATTATTATCCGTTTATTGGCAAACAATACGAGCCCCTGACTACCAATCCATTCTGTGAAAACCACACATAAATGGCACCTTCCATTCCCGCAATATTTGCCGTGCGTAACGAGGCAAGATTGAATTTAAAAAGAAAATTCGAGGGCGGCGATGTAGTGGATGGTGGTTATAAAACAGAAAACATGCAGAAGGCAAACGGTTGCGTGCAGCTGGGTACCTTAGCGCGTGCAAGGGAAGTTTTTATCTGGCAGGGCGTACCCAAGTAGCTACTGTTGACAATGACGACGAATGGTTGCGTATTTTAAAGAAATGTAACATTAAGACTCATATGGATAGACTCCTTCACAACGTTTACATTTTCTGAAACAGAGGCTTAAATTAATAACTGGAAGTCTATGGCGATATGTTTGTGGGTATTGGGAACTTTATTCCCGTCCCCGTTGCTGAAGACAACATTCTGAGATATGGCTATATTGCCTCTGACAGCGGTCTCTGCAATTTTTTCCCTTCTTCTACGGGCTTGAAATACGTCCAGCTGTCTAATACTCATATATTGCCCGCTGTCACGGCTAACGCATTTCATCCATATAACTCTGATTAATGGCTGTTGCCGGCCATTTCATCTTTGCACGTTTATCCCATAACCACATTTTACAGCTTACTTTCATATCATGCCCCTTAGGCGCAACGTGTCGTTGACCACAGGTAGCGTAACATCTCATCGCCGCTGCGCCGCCTTGTCACAACCATTTCTAATGAGAATTCGTCCTGTTGCCTCTTAAGCGTACTTCACTTTCATTGAAACTAAAAATATGTGCAGAACAATGGTTGTGAAATATACACGTGTTACTTATATAGTGATGTGGAAACAGACATCTCCTCACAGTCGTACAGAAACTCGTTAACGTCATTTATAACTGATGTTTGTTGTTGCTCACAATTAAATGACATTTTTATTCAGTTTGTGTGTTATTTTTCAATGTTGGTGTTAAATAGTGCTTCTGTCATTTCAGTAAACCCAGTACAGAACTCACAGAAGTAAGTATTTACTTAACACCCATCACTTGACAGTGGCACCTAAGACCGACACTGGCTATTTCTAATGTGCAAACAATTTATAATTTCGGAGAAAGGCCTACAGCCCCGGTCGACCCATGGTTTTATAGAATTCATAGCGGCCGGGGACCCAAATGTTAAGACGTTTGTTACCCAATTGTGTATCCACAGCTATTTCCCGAGGGATCAATTGATCGTACTGGAAGATATAAAATATATCCTAATACCAAATTCTAACAGTGAAAATCAGAATTTTCCGTTTGGAGCAAACATTATCCACCAACTCTGTACCGAGAAAGCTCTGGTGTACCCTAAGTAAGCACACAAATTATCTCTTGGCGCAGGGATAATTCATTAGACGTGTTTAGAAATAACGGTACGAGAGGTGGTAACATACAGTACACATTCAACACATTCACGAAATCTTACTATAGTACTTTGTGGCCATTCCTAAACTTGCCTGTGGCGAGTGTTTGGAAAGTCTTCCCATTCTACAATGGCGATGGATGCTATGAAATTAGTAGACTGAGAGAAGGAATCAGAGCGGCTAATCCAAAGTCTCGATCTCACAAACTATCATCTCTCCGTTCGGAAACAGAAAGACATATGCTGACAACAACGATCCACGTTGTTCTAGTGTCTGCTTATCGGAAAGCAGTGAGTGACATTCCAAACGCTTCAGATTTTGCTGCGAAGCTTGTGTGTGGCCAGTGTGGCAGGGGCCAGAGAGCTAGACTATTTTCGAAAACAAATTTTCGATTTCTGTATGAGATGGCGATGTATTACTACGCCAGTTCTTTTCCGCACTAATACTAGTGGTAGTTTTCGTAGTCATTCATTGTCCAGCATCAAATCAATGACTGGTCCGTAATGAACTGGATAGTTAAGAATGTAATGAGAAAAAAGTGATGTACAGTATCACAAACGTTATTTTGTTTGTTCATATGTCACCAAACGCTCCACAAAGATTCGCAGTAAAGCACAACACAATGTGCTTCACGGGGTACTACTGAAGCTTTTCGCGCTAAAATGTATATCGCCTGTCTGAACCCGAATCACACATGAATCATTTTGCAGGGCGGTTCTTTCATACTCTGTTGAACTAAAAACCGAATCTTCAGAATAACAGTTTTACGCGAATATGCCGCACCGCATGGCGATTCAAATCGATGTACTACGAACGTTGTAAACTCTATAACTGATCCTCTACAACCTGTTGTCGGCAGTCAGCGATATACCTTCCTTATTCTTTCAACTGTTCTATATTATTTGATTGACTATCGTGTACCTATCATCGCTAGCTATCTAGATTCCATATGCATGAACAAGTAAATAAAAAATATCAATATCAAATAGAAATATCACGTGCAAGGGTACACTTTCCTTACACATCCCCAGACGTAAAAATAATTTATAAGCAATAAGTTTAGGAACAAAATAAAGTTTTAAGGTGAAAACAAATAAACGCATTAAAGAAGGAGAAAAGAAAGTATGGCATCAATACTGTAATATATACATAGGAAAGCCACATGCATATGTATTGCCTTTACGCTTATTTGTAAATTCGATGGTGTTTACTTAATAAAATGTGAAATGAAACAACATAAATGTGAAAGAATACATCATAAATTCAACTATAACTACAAAACAACAAATTTACCTAAGTGGACCATTTCCATTTGGCAAAAATGAATGATGCACAGTAATGAGAGCAAATGAGTTTTCAATTGAGCAGACAGTCTGGGACACTCTGAAAGCTATATGCCTATTACTTCAGTTGATCATCACAGCTTAGTAATAGACATGACATTAAGATCATTAACTAAAGCATATTCTGTTATCCAGAATGGCTTATTCATTGGACACTATCGATATACAAGACTGAATAATATTAAATATAGTAAGACGGACAGCAAGGCAAATGCTCTACAAGAAAAGTGTTATCATAATAGACTAGGTGGGATATAGTGAAGGAAGATTTTGGTACTATTAGACACCAAGAAAGCAGATATCATTAAGAGTAAATCATACATTGGTAACAGATATATGTAGTGTTGTAAACTTTTTAACAAGTACTGTGTTTCATAAGCGTTACTGAAAAGACTGGGTTGTCACGTTCAATATATACTACCATGGAACACGTTGGGCGCGTCATTAATGGTTGAGTAGTATGAATATGATTCTTGCTACACCAGAAGAAGTATAATAAAATCATTAAAATCAATAAATTCTAGGGGGTAAGATGAAATATCAAGAAAGATAGAGAATGTGTGTCTGAGTTTAGTAACACCCAATTGTTGTGCAACCAATAATTTATCAGTGAAACATTTCCTGTATGCCCGAATGTAAAGTTTGGAAGGTAGGAGACGAGATACTGGCGGAAGTTAAGCTGTGAGTAGCGGGCGTGAGTCGTGCTTCGGTAGCTCAGATGGTAGAGCACTTGCCCGCGAAAGGCAAAGGTCTCGAGTCTCGGTTGGGTACACAGTTTTAATCTGCCAGGAAGTTTAATTTCCTGTATGGTTGAAATATGCTTAAGTTAGGCATTTAAGAAATGAAATAAAGAAATACTATTAAATTTCCGTCAGTTTCACTTTGCCAACATTCTCGAAAATTTTGGAAAAGGTGATCTACAATGAGCTTCATAACCGTCTCGCAGGAAACAAAGTCTCAGCTCGGATTTCTAGAGGGTTCCGTTACTGGAAATGCTATCTGCACATATATCGAGAACTAATGGATTCATTAGACAATAAATTACAGACTTCTGGTATATTTTGTGATCCACGAAGATATTTGACTGTGTAAAATAAAACATACTACTAAGTAAATTAGATTATTCCTGTTTAACAGGAAATATTGGAAAATGGTTCAAATACTGTAACTCTGACAGTAAAAAAATGGTACAATAAGGTAGAAACGTCTATTAAGTTGCCATACATAACCCAACTGGCAATTAATTACATATGGTGTTCAAAAAGGTTGCAACTTAGGTCCCTAATTTTTTCTTTCATATGTCAATGACCTGTCATCACTAACATCAATGGCTGCCAAGTACGTTTTGTTTGTAGCTCATACAAACACTGAAATAAAAAACAAATCAAGTTTAGTCTTAGAAAGATCGATTAATGAAATATTCATATGCATTAACAAATGGTTCCTAGCCAGTTCCATGTCACTAAACTTCGAGGAAAAGAGAGACACTATATGCGTTCAGAACTTGTAAGGGTTTTCCCGCCAGTATATACCTAAAATATGACGACGGGCAGACAGAATATATGGACAGTAGTAAATTCTTGGTATTATAGCGTAATAATAAATTAATCTGGGAAGAGAATAACACAGAACTGATGAAGCGTTTACACAAATCTTTGTTTCCTATGCTAATGTCGTCAAACACAAGTGATATAACAATTAAAAGTGCTAGGATACTTTGCTTATTTTCATTCCACTATGTCATACGGGATTATTTTCTGGGGTGAGTGACGAAGCCAGGATAGTGTGTTTCGAGTCCAGAAAAGTGTAATAGGAATATTTTGTCGTGGAAGAAAATATAGCAATTGGAATTAACGGAAGAGTGCATGTATAGAAAGGAAATTCGATTATTTTGCCGCATATTTGCTGCAGTGACACTGTTTCAACAGTTTTGAAAAAGCGTGGAGGGTAATAATGGAGGAAATGCCCAATGATGAAAAGATCATGACATTCGCAGACTATATGATCAATCAACGGATGTAAAATCCCTTCATATTAATTGAAACGTGGAGTGTTTTTAATCAGCAGCACAGCATCAAAACTGCTGTCGAAGTCTAGTATAGGAAACTAAACATCCTCAATAAATCAAAAACAGCAGCATACTTTCTAATAAATAAACTGGAGGACGAAATTAAAAAATATTCTAGTGACCTGCCTTTTCAAAAAGAAGAAGATACGTAGATCTTGAAAAGTTTTGAAAGATGTTATAAGAATATTATACAAAGACTCGGGGGATTCAAGTTGTTTAAAATCTACCGCTTTCTTTACAAAAAATTGAGAGAGAAATTAAAATTCATGAAATAAGACTAGAAGTATAATAATTTTCTGCAGACATGTTGCAAAAAAAAAAAAAGGTAAAAATAAAAAAGATAAAAATTACAAAAAAACTTTTAAACATTGTAATTATTACATGAAGTCACAGAGTAAGAGTGCAACCATACTGCATATTATTGCTCCAATTCTATATACGTCACATTTTTATGTTTCATACTCCATTTCAAGTTTCATACTGCATTTGATGTGCTTTATGGAGGTTTTGAGGCCCTGACACCCTTTAAATGTAAAGACGTTTAGGTTATTTGTTATAATATTTTGTTCTGGTGAATCCTAGGCTTTGTTACATTATTTTATGTGTCTCACATTTCTCTTGATTTATTTTAGTACCTTTCAATGGCGCTAGTTCCATTATCTGTTCCTGTGTGTGCTTGTGTTTACGTCGTATTCCACAACAGTTCTTTCTTTCTAAAAAAAAACACTTTGGAATTTCATATATTTTAATGTATATATTTTAATGTATATCACTATGTGGTATGGTTCACACTTTCAGTCTGTACGTCATTTGCGCAAAATCTTTGTTTTGTGTAATTAGTTTGTATACTTCACGCACATTATTTTATATGTCAGTTCTATTAATGGCGTTTTATACCAATGTAAAAATTGTTTCATCTTGTATTGTTCAACTTTCTTGCTTTGTATACCTGAAAGTTATGTTTTATATTAAACAATTTTTATGCCAATACACTAATATTTATCATTCTGTTTTCGTCGCTGTACGACACCGGCTATTTATACTTCATCGCTGTCTGGTGGCGTAAATTGTGCGCCTAGAAAGCATAATGTAAATTTGAAATTAGTTTGCCATGACAGCTGTATCTGTTACCACGTGTCTTTATGCATTTGAATACCTAAACGACCATGGTGTGCATGGCAGTGTTCTTAGGACGAACATTTTTAATTCTTATACTATTATAATGTCGTATTGTATAGCTTTGTATATTTTCTGTCATTTTATTTTGATTTCCAGACTATCTGGTGATGGGTATTTCCCGAATCGCGTCAAATAAAGTCATTGGCTTTTCAGCCAGTGGCATTTTAATTGGTGATCAAATCAGTAATTTTGCAGCACTCATATTACATGTAAATATGCCTATGTATTATGTGTATAGCTAGTCCAAGGTCAGGATAAGATCTGGAGGGATGCTCTTACTACAAAACGTTTGGCAGGGACTTTCTCACTGTTGTCTCTAAAATATTTGTCGTGAGAAACACGTCACTTGTCGCAAAGCCCATGACACCGCTGCCTCAGAGACGTAGGACACGGAAGATGAAGGCTAGTGCTGAAACCACACGACGTTAGAAGAAACCAACGCCTCATGTCGATGTCGCATTAGCCGCAGACCCCACATGTAACGATGACCCCATCAAGTGATAAGATGATGTACTAAATCCCTCCCCCCATCCACCTCCCATCCAACTCTAACATTTACAGTTACTGAATCCTGTCTATGTTCAGTTAAATTGGCTCGAAGATCACATCTGCACTGTTTATCGGACCGGAGCTTACGTCTGTGTTAGCTCTGAATACTAATAATAATAAACGTAAATTTTTCCACATAATTATGATTCAGCTTATTTACTACAATATTCGATAACCACTGAATTTATCACTCACTACAAATCTCCAGTAACACCATACGTTGATAACAGTATATGTAACTAGTATGCTGACCCAAATAATTACAGTACCATTCCCACAAGAAACCAAATCGAACGTGTGTCATCAACGTGAGCACGGCGTTATAGTGCATTAATCTCACGTGTGTTAAAAGTTTCCAGCTCAGACACTGAACAGCGCAAAAACCACATCACAGAGGCCTTGTACATCACAGTATCATAACCATGGTCACCACTCGCGTATGCCTATCCTCCCACTCATTGCATCCAGCGTCCGCCCCCGGTAGCTGAGTGGTCAGTTTGACAGAATGTTAATCCTAAGGGTCCGGGTTTGATTCCCGGCTGGGTCGGAGATTTTGTCCGCTCAGGGACTGGGTGTTGTCCTAATCATCATCATTTCATCCCCATCGACGCGCAGGTCGCCGAAGTGGCGTCAACTCGAAAGACCTGCACCAGGCGAACGGTCTACCCGATGGGAGGCCCTAGCCACACGACATTTATTACAACCAGTCGTCGATCTAATTACAAAAAAATTCATTGTTAACCAAATCATAAACTGAATAAGAGAAAATCGAAAAATCAGTAATACACCATGTGGAAGTGCAGCTCGACCGAAGGCACTGAAGTATATAAAATGATCAAAAGCTTAACGAAATCGAAAATCTGTAGTGCTATATACGAAGAACCACATAATTACAAAATTCTCTCTAAACAATTCCACTGATGTCGAAGGCAGTAAGTAGGCTTACAGCCGTAAAAACTTACTTTAAGCATAAAATGTACCAGTTCCTATGTAGCCTCAACGTGAGGGCCATATGTACATTAACCGAAAGTCCATGCCTGCACAACCAAAACTAAGTGAAGGAAGTAGCTACATAAGTGTACGATAAGCCGTGGTAGGAGTTTTGCGTAAAAAATGACATTTAGGATTACATGACGAGTAGAGGAAGGAAACGGTATTTGGATTCAGGTCATGACACTGCTTGCAACATATTTTCTTACTATACAGCCTATGATGTACACATAAAGCCAATTATACTGCATTTATTATTATATGATGAGATTTACTAATATGCGTAAAGTGACATTCAAGGCACAGTATTAAAAACGATATGAAATTGGGGATCATTTAGATTTAGCAATTTACGGTCACGAGCCAGGCACGGCTTGCGTTTATCCCATTTATTGTTTGCCATCCTGATTTAGGTTTTCCGTGATTTCCCTAAATCGATTCAGGCAAATGCCGGGATGGTTCCTTTGAAAGGGCACGGCCGATTTCCTTCCCCATCCTTCCCTCACCCGAGCTTGCGCTCCGTCTCTAATGACCTCGTTGTCGACGGGACGTTAAACACTAATCTCCTCTTCTGTTACGGAACTGCCGCCTCGTTTTCTTATTCCATCTACTGGCGTCACTAACTTCCTGCCTTACTTGTCCGTGAGTGGCAGCAGGAGCGCGTATCGATAAGTGCACTGTCGTACCATCTCTGGAGCGACCGATAGTATTTCCGGGTCGTCGTGTATCTGGCAGTCAGTTCGGGACGGATCAGCAGTGGAGTCGAGACGCAGCGGCAGTGAAGTCGGGCGACGGAGTGCCGGTGAGGCACGGACAGCCAATGCTCGCCGACCGCTGGCGGCACACATGAACTGTCCGATGGAGGGAGACTGGAGCAGGACCACCGTTGGTTGGTCGTTCGGTTGTTCGTCTCATCGGCCGACGTATTCTTGGTCCTTTCACCGTTTCCAGGCCTCGGAGTTGGTCGGTTGGCGTGGAGCAGCGAGGAAATCTTCGCAGCGCGTAGTTTGGCCGGGCTAGCTGGCGGCCTCTATGTGGTGTCAGAGTGTGTGCTGCTGTTCCCATTACTACGAGGTTCGTGGTTCACTGATCTTGGACATAAAAGTTGAGTTTTGACTTAATCTACCAGCAAGTCACGACTGTTCACATTGTGTCGTTTGGAGTTTGTTGTCGGTTGTTGGGATATTCCCGTGAGCAACAACGTGTGTTTTCAAGTTGGCGAATTTTAGCCACACTCCGGTGGAGTTTCACTGTACTGGGTTATTCGAATTGAAGTGCACCAGCGGAATCTTCTCTCTTTTGGCCGTTAACGTTCTAGTTACCTGCCATGGCCGTTGACGTAAATTCAGGCAGTGTATTTTCCTCATCGTGTTGTCGCTGTCCAGCACGGTGTGTAGTTTGACAGCTCAATGCATAATTGGTTGTGGGGGGCCAATACCTCCTACATTGTTCCATTGAACTCCCTGTTGTGTGCTGGTTGGGAGAAGCGGAGGTTATCTTGTCGGTGGGTCCGTTGACTGTCTGTCGGTTGGGTTGTCGTCGGATTGACAATGGTTGGGCCGATTGCCTGTCTCACCTAAGGGAGCGTTATTGTTTGAATTCCAGGTCTTTTCTTGTTTGTTCTTGTTGTTTGTACTTGTATGGTTTCTAGCCGATTTTTAGGTTAGGGTTGTTTTTCCCTTAAGGCGGCAGGTGATTTGGGCTTTCAGCCTAACTTAAGAACTGTTTTACGTAAAGCCTTTGGCATTTTTAAAAATAGTATTGTTGAGTCTTAAGCGTTGGGCCTTCAGCATATTTTGAATTTAAGTTGTTTGCTGTTAAAGTGCCAGATTATTTGGGGCTTCAGTCTAATTAAGGAACTGTTTTAAGGTAAGGTTTTGCCTTTTAAATTTCTGATTTTGCTGGAGCTTTAAGTTATTGGCATTCAGTCGTTTTTAAATTAAAGTGGACTTGCCCTCAAGGTATGAGATTGTACGATGCATTCAGCCGTTAATTAAGTTCCAAAACTACAGCTATGTTTTTTAATAATTTTTCTTGGCTCTTGTAATGTTGGCCCAAATAAAAGATTGTATTTTCGTTTGTAACTGAGAGCAGCTTATTTTGGCCCCTTTCCACAACTTAAACTACCTGTCCTGTTCTGCGGGTTTAGCAGGGCGTCTCAGGTCATAATATTTATTATCAGACGTGTAGTCGTGTCACCAGAGCATCAGAAATGAATTATGCAGATCTGCTGCGCTAGAGCTGCCACATTAGAACGCTGCGAAGGAATGCTTGAAGGGGGACTTACATGTCAAGCTTACTTTCACTCAATGAGTGAAAATCTGGTTCGAAAACATCCAGAACATACCTGAAGAGGGAAAAGTTGGTTCCCTTCTTGCGCTAAACAGATACGAACAAAGGTGAAATATGCAATCTGTGTCACGCGTTGTTACAGCTTGACACGTTCATTTCAGTGAACAGAAAATCAGTTCTGGAGTGTCTTCACTCTCACAGCATGCCAAATGGAATTCTTGAAACAGGATCGAATTAATTCCAGCCCAGTTGACACTGATAGGAACAGATTGTTTGTACAGGTTACAGCCCCCCTCACCCTCCCCCTCCCAACCTTGTTGACTCATTAGTTCATGATTTAATAACACCTCTAGAAGAACTAAATACCATTTGCCTTCATCGTTTTAAAAATAAAAATTTTCTAAGATAACTCTTTTATACTGTAAAGTTTAGTTAGGTAATAACGTTGATGATCGGTGGAAAGGGGGGGGGGGGGGGGAGGCTACTAGCTCACATCTGGCTACACTCAGGAGAAACGTCTTAGAAAGGTTGGAATCCACTGGCGTAGACCATCCAAAACGTGATTTCCATAAAATGCAAAGGACTGAGAAGTTAAATATCGTAGCAATACCATTTAAGTAATATGTACCAGTGCAAGAATCCCCTGGACGAGTACTCCACCCACGAAGGAAGTGGCTTGCAGAACCCTCATTGGAAGGATGCAAGATGTTGCTCCTCTGTTTGGTACCCGCACCAAGTGATTTCCCGTTACTTCAAGAGTTCCTTCAGTGGACGTGAAGAAACCAGGGAGTAGTGGGTGATACTACACGAGGAACGATGTGCATCACCATATGGTTTACTGTCGAAATACCGAAAGCGTGCTTTCCTAGAAAAATCAGCCAAAGCACCACATGATCGAAAGTATCTCGAGATCTTTACTTAATGCGTGATTGATGACCTGATGTCACGAGGGGCTTACCCATCAGTATAAAACGAGGCGAGGAATATTGTGTTGTTTGCAGAGAAGCAGTAAGGGAAGAATGGGCCGGTCAAGAGAGCTCATTGGCTTCGAAAGTGGACTATCCATCGGATGTCACCTGAGTAATACTTCCATCACGGACATTTCAATCCCCCTAAAGCAGCCAAAGTCGACTGTTAGTGATGTTATTGTGGAATGGAAACGCGAATGAACAATCCCACCTGAACCAATACCAGGCAGAAGTCATGTACCCGCAGAGACGCACTGTCTAGCATTGTGCACAGCGTTCGAAAAAAATTACATGAAATCAGCGGAAGGTATCATTCGTGCTCGTGAGATCCAAACTGCTGTCAGCAGTACAGCTAGGACGATGGACGTGCCTAGGGATGTAGAATGGGGTACAGGGGTCGGACTCCTCATAACCGACGCATTTCTGTTGACAGTGCTTGAGGTGGTGAAAAGAGCGATGCCACTGGATATTGGGCGATTGTAAGCGAGTGATTTAGAGTAATGAATCACGCTGAAGCCTGTGGTAATCCCATGGATGATGATGTTTGGTTTGTGGGGCGCTCAACTGCCGGGACATCAGCGCCCGTACATAGTCCCAATGTATTTCTTATGTACCAGTACTATAATTTTTTGAAGGGACTAAAGCTTAGCTAGCATTAAACATCTTAAATGTCAACAACGTTACTCCTTAAAAATCAACAGCCATCAAACAATGTTATAAAATACTTTTACATGCTGCATTGTTACATAGCTTTCTGAAAAAAAAAATGATGCTTTCATTCATGATAAATCTGTAACAGCTTATGATGCTCTGCTAACGTGCCTATGCATATGGTAAAAGATATTATGACCAAGGACTGGATACAGTGAAAGGGAGCCACAATTTAAGTCATTAGTAATAGCGTATTCTGTATGTAACTTTACGGTTATTAATAGCTTTATGGTATAATAATGATGGCAGTGTCACTCAACGTTTATGAACGTCTTAGTTTGTACATTCAGAAAACACGTTTGTCATCAGTAGTAATTGGTATATACAGTGTGTCAGTGATATAAGTGCAGATATTTTTATTGGTGCCTGAGTACTGTGTACTGAATAACACTACGACAGTATTTACTTCACCTTCAGACTAATAATTATATATATTAGGAGTAGTATGTTTCTAGGTTGTTATTATATCCAAGTACATGTGGCAAGCGCAAGACATTAATGCATATTTTCTCCTGGGGAGCAAATCAGGTGTTGAAGCGTGGATGAGTGGACAGAAAATGGTTAGTTTATACTGAAATGCATAGTCCACTTAGTGGTTCAGTTACGATGATGAAGAAAACGTCAGGTAGCAAATTATGTGACGTGTTTGCGGAAAGACAGTCAGACTAGATAAAAACTGATATATTGAAACGGGTACATACCATGTCAAGGTACCAGTTATCTTAATACATCTGTACTTACAGTACCAACTCCTAAATGAGAGCGAATACTCAGATCCACCTAGCACTCGATCTACAAAACTTTTTTGCTTCCTGCTTCCGTTTGTTCGTTCCACACTGTATCTGGATCCTTGGATGTCAGGACGTGAATCTCAAGGTTCTGAAGCAACATCATTGAACCTCTTTTGTCTGGAATATGTTTGATTTTTAAATTTCCTTGTATGCTACTCACATGTTTTTCATTAATTTGGTATTCTTCGAATGCTGACAGTTACATTCTTATTAAGCAATACTTTCATGGTAATATTTTTTGAAGGTTCTCCCTGTCTCGCCTGCATATTTATTCTCACAGTTACCACTTTTTATTGTATAAATATAACAATTCAATGTGAGTAAGCACTTTCTTACTCGTATGTTCCAATCGTTTAGTCAGTGTGTTAGAAGTACAAAATCAGACACAGATTTTCATGCTGTGAAAAAACTAATAACTTTCCTAATGACATAGGACTGATCCATACACCCCAAATCATTACATCTCCTCTCTTCTCGCAATGATGCAATTTAATTCCCAGTATCAGTGCCCATCGTTTCTATATTAACATGACACTTAGATGTGGCTATGGATTCATTCATGTATTCATTTTAAATTCAACATGTGCCTATATTTCTAGCAGATATCTTCATCATCTACCTAAACACGAAAATGTTCTTTAAGAATGACACCACACAGACGAAGTCTTTTTTATTGTGGGATTGTCACTCGATAAATATAAACGTCGGGCATATACGTTAATCCGGGTTAATGATGGCTTGTACAACCTACACATTGGCAGTTTCTTATCTTACCAGTATGCGGCAATATTTGTATTCCTGGAACACATTTTGCTCTTTCACATATGATGTGGTGCTAAATATATGGTAGACAAATCAGAGTATTTTTGGGGTTCGATGGTACATTTTACGCCACTATGTTAGCCACACTTTTATTTGCACTGCCGTGAATGGTACACATGACCGTTACGATATCGACATCGATCCGATGATTGAAACTTTCGGTACTTTATTTTATGATGAGAGATATTTTGACTACGTTTCTGATGACAGGCCATCGGAATTCCATTTTGATCGGTTTCGCAATAACCCACAAAATGGGGGAAAAGTAGTAGCATATGGTTACATTCCAATGTAGATGAGATACACAAGTAAACTTGTATACATAAAATGGCATAAGTGTCAAAAAGGACATAGGAGCTACATTTTTCCCATTTTACAAATGGACTTAAAATCTGTCCTGTTGTCCACTTATCTATCATGGATGTTAGACATTCTTTATTATGAATGAAATCACGCTGATTGGTGGACTGTAGCATTTCATAAGCATTAAAATGTTTATTGTAGCTTGATAATATCGAAGAGAGCAACATGAGAAAATTTCTAAACAATAGAATAAAATTTGTTACAAAATAAAAGAACAGTCCATGCAGAAAAATCACTCTTTAATAAACCAATAAAGTACTTTACTCACTTTAAATATAGAAACTTGGATGAAAATATGTTCTTCGCACTTTCATTGATTTAATCACCAATATCTTCTAATTTGTCTGCGGGTTCTAATAGGTATCTGATTAAATTGACGGGATTGTTTGATGTTATTAGAGGCAACACGAACACACGATAAGTTATTTGTGCCACAGTGTCAGTTGTAGAATTCCAATGCGTTAAACATGAGTTCCGCTCTTTTACAACTATGGGGAAAAAAGTCTATCGCAGACATGTAGGAACTATTACTCACATGCAGTGCATACTGAAGCAGAATGATAAATGACACAGATTCCTCTTCAAGATGATTTGAATACTTTCCTGGCTGTAGTATCTGGAAGCTTTAGAGCCACCCTAAATTAGAGTGAATACTCAGTTCTGCCTAGCACTCGATCTATAAAACATACTCTTAATTTCAGTAAGATTCATAAAAAAAACATTAACAATACCTGAAATAAGAATGGTAACTTAATTTTGTTTCAGGTAGGAATTGCCTGTTGAATTAACTGCTAACTAAGTGCCTCCAAAACACAATGAAACATTGCTGATTTTGATTTAAAAACATAAGCAAATATTATAAGGTGCCCTTCACATAAAACTCCTTACTTTCAAGCATTACATCCTTTATCAGATTATGTAAACAAAGTGAGAAGTGTTGAATCATTGATTGTTCTGGTTGGGATTGCACAACACAGTGCAATTTCGAATTACGTTACTTCAGAACTTCAGCTCGCCATACTACGAGGGGCGTTCAATAATTATTTCTTATCGGCCAGTTTCATTTGAAAAAACGCGGAATTCGTTGTGGGACGTCGTGGAAAATTCAGTTTCAGCCTCTATAGTTTCATAAAGTTCCGGTACGTGGCGGCACTATACGTACCGCTCAAAATGGTGTCGGTAACGGATGTGCGATCCAAGCAGTGAACTGTCATTGAGTCTCTTTTGGCGGAAAACTGGAACATCGCAGATATTCATAGGCGCTGGCAGAATGTCTACGGAGCTTCGGTGGGCGAGGCGTCTGTCATCATCGCAACGAGATCGCACAAGCCTGTCCGACTTCAAGAGAGCCAGCCGGCTGCATACAGCTATGACTCCTGCAATGTTGGAACCTGTGGATATTCTCACTTGAGGTGAATGCCGGATCGCAATCAAACTCCTCGCTGCATTAATCTAATCCACTCACTTACAACACTCGCTAAATTGAGCAATAGAATACAAAAATAGAAATAAAGCTCAGAAACTTATTTGGCGAAAACTCAAAATACTGTTCCTCTGTGCAGAGTTATAAGATGATAATTATAATAAAGCCTCATGAATGTAAAAAAATTTATGATTTAACAAAATATATATACAACAAGAAGGCATATTTTGAAGTTAAAAACTAAAATACCATACTGCAATGGTAAAACCAAAATATTTATATGCATGTGAAAGCTTAAAGAAGAACTTCAAGACCGGTTATTACCAGAATAATGGATGAAATACAACTACAGAAGGAGGGGGGAAAAGAAGTAATAAGGATATCAACCAAAATAGACAGAAAATATGTCTCTGGTACCTCTATTGAAGGATGCAAAACAGTAATACAAGAAGTAAAAAGAAAGAGTATCACAAAATGGTAGATGGCAGAAAGAAAACTTTTTAAAAATACGTAATATAGAAGGCTTTGAAGGAAAGAAGAAATAAGAGATCGGTAACAACATGGACAGAAGATAGGAAAAGGTAACATAGGAAGAAGACAGGCTATTAGAAAAATAGGGAACAAAAAGAGAAGAAGAGATATTGAAAATATTTGGCTCTTATTATTCAATAAGAGATCAAAAAACACGCCATGAAATTTAGATCTGAAAAATTTACCTGTACACCCCGAGGCATAGATTTATATTTCCATTCTCTGTTGCAACAGATCAGACCGCTTCAATCTTTTAAGAGTAATTTATGCCTTTTCCGTAGTAGTGACTGAGTCGCTGCTAAGTGTCAGCAGCATTGCCTGTTACTATTCTTAAGACATAATAATTCATATGAATGTGGAAAGTTTGTCGTAACATATGTGGGCCAGTAAACACATTTTTTTTCTTTTTTCCTTTGATGCATCTTAAGTGGTGTGACCTGAATGTGTTCTGAAATTAGGCATTGCTTTCACTGTCAGGAAATTATCTTATACTACCTGCCACCGCTTCACACGGGTAGCACTCAGTAGCTACCGCAGAACTACTTATCCGGCGTAGAAGTAAATATATTATATATACCCTTTTCGTGGATCACTATGTATTAGTGAAAATCGTATCAAAATCCCTACAGTAATTCCTGAAATTATTCGCATGCAGACAGAAAACAGCGGCGGGTGACTTCATTTTACGATGTGTATAGATTCTACATATCTGTTCTCACTGACAATAGGATAACGTCAAGTACACCCAGGCTAATTTTCGTTATGTAATTAGAGAGCACCTTAGAACTATGAAACTGACGCAGAAGTATGTCTCCCTGTAAACAATTTATGAAGCATTTGCGCAGGTGACGACGAGAGCTCATTATAGGCCGAACGTATTATGGATGAAAGTCACGATACTAGGGACTGAGTTAGACAGATATATCCCGTACAATACAAATTACTACAAAAGTGTTAAGAGCTTTCATCTTGCAAGAACTACAAACGTTACGTACCAGGACATCGTTACCCATGTATCGTCAATGAGATCGGCCCTAACATAGGACGTTGAGGTGCTCACGACACAGGCATGATTTCTAACTTGGTGTTACCACTGAGAACGATGTACAGACTTCTGTTCGGTAATTTACAATGAAGTTAAGTGCTTGATCTAACATTCTTTCAACACATAATGTCATACACTTTTGTTATTACCTCAGATCACAGTTCGCCCTTACAACAATAATACGTTGAGTACGCTTTATTCGGTACATTACAATTTATTTCGTTCAAAAGCACCATCTCTAATGAATTTTCGGTTTCCTTCCATTGCTCTGGTGTATTCCTGTAATAGAGGTGTCAGTTTTCGACACACACACACACACACACACACACACACACACACATACACACACACACACAGAGCATTGTATTTAGGTGTACATTTTTCGTTTTTTAACTTTTAAAATGTTTAATTTAAAAAGTGTCAAACATCAATCTCTTTTGTGTTCACGAAACTTTACTTGCAATGTTTTTTTCTAATACGTAGATCCGTGGGACAGCAAAAATATCCCACCTGGTACACACCAAGTATGAGACAGCGAAATACTCAGAATAGACGACGAATGTAATGATGCCAATTCCGAAATATGCAGTTGCTGATTGACATCTCTATTGCAGAAAAATCGGCTTATTACTTTAAAGTTGGAAACAGTGACACGAAATTTTGAAAAATGTGACACAATAGTGATCCTACGGCTGCTCTTAGTATGAACAAAGGCGAAGCTACTATTATAGCATATATAAACTTAGAGAATGCCTTAGATAATGTTGACTAGAATATACTCTCTGAAATTCTGAAGGCAGAAGGGATAAAATACAGGGAGTGAAATGTTAGTTACAACATGTACAGCAATTAGACTACCATAATAGGAGCAGAAAATGAAATATTCAGCTTGTACTCTGTGAAAGTAGTTAATTAAATAAGGTATTCCATCATACTTCTTTTACTTTTAGTTGTATCCACCTTATAAACCTTTTCAAAATACTGTCCATTCCGTTGAACTGAAGTCTTGTGTGTGACAGAATTAAAATATCACTGGCAAATCTCAAACTTTTTATTTCCCCTCCTTGAACGTCCAAGGAGGCGTTTTACTTGAATATTCAAGCATACTATTGGTCCGAGCACGGGGCTCACAACCCGAACCACACGCCACTGTTAAGCACTAATGAAGGACTGGGTCCGTTACTTCGATTGCACATAATTCATTGAGATCAATCCAACACATTTATTTCAAATACGTAAATGAAGTTACATTTGAATCTGTCTGACATTAAACAGGAATAAAAAAACAATTTCCATATCAGCTGATTTAGTGCGTGAAGCGCCAATTAAGCCAATAACCTAATAAACTAAACAATTCTCCGTAATACAAAAGAAAGAGCAAAACAAAATTGAATCAATAAACTCCACTGACAAATATCCAAAGCACCTTATAATACTACTCAAAAAGAATACACTGAAGTGGGGAGCAGTCATTCACCCGACCGAATACTTCGAAATAAGTTCACTAACACAGCTACGTGCCCCAGAAAACTGCAAGATATTAAATACACTTCATTTGACGAATAACAAATACTCGTTAACATTACGCCAGTCCTGTTTGAAATGTAGTGTCCCAAAGAAACAGGCGCTTATTCTGAAAGAAATTTTTTTTTGTGTGTTTAAATTACAGCATTAAGGAATTCCAAAAGATGTCCAATCAAACCCCCCCCTCCCCATTTCAGTTGAGGCACAAATCTTTCCCCTTTCTAGGCGGAGGCTGAGCCAGAAACACAGAATGCCACAAAAACACAGAGTTGCTGTGAAATCTTACAGGACACACGGAAGCAGTCACAGACAAGGGGTCGGCACCCACAAATAACAAAGGCTAACAGTCTGGCTGGGAGCACATCCTACGAGAACTTGTTCACACTATGCTCACCACAAACTGTAGACATTCCGGCCGAACATCCGCTTGCTGTGGCTGCCAGAAGGACGAAGCAACCGACAGGCCCACGCCGTGCTTCTCACACAGGCACCTCAATTTGTGCAAACATCTACTCCCCTCTGACTGCGAGGCTCGGCAGAGTTTATATGAAATGCCTTCCAGGCAACCAGTAACCACCGCAGGAGTTTCACGATTAGCAAACAGTCCCAGCTACCAGAGATCACACGTGTGCTTACGCCCGAGCCACAGCTCCGCCAGTCTCACCGGCCGCCCCAAACCGACTGCCTCTCGCCGTCCCGCGCGCCCCAGCCGAAAACGCAAAGATGCTCATGCCCGGGTACGCGCCAAAGATAAAAAGCTGATCGCTGATGATCGACCAGCGATCTGGCTCAACTATGACGTCATCTTAATTATTCTATGATGGAGAATAATTAAACCAGAGGGACGGCGTTGGGATGAGAAGGCCATTAGCTCCAGTTGTAGCCAATCTGTCCATGGAGTACTTTGAAAACATCGCTCTCGACGCGACTAGTTGTTTTTATCTTTACGTCGATGACACGTTCGTTGTTTGGTCTCATGGACGTGAAAAGCTGGGAGAATTCTTGGACCACATCAACAACATCCATGACAAAGCCAAGTTCACTGTGGATGAGACAGATAGTGCCTTGCCGTTCCCTGATGTCCTCGTCCACCGCAAAGCAAATGGGTGTCTGAGCCACAGCGGTTATCGGAAACTCACCAACAAAGATCCGATAGCAGCATGCTAACATTTACCACCATCCATGGCACAAAAGTTCTTTTCTGAGGACTTTAGTGCCTCGAGCCCAAACCGTCTCAGATTCTTCTGTAAACTTGACGAAGGAACTAAGTGTCTTACGGAAACTATCCGAAAAAATGGCTAAAGCAACCGCCAGATTTCGCAAGCTATCTTTCCGAAAATACTTAAGCAGAAAGACTCCAACTTTACGCTCTTGCCGTTGTGTGGCTCAATAACAGAAAAAGAGGCATAAAATCGATTCGGTCTTCAGAGCTCCAGCAAAAATTCGACAACCCTTGAGGCCTACCTGTGAAAGACGACGTAGGCCTCAGAACGCCAGAAGTATAGAAAATATGATGTGGGTGTGGACGGTTCATATGGGACAGACTGTGCGTACCATTGAATAACGCTGTATAGAAAACGAAAGATGTTTACGTCTACGGTACCCAGAGAAATCGGCGATAGATCAACGATACCAGGAAATCTGTTATCAAACGGACTAACTCTTTTTGGGACAGCAAAATAAAAGAAGCGATCGAAATAAAAATTTGTGACAACACGCTCAATAAAGACGGCGGCCTGCAGGTGCGTGCATCGTAGGACCCGGACATCGGAAGGTTGAAGCGGGCGCGTCAACGCAAACATTACCATATATGGTGCCGAAGCGGGTACCAGTGACGTCACGGAAGGCAGCGAGGTTATATAAGGACGGCGGCAGCAACCAGAAGACAGTCACCACTTGACAATGACCGAGGAGTACTCGGCCGAAAGCTTGTGGATTTTAAACAACTTGAGGCGGCTGGAAGTCCTAGAAACCTATATTAGTAAATTTGATAGATGTTTACTAAACGTATGTACGTCAAACCGTTTATAGCTTCAACTCGATAGTTTTTGAAACTACAATTACTTTGCTACCTAAACGGTAAGCATATTTCATTAATATATCCGAAGCATATCTGTGTGTATTCTAAATACGAATTAAGTTCCACCTTCTCCCCAATTTTATGAAGTCTAGTGCAGCCAATGAGTTACAAAATAAAACTTCAAGCACGCACAAAAGATACTTTTGCTCACAACCAATAATTTTAGTTTGACTCCAAAAGTTGAAAATCTTTTGAGAATATACTTTTGGTAAAAAAAACAGCAAAAATGTCACTGAGTAACGTTCTTCAAAATAAAGAAACAGAATAGAAACTTCAACAACGTTAATCAAATTTGATGCCATCTGTAGCACTTACAAAACTTCACATCACATCAGGTTAAGCGTATATAGAGTTATTGTTGTACCTTATATTTATCGAAGTTGCCTGGCATTATGAAATATTTATAAAATCGGTTTTCAAAGCTTGCATCTTTGGATGGTTTGGATGAGATACAACTCGGGCAATTATTCGAAAGTATGAATACGGGAAACCTCTTAAAACAACGGTTAGCCAACACATCCGATTACTAACAGCCTACGATTGGACAAAGGTCATCCTCCTCTTCCCAGTCTGACACCATAATTTTCCCTTGACCAGCCTAATCAGCAAACGAGACCAAGTTATAACTTATTTATAAAGCCACTAAATTTTATTCGTTCTCGGAAAAGCTAGACTTTAAGGTGTGGTGGAATCACAATTAATAATATCTAGAAATGCGTGAGAATTGTGTTAAGAATTCAAAGTCTGTACCCCAAATTCAATGCCTTCCATTGCGGACGCCGGTGCAATAGGAAATACTATATTGTATGCTTATAATAGTGATTTACAGTGTATAGATGTGGATGCTCCATTCCCTGGCATCTACTTTAACGATTACAACATTTATGGGTTGCGTCATCTAGAGTGTTTCCGAACGGTAACAGCGGATACTTGCTAGGACTCTGTCGAAACGTATTCGCAGAAGCGATTCGGTGCACACGACGGGAGATCGTTAACGGTTCCCGACCGGAACGGACGCACGTTCCCACACACGGGTCACTAACTAATTCGGTCGCTTTTGCTGCGCCAGGCGGACGTAATCGCGGGTTATCGAACACTGTGCATTGCCCGTATCCGTCGCAATAATACAGCTCCGGCGGTCGTCGGTTTGGGATAACGGGTACTGCAACATGTGTCCCGGGTACGTTACGAGGCCGATATGGCCGCTTTGAGAATAATAACAATAATATCGTTGATTGAGCTGTATACGTTTTGTGATATGTGCCACATTGTGGAAGCCTGTACAAGGTTTTAATTTCTCATCAGCGCTGGAAGAGAGCTCAGTGACGTTGTAGAATGTGGAATTTAGAATACTAAAGTGCAGCTCTGTATTCTTGAGAACAGTAGTTATTCTGTTTTTAGTCCTTTTTCTCAGTAGGTAAAGGATACGAGGAGCTGATACGGTGGTCATTGTAGCAACTCACAAGGTGAAAAGTGCTAGTACGGAATCAGTAATTCGAAATTACTTTTTATATTGATCGACGAGATGTCACTGTGGTCAAGACACAGGACTCATATTGAGTAGAAGCACGTTTCAAATATCCAACTAGCCATTGCCCCGGTTCCAAGTGATGGAAGGTACCAATAATAACAATTCGTTTGTATCCATTCCTTACGTAATTGGATTTTTGTTCCGCTCATAACGATTCTTATTAGAAATGTTTCTTCGTCATACGTCTACGTTTGTAGACACCATCACTTAATACGAAAAACATGTCTTCGAGTTCAGGCGCACAATCAGTCTCTGGATACACAATAACTGATCTTTTTCAATCACGGAGAACGTTTATGCATTAGTTTATCGTGCGAACTTTCAGACATGTGAAGCGATACATCTAATCTGTCTTAAAATGAAAATAGTTGCTAAAAAGAGCTGTAATAATTTATTGTAGTCACCCAAGAATAAAATATTCCTGCTTTCGCAAGCTAAATTTAACATAAAATTAGGAGGAAAACCGTTGCTTTGAAAATAACGGTTGCCCTCTGAGTTATACTAAACATCCGCTGCTTATATTCTATTAATAGCTTGATAGCGACATGACCACATTTATATCTACTACAGAACAACAATTACCAGTAAGACAGACCGTTTAGAGTAAATTTACATGCAGATCCGAATAGCCGGTATCTCAATCTAGATAATCAGTAGCTAGTACAATATGTTTTTAATTCACTTCTGTATTTATAGAAGATTCCAATTTATTTCTTTACTGCTGAGGAAATCCTGATATAAAACACCATTCAAATTCCTAGACAAAAGACGAGGGCTACATGGAAATATTTTGTATATTGTGTTGTGGTTGTGTAAATCTTAGTTTACCAGATACTGATTTTAATTATTAGCTATACACATATGCTCTTCACATGTTCTCATCGTTTGTCTTAAATATTTTATTTATTTCAGAAGAATTTCTCCAGAACATAATTTCATGGGCTAACAAGGAAGGATTTGTTCCTCCAAACTATCACAACAAATATTTAGGAAAGGGCAACAACAACATTAAAACTCTACCGCAAAGTTATCAACGATTTTTCGAGCCTGTTCATTGGTCTCAGATAAATGGTTACTGGCAGATGCAAGTCCTACTAACTTGTAGTCTGCCACATTAAATTAGGTCACATGTTAGTCATACTGTGGAGATGAATTTCACTTTCGTATTTTACCTTTGAAATAGGTAAGACATAACGGTAGCTTACGCGTCACTACTTCGCAGCAGAGCCTGTTGGTGTCCTTACGTTATGGCTTTCATTTCGTGACACAGATCTAACATTTAACACTTTGCTCTCATGTCATAGCATATGTAATACGCACAGCTGCTGATTGTAGGGGAAAGATGTATAATAACTCTTCTAGTCATCGCACGCCGGCCTCACCCCCTTTATCCTTCAACATGGAATGTATAACAATGCCCCTCGGTAAACTCTTCACTTGTCCTCCTTATTTTGCTTTTTAGAAACAGTAAAACTCTTGTTGCTTAACACCAGAAAATTTCGTGTACAGTATCTGACAGAGAAACGAGATGGTCATTGAAAACATGTGAAACTAAGAAATACTATAATTTAATGGTGGTCACCAGAGTAGATTTGAGAACACATACGCCTGCATTTAGTACAGATCCGTAGTCCTTGTTCTTCGTTTGAGTTGATCTATTTTGCAGCAACTTGTCACTGACAGATCCGGTGACAGTACACTGGGAAAAGAGTTAAAGGGTCGCTATCCTGAACCCGCGTCGGTTTCTCTCATTGCGATGCAAAAGTGTGTAATTTGGCTTAAAGGTGACTACAATTTTCCTCCGTGGCGTTCTGAGACGTCATGCTCACACTCAGCAAAGTTTCAGACAACAAGGCGTCGATACTTGCTGATAGAAGGCCACAGCTCAGATTTTGTGAGGTGTAAGGTGGGTTAATGATGTCACACTGGCAGAAAATTTCACCACAATTCTGCCCATTGGCACCATGGATATGTCACATCATCACGTTCTCTCGATAATCACATTTCACCTCTCCTCTTGACGCCTCTGCGACAGAGGTCAGAACCGCGACACCCAGCGATGAAAATATGCGGTTTTCTCCTGGATTGCCGAGGCAAGTATTCAACGCACATCGCCACTCAGAAGTGACACGGAAAGACCTCAGGAGATATACAGATGTTACCTGAAACACCCTCAGGTACCAGAAGGACAATGCACGAAGCCTCCAATAACCACTGGAGGGGTTCAACTGCACCATCACTTCTTTTGGCCGCTCATTTACAAACATTTCATGGTCGAAAACGACAGGTTGCTGTGCGATGTGAAACACAAAGACTTTCTTGACGACAATTGACACTGCCGACACCCTCGAGGTGATTGAACCGTTCCCTAAGGACATTGTGGGGCTGCAGCGCCTTTTAACGTGATATAACCCCTTAGGGCGACTGCAGTTTTTGCTCTGACATACAGGGTGGAACCACTAGGGACCGTTCAAAAACATTCGAAGTAATTTGAACATGATGTGCAGCTCAAAGAGTGTTAATGCTCCTTCAGTCGTCCTATGGCTTTAAACTGATCCCGGTCTCCATATAACTATCCTTAACATGGACTTGTCAGTTTTGTGTGAGCAAGTATAGTATATTTCCACGATGGGCAGGGTGTCGAATCAGATATTCCCAGTAATTTGCTGAGAAAGCTTTTATAAGAGTTTTGTTGAAAGTCTGTCACTTAGGACGTAATTTTCCTATTATAACTGATGATCCAAAACGGTATTACTACTGCCCACCGTGACATTGGATACCGCCTGTTGGCGATGCGGGCACGTGTCGCGGTAGTTAAAGTATGTAAACGGAGCAGACACGGTCGGGGGTAACCCTATTGAAGATGTGTGCTGCTAATAGGGTAATCCATTAAGCGACTTTGGCAAAGGGCAATTTATTATTACATAGAGCCTGTGAACAAGTAACACGAAAATTGTGGAACCTGGTCGAATGTAGACGTGCTACTGTCATGATCATCTACGGAAAGAGGTAGAAGGGCAGTAAAATTACCACTAGGCGCTCAATGGTTAGACGTGCACAACTCATCACAGAACGCGGGGTTCTGAGGCTTGTCTGCTCTACGGCGATTTGTGGCATCTCTGCCGAAAGAGCATAATGCTGGAGCACGCACAAGGGTTTCGGAACACACCGTTTGTCGTAAACCGTTGAACATGGAGCGTCGCAGCAGGCCCCTCCTACCGCCACAATGATGTTGCGCGCACAAGAGTTTGAGAACACTCCGTTCATAGTACATTGTTGGACATGGAGCTCTGCAGATCATCACCTCTACGTATTCACATGTTGACGCAACGATATCGTGAGTTACGACCGTGGTGGGCACGGGACCATAGGGATTCGACCGTCTATCAATGGAAACATATCGGCTCTTCGGGTGGATCACATTTTTGCTAGACTAGGTCGATGGTCGTCTGCACAAACGCCGTCTTCGAGGTGAACGGCGGCTCGAAACGTGCAGCGGATCACAGACGCAGGCTGGTGAGAGTAGCCTTATGCTATGGGAGACATTGTTCTGCTCTTGCATGGGACCTGTGATAGTAATCGAGGGCACGGTGACATCTGAGAACCACCTGCATCCCTTCATGCGTGGTGTCTTCGCCGACGGCGATGGCATATTTCAGCACTGTAATTGTCCCTGTCTCAGAACCACAACCACGCTACAGTGGTGTGAGGAGCATTATCGTGAACTCACGTTGCTATCTGTTGAACCTACCTATGTCGCTATTGGGCGACATCACCGCGTACGAAAACCAGCGAACCCATTATTTACGCGAATTACGTGACCCGTGTGTAGACAGCTAATGCCACGTACGTCCACAAACCTACCAACAAACTGTCGCATCATTGATACGCGAAGTCGGTGATGTATTTCGTTCCAAAGATGGATAAACAAGCTATTAAGCACGTGATCCTAATGTTCTGGCTAGTCAGTGTATTGCGGTGTCACTCAAGTTATTTTTCTTCTGCCATCTTGGCAAGCAGCCGAGCGAGGAGTCTAGCTTTACTCACTTTCGTGATTGACGTCTGCACGTCAGACACTTCGCGTATTGATTTATTCTGCCACAAATGCATTACCCCCCATCCGATGGACCTTTCCTTTCAGGAAATATATACAGGTTCATACCGGAGATCTCACTGCTATCAATTTATGGTTTTAACCAGTTCTCGGTATAGCATGTTATGTGCATGCTGCAGATTTTCCATACTACTTCAGACTTTGGCAGCGATTTGCGAATTCTTGTATAATTTATTAGTAATTTACTCTCGCCCGGTAAAACTGCATCAGTGTAAAGAAAGCGTGCAGCAAACACCGTACTGGCTAGAAGATTTACCTCTTCGCCGTATACGAAATGGTAACTTTCGAAAACAATTGTGTGGAAACTCAGTACACAAATAACTATCATTTCAGCGTATCCCTACAAAATAGACAGGATTAATGTTATCTACATTCAGCACGATACAGAGCTGGTTTCGCATTCAGAAAATTTGTTTTAATGTTGTTTGTTCGTGAGAAGAAGAGGCAAGACCACTTTCTATCATGACTGTGATTTAGGGATCAGCCGGTTTTTTTCCTAACTTTGGTTGGCGTCCCATGAATAAGGTATCGGTGGGTGGAGGAGAGCGGTACTAAAATCCAGCGGCCCCTTGCGTACGAGGGGACAGACATTTTCTCATTTGGCCGTAGAGTATCGTACAGCAACGTGACGGTCCTTGGGTCACATTCACATGAACAGGGCGAGAGCGTCTGGAGGCAGCGCAGACTGTCAGCACAATGTGCTGTATTCTATTATGGAATCAGTATAGGAAATGATATAACGATGTGACTGACCTCGGAAAGTTATACATATATGTTACAAAAGTCGTAACGAATGATTTATGAGTCGATGATTAGGATCTATGTTGTTCGTTCAATGTCTATAAAATTGCTTTTATTTTCTTACCAAGTTCCTGCACAGTAGTTTTACTTTCACGAATAAGGTAAAATTCTTCCGGTGTCATTTCGTAGATATTTTGTTGTACCACTTCTTTTCTTCCACCGTGTCGCCTAGATTTTTAAAACAGAACTTATCTTCTCAGTACTACTGAATAAGAAGTACTAAACTTATGGTCTGTTCATTTGCAGCTGTAGGCCTATTCTTGACATAGGTGCAGCAGTGGTACGTTACAAACGATCCATTTATTATTTAGAAATATAGCGTTTATGAAGCAACTTCCATAATGTTGTTGGCAGAAGCACAAAGCGTATAGTATAAAATTCATGATATTCCATGCGATAACACACACTATAAGACTTCGCATTTTGATAATAAATAACCAAACAATTAAGAAACCAACCCTAAACATCTGAAACTAATAAAATTTTAATAAAATTTTGACTATTAACAGAATCTTCCGTCGGTCCTTGGTAGAACAACATTATAATAAATGAAAAGCACCAGTTTGCTTTTGTTCTACAATATTGCTTTTATTGTAAACCGGTTTTCGGCTTACAAGGCCATCTTCAGACATTTCACTCAGTAAATGTCTGAAGATGACCTTATAAGCCGAAAACCGGTTTACAATAAAAGTAATATTGTAGAACACAGCAAACTGGTGCTTTTCATTTATTAAAATTTTGACTAATAATTAAAAACCCTACTGAAAGAATAAATATCAAACAATAAAAATAAAACGATTTACATTTTTTTTACGTCTTCAATCTGCAGTAAGTTAACAGTAACGTAATCCTAACAGTAATTATTCCATGACACGGCACGTTTATGCTGAGAGCACTTAAAACATTTATTTTTTGGTTTAATAACAGCAAAGTTTTAATTATTATTGTTTGTTTTCTTTTCTTTCATATTTATTATTGATTGACCTTTTAGTGTTCGTCTTCAGCAGGCGTTGTATATTTGAACGATACACTGTAACAGCTACCACTGATGCGGTTTTCCTCGATTCTACATCAAAGAGAGCGGCGGCGATTGTGACGCTCTCAACCATCACGCTGGACACTAGGGTGGTACCAGGTCACCTGAACAAATGAGTCCCAACTCGAATCATAGTATCATGAAGTTTACGATAGTGAGTGGAGGCTGTCTAGAGAACGATCACTGCGAGACAGCATTCGTTATTTTGATTCGGGCCCAGCATCTGCCGTGACGGTACTGGGTACCGTTGAGTACGGTTACGATCACCTCTGATTCCCTAAAATTTGCTTTCCTAGCTTTACGTTTGTTCTCTGAAGTCTTCGTGACCTCATCTTCCAACAAATTAACGCTGGACCATATGTTGCCCGTTCCATCCTGCCCTACCTCGATACATTGTTGTTCTACGGTTTGGCCCTGCCAGCACAAACTCCACATCTTTCACCCATTCGTTGGTTGTTAAGAGCCTGGCAAGTCCCACTCCCCAGAGACTGTGGCTGATGCACTCTGGCAAAGGGTTGCAACAGCATGGAACAACGGTCTGTATCTGTTATTCACATTCACAAAGGGGCCACACCTATTCATCACCTTCGATTTCGTCCAAATTTGTGGTATATGCAAGGCTTCGTCAGAATAATGAAAGAAGTGCTACCTCCAGATGGCCAAATGTTTAGAAAAAATAGCATTTTTGGAGTGGATCTGGTGAGACATGAATCATTTACGTTAGCGTAGCTCCCAAGCAGTGGGTGACGCAGAATGAAGACTGCGAAACGCCAGTCCGAAAATAGTGCTATCGAGTACCTCTATGGGACTTTTTTATTTTCAGTTTCTACGTTACTTACTCTGCAAATAAATCGAAATAATGTTCAATAGATTGCGTTTATTTTCATTAAAAATATGAAAAGAAAAGGCAAAAGGAAATTTAGGGCATGTAAATAAATTTCGAGCAAGTGGTTGTATAGAGTACACGGGAACTTCGTATACAAAACCAGATACTTTTACTATTACACTATTGATATTTTTCATGTGCTAAAGTAATATTTATCATAACACCAGGAGTAGTAATAACTTTATTTGCATCTTTCGAACGTTATAAACGTCTTATACTTGTAATTACGTGGTTTTTCAATAGTTTGTATATAAAAACAAACTTGGTTTCCATTTATAAAAGGTTCTCTCTCCTCGCACAGATTGGCAGCGAATCAAGCTTAACACATCATTTCGCCAAATATTGGCGAGCACTTGACGTATAGTGTAATCTACGAGGGTTGGAACTTTGATAGTGGCCTCTATTTGTTTACAGCTCGTACAAAATAGATACGTGTTTCAAAGTTTTACTGACCGTCAAAGTAGTCAGTAGTATTGTGTATAACCCTGTCTCTAAGCTACTGGTAGGTTGTGTTCCAAAAATGAAGAGCATAGAGACAGAATTTATAACACTTTCTGCAGGACCTGACCATCATTTTGCAGGACAATGCTCAAGCACGTACAGTGCAAGCTGTTACTGATTTGTTTGACTGATGAGATTACTAAGTGCTATACCACCTACAGCGCTCTCCTGACTTGTCCCCCCTTGTTATTGGCTCTTGTACATATTGTACTACGTGTATTACTCGTCTCTCCCTATACTTTACCCTTATTTTTCTGAGAATTTCGAACATCTTACATTATCGAACGCTTTTCCAGGTCGACAAATCCTATGAGCTTGTCTTGGTTTTTCTTTCGTCTTGCTTTTATTATCAACCGCAACGTCAGATTTGCCTCTCTGGTCCCTTTGCGTTCCCTAAGACCAAACTGATCGTCATCTAACACTTCCTCAATTTTAATTTCCATTATTCCGTTTATTATTATTGTCATTAACTTGAATGCATGAGCTGTCAAGCTGATTGTGTGATAATTCTTGCACAGCTCTTGCTGTATTCGGAATTGTGTGGATGATATTTTTCCGAAAGTCAGATGATATGTCACCAGACTCATACATTTCACACACCAACGTGAACAGTTGTTTTGTTGCCACTTCCTCCAATGACTTTAGAAAGTTTGATGGAATGTTGTCTATCACGTCTGTCTTATTTGATCTTAAGTCCTCCAAAGTTCTTGTAAATTCTAATTCTAATACTGGATTCCTTATCTCCACCAAATCGACTCTTGTTTCTTCTTGTATCACATCAGACAAATCTTCAACGTACTGTATGCTGAGTCAGTCCACCCGAAAATCATTTCTTTTTCCGTTTCTTCAATTTTTTCCTGGATCCATTTGGTCTTAGCTTTCCCGTACTTCCTATTTATTTCATTCATCAGTGACTTTAATTTCTGTGTCCCTTAATTACCCTGAACATTTTTCATTCAACAATCAACTGAAATATTTCTTTTGTTACCCATGGTTTCTTCCCTGTTACCATGTTTGTACCTTCGATTTTCTTCCAAAATTCTGTGACTGCCCATTTTAGAGATGCCCATTCCTCTTCAACTGTACTGTCCACTGAGATATTCCTTGCTGCTGTATCTGCAACCTTAGAGAACTTAGAGCGTATAATTCCTTAGTACGTCTGTATCCCACTTCTTTGGATATTGATTCTTCCTGACTGATCTCTGAAACTTCAGCCTACTCTTCATCACTACTACATTGTGATTTGAGTATATATCTGCTCCTTGGTACGCCTTACTTTCCACTATCTGATTTCTGAATCTCTGTCTAACTACGATCTCATCTAACTGAAATCTTTCCATATCCCAGGCCTTTTCCAAGTATTTCTCTTCCTCTTGTGATTCTTGGACAGAGTATTCGCTATTACTAGCTGGAATTTATTACAGAACTCAATTAGTCTTTGACCTGTCCCAAGCCCATATTTTCCTGTAGGTTAACATTATTTTCTATTCCTTCCCCTACAACTACATTCCGGTCCCCCATGAATATTAGATTTTCATCTCACTTTACATACTGTATTACCCTTTCAATATCCTCATACACTTTCTCTATCCCTTCACCTTCAGCTTGCGACGGCGGCATGTATATCTGAATGTTCGTTGTCGATGCTAGTTTGTTGTCGATTCTTGTAACAACCCTATCACTAAACTATTCATAGTAACACACTCTCTCCCCTACCTTCCTATTCGTAATAAATCCTACGCCCGTTATACCATTTTCTGCTGCGTTTGATGTTACCATATTACTCATCTGACCAGGAATCATTGCCTTCTTTCTATTTCACCTCACTGACGCCTGCTATATGTAGATCGATCCTTTGCATTTCCCTTTCTTAACACACTCAAGCTTCTGACATTCCACGCCCCGACTCGCAGAACGTTATCATTCTCTTGGTTAATCATGTTTCTTCTCGTGGCCACCTTCCACTTGGCAGACCTCTTCCAGAGATCCGAGTGGAGGACTGTTCCGTAATCTTTCGAAAATGAGGAGATCATCGTGACACTTTTTCAGTTACAGTCCACATGTGGAGACATGTTATGTGTCTGTTATGCAGTTGTTTCCACTGCCTTCAGAATCCTCATGCCGTTGGTCATTGATGATTCTTCCGCCATTAGGGACAGTTTCCCACTCCTAGGACAAGTGAGTGCCTTGAACCACTGTCCGCTCCTCCGCCATCTTTGACGTGGCCTTTGGCAGAATGAGGGGCTCTTCTTATGCCGAAAGTCTCCGGCTGCAATCGAAGACGATACCCCTAGACTAGCTGGTATGGGTCCCAAACACTGGACCACTACTCAAGAATAGGTTGCACTTGCGTCCTATTTGCGGTCTCCTTCACAAATGACTCGCACTTTCCCAGAATTCTCTGAATATTCCGAAGTCGACCAATCGCCAATCCTACCACAGTCCTCACACGCTCATTCAATTTCTTTCCGCTCTGCAACGTTATGCCCAGGTATATGAATGTCTTGGTTGTGTCAAGAAGGACACCACCAATGCTGCATCGGAACTTTATGTTGTTTATTTTTCCTATTTATCCACATTAACTTACATTTTTCTACATTTAGATCTAGTTGTCATTCATTACATCAACTATAAATGTTGTCCGTCACCTTACATCCTCAAACAGTCACTTATTTCCTACACCCTACCCTATAACACAGCATTATCAGCAAACAACCACACTCTGCTGCCCACACTGTCTGCCATATCATTTATGTGTATAGAGATTAGTAGCAGTCGTATCAAAAATGGTTCAAATGGCTCTGAGCACCATGCGACTTAACGTCTCTGGTCATCAGTCGCCTAGAACTTAGAACTACTTAAACCTAACTAACCTAAGGACATCACACACATCCATGCCCGAGGCAGGATTCGAACCGGTGACCGTAGCAGTCGCGCGGTTCCGGACTGAGCGCCTAGAACCGCTTGGCCACAGCGGCCGGCAGCAGTCGTATCCCTTTCCGTGGTGTACTCCTGGCGATACCCTTGTCCCTGATGAATACTCGCCGTCTAAGACAACATACTGGGTTCTATAACTTAAGAAGTCTCCGAGCATTCTTATATTTGTGAACCTACTCCATACGCTCATACTTTTCTTTGACTCTGGCCGCGGAAGCCTACGCAATTATAATGTACACAGGTCCTTTTACGATTACTGGAATCCCGCGTGCTGGATGTTATCTAATAGCGTCCACACGTACCTAAAAAATAAAAGGGCTGTACCCACAAAATGATTTAAAAAGGTGCGTACGGTGGCAGTAACGTTTTATGAAATATTTATTTGTGTATGTAAAGTTATGTACACATCACGATACATAAGCAGTAATATTAGATGTACACTTCTTTTAATATTTTGATATGTAAAAATGTGTATGATTATTCATTAAGACGTCGAGAGTACCAAAAGTATTAAGGATATTTTCAATGATAAGTAGTGTTGAGCTTGTAATGCTATACCAAGTAATTCGTAACAGAAACAAGCACTGAACAGGGGCAGAAATTAGTACAAACTGGTGCTAACCATCTGTAAATACTCTGTTGTAGTCTAATAACCATTCCATTTACATGAACAACTTTAGTGTGAATGTATGTGTTTAGTATATGAGTCTGTGAGGAAAATATGTAGTCACTGCCAACAGTACTAATACGTAAGCAGTTAGGAATAATGTAAATTTTGTATTTTTATTAAGTTGGTAGATAAGTTTGTATCGCTTTCAGTTTTGCATACTGGAATTCCGGTTGCTATGGGCTCATAAATATTTTTATTTGTAGTTAACTGTTGGTATTTGAGTGTATACACAGTCATTTCGTCATTTGGAGACACTGAGTGGAGCAGTGGACGCCAGAAATTGGAAAACAAGTGGAGAAATCGGAACATTTTTGACATCTTCTTTTATTTCACTTCAGTATAGGAGAGACAGCAGCAGGGAAAGCCGAGAACGTTTGCGCGGCGAATGGGGATAATGATGTTGGCCAGAGCACGGCAAGAAAATGGTTTTCTCGTTGTAAGGAGAATCGTTTCGACGTTAGTGACTCTCCACCTTCAATTAGATCTTCGGAGTTCGACGGAGATCGTTTAAACGCATTAATCCACAATGACGCACGTAATTGTACTCGAACACTGGCAAATGTGATGAACTGTGATCATTCTACTATCTTGTGACATTTGCATATATTAGGGTAGGTTCAAAATTCGGATGTTTGGGACTGCATACCCTTAGCCAAAGTCAGTAGGTGGCCATATGCGCACCTCTGCTTGCTCGTCATCAACTGGCTCGTGAACAACACCGACCATTCCTATCCTGTACTGCTACTGGAGGTGAGAAATTGTGTCTTTATGCCAATATAAGGGAAAGCAAGGAATGGCAGAATACAAGCAAAACAGCAACTCCTCACACAAAGACCTGCGCGCTCTCACAAAAGACGTATGTTATGCATCTGGTGGAACAGTGGCGGTGTGGTGTACTACGAATTGCCTCCCCGAGTTTTAACCATCACTGCTGACATTTATTGTCCGAGAATAGCAACAGTCCACATTGTCCTAGACTAACAGAGCTCGATTGAGAAGTCATTCAGCACCAGTCTTATTCTCCCGACCTTACGTCCTCAGATTTTCAGATTTTCCGCTCTCTATCGAACTCACTGCAAGAAATTTCCTTTCCGGATGAAAATGCGCTCGAACCATTGCTAGACGAGCTCTTTACCTAAAAAGAAAAGTTATCCCCTGTGTTTGCAGACTGTTGTAATTGTTGTAACGAGAATACATGATTGAAGACTAAAGTCTCTGTCGTGTTTATTAAACTAACGGAAAAACGCTGCGAACTTATGCGCCAACTCAATATATTTAAGATAAGCAAACATGAAAAGATAATAAAATATATATCTACAGCTTACGTGCAATATGTAAAAGCAATGAACTAAGAGTGATACATAGCTCGAATCTTTGACCCAGCAGCTATAAGTTATTAAGAAATGTAAAATATTTAATATGCAAGGTAATCCTCATTATGGAAAAATAGAGTGGCATGGAATAGATGTATGTAAGTAGTAGTCTCTAAATAGTGTCTGATGTTAGTCATAAATAAAACCATGTCCAGATGCCCTATGATATCTTCCCCATAGAACTTTAAGAGTCACATCGTATAGGATGTGGCATGTTTTACTACTGCGAAATTCTTTTGAACATGCTATTGTATGCTATATTCTACAGGCGTTATTTTCACGGAGGTGAAGACTATTGCAAACATCAAGCTAACCAAAGATATCCTAAATAGAATTATTTAAAATGTGCATTTGCATATCTCTTAAAAATCGATAACTATAAAAAATAAATGAAACACAAACGTGGAAATCTGTACGTATCAGTACCAAAGTCACAGTGTGGCTATACAGATACCAATCTTGAATTTAATGAATAATGAAGTACAGACTAAATGGAAGGCCAGATTCTGCAGTGGACGAACTGTTTGTTTAAAAATGAAGCACTTCTCACGACAATTATACAGGACACTGGCTAAATGTGAACACCGAGTACTACCGTGGCAACCACAGGCAGCTAAGCTAATGCCTTATGTTCTCGACAATGGGACTAGCACTGTCCGACAATAATAGTCACACTTGAAATACTAAGGCTTGCAACCACTACAGTTACGAACTGAATAATATTAATAATAATAATAATAATAAAACTATTGTGCAAGAAAGCTTGTAAATGGTGCTCGTCGTGTTGAATTCAACGTGTAAACGTACACGTCACCTCGTATAAATAAAAAGCTGTATAATTTTGTCGTGCAAATGAGAAATAAATGAAATGATAACACCAAATAAAAAATGAAATCCGGGATGCTACAACACGGATCAAAACGAGTAAAAATAGACACGTATATCGAGACATACAGAAAGCTACACTACTGGCCATTGAAATTGCTACACCAAGAAGTAATGCAGATGATAAACGGATATTCATTGGACAAATATATTGTACTAGAAGTGACATGTGATTACATTTTCACGCAATTTGGGTTCATAGATCCTGAGAAATCAGTACCCAGAACAATCACCTTTGGCCGTAATAACGGCCTTGATACACCTGGGCATTGAGTCAAACAGAGATTGGATGGCGTGTACAGGTACAGCTGCCCGTGCAGCTTCAGCACCATACCACAGTTCATCAAGAGTAGTGATTGGCATATTGTGACGAGCCAGTTACTCGGCCACCATTGACCACACGTTTTCAATTGGTGAGACATCTGGAGAATGTGCTGGATAGGGCAGCAGTCGAACATTTTCTGTATCCAGAAAGGCCCGTACAGGACCTGCAACATGCGGTTGTGCATTATCCTGCTGAAATGCGAACAAGAGGTGACCGAGACGTGTAACCAATGGCACCCCATACCATCACGGCGGGTGATACGCCAGTATGGCAATGACGACTACACACTTCCAATGCGCGTTCACCGCAATGTCGCCAAACACGGATGCGACCATCAATATGCTGTAAACAGAACCTGGATTCATCCGAAAAAATGACGTTTTGCCATTCGTGCACCCACGTTCGTCGTTGAGTACACCATCTCAGGCGCTCCTGTCTGTGATGCAGCGAAAAGGGTAACCGCAGCCATGGTCTCCGAGCTGATAGTCCATGCTGCTGCAAACGTCGTCGAACTCTTCGTGCAAATGATTGTTGTCTTTCAAACGTCCCCATCTGTTGACTCAGGGATCGAGACGTGGCTGCACGATCCGTTACAGCCATGTGGATAATATGCCTGTCACCTCGACTGCTAGTGATACGAGGCCGTTGGAATCCAGCACGGCTTTCCGTATTACCCTCCTGAACCCACCATTCGCATATTCTGCTAACCGTAATTGGATCTCACCAACGCGAGCAGCAATGTCGCGACACGATAAACCGCAATCGCGATAGGCTAGAATCCAACATTTATCAAAGTTGGAAACGTGATGTTACGCATTTCTTCTCCTTACACGAGGCATCACACGAACGTTTCACCAGGCAACGCCGGTCAACTGCTGTTTGCGTATCGGTTGGAAACTTTCCTCGTGTAAGCACGTCGTAGGTGTCGCCACCGGCGCCAACCTTGTGTGAATGCTCTGAAAAGCTAATCATTTGCATATCACAGCATGTTCTTGCTGTCGGTTAAATTTCGCGTCTGTAGCACGTCATATCCGTGGTGTAGCAATTTTAATGGCCAGTAGTGCGCTGTTAGTTGTCAACATAGTAGTACATAGCGTAGGGAAAGAAGCTCCTTCCTGTTAAACGTATTTTTCTCTTGTTCTTCCTTACGATACAGAATTAGGTCCAAGTTTCTGAAAAATGTTGTACTTTGTATTGTTCTGAATAATAACTCAAATAACTAGAAAACGTGTCTACAATCAATGGGGTCACCTATAGAACACTCATAAATGTCGCTCGTTTTCTGTTCAAGCGACGGTGTGTTAGGAAGGGTAGCGTACGTTGTTCGAAAGCCATCAGATAGATCACGCACCGTGTCTCGCAGTTTGAGCCTTTTATTCTGAACATAACCCACATCTTTTTTAATATGAAGTCCAAATCAGTTCTACTACTACTATTTAATGTGGAAACTAAATTAATTCTTTTCGTGGTCAGCCTGCTTCTCAAACAATGGCACGCTCATTAGCACCCACGGACTGATACACTCATCGATCGCTAAGCGATAGCCATTTAATTTTCTTTCCAGGAAGTTATATTAGCACTGAAAGGTGCAATTACTTTTTTCAAATGTTTGGATTTAAATTCAATGCGGCATGCTATCGCTTTTGTGAAATGTCCTCTCTGCTGCATACCTTTAATTTATGTACTCCATACTGTATCGTAGATTTAACTATCTCTGTCATATGTATTTGCTCCTTACTACCGGACAAAGGATACATTGCACTGGACAGACGCGATGTCTGAAATGTGTTCCAAGGTACAAATCTCTCCTCTACGTTAATAATATTGTTAGGTTCAATCGACTGCAGCATTTGAATAGCCTTTCTGTGCTCTGGTTCTTTTTTGCGCCCGGAAACAACATACTTTGCGAAAGTGCTTGTTTTCCTTGCTTATGTGGTCATTGACATCACACACAAGGATCATTATCAGGTGCTGTTGTATCTTGGATGTGATGTCCTTATGTTTTTCTCAGATTCCTTAACTTCTTCAGGGTTGTTCTTGTTTTTATTTTCGTATTGGGAAGCGCGTTTATGACTGTGCATGATAACAGGAATCTTTCAGCCGAACACTAATTTTAGCCAAATCATTCCGACACTGGACGCTGCATTTGCAGTGCTCTTGCATTCCATTAAACATCTACAAACGTACATCCCAAAGCTACATTAAATAGGAATGCTCACATAGGAGCACTGATACATAAATGTGAGTCTACGACAGTAACAAATATACGAATGAAAGTATACGCCACAGGATGTAGTGATATGCACCGAATAAAAATAAAATTAGTTTCTGTTAAACACACCACCGTCAGTTTTGCACTATTGGTATAGGCCATCCTCACTGTAAATTAATCGTGTGAAGTTTGTCATACTGTACTCATTACAGTTAATATAAATTATGATCTGTCTCTGAATATTACTTATTGAGATATCATTTGCGCTGACAAAACACATATATATCGGTGTCAAACAATTTTCTGTTTCATTGTAAAACCAGAAATACGTTCCATGTATCCATAACATATCGACTGATAAATATACAGGGTGAGCCGCGTAAGACGTAACACCCCTTTTATTCCGGGGGCGATTGCACTTATCGGCATGCGGTTTTCGGCGAATCATAGCGGACTATGGGGCACATACGTTGGTACATGCACAACGTTTATATTGACCGAGATAATGAGGCAAGTACATGTTTTTTACCATCATTCTAACGCTCTGGAAAAGACGCGTATGTTGATGTAACGCACGTTGCTATTGTGATTCCTGAGGATGTGGTGATAGCTGAAACAGCTTCAAAGCGAGCAGTCGTATGTTTCAAGAATGTTGGGCACCAACTACTCAGTGAAAATTGGTACACCAAAGGAAATTCAGATCCTCAGCAAGAAATACTACGAATCGTCCAAGTAGCTGCAAATATCATATCAGACGATATAAGATCAGTAGTGTACGATGTAAAACAGTACCCTACCTCTGATAATTTTTTATGTGATGTAGAGTCTCTCATTCCAGAATCTGTAAGATTGCTCTTTGAAACTATAATTTTGAAACACAAGCGGTCTCCCAGAAAATGGGGGAAAATATGTGTTTCTTTTGTTCATGCACTCATAGGTGCTGCGAGCCCACTTTCATTTATTTCATCACTTTTTACTGCTACTAGTGTATACTTGTATCGGAAGTTTGGCTCAAAACATCTCATCCAGGTTTTGTCTTCCCTTGGCTTTGCAGCATCATATACGGAAGCTGCCCAATTGGAAGTGTCTTCAACCCTTCAGTAGTTGAATCAGAGATGGTGAACCAAGTCGCTCCGGACAAGTTCTTGTACAACAAACGAAACAAGATGCGTTTGGTCACACTTCTTAAAAAGGAATTTCTAGAGTGTAGCATTGAAGTGCACCAGTCACAAGAAGACGCTGACGTTATGATTGTAACAACTGCCATTTCAAGAACCAAAGATTATGGAAGTGTTGTCATTGTAGGAGAAGATGTTGACCTGCTTGTGCTCATGACCGGTTTGGGGCAAGGCACTGAATACTTATTTTTCTTAAAGCCAGGAAGAGGAAATGCAGAAGACAAGTGGTTTTCCACTGCATCTTACAACTTTGACAGTGAATATATTATGTTCACCCACGCCTTTAGCGGATGTGATACAACATCCGCTTTTTTTGGTCAAAGAAAAATTAAGTGCTGCAATATTGTTGCGAAAAATGAACACCTAACCTCAGCGCTTTGCATGTTCAATAAACCACACGCTACTCGTGAAGAAATAATAACAGCAGGAGAACAGGTTACTATCGCATTGTATAGTGGAGGTGTCAGCAGTTCCCACACACTAGACCATTTGCGGTACCAGCTATTCGTCAAGTCTGCCACAAAAAGCAAACTGAATCTTGCACGGTTGTCACCTACACAAGATGCTGCACATCATCATTCGTTGCGGACTTACCAACAAGTCCAAAGTTGGATGGGAAACTGGAAACCTCCTGAGAAATGGGGCTGGAATCACAATGACCACGGTCCAATACCCGTTATAATGAGCCAAGATCCAGCACCTGAATCACTTCTACACAAACAGAAACTGAAAAAATAGTGTTCAAAAATAAGGTATCTTGCCACTATGCTCAAAATTTGAAAAATTGGTATTTTTTGAGGCGCTCTAGCGCCTTAGATATTGGGAGTAGAAAAAAATGGCAAGAATCAAATTTATAAAGAATTTTGTGCTCTTTAAAAAAGGAAGTAGATGTTAAAGCGATTGGAGCAAAAAAACTGATATATTTTGAAAAAAACTGAAAAATGCCGATATTTTTCAAGTTTTTTGACTGCAGAAAGTTTTCCCAAAACAAATTTTGTTGGCAAAACTCGGTTTTCTTATCTTTCCAACCATATGAACGAGTTGAAAAAATAAACTCTTCTACCCCACCTTTTGCAAGTTATATCTGCTATTTGACTGGACTATTTGGTGATGAAGTCTGTAAAAGAAGCACTCTCGCCTTTGTACGAAACACAACACCGTGCCACCAATGACAGAATGCTCTGTTCCCATCTCTGCCTGATAACGAGAGAAATCGAAGCGAGAGAAACCAGCGCGGAAATTGCCAGTCTGACACAAACGCGGACACGCACACAAAGCAAGAGGGAAGCAGTGAGGTGTCGACTGACGGCCTAAATGCCACCTGACGTTACTTCCGCACATCTGAATACGACGTAGGACCGCTCTGTTCTCTGTGACAACCAGGAAACGACGTGGGCGTGGCTCACCGAACTGCGTCGCAGCAGAAGCAGAAAGCGCAAACCCTGCGAAGGACTCAAACGATCTTGTAATTAAATGTGGAAGGCGATCTGTTTGGAGCGCAAATTAGACAAAACATTATCGCGTTTCTACGAGCTAACGTTACAGTAGTGTTAATATCATGGCGTGAGGTAACTTTAACTTGCTTGTGGACGCCTGGAAAAATACCAACATTTTCATAACGTTGACACAACCCTAACTAAACATCGTATTTTCTTAGCAGGATGAAAATTTTAGCACAAAAGGAGTGTTTCTTGCTGAACATTTTGAGATACAGTTACAATCACTTTTCTGTGAAGATCAGTGAATTACATTTCTGTATGCCAGTTCACTCTTGTAATCTGTGCACTGACTATTGTACTTACATGCTTCAAACTTTCAATACACATTAACAAAATGTCTTTCTAAAAAGTTAATAATCGTGCTATTTCAGCCACTAGTTTTTATTCTAAAAGTACTTACATCTGATAAGTTTACTTTTTATAATTAATCACTATGTATTTTCCTTTCTGTTGATAGCATGTTTGTGTCTGTAGACTAGTTTTCTACAAATACTACCCTGAAACATATAAAACAATTTCAAACCTGCAGCTCAGGTAGATTTCTTGTGCATAAAATAAACAAGCTAGGAAATTCTTAGGAAAATCCATTCAAAATTATATTTGACCTAAAACTTCCACTTGCGCAACCTTCTTAGTGTACATGTTCCTCATCTTCTGTCTTCCTTTTCTTTATTATTATTATTTTTATCTGGCCTCCTTAGTCGCCTCAAGGCCCCAGTTTCCAGTTTCGTCCCTCTCATGGAATCAATTGCCAACAGTGACTGTCTCGTATTAAACACACAATATTTTCATAGTCACTCTAGAACTTCACATTTGCTAACTGTCTCTTTGTTGTTGTTGTTGTCTTCAATCCTGAGACTGGTTTGATGCAGCTCTCCATGCTACTCTATCCTGTGCAAGCTGCTTCATCTCCCAGTACCTACTGCAACCTACATCCTTCTGAATCTGCTTAGTGTATTCATCTCTTAGTCTCCCTCTACGATTTTTACCCTCCACGCTGCCCTCCAATGCTAAATTTGTGATCCCTTGATGCCTCAAAACATGTCCTACCAACCGATCCCTTCTTCTAGTCAAGTTGTGCCACAAACTTCCCCTCTCCACAATCCTATTCAATACCTCCTCATTAGTTACGTGATCTACCCATCTAATCTTCAGCATTCTTCTGTAGCACCACATTTCGAAAGTTCTATTCTCTTCTTGTCCAAACTAGTTATCGTCCATGTTTCACTTCCATACATGGCTACACTCCAAACAAATACTTTCATAAACGACTTCCTGATACATAAATCTATATTCGATGTTAACAAATTTCTCTTCTTGAGAAACGCTTTCCTTGCCGTTGACAGTCTACATTTTATATCCTCTCTACTTCGACCATCATCAGTTATTTTACTTCCTAAATAGCAAAACTCCTTTACTACTTTAAGTGTCTCATTTCCTAATCTAATTCCCCCAGCATCACCCGATTTAATTTGACTACATTCCATTATCCTCGTTTTGCTTTTGTTGATGTTCATCTTATATCCTCTTTTCAAGACACTGTCCATTCCGTTCAACTGCTCTTCCAAGTCCTTTGCCGTCTCTGACAGAATTACAATGTCATCGGCGAACCTCAAAGTTTTTATTTCTTCTCCATGAATTTTAATACCTACTCCAAATTTTTCTTTTGTTTCCTTTACTGCTTGCTCAATATACAGATTGAATAACATCGGGGAGAGGCTACAACCCTGTCTCACTCCTTTCCCAACCACTGCTTCCCTTTCATGCCCCTCGACTCTTATGACTGCCATCTGGTTTCTGTACAAATTGTAAATAGCCTTTCGCTCCCTGTATTTTACCCCTGCCACCTTCAGAATTTGAAAGAGAGTATTCCAGTCAACATTGTCAAAAGCTTTCTCTAATTCTACAAATGCTAGAAACGTAGGTTTGTCTTTTCTTAATCTTTCTTCTAAGATAAGTCGTAAGGTCAGTATTGCCTCACGTGTTCCAACATTCCTACGGAATCCAAACTGATCCTCCCCGAGGTCTGCATCTACCAGTTTTTCCATTCGTCTGTAAAGAATTCGCGTTAGTATTTAGCAGCTGTGACTTATTAAACTGATAGTTCGGTAATTTTCACATCTGTCAGCACCTGCTTTCTTTGGGATTGGAATTATTATATTCTTCTTGAAGTCTGAAGGTATTTCACCTGTCTCATACATCTTGCTCACCAGCTGGTAGAGTTTTGTCATGACTGGCTCTCCCAAGGCCGTCAGTAGTTGTAATGGAATGTTGTCTACTCCGGGGGCCTTGTTTCGACTCAGGTCTTTCAGTGCTCTGTCAAACTCTTCACGCAGTATCTTACCTCCCATTTCGTCTTCATCTACATCCTCTTCCATTTCCATAATATTGTCCTCAAGTACATCGCCCTTGTATAAACCTTCTATATACTCCTTCCACCTTTCTGCCTTCCCTTCTTTGCTTAGAACTGGGTTGCCATCTGAGCTCTTGATATTCATATACGTGGTTCTCTTCTCTCCAAAGGTCTCTTTAATTTTCCTGTAGGCTGTATCTATCTTACCCCTAGTGAGATAAGCTTCTACATCCTTACATTTGTCCTCTAGCCATCCCTGCTTAGCCATTTTGCACTTCCTGTCGATCTCATTTTTGAGACGTTTGTATTCCTTTTTGCCTGCTTCATTTACTGCATTTTTATATTTTCTCCTTTCATCAATTAAATTCAATATTTCTTCTGTTACCCAAGGATTTCTAGCAGCCCTCGTCTTTTTACCTACTTTATCCACTCCTGCCTTCACTACTTCATCCCTCAGAGCTACCCATTCTTCTTCTACTGTATTTCTTTCCCCCACTGCTGCCAATTGTTCCCTTATGCTCTCCTTGAAACTCTGTACAACCTCTGGTTCTTTCAGCTTGTCCAGATCCCATGTCTCTTTATTAAAACAAATTACAGGTATAAGAACGTTCGAGAATGACAAAGTAGCAAAAAGTCAAATCACATAAAAGTTCGTAAGGAAAATAACGCTTGAAAACCAATGATATAGAAGAGAAACATAAGAGCATCGCAAATCTTACCTTCTGGTAATGCTGCCAACTGGAAAATCGATGTGTAGGATATGTTTCTCGAACAGGAGTCTAATGACAACATTGAAGTATGAAAGCAGCCTAGACAGGGTTCAAAAATGGTTCAAATGGCTCTGAGCACTATGGGACTTAACATCTATGGTCATCAGTCCCCTAGAACTTAGAACTACTTAAACCTAACTAACCTAAGGACAGCACACAACACCCAGTCATCACGAGGCAGAGAAAATCCCTGACCCCGCCGGAAATCGAACCCGAAAACCCGGGCGTAGTAGACAGGGTTGGGAACGTATACCGACAGATCTTTAAATTGGTTTTCAAACAAGTTCCAGAGGTCCAGTTCAGTCCTCTTAACTACTGTTTTGTTCAAGAAAGTTTAATGATAGATTTAAGACGAGAAACAAAAATTGGATTTTTTGAAGCAGGTTCACAATCATGTGAACGTTAACGTTCTCATACATATCATGGAAGTATTTCTATTTGAAAACCTATTTTGGATCATGTGCTAACAAATCGATTTTTTGAAGGAAAACATCGTCCATACACGGTCTGTACAATTATATCCTTTAATCTTTGTGCGATTGGGCAGTTTCAACGCTATGTCGTTCTGAAGCACTTATACGAGAACATAAGCATTATGTAAGATGTCGCATGTGTTGTGGTATAAAATCGAAAAGTCATTCCATGCATGGAGCCGCACGTGAAATAATTCATCTAAATTGCAATCTAAGAACGAAAACATCATCCTACAGCCATAGCCACGCCATTTCATGTGCGAACCAAAAACTTCGAGATACATATTATGTGGTTATATAAGCTTACAGGACATGCAGAAATATTAATTCACGTATGACTTCATATATGGAATGAATATTCGCTTGTATGTCACAAAAGGTACGACATATTGCATAATACTTAGGTATAAGTGTTTGAAAATGTGTCAATCGCGCAGCTTATAAAGGATATAACTGGGCAGTCTGCTATGGACAGCGTTCTCTTTCACAAAAGTAATGGAGACCGTAGACCCATATATCAACAAAATGTTGAAGATCTTCAATTTCGTATGAACGATGTTGGGATCACTTCGGAAATAACCAACTTAATACATAAACTACCAAATTTTTTCTCTATTTTTGTTCATTTGAATCCAGATAGCACTGCAGCAATATTTTTTGAGAAATTTCAAATTTTGTACCGATCCCGAAATGCGGACCATAATCTCTTCTAATTTTGAGGTCACTGATCAAAGCATTCCATGTGTCTTCCCACATAGCATCTACAGCATTGTTTTATTTCCTCTGTTTTTCCATTCCTGCGTATTCGAGATTTTTCGAATATTCTAATGTCAAGAGGAACACAATTATCTGAGGATTTTGCGAAATATTTCCGAGCAGCCCTTTTTGGATCAGATATTGGTGGCGACAGAGCAAGATACGTTCTGGCAACCATCGCTCTTTTCTCTTCATTTCCTTGTCTGTCGAAATGGAGCATTTGTTCATTCTGTTGAATGGAACACTTCCTGTTGTCCTGAGTATCTTGAAACTACGAGTGTATTTCACCAGACAAAATCCCAGGACGATATTGCCAAAGTAAAGTTTGTAATCTTTGTGTCTATGAAGGACAACTGATGATCAAAGTCCATGCACGCTTCTATTATCCTCTGTAGAATACTTTGACTTTCCTTCATACATCGGCATGTGCTAACAATAAAATCTTTCTGATCATCCTTTGTTTACGCCCAGACTTAACGAGCTTACCACGGACAAACTGCTTAAGACAGTGGTGTCCGTAATATAGGACCATTTGTTAATCAGCGCTCTAATATTCAGAGAATGTGCCAACTTTCGAACATTTTCGTTCATTTTGTCGATCAATCGGCGGATCTTGAAAACATCTCATTTTTCTGCTTGAATACCTGATAGGTACACGCTGTCGTTGAGACGGAGAAACTGCTTGATTTCGAGATATACGTCTCAACCAATGCACTTCCCTATGCATTAGATACCCATGTGATCGTCCACACACCGATAGAAACATTCTTGTGGAAGTGAATGACTACTAGTGAAAAGAATAATTCCAATGAATTTCATGATGCAGTCATTTGAAGTGTGAAAGTGATGAGCGTTCTTCTGCGCTGCACTTGTTATAGTCCGCTGGACAATATGTTAGACAACTCGACCGTTAAACAGTCTAGCGGGCTTTTCCTTTAGAATTCTATAACGACACCAATCTTCTTATATCTAGGGCATTCGTTTTTGCGTACAATTTCGAATAACTGGGTTGTTTTCCCTCCCAATTGTAGTTTAAGGACCGCTTTGTTGCGGATAGTAACAGAAATAGTAATAGAAATTCCTCTCGTGGTACCAAGGCGCGCAAAATATCTCTTGAGTTATTGGTTGAATAACACAGCAGCCATACAGGTTTATATTTCAATTTACATAACCTGGTACTCTCTCTCTCTTTGATCCAGTTCTCATCTGCTCCATTTCCGCTCGTGCTTGTCAATGGTACGGCCATGTCCACCACAGGGAATTCACTGCCCTATGTTGTACACTGAATTTCAATATATCCGGGAACATCTCATAGTTCTTCGTCATCGATAACATCGTCATCACTATCGTTACTGTCAGGAAGTGCACTTCTCCATTCTGGAAGAGATTCAACAGTGTCTATAGAGCCACTGTTGCCGTCGTATTACTGTTGGAGTCCCAGAAGTTCGGGAAATTTACGATATTTTTGTCTTTTCAAAGAAAGAAGCTTCTGCCGAACCAGTTCTTATAGAAACATTTCTTTAAATTCTAGTCGGTATCAGATGTGTTCACCAAATGAGACCTTATGTATTTGTGTCGATTGTAGGAATGTGAATTACACTGACATGTAAAAAGTGACATTGTTGTAACCAACACGCACCGAAAATCCAGAAAAAATCACGACCATCGAAAAAGCCTCGATCTGCAATGTCTGGTTTCCCTTCAAAATCCACATTTGGCATTTGTGACAAGAAGGGATGACTGGAGCGGGAAAATGAGCAAGGGAGCTCAAAACAAAGCACGTAGGCAACCACTTTAGGTGCGCCGCTACACACGACATCCTGTGGAAGAAGTGAATGTCTTAGTTTTCTCCTAGACAGAAAGATGGCATTCTTACGTAGGTTTCAGTATGCAGACCGCGGCGACTAATGGGTTAACATTCAACTTTGGCGTCAGAGTAAAATTAAAAATAACTAAAAAGAGACTGCATGTCTTCAGAATAGAAATCAATGTAAACTGCTCAAAAAAGGTTCTATCGGCCTCATTACTTGGTTAATTTGAGTTTTTTGAATGCAAACACTTTCGCATATTATCGTGTCAAAAAAAAAGGTTCAAATGGCTCTGAACACTATGGGACTTAACATCTGTGGTCATCAGTCCCCTAGAACTTAGAACTACTTAAACCTAACTAACCTAAGGACATCACACACACCCATGCCCGAGGCAGGATTCGAACCTGCGACCGTAGCGGTCACGCGGTTCCAGACTGAAGCGCCTAGAACCGCACGGTCACACCGGCCGGCTATTATCGTGTCCATCGCCAGTTAGTTAATCAACATACTTCGAAGAGTCAATTCAAACTTGGAAAAAAAAGCCGAACGATTTGTCACTCTATGGCAAGAATGGTCGTCAGCACTGGAAATGACCGTCGAATTGATCTAATTGCTGCAAATCACAGCAACGACAAAGGGGTACTCAAACGAGTATTTTTAAATACAAAACTTGGAGAATCTAGCACGTAGTGCTTCCTCGTGGTTTACTACGTCAGCTGGTGGTGGTGGTTAGTGTTTAACGTCCCGTCGATAACGAGGTCATTAGAGACGGAGCGCAGGCTCGGGTTAGAGAAGGATTGGGAAGGAAATCGGCCGTGCCCTTTCAAAGGAACCATCCCGGCATTTGCCTGAAGCGATTTAGGTAAATCATGGAAAACCTTAATCAGGATGGCCGGAGACGGGATTGAACCGTCGTCCCGCCGAATGCGAGTCCAGTGTGCTAACCACTGCGCCACCTCGCTCGATACTACTACGTCAGGTGATGACTATGGATCTTACGCACTCCATTCCACACCAACCATAGACGTTTCCGTGGAAGGGAATGGTGGGGAAAAGGGGGGGGGGGCAGGGGAGGGGAGGGGGGGTCCCGCAACGATACAGACAGCCGTACATTAGTCGTAAATGCATTACACTGGTGACTGTAGTGCCAGACTTACTTCTAATGGCATCACCTTGTATGTATGATTAATTGACCATGTAATATTAATCAGTATGGCGTCGTTATGTTGGTACTTCACATGGCTTAAATCAAAAGGAAACTACAGCCGTTACATTTCGTGATGACGTAAAGCTGTACCGTATGTTTCAATGATGAAGGCATACTTTCGGGTCAAATATCCCGGAAGTAAAGTAATCCCCTATTGGGAACTCCAGCAGAGTCGTACGCAGGAAGCTGTTGTCATGAGGAAAACAAAAACTGGCGTTATACCGGTCAGAGTGTGGAATGCTAGATACCGTAATCAGAAAGGTAGTTTTCAGAATTTAAAGAGGGATATGGATAGGGTGATGTTAAATGCATCGGATAAAAGAGAATTACAGTTGATTAAAGATCTGGACTTCCTAGCAGGTGAGTACAGCGTTATCAACACAAAAAGAGAAGGGGATGACACAGGAGTAGGTCGAATAAGAAAATAGGAACGCAGTGAGCTGCTGTTGATGCGGACTTCGGTCATTAGCCTAGTGTGATGCAGCTTTCCACGCCACTGTATTCTGTGCAAATCTCTTCTCTCTGGGTAACTATTGTAATATACGTCAAGTTGAACCGCCTTTCTGTACTCAAAGCTTGGTCTCCCACTGTAAGTTTGAACCCCCCACTCTTCATTCCTTGAGTAACTACAAACTTCGTAATGAACACATTATAGCATTCAAAACAGACACGAAGCAAACACGTACTACAGTAGAAAAACCATATGTGCTTACTAGTTCGTCAAATGATAAAGAAACTGTAAGAATGTTTGAAGAGATAAATGAAGGGAGGCGAAAATTTCATTGAAATGACACACTTTCAGAGACTTTTCTGATCTCATATGTATATGATAGTATGTATATAGACTTAAGTGGTGCGTGAAAGTTTGTACCGAGGCCAGGAATCAAACCTGACTCTTTAGCTTACTAGACAGCTGCTCTAGCCACTGATCCACGCAGGCACTGCTATTTGCATGACTTCACGAATTACCTCCCTCCTCTATCCTAATTGTCATTGCCGCCCCCGTTTACTTTAAATTCCCCTTTACACACGAACATAATTTCTGAGGCTCTTCATGTTCTGGAACAGTATCCCAGTATCGAAAGTAAACGGAGGATCCAGCCTGAAGCCCAGGTGTAACACCTATGCAAATGAAATGACACGCTTCCAGATACCTTACTGGTCTCATACATATATGAATTTATGTGCATATGCGTGTATATGTTTATATTCACGCAGTTGTGCGGGCCGCTCTTCCAAGGTGGCTTAGTGCCTACTGCTAAGCAGAAGACCCGAGTTCGATTACCGGGTTGACACAAATTATCACCCACTGATTCAGTCTGTATACATAAAATCATATCTATATGAGACCAGTAAAGACTCTGATGTTGTGTCTTTTCATTTGTATAAGTACCTGCACCGGGTTTCAAGCTGGCTCATCCATTCACATTCGATTCTGGGGGTGCTCTCCCAGAGTATGGAGAGCGATGGCAGTTCTGTTTGTGTGTAAGGGGGATCTAAAGTAGACTTGGCGGCAATGAGAATTTGGATGGAGGAAGTAGGCGTGCCAGGATAATCCGTGCAGGTGTGAACCGCTGTGCCAACGTGGCTTCGTGGCTAGCGCACCTCCTTAGGATACAGGAAATCTGCGTTCGATTCTTGACCTTCGTACAAGTTTTCACTCGCCACTTCCGTCAATAGAAAATTTAATGGTAGTGCAGGACTGATATTCGATAGGAGGAAGGAAAGACAAAGAAAAATAATAGGAGAACATGGGACTCTGGAAAAAGAATGAAAGGGAAGCATCCTGGTAGAATTTTGCGCAGAATGGAATTTAATCATTGCTAACATTTCATCTTCACATCAGCTGAGAACTTCTATATAGTATTACCTCTTAATGACATCTCCTCTGCACGCTTACTTGAAGTAAACTTCCTAATTTTGTCACTTATTTTCCCGTATAATATCCTGAACCTGTGTAACCAGGTTTAAAAAGTCTAGAAATCTGTAATTCAGAGCGCCTGTCCCTTATACCTCCCTCGGTAATGGTGCACTCCCTCTCACAAGCAGCTATAAATCTACCACACATTTTTTCTTTCGCACTTTTGCGAGTTTTGTTTTGGTGCATAATTCGTAATTTGTCTAAATATTTGTCCCATATATACAATTCAAGTTCAGATTTTACGGAACTAAACCCCCCTTACACGCTGCGTATGTATAAGCATATTCTTCCTCCTTCGTTCAGCTAAACATTTATAGCTTATTCTTTCTGACGAAAGTCATTGTTGCACATGTTTTCGTTGGGTTTCGAAGGTACTCTATTTTTGTTCTGGACTTTAATTAACTCAACAATCATTATTAGAACCACAATTTTCGTAATCGATTGAGTTAGTTCCGGTTTCCAATATTGTTTCCAGTTTCTAACGAAATGTCGGTATCATTAAATGTGTGTCTAATAAATTAATAAGTCATGCGTATGCTGTCTTCAGAAGAAGTAACTGATTTCGACTGCATACCACGTACTTCATATTTCATCATTGCAAGATTGAAAACTTTAATAGGATTACACATTACTGTGAAGCCTTGGAACCTGCACAAAGACAGACGCTATTAGAACACACATATGAATAAATCACAAAGAAAATTAATTCAGTGTTATCTCCGTTGTTAACACCCAGCGATACCGCAAAGGGAACTGCTAATTATTATGGATATTAAATGGGTTGCATGTTAGAGCAAGCGGTAACTGTGAACAACTATGTCAGAGAAACTATCAACAGAAACTAAAATTCGCTTTACAAATTACGATTGCGTTGTGTCGTGTTATCTGTTTACCCATGTGTCGTCAGTCGAGGACATATGCTTGTTGTGTTGCTCATGCGCTGTCATCTACAGCCTTAGCTGGGGTTTATATATTTCTCCAGCCGCCTGGCGAGCCATGAATTTCAACATTAAAATAAAAATGCTTGCAGTGTGTCTTAGCAGCTAAAATTTTGACGTAGTGTTTCTTTCGCTTTGTTCTCCCCGTATAAAAGATTTCAGGGCAGGTAACGAACGACACGTCGGATTAAACAGTTCCCTTCTAAGTATCCCATACGACATAGCGTTACTCTAGCAGAGGACGAACAAGCGTAGCGTACTCCGTCTCTGTAGTTGATATGTTACATCTTCCAAGCGAACTGCTAGTAAAACGCAGTCTTTGGTTCAGCTTACCATTATATTATCAGAGTAGACCTAAACAGTAAATTAACCCAGAGATAAATTAGGAAAATGATTATAGTTCTGGATGAAGAAATAATAATTTCTGAGATTTTCTGTTGACTTTGGGAATTTGCCGGAGGCGGCAAAGAAGTTTGAAGGTAAGTTGAACGGAAGGGACAGTGTCTTGAAAGGAGTTTACAAGATTGAAATAAATGAAAGTAAAACAAGTGTAATGGAATGTGGTCGAATTGACTATAGTGATACTGAGATAATTAGGTAGAAAATAAGTAAATAACAAGTTTTGCTATTTGGACAGCGACATAACTGTGACGGTCGAAGAAGAGAACATTTAATGAAATGTAGACTGGCAATAGAAAGAAAAGTGTTTCTGCAGAAGGTAGGAGGAGGAGGAGATCAGTGTTTAACGTTCCGTCGGCACCGAGGTCAGTAGAGACAGAGCACAAGCTCGGATTAAAGACGGATGTGGAAGGAAATCGGCCGTGCCCTTTCAAAGGAACCACCCCGGCATTTGCCTGAAGCGATCTAGGGGAATCACGAAAACCTAAATGAGAATGGCTGGACGAGGGATTGAACCGTCGACCTCCAGAATGGGAGTCCAGTGTGCCAACCACTGCGCCACCTCGCTCGCTCGTTTATGTAGAAGGAAAACTCACTAATGTCGAATATAAGAGGAAGTGCCTTCAGCAGTTAGGGATGAACAAACTATACTTGTGTTCGAACGGGCTCGTTATTTCCCGATGTTTCGCAGCGTTCCATGCAGTATCGAGCTAATGCTGACAATCACGTTACATTTGACTAGCGCAGCGCAAGTGCAGGGGGGGGGGGGGGGGCGGGGGGGGGGGGTGGAGGTATGCAAGAAACTACGAACTAGCCACAACAGTGAGCTATGGCGTTGCTTAAAATTTGACGACAGTGGAAGAAATAGCATTAAATCCTACCACTGCACAGACTGATTTTGTGTTTGAACAGATTTACGCGTTCTTATAAAGTACCAATATATATAAAGGATATATAAACGTTTACGCTGAATTTTAAGAAAAGGTAACAGAATAAGTTGAAAATATTGCCCTGAAGAAAATATTACCTGCCTGGATGTAGTATGACATTTGATTTGCTTATGACGGGTGTAGTGATGGGTTGCAAATTAACAATTCAATCCCTGTTCGTATATTATAATAGCAAATCAAAACATTATCAGATTTTAATGCTTGAACATAAAATGGCAACATTCAGATGAAATAATGGAAACAAGTAATGAAGAATTAAATGCCAAACAAACGAAATGTGTAGTACTAAAGTGACCGTAATTTTTGTGCGAGAATGAACTACAGCGGCAACACCCATCTTGGAGACAGCATAGGGCGGTCGAAAGAACGTGACAGAAAGTGAGCGATAACTGTCGAAAAAAGACAAGATGCAATAACTTGAACACTATTTAATTGAATGCAGATGCCCAATATGTCCTCCGTCCCTAGCTACAGTCAAAGCAGCAGGTTCCAAGACTCTGTCATAAGGCACTAGTGTGTGACGGACTCAAGTGCATTAATTAAACTCCTGATGCCCTGTGTTAGGTCCTCCAATGACAGGAGAATTCCTATAGATTCTGTTCTCTATGCAATTCGATAACAAGAAATTGCACAGATTGAGGTCGAGACTGTATGGGGCCCACTCTATGCCGTGCCCCGTGAATTCCTCTGACTCCAATACAATCAAACTCTCGCCTCGTTTCAATCCACATGAATCCGGCCGCTATGACCGAGCGATTCTTGGCGCTTCAGTCTGGCACCGCGCGACCACTATGGACGCAGGTGCGAATCCTGCCTCGGGCATGGATGTGTGTGCTGTTCTTAGGTTAGTTAGGTTTTGGTAGTTCTAAGTTCTAGGGGAGTGATGACCCCAGATGTTAAGTCCCATAGTGCTCAGAGCCATTTGAACCAAGCCACATGAAGATGTCAGCAGTTCTGCAGGGACGAGCCTGATCCTGCACGAAACGGTACTGGTGGGCCAGAGTACCGCTCCAGCAATTCTCGATACTTCACTCTTGTGAGCATACCGTCATGAATATCCCACCAAAGATCCGCTTCGTCACAACGTGACGCTTTGTGGATGCAGTGGTGAGACGACACTGAGATGAGGATTTTACATACCCCAGCGACACCAGTTTTGTTTGTCCACGAAACCATTCATCTGGAAATGGTCCTCATCAATGAACCAGATACTGTGTTCACTGATGGCACCATTTTCAAGTTCCTCGATCATGTGTTCGCGAAATCTCTCTGCCACACACTGTTCCCATCCATGAGCGGTTGACACATTTGGATCTCGTAAGGATTCAACCCCCCGCTTTCGTGAGCCTTTGTAATGATGTTCTGGATACACTTAATTGTTTAGGTTCCTGTCGAGTGGATGTGGTTGGCTGATCCTCAAAGAATGAGTGGACACGCCAGCTGTTGTCATCGGTACCAACTGTGGAATTTTGTCCCGACCGTTCGCTTCTTGCATCCCACACACTCCCGGTAGATTCAGATCTGTCCATCGACCTGTCAACATTGAAAATCAGTCCAAGATGAGGACTAGAATATTGGCCGTCTGACAACTTCAAAATCACTGCAACTTTCTACTGCTACTTCGCTAGGTGTCCTTTTCTTTCCGAGCCCTGACAGACGTGGCCGCTGAACGGTGACATTACTGCGCTTATTCTCATAAAATTTTCTTATGATAAATGGCCGTTCTTCTGTGGTTAGTGAATCTATATTGCTTCTTCTTTATTTCTGGTAATCAGGCATTCATCTGAAAGGTTAATCATAGAATATGGAAGAATTATACTTATATCAATAAATGTGAAATCAGGAACTTAGCATACTGTCCATCATGTTTTTGGACCACCCTGAGCTGTCAAACTTCACAAGACCTCAGGAGGAGTGAATGCTCGAGAACTGGACAGAATCATGATTGCAGTCTTTATTTATTACTTAGTTGTTGTTGTTACGCATGACCTGCACCCTAGAAAATATTTCAATCCGTGTTTCGTACTAATTTTTATTATTAAAATCCATAGCTCATTAAAAACGATAACACAGTTCGTCGTGGTAGTATCAATTTGAAGACACTAGATCACAGGCCGATCAAAAGATCGAACAGAACCCGAGATTTCCCGAACTGTGACGTAAGCTGTTCGAACAGCTCGAGTCGTGTTCAAGCACAGCCCTATATGAAGTTATTTGTCTGAGTATTAGCCTTGTAAAGATGTGTATGCTAGTTGACAAACAATTCAGACAAAATCATAAAAACAACTGGCTAGCTGTCACATCCATTTTTAGTTCAGTGATCAAACAGGCACATACATAGGCTGTAAAATTCTAATACCTTTCTCTTTGAGCTACATCCTTCGATTTATGCTGATTGGTTTAAAAACCAACACCTGACAATCAAGTTTTTATTCCGTGTCTGTGTGTGAATGTGTGTGTGTGTGTGTGTGTGTGTGTGTGAGAGAGAGAGAGAGAGAGAGAGAGAGAGAGAGAGTATTTCACATAAGTAGTTTTAGAAAAAAAAAATTATTTACTCTAGTACAGTTTCAACACAGTAACTATTTTAACCAAATCTGTGTACTCAGATTTCAGTATGAGGACTAAATAACTTCGTGGGCCCAAAAGATCCTGTTGTCATCGTCATCGTCACTCCTTACCTCGTAAAGACATTTTCATAGATTCTTTCTTCGCCTATTGTTTGCGCTATCACTTTATTTCGTGCGATATCAGTATCCTTATCTTTTCAATTTATCTTTATCAAAAATTTCAAATAACAAGGATTTATTCATCATTGGGGTTTTCATATCCCACGTTTTACTTTCATATACTTTGGTGGACTTCTTCCTTAATTTTGTGTCAGTACTGGTAGCAGAAGAGCCCTCTTTTACGAAAACTTTCCTCACCTGTACCAATCTCCTAATGTATTTCTTACTGAGGCCATCCTATGTACTCTGGTTTCCTAAGCAATCTTCCATTTCTTTCAAAACCCTCTCTAGAGCAAGATCGGTCAACTCGACACCTTTTCCCTTCTACTACAGTTAGTTATGTTTTTTCTTAGCTTTGACAACCATTATAGTATAGCAAACGTGAAGCACATTGATACATTCAACAAGTTTTCTATATATGTCAACTTTTGAGGCAGAAGGGCTGCGTGATCCACTTTTAGAATGTTAAAACAATGTCATTCGAATTCTGTAACTTTATTTCATTTCGTTTTCATCAATTTTCGAAATGCTATGTAACAGTGTTGAGACGCTGTAACTCGCTTTTATGTCTTTCTTGTGTTGTTGACACTCCTGAGTCGTGTCAACAGAGGTCTTCCCTCTGTAATAGCTTTGACGAGAATCTTAGCAACGAGTGTTAGAGCGCCTCACAAGAGGGCGCAGCAGGCTCCGCCTGCGTATTAAAGTGCCCACTGTGCGCAGTTTCGCTCGTTGATTGGCATAAGAAATAGCTGCTCGTGACTGCAGTGGCAGATGAGGATCGAAGATAATTAATTAACTTGGTAAGACGCCTCAGGAAATACAGGCTAACAACTGATCTGTATTCTATAACGAGTAGCTCGAGCGTTTGCATAAGGATGAATCTTAACTAAAGTTATTCACTTGCAAACCTTCAGTGGCTACTTCCGTTTTGTAAACTGTGAGATCTGGCTCTAGTTGTATTTTTACTCTAACTTGTAAAGTTGCAAACCACTGCTGTTGGGTTAGATGTATGTATGTCCATCCTATGCTATGTTATATTTTAACTATTTCTCGATTTTGTCATTAATATTACCCGTACTGTGGTTTTTAAAAGTCAATCCACTGATGGAAAAAAATCGCAACATCAAAGAGGAGTTGTGCGACACGAGCCGGCCTGTGTGGACGAGTGGTTCTAGGCGCTTCAGTCTGGAACCGCGAGACCGCTACGGTCGCAGGTTCGAATCCTGCCTCGGGCATGGATGTGTGTGATGTCCTTAAGTTAGTTAGGTTTAAGTAGTTCTAAGTTCTAGGGGACTCATGACCTCAGATGTTAAGTCCCACAGTGTTCAGAGCCATTTGAACCTTTTTTTTTTTTTTTTTTTTTTTTTGGTGCGACACGAGCCGAATTTGGTAGGTATGTTTCTAAATCTGAAAGATGATGTGTATTAAAATTTGGAGCCAGTCCCCGAGAGTGGCGCTAGTAGCTCCACAGGATGCTATTCGCGGTTGCTTTAAACACACGCTGTAACGGTCGCGAGTATTAGTTTCCTATGAAACTGGACGTGGTGAGTTGTTGTTAGTTAAGAATGGCTTTCAGTTGGCAAAGACGTCATTATCAACCCCTCATTGAGTGTGAACGATATCTTGTTATATGGTTATGAAAAGCTGGATCTTCCTTCTGCGACACGGCAGAAAGAGTTGGCAGGAATGTACAGGGTGTTTCAAAAATGACCGGTATATTTGAAACGGCAATAAAAACTAAACGAGCAGCGATAGAAATACACCGTTTGTTGCAATATGCTTGGGACAACAGTACATTTTCAGGCAGACAAACTTTCGAAATTGCAGTAGTTACAATTGTCAACAACAGATGGCGCTGCGGTCTGAGAAACTCTATAGTACGATATTTTCCACATATCCACCATGCGTAGCAATAATATGGCGTAGTCTCTGAATGAAATTACCCGAAACCTTTGACAACGTGTCTGGCGGAATGGCTTCACATGCAGATGAGATGTACTGCTTCAGCTGTTCAATTGTTTCTGGATTCTGGCGGTACACCTGGTCTTTCAAGTGTCCCCACAGAAAGAAGTCACAGGGGTTCATGTCTGGCGAATAGGGACGCCAATCCACGAAGCCTCCTGTATGTTTCGGATAGCCCAAAGCAATCACACGATCATCGAAATATTCATTCAGGAAATTAAAGACGTCGGCCGTGCGATGTGGCCAGGCACCATCTTGCATAAACCACGAGGTGTTCGCAGTGTCGTCTAAGGCAGTTTCTACCGCCACAAATTCACGAAGAATGTCCAGATAGCGTGATGCAGTAATCGTTTCGGATCTGAAAAATGGGCCAATGATTCCTTTGGAACAAGACTGTCTTGTTGCAACAACACTGTGTTCTAGGCAGTGGAATTCCAACACCAGAAAAATCCTCTGTTCTAAGGAATAAACCATGTTGTCCACAGCACACTTGCACGTTGTGAACAGCACACGCTTACAGCAGAAAGACGACGTACAGAATGGCGCACCCACAGACTGCGTTGTCTTCTATATCTTTCACATCACTTGCAGCGCCATCTGTTGTTGAAAATTGTAACTACTGTAATTTCGAAAGTTTGTCCGCCTGAAAATGTACTGTTGTCCCAAGCATATTGCAACAAACGGTGTATTTCTATCGCTGCTCGTTTAGTTTTTATTGCCCTTTCAAATATACCGGTCATTTTTGAAACACCCTGTAGACACCGTACACGATTGCTGGCAGTGAGAATGTACGGTCGCAAGAAGACTGGATTCCGCGCGGCCCCGAGGCGATTCTGCGAATGACTCTGGCGCATCGTACTGCATATGCAGAAGCAATATGAGTAGCAGATGGCACCACAATGACACAACGAGCTGTCACAAATCGGTTACTTCAAGGATATCTCCGAGGCAGACACACTGTTCTGCTGTTATTCACGAACAGCATTCCAGGGAGTCAACCCACAGGATATGCTATCCCACATACCATTGTTGTAACCCAATATGCTCTTCTGATTATCGTCATGTTGCCTTGGCCTCTCCGACCACCAGAATTGTCTCCAGTGGAGCACGCATGGAGCATAATCGGACGACAGCTCCACCACCATCAACAAACTGCATTAAGCGTCCTAATATTGGCAGACCAAGTGCAACAGCCATAGAACTCCATCCCACAAACTGATATACAGCACATGTAAAACGCAGTGCATACTCGTTTGCATGCTTTCATTCAACGTTCTGGCGCTTACACGTGTTGTTAATGTACCAGTATTTCAAAATTTGCATTGGATTACCCCACGCATACATTGACTTGTGATCTTTCAATGTCAGTGACTTAAATATGTCACCTAGACAAATGTAGTCCCGAAATTTCATTACTCTACATTAATTATTTTTTTGCTCCAGTTTCTTTCCCAGCCAGTGCAGTTCTTTCATTTAGTGGCTCGGAGCACTATGGGACTTAACTTCTGAGGTCATCAGTCCCCTAGAACTTAGAACTACTTAAACCTAACTAACCTAAGGACATCACACTCATCCATGCCCTAGGTAGGATTCAAACCTGCGACCGTAGCGGTCGCGCGGTTCTTTCATTTAGTATTAGCAGCTTTTCGTAAATTATTATTCAGATCTCTGAAATTTTTGAGGTTTACTTGCTCTATGTGTTACATGGAGACGTCTGTTTTTACGTCTTTCTTATTTTGTATATCTTCTCATTTCATGTAAATAGCTTCATTAAAACGCAATTTGTTATGAGTCCTCCAAGAATCGTGTCATTAATTCCTTGTGCTTATTGTTAATTCTCACGGCAATATATTTGTGCATATTCTATTTTTTATGTGAAATACTGGCTTTAAACATAAAATAATATGTTTCTTTCGAATAAATGTTTTCTCGGCCTGGAAAAATCCACTCCCATATACTCTCTTTAAACTCCAGTGAAGTTTGAAACTTGATATGGTAAATTACCCGAAATGTCTCTCAGTTACAGAATATACGCATAGCCACTTCGGGTGCGTAAAACTGCTGTCACATTGACCATGGTTTCGACAGCTCGAAGACGCTCTTCATCAGAATAAAAATTACATAGGATTATATTTAATTTTTTTTCTGATGAAGACCGCCTTAGAGCTGTCGAAACCATTTTCAATTTGACAACAATTTTATGCAGCTGAGGTGGCTATACGTATATTCTGTAATTAAGTTAACGCACGGTTGCTGGACTTCAGCCTATAACAATGTGTGTGTCTCTGTTATTTCCCACCATTCGTCTCAGGATTTCGAATTTTTATTTCAACTTATATTCTGGAATGCTTTCTCTAGTACTATACCGATTATTTATATTCTTTGATTCTGCTCTCAATTACTAATGAAAAACAGCTTAATTTTCTCCGTCTCTTTGATAATGGTGCATTGGTTCTGGAACTGTAAAATCTCGAATGCGGAGAATTTACGTTTATTTTAACAATTGCTAAAGAGGGTGTAATTTCTAGATACTTTTACGGCACAGAATAGTAAAGGTAGGAGATTAGAAATTTTTATTAAAACTCATTCCCATAACCTTGGACAATGTCAAGTTAACCCAGAGACAAAGGCTGAAGCACGATGCATACCGGTATGTTACAAGTGGGTCAGGCCTTCGACACATTATGACGCAGCCCCTCCGGGAGAGAAATACGCATTCAGCAGAAAGAATACTGCGACAGAAAACCAAGGGAAGAGAGACAAGTATATTCGTTTGCTCGTAAGACATGGTACAAGATACAACTTTAATCTTAGACAAGGACACAGGCAAGAACTGAAGCAACAAAGCAGTTAACAGCCTATTAAGTGAATATAGCGAAATAAAGAGGACACATGCTATCCTTACGAATCAAGCCTCACGTTATCGGTTTGCACTAGTTCCCTTTAAATATTCCAGTTTTCCGACTCTCATTAGTTGATCATTGGGATCGATGACACTCACAATAATAGTACTCATGATTACGGCACTGAGATGAATCTATGTGATAGAGACTCAAGCACAGCCTGTGAACTAACGGGAGATGTACTAGAGACGATGATCTTCACCTGATGAACTTCGTGCTGGTCGCCGGCTGTCATCTACTGATGGCGAAACTGATGTCGTCCCACAACGCCACATCGCAGAGTGCTGCTAGCACCGAATTTCAACGCAGGAGCCAGCAATATGGCCTCTTGGGATCAATGTTCCTGTTCAACACGCATGCCGGTAGCAATTATATCAACGGCCTACACGACTTTGACATAACATCCATCACTGATGGGTCATCAAGGGACATCATAGAATTCGGAGTGGGACTGAAGACACTCCAGCGGCCAGCACGAGACCCCGCTTTCGCGCTGAGCACGGCCGACGCCTGCCAGTCGGCAACCCGCTAGACCGCTGAGGTTGCTAGCACCAGCGGCTGGGCTGACTGAACAGACATCAGCTAGAATCCGACACGCTGTTGAATGAAGCATTCATTAGCCGACGCTGATGCAGATCAGCAACGAATTTTAAAAACACTGAATAAATGATTGGACTTCAATAATGTTTTCCCAGCAGCCATCCTGACCTCACACTGGGGCGGTCGCGCTCGTCTCCCTACAATACTAAATTTTACTAACGAAAAAGAACTTATACATCACTAGCAAAAAAAAAAAAAAAAAAAAAAAAAACTACTTCGCTTTGTTTACGTTTTTCAAGTCTTGTCTAAATAACCTGGAGCCGGCCAGCGCCCTCTATATACTTCCAATTTGTCTTTGGCACCAACTGTTATAGTATGGTATGGTTCTATCATCGATTGAATCACGTTATTTCACTACATTGACCCCCTTGTTAAAGCAAAACGTTTGGATAGCTTTCTTTTCGGTAGTCACATCTAGCTTGGGCACCCAGTATTCTGTCTAAAGTGCTTAATTATCTCAAATTTCTGCAGCACTCTCTTATCGTTCACTACCGTTGCTCTCACGACTTACATTCTCTCCCTTTCATTCTTTTCTGACACCTGTGATACTTGTCTAGTGTCCTCTTTCCAACCGCTTGCCGCCTTTGTGTCGCAAGCTATGCTTTCACTATGACTTTTCAGTGTATATAATATTCTCAGAGAGAAATCTCTTTTCTTACCGGCGCTTCTTATGAAACTGAAACATAAAATGGGGCAGACCCAAAGGTGGATTTATATATTGATTTCTTAACTCGTTTAGGGCATGTAGTATTATGGACCTCAGTGCTTGTGTTTGTACTGTAGTGTTGTTGTCTGCCACTTCTGCTGTTATTGGTGAAGTCTGTTTTCTTGTTAATACCTTGATCTCTTATGTTACCCTAGTTTTCATTCACTTTCCTGCTCAACTCTATCCATGGAACGATTGCTAGTCTTACTGAAGCAAATAACTGTAAAGGATGCTAGAAGATGTCCGGATTCATCAGCGAAGTAGTGGTCATCCCTTTTAAGTAATTAAGTCCTGCCTAATATGAAGTTCTGCAAGGTCTCTTTCTCTCTACTACCCTGATCCAAAGCAATGCAATGCTTTCACCAATTTGGTTTCTTCGAAGACATTAGAGGGCAACGTGTTTCGTAAAAGTGGTTATACAAAGCTAGTCGTTTTCTTCTTCTGATGGCATAGATGGGGCTCTGTTGGTGTTGGTAGAGTTCGCGAGTTAGGTTTGCACCATCGTCTCCTATCTGGTTTGATCCCTCGTCCCATTTTCTTTCGCAGGAATTTCCTTTCTTGTAATATGAGGACTCTTGTTGGACGTCTTCTGCGAGTACGTCAGTACCTCACTTCACACACATATACCTGTCGCCTCATTATAATTGAACCTGAGGTCTCACTTATCCGTTATCCCAGCTCTCTCCACTTAAAAAAAATTTGCAGACTCCTTCTCTGCAGTGGCGTCTACCTCTAGAACAAGTTACAGTGCACCCTGTGCAGAGTTCAACGCCAAATTGCTTTCATGAAGGAGCTGAAGCACTTTGTATTGTCATCCACACAACGTTTTCCCAAAAGCTAATAAACATGGCCACTTTCCTCCCTGTCGAACAGTCTTATTCGAGTTATGCTTCTTTCTCTCTTGTTTTCTGTATGAGTCATGCCTCTATCGTTTTTCCTATATTCGTTAATGGTGAATTACCATGTTCCTCTTTCTCACCTTTTTTCAGCCCTTTCACTCAATCCGTTGCTTCTAGTGTTCACAGTTCACACCTACTTTCATTTAATTGTTATTTATTCCTTTACTTTTAATGAAAGACTGTAAACTCTGTGTTCTTTTCTGTGCTACTGTAATTTCTAAATGTTGTATTCTATGTTAGATGTATCTTTAATACACTTAGACAATGGAAATGGAAATGCCCTGTGGCTAAGGTCTCCCGTCGGGTAGACTTCTCGCCTGGTGCAAGTCTTTCGAGTTGACGCCACTTCGGCAACTTGCGTGTCGATGGGGAGGAAATGATGATGATAAGGACAACAGAGCACCCAGTCTCTGAGCGGAGGAAATCTCCGTTCCAGCCGGGAATCGAACCCGGGCCATTAAGTATGACATTCCGTCGCGTTGATCACTCAGCTACCAGGGGCGAACAACGTAGACAATGTAAAATATGCAGAGTGGTTGTTTAGTTGTAAGAGAGGGCTTGATGGTCATAATTTTGCCAGGTAAAATCTGTTGTCAATTTTACAGGTAAATAAATTTGGAAATTTGTGGTAAGTTCTATGGAACCAAATTGCTAAGGTCATCAGTCCCGCGGCTTACAGATTACTTAATCTACCTTAAACTAACTTACACTCAGAACAACATTCACACCCAGGCCTAAGGGAGGACTCAAACTTCCGACGGGGGGAGCCGCGCGAACCATGGCAAGGCGTCCTAAAACCCACAGTATCTGCACCCGGACCCCCTTGCCTGGTAGGCGGTAACACTACCGCTGCGCTATGGAGGCGAGCGCTCGGGTAAAACAATGAGTATGTGTGTATATGTGAATGTTGAGGATCTCCACATAAACTGCTGGGTTAATTTCAACCAAATTTGGCACAGAAACAAAAGGGCTGATGCGTGTCAGTACTGTGGGATTTATAAACTTCAAGCTCTAATAGGAGTAGAGATACAGGTAGAAAAGTTTTCCCCAGAATGGCGTACAAACCGCCCTACACAATAGGAATGTTTTGTGGGAACAATGTCAGCCTGCCAAATATACCTATTTTGCAGGGCATTCTGTATTTCGCAGGGAAGAAATAGAGTCTGGGACCGGACATGTAGGCTGCCCAGCATGAAAGGTGTGCTTTGTTGGCCTGCTTTATCGACCTGCTTTGCATGGCAGCCTGTATGCCAGGGAAAAATAAATGATTTACAGTCCACAGATGTGTAGCTTGCCCTGTATTACAGGTGTGTTGTGGGAGTAATATTGCCTGCTTTATTGAACTATATGGCAGTGGTTACAAGTGCTGGTGAGAATAGCTGGGGACAGTCTCAGATGGATAGAGGAGGGAAAGAAAGAATTGTGGTGGACGAGGAAATGGACAGAGAGAGAGGTAGTGAGGAATATGCATGAGACAGGTGGAAGGTATAGAGAGGTAGAAAAGGAAAAGGGAAAGCAGTGGAAAGATAGAGGGGGAGGAGGATATGGTCAGAGGGAGGGAGGGAGGGCAGAAGAAGATATAGTCAGAGAGAGAAGATATAGGAAATGGACAAAGAATTGGGGACGAGCAGATGAAGAGACATAGAGGATGAGGAGGGAGAGATAGATAAAGATGGGAAGATGAGGTGGACGGTCAGAGGGAGGAAATGTTAGACAAAGAGAGGGGGAGGAAGAAATGTATTCAACATACGAGTCGAACGCATATGCGGGCAAAACCAAAGGGAAAAGGCAATTAAATCTAAAACTATATGAAGCTGTAAATAAATAAAAACAATTGTTTGTATGAGAGAAGCTTGGGTTTCATAAAATGATATTTGTCCAGTGTCTCGTCTGTTTGTTATTCTGAAATGTTCTGGTTAGAAATTTACATCTGCTAGGGGCCAAGAAAAGTCCCTTTCGTGCAGACTCGAAACAGCGAAAAGTTGGCTGCTGGTTATTCAGACATGCGTCAGATGGTTGCACTCTTCGTGAAGGCGTCCCGGCGAGGCAAGTGCGACAAGCAGAGGGAGCAAACTAGACGAGACTAGACAAGAGGAGATGACAGGGGAGGGGGTGGGGCTAGCAGCTGCGGCCGCCTCAGCGGCTCACCGCGACAGCTCATTACCGACGGCGCCGGCACACGGTCGCGCTAATTGCCTACCCTGAGCCGTGGGGCGGCACCCTGTCTGCAACACTTGCCAACTGATCCCACGTTTCCGTTAATGCAAACGAGCTACGACTTTGTGATCCACATAATCAGGCGCTAACAGTGAGTTCCCTGCATATTCATGGGGCTACCACACCGTACCGGTATATGACAAACCCAACAGTACCACACTGGGTGCTAGGCGACCTTCCTTGTATTGACTTCAATTCTGTAAAATTTTTTGGTATGCTGAAGGTCAAACCCAGACGTGGGGACCAAATAAAAGTTAACTGAAGAAGTTGGTAGAAATGCGCTTGGGAACTAGTGTTTAGCGCTGGAGTACTGGGGCATTTCTTTATTAAAAATGTAACAGAAAATAAACTACTTTATTACCACATCATAAAGATCTGCAAATCTCAGCAACTGCAACCAGAATTTAATTTACTAGTGGCTCTTTCTTTTAGAAGGAAGGATACTAGTGGTAGAATCTACAAAACCTCTAAAATAACATTGAAGAAAAAATTTTAGAAAAAGGATCTTCAGAAAATTTTTAAGAAATCTCGACATTAAATCCAAGCCTTAACAAAGATGTTTAACAGGATTAACAACGTGGCGTTTAACACTAATGGTGAATTCATGTGAATGCACCTTGCTTGCTATGGTATTAAGTAACGAACGAGGGCTACATAACCCTGCAACATATAAAGTTGAGTGTATAATAGACCAGTGGCTTTAAATATCTCCATAGCCAGAAATCTAAGGCATTATTATGTTATTACATTACTATTTGACGAGACCTGCCACCGTCGCTTAATTCTGTTGAGAGATGTCCCTCATCTAATAAAAATTAAAAACTAGTCTTGATTGTTTGTAGATCGCTTATTTTCCAATTATGATGACAGAAATAATGAAATCCCGTACCTGTTAGTCATTAGAACAACCTGCGGAACCTTTCTTTACCACAGTGAGAATATCATTCTGCATATATGACACGTGCCAGTAGATTAATCCCATTGACTAAACCACAGCAGAAAATAATGTTTCAGTTTACAGTATGGAACATTATGATTCTACTTCACTATGTGGTTCGCATACCACAGAATCGCTAATCATATTCTGACACCAGCAAAACCTCAAAACGATATTTAGGAAATTACTGATAGAGGACGCAGTTGTAAACGCTATGACTGACAGCAGCCTCAAGGTTGCAAGATTGATATATGAGTTTTTCTTACTAGTCGCTGCAGTGCACGTACTTTTTGACACACAACAGGAATAGTGCACGCATACAAATAATTGCAAAGTGAGTGGAATCGTGAAGTCAGTGCAGGCTAGCAGAAAACCTGGTCTGAAACGTTTTCACTTAAACCCATAATCACAAGGCAAGTTCGCAGACAACACACAATCGACACAGATACGATCTCCCATCCCCTAAAAATAATATCTGGAAAATGGGGTGAGAGCCTGCGGTTAGTGACGTCTCCTTAAGCCGACATAAATTAGGTCCCCAAAAACGAAATGTTTACACAACATATGAACTGCCATGATTGGCTAATGTTAAGTAAATTGAATTTTAAAGACAGAAACTCGACTGTGCTGCTGAGGTCCCACTTCATTGGCAGCAGAAACAGATAGGGAGAGAGTGAGATGCCTCTTTCCAGCACTAAATAGTGGGAAGTATGCTACTAGTTAACAGTCCGAAGGAAAATTCATGAAAGGGGACTAGAATCTTTTCAGGACTCTTTTCGCTGGTCGATGCACAAAATATCGGTAGCCCAGCCAGTCCAAGTAAACAGAGGTCACATAACGTAGAAATAGGGGTTTTACTTTTACGAATCAGTGGCTAGACATTATTTCAACAGTCAGCAGTCGATTCGAAGTTTTTTTGCTCCACTAGCCTTTATTACAGCCAAGGCCAGTTCCGAGCAGAAGAGACGAGAGATTTAGAAAGATCTGCGACTGACTCGAACTCGCCCACAGGCACGGGGCTTTATCATGGCGCGAGTTGATTCAGCCTCCACCTACAGGCTCACGTGAGTTGGATCCACGACAGCAAGATAATCCGTAGGGATAGTAAAGTCGTTTGTTTAGGGTTTCAGAAAACTCAAACTTCACTCTGAAGACTTGCTTTAAGAGTCGAACGACCAATTTCTTCCACCACCGTCCACAGATCAAACATACTCCTTTTCTGGTACAATCTACATTTTATACTAACACGGTACAGCTTCATCACTGCAGCTGTCTCATTTTTATGTCTGATTATTATAATCTTACTCCAGACCCTTAATTATTTCAAAATTACTATCGGTTGATCGATGATTTATGACTGGTTTCGACTTAATAAACCAAATTAACTGTGCGAAACAATATGGTTCCAGAGACCTTTTTAGGTCTCAAACATCTATGATGTATATATGCAGACCGAAGCAACGACTGAAAATTTATACCGAGGCTGGATCTGAACCCAGATCTCCTCCTCACTAGGCAATGCACTAACCACTACGCCACCTTGGCACAGTGACTTTGCACATCTGCACAGCCTACACTGGCACGCCGCGCTCCTCTATCCAAATTCCCATTCACGTGTAGCAGATTCCATATTCGCACTACATCAATTTCATTCAGGTGCGCACGTCGACTAACGTACCAGGTTGACAAACATTCTGCGCAAGGCAAGATTATGTGCCTTCGATCACTGGTTGCGATTGTCCGTCGTGTATGAAGTATGTTCAGTGTACCGTTTCAGAGACGTAACATTAGCAACACACCTGCACGGCATATTGGCACATTGCAACACGTTTTTTCTAATCCCTTCGTAAACACGAGAGAAGCTTTTATTCCTTACCTTGTGTAAGGATGTCTGACAGATTACTGATCAGTTACGGCTATCAAGGCTTGCTATATGCTTAAGGATCCAAATTTGTGATCACATAATCATGACACACATCCAATAGATGAACTGAGTGAGTTGTTTCACATGTCCCATATACGACTGTGCATATGCCTTCTGACTCATTTGGTTGAAGGAGTCATTTTTATAGCAGAACCATGGGCAACCTGACAGTAATTTCCATCTTGACGTGGACAATCGACAAATTGTATGGGGCACTTTGGAACTGTATATGGCTCATTGGCCGATTTCTCCTTTGTCCTCTCTTTTCTTAATACAGCTTTCGAAAAATGTAGTACATTTCATTCACTTGTACGGTATTCTTTGTGCTAAAATCGACTGAACATTTCTCTTCAGGATATTTATATAAATGAGATATATCTTCAACTGTCACGTCACTTGAGTCGAATATGCTGCAATCACTGGCAAATTCCAAGTTGTCTGAAAAGCTAAAATTAAGTTCTTCGAGTACTATTTCGAATTTAGCTTCCACGTCCGTGTACTAATTTATGGTTCAACAAATTCAATTAAATCCCAGTGACAGAATTCTAGTTAGGGTTAGATCATTTCTTAAGATGTTCCATAATAATATTTGCTCTTCCTCACATACTTGTATTTCTAGCAGTTCCAAATAGATTTTAGCGATCGCTGGTTTCACCTTCTGTGTCTGAGATAATACGTTTGGATCTTCTCTACAGCGAATCAGTATCGGTTCATATCGAGCACGTAAAATACTCCTCTGGTAATCCTATGCGAAGTGGAGTACCAAAACAGAAACGCCCATATCAACAAATTCCTTTCGTTCATTTCTCATTCTGAAATGCGATTCCGTAATTTGGCGTAGAAGATCATATCCTCTGTCAGATTGCGCATGTGATCAATAATCTGGTTACGCAAACGATACTACATTTCGGGAAACGAATGAAGTGCGCAGTCTTTATTTAATTTGATGTGAGTAGCTTTCTGCTGTCCTGACCCACCGACTTCCATCAATACGCAGACGGCCATAACATGGCAATAGGCAAGCATTTGTATCACAATCCATATGGAAACGTTGTGAGCAAAAACTGGTCGACCAAATGGTTAACACTTACGATATTCTACATCTACATCTACATCCGTACTCCGCAAGCCACCTGACGGTGTGTGGCGGAGGGTACCCTGAGTACCTCTATCGGTTCTCCCTTCTATTCCAGTCTCGTATTGTACGTGGAAAGAAGGATTGTCGGTATGCTTCTGTGTGGGCTCTAATCTCTCTGATTTTATCCTCATGGTCTCTTCGCGAGATATACGTAGGAGGGAGCAATATACTGCTTGACTCTTCGGTGAAGGTATGTTCTCGAAACTTCAACAAAAGCCCGTACCGAGCGAGTAGCAGAGTGGTCAAGGAGAACTTTTTGTTGCACATTCAATATACAATTCAACTTTTTCTTCTTGTCTTTGTGCTCTTCTTCTCCTCCTCCTGCTCCTCCTTCATCTTCATTTTCTACTTCTTCTTCTTCTTCAGTCGGCACAAAGTCGGACGAAAGCTTACAGAAAGTAATGTTAGCGTTGGTAACATTGTCCATCATCGAAATGATAGTATTTGTTGATTGCGAGGAGTCAAAACATTTTATGTTTCTTCTTCTTTTTATCCATTTTTTTCAGACACAACATGCTACTTACATACGATGCCCATTACGTTTCCTTAGTTATTTCTTCAGCATCAAAATTCACGAGGTTTCCAACTTGACCTCCAATTAAAATATTTAAATATCAAAGACACCTTACGGGGACCGGCAGGTAAATTGGAAGATTTGTTACTCCCTAAATCTTATATCCAGGTGGTACTACCGGTCAGAACTAATATAACGTCTGTGTAGGGACAACATTGTGGAATGAATCCCCAGAAATGTAGCAGTCAGGGAAAAGCACGTTAAAGTTCAGAATATTTATTGACTGTCTGTAAAGTGTCTTTTTCAGTCACATTTGTTTCAAACCTTAACCTCACCCTACATTACCATTCAGCTTGAAATCAGCATATACATTATATCTCGCATAATTTGAGAGTTTTATTGTAACTGATGTTCATTTTGACACACATTTTTGTCTCCATATCGCCTTCTCAGCCGTCTGTCCCTCAACAAGGCGAAAATAATACCATCGAGGCTATATGTTCCGCGTTTCCAAGAAGCTCTATTCTGAATTTCCTGATTACCTATGAAACTGTATAAGTAAAGCTATGTTTCTCAGCGTAATATTCGGCATGGAGTTGTAAGTAAATGAGTTGAGTGAAATAATTTCATACGCATGATGAGCGAAATTTAGCGTAGGGTTAAAGGCAGCGACTGTAGCTGAGGGTTTACCAGATAGGCTAAACATTAGACCATGCTTATGATATTCATTGTGGTACTGTCAACATGTACTAAAACATCACCCACTTATCTCTGACTTTAAGATAGTTAAAATGTGACACGTATTGTAGTTAAACTTTATTTTTTAGTTTTTAAATACCTTACCACTTCCGGAGGAGGCGGTAGATTGTTGAAAATATTGAAGTAATACACAAGATTATCCTTCTTTTTGTAAGAGACTCAATGAGTACCAGGTTTACTTTCTGTATGGACGTTAACAATCCCACTTTTGTATCTTTCAGATGTTTTGGGTAAAGTATCTCTCACAAACATATCCCGAAAATTTGGTGTATCTAGATTTGTGGAAACTGGAAATATTAATTCAGTATCAGAAAACACACTAGCTGAAAGACTGTTAAAGGAGAACTTTTTTCATCAAATAAGGCCAAACCCGTTTTCCCCAGAGGTCTCTAAGTACAGCCCATCCCCTTGATGAAGTGCTATTGCTTCCGTTGCATGATTATGCATCTCAGTTAGCTGTTTGCGAGTTTCCTTTGCATTATTAACTGCCTTAAAATCCCCGATGCACCACCATCTAATCCTCCAAATGCTGAAATGCAGCAAATATTGGAACGAGAGGTAATACTCCACCAGATTTTGCAGTGGGTATTACATACTCATAGATCATACATTATGAAGCAATTTTATGAGCTGTTGTCACTGATGTTGTGAGATTACTGCCCGGCTTCACACATTTTAGATTGCTTTGAATTGTTTTAGTTTTTCTGTTCATTAAATTCACTACAGTCTTCATCTTTTTGAGTCTCTTTGTTATTCTACTTCTTCCTGTTTTCTATAGCCATGTTCATTTTTACCCTATGTTTTTATCGCATCAGTCTTTTAAAGTGGATAATTTTTCGCTGATCTTAGGATCTTTTATGTTCACTTTTCCCAAAGCTCTCTCAAGCAGCGTCCAATCCATACAATGTCTGTCTGACAAACTGTCTTGGCGCACGTTACACTGCACTTAATGAATGAATCCAACATCACCTCTATTTAGCTGTTCCATCAACTCTGTTGCTGGCCTCCAATATGAATAGCCACGTACTTGCAGCTCTACGGACCAGTTGTTAATAATACGGTTAAGGAGAGATACATCTTACTTCTTCCTCTTCTTGCTCATTGCTCTCATGAGTGATGTACTGTAATCTAGAAAATGCTTTTACACATAAATTTCTGAAAAGCAGAAGACTTCTTAGTATATTTTAATAAACAAGTTAATCTTGACAGCAAAATATTTTATGCATAGTAAGCGTTTTAAAGTTTGCAGATTGTCTGCAGATTATTAAGTGTCTTCTTTACTGATCTACGGAGACAGCAAGCGGACCCAAACATATGTGCCTTCTATCAAACGTTTGGGCTCCTCTTGCTCGTCTCTGCATATCGTTAAAGGAGGCACTTAATACTCCGAAATTGATCCCCGAAGATTGAAGCCGGTTACCATGTATAAAATATTTTGCTATCAAGACTGATGACTTTAGTAAAACTAAATTTAGAGCGCTGACTTCCAAAACTGTTACAAAAAATCATTGCCTTAGTGCGCATGAAGACGTGATATTGTGCTCCCTGCCGCCGTTGGATAAGCAGCTGCAGCAGCAAGTCGTATAACCCTAGCTTACTTAATTGTTAGATAGTTTAATTAATTTCTTTGTTTGTTTTTGGGTATTTGCATTGTTTAATTCATATATTTCGGGCGTATTATAGTATTTGAGGGTTGTAGCATCGCGCCTTTGTACCTGAATAGTGTAAATTCGCGTAGTCGTCTGTCTTCTGTTTATGTTTTGAACAGCCAGTATCGGTTGGTCACAGCCATTGTGCTCCCTGCCGCCGTTGGATAAGCAGCTGCAGCAGCAAGTCGTATAACCCTAGATTACTTATTTGTTAGATAGTTTAATTAATTTCTTTGCGTGTTTTTGGGTACTTGCATTGTTTATATTTTGGGCGTATTATAGTATTTGACAGTTGTAGCATCGCGCTTTAGTGTTTACTTGGTAGATTCTTATTTAAATTGCGTGTGAGTTTCGTATAGGAGGTGCAATTTCGAGTTTCAGTTACTGTAATCGTAAATTCAGCAGATTGTAGCGCAGTCGTTAGGCATTTGTACAGGTTAGTTGATACATTCTTTGCGTGTTTCGCTTGCGTTATCTAGGCACGGACTCGTGTTTCAGTAACTGTTGTTCAACATCGATTAGAATGGACAGGGACTGCGATTGCTGTGTTCGGATGAGGGCTGACTTGGCATCCCTTCGCTCACAGCAGCTTGAGGCTGAGGCCTTCAGTCGCGCAGCTTGAGGCTGTTGCCAATGGGCACCACTGTGGGGAGCCGGACTTGGGTATCACGGGGATGTCAACCTCGTCCCGTCTGTCCCCAGATCGGTCTGCCACTGTGGTTGCCCCGGTTGCTGCCCGCAGTGGGGCTGAGCCCTCGCCTGTGGTTGATTGGGAGGTCGTTCCAAGGCGTGGCAGGCAGCGAAAGGCGTCCCGGGAGGCTGATCAGAAAGCCTCCCCGGTGCGTCTGACAAACCGGTTTCAGGCACTGTCTCTGGCTGAGCCAGATGCAGCTGCCTGCCCTGTTTCAGAGGATCATTCTCAGCCTTCAAGGTCCGGGCAATCGCAGAGGGTGGGCTTACTGGTAGTTGGGAGCTCCAATGTTAGGCGCGTAATGGGGCCCCTTAGGGATACGGCGGCTAAGGAGGGGAAGAAATCCAGTGTGCACTCCGTGTGCATTCCGGGAGGAGTCATTCCTGATGTGGAGAGGGTCCTTCCGGATGCCATGAAGAGCACAGGGTGCAGCCAGCTGCAGGTGGTGGCACATGTCGGCACTAATGACGTGTGTCGCTTTGAATCTGAGGAAATTCTCTCTGGATTCCAGCGGCTATCTGATTTAGTGAAGGCTGCCGGTCCTGCTTACGAGATGAAGGCAGAGCTCACCATCTGCAGCATCGTTGACAGAACCGACTGCGGACCTTTGGTGCAGCCGGGTGGAGGGTCTGAATGAGAGGCTCAGACGGTTCTGCGACCGTATTGGCTGCAGATTCCTTGACTTGCGCCATAGGGTGGTGGGGTTTCGGGTTCCGCTGAATAGGTCAGGAGTTCACTACACTCAGCTGGCGGCTACACGGGTAGCGGAGGCTGTGTGGCGTGGACTGGGCGGTTTTTTAGGTTAGAAGGCCTCGGGAAAGTGCGGGATGGGCTGCAATGTCAAAGGGTGCTTGGCAATTACAGGACGTGCTTGGATCAAGGAACAGTCGGAATTATAGTTGTAAATTGTTGTAGTTGCGCTGAAAAAGTCCCAGAGCTTCAAGGGCTAATAGAAAGCACAGAAGCTGATATCGTTATAGGTACAGAAAGCTGGCTAAAGCCTGAAATAAGTTCTGCAGAAATTTTTACGAAGTCTCAGACGGTGTTCAGGAAAGATAGATTAGGCAGAATTGGTGGTGGAGTGTTAGTCTCTGTCAGTAGTGGTTTATCATGTAGTGAAGTCGAAGTAGATACTCCGTGCGAATTGGTATGGGTGGAGGTTATACTTAACAGCCGAATTAAGTTAATAATTGGCTCCTTCTACCGACCCCCAGACTCCGATGATACAGTTGCGGAACAGTTCAGAGAAATTTTGAGTTTCGTAACAAATAAATACCCCACTCATACGGTTATAGTTGGTGGGGACTTCAACCTACCCTCGGTATGTTGGCAAAAATACTTGTTCAAAACCGGTGGTAGGCAGAAAACGTCTTCCGAGATTGTCCTAAATGCTTTCTCCGAAAATTATTTCGAGCAGTTAGTCCACGAACCCACGCGAATTGTAAATGGTTGCGAAAACACACTTGACCTCTTAGCCACAAACAATCCAGAGCTGATAGAGAGCATCATGACTGATACAGGGATTAGTGATCAAAAGGTCGTTGTAGCTAGGCTCAATACCATTTCTTCCAAATCCATCAGAAACAAACGCAAAATAATTTTATTTAAAAAAGCGGATAAAGTGTCACTAGAAGCCTTCCTAAAAGACAATTTCCATTCCTTCCGAACTGACTATGCGAATTTAGACGAGATGTGGCTCTAATTCAAAGATATAGTAGCAACAGCAATTGAGATATTCATACCTCATAAATTGGTAAGAGATGGAACGGATCCCCCGTGGTACACAAAAAAGGTCCGAACGCTGTTGAAGAGGCAACGGAAAAATCATGCGAAGTTCAGAAGAACGCGAAATCCCGAAGATGGGCTAAAATTTACCGACGCGCGAAATTTGGCACGCACTTCGATGCGAGATGCCTTTAATAGGTTCCACAACGAAACATTGTCTCGAAATTTGGTAGAAAATCCGAAGAAATTCTAGTCGTATGTAAAGTACACAAGCGGCAAGACGCAGTCAATACCTTCGCTGCGCAGTGCCGATGGTACTGTTATCGACGACTGTGCCGCTAAAGCGGAGTTATTGAACGCAGTTTTCCGAAATTCCTTCTCCAGGGCAGACGAATGGAATATTCCAGAATTTGAAACACGAACATCTGCTAGCATGAGTTTCTTAGAAGTAGATACCTTAGGGGTTGCGAAGCAACTCAAATCGCTTGATACGGGCAAGTCTTCAGGTCCCGATTGTATACCGATTAGGTTCCTTTCAGATTACGCTGATACAATAGCTCCCTACTTAGCACTCATATACAACCGCTCGCTCACCGATAGATCTGTACCTACAGATTGGAAAATTGCGCAGGTCGCATCAGTGTTCAAGAAGGGTAGTAGGAGTAATCCATTTAACTACAGACCTATATCATTGACGTCGGTTTGCAGTAGGATTTTGGAGCATATACTGTATCCAAACATTATGAATCACCTCGAAGGGAACGATCTATTGACACGTAATCAGCATGGCTTCAGAAAACATCGCTCTTGTGCAACGCAGCTAGCTCTTTATTCGCACGAAGTAATGGCCGTTATCGACAGGGGATCTCAAGTTGATTCCGTATTTCTAGATTTCCGGCAAGTTTTTGACACCGTTCCTCACAAGCGACTTCTAATCAAGCTGCGGAGCTATGGGGTATCGTCTCAGTTGTGCGACTGGATTCGTGATTTCCTGTCAGGAAGGTCGCAGTTCGTAGTAATAGACGGCAAATCATTGAGTAAAACTGAAGTGATATCAGGTGTTCCCCAGGGAAGCGTCCTGGGACCTCTGCTGTTCCTGATCTATATAAATGACCTGGGTGACAATCTGAGCAGTTCTCTTAGATTGTTCGCAGATAATGCTGTAATTTACCGTCTAGTAAGGTCATCCGAAGACCAGTATCAGTTGCAAAGCGATTTAGAAAAGATTGCTGTATGGTGTGTCAGGTGGCAGTTGACGCTAAATAACGAAAAGTGTGAGATGATCCACATGAGTTCCAAAAGAAATCCGTTGGAATTCGATTACTCGATAAATAGTACAATTCTCAAGACTGTCAATTCAACTAAGTACCTGGGTGTTAAAATTACGAACAACTTCAGTTGGAAGGACCACATAGATAATATTGTCGGGAAGGCGAGCCAAAGGTTGCGATTCATTGGCAGGACGCTTATAAGATGCAACAAGTCCACTAAAGAGACAGCTTACACTACACTCGTTCGTCCTCTGTTAGAATATTGCTGCGCGGTGTGGGATCCTTACCAGGTGGGATTGACGGAGGACATCGAAAGGGTGCAAAAAAGGGCAGCTCGTTTTGTATTATCACGTTATAGGGGAGAGAGTGTGGCAGATATGATACACGAGTTGGGATGGAAGTCATTACAGCATAGACGTTTTTCGTCGCGGCGAGACCTTTTTACGAAATTTCAGTCACCAACTTTCTCTTCCGAATGCGAAAATATTTTGTTGAGCCCAACCTACATAGGTAGGAATGATCATCAAAATAAAATAAGAGAAATCAGAGCTCGAACAGAAAGGTTTAGGTGTTCGTTTTTCCCGCTCGCTGTTCGGGAGTGGAATAGTAGAGAGATAGTATGATTGTGGTTCTATGAACCCTCTGCCAAGCACTTAAATGTGAATTGCAGAGTAGTCATGTAGATGTAGATGTAGATGTAGATATAAGAAGCATTCACTTCAAATTCCCGTCAGTCCTATTATTGATGGAAGTGGGTTACAACCACAGAATTACAAACATGGCTATCTATTGTCTAGTACAATTAGATGAATACATCTACTCATTCCAAACCTGGAAAAATGAACGTAATTATTAACCTTCTCTTTCATGAAAATTGTCTCAAACCTACCTCAAAAGTGTGTATACACTAATGGGAAAAATCGCAGCTCCAAAGATTGATTAATGTAGAGTAACGAAATTTTGGGAATACATTTGGTTAGGTAACATATTTAAGTGATACACATTGCACGATCACAGTTTAATGCAAGCACGAGACAATTCATTAAAAATGAAAAAGTTGTACAATAATAACCATTGCAACTGCCAGATTGTTGAATGCAAACATGAAAAAGTGCACCCATTGCATTATACAGGTGCCGGATGTCTGTTTGTGGGATGGAGTTCCACGCTTGTTGCACTTGGTCGATCAATATAGGGATGGTTAATGGTGCTTGTGAACGATGCTGGAGTTGTCGTCTGATGATGTCCCATATGTGCTCGGTTGGAGATACATCTGGTGATGGAACAGGCAAACATAACATGTCGACACTCTCTACACCATATTAGGATACAACAGAGGTTTGCGACAGAGCGTTATCCTGTTGGTAACTACCCTCCTCCCCCCCCCCTCTCGGGCAGCATAACAGGTTGAATCACAAGACTGGGGAATAAATTTACAGTAAGGGTGCTTGATATAACTACGTGAGTGCCGTCATACGAAATTGCACCCTAGACCATAACTCCAGATGAAGGTTCACTGTGTCTACCACGCAGATATATTGGTTGCTGGTCATCAACTGGCCTCCTTCTAGCCAGCAGTCGACCATCACTGGTACCGAAGCAGAACCAGTTTTCATCAGAAAACACAACAGATGTTCAAATGGTTCAAATAGCTCTGAGCACTATGGGACTTATCATCTGTGGTCATCAGTCCCCTAGAACTTAGAACTACTTAAACGTAACTAACCTAAGGACATCACACACATCCCTGCCCGAGGCAGGATTCGAACCTGCGACCGTAGCAGTCCCACGGTTCCGGAATGAGCGCCTAGAACCGCTAGACCACAGCGGCCGGCAACAGATGTTCACTCTGCCCTCCAAGCTCTCGCTTGACACCACTGAAATCGCAAACGACAGTTGTTTGTGATCGGTGGAACGGGCGCGTCTGGCTAGGAGTTGTGCTTGAAAGATTAGTAAGAGTTCGTTGTGTCACTGTGGTGCCAAGTGCTGCTGAAATTTCTGTTGCAGATGCAGTATGATGCACCAGAGTCATACGCCAAACAGGATGGTCTTTTTTCTCGGTTGTGCCACGTGGCCGTCCGCAGCCTGGTCTCACTGACGCTGTACATTCTCGTGACCACGCTGTCAGCAATCACGTATAGTGGCTAAATTCCTGCCAAGGCTTTCTTCTCGTAGCCCTATTACACGAACTCGTGCAAACTCAGTAAGGTGTTGACAATGGCGACTTTGTCGCCATGCAGTCATCCTTGACTAAAACCAATGCACCACATTTAGCGTCAGAGGTTACAACGTGTATTTAAAAACATCATATTTCAGATGTAGAAACACATCTACCAACTTCCGTTTAGGTCGCACAACTCCTTGGTGTTGTGGATTTTTTTCCCGTCAATGCATATTCTAAATCACTTCAGCAATGTAAACATAAATTTGTAGGGCAATTCAAGAGTTTGGAAACTAGAATGGTAAGGATATTTCACATTTTCAGGTAAGGAGGACATAACGTAGCGCAGTAAAGTACCAGCACTTTCGATGCTTTTTCCCTACGATATTGTTTACGACGAACATGATCACATATAGATATACTTATCTACGAGTAGCTATTATGGTGTAGACAGCTTTTACCTGTGTCAAAAGCATAGCAAAATTCAGAAAGAGTTAAGTGGAGACAATGGTAAAGTTATTCTCCTCATATAAGATAAATGTAATATGAGACACGTTTTCATTGACCACGTTACCCCAGATACGGCTTTTAAAGTATTCCTAGGAGTGTGCCAATAATCATGTAGTAAGAATGAATGTAACTTTCTGGTTATAACAAAAGATGATGATTTAAACAATGGACAATATCATATTAATTTCGATAACTATTTTTTATTTGACATCAACCAATACACGGAAGCAGCTCTGTAAAATGGTATGAATTAAGACCTTTTCTTAAAATTAGTTCGGATGGTAATTGAGCATTTCCACTGAACAAAAGACTAATGAATTGTGTGTTGATATCTTAATTAAATATCTGCAGGAAACTGGCATTACTGAAACAGTGACACGCTGAAATTCGGTCTTAAATGGAAAGAAAATTATAGTGTAGGCAGATGGTAGACTGTCTGCATTACTTTTTAGTAAACCAATGGTCAGAACACGTGATACTGTATACGGCATCAGATTTTTATCTGATAGCAAAAGAGTGGATGATTGGTAATTAATAACCAGCTGTAAAAGGAGATTATTTAATAATTCACATTGTGAAATAATGTGTAACAAGAGGTTTAAATAATCTGTTGTTTAAAATTGAATCCTCTAAAACGAATTACGCATCATGAGATCTTCAATATTAGGCTAAAATTCTCAGAGCGACCAATTCACGTAAGCGAACCTATATCTCCAACAGACCATTAAATTCAAACACAGGCTGTAAATACACCCAAATTGTTAACCTTGCATGAAATAAAAGTGTCTGATCACTGTTGGCGTACAAATCCGTATGGGAGGGAAGGAAGACACACTTGATGCCAGCGACTGTGATACAGTCTCTACTGAAGTAGCAACATATATCGATTTTGTCCACTGGAATCATTAATATTAATTGGTGATACGAATAGTTTTCTTACTGTATTCGAAAGTAGTGGGCAATAATCCATATGATAATGAAGTAATACCAACTAAAGTGGGGCTTTGTGAAGGATCGAGTATTGCTAGAAGCTGACAATGGCTGTAGACAAAAATGAAGTGAAACATTCAATTTCAGAATGAGAAGCTGGACATGAGAACATTTTATCAGTTGAAAAACGTACATAAAAGGTGCATTTTGCATATATGGAAACAATTCACACAACTATTTCGAAGTAGTTCACATATTCAACAGCACAGGATACAAAGAAAAAACTTTGAGTCGTTTTAAGCTGGCTCTCTACACACGGTGCCAGATACTTAACGAGATTTGACTACATTCAGTGACTGTCAACTGTCGACAATCGTGGTTTCAGAGTGATTATGCAAAAACGTTACATTTATTTACTTTGAGTCTCTGCACCAAGCTCCGGTCCTATATAGGCAAACGCGCAATTGTTAAAATTTTCTAGCGTTGCGACTTGTCTGTGCCCAGTTGCGTCAACCTCGAAGAACCTCAGTGAGCCTCTTACGTTATCAGCTGAGTCATATATACATATTGTGAATAGTAATTGTTATACATTACTCATCGGACGTACTCGAGAAGCTACTTACATCTTGAGGGTGACATGCTGTGTTGTATTTGCTAGTAATTCTTGAATCCAGTCGCAGAGATAGTGTAGCATTTCATACACTCGTATTTTGCCAATTGGGAGACTGTGTCAAACTGTATGGAACTGCTTTTGGAAGACAAGATGTCGCTCTCTACTAACATTTTGGGTCTCGTGCACGAACAAAGGGAACTGAGTTCCATACGGACGTTGTTTGCAAAATCCTTAATGTTTTTTTACAGAAAAGTCATAATACGCATGATTTATGGTACTTAGTAGATTACACAAACATGAGTATAGTCCATGCTTGCTTCGTTGTCCCAGAGCAGCCACTCTGAGTAACATATGAGGCGGAGAATGCAGAGGCGCGTTCCTGGAAGCTTCTGAACGAGTTGGCGCTGTCCGCCTCTAAAAACGCGCGCGCGCGCACACATACACCCACACACACACACACACACACACACACACACACACACACACAGGAGACCCCTAACAGTCAGCTGCGCTGCTGGTAAGGCGATCCCGCCCCCGCCTGAAGCCGCTTGTTTAACGGTGGCTCAACTTACGCTACAAGCTGTCCTTCCGCAAGCATGCTCAGAGCCCTCTCACGAGACTTCTGCTCAACCACTCAAAGGTATTATCACGTAACATTATACTCTAGTTCACGTTGCATCTTCTTCCGCGGCACCAGTACATAGTCGATTTATTCGTAGTCCCACAAGTTAAATAATAGTCATTTGATATCAGGAATCGGTGTGATGCCACATCTTGAAGGGATGGCAATAACAGTTTATGATTATCATGTGAATACGAGCAGAAGAAGCGAAACATGCGAAAAATTAACTACACTACTGGCCATTAAAATTGCTACACCAAGAAGAAATTCAGATGATAAACGGGTATTCATTGAACAAATATATTATACTAGAGCTGACATGTGATTACATTTTCACGCTGGATGGGTGCATAGAGCCTGAGAAATCAGTACCCAGAACAACCACCTCTGGCCGTAATAATGGCCTTGATGCGCCTGGGCATTGAGTCAAACAGAGCTTGGATGGTGTGCACAGGTACAGCTGCCCTTGCAGCTTCAACACGATACCACAGTTCATCAAGAGTGGCGTATTGTGACGAGCCAGTTGCTCGGCCACCATTGACCAGATGTTTTCAGTTGGTGAGAGATCTGGAAAATGTGCTGGCCAGGGCAGCAGTCGTACATTTTCTGTATCCAGAAAGGCCCGAACAGGACCAGCAACATGCGGTCGTGCATTATCCTGCTGAAATGTAGGGGTTCGCAGGGATCGATCGAAGGGTAGAGCCACGGGTCGTAACACATCTGAAATGTAATGTCCACTGTTCAAAGTGCCGTCAATGCGAACAAGAGGTGACGGAGACGTGTAACTAATGGCACCCCATACCATCACGCCGGGTGATACGCCAGTATGGCAATGACGACAACACGCTTCCAATGTGCGTTCACCACGATGTGCCGGCCGCGGTGGTCTCGCGGTTCTAGGCGCGCAGTCCGGAACCGTGCGACTGCTACGGTCGCAGGTTCGAATCCTGCCTCCGGCATGGATGTGTGTGATGTCCTTAGGTTAGTTAGGTTTAAGTAGTTCTAAGTTCTAGGGGACTAATGACTACAGCAGTTGAGTCCCATAGTGCTCAGAGCCATTTGAACCATTCACCGCGATGTCGCCAAACACGGATGCGACCATCAAGTTGTTGTAAACAGAACCTGGATTCATCCGAAAAAATGACGTTTTGCCATTCGTGCACCCAGGTTCGTCGTTGAGTACACCATCGCGGGTTCTCCTGTCTGTGATGCAGCGTCAAGGGTAGCCGCAGCCATGGTCTCCTAGCTGATAGTTCATGCTGCTGCAAACGTTGTCGAACTGTTCGTGCAGATGTTTGATGTCTTGCAAACGTCCCTATCTGTTGAATCAGGACCCGAGACGTGGCTGCACGATCAGTTACAGCCATGCGGATAAGATGCCTGTCATCTCGACTGCTAGTGATACGAGGCCGTTGGGATGCAGCACGGCGTTCCGTATTACCCTCCTGAACTGACCGATTCCATATTCTGCTAACAGTAATTGGATTTGGACCAACGCGAGCAGCAATGTCGCGATACGATATACCGCAATCGCGATAGTCTACAATCCGACCTTTATCAATGTTGGAAACGTGATGGTACGCATTTCTCCTCCTTACACGAGGCCTCACAACTACGTTTCACCAGGCAACGCCGGTCAACAGCTGTTTGTGTATGAAAAATCGGTTGGAAACTTTCCTCAGGTCAGCACGTTGTAGGTGTCGCCACCGGCGCCAACCTTGTGTGAATGCTGTGAAAAGCAGATCATTTGCATATCACAGCATCTTCTTTCTGTCGGTTACATTTCGCGTCTGTAGGACGTCACCTTCGTGGTCTAGCAATTTTAATGGCCAGTAGTGTATTCCTATTTAAGTATTTACTCCATGTTTGTTCCAGGGGCGACTGAGAGATTACGATTGAGTAATGATGTTCCTAATGTATAAGAATACTCAGTGATGAGTCAGGACATTACGATCAGCTCAGCGCGAGGCTGAATTCCACCTGGAGGTGTCACGGGCAAGGAAAGTATGTAACCAAGCCAGACACGAATGAAGAATCATTCTAGCAACGATACTGGCCACAAATAGGGAAATAAAGTGACATAAGTCTCTGACAAAGTTCACAATGGTATGACCCGGCGACTGGGAACACGTGTCTCGGAAAGAACAAAGTTGATCGGCTGTTCGTGTGGTACAACCGTGATCGTCTACTGAACGTGATTGAAGAACGGTTAATCTACAACTAGGCGACAAGGTGTTGGACTTCCATGCTTAATCATAGAACGTGCGGATCGGAGGCCTGCCCGCTCTGTAAAAGGGGTTTCCGGAGCATGTCAGTCTCCACACATTGTTGAATCTGATGCTCCACAGCAGACTGCTAAGTGTTCACATGTTGGCCCCACGTTATCGTCAGTTAGGACTTCAGATGCGTCACTTGTTCAAGTGAATCACGTTCCTTCCCATCTTACACAGACGGTCGTGTCAAGAAACCGTCGTCCGCGCTGTTCGAAACATGCTCCATGACAAGCATGCAGGCCTCCAGGGACAGTATTACGCTAAGGGGACAAACGTCTAGTCTTCCATGCGACCAATGGTATTAGTCAATGGCGCCATAAGAGCTGTGGATTACGTTAACATCACAGCAGACTATATCCACCCCTTTATATTTGATGTCTCCCCCGAGAGCAATGAATTTTTTCAGGAAGATATCGGTCCGAGTCACGAAGCGAAAATATTAGTACAGTGGCATAATGAACACGATAGTTAACTGATGTTGATGTCTTGGCCGTCAGATTCCTCTGATCTGAACACGATGGAACACAACTGTGATGCTATCTGGCACTGCCTCAGTGCCCACAAAGCATCGGACCACAACTTACAGGACTATCGAGGTCTTGTCGAATCCACACACAAAGAATTGCTGCTATATTGCTGTTCAAAAATGCACCAGCCCGCTGTCAAGGAGGAGGTCGTAATGTTTTACCTCTTCAGTTTATACCTGCAATATCGTTCAGCCTTATTACTGTGCACGTTAAGAAGTTGCTGGTTCTTCCAAAGATGGCGATTTCTAGCAAGCTGAAGCGTTTGTCATAGGAAGCCAGCTTTGACACTCGCGGATGCATCTACAATTGAAACTGACGGTGACAATTGCTAAGTCTTAGAAACCTAACACCAATAAGTGTTTCCTTCTGAATGTGATCGAAACAGAACGAAGCTAGGTTAACCACAGAAAGTAGTTGCACATTCATCAGTTACGGTTTTTCTCTAGACGGGAGTTTTAAATAGGGCTTAAAGACAGCGGCCACTCTCACTCGTTACGTGGACTTGGAAGCGACGATATGAGCTTCCACAATCAAGATAAGTTGTTTGCAGGTCACATGGGCACAGGGTTGAGGCTTCTCACTGGTAGTACAGCTTAGTAAGTGCTGACGTCTCAGAAAATCAAGAAAACTGACGAGCAATTATTTGTTACGTTATAATATTTACAAGTTGCGACACCACACCTGCTAATTTAACAATGACGTGACAAATCAATGAGCCCCGCCAGAGCTCGAGATAAAGTACAAAGCATCTCAAGCAACGGCGAAAATTTTCGACAGTGGCTTAACTGTCAACGCTAAATCTGTCCCCCTCTCTCTCTTCTCTATTTCATCAGCTCATCATTTAATCTTTCTGTTCATCAGTGAATTACTTTTTAACAATTATCCGAATATTATCCCCTGAATTTGGTCTTGTGTTCATGTTTTATGTTTTATAAATTCTTTGCCACCAGTCGTAATGCTATAGCGACCCTGGCGTACTTTAACATTTGTGAGTTCACTGACTTGGTGACATCATCAGTTATGTCATCACTGTTATTGGTGTTCTCATCATTGTTATCAGTGATGCCATCATGCTTATCAATGTGAAGCCATGCTCCCTGCGCTATCCCCTCTCAATCCTCATATACAGTCAGTTATAATACAATATTTAAAAAAGTCCGAGATGACAGAATAGCTCAATTTTTTAAGTGGAAAATTTTTAAACCACTCTCCTCCCCTATATCCAAATAGTCATCCTTCCCTATATGCAAACAGTTACACAGTGCAGTCTCCCTTATTTAGAGCCAATCATGTAATTGAAAATTTAAAGCCATCCCTCCTTATATGGAAACAGCGAGCAATTGCGTGCTTGATAGCCCTCTCCACCCTTCCATCACAGTATAATATTAGATTGTAGCCTGGGAAATTAAAACAAAATTAAAAAATGAAACGCTCGCCTGCTTCCCGTTCCTCTGCTCGCTTCCATATCTCCATCCAATCATAGCACAGCGTGATATTAGAAACAGGCTAATTGTGTGTTTTATACATGCCTCTCTATCTCTAACCAATCATAGTGTACAAGATTACAAGAAGTAATTGTAATTATCCAATGTGTTGGTGGTGAAGAAAATTTGTGCCAGAACAGGACTCAATCCCGGATTTCCCACTGTATGCAAGCAGTCGCATTAACTAGCTCGACTGTCCAATCACACCTCGAGGGCCGATCAAAACTCCCATATGTCACCGAGTGCCTACATCCAGTGCTCGCATAAATTCTGCAATTCTCGCACAGGGGAAAGCATATTTATTATGGTCGCGGCCTTTGTCTCGCCGTGAAGTACACTGATGGAAAAAATTGTAATGTAGAGTTACAAAATATCGGAAATACTTTTGTCTAGGTAACATATTTCAGTGATTTACATTGCAAGATCACATTTTAATGTGAACGCGAGATAAGCGATTGAAAAAGTGAAATGCTCGTACTTTAACAGGCTATTCTCCCATGTTAAAAATATGCTTCGTATTGTTGATATTCTGATTGATTATAGCATTTAAATAGAATTTACGGTCCATATTCTCACGAGATATCTGTTTCTTTTATGTAATTAAAACTTAAAAATCATTAAATACCAAGATCTGGTCATGTGGTCGAAAACGCTCTGTTACTGGCTGATGCTCTGGTGACGTCACAGGCTAGAAGTAAGACGAAGCTTAACTTGTGTTATAGGAGCATTAGCCGAAGTTGCAAGATTTTTACGTACTTTTATCGTAAACAGTTTGGATATTTAATGATTACAACTTTTAAGTAACAACAGAAAGGAATCTTGTGAACGCTGATAGTGGAAGCTCTGCGACAGTTGATTGTTTATATTAAGCGGATATATGTGCCACGACGAACATTATTTTCCCTGCTCCCTGCAACATCATTAAACTCTCTCAAAACTAAGGAATTGTAAAACTTTTACAAATGAGTCCATATATTACTACTAGATTGTCGACTATCGGTCATGAGATACGACCCAATGCACAAAAGCATTATTATTGGTAGGACTTAATGCTGATTTCCTGTCTAGAAGCTTGCCGGAGTGGCCGATCGGTTCTAGGCGCTACAGTCTGTAACCGCGCGACCGCTACGGTTACAGGTTCGAATCCTGCCTCGGGCATGGATGTGTGTGCTATCCTTAGCTTAGGTTTAAGTAGTTCTAAGTTCTAGGGGACTGATGACCTCGGAAGTTAAGTCCCATAGTGCTCAGAGCCATTTGAACCTGTCTAGAAGACATTTAGCAGTGATTGTGCTTTCGGCGGGAGTTCTGTAGTGCAACGGGTAGTTGGTACGACTGTAGTGCAAGAAGCCATATGTTCGAATCCTGGAATTGTCATATATTTTTAAAAGTTTTACATGAAATACGAAAATAGCATTATCAAGAACTGATTGTAGCAGTTGTTTCCATTGTGGGATGTATTATACGTAGCTCCACATTAGTCTAAGTCTCAGAATCGGGCAACGGGGGATAGATGCATTTAGTTTGGAACAAACAATTCACTTTATTGGAAAACATTGCTATTAGTGAAGATATAACTGTACGTGCACAGTACAACGAGATGTAGGACGATGATGTTATACAGGGAGATATAAAGCACATACAACATACACAAACGTAAGGGCTGTGATGTTAGTGAGTGTAAACTAATGTTAGCGCCTTAGACTGATTTCTTCTTAATCTAAGATAATCAAACTGCTAAAGTTTAAACAATAAGGATCCTAGCTAGACAGTACAAAGATAAAAACATAATTTTTAATAAAGAAAAAAGAGTGTGGTCGCATTAACTAGAAAATATCTTTCTGAAGATGACGTATGTGAACAGCGATTGCAAACGTAAGCGCTTGTAAACAACACAGAAATCACAATAATATTCCGTTTCTGATCGGTATGGTGAAGTTTTGTGATTGTGGTTTGGTTTTCATATAAGACGACTGTAGAGTCGTTTTACAAATAAGCAAAAATGTTCTTTCGGGTTAAATTCGAACCGGTCACCTAATATCATCGTCTAATAAAATTCGACGATTTATCGCTCTAGAAAATGAGTTACCGAATAATTGAGGTGTATTTAGGGAGAACGACAATTGTCGCTAGGAGTTTAATTTGGTTGAGTGACCTACCCTTTGTTGTAACAGTGGATGAGCATATCTCGTAGACAAGTTGTTAACTTCACAGTGCAACACACTTTTAATTAAGTTAGTGAACTTGTGTGTCGACGTGGTGGCAATTTGCCGGTACAGGGCAACCACATTTTACGCATCTTCTAGTCCTGTGAAACATTCAAAAACAACTTTTCAGGAGTTTTTGTAGATGTATTTGTGCAGTATGAAACTACGCACCATTTGTAACTCTTTTTCCGAAACGTATATTCCAAAACAAGACATCTCTGTGGATTAATGTAGTAGGAGTAAGCTATCCAGTGACGTCACAGGCATCACATGACTCGAAAAGAGCGTTTGAGCGGGCGTTCAAATTATTATATTTTCATCTCAGTTTTTATAAATGATTCATCAAATTTAAGGGAAAGAAGCGTGTTATGAGCGTAAAATGACATAATTAATCATTTAAGATAATTTCCAGAAAAGAGTAAAGTACTCTATTACCGACGTAGCTGTCAGACTGCAGTCAGGGTGAGTTGGATAATCACGACAATGCCCCTGCTGTCATACGATATAGTATCCCAGACCATACGTAACCTAAGAGTAGATCCAGTTTGTCCACGAGGCAGGCAGGTTGGTTGCAGGTCCTTAAATGGCCTCATTCTAACCGACACACGGCCATCATTGGTGCCGAGACAGAATCAGTTTTCATCAGAAAACACGAGACACCTCTACCATGCCCTCTAATGAGCTCTCACTCGTCACCAGCGAAGTCGCAAATGGCAGTGGCTTAGGGTCACTGGAATGTACGCTACAGGGCATCTGTCTCGGAGTTGTAACCGATTAGTAACAGTTCGTTGTGTCACTGTGGTACCAACTGCTGCTCAAATTGCTGCTGCAGATGCTGTACGATCCGCCAGAGCCATACGCCGAGCACGATGGTCTGCCATCTCGGTAGCGCCACGTGGCGGACCGGATTCTGGTCATCTTGCGACCGTACGATTTCGTGACCACCGCTGCCAGCATTCATGCACAGTGGCTACATTAGTGCCAAGTGTTTCTGTAATATGGGTGAAGGAACATCCAGCTTCTCGAAGTTATATTACGCGACCTCGTTAAAATTCAATGAAATGTTGATAATGGTGTCTTTGTCACCATCAAAGCATTCTTTACTAACATCAATTCACCACGTCCAATCTCGAAGGCAACTAACGCTCACGACCGTTACAGTGTGTGATTAAAGCAAACCTAATTTGTATCTTCGTAGTAACGCAACCGGCGAGAAATTCGAGGACATAACATCTTTGGGGTTTAGAAACACGCCTGCCAACTCATTCTTGGTGTTGCGACTTTCTTACCCGTCAGTATTGTACATTGCAGTGCCCGTGTTTGTTCGATGTGCTAAAGTAAACGCGAGGAAGCACATTACATTAGTGCATCGAACAAACACAGGTACTGCAAGACACTATATCATGCTTAGACGAAGGCAATGATTTTAATAAATATGTCTGAAGGACATTGCATTAGTGCATATAACATACACAGGCAATGTAGTATACTACTTCCTGCCTACAAGAGGGCCGTGGCTTTAATAAACACGTCCCTCCATGTGCGAGAATCACGGAATTCGCACGAGCACTGGACGTAGATATTCGCTGACATTTGTGAGTCGCCGACACATGGAAATTGGGATTTGAGTCCCAGTCCAGTACAAATTTTCATTGTCAGCAGTACGTTGTGCAGTTGAAGTTCGCAGTTGGAAATAAATTCTTGCATGTCGTACAGCTGCAGTTCGCAGAAGTGCCTGTTCCTTCAGATCAGATATGAATCTACTCGTATGTCTGAAGGACATAGCATTAGTACATAAAACAAATACAGGCACTGCAATATACAATCAGTGTAATATTGAAATGGTGTCAAATCACGTTATTTATGAGAAACACATCAAGTCATGCCTCCCCCCATGAACCATGGACCTTGCCGTTGGTGGGGATGCTTGCGTGCCTCAGCGATACAGATAGCCATACCGTAGGTGCAACCACAACGTAGGGGTATCTGTTGAGAGGCCAGACAAACGTGTGGTTCCTGAAGAGGGGCCGCAGCCTTTTCAGTAGTTGCAAGGGAAACAGTCTGGATGATTGACTGATCTGGCCTTGTAACAATAACCAAAACGGTCTTGCTGTGCTGGTACTGCGAACGGCTGAAAGCAAAGGGAAACTACGGCCGTAATTTTTCCCGAGGGCATGCAGCTTTACTGTATGATTAAATGATGATGGCGTCCTCTTGGGTAAAATATTCTAGAGGTTAAATAGTCCCCCATTCGCCCCATTCGGATCTCCGGGAGGGGATTGCTCAAGAGGATTTCGTTATCAGCAGAAAGAAAACTGGCGTTCTACAGATCGGAGCGTGGAATGTCAGATCCGTTAATCGGGCAGGTAGATTAGAAAATTTAAAAAGGGGAATGGATAGGTTAAAGTTAGATATAGTGGGAATTAGTGAAGTTCGGTGGCAGGAGGAACAAGACTTCTGGTCAGGTGACTACAGGGTTATAAACACAAAATCAAATAGGGGTAATGCAGAAGTAGGTTCAATAATGAATAGGAAAATAAGAATGCGGGTAAGCTACTACAAACAGCATAGTGAACACATTATTGCGGCCAAGATAGATACGAAGCCCACACCTACTACAGCAGTACAAGTTTATATGCCAACTAGCTCTGCAGATGACGAAGAAATTGAAGAAATATATGGTGAAATAAAAGAAATTATTCAGATAGTGAAGGGTGATGAAAATGTAATAGTCATGTGTGACTGGAATTCGGCAGTAGGAAAAGGGAGAGAAGGAAACGTAGTAGGTGAATATGGATTGGGGCTAAGAAATGAAAGAGGAACCCGCCTGGTAGAATTTTGCACAGAGAACAACTTAATCATAGCTAATACTTGGTTTAATAATCATGAAAGAAGATTGTATACGTGGAAGAACCCTGGAGATATTAAGAGGTATCAGATAGATTATATAATGGTAATACAGAGATTTAGGAACCAGGTTTTAAATTGTAAGACATTTCCAGCGGCAGATGTGGACTCTGACCACAATCTATTGGTTATAACCTGTAGATTAAAACTGAAGAAACTGTAAAATGGAGGGAACTTAGGGAGATATGACCTGGATAAACTGAGAGAACCAAAGGTTGTACAGAGTTTCAGGGAGAGCGTAAGGGAACAATTGACAGGAATGGGGGAAAGAAATACAGTACAAGAAGAATGGTTAGCTTTGAGGGATGAAGTAGTGAAGGCATCAAAGGATCAAGTAGGTAAAAAGACGAGGGCTAGTAGAAATCCTTGGGTAACAGAGGAAATATTGAATTTAATTGATGAAAGGAGAAAATATGAAAATGCAGTAAATGAATCAGGCAAAAAGGAATACAAACGTCTCAAAAATGAGATCGACAGGAAGTGCAAAATGGCTAAGCAGGGATGGCTAGAGGACAAATGTAAGGATGTAGAGGCTTATCTCACTAGGGGTGAGATAGATACTGCCTACAGGAAAATTAGAGAGACCTTTAGAGATAAGAGAACCACTTGTATGAACATCAAGAGCTCAGATGGAAACCCAGTTCTAAGCAAAGAAGGGAAAGCAGAAAGGTGGAAGGAGTATATGGAGGGTTTATACAAGGGCGATGTACTTGAGGGCAATATTATGGAAATGGAAGAGGATGTAGATGAAGATCAAATGGTAGATACGATACTGCGTGAAGAGTTTGACAGAGCACTGAAAGACCTGAGACGAAACAAGGCCCCCGGAGTAGACAACATTCCATTGGAACTACTGACGGCCTTGGGAGAGCCAGTCCGGACAAAGCTCTACCATCTAGCGAACAAGATGTATGAAACAGGCGAAATAACCGCAGACTTCAACAAGAATATAATAATTCCAATCCCAAAGAAAGCAGGTGTTGACAGATGTGAAAATTACCGGACAATCAGTTTAATAAGCCACTAACACGAATTCCTTACAGACGAATGGAAAAACTAGTAGAAGCCGACCTCGGGGAAGATCAGTTTGGTTTCCGTAGAAATGTTGGAACACTTGAGGCAATACTGACCTTACGACTTATCTTAGAAGAAAGATTAAGGAAAGGCAAACCTACGTTTCTAGCACTCGTAGACTTAGAGAAAGCTTTTGACAATGTTGACTGGAATACTCTCTTTCAAACTCTAAGGTGGAAGGGGTAAAATACAGGGAGCGAAAAGCTATTTACAATTTGTACAGAAACCAGATGGCCGTTATAAGAGTCGAGGGACATGAAAGGGAAGCAGTTGTTGGGAAGGGAGTAAGACAGGGTTGTAGCCTCTCCCCGATGTTATTCAATCTGTATATTGAGCAAGCAGTAAAGGAAACAAAATAAAAATTCGGGGTAGGTATTAAAATCCATGGAGAAGAAATAAAAACTTTGAGGTTCGCCGATGACATCGTATTTCTGTCAGAGACAGCAAAGGACTTGGAAGAGCAGTTGAACGGAATGGATAGTGTCTTGAAAGGAGGGTATAAGATGAACATCAACAAAAGCAAAACGAGGATAATGGAATGTAGTCGAATTAAGTCGGGTGCTGCTGAGGGAATTAGATTAGGAAATGAGACGCTTAAAGTAGTAAAGGAGTTTTGCTATTTGGCGAGCAAAATAACTGATGATGGTCGAAGTGGAGAGGATATAAAATGTAGACTGGTAATGGCAAGGAAAGCGTTTCTGAAGAAGAGAAATTTGTTAACATCGAGTATAGATTTAAGTGTCAGGAAGTCATTTCTGAAAGTATTGTAAATGATTGCGAAAACACACTTGACCTCTTGGCCACAAACAATCCAGAGCTGATAGAGAGCATCATGACTGATACAGGGATTAGTGATCACAAGGTCATTGTAGCTAGGGTCAATACCATTTCTTCCAAATCCATCAGAAACAAACGCAAAATAATTTTATTTAAAAAAGCGGATAAAGTGCCACTAGAAGCCTTCCTAAAAGACAATTTCCATTCCTTCCGAACTGACTATGCGAATTTAGACGAGATGTGGCTCTAATTCAAAAATATAGTAGCAACAGCAATTGAGATATTCATACCTCATAAATTGGTAAGAGATGGAACGGATCCCCCGTGGTACACAAAAAAGGTCCGAACGCTGTTGCAGAGGCAACGGAAAAAGCATGCGAAGTTCAGAAGAACGCGAAATCCTGAAGATGGGCTAAAATTTACAGACGCGCGAAATTTGGCACGTACTTCGATGCGAGATGCCTTTAATAGGTTCCACAACGAAACATTGTCTCGAAATTTGGTAGAAAATCCGAAGAAATTCTGGTCGTATGTAAAGTACACAAGCGGCAAGACGCAGTCAATACCTTCGCTGCGCAGTGCCGATGGTACTGTTATCGACGACTGTGCCGCTAAAGCGGAGTTATTGAACGCAGTTTTCCGAAATTCCTTCACCAGGGAAGACGAATGGAATATTCCAGAATTTGAAACACGAACATCTGCTAGCATGAGTCTCTTAGAAGTAGATACCTTAGGGGTTGCGAAGCAACTCAAATCGCTTGATACGGGCAAGTCTTCAGGTCCAGATTGTATACCGATTAGGTTCCTTTCAGATTACGCTGATACTATAGCTCCCTACTTAGCACTCACATACAACCGCTCGCTCACCGATAGATCTGTACCTACAGACTGGAAAATTGCGCAGGTCGCACCAGTGTTCAAGAAGGGTAGTAGGAGTAATCCATTTAACTACAGACCTATGTCATTGACGTCGGTTTGCAGTAGGGTTTTGGAGCATATACTGTATTCAAACATTATGAATCACCTCGAAGGGAACGATCTATTGACACGTAATCAGCATGGCTTCAGAAAACATCGCTCTTGTGCAACGCAGCTAGCACTTTATTCGTACGAAGTAATGGCCGCTATCGACAGGGGATCTCAAGTTGATTCCGTATTTCTAGATTTCCGGAAAGCTTTTGACACCGTTCCTCACAAGCGACTTCTAATCAAGCTGCGGAGCTATGGGGTATCGTCTCAGTTGTGCGACTGGATTCGTGATTTCCTGTTGGGAAGGTCGCAGTTCGTAGTAATAGACGGCAAATCATCGAGTAAAACTGAAGTGATATCAGGTGTTACCCAGGGAAGCGTCCTGGGACCTCTACTGTTCCTGATCTATATAAATGACCTGGGTGACAATCTGAGCAGTTCTCTTAGACTGTTCGCAGATGATGCTGTAATTTACCGTCTAGTAAGGTCATCCGAAGACCAGTATCAGATGCAAAGCGATTTAGAAAGTATTGCTGTATGGTGTGTCAGGTGGCAGTTGACGCTAAATAACGAAAAGTGTGAGATGATCCACATGAGTTCCAAAAGAAATCCGTTGGAATTCGATTACTCGATAAATAGTACAATTCTCAAGGCTGTCAATTCAACTAAGTACCTGGGTGTTAAAATTACGAACAACTTCAGTTGGAAGGACCACATAGATAATATTGTCGGGAAGGCGAGCCAAAGGTTGCGTTTCATTGGCAGGACACTTAGAAGATGCAACAAGTCCACTAAAGAGACAGCTTACACTACACTCGTTCGTCCTCTGTTAGAATATTGCTGCGCGGTGTGGGATCCTTACCAGGTGGGATTGACGGAGGACATCGAGAGGGTGCAAAGAAGGGCAGCTCGTTTTGTATTATCGCGTTATAGGGGAGAGAGTGTGGCAGATATGATACACGAGTTGGGATGGAAGTCATTACAGCATAGACGTTTTTCGTCGCGGCGAGACCTTTTTACGAAATTTCAGTCACCAACTTTCTCTTCCGAATGCGAAAATATTTTGTTGAGCCCAACCTACATAGGTAGGAATGATCATCAAAATAAAATAAGAGAAATCAGAGCTCGAACAGAAAGGTTTAGGTGTTCGTTTTTCCCGCTCGCTGTTCGGGAGTGGAATAGTAGAGAGATAGTATGATTGTGGTTCGATGAACCCTCTGCCAAGCACTTAAATGTGAATTGCAGAGTAGTCATGTAGATGTAGATGTAGATGTAGATGTATTTGTATGGAGTGTAGCCATGTATGGAAATGAAACATGGACGATAAACAGTTTGGACAACAAGAGAATAGAAGCTTTCGAAATGTGGTGCTACAGAAGAATGCTGAAGATTAGATGGGTAGATCATATAACTAATGAGGAAGCATTGAATAGGATTGGGGAGAAGAGAAGTTTGTGGCACAACTTGACAAGAAGAAGTGATCGGTTGGTAGGACATGTTCTGAGGCATCAAGGGATCACCAATTTAGTATTGGAGGGCAGCGTGGAGGGTAAAAATCGTAGAGGGAGACCAAGAGATGAATACACTAAGCAGATTCAGAAGGATGTAGGTTGCAGTAGGTACTGGGAGATGAAGAAGCTTGCACAGGATAGGGTAGCGTAGAGAGCTGCATCAAACCAGTCTCAGGACTGAAGACCACAACAACAACAACATCAAGTCAGGCCCCCTCCCCTCCCCCCCACCTTATCTCCATCAAATCATAGTGCAGTATTAAAAAAACTCAAAGCTGACGGAAACAAACCAGTTGTCTCATACTTCCCACATTCCCTCCCCTCCCTGTCTCCAACATTTAGATTTTAGTATTAAAATGCTGGGTAAAAATTGTGTCAAATTACATTATTTCTCGCATACACATCGAGTCATACTCACTTTCCATTTCTCATCTCCAGCAAATTACAGTTTAGTATAAAAAAGAAAAGCCCAAGAAATGATGAAAACAGGATAATTGTATGTTCCTGTGCCTCTTTATCCAACACATCAGAGCATAGCACTTAAATAATGAGTAATTGTGGCCCCATTTATGAAGTAAAAAATTACGTAACTTCCAGTTATACTCAAAGTTATTCACTATTTTCTTGAAAGTTAAGGATATTCAACTCGAAAGTCCCGTTGTTTCCTTGAAAGTTAAAGATATGTGTTACTTCCAGCATAATAAATGATGTCAAGCGAGATTATATATGTGCAGACTAATTGTGTGCATTATAAAGCCGCTACAGTCCTCTCTCCAAAGGTAAAAAAATGTATCGAACATTTACATACACTTATATCTCTGGCTTCCTTACACCAAAACTATTATACAGCCTGTGTTGTCCGTTAATCATTTCTTGTCTCACACATAAGAATATTAAAATAACCTTATTAATTTAATAACTATTGACGAATAAACGGAAAAACAAACAAAATAATAAAAATGAGAATTGTACGTCATCCTCCACCCTTTTTATTTTACAGCATCGTCTATTGTAAACAGTAGTTTCTTGTAATATGACTAGATTTTTGAAACAACACCATTAGACAGCCAAGATTTCACTGCTGAATCTACCTGCATTAACGAAATCGAAACCGAAATGAATAGCAGGCTATTTTGTGGGCATACTGTGCATATGATGAACAATATATCTTCACAGTAGCAATCTACTACCTTCTAATACTGGAACAGTAACAGTTAAGTGTAATAAATACATACGCATCTCTCATATACTTCAAAAACAACGTACTGTACACAATCGGTTGTCACTCTCTAAGAGATTGTATTATTAGATCATTCATTTCTACAAAAGCTTTTACTTTATATGTGACAGCGAAACACTCTTGCGAATAAAACGACCATGTTATTTTAGAGATCAAATATTAGCATATCTTACTCTTCCACTGTGCGATATTTTAAAAAAAATTTCATATCTTCTTCACAAAAGACATTCCACAAGGAAAGAGGATATTCTCTTAAGATATTGCCGGAAATAAAATCTCCCTCTCTTTGCCGGTTTGTGTGTTAAAGAGGAAAACAAATTACAAACAGACTTCGCTTCTCCACAACACGATAAAAAGAAAAAAAACGAACCGAGGTAAAAAAATACCATTTTTAAGGAGCGTGCCATGATAATAAAAGCGATAGACATTTGTATTGAAGAGAAATAGCAGCCCACTCTTCGCAAAAACCGAAATTAGTGACTTTGGCTGCTCAGCTCTGAAGTCATCCCAGAGATATTTCATCAGGTTCAGGTCGGGACTCAAAGCAAGCCAACCAGCTTCAGGAATATAGCTGCACAGAAATTATTGTTTGACAGATGCTGCTTTGTGGTAGGCTGCACTATCATGTTGGTAGAAACATCTCCGAAATGGTCTTCTCCTGTAAGCAGTGCAAAGTACTGTAAAATGTCTCCATACTCTTCTACATTTATCGTCTTCTTAAGTGCAATGACGGACCAAACTTTAACAACGAGAAATAGCAGCATACCGTAATACCACAATCACTTCCGTAGTTAAATGATCACAGCTGGTGTACACCACTACAAACCACTCGATACAGGTCGTCCACTGTCTAGTGGAGTCGCGCTTTATGCCACTTCAAGCTCTGCTTAGCACTGGCTGCATAAATGTGTCGACTATTGTACTCCATTGTTTTTACAGTTGTTCGTAGTGAGCTACGATCTGAAACACAGGGAAAATGGATAATGCCTTGTTTCATCCGACAACAACAACGTGGTGCGAAAAAGTAATAGTTACCTAGACTCTGTGTATAATCAGTAGTATTAGACAAATGATCTGTCCTGGCACTATTACTCGCTCGATGTGCAAACAAAGACTGACAATCGTAGTTGTCTTTTTTTTATCTGTTCGAACGGTCTACCCGACGGAGGCCCTACTCACACGACATTTACATTTATTTATCTGTTTTCTGACTGGTTTGATGCGGCCTGACACAAATTCCTCTCTGTGCCGGCATGTTAATCCCAGTGCAGCGCTCGCATCCTACGTCCTCAGTGATTTGTTGGATGTATTCCAATCGCTGTTTTACCCCACAATTTTTACCCTACACTCGTCCCTCTCCCATCTTTCTGTCCCTTCTTCTTGTCAGCGTTTCCCGTAAGGACCTTTCTCCTCAGATTCCGCGGAGAACCTCCTCATTCTATATCTTATCAGTCCACCTACTTTTCAACAAGTTTTTGGATATGCGTCGTTGCGACTCGAGGTCTGGGGGACTATGGCCGTTCACTGCTGTAAAAAAATGAAACACCTCCAGCCGTCCTTGTGATACTATTTATTGTGTACCTACCAGTTTCGGCGCTTCAGTGCACTATCTTCAGGCCATATTTGATGCTGAAGGGATCCATATATACGATGCATCAATGGCCCACATAACCACTTTACCCAGCCTGCGTAAATCAGTTATGTCGGCCACTGATGTATTGTGTATACGGATCATGATAACCGCTTCAGCATCAACTAAGGCCTGAAGATGGTGCGCTGAAGCGCCGAAATTGGTAGCTAAGCAATAAATGGCATCACAAGGACGGTTGTACGTGTTTCATTTTTTATAATTTTCAACGTTCTTCTGTAGCATCACATATCAAACGCTTCCATCTCTTCAGTTCCGGTTTTCCCACAGTCCATGTTTCACTTCCATATAACACAGTGCTCAAAACATACATTCTCAGAAACTTATTCCTGAAATTAAAACCGATGTTTGAGACGAATAGACTTCTCTCGGTAAGGAATGTCTTCTTTGCCTGTCCTAGTCTGCTTTTCATGTCTTCATCACTTCGTCCGTAATGGATTATTTTCTTGGATGGTAACAGATTTCCTTAACTTTGTCTACTTCGTGATCACCAACTTTGATGTCAAATTTCACTCTATTCTCATTTCTGGTGCAGTTGACTACTTTTGTCATTTTATGGTTTACTCTCAGTCCATATTGTGTACTCGCTAGTCCGTTCATTCAACAAATCCTGTAGTCATTTTCCACTTTCACAAAGAATAGCAATGCCATTGGCGAATCTTATCACTGATAGCCTTTCATCGCGTATTTTAATCCCACTGTTAAACCTTCCTTTTATTTCCTACATTGTTTCTTCGATGTATAGATTGAACAGTAGGAGCGAAAGACTGCAACTCTGTCTGACTTTCTTTTTAATCCGAAAACTTCATTGTCAGTCTTCCAGTCTTATAGTGGCCTCTTGGTTCTTGTACATATCGTATAATACCGGTCTTTCCGTATAGTCTGACAATTTAGAACATCTTGCACCATTTTACAACAAAAAAATAAAATTGGTTCAAATGGCTCTGAGCACTATGGGACTTAACGTCGATGGTCATCAGTCCTCTAGAACTTAGAACTACTTAAACCTAACTAACCTAAGGACATCACACAACACCCAGTCATCACGAGGCAGAGAAAATCCCTGACCTCGCCGGGAATACCATTTTATACTGTCGAACCTTTTTCCATGTCAACAAATGTTATGAACGTATTTTGATACTCTTCAGCCTTGCTTCCATTATTAAGCGCAACGTGAGAACCGCCTCTCTTGCGTCTTCACATTCCGAAAACCAAACTGATCGTTATGATTTATCCTCCACTTACTTTTCCATTCTTCTGTATATTGTTTTTATCAGCAGCCTGAATATCTAAGATGTTCAACTGACTGTGCGATAGTTTTCTCATTTATCTACTCTTTCTATCTTCGGAATTGTATGGATGATATTTTTCCGAAAGTCCGATGGCATGTCACCAGTCTCAAAGATTGTAGCACCACCTATAATACTCGTTTGGTTGCTTGTCTCCCTTATGATCTTAGAAATTCCGATGGAATGCTATCTATACCCTCTGCTCTTCCAGAGCTCTTTTAAATTCTGACTATAATACTAAATACCCTACCTCATACGCAACGACTCAAGTTTCGTCCTCCATCACATCAGACAAGTCCTTTCCTTATTAGAATTCTTTCCACCGATCCGCTCTCTGCTCTGCATTTAACAGTGGATTTCCCGTTGCACTCTTCACGTTACCACCCGTGCTTTTAATGTCACCGATGGTTGTTTTGACTTTTTTTACACTGAACCAGTCCACTCGAGGATTTTACTATTTCATATCATCTTTCCTGCAGCCATTTATGGTTGGCTTCTACCTCCTGTTTACTTCATTCCTAAAAGATTTTTATTGCTGTGTTAGTATCTTTCCCTGAACATTTTTGTACTTATTTCTTTCGTCATTCGAATTATTCCAGCTGTTACTCAACGTTTCTTCGCATTTACATTCATTGGACCCTTGTTTGTCTGCTCAACATCTGTCGCAGCCTTTTCTAGAGGTGTCCACTCCTCTTCAACTGAACTGCCTACTCTGCGATTCCTTATCGCATCATCCACATCGTTAGGGAACTTCAAATGCATCTCATTATTCTTCATTATCTCAGTATTCCTCTGCCTCCCACACCGATTCTTCCATACAATTCTCTTAAACGTCTACTCTTCATCATTACTAAATTGTGATCTGAGTCTATATCTGCGTCTGGGTACAGCGCGATATTTGATTTAGAGGGCTCTACCTGACCATTATGTAATCCAGCTGGAATCTTCCTGTGTGTCTGGGTCTTTTCCCAGTATGCCTCCTCCTCGTGTGATTCTTGACCAAAGTATTCGATATTATCATCTGAAATGTATTGCATAACTCAATTAGTCTTTCTCATATTCTCCAGTTACCGTTTTCTCTAGGTCTTCCCCTACAACCATGTTTCAGTCCTCCAAGATCTTTAGATTTTCATCTCCCTTTTCTTGCTAAATTACCCGTTCAATATTCTCATAGAGTGAGGTGACAAAAGACATGGGATACCTACTAATATCGTGTCGGACCCCTTCTGTCCGGCGTTGTGCAGCAGCTCGACGTGGCGTGGACTCAACAAGTCGTTGAAGTCCCTTACAGAAACATTGAGCCTTGCTGCCTCTATAACGGTTCATAATTGCTAAAGTGTTGGGCAGCATTTTGAGCACGAACCGACCTCTCGATTATTTGGCATAAATGATCGATGGGATTCGTGTCGGGCGATCTGAGTGGTCAAACCATCCACTTGAAATGTCCAAAATGTTCTTCAAACAAGTTGCGAACATTTTTGGTCCATTGACATATCACATTTTCATCCAAAAAAATTCCACAGTTGTTTGGGAACATGAGTTTCATCAATGGCTGAATATGACCTCAAAGGAGCCAAACATCCATTCCATGTAAACACAGTACACAATATTTTGGAGCAAACAACAGCTTGCACTGTGCCTTGCATCAACTGTGGACCATGGCTTCGACTGTGGATCATGGCTTCATGGAGGAACCTACCCCGTGATTGATAATACACGATTTACTCTACTTAATTTATTTTTTTGTATATCTCCACTCTCGAAACCTACCATCTACTCTTACCAACTGAAATCGGGAATAATATGAACAGAACACCGTTTTCCGGTCGTCTACAGTGGTTGAGACGTGGCATTTACTGGAATTAAGGAAAACGCGGAAGGGAGGACTCACCAATGTAACTTTCTTTTCGCACGACCTGTTTATTTAACAATATATAACCATAAATTATTTTTTTATACAAAATTAGCAAATTTGTGGAATTTTATAAACTTCTGCAAGAGAAATTAAAACAAGAACAACATGAAATTAATTACAAGGCGGCCGGACCTGAAGCCCGCCCGTTATCGGATGAAACAGCGGTGTTTACTACCGCGTTGGACACAGTTTCTCTAATGCCCTTCTACAACACATGAAAACTATATAAGCAGTATTAATGACAAGAGTGTTTCAATTACTCAAACAGACGACGTAATTTTTAATTTGGAAACTGTATGCCGGAAGTTTCGGGGTTAAGATGCGCACCTGTGGCTGAACAGAATAGGAAACAATTACAAAATGATATGGCTTGCTTCAAAGCAAGCAACCTCTTAATTTCAATCAGCGACCAAGGTGCGACCGGATCCCAGCCAGTCCCTCTTGACAATCTTACTATGACTGAAGACCTGGTGACAGTTGGCTATTAATATTTCAAAAGTTAAACTGATTGTCAGTTATGAAGACTGCTCTGAAGGAACGTTTTAAAACAATACGTATGAACACTTATTACAAGAGAACTCACTCGGAGGAACCACAAGATCCAGTTAGAACTATACCAATAACGACCCGGTCCTTCAAAGACAACAACTCACAGTTTAGTGCAACAGGTTGTTCAGATTATAACTAATGCAATTACAATCAAAGAACTGAACCGATTTACATCCAAATCTAACAAGAAGACTCCTGTTTGTTTAACGGCAACCTGAGCCTTGATACGATTATACCGACTGTATTTACGATCAAGAGCTGATTCACTAGAACATTAATGATCGGCTATAAACCAGAAAGGAAAGGCAATATAATATCGGAAAAAATTTTCAAACCACAACTAGTGTCTAGTACAATACTACGTGCCATATTTACGGCCAAAGAGCCGACCGAGTAATACTCTGAGTGTCGGGTACAAACCAGGAAACAATAAAGAAAAGCAATATGGTAAAGGGACAAATTTTTGAACGACAACCAGTGTCTTAGTACAATAATACGGCCTACATTTACGACTAAAGACTCGTTCGAGTAAAACTCTGTGGGTCAGGTACAAACCAGAAGATAATTAGGTCAGGTAGACAATGACACAAATCGCAACAAGGATTACAGAATGTTACTCCCCTTTATCAGCAAACAGTTCGATGGATCCACGGTGCGCCGCAGCTGTTACTGAGTGGTGCCGACGAAAGACAGGTAGAAGAGCGCAGCCAGGCCACGAGCGGTCGTCCGACACGAATGTTGCCAACAAGCCGACGAAGTGGCGGCCTGCTGCTTTCCCGGTGAAGTACTCCGGTATCTTCGCTCTGCGCAGGGCCTCCTTGTGCAGCTCGTGGCTTCAGCCGCTCGGACCTCTTGTCGCGACGCTACTGCCAATTCCCAAACTTGGTGCCTCTCTCTCTCTCGGGCCTGCGAATCCCGTATATTATATCGGTAAGCAAAGACCTTCTAAGGACACAACCCACAGATACCAACTCTTCCTCATAGATATTGGAAATGGGGCCGCAAGAGGGATAGTCGATACTACACCTGAGCCATTGGCGCCAGACAGGTCTACTAACTCAACGGCGCCATGGCTCAATGGTCACGAGTTCAGGAAATTTGCAGCAGGCGGTGTCATGGAGTTAGCAAAGCCACTCGCATCGCTCGTCTGCTGCCATAGCCCATACACGCCAAATTTCGCAGCACTGTCCTAACGGCTACGTTCGTAGTGGGTCCCAGACTGATTTCTAAAATTATTACACGCAGTACTGATTGTCTGTTAGCACTGACAACTCTACGCAAAGGCTTCTACCCTAGGTCGTTATTTGAAGATCGTCGGCAACTGCGTTGTCCATGGTGAGAGATAATGCCTGAAATTTCGTGTTCTAGGCACACTCTGTCGCTTGGGTCTCGGAATAATGAATTCTCAAACGTTTTCGTAAATGGAATGTTCCATGAGTCTAGCTCGAGCTAACATTCCACGTTCAAAATCTGTCAATGTCTGTCGTGTGGACGTAATGGCGCCGAATACTTTCGACATGAGTCACCTGAACTCCGCCATTGCACTGCCCTTTTATTCATACCTTGCCACCTGAGCACAAATGACAGCTCCACCAATGCACTGCCCTTTTATACCTCGTGTACGTGATACAATCATTTCTATATCTGCATATCGCTACCCCTTAAATTCTGTCACCTCACTGTATAATTCCTCTATGCCTTCATCTGCTGATTGCAACTTTGGCGTCTATACCTGACGTTTCTTTGCTGTCGAACCTGATGTGCACAGTAGCTCACACTCTGCCCTACTTTCCTATGCATAATCGTACTACAATTACATCATTTTCCACCGCTGTTGATATTAGCCTATATTCGATTGACCAGATATCCTTATTTTCTTTTCATTTCACTTCACTGACGCCCACTATATTTAGAGTCAGCCTTTGCATTCCCCTTTTCTGGGTTTATGGCTTTTCGACTACCGGTGCGTTAAAGCTTCTGATATTCCGTGCTACGACTCACAGAACGTTAGCTCGTCGTTGGTAATTCCATCTTTTTCTCGTGGTCACCTCTCTCTCTTTGGCATCCGCTCCCGGAAATCCTAATGGCGGATTAGACCGGAATCTTTTGCTAATGAAGTGATGCTCATGACACTCTTGCAACTGCAGGCCGTATGTCCTGTAGACACACATTACGAGTCTTTAATGCAGTAGTTTCCATTGCCTTCTGCATCTACGTGCCGTTAATCTGATTCTTCCAGTTTTCCACTTGGAGGGCAACAGAGCGCCTTGAATCTCTGCCCGCTTCTCCATCCTCCTTGAGAAGACACTTGGCCGAACTAGGGTGACTTCTTGTAACGGAAGTCTACAACCGCCATTAGTGATGATTTTTATGTAAAATTTAGGCACTGCAGAGTTCGAACCCAGGACGTTTAGATTCGTAGTCAAAAGATGCTAACCCTTTTTAATGAAGTCCGAGAGAGGGGTGGGGGGCCAGGAGCAAAGAGGGCAGGGGTCGCCTTCCCAGGCCTGTCGACAATGCCCCCAGAGCCAAGGGAGGAATGGAGTCACAGAGGATCAAGAGAGCTTTATTTGAACAAATTCATTTATTTATTACAAATATATATATATATATATATATATATATATATATATATATATATATAGTTTCTAATTTTTTATTTTTGGTATTTTCTTTCTTTATTTATTTACTTTTTTTTTGTAACCTACTACCACCACCAGAAGTTGTCTTGCCCAAATTAGTGGAGAGGGGCCTCCCCCTAAATAATTTCCTCGGAGGATCAATCATAAGCCTTGAATCGTCTTCAAATGTACCTTCTAGTACGTGGAACATCCCAACGGGGAGGTGGATCCTCGAATAATGCGCCTAAATGATTCGACAGCCGTGTCCAGTACAATACAGGGCTCGCCACGTACACTTGACAGCAAAAAAAGTGGGTCACTGCCGAATACAACCAACATAATGTAGCTGTGCTGCAGGTCCTCTAAATACCAAAACACCGTGGGGTACAGTCGTTTGACTACACACAATGTGTACCACAAGAGACTACTAGAGACCAAAGGTCTTTATGGCAGTCAGTCTAAGCGTCAACTAATATCGTTATACAAAACATATTAGAAAACACGTTCTTGGCGATGACACACCCCATAACACTCATAAACTAACCTTCATTATAACAAGTGACATTCCGAAAGTTCGGAGGAAAGAGATTATTTTACATATATCGTGCAGTAATCCTTAGTCAAAATTAAGTACTTGAGACAATATATGGAGTTACAAAGCTGTACGGCAATTGGAAAAAAGTTATTCTCTCTCGAAAAGGTTTTCCATCCACGTGCTAAACGTCGCTGAACGGCGAGTGGCTCTGGAAACTATATATTGGAGGAACAAGTAAAAAAACGCCATTAACGGCAACAAGCACTCTACGGAAATCTCAACATTAACAGCGAATCATCAGTAATATGATTGTTCTCAACAGCTACGTGTACACAAATTTGAACTTTAAATGACTTGACCAACGTCGTTCTGGACCTGGATTCAAACCCAGCACCTATAGCCATTTCTACCTAAGCTAAGCTTTGTTTGTGCCTTATTGAGATCCGATCACTAGGCTTAAAGAGATGCGAAGTATAGAAGTTTGCATCAGTATCTGTAGTCAGTTCAGATGTTTGGACTGAACTGGGAATCCTGTCATAATAGTTACCTTTGTGGGAACTACCCCCAACGACATTTAATATGGTGTCATTCACAAATAACAAGATATGCTCATGTTTAAAATTGAAATGTCATCATATAAAGCTTGTAACAGGGTTCAAATGGTTCAAATGGCTCTGAGCACTATGGGACTCAACTGCTGAGATCGTAAGTCCCCTAGAACGTAGAACTACTTTAAACCTAACTAACCTAGGGACATCACACACATCTATGCCTGAGGCAGGATTCGAACCTGCGACCGTAGCGGTCGCACGGTTCCAGACTGTAGCGCCTAGAACCGCGAGGCCACTCGAGCCGGCTTTGTAACAGGGATGCGAACCCAGCACCTAATCGGATTGTTAACGAAGTACGTAAAATCAGTGGTTAAATATCAAATGTTTTCACCTATAGCGAGATGTTGGAACCTTACATGACGATAGAATTGTTTTTGCCTGACTGGGCTTCGAACCCAGCATCTAGCGCCGTCGTATTCTAGCCAGGAACAGACGATAAATGGCTATTGTTGGTTCACCAGTAGCGATATGTGCGCATGTTTAGCTAGACATCAGGCGACGAAAAGTTCTGTGCTGAATGGAATTCAAACCCCGCACACGTGGTCATGAAGACACTTTAACTATCAAATTCTTTTACAATAATAGCTAGGAGTGACATGTTTGTACTTTCAATGATGTGATGGAAAATACTCTGCTGGATAGAAGTTGAATCCACAACATATCGTCGTTGGTGATCACAACGAACACAACGTCAAACCCATACTCGTTTTCACCAGTAGGATGGAGAGGAATGTTTGAACTTGAAACGATGCAAGGGAACGTTTGATCTTGTAGTGTTGTGATAGAGAGCTCATCATGTGAACACGTTACAGCTGACAACGCACGAAGAGACGTTGAAAATGCAACTATTTTTCACTAGTAGTTCGGAGTGCACATGCTAGGGCTTGAAATGAAATAATGAATATTTTGTGCTGATCAGGATTCGAAACCAGATAGGTGCATTTCGAGGAGGCCTAGAAGAGTATGCAGTCTTGGGGAACACAGTGAAATCGAATTCGAATCCCAGTCCAGCACCACAATTTTCAACGTCTCAGTTTCAAATAAAGTAAGAGCCTTGTGAACTTATATGACCATTGTTCATTAAATGAAATACGTTTTCTAGTTTACGACGGCTTGCTGGTGACAGGGTCTCGGCCTTCCGGGGTTTCTCCATCTGTCACAGTTCAAAGGAATGCCGCTCTGCCCCAGTCGGCAGAGAAGGGATGTTATCTCTACTGCGCATATTGAACTACGGAGCTTACTGGCGTTCTGCACTTGGCGTTACTAGGGGTGACGGAGAGTTACTTTGTGTTAAAAATCTACGCCTGACGTGAGATGTGACCCTACACGTTTTATACATCAATACAAGATTAATGCATCACACTACAGAACCCCCTGCCAAGCACATAATTATGAATTGCAGAGTATTCATTTAGATGTAGATGCAGACGTCAAGGGACGGGTAACAGGAAGAAGGGGCGGTCTGGGAATGGATAGAAGTGCAGAAGTGCAAAACATAAGCGTAAAATGCTTGCAAAGTATTGCTTACTTAGGTGCGTGCCGCAGTTCGTTTTATCTTAGGACCGAGAGGTAATGATGGGCTGTTTTTCAGAACGAAGAATAGGTTATAGGGAAGGGGACATCAAAGAATACGGTTTCATAGTTGTTGAGGGGAATGATAGAGAGTAAAGACAGCAGCAATTAAAAGAGAAAATGTAGTGTCAATGGAAACCGCTAGATTTGTTTATAAAGTTTTGGGGGATGGAATAGAAGGACACTTGCAGCGAAGTGTCAGAGAAAGAGAGAGAGAGAGAGAGAGAGAGAGAGAGAGAGCGAGAGTGAGAGAGAATAGAGGAGATATTAACAACGAGTAACATAACATGAAATCGTTTGCATATTGTGTGGAGGACGGAGGATGTATTCATGGATGGAGGGGCAGAGAGAGAGAGAGACGTAGAAGAAATAACAAAAACTACTGTGACAGACTCCATCTACGCTGATTAGTTTTTAAGTATCTAGACACGGTATAAATGAAATCAAAATAGAATATTTGACAAACTGTATATTCAAAAGAAAAACACTTCAATTAAAAATGCAACTCAAAGGAAAACTAACCCATATTGTATCTTTTCTGTTGCCACGCGATCTTCCACTAGCTCCCAATGAGGAAAAATGACGAAAAAGAAGACATAACAAAACATTTTAAGGACTCTAATACTTTATCCAGAATCCTTCATTATTTAGTACTTCTAGCATGCGTCTTGGCATAGAATGTATAAGCTATCGGACGTAACAGCCTGAAGAAGCAACTTCCTCCCAGGCTTCCAGGACGCAGTGCCAAAGAGCGTCCGCAGTAGTTGGTTGGTTTCTTGGCCAGTTCTCTGTTAATGTTCTGGCGACCTCAGCCCACATGTTTTCCATGGGTTTCTTATCAGCAAAATGGTTCAAATGGCTCTGAGCACTATGGGACTTAACTTCTGAGGTCATCAGTCCCCTAGAACTTAGAACTACTTAAACCTAACTTACCTAAGGACATCACACATCCATGCCCGAGGCAGGATTCGAACCTGCGACCGTAGCAGTCGCACGGTTCCGGACTGCGCTTTTCATATCAGCTGCCCATGGCGGCCAGTCCACGACGTTGACGCCAATCGTGGACAGCCACTGTTGAACAATGCAGACTTGTGAATGGGAGAATGGTCCTCTTACAATGTGACGTCGCCTTCTGCGTACAGCATGCGCACTGACGGAAGCGTCACATTTTCCAATATTTGGGCATACTGCACGCTGTCCAGAGTTCCTTCTATCTTGTGAAGAATTCCTGCCCCTCTCGCAGAAATCCAACTCCAGCAGGTAACAGATAGCCTGCCACTTCTTCTCGTCGTCGTCACATATTCGCGTCGATGGCGAGTTCCTAGCGGCCTGTAAACGATTCGTGGAGCGTCGTTACTGGTGGAAAACACTTTCTCTTCAGTGAAAATGACGTTGTCCCACGACGCCCTCAGATGGAGCTCCCCAAATGCTAGCCGGTATAAAACGTTGTCTTCGCTGAGCTCTTGTTTCACGGCGGACCGTCGTTCATGCAGTCCTGCGTCCCTCAGCCTTCGGCGAATTGTATCACTGGAGCCGGGGAAATTGGTCCCCCCCCCCCCTGCAACTGCTTCGCGTTCAGAAAAGGATTTTCTCTGCTCCTAGATACTAAGTACCTGTCTTCCTGCTGTGAGCTCACTCTCTTCGTACCTGAGCCAGGAGCCCTGTTGGTGGTGCGTCTTTCAAGGCAGATCCTCGACCATCTTTATTGCAGTGGTATGTGGTACGCCATACCGTCTGCCAGCTTCTCTGATTGAACATCCTCCTTCTTCAATGAGAGCCACAACTCTATCTCGAATAGAGCTCTCCCAGTGAGCCATTACGGCAGACAGACTGATGTGTATTTCTGCTTGCCGCTCTTACACTGATTCCAGGAGAGGAGGTAAACATATTTACGTCAAACGTAGCGGCACAGGCAGAGGCATGCGGTGCACCCGTGCTGGCTCGTCCCGGGCTGTTGGCCCACCAACGCCACCGCCAGCTCGCTCACTTGCGTCTCGCCTCGGCCAGCCTGGCTGGCCCGTAGCTCGCGAGCTGGGGCTAGTACTGACCAGGGCCGCATGGCCATGATCACCCCTTGAAGGATCAAAAGTTACACCTAACCTACCCAAGTCTGAAGTATAAACTAACGCAGCTGCAGCTATTATGCTACAACATGTTCAGGCACACCTACAGATGGCGATCATTCAAATATTTGACAAGTTCAAAAATACACTCATTTTAAACATAGCTACCACAAAATATTTCACCTAACTAGCAATAGCATGACCCCTAAAACTATTCTTTCTTGTAAGCGCTCTGCATTAGATGTAGCCTTAAGAAAACGAGTATTCAACCACGACAACTAAGCGGAATGTAAAAGTAAACAGGTTTGGGGGCAGTTTCTCCAAATAATAGTATATACGTGGTATATAATACACGGTTTGTACACTTATAACATGTACTCAGGCCTTGAACAAGTGTCGTTGGACTTTGCGCCTAGCAAGTACAACGATCAGCTACGAACAAAAATTAAACTAAAAAAAAAAAAAAAAAGCCGGTGCAACAGTTGCCCGCGAAAGGCAAAGGTTCCGAGTTCGAGTCTCGGTTCGGTACACAATTTCAGTCTGCCAGGAAGTTTCATATCAACGCACATTTCGTTGCAGAATGAAAATCTCATTCACGAAATACAGTGTTTGCAGAATCATTTTCCCGAATATACTATTACCATACAAAATCGATCCAATTAGGCAATGATGGATGTCGTTATCCAGAACACAACGTTTCATTCAACAGCTGTGTGTCGCAATAAGTACGGCTAACCTTTATATTGCGTATAATCAATACTATGAGATAATTTATATCTGCTGCATTTTTACTAGTGCAGTATCCAGACAACTGACAAAAAAAGCTTACAATATGCTTCTTGTATATATAGTTGTGCTCACCATCATGGACAAACCATTTTTTTTTTCAAATACGCTCTTTTCCTGATGGAGTCACTGTCTCTCTCGGATTTCATGTGTATTTTGGGAATAAAAATTGAAGGCTCACCATGAGTTTTTTGAAGAATTTAATGTCACAGAATATGTGGTCCGCTTTATCGATTAGTGAAGAAAATCCCTGGTCCTCCTAATCGAACAGCAATCTCATCGAGCAGCCGAGAGAGATAAATAAAATGTAATAACCGATGGGAATAGAGAACCTGCAGAACAAAAAGACCACCACGTCAGTTAAGGTGGAACTGTCATTGACTAATCTAATACTATCAATATTATAATGACAGAACCACCAGCGAGACGTATTGAATTAAAGGATGGTGTCGAAATGCTTCGTGCCGAGTCTTCAATTAGAATATGTTATAGACATTGTTATAGACATTGTTATAGATAATACGCTTGGATTTAAGGTCCCCAGACCTTTCTTTGATGCCTGTTTCACCACTTTCAAGAGCCGTGTTACTCAAATTAACTAACCTATTAAGATTAACTTGTTCGCTAATGTGCAACTTCTTCCTGTCGAAGACAGGTCAGGAAGAATGGATGTACCTCAATGCAGAAAATATGTCTCTGTGTCTTTCTGCTGCTGACGTCAGTGAATGGTACTCAACCAGTGTCACAGAGCGACTTTTGAAAAAAAAAAAAAAATTGGAAACTTTCCAAGCTTTCGTTCTGGCTGGCTATTGAAGGAAATAATTCAGTTGTGGGTCGAAGTTAATGAAAATAAGGGTTTTTATGCAGTGCACACATGAAACTTCCTAAGGCAACAGCAGTTAAACGTCTAGTCATGAACCTGAAGTCAAAGGATAACGCAAGTTTTCAGTGTCAACTCTAGCAGGGCAGTGTCCTGTAAAGCAAAATGCACAATGTGTGTCTAAATATATTGTGTGTGGAAACAAATTGAAGTTTGCCAACAAAGCCTCTGTTATTTCCATTCCAAGAATAGTTGAGAGGCACAGTCAGTTGATTGTACCCAGTTTAAACCAGCCACAAAAACGAGTTTGTAAAATTTACAAAATTTAATAACAAACTGAAACTGCCTTTTATGATTTACTCTGATACGGAATTTGTCTTGAACCAGTCGTTAGTTCCTGTCATAGTTCAGACTCTGGTTGATATTGCTACCAGGTGTGTTTGCATAGACGTTTCAGTATTGATTACTACGTACGCTCCCACTATAACCAGTAATATTCCGATTTTAAATTATATAGCGACAGCTATTGCATTGAATGGTTTACTCAACAGCTCTATGCAACAGCTGAGATGATGAATGGCTTTTGTTACAAAATAAAACGATGATATTAAGCACCAAAACTGAATCTGCGTTTTTCTCAGTAAATGTCTTCACATTTACGAGGAATCCTTTGCGGAAGATGATATAAAGTGTCAGGGTCATTGTCATTTCACTGGTGCATATCGATGTGCAGTACATTTCGGTCGCAATGTGGGTTACAGGCATCACATGTTCCACAATCTGAGGAATTGTGACGAGCATTTCTTGATCAATAACCTATGCGAATAAAAGACAACAGTTACATTAAATTTAGGCCTTGTTTCTATCGTACCATCCAATACGAAAAATATAAATCTTTCAAAAGAGTATTCCAGTAATGCATTAGGACAAGAGATTCAACATAAATTTCTGATTCACAGATTCACTAAATTTTCTGACCTGTTCCCTCGACAAGTGTGCATGTTACTTGAAATCAGAAGAGCTCAAAATAATGAGGGCTTAATTTTCTGATGATCGAGAGTTTAATTTAATTAACCAGAAGGGAATTTCGCACATTAACATGTGACCAATGAGTCCATTCTTCACCAGGATTGCTTGCTGTAAATCGAAAAGTTTAAGAGATTGCTATAAGGCGAAACAATAACTGAGGCTGAATGCCAAAGAGCCTGCAGTGTATCGAACGCAACCATTTGTAAGACATTCAGAGAAAACTTTGATTTATACTTAAAAATTGATGTGCTAATCCTCTTGATGTCTTGGAAATCATTCGCAATATTTGTCATGACGCGTACGAAACGGATCCTGCCTATCATATTACCACACCAAGTTTGGCATGCGACACACTGCTGAAATTATCAGAGGAGCCGCAGCAAATAACAGATACTGAACAAATTCAGTTCGTCAGTGGCATGCTGTTTCCAACAACAGATTCATGTCTATGAGGAAAACAAATCGATACAGCTTTTGCCGTATACCTCAATATGAATAGTTTATATAGCTGGGCGATGTTTTAGCATCTTCCTCCATCGAATTTTGCATGACGTCCTTCACAGATCATCAAAAATTTTGATGTGCGAAAGGTACCAAACGATTCGAACACAGGGAACATACAGTACAATGATCAGCCAGAACATTGTAACCACCTACCTAATAGCCAGCATGTCCACTTTTCGCACGGATAAGAGTGGCAACGCGTCATGGCATAGAAGCAATGAGCCCTCGGTAGTTGTCTGGAGGAAGCGGACACCTCATTTGCACACACAGGTCATCTAATTCCTGTAAATAATTGTGAGGAGGAAGATGAGCTCTGACGCCATGTTCAGTCGCATTCCAGATGTGTTCGATCGGGTTCAGATCTGGTGCGTTGGGGGCAAGCGCATCACGTCAAACTCGCCATTTTGTTCCTCGAACCACTCCATCACACTCGTGACTTTGTGATATGGCCTATTTTCTTGTTGAAAAGTGCCACTGCCGCCAGGAAACATGGTTGTCATGAAGAACTTGGTCTGTAACTAGTGTACGATCTTCTTGGCCCTGACGGTGCCTTGCACGAGCTCCATTGGATTCATGGAGTCCCACGTGAATGTTTCCCCGAGCATAGTGGAGCCGTGCGAGCTTGTCTCCGTCCCACAGTACTTGTGTCAAGCAGCTGTTGCCCTGGAGGACAACAGATCCGCGCCCTCCCGTCACCATGATGAAGAGGATATCGGGATTCATCAGTCCATGCAAAACTCTTACACTGTATCAACATCCAGTGCCGACTGCCAACATCGTCGTGCCAACACTGGCACATTCGTAGGTCGTCGGATGCCGAGGCCCATCGTTAGGAGCGTTCGGTGCACGTGTGTTCAGACACTTTTGCACTCCACCCAGCATTAAAGCCTGATGTTAGTTCCGCCACAATTGGCCGCCTTTCCTGTTTTACAAGTCTGTAATGAGGGGTGGCCGGCCAACTGCAAGACGTCTGGACGTGGTTTCATCTTGGTTTCGCAACGTGTTGAAGACACTTACCACAGCACTCTTCGAACGCACGACAAGTCGTGCAGTTTTCAAAATACTTGTTCCAAACCTTCGGGCCACCACAATCTGCCCTCGGTCAAATTCAAGTAGATCGCATGCCTTATCCATTCCACACACGGACAGCACGTTCATTAATACTCCATGCACCGTGCGCGTGTCTGACTAGCCATGTGACGCTGCTATTGCCTGGACGGCTTTATATCGTAGATCGGTGGTCATAATTTTCTGACTGATCTGTGCGGATCTTGAGGACCCTAAACGTATTCATGGTTTACATTCAGATTTACCCTTATGTCCGGAAAAAATGGTGCGACCATCAGAGAGCAAAAAAGCCAAAAGATGTTATCTGAGCTTAAATTGCATGAAAAATAGTGTAATTCATTGTAGAAATCTAAATCAGTGTTTGAAAAATTAATTTATTTTGAAAAAGATACATCTTTTCGTTTAGGCAGGATCTCTTGTTGAAGCCTCACAACCCCCGTGAGAGCACAGAACGAGTTTTAAGAAATATTTCTGAGAGCTAATGCAAAATATGAAGAAGATGAGGGACATTAGATTTGCAACATCATGTGAGGTCAGTTTCGGGGCAGTTGCATTAATTGCAGAACCTAATTTCGTAAGTTGTGTTATTTTTAAGGAAAATCTTGTCCCCACTGAACTGGCTGACTAAATGTCGCGTTCAACATACTAATCATAGTTGGTATAGCGATTTTATATATTTCATGGAAGCTCCTCTTCGATTTCAATTATGTATAAATACTGAACAAATATCCGCCAAATTGCGTAAAACTGTGTTACACAGGCACTGATAGCCTCATGTATCACGTCAAGGCTGCTATTATCTATAACGGTATGGGCATATGACGTTCAATACTTCGTGATTCCCAACAAGTAACCAATACGATATTCCCTGGTGAATAAAAAGTTAGTTTATTTGATGAATGACGAACTCAAGGTGAGCCTATCATAGAATTTGTGGGCGTGCGTGCAAAAGTGTATGTGAGTATGACTGTGTCTCGGCACTTCGTGCGCAGAACAAAAGGCGTAAAACTATCATTTGCAAGTAGGCTCCCCAGTGGTGATTACGAGCAATGATCCAGGATTCGGAAGAGAAAATAACTGAGCAGTTTCTCATTCACTCGAAGCAGTATGTTGTTTGATTAGCAAAAAACTTAAAATCTCTTCATTGGATCAGGATGAGAAACGATATATAATTCACAATAAGATAAATACACTTGCCTGGGGGTAACACCACATCAGAAATGACGATTGTAAATAACTGTCAGGTTTTTATTGTAAAAAGTAAAGAGTGAAGATAAGGAGTAATTGAGGGGGCATGACTTCACGTGTACATCAGAAATATTGTAATTTGAGGGTATTTCATACAACATTCCAATGACTTGCAAACAAAAGAGTATGAGAGATAAGGCTCCCAATTGGTCTGTTTCCAATATCTTTCTGTATGAAACGTCCCCTTAGAAAAATTACTGAATTACTGTGCTGATAAACATCTTACATTATTTGATTTTCACACAGCTGAGCGAAACTGAACGTACTCAGACATTACTCTCTTTACTTGTTCTGATCAACACTAAACTGACACACAATATTTTTAGCGCAACGCAGTCTGACTTTCAAAAATCCCTACAAAAGAATGGCCCTGACTAACATTAACCTATACCTTTCACAAAAATCTTCGTTACTCGCACTACTGCAATACAGCGAGCGCCACTACTGACAGCTAAATAAAAGATTCAAACTACGGAAGGCACTAACTACTGATAGGTATAGTTAGCAAATGAAAGATTTTAATAGAGAACAAACAATGTATTTACCTTAATAGTGTTCAAAAGTGATAATATATATCAGTCCATGATATCCAATATTACAAATTTTCTCTTTCTGATGGACACACTTTCAGATCGTCCACTCTCAAAATTCCGCCATCTCTCTCCCCACATCCACCACTGCTGGCGGCTCACCTCCAACTGCGCAACGCTACACGCTGTTAACAGCCAACAGCCCAACACTACAACAGATAACAACAATGCAAGCCAGCCACAGACTGCACACAGCACAGCCAGTGATTTTCATACAGTGCGCTACATGGCGTTACCAATATAAAAACCTAAACAGCGTACTCACGTAGCCCCCATGCCCCCCACAAAAATTTTACAAATTGTTTAGGGCAGTGGCCAATACAGATTTGAAAATTTTTCATAATCATAATTACAACAACAAAGAAATCAAATGCACACACTTATTGACACAATGTTGGTCAAAAGCTAAAATTTCCTCACAGTCCATAAAGACAGTCCTGATCAGTCATCATAATAGTAATTACAGTTTTTCTACAAAGTCTCATTAGTAAAAGAAATTGCACACAGAAGTAGTGGATATCCATGCAATCTTGAAGATTGTCCTTTCAACAGAAAGACAGTTCTTACTCTTGACATGCAGACAGGTAATGCGCCACAACAGAGCAAACCCACAGCAGAGTCAGTCGAAGGTTTGAAGAATATTGGTAGGTAGGTCATCACAGAGCAGACCCGCTGTAGTCCTGGTAGAGATTACGGTATTAGTGGGCCATCAGAGGTGCAGACCCACTGCAGTTTTTGTAGAAATAATGGTATTGGTGGGTCATCTAAGGTGCAGACCCACTGTAGTCCTTGTAGAAATAATGGTATTGGTGGGTCATCAAAGGTGCAGACCCACTGTAGTCCTTGTAGAGACGGCCAGCAGCCATCTATTGAGACTGTGCAGGTGCACAATCACCATCGAAGAGTCTTGCGAAGAATATAGCACGTCCATAAACCACCACTTGTGCACTCACAAAGTTTTTGGAATTGTCCTTAGAACTAGCAATGCTGTTAACCAGTCCCTTGTTGAATTATCAACACATATGGGAGCACTAACAGTCCTCTTTTTTTTACGTATTGTGCATATACTATGACCAACAGAAACGTGTGCACTGAAATGAAGTTTAATTTGAAGAACTGGTGTCTATACAATTATAAATTTACAACATAAGACTACAATTACAAAGGTACAAAATACATCATTAAAGAACATAACAATATAGATAACATTTGTAGTAAAACAGGCTTTACAAAAGAATAGAAATAAACATGTACATCAGTGTTACAAGGATTATGACATAAGTACATACATAAAAGATCAGAATAACTTTTGAAACATCAACGTCACACATGAGCATTAAAACAAAACAGAATAGATAATGTCTAAACATCTTTACAAAATAAATAACATATTATCAGAAAAATTATACAACATAACTCTTATTAGCTAAACACATAAAGACAGGAAAAACACAAATTCACATAGTGTAATAACACAAAAGTACAGGACAGGGTTTGTTTTCAGTGTGACATTTGGTACTGCAGTCCAACCCAAAACTTTATTCTGTAGATCTTTTCTCTTATTTCAACATTTGTTTGCACAAAAAAATCCTATCCAAGCATGCTTTCTGTATTCTTTCAAAAATAGTTTTTCTCCATTGTACACTACTTTTTTTGGCCAAAACATTTTCTTATAGCTTCTCAATGAATTTCTTTCAAGTCATCATAGTTAGTTTCATATATAGTCTACCACCTCTTAAGCTAACTTAAATCTACTGAGCTCAGATATATATATACACTAAGGGACGAGGCAATGCAGCAGCACACAACAAATTAACACAAACAGCAATGACAAAAAAAAATGCAAATTGGCAAAGCAAGCAGCAGTATATCTAAATTAGCAGAGAAAATGCAACATCGCAACTAATATGAGCCAATGTTCAGCAACAAGAAAAATAAATCAGTAGTAAAACTGGCTTAATAGAGTAATACAAAGTGAAATTCCGTAGCACTATACCTGGCAAACAGCAGCAGCAAATGCAATAAATAATATCTAAACATGACAAAGCTCAAGCAGAAAAAATAGTACACTAAAGACATTAATGCAGATAGGGAATTGTCTATTAGCAGCTTAATGTCTATGTGATTAAATCATGCACCACAACCTATTCTATGAAATAAATTACCAGGTACTTGAAAAGAAAATAATGTATGCAGTTCCTGTGAATGGAAATTTCTTTTTGTGCTCCCTCATTTTTTCGGAACTATATCACAAAAATATTTATATTAGTACATCCATTAAATTTGATTTTAACCAATGCTGCAGTACAGCTTGAAACTAGATATTAAACAAAATGAGCAATCTCTCAACTAGAAAGACAATAGATGTAAAATGTTTCTCTTCATTTCATTAGGCATTTTAGTAAATATCACAAATTACGTGCTCCACAGTGTACTCATATGTTTTCAAGTTTGAGCGTATCGTATTTGCGATGCTTTCTACAAAGAAATGTCAATAGCGAGGATAATGGCCTCCTATTTTTTTCACCTGTGCCTCTGAAAGGCACACACTAATGGCTTTTTTTCCAGGTGACTATCGCTCAGCTGGGCCTCCGCAGCACATTACGTCAAGGTCATCTACCTTCTTTACTGAAATATTTATGGCAGCAGTTTCCACTACAATGACAGTCTCATATACACTCCTGGAAATGGAAAAAAGAACACATTGACACCGGTGTGTCAGACCCACCATACTTGCTCTGGACACTGCGAGAGGGCTGTACAAGCAATGATCACACGCACGGCACAGCGGACACACCAGGAACCGCGGTGTTGGCCGTCGAATGGCGCTAGCTGCGCAGCATTTGTGCACCGCCGCCGTCAGTGTCAGCCAGTTTGCCGTGGCATACGGAGCTCCATCGCAGTCTTTAACACTGGTAGCATGCCGCGACAGCGTGGACGTGAACCGTATGTGCAGTTGACGGACTTTGAGCGAGGCCGTATAGTGGGGATGCGGGGAGCTGGGTGGACGTACCGCGGAATTGCTCAACACGTGGGACGTGAGGTCTCCACAGTACATCGATGTTGTCGCCAGTGGTCGGCGGAAGGTGCACGTGCCCGTCGACCTGGGACCGGACCGCAGCGACGCACGGATGCACGCCAAGACCGTAGGATCCTACGCAGTGCCGTAGGGGACCGCACCGCCACTTCCCAGCAAATTAGGGACACTGTTGCTCCTAGGGTATCGGCGAGGAGCATTCGCATCCGTCTCCATGAAGCTGGGCTACGGTCCCGCACACTGTTAGGCCGTCTTCCGCTCACGCCCCAACATCGTGCAGCCCGCCTCCAGTGGTGTCGCGACAGGCGTGAATGGAGGGACGAATGGAGACGTGTCGTCTTCAGCGATGAGAGTCGCTTCTGCCTTGGTGCCAATGATGGTCGTATGCGTGTTTGGCGCCGTGCAGGTGAGCGCCACAATCAGGACTGCATACGACCGAGGCACACAGGGCCAACACCCGGCATCATGGTGTGGGGAGCGATCTCCTACACTGGACGTACACCTCTGGTGATCGTCGAGGGGACACTGAATAGTGCACGGTACATCCAAACCGTCATCGAACCCATCGTTCTACCATTCCTAGACCGGCAAGGGAACTTGCTGTTCCAACAGGACAATGCACGTCCGCATGTATCCCATGCCACCCAACGTGCTCTAGAAGGTGTAAGTCAACTACACTGTCCAGCAAGATCTCCGGATCTGTCCTCCATTGAGCATGTTTGGGACTGGATGAAGCGTCGTCTCACGCGGTCTGCACGTCCAGCACGACCGCTGGTCCAACTGAGGCGCCAGGTGGAAATGGCATGGCAAGCCGTTCCACAGGACTACATCCAGCATCTCTACGATCGTCTCCATGGGAGAATAGCAGCCTGCGGTGCTGCGAAAGGCGGATATACACTGTACTAGTGCCGACATTGTGCATGCTCTGTTGCCTGTGTCTATGTGCCTGTGGTTCTGTCAGTGTGATCATGTGATGTATCTGACCCCAGGAATATGTCAATAAAGTTTCCCCTTCCTGGGACAATGAATTCACGGTGTTCTTATTTCAATTTCCAGGAGTGTAAAATAAAAAAATTCTAAAGTTAGAAATTTACATTAAAAGTGTGTAGACACAAAATCTGATATATAACAGTGCCCAAAAAGTTTTGTCAGCATTGTGGTAACTAACATTCATGTATGTACACAGATTTCATAACAAAGTACGATTCTTGGTTTCCAACATCCTTTTTCACAAATCAGAGTCCCTAACCACTACTCATTATTCCTTACCTTATTACACATATACATATTTGTCGACACTTCTTCAATATTTCATCATAACAGATACGTAGCATAATCAAATTCCTCATATAGTATCAGCTTATTGGTCATAAATATACCTCAACAGCATAATACACATTGTCATCATAAAAACTCAGCCAAATCTCAAAAACGTCGTAGCTTCCTGCAATAATTTCAAAACCTAAAGAACAGTATCTGCTCATTTCAATAGTGTCGTCTACCTCAAACGTACTTTAAAAATCGTGATCCCATACCAAATATAAAATTCAAAGCTCTCATAGTATCACAATGGTTCCGACAAAAATACGAACAGTTCACAAAGTACAGACAAAATACAATTTCGTAAGTGTGGAGTTATCCAACAGTGTAATTGCGTAAACATGTGTCACTGACGTAGTAAAAAAAATCTTTGTTTCTCTGTTAAATAATCAGATAGCTGTGTAATTCTGTGTTAGGAAATATGATACCGATGTGTAAAATTGTATAAGCAAATACCATATTAGCTAAGGCTCCTTGTCAAACACCGGTACACAAAGTAAGCGTGTACCCCACTGAGGATTAATGTAATTATACCCTCAGGTGTTGCAGATTACGGCAATGGAATGAAATGTATCACGGAAAACTTTCTTTGTAATTCAAAAATCTTTAAAAATAAATGTTTTAGGTACAAAATTAATCACTCAAATGCGTGTCCTTTAGCGCTAAATGTGCGTCTTGCTATAAGCAAAGTTCTGCTGAAGTCAGTGTACTCACCTCATCATAAACAAAAGTGAAATGCTTTGCGTATAGATATCGTAGTTATTATGCTTATTGCCATGATGAAGAAAGTACTGTACTGTAACATATTGGTGTGCTACGGAAAAGGCTCTCTCATTGTAGCTATACCACAAAAGTTACTACTAAATCATTTTTTTTTACTTTCCAGAATAATACATAAAAACTGTGCAGATATAAAACAGATACACCGCAAAAGCAACAATGTAAATTGTGTCACACATAAGTAGCGTAGTGATATAATCGTGTATCTGTCAAAGAAACCAAATACTAAGTCATATTTAATCTCACAGAAAGTACTTCAAATAAAGAATGTCTTTTCAACTAAACCAAAATGTTGCATTAAAATCTCATTAGCAGTATATATTCTAAGTATGTAAGCCTTATAGTCGTTATGTAATCGTGCAATTAACAAGCAAGAATGTACACACACAATAACACCGTGTCCTCTGTTTACTGTAACAATGCATTCGTAATTTCTGTTTAAATAAGTTCTTTTGGTGCCTGACTGGATATTTAACTTCAGACATTGTTGCATGTTAACAGATTCTAAGTCTGACAAAGCATATTAGAAATGTGAAGTGAAAAGTTTTATCGCAAAGACAAAGTTAAAAAGCAGATTATCTTTCAATAAACGGCTTACATGTGAAATGTGGTGTAAACCTTTACTCTTCCTAGTACACAGAGTTTGAACTTCAACGCAATTATCATGTGGTATACGTCGTATTCTGTAAAGTCCATTGTAAACTAGAAAGAATTTGTGACTCAAGTGTTTCTTCTTATGCGACAATGAATGAACTTTAATGAGGGCTTTCTGACCAATACATAATTCTTTGCATTTGCTTTACTGTGTAGTTTTCTCCTTTTGTCTGCTGCAGATTTTATATTTTTAATAGCCAAATCAATTATGTCTTTGTGTCGAAGTTTTCGTGTATTCGGGAAAGGTACAAGCTCTCTGATTCTGTTCGGTGGTTCTTCATTCTTCAGCACAAGAGTACGTGGTAAAGCAGTGGAGTCATGAGGCATTTCATTCAGCACGTTTTGAAATAAGTGTAAATATCTGTCCCAATGCTGATGCTTTCTGTGACAATAAAGTCTGCAACGCTTATTGATTTCTTTCATAATCCGTTCAGACGGGTTACAATGTGGTGAGTACAATGAAATAAAAACAGATTTGATTTTATGATTCCGAAGCATGAGTGACCAAACAGCAGATTTGAATTGCGGTCCGTTATCTGAAATGACTTTAGCAACATGGCTAAGTCCACGTAAGAAATTTCTAACAAAGGCGTTGGATACAGACCGTCCAGTGGCTTTACGTAACGGAGTGAAAGAAACAAATTTTGAAGTAAGTTCAACAGCGACTAGAACGTACGAAAATCCATTCGATGTTCTCACAAGGGGTCCCAAGAGATCAACAGCAGGAAATTCTTTTAATTTAGAAGGAATGATAGGAAACAACGGAGCACGATGTGAGATAGTAGATGGTTTCACCTTTTGACAAAGTATACAAATAGACAAGGTTCATCGAATTCTCTTTTCCATATTGCTAAAATAACAAGTCGTTCGAAGAATATGATAACATTTTCGTGAACCAAAATGTGCGTAGCTGAAATGAATGTACCAAATGAGTTTATTAACAAAATCATCTGAAATGCGAAGTACCCATAGCTTGTCATCAACAGTGCAGCGTTTGAAGAGTATGTTGTTTCTAACCAGATAATAAAGCCGAATTTGAGTGTGTGTCTTTTCATGCGATTTACTTTTGATGTCTTTCCAAATCGGGTCTTTATCTTGTTCATGAGCAATGTCCTTTAAAGATGTGGTGATGAAGTTTTCAAAAGCGACTTTCTGAATGTAAAGAATACTGAGATTTTTCTCCAGGTTGCCTTTTGTGTTACTTTTTGTCAAGTCCAGCCGGTGCGCGTGGCAGTGCGTCCGCAACAATGTTCTCCTTGCTGGCTATGTAGACTATGGTGAAGTGGAATTCTTGCAGAAACAATGCCCAACGTTTTAACCTGTCATGATTTAATTTTGAACAGATAAGAAATTGTAATGTACGATGATCACTGTATACTTTTACGTGCTTACCAGAAATAAAGAAACGGAATTTGTTAAATGCCCAAACGATAGCTAAAGCTTCTACTTCAGTAACGGAATAATTTTTTTTTCAGATTTTGTTAGCACTCTGCTAGCAAAAGCAATGCTTTCTTGAACACTAGTGTCATTTTTGTGGCTTCTTGAAGTAAATGGGCAGCGAGACTGATTTTAGAAGAATCCGTGCTAAGGCAGAAATCTTGTGACAGATCTGTATGAGCTAGTATTGGCGCGTTAAGTAGCGATTCTTTCAAAGAACTGAATTCCAACTGTGTTTGTTCGTCCCAGTACCAGCTCCAAATAGTATTTTTCCCAGTGAGAGAACAAAGTTTTGGTGTAACAAGAATTTGCATATTCAGAAAACGACGGTAAAAATTTACGAGACCTAGAAAACTGCGGACTTGTTTTTTTGTGGACGGAACTGGAATGGCTCTGATTGCTTCTAAGTTTTCAGGATCCTGCTGAATACCTTCAGAAGAAATAATATTTCCCAAAAACTTCACCTTTGTCCTACCGAATTCAGACTTTTCCAAGTTAACTGTAATTCCAGATTCTGCAAAAATATGTAACACGCTGTTGAGGATGCGATTACCTCGTTCCCTTGAGGCTTCTGCTATCAGAATATCGTCCACATATAAGGTTATGTGACGTTTTAAGAGCTCAGGTAATATGGAATTTAGCCCGCAAATGAATGCTGCCGATGAAATGTTCAAATCAAAAGGAAGTTTCCGAAAATGATAATAAACGCCGAAACAAAGGAAAGTTGTGTATTTTCTACATTCTGGATGAAGTTCGATCTGATAAAAGCTGGATCTGAGATCAATAGAATACAACACTTTTACACCATAAAAATTTTGAAGAAATTCTTCCATCGTTTGCGGCCTGTCTGTTTCAGGAATGATGATAGTATTGATTTGTCTCTAATCTAAGACAAGCCTGATCGATACATTTTTCTTCTCAACAACATGTAATGGATTGTTGTATGAGCTTACTGCAGGCTCAATAATGCCCTCGTCAAGCATAGATTGTATTTCTGTTCTAACACGGTCCCTATTATGTGCTGGAATTACGTATGGTCTAACACAAAATTTAGTATGCTCACGTACACGAAATTGGTATTGAAATCCCTTGATTGTTCCTGTTTTGTAAGTAAAAGCATTAGAATGTGCTTGTAAAATCTCAGAAAGGTCTTGCCTATCAGTGTCATTACAATTCTCAATTGTTTGAATTTTATTCTGAATTAACTCATTAGTATCAAATGCGCCGTCGATATTATCCCTGTCAGTACTTGCAGAGTGATTGTTAGCGTCAAGTTCCGTCGAAAATTCCGAACTGTTGTCTAACAGGAGGAAAAGCCGATTAATTTCTTCGTCATGGTTTGAGAGCCAATCTTCAAATTTCAAAAGCTATTGACTTACTTTCTTTCTCTAAACTTATTTCAGCATAGTGAAAGTTTAAGATCGCTTTGTACTCATTCAAAAAGTCTACTCCCAATATAATTTCCGTCAACAATAATGGAACAATAAGAAAGTTCATAGATAAGCTGTGGCTTTGACAAAAGAATTCTAAGTTGGTTTGTTGGCGTACATCTACACTTTTTCCAAAGATTGCAACTTGTAATTTAATCTTATGTAACGGAAGTGTGGGGCAATCGTTCGATATGTTGCATTTGCTAAAGGCTGTCTCACTAATTACTGAAATGGGACTGCCAGAGTCAAGGACTGCCGTAAATTTTACGTCATTTACTGTAATGTGAATCACAGGATATGCACTGTTGTTATGTTTTACGTCGTGTTCCTGGAGTAAGATGTCCCTAATGTCTTCCATTTTTACGTAATTGCAAACTACGGCAGCTGCGTAGTCAGTTTCATAAGTACGTTTTATGGCTGCCAGCGGTATGAGTCATTGCCTATTGTCTGTTGGCGCGCGTCGTTATTGGGATTTGGAGACCTAACTTCTACAAATTCAACTTCTCGAGAGGGCCCTGCCCTGTTTGAATCCCACCAGTTCTGATGCAATTCAGGTCTGTCGTTACGATCATATCGTCTGTCGTCATGTCGGTAGATTCCATAGTTTCTTTCATGTCGGTCACGTGGTGGAGAATTTCTCCGTGAATCGTAACTGCTCGCTGGACCGCTGCGCCTAAAGTTATTCTGTCTACTTGATAATATTTATTTTGGTTCCTATATTGTCTCTTTCTCTGATTATCTCTGTAATAGTCACTACCGCGGAGAGGTGATCTTTCCCTGTAATTATTACTACTCTGCCAACGGTTGTCATACGGGTGGTGTCTGTTTTGGTCACGATTTGAGTTGTGAGAATTGCCTTCTCGTGTCCAGTTATTATTTCTTTCATCGCGGAATTGCGACGGATGTGACCTGTAATTGTTGTGTTCCTGTATTCGCGTTCCGCGATTGTCAGTGTCAATTTCTAATTCTTGTAAGAGTCCCTGAAAAGCTTCAATGTCGTCTTTGCATCGTCCTGCCAAAAATATATGTCGTAAATGTTCAGGTAATTTGATTAAGCAAATGCTGATGAGTTCTGAGGGGCTGTATGGGTTTGACAGGCACTGATTATTCTGCAATATGTCTTCAAAATATTTCACAGGATTGGAAAATTCAGATTGTTCGAAATGTTTCATCATTATGATGCTATGTTTTACTCGGTCTTGTGTAGCTCGAGACCAATATGCTGAGAGTAAGGCACGATAAAATTCTCCTTCACTGTGGCAATCGTGAATGACCGATCGCATTCTTACAGCTGGTTCATTCTCGAAATAGCCACACATAAATTCTAATCTGTGCTCTAATGACCAGATGGAAGGAAAACAATGAGAGAATTGATGAAGCCACGCTTGCCGGAATCCTTAAATGTTTTGAATATACGTGTAGTAATAAACAGCTTATAGTCAAAATCATCATGTCGGCAGGTCGCATATCGGTCATTGTTACGTCGTTTTGGCGGTTCCATCTCAAAATTCGGCGTACCTTGCACATTTCTTTCATAATTTCCGAAGTGCTCTGTGTTATTATTTAGTGACTGTTCCGTATTTCCATGTCCCCCTCCCGTATTGGAGCGCGAGTGTACTTTGGCGTTGCGTATTAATTTAATTCTGATTTTGTTTGAATTTCTTAATTTGTTCGCACTCTTCTGTGTCATTAAAGACTACCGGTTTTGTGTCATGCAGATTATCATCTACCTTCGTAGATAAATTATTTAGCTTATCCGAAAGTTCAACTACTTTCTCTGATAATGAACTAATTTCCTCCATGTGTCTTTCTGAACCAATTTTCAGAGTATCTACTGTGTTCCTGAGTTTTTGCAAGTTGCGTAACCGAATCGATAGATGCAACTGAGTCAATTTTAGCTTGCAAGGTCTCATGATTTTCATGAACAATAGTTTGCAGTTCTTTTATGGCTGCTTCTTGATTCTGTAATGCATTTTCATGCCGCGAAAAAAAAGGCTGAAAATGCTCACAAATTTGTGTTTCTACGTCGTTACAGACTTTTTGACATTTCGATTCAATGTTATGTAACTCAGTAGTTAAATCTTCACGTGTTTGTTCAAGCGTGGTGTCTAACGTCCGAAGATTTTGTTCCATTGTGTCTAACTTTTGAAGCTTTTGCTGCGTTTGTCTCTGAATTTGTTCCATTGTGTCTAACTTTTGAAGCTTTTGCTGTGTTTGTCTCTGATTTTTTTCCATTTGTTGTATTAATTGCAATAATAATGTATTAGTGTCTGGAACCTGTTTGTCTATGCTTTTTGGCAGTGCATTTTCAACGGTAAAATTCACATTTTGACAAGCAGAAAATGTGTCTTGACCCATTTGAGAAAACGTTGAAAACCCAAAACCTGAGTCTACAGTATTTGCAATATTGTGTTCTGTCATTTCGGATTCCTGAGGCGAGCTGTTGGCGACCGATCGATCGATAATGCTTCCCTGTTCACTACTTGTTTCACTGTCTACACCATTATTTGCCGCCCGCTCCATTTCTCAATGTACAATTACCAAATTACTACTTTGAATGTCTGTTAATTCATTACACAGTGGTGCTGATAAGCTAAAAAATCTACATGCATGCCACAACTGTCTTACTGCACAACAATGAAAGACTGCAACTACAAAGGAGATTCTCTCGACAATTACGCGCTAGCAATAAACAAAAGCTACACTAATTACACAAACTACAAGGAAAAAAATCAGAAGATTCCAGTGAGGTATCCTCAGATAAGGTTCGACATATGGAACGCCCCCTTAGAAAAATTAATGAATTACTGTGCTGAAAAACGTCTTACATTATTTGATTTTCAAACAGCTGACGAAAACTGAACGTACTCAGACATTACTCTCTTTACTTATTCTGATCAACACTAAACTGACACACAATATTTTTAGCGCAACGCAATCTGACTTTAAAAAATCCCTACAAAAGAATAGCCCTGACTAACATTAACGTATACGATTCACAAATCACTTACCTCACAAAAATCTTGGTTACTCGAGCTACTGCAATACAGCGAGCGCCACTACTGACAGCTAAATAAAAGATTCAAACTACTGAAGGCACTAACTACTGATAGGCAAGATTTTGTAGATAACAAACAATGTATTTACCTTAATAGTGTTCAAAAGTGATAATACACTCCTGGAAATTGAAATAAGAACAACGTGAATTCATTGTCCCAGGAAGGGGAAACTTTATTGACATATTCCTGGGGTCAGATACATCACATGATCACACTGACAGAACCACAGGCACATAGACACAGGCAACAGAGCATGCACAATGTCGGCACTAGTACAGTTTATATCCACCTTTCGCAGCAATGCTGGCTGCTATTCTCCAATGGAGACAATCGTAGAGATGCTGGATGTAGTCCTGTGGAACGGCTTGCCATGCCATTTCCACCTGGCGCCTCAGTTGGACCAGCGTTCGTGCTGGACGTGCAGACCGCGTGAGACGACACTTCATCCAGTCGCAAACATGCTCAATGGGGGACAGATCCGGAGATCTTGCTGACCAGGGTAGTCGACTTACACCTTCTAGAGCACGTTGGGTGGCACGGGATACATGCGGATGTGCATTGTCCTGTTGGAACAGCAAGTTCCCTTGCCGGTCTAGGAATGGTAGAACGATGGGTTCGATGACGGTTTGGATGTACCGTGCACTATTCAGTGTCCCCTCGACGATCACCAGAGGTGTACGGCTAGTGTAGGAGATCGCTCCCCACACCATGATGCCGGGTGTTGGCCCTGTGTGCCTCGGTCGTATGCAGTTCTGAGTGTGGTGCTCACCTGCACGGCGCCAAACACGCATACGACCATCATTGGCACCAAGGCAGAAGCGACTCTCATCGCTAAAGACGACACGTTTCCATTCGTCCCTCCATTCACGCCTGTCGCGACACTATTGGAGGCGGGCTGCACAATGTTGGGTAGTGAGCGGAAGACGGCCTAACGGTGTGCGGGACCGTAGCCCAGCTTCATGGAGACGGTTGCGAATGGTCCTCGCCGATACCCCAGGAGCAACAGTGTCCCTAATTTGCTGGGAAGTGGCGGTGCGGTCCCCTACGGCACTGCGTAGGATCCTACGGTCTTGGCGTGCATCCGTGCGTCGCTGCGGTCCGGTCCCAGGTCGACGGGCACGTGCACCTTCCGCCGACCACCGGCGACAACATCGATGTACTGTGGAGACCTCACGCCCCACGTGTTGAGCAATTCGGCGGTACGTCCACCCGGCCTCCCGCATGCCCACTATACGCCCTCGCTCAAAGTCCGTCAACTGCACATACGGTTCACGTCCACGCTGTCGCGGCATGCTACCAGTGTTAAAGACTGCGATGGAGCTCCGTATGCCACGGCAAACTGGCTGACACTGACGGCGGCGGTGCACAAATGCTGCGCAGCTAGCGCCATTCGACGGCCAACACCGCGGTTCCTGGTGTGTCCGCTGTGCCGTGCGTGTGATCATTGCTTGTACAGCCCTCTCGCAGTGTCCGGAGCAAGTATGGTGGGTCTGACACACCGGTGTCAATGAGCTCTTTTTTCCATTTCCAGGAGTGTATATATATCAGTTCATGATATCCAGTATTACGAATTTACTCTTTCTGATGGACACACGTCCAGATCGTCCGCTCTCAAAATTCCGCCATCTCTCTCCCCACATCCACCACTGCTGGCGGCTCACCTCCAAGTGTGCAACGCTACATGCTGTTAACAGCCAACAGACCAACATTACAACAGGCAACAACAATGCAAACCAGCCACAGACTGCACACAGCACAGCCAGTGATTTTCATACAGTGCGCTACATGGTGTTACCAATATAAAAACCTAAACAGCCTACTTACATCTCTGCTTTGATTGGGTGGAGATAAGGGGGAGGGGAAAGGGAGGGGGCATGGGGAGAGGCTTCTTTTTTAATTTCTTAGGCTATTTTCTACTAATACACTCTGAAGATAAGAGGTAGGAGGGGGTTATAAAGCTTCCTGTTTCCATGTGGACTGGGGAAAGGGGTTTTAAATTTTCTATTAACAGAAGTGCACCTTTCCCGACGTTTTCGATTTATATTACTACACAATGATTGGCGGAAAATAAGGAGTATTGCACAGTGTGATTGACTGGAGTCAGAGAGAGGGGGGATCTTTAATTTTCCACTAATGCAACTGGATATCTTCGCCATCTTATTACAGGTTTATGACTGGCTAGAGATAAGGAGGCGAGAGAGGAGTGGGGAGAGGAGAGAAGGGGGAAGGAGATGTGTCTTCACATGGATTAGGATGATATCACTGATAACAGTGGCGAATTAAGGCATTACTGATACAGATGACGATGTGGTGAAGTCACTGACCTATTATATCTAACCTCCTCTTCAGTACATTGCTAATCATGTCAACTTTGACTGACCCGAAAAACTGGACATAACTTCACAGCTGCAAAAGAAATTTAATCCTTTGGTGTCCCAATTCTGACAGCAAATTTTGAGGCCAGTTTCCATTTTAAAGGACACAAGACAAGGATTGATGATACTTCAGATCTTATCTCACCAGGGAAGAGGAGGGTCTATTGAAATATGGGCATATAATTGTGCTCTTGTAAGTATAGAACGGTACCAGTGAAATGCTGCCTGCTTGGTTCCCTTCCACATTATGCTAACTTGGGTTACAGAACTTTATACTGGACACCCCTTGTCATTTTTACTTTAATTATACGTCCCAATAACCTATTAGTGATAAGTCAATGATATTTCACATTACAGTTTATCGCTACTGTTGTTTAATTTTTATGTACTAAAATAAAAAAGGTAAAATTAGACAAATTCGGGAGAGGAATTTAAAAGGGAGGAGAATGGAGACCAATTTGAGGACCTGACAAAAGTGAAAGAATCATATAGCAGTTTATGGAAAGCTACAGCATTATGAATAGTGAAGCGGACTGAGCACAGTCAAAACGAAAATGAAATCGTTGAGGCATAATGCAAAGATAATTCACCAAAAGACTAGGAAAAACCCTCCAATAAATAGTTAATAAAAGAAGAGAAACAGATGTAACACCCTTCTGAAATCACTGATGTGAAGTCGAACTCATCACTGTAAGTGGCTATTTCATCATATTGTTATGGCACAGAATAATTTCGATACACATGCCTAATTTTTTTAAAGTTCTACTCGGCTCAGAGCCCTGGAGCTTGGAGCTGGTGTGCCAGCCAGAATCTGAACGAGGCTTACCACTAATGTAGCGGAAGGCTGGGCACCAAATGAATGAAGGAAGCAAAAGCGCAAACGCTGCAGTGTTACATAACAGGACAGTGTAAAGTAACAGTCCGTAACTCCAAGGGACGGAGGGCCACTGCAGTAGTCTAACGTTGCAGAAAGACCCGAGCTCGGCGACACGAAATAATCATTGAACAACCATAGCAAGGCAAAATGAGACTAATAAATGAGGGAAAATTCGATAATGCAGCCGCAGCCATCGCATCATAGGTGTGGGCTTGGCTCTATAAACAATACGGCTTTCAGAGCTCAAAGACACATCCAGGCGTGCTGCCATTCTGTCTGTGTCTCAAGAACCAGAGAGAATGATCCTCTACTGAGTTTCAGTGAAACTACAACAAGTTGATTGATGATGATCTGCCCGCTACCTGCTTGCTGAATTCAGCGCCGTGGTCAGATATTGCTCTTACTGGGATGTCTTGGATGAGCAGAAGACTGGTGTGCCGCCAACCCTGATCCACTGAGGGTCAATCACTTGTGATCTGCAAGCTGCTATGTCAACACTGTCCAGGCATAGCCCCCTGGCCGACTCACGAACATCTGCTGCAGTCTCGTTTTGGACCAAGACCTAGTTTTCACGCCAACTGACAACCTGGACCACACAGTCCGCCATCTCCACCTACGCGCTCTACGGGCTGTCTACGAGAGCGCTGAGATGTTAAGGACGCAATAGACCGCTGAAACATTTGGGGCGAGGGCCACCTGTCCACCTCCACGCAGCCACCAGAACAACACACGGTAGCAACTCACTGACCCGTGGCACCAACATCCTGACTCGCTGACTGGATGTGTCAGCGCTTCATCGCAGTTTCAGGTTACGTCCAGCTGCTGTTAGACGCTCTGACACACTTCATAGCTCAATAAACCCATCGTTTTACAGGTACCGCTGACTCGCTTGTAAGATACCCGTTATTTTCAGACCACGTTTTGTTTACTTATTTTCCAGCTTTAGATTGTACATCTCGTCACAGATAACAGTACCATACAGTAAGCTCAGGCAACAAAGCAGAATGCATTGCAGGAAGTGAGAATTCAGTTCCCATCCTAGCTGAAGTAGCTGCTGGACCATTTGACGTTGCCAGTGGATAGTGGGGTGAGGTGCTGTGGCTAACTGAGAGAAACTTACATCAGTGTATGATACATATGGAAACCACAGCCATTCTGGCTCACAGCGAGTGATTTTGTTTAATAAATATTTGCTAATATTAGCCACTTTTTCCACTACAAATGTTAGGAGAAGCCTACTGGTCGTAAATACTTTCTTGCAACAATATTACGATGCAAGAAAGCAGTCGTTTGAATGTACATATGAACAATGTTTAAGATAACGAAGTTGTACGAACAGCTATGATGTTTCATGATTGTAACTGTGAAATTTCGACTGTGTAGTATAGTCGTCAGTCGCCGATAGGAAGCCTTCCGAATTAGTTCTGTTGTAAGACCATGCTCTCGGTTCCGGGTTAGATTCCCGGCGGGTCAGGGAGTTTCACCTGCCTCGAAGTGTGTTTGTGTTGTCGTCATCATTTCATCATTATTCATGAAAGTGGCGAGATTGGACTGAGCAAAGGTTGGGTATTTGTACGGGCGCTGATAACCGCGCAGTTGAGCACCCAACAAATCAATCATCATCATCATCATCATCATCATCAAGAAATTGCTACTTTTGAGTTAATAAATAATAGATTGTTTAATTATTGCCAGACTAGAGTGTTTTCGTAAATGAACACATCATAACGACATCTGTGAACATAATTGCAAGTAATATATCTTCTCACATCATGACGTAGCATTACAGATTATAAAACTATACTTTCCAGAGAATCCGATGGTGCTGATACAGCTTCTGCGAGGGACATCAATTACGAGAGCTTTTCGGTAAAACAGGTAGGAAGAAATTCTATGTGGATGACCCACTAAGATAAGCCAAGGACGGTTTGTCTTCATCTCTGCAAGTGTTTGGTGGAAAAGCACAGCATGTCATACCGTCTCTTATGCCATCTTCTATGAACTCACTAACTAAATAGAGACACTTGAGGAAGTGTAGTAACTTTGGGGATTTTGCTTTTGGGATTCCTGATGGGTTAATCAGATCGTATTTTGATAAATGTCAGCGAACGCATTGAGAGGGGAAACCTATCGCATTTGGATACCTTGTGGCGGATATATTTGACATTTTCGGAGTAGGAAACTCTGACAAATTTGGATAATTTGCGGCGGAAGGAACTACGTTCTGTAGATTTCTGTTAAAAATAGGAATAGTAGTGTAGCAAGCGCAACGGAGAAGGAAGGGGATATGAACATTAAGGGTAAAATGTAACTGAAATTTATGATTTCCGGGTAGCCACATTAAAACTGTGCACACCATGAAGTCCGAAAAGTGTGTTGCGAATCGTAATAAGTCCCCATAGTAGAAAATATAATCGCGTGCAAGGATCACGATCATTTCGAGAGTGAAACTAACGAACGACCACTGAGAAGACATTGTGGTGGGGAAGAAAGAAGGTATCAGCTTGAAGCGCAGCAAGGATAGCATCGCAGCGTGCCGGCATCGCGTGGTAAGCAGCTCAATTCAGCGTGGCGCCAGATAAAGGGTGCGCTGGAGGCGCATGCGCAGACGCCCGGAGTTCGACAGACGGCGAGAAACTGGAGTATTACATTGACCACAAAGTACTGAAACCTATACACAGTAAGTTAGAATTCATTTCGAGTGTATAAAGATTGTATTATTGATAATGTAATATCGCTTACAAGCGGCAAAGTAAATCAATTGGAATGAGTGACTTAAGTGAAAGCGCAGACCAAAATCTGGCTCAAGAAAACCTAGATTTATGAAAGAATGGTGACATGTTTCCTCTTGTAAATCTAAGGAAGGGGCAGCTATTAGAATGAGTAATGCAACAGGAAACGAGGAGCAAGAAATGCCATTAGACATTTTAGAATAAACAGTAAACATGGTTGAATCATACACTCAGTCACTTTTCAGTGAGGAAATCACCTCAGGAGATGAAACTAGCAAGATTCAGGACATAGAATTTAATATGCAGGAAATGTTTTCAGCTCTAATGAACAAAACAGAACAAACTGTTAGGAACACTAAACAACAGTTAATGAAAGTCATTCAAGAAACTAACAAAAGGTCAATACTAAGTCAGAGGAATGAATCAGAGAGGCTGTATTTTACACGAAAAGTTTAGTGAGAAAGTTGAAAACGTGATGTGTCAATCTCCAATTTAACCAAAAAGATCGATGTATTTGGGTCATCATTATCCAATCGAACAGATAGTACAGAATTTTGAAACAACTGTTACTAAAGACATATTTGATACTTTAGCTTGTATTCAGTTAGAATTAAGTGATTTTATTGCCAGAAGCACTTATATCTTTGCTGAAAGGGCAGAAAGAAAGTTTAATTCGAAATTAAGAAAGTTTGTTGCAGTAAATAATAACAGTGGAAACAGTAGCAATGGTTCAAATGGCTCTGAGCAGTATGCGACTTAACTTCTGGGTCATCAGTCGCCTAGAACTTAGAACTAATTAAGCCTAACTAACCTAAGGACATCACACACATCCATGACCGAGGCAGGATTCGAACCTACGACCGGATCGGTTGCTCGGCTCCAGACTGTAGTGCCTAGAACCCCACGGCCCCTCCGGCCGGCACAGTAGCAATGATGACCACTGTTTCAAGTTGTGTACGTTCCGTGACTTCCCAGCAAAAGAGAGGCCACGTACCAAGGCATTTGTAAAACGGTTTCGAGCTGTATAACCAGAGATGTGGGATGACAGGAGGAAGACAGGTTGTCACCAGCAGAATGGAAGGACAAGCTCTGTCATGGGGGATGAGAGCAGGAGAATCGTGTCAATCAGACGAGGAGTCTATTAAAAAGTCCTTAGACAAACTGGTCTAACAGTTCACAATGTAACGTAAGAAACAGTCATTTTCAGGGGAGAAATTTCTTGGGCAGTTGGTATGACAGATTATTTCCAAAGTTCCTGTGAAAAGACTCTATATCTAGGTAATCCATTTAGTGAAGCGGACATTATTGCGGTAGTATTGGACAAACTGCCAGTGAATTTACAAGAAAAGTTAATAGAAATTCTTAGAAAGAAAACTACGGATATTTTGCAAGTATTAGACCAGATAGAAAGTCTATCAGAGGACTACACAACCAATAACTGTTGAAGAGGTGTGAATTGGATGGTAACATAAAAGAGAAACTCGCAGGATCGTGGCGGTAATCATAATGAGACAAGGTAAAACGAGGAGCACAATAAGGGTTTTAATGGGAGTGGAAGAGGAGTACGGAGCCGTCAATACGAAGAACCGAACGAAAGAAACGATGGTGACAGAGTAGAAAAAGATCGCAGAAGATATGGCTACGATAGGAAAACTAGAAAAGGGTTTGTGTAGGGTCCAAACGCAAACTCATGTGACTGATGTACCAGTGGCAATGAAACGGTTGATAAAAGAAGATTCTGGGGATATTAGAAAAGCTCTCTTTGAGGAAGATGAACTTAACAAGTAAAGAGGAATACCAGCCTACAGTAGCCGTGCGGGGTAGCCTCGTGGTCTGAGGCGCCTTGCCACGGTTCGCGGGGCTCGCCCCGTCTAAGTTCCTCGGGCATGGGTGTGTGTGTTGCCCTTAGCGTAAGTTAGTTTAAGTTAGATTAAGTAGTGTGTAAGCCTAGGGACCGATGAGCTCAGCAGTTTGGTTCTACAGGAACTTACCACAAATTCCCAAATTTCCCACCTAAAACAGAGGTGAAAATTAAGGGTATTAAGGTAGTTGAGGTCATTGATACAGGTGTAGTGTAACAGTGCGAACTACAGCCAAATAGCAAATAAAGAAGTACCAATGGTAGCATTGCAAGGCGGTAACGTTAGCGGTGCATTATATGGCAAGAGTTAAATTATAAAAAAAAATCAAGTGTTATTGGAAATAAGGGTACAAGGAGTAGTATTAGAGGTTAGTGCTATGGTGGTCCCAGATCTTTGCATTGGACTGATAACAGAGACTGATTTACATATTGATGGACCACACAACTGTCATGGATTTAGTGAAAGGTAGCATCACCCTGACAGTAAACTTTACACAAAGTACAATTCAATTTGGTAATGTAGCTAGTCTTAAACCGATAAATACTGTGGGAGTGTTTCAATGGGAGGTTGAGAAAGAGGAAAGTCTTTTACAAAAGAAAAGGAATAATCATAAACAAAATAAGGTTGGAGCAGAGATAGCAGATGAGATAAGAGGTAAAGTGAAAAATATTGATGTCATGGATCAAGATGGGAAAGCAGAACTGCAAAATTTTCTATTTTTCTATTTTTAAAATAAAAGAGTGTGTTTTCTAATAAACAAGGATTACTAAAGGGTGAACATTAAGAGTTGAAAGTAAAGCCACATTCAATAACCGAGATACCATCGTCTAAATTGCTGACAAGTAAGAGGCTGAAAGTATGATCGAACACTTGCTGAACTTTCCAAAAAGGACTGACATGGCTTTGGAGAAAAAGCGTAAACTAGCTTTGGAGAGGTTTGTGGCAAAAGGAGAGTCTCGAAAGGCGAGAGATGACAGGAAAGACCTACCAAAGGAATATATCGGGGGACATTTTGTATTAGTAAGAGCTCATAGGAAATCGTTTAAAGTAGGCACTAAAATGAAGGAATTTTACGAAATCTGTGAAGGCCCATACGTGGTGAGCAGGGTACCACTTCCAAAGGTAGCAGGAGTGGCACATTCTCAATCCAAAGTAATAAAAGATACAGTATAAACAACGTGGTTGATGTTAAGAGATACCATAGTAGCCGAAGGGAAGCCTGCCGGATCTGACAAGTTTGAACACTAGCTATCAACGAGAATATCACTCTGGCAAATAAAGATATCAAGTCTACTTAAAAGACTCAGACAAGTAGCATACTTCACTGAACGTTGAAGGAGTTTAACAGTGTTAAGAGAAAAACTAGTTTTCAGGATTACGAAAAACGTGTGTTTAGTTCTTTGTTTCTACACAGAAAGCAGCAGTAGTTGAATGAACTCCGAGAGAGATAAGTCAGGTGCATTGTGGCGTCGCCGAGGCATTTAAAGCGCCCGGGCAGCTTGGGCTATGGTAATGGCCTTTGAAGGGCGTGGCCAACAACTGACGAGGCCACGGTATGAGAATAAATGAATGCCGAAATGACGTCATCAAGGACGCGTTTGTTAGTACACAAACCAGGTAAATGATATTGACCTCAAAAAATGTGGATAAACGAACTTCATACACATAGCTCATGCAACTGTTTTCATGTAGGAAATTATTATTTATGGTAGAGTGATCAATTAAAGAATAATAATGGAGTAATCAGTTAACAGACTTAGAATCTCAAAAAAATGAGATAGTGAAAATGTAAGTGTATAATATAATGAAGGTGTTGTTTATTGTGGACTAATTAGTTACAAAAGTGGATTTTAAGACAAAGAGTTGACTTAACAAAGTGATAGCTTCATTTTCTTTTTAATTTGCTTCTTGGGCGGAAGATGGAAATGGGACATGTAAGCGGTTGTTGTTATCCTGTTTTGAAATATATGCTTTTGTTGTGCCTACTCGTACTAAACTTAATGGTGCCTGGAAAAACGGGGATATTCGGAATACATGTAACCAGATGACGGGCACTAAGAGCCAAACAGATGAGCAGTAAGCAACGAGAGACGCAGTTGGCATACACGAACGTAGCCTCCATCAGGGACAGACGATGAACAGGAGCAGCGACTCATCCTGGCGAGTAGAATTGCTTCAAGCAAAAGTAATGCGAGTCAGTGTCACGAGTTATCAGAGAACGGTATTGAGTCGTAAGGGCTCCTAACATTATGTTGTGATGAACTATGCACCATGACATGGCAAACAGAAGCAAAATTTCCCGTGTGTATCGTGTATAATATAGATTTGTTTTGGAGTGCGTCCGCCTTCAGAAAACACAATTTTTTTTCTTTTCTTCTGTTTCCCAGACATGTTTCGATGAAGTTTCAGCATAATCAGTGGGGTTTTATTTCCTTTCTGTTAGTGGCAAATTGATAGGGTCAGTATTGCCTCACGTTTATCCCTGGATTTCATGCTTCATGCTTCAGTTCGGCCTCTACCAATTGCGCCATTCATCTGCAGCTAATTCGTGTCATCAATATACAACCACGACGCATTAAACTACATCTCAAATAATGTAATGATAGTTTCAAATTGCAGTTGTTTATCAAGAACTATTGGCACAATTGCAGCTAATTCGTGTCATCAATATGCGACCAAGACGCATTAAACTACATCTCAAATAATGTAATGATAGTTTCAAATTGCAGTTGTTTGACGAGAACTATTAGCACAATTGCTTGCAAGATTGTTGAGTGTAGCACCAGTAATAGACAAGAAACTGATTAGCTTATTTCCTTGCGTTACTTAAAAGATTTCATTAGTATCCTACCAAAAATCGGGTTACTAGAGTTCTTGGAACTACTGGAAATGCAACTGAATGGATCAATGTACGGTTTGGCACGCCGATGACATCGACCTTGAAACAGCTTCTATAAGTAAAAATTACCCGTTCACTACCAGTTACTACCGGTTTTATCGTGCAAGTATGTATCGGATATAGTTTTAAATCTGAATTTGTAGAAATTGTTCTAGGTTTATTTCTTTTTCAGAAAAACATTTTATGCTGTTATTATTATGTATGTGGTCGCTGCCCTAAAAATTTGTATTGCTCATTCAATTTCCTACAAAAAATTTTAAAAATGCCCCTTTGGAAAGTTCGTGTGTTTGTATTCAAGTATTAGTCATTCTTAGAGGTAGTGATGTGCAATACCGGATACTATAGTGATATGCAAAAAGAAAGCTAGTATGGCCATTCAAGAATTACTAACCGTAGCTGACTCAGAAAAACGCTTCAAAAGTAGTTCCATAGCATACACTTCACATAATTCCGTGCAACGTTGATAAAGGGGTTGCATAACTCAGTATTGGACAGAATACGTAAGCAAACACAACGAAAGCTACTGGTGCCACCAGTTTATTTTAGTTTCACGAATGTAGTCATCCGCAGCGCAAAAGGGCTGTTACCTCAAGTACATGCTCATCTGTTCACCGTAATATAACCAGTCTATAGCACTTCCACATTTCTCATATCTAAAATGGATATGATAACTTGATGCAGTGTTACCAGACGTCACAGCCTCATGTTCACTAACTGCAACCTGTGCCGCCTTACGTCGTCAGAAGCACAACCTGCTGCCATCTAGCAAACAAAAATCTTCTTTCTTATAAGACCTCGGAAGGAGGAACGGAATACAAAATAGAATGAAATGAACTTAGAAGTGAAGAAGTCACCAGCTTCTTACTACTTCATAAATGCTCACCCTCTCTTAGCCTGTACCACTGCATCTGAATACGTGAAAGTGAAAACTAGTATTAGGGAGAATAAGAAGTCACGGCCTAAGTAACCTCAAGCGATACAACAGAATTTAGAGCAAAAAAAGGTTGGATTTGTATTATCTGTAATTTTTCGCATCGTGTGGATTGTTCGACAGCATATGTAGCTCCCCACCGGCCAAAAATAATTTCATCAGAAAAGTATACCAGAAAAGTCTTCCCTAAATTCCAAGCACTGTACATATAAATAATACAATAAATGTAAGAAAGGATGGAAAAAAATGGCCAACTTCCCTCGAACAAGGAACCCACTTGGTAAATCTACTACCAAGGCACGTGATTGGCAGATGGCCGAAAACTCACCGAAGACAAGTGGTTATGCAATAAGTATACGAACGTATCAAAATCAATGTGCAATTATGTTGGCAGGGTTAATATTTGGCAGGGTTTATATATCAGTGATAGTTATAAAACAAATATTATAAAACAAATAATATAACAAATAGTTATAAAACAAATAAAACAGGTAAGAAAATTAAAGAGCCAGCAACAGAGACCTTTCAACGTGACTGCAATGCTGGTTCTTGTGCGAGCACAGTGAATATTATTTGGTTGCGACACGACTGTTAAACAAATTGCTTATCTCAACAAGTTAGCTAGCAACTTGCTAAATGTAATGTTCCATTGCAAAACTCGCTTCAAAACATTCGCGGCGAGACAGTTTCAGAAGAGAGCCTGTAATCATTAGTGCAATGAATTGCACCCATAGATCAATAAATCATATTAAAAATTTGTAATTTAATTTTTTTAAGTACTAGTTTGTTGTAGTTCGCTTCGTTGATTTTTGTCGGTGCTAGCAAATTACGTACTCGTTTCAGAAAGTGTTTAGCAGCTGATTAATTTTTCATATCATCTACCTTAATATAAAGCTCCACATCTAGCAAACACATGCAACCGCTACCTTGATGATAGATCGATACCTAAAGACTGGAAGGTTTCATAGCCACATATTACTGACATGGATTTGCAGTAGGATTTTGAATATGATTATAGTGTGTCCGAACAGTATGAAATATGTCGAAGAAAAATATTTACTGACACATCGACAGCACAGATTCAGAAAATATCGTTCTTTTCAAACACAACACGCTCTTTATTCACAGGAAGTGACGAGTAGAATCGACATGTTATATCAAGCTGATTCCATATTTGCAGATTTCCAGTAGGCTTTTGATACATTTCGACACAAGCGGCTTCTAAAGAAACTGCGCGACTGTGGAGTATCCTCCCAGTTGTGCTACTGGATTCGTGATTTCTTGTCAGAAAGGTCACAGTTCGTAGTAACTGACGGAAGTCATCGAGTCAAACAGGAACGACATCCGGCGTTAACCAAGGAAGCGTTAGAGACCATCTCGTATTTCGAATCGATGTAAACGAATAAGGGTTGAGTTGAGATAGCGGGAGGAGACCAAACAGCAAAGTCATCGGTCTCATCTTGAGTAGGGAAGGATGGGAAAGGAATTCGGCCGTGCCCTTTCAAAGGAACCATCCCGGCATTTGCCTGGAGGGATTTAGGAAAATCAAGGAAAACCTAAATCAGGATGGCCGGACGCGGGATTGAACCAACGTCCTCCCGAATGCGAGCCCAGTGTGCTAACCACTGCGTCACCTCGCTCGGTAAACGAATAAGGTGGCACTCTGAAGAGACCTCTTAGATTGTTTGCTGATCATTGCCATTTACCGTCTAATAAAAACTCAACAGATCTCTATGGTTCGAAAAGTGGCAATTGACCCTAAACAATAAAAACTGTGTTGTACTCCACATGACCACTAAAAGAATTCCGTTAAACCTCGGTTACATGATAAATCATACAAATTTTAATATTGTCAATGTAAGGAAACAGACAGGAACAACAATTGCAGACAACTTAAATTGAAATCATCATACAGAAATTATGGTAAGGAAGGCGAACCAAAGACCGCGTTTTATTAGCAGAACTCTTATAAATCTACTAACTGTGCTTACTGGCCACTTCTTATGGATAGTTGCGTGGTATAGGATCCTGACCACGTAAGATTGACAGCGTACCTCGAAAAAGTTCTGAGAATGGCAGCTCGATTTGTGAAATCACGAAGCAGGACACAGTGTCAAGAATATGACTTGCGACATGGGAGCTCGCAGTCATTAAAACAAAGGCGTTATTCACTGCTGTGACTTCTTTTCACGACATTTTAATTACTAACTTTACCCTCCTAAAGGCACTAGGTTATATCAGTGGTGTATGGATGAGGGCTATCCTGCTGGATAACACTCTCTGGAATGCTGCTCACGAATGGCGGCACAACAGGTCTAATCACCAGACTGACCTACAATTTTGTAGTCAGGATGCGTGGACAACCACTAGAGTGCTCCTGCTGTCATAACGAAATCGCATCTCACACCATAACACTAGGAATAGGTTCAGTGTGTCTAGGCCGCAGACAGGTTGGTTGCAGGCGTTCCTAACCAAGACATGCCCATCACTGGCGCCGTGGCAGAACCAGCAGTCATCAGAAAACACAACTGACCTCCATCCTGACTGCCCATGTGCTCTCTCTGGACAGCGCTGAAATGGTAAGCGGTGATGGTTTGACGCCAGTGGAATATATGGTACAGGGCTTCTGGCTCGGAGCTGTCCTTGACGTAACCTATTTGTAACAGTTCATTGTGTCACTGTGGCGCCAGCTGCTGCTCAGATTGCTGAGGCAGTACGATGCGACAGAGCCGCACACTGAGCACCATGGTCTTCCCTCAAGGTGGTGCCACGTGGCCGTCTGAAGCCCCGTCTTCTTATAACCATACCTTCCTGTGACCACCGCTGCCAGACGTCATGTACAGTGGCTGCATTCCTGCCAAGTCTTTCTGCAGTATCACAGAAGGAACATGTAGCTTTTCGTAGCCTTATAACTCGACCTCATTCAAACCCAGTGAGATGCTGATGATGGTGTGTTAAAGGCATTCTTGACTAATACTAACTTAGCACCACGTCCAGTATCAAGGGTAAGTTACGCTCACGACCGTTATAGTGTGTATTTAAAGGAAACCTGATTTTCATTATCAGAGTGGCAATACTAGCGCTACTCCTATGCGACTGGTATGAAATTTGAACAGACACCATCTTTCAGACGTAGAAACATCCCTACCAGTTGTTGCTTATGTCTTACGACTTCTTCTTGCTGATGCGAATTCTTTTCCGCAGTTGTAGATGTTCATGTAGTGTAGTGGACAGTGTCATCTACATCTACATCTACATCTACATGACTACTCTGCAATTCACATTTAAGTGCTTGGCAGAGGGTTCATCGAACCACAATCATACTATCTCTCTACTATTCCACTCCCGAACAGCGAGCGGGAAAAACGAACACCTAAACCTTTCTGTTCGAGCTCTGATTTCTCTTATTTTATTTTGATGATCATTCCTACCTATGTAGGTTGGGTTCAACAAAATATTTTCGCATTCGGAAGAGAAAGTTGTTGACTGAAATTTCGTAAAAAGGTCTCGCCGCGACGAAAAACGTCTATGCTGTAATGACTTCCATCCCAACTCGTGTATCATATCTGCCACACTCTCTCCCCTATAACGTGATAATACAAAACGAGCTGCCCTTTTTTGCACCCTTTCGATGTCCTCCGTCAATCCCACCTGGTAAGGATCCCACACCGCGCAGCAATATTCTAACAGAGGACGAACGAGTGTAGTGTAAGCTGTCTCTTTAGTGGACTTGTTGCATCTCCATGATGTGGATGTGTAATATGAAACGTGACACCAAGGACTAATGACATCAAAACCGTCAGAAATCGTCTCTTAATCATCACAGAAGTGTAGCGGTGGGTGTCGTTAACCACGCTCATTATATCAGACGCAGTACACAAAAAGAAAGCCAAATACGGCTGTAATTATAAGATATACTAGGTCTACAACTTTTCTTCCGCCGTTTTTTCTCGAAGTTCGGGGCTTTATCATGAGAAACTTACAAAAAAATAATGATTCATAGTATTGTCCATCGCTGGCCACTACATTCTCCCATCTTTCGGATAGCATACAAATCCCGTGGTGGAAGAATTGGGCGTCTTTTGTGGGGATCCACGAATCGATTCAATTTAGCACTTGTTCATAGGATCGGAAGTGCTGGTCAGCCAGACTGTATGCCACTGATCGAAAAAGGTGGTAGTCAGAGAGAGCAACGTATGGAGAATACGGCGGAAGGAACAGGACTTCTTACGTGTCTATCGCTGTATTGTTGCCGTTTGTGTTTCAGTGCTGGGCTGTAACGCATCATTTGTTTTCTATAATGATGTCCTGTGACTGTTTTCGTATGTTTCAGTAGCTACGAAAACGTTCTTTCTTCCAGCGCCATGCCGGTCTTCAACATCAAAACCACCGTTCTTAAGGCGTTGAAAACATTCTGTGCACGTTCTTCCACTAATAGTTTCCTCACCATTGGTCTTACCCAGTATTTTTAGAGCCACAGCCGCAGATTTATTCATGTTAATGCTGAAAATTAAAATTCCTGCAAATGGCGAGAAATGGGTACATAAGTTGACGTACTTCATCGAGAATAACCTTATGGCGCAATCACAAATCCACAAATATTTTTATGGCGTTATGTTTAAAGATGCTTAAGCTTATTTTATTACACCTATGACCAACCACCCGAATCCTTGCCGCTACTGGCGTCTACTGCAAAACGGCGGAAGCAAAGTTGTACACCTTAATATTTTAACAGTTGGGTTCAGAATGAGAAGCTGAACATTTTAGGAGTCACAGAAACTTAAAAAAAATTAAATCTCGTTAATGAATAACGTATGAATAATTATAAAGATCTGGACAAAGAGGAACAAACTATTTGATATTCTGGGCAACCGCAGATGTTCAAACGCATGATCTTAGTAAGAACTCAGCTAACAGCTGGTAAAAGCTGTAAGCGGAGTTCATCCTAATACCTTGCTAAAGAAAACAACTGTCAAAGATGCTGGTGCTCCGTGGTCACGAAGCACGTCACAGTATTTCTCTTAAGACACTAGAAAGCGGTCCCCGGCCGCAAAGCTTGGCGTGTCGCAGCCGGCGGCTCTGCGCCCGAGGAAGCTTCGAACTGGGGCTGCCGGCGACTGTGGGCTGGAGAGCGTGGAGTGCTGGCTCGTGTCGCGTCTCCCCGGTCTCTGCTGGTGGCCGCCGCCCCCTGCAGAGCCACTAGGACACGCCTACTTCCGCACGCCTTTCAGCTGCCCCTGGACCTTAATGTTCCCGAGAGAAGAAAGAACGGCCCAACAGTCCACAGTTAGTGGTATAGTGTTAGCGTTACTGCGTCTATGTCCCGTGATCCATGGATCGATCCTTGACTAAGTAGGGGATTTTCTCCACTGAGGGACGGAAAGTTTGTGTTGCACTCATCACTTCACCTCGCGATCGACGCGCAAGTCGACAAAGTCACGTCAAATAGAAAGAATTCCAGTACGTGGCCGAATTACCCAGAAGCTATGTGTGGCTAATAATAGGACCTACCATACAGTCATTTCTGAGCCATGGTAAAATTTGCCGTTTTGAAGAGCGCGCCGCAGCGTGTAGTGTAAAGCAGTCGCCCTCCGTTTCTGGCGGTGGCGCCGCTGTGGCAATCGCTGCTTTGGTGTCTCCTTCTGGTGGGAAAGGGGAAAACTTGCCTGTTCGCGTGCATTTAAGGGGCACTATAAGCTAGGCAGTTAGTCAACACCGTTCCAGCAGACTGACAGCACATCAAACACGAAGTCAGGCTCACACGCTCCGTCAATTTGGAGGAATAGCCTTCCGGCTTAGACTCCACCGACCCACAGGGGCTCATCTGTCCCTGTCAGGCAGCAGCAGCAGCAGGAAGCTAGTCAGTCGGGGTGAGTCTGGTCAGTTGGTCAGCCGGGTCAGTGTGGGGCAGTCAGTGTGTGTCTGTCGTCCGGAGTGCTGGTACGTGTTAGGCCGCCAGTCAGCTCGAGTTTGCTTAGGCAATGGGCATTGGCGGTTGGATCGATCGGTTGGTCGGTCTCGCACTGAGACACAAGATGACTTGTCCGCCTTGAGCGCCGGCGAATGTGAGGCCGCCACGTGAGTCCAGTGGGCCGCGCTGTATAGCGAGCGGCAGTGGCTTCGCGGCCGACACGAGAGCAACAGGAGTCAACCCACGACGTCGATCTGGCCGGGGCGAGGTGCGACGCCGTGAGACGGGAGATCAACGCGCCTTCCTGCGTCCGTTCAAGCGGCTGGCAGCGGACGATTAGGGAGAGCGTTTTGAGTGTGCTGCGCCATGTCATGTACGTTAATAGCTGTTTGTCGGATTCGGGGTTAACGAATTTATTGCTTAAGGTGTAAAGGCCGGGTTCCTGAAATATGTTTTTATCTTGCCTATCGTCTTGAGAGGCAGTATATGTGTAATGTAGAGCATCTTTGTACATTTTATGTAAGACTGCATTTCATGGGTTTTTATTTAAATGGTCATTTTAGTATATAAAGTTGCCACCCTTCCACCGTAAGAGTTTTCTTTTAAAAACAAGTTGCACTTGCGGCGGCAAGTATTTTTTTTTTATGTGAGTGTTTTGTACCTTTTCCATCCCTCCTACGGGGTGCGTAGTTTATGTGTTTGTGTGAGTTGTTAAAATGTTTAAAGTAATCCGGTGTGTTGCAGATTTGCACTAGTGTAGTCTTTCAGGGGTTGTTGTGAGCGGTCGTGACTACGGCCGTGTTAAAAGTGAGCGGCAAGGTTCTCAGCCCGAAACACATACTGAAAAAAAAAAAAAAAAAAAAAAAAAAAATATGTATATATTTCTGCCTCTGAATAAATTGTAACTTGATATTTAGAGAGTGCTTTCTGATTATAATTTTTAAATCAGTTTAAAAAGAAAGAAAGGGTTTTAGGAATAAACTTTCCATTTGTTGAAAGAAACTTGTTTTCATCAGTTAGCCACTGGCAACTACTTCCACGCTCACATAGTGTGATTAAATGTGTTAATGTCCTTGATGAAACACTAGTAAATAAAGTAAATTCTTAAAGAAAAGATTTTGAAAGTAAATTCACGGTTCAGTTTCATTTAACTGACGAACACATTGTTACGCTAGAGAATAGCATGTTTCCTGAAAGTGATCAATCAGTTCACTGGGTTGACGCTGCCGGCCATATACGACGGTCGTTCAACAAGTAGAGCAACACATTTTTTTTTTCAGGGTCAGTTTCGACAATTGTTGTGGGTCATCGTGGAATATTCCCGCCTCAGCCTCTGTAGTTTCATGAAGTTGAAATAAGTGGTGGCGCTTTATGTAGCCTTAAAAATGGCATCTGCAACGGAGGTGGGTTCCAAGATGAGAGCTTTCGTTTAGTTTCTTTTGGCGAAAATCAGGGCGTCGTAGATATTCATAGACGCTTGCAGAATGTCTCCAGAGACCTGGCAGTGAACAAACTCACAGTGAGTCATTGGAGGAAGTGTCTGTCATCATCGCAACAATGTCGCGCAAACCGGTGCAATCTGCCACATGCTGGCTAGCCACACATAGTTGTGACTCCTCCAGTGTTGGAACGTGTGGACACACTGATTCGAGGTGATCGAAGGATAGCAATGAAACACCAGGGTTCTCAGCTGGAAGTCTCTATTGGTAGTGTTGACAAACTCGTACACGAGTTAGGGTGCTCAAAGCTGTGTGCTCGCAGGATTCCTCAAAAACAGAAGACTGTAACCTTCCATCTGCTGCGCCCAAGAAACAGTACGAGGATGATGGGGAGGTTACTGATCCAGCAAGGCGTTGCTGTGACGTCCACCACTAGATTGATACCGGATGGACATACAGGCCCTTCCAATAAGGAGGCGTAAGCCCTTTGCATTGAACTGAGATTATTTTGATGGAAAGGGTTTTGTAACTAAAAGAGTGGGAGTTAATATGGTGTATTGGAACCCTGAATTAAACCAAACTTCTTTCAGAAAAAAAGTGTATTTCTGTCCTTTATCACAGCCACCACTCTGCGCACTCAACATCGCCACCAATTTTATGTTACGCTTTGTTGTCTTACTTCTAAGCAGCACCTTATGCTGCAACACTGACTAGTCTTGACTCCCTGAGCGTCTGTCCACACAGCTTGTAATTGCTTCTGATAACTTATTCGCATGTTTTTCTGTTTATGCTGTGCTTCACATGACTAATGTAGCTACAGTACAGTCCAGACACATGATATATCCAAGAAACACGTTTTAGAACATGATGTAGAAAAATAGTTGCAGTAAAAGGTTAATAACGCGTCATTACGCACACAACTGTGTCCAAAAGATGTAGTCATAACGTGTTCCATGAAAAGAAAACAGCAATCTTTAGCTCTGTCTGACGCCTGTGCTCGCCAGCAACATACGTCGCTCTCTAACACGTCGTTTAAGAGTTTGAAAGTCCTCGGCTGCTCGCGCCTGACGCCTTTCAATCGGGCGTGCAAGTGCTTGTTCTCTGTTTTCATGCCAAAGCATCGTATTCAGCCTGACATCGTTCCTGTGATTGGCTTCCGCCGTAGCTCTAGGCAGTCTCGAATGGCGACCTCGGTTGGTGCAAATTCTTTGCACTGTGAGACCCAAACAGAGGCCATGCAGCTAAAATTCGAGTTGAGACAGCGTGCATGATCAAGAAGGTATTCTTTGACCAACTTCAGTCCGGTGTTAACGTTTCCATCATGGTTTATGGAGCAACTATGCAGATCTTCCGTTTCAACTTGCTGTTTCACATACTTCGGTGGGGTTGCTGCATCTTTTGACATAATTAGCATGTTTCACATATACCACGTTCACTTCACACGTATCATGTCACATGTTTATGCAAAGTAATTTCTCACGTCGTCTATTTGTTTAAACTGTAATGGAAATAAACTCTTCCTTGTGGTGAGATAGGAACCATGTTGCTGGCAACATCAATTTTCGATTTACACATTGGTGGCAAGTGAATCCTATTTCTCTCTCAATTAAAGACTCGAGGGACGATATTTTTTCTTATAATGAAAGCCTTTTCCGTCCCTTTTCGTTTGCGTCTATGGTTGGCACATATACTGAACACTCCTCCTCCCCCACCCTGTAAAGCAGGCTGGTACTACTCCAACAACACATTCTTAATGCAGGGCAGGCTACACATCAGTTGCGTGATCATCAGTTATTTGCCCCTGCCATACAGGTCGACCATACAGGTCGAGGAAGCTGGCTGATACTACTCTAACACACATATCATACTGGGCAGCCTACATCTCTGGGCCCAGAAAACAAGGTAAGTCAGTAAGCAAAATTGGCTCATTTGGGTGACTGAGAACAAATAGGTGACAAGGTGTTGGACTTCAATGCTTCATCACAGAACGTGCGGATCGGAGGCCTGCCCGCTCTGTAAAAGGGGTTTCCGGAGCACGTCAGTCTCTACACATTGTTGAATCTGATGCTCCACAGCAGACTGCTAAGTGTTCACATGTTGGCCCCACGTTATCGTCAGTTAGGTCTTCAGTAAGCACGGGAACATTGGACCGTGGATCAATGTAGATGCGTCACTCGGCCGAGTGAATCACGTTCCTTCCCATTCTACATAGACGGTCTTGTCAAGAAACAGTCGTCCAGGCTGTTCCAAGCGGACAAACGCCTAGTCTTCCACGAGACCTGTGGGATTAGTCAAAGGCACCATGAGAGCCGTGTATTACGTTAACATTGTAGCGGACCATATGCTTTGAGAAACTGCGTTTCGTGATCGAGAAGTCTCTTCACCCTCAATAAGTGACTATATGGTGTGCAATGTCCAGTCACAGAATAATCAGTCCGATATTCCTTGATGGCATGGTGTCTACCAAACGGTACATGAAAGTTTTGGAAGATGATTTCATCCCCCAGATCCAAAGCACCCTGATTTCGACAAAATTTGTCTCATCAAGACAGAGCTCGACCCCATCGAATCAGTAGAGTGTTTGTTGTTCTGGAGAAGCACTGTGGGGACCGCTTTCTGGTTCTTATGCACCCAGAGGCCACTGGCATGCGCCTCGGTTGGTCGCCATATTCTCCGGATCTCAACACAAGCGACTCCTTTTTGTAGGGCTATATTAAAGGCAAGTTGTGCAGCAATAACATCAAAACCATTTCTGAGCTGAAAACAGCCTTTCAGGAGGTCATCGACAGCGTCGATGTTCCGACACTTCCACGGGTTATGCAGAATTTCGCTATTCGTCTGCGCCACATCATCGCCAATAATGGCAGGCATATCGAACATGCCGTAACCTAAATCCGAATATCTATAGTGATGTTTACATTTTTAATAAAGTGTGTACACACCATAGTTCGTTTCTAACTTGAGTTTTTACCATATAATTCAATAATTGTCACCCTATATAAAAGAGGTTTCTCAATACATCGATATATAGACTGTTTTGATAATTTCTGTGTAGAATTTAATACTATTTGGGACCTCAAACATGGGGTTGACTAACATTTATCGAATGTTTAAGTACTGGAATCTTTTGAACACAATTTGGTATTCATATTTCTGTGATTTTAGATGGTTTCTTTTGTCCAATTTACAGCCACATATCTTTATTGTTAGCACTAGTACTGTGTTTCCTTTTGTTTATATTTCACTTTTTATTATTTCACCAGACAAAGAAGTGCACTTTCCTTACGTCACCATATAGGAGCCTAGTGCCTTTTATAGCATTTACAACCATCAGATAAGTTGTAGTGTCAGAGTGTACTGATACCTGCAGTTCAGAATAACAACAGCGGTTGTTTGTTGGCTGTTGAAAGATTTTATTCTGAGTGGTTAATTTCATTGTAGTCACGTGGCAAATATATCGTCTAAAAAGATTTTTGTGTTTAAGGCAAAACTCATTACACAGTCATGCATTACTTCAATAGTAGCCTGTGGATAATCGTATTTCAGAAACTTTTAATATAATTCCCAGCTGCAAATGCAGAAGTACTGCCGTCGTTGAGTGTTATTTGAGACAACCGCCTTAAAACAGGCTAAAAATGGATGTATGATTTAGTTCAAAATTTTAATTCATAAATCGGTTACATTTAGAAAGACAATTGTGTAAAGTCTGTAATGATCCCTTATCTTTCAGTCATCTTATGACTATTCAGACGTAAATTACCCACGTTCACTGGAAATTGTAATTATCTATAAGTACAATGTCAGAAAAAGCCAGAAGACATGTGTGATCCTTGTGCAGACTACGGAATAATTCAACGTATTGATTCTTCATGACAGATGAAAGTGGCTTAAGCAACACCAGGAAACACTGTGTGAATATATTCTAGTATCAACATTTTACGCTTTGGAATAAAATTGATAGAGGCTTGCACGCATAAAAAACTTACTGTTGATGCAGTTTTTAAACGTGTAAAAAACTGATCGTGCTTCATTTTTATGTTAGACCAGAATTATGATATCTCATTCGGTAAACAACGTAGGAACGTGGCTATAATATTGAAAATGTCCACTCATTGGTAGATAACAGCAGATTACCAGGACGCTCAAATATAGCAATTAGTCTGGGTGAAGCTTTCGCTAGGACAGACGCACAGCAAACGTAGGGTGGACTCCGTTTTGGATGAATTGTCCAAAACGCAGATTCTTCTCCTTAGGGAAATAAGTTAACGCAATAATTGTTTTTGTGGTCTTTAGTCCAGAGACTGGTTTGATGCAGCTCTCCACGCTACTCTATCCTGTGCAATTCTCTTCATCTCCGAGTAACTACTGCAACCTACATCCTTCTGAATCTGCTTAGTGTATTCATCCCTAGGTCTCCATCTACGATTTTTACCCTCCACGCTTCCCTGCAATATTAAATTGGTGACCCCTTGATGCCACAAAACGTTTCCTACCAACCAATCCCTTCTTCTAGTCAAGTTGTGCCACAAATTCCTCTTCTTCCCAATTCAGTTCAGTACCACATCATTAGTTACGTGATCTACCCATCTAACGTCCAGCATTCTTCTGTAGCACCAGATTTCGAAAGCTTCGACCCTCTTCCTATCAAAAATATTTATCTTCCATGTTTCACTTCCATAGATAGCTACACTCTACACAATTACTTACAGAGAAGACTTCGTGACACTTAAATCTATACTCGATGTTAGTAAATTTCTCTTCTTCAGAAACGCTTCCTTGCCATTGTCAGTCTACATTTTATATCTTCCCTACTTTGATCATCATTAGTTACTTTGCTGCCCTCATAGCAAAACTCATCCACTACCTTAAGTGTCTCATTTCCTAATCTAATTCCCTCAGCATCACCTGGTTTAATTCGCGTACATTCCATTATCCTCGTTTTGCTTTTGTTGATGTTCACCTTATATCCTCCTTTCAAGACGCTGCCAATTCCCTTCAACTGCTCTTACAGGTCCTTTGCCGTCTCTGACAGACTTACAATGTCATCGGCAAACCTTAAATCTTTTATTTCTTCACCGTGGACTTTAATTTTTCTTTTGTTAGCTTTGCGGCTTGCTTAATATACAGATTGAATAACGTTGTGGATAGGCTACAATCCTGTCTCACTCCCTTCCCAACCACTGCATCCCTTTCATTCCCCTCGACTCTTATAACTGCCACCTGGTTTCTGTACGAATTGTAAATAGCCTTTTGCTCACTGTATTTTACCCCTGCCACCTTCATAATTTGAAAGAGAGTATTCCAATCAACATTGTCGAAATCTTTCTCTAATTCTACAAATGCTATAAACGTACGTTTGCCTTTCCGTAATCTATCATCTAAGATAATTCGTAGGGTCAGTACTGCCTCCCGTGTTCAAACATTTCTAAGAAATCCAAATTTATCTTCCCCGAGGTCGGCTTCTACCAGTTTTTTTTCATTCCTCTGCAAAGTATTCACGTTAGTATTTAGCAACCGTGACTTATTAAACTGATATTTCTGTAATTTCCACGCTTCTCAACACCTGCATCCTTTGAAATTGGAACTACTATGTTGTCCTTGCCGTCTGAGGGTATTTCGCCTTTCTCATACACCTTTCTCAACATATGGTAGAGATTTGTCATAGCTGGCTCACCCAAGTCTATCAGTAGTTCTAATAGAATGTTGTCCACTCCTGGGACATTGTTCGACCTATGTCTTTCAGTGCTCAATCAAACTCTTTACGCAGAATCATATCGCCCATTTCATCTTCATCTACGTCCTCTTCTATCCAAAATACTGCCCTCAAGTTCATAGCCCTTGTATAGACTCTCTATATACTCTTCCCACCATTCTGATTTTCCTTCCTTGCATAGGATTGGTTTTCCGTATGAACTCTCGATATTCATGCAGCTGGTTCTCTTTTCGCCAAATGTCTCTTTAATTTTCCTGTAGACAGTATCTATCTTGCCCGTAGTGATATATGCATCTATGTGCTTACATTTGCCCTTAAGCCATTCCTGGTAAGCGACTTTGCACTCTTCTCGATCTCATTTTTATGAGGTTTGTATTCCTTTTTGCTTGCTTCGTTTACTGCTTTTTTATATTTTATCCTTTCATCAATCAAATTTTGTTACCCATGGATTTCTACTAGCCCTCGTCTTTTTACATACTCGATCCTCTGCTGCGCTCACTATTTCGTCTCTCAAAGCTACCCATTTTTCTTCTATTGCTTTTCTTTCCCTCGTTCTTTTCAGTCGTTACCTAACTCTCTCTCTCTCTGAAACTCTCTAAAACCTCTGATTCTTTCAGGTTATTCAGGTCCAATGTCCTTAACTTCCCGCCTTTTTGCAGTTTCTTCAGTTTTAATCTATAGTTCATTATCAATAAATTGTGGTCAGAGTCTACATCTGCCCCTGGAAATGTCTTACAATTTAAAACCTGGTTCCTAAATCTCTGTCTAACCATTATATAATCTATCTTAAATCCTATAGTGCCTCCAGGCCTCTTCCACGTATACAACCTTTCACGATTCCTAAACCAAGTTTTAGCTATGATTAAGTTATGCTCCGTGCAAATTCTACCAGGCAGCTTCCTCTTTCATTCCTTACTCCCATTCCATATTCACCAACTACTTTTCCCTCTCTTCCTTTTCTTACTATTGAATTCCAATCCCCCATGACTACTAAATTTTCGTCTCCCTTCAGTATCTGAATAATTTCTTTTATTGCATCGTACATTTCTTCTGTCTGTTCATCATCTGCGGAGCTAGTTGGCATATAAGCTTGTACTACTGCGAGAGGCTTGGGCTTCGTATCTGTCTTATCTAGAGTAATGCGCTCACAATGCTGTTCATAGTAGCTTACCCACGTTTATATTTTTTATTCATTATGAAACCTACTCCTGAATTACCCCTATTTCATTTTTTTTTATTATCCTGTATTCACCTGACCAGAAGTCTTGTTCCTCCTACCACCGAACTTCACTAATTCCCATTATCTCTAACTTTTACCTATCCATTTCCCTTTTTAGATTTTTTAAACCTACCTGCCCGATTAAAGGATCTGAATGAGGGACTATTTCACCTCCAGAATATTTTACTCGAGACGATGCCATCATCGTTTAACCATACATTACAGCTGTATGCCCTAGGGAAAAATTACGGCTGTAGCTTCTTCCACTTGCTTTCAGTCGTTCGTAGTACGAGCACACCAAGGCCGTTTAGGTTGTGGTACAAGGCCAGATTAGTCAATCATCCAGACTGATGCCCCTGAAGTTACTGAAAAGGCTGCTGCCCCTCTTCAGGAACCACACGTTTGTCTGGCCTCTCAGCAGATACCCGTCCGTTGTGGTTGCACCTACGGTACGGCTATCTGTATCGCTGAGGCACGTAAGCCTCCCCACCAACGCCTAGGTCCATGGTTCATGTGGAGAAGGAACGCATCTAGCTTAGAGTATTGAAGCAACTGAGAAGGACGGCAATCGTATTTTTGTTATTTTTTAAGTTTGTCGTACTTGAAGTTCAGCGCTCAAATGGCTCTGAGAACTATGAGACTTAACTTCTAAGGTTATCAGTCCCCTAGAACTTACAACTACTTAAACCTAACCAACCTAATGACATCACACACATCCATGCCCAAGGCAGGATTCGAACCTGCGACCGCAGCGGGCGCGCGGTTCCAGACTGCAGCGCCTAGAACCGCTCGGCCACCCCGGGCGGCAGCACTCAAATATCAGTCCCCAAAGACCTTTGCTGGCAACTCTCGAAACGTCTTGACAAAATCACTTTGACAGCTCTACCCTATGCTCAACAGGCGTAGCACACTGAACAGAAGAGTGTCGAGGTCCATGTACATGACACTTATCCGACCCCTGATGACGTACGCAGCTCCTGTCTGGGGATACGCTGCGCCCACGCGCCTGCGCCGTCTGCAGCTCATACAAAACAAAGTACTCAAAATCATAAGCAATGCTCCACGATACGCACGCATCGCGGACTTTCTCCGGGAATACCGACTTGAGACTCTCAAGGAGGTAATCCACAAACTCACCACAAGACTATATAGGAACTCCAGACATTCGCAGAACCCGTTTATTCTGAATCTGGGGAACTACGACCACAACCATAGATGGAAACATAAAAGACCATAAGACATACTTGTAAGGACCTAACATCTATGGTCAAGCATACGCAAACATAACGGTACAGGCGAGCCCCTGCTAATTAGACGCCATTGCTGGATATCCAGCTGAAACACACTGCTGAATAACTGGCACCACACAGGGAAGCTGTACGGTACACTGCATGCAGACAAGCTCTACACGTTCCCCAAACAGTGAGATGATTTATGGCCGATCTCCCACTACTGTATAACGATCTTGATTGTTCCAGGAATGTAGCAGCAGCAGCAACTGGGACACATCGCCATCGCTTGTCACGGTAATGATGCATGATACCTATACTAACAAATCCAACCTTGCATGAACTATCGCAGCTAATAAGCCACTACTGCTTTTACTACCCATCCCGCTGTCGCAGAGGTTTTTTTCCCACGGCACAAGCCTTGGCACTTTTTCCCTCTGCTCTTCAAACTGCTACCCTCGCTCGCGTTTCGTCCCCTATCTATCACCTGATGGACCGTGTTAATGCGTAGTCGTACCCAGACGCACGGACAACACCACAGCCCAGCATCCTGTGATCCACTTACTAGACAACTAACATGTTTACGGAGGTGACAGTAGAGCTTTTGGTTTGGTCTCCACGTTGGTGCGGGCGTGGAGGGGCCCCATCTCTATTTAAAAACCACCGTGACTATATGGGAGAATAGTCGTTTGTACGTAAGGGGGGAGGGGGGAGGAGGAGACGGCTGACATTTCCCGGACAATGGGAATTTTTTAAACAATTGTATATGTTCTGTGAGCGTTTATGTAAAGAGTAAGATACATAAGGATGAAATAAATTTAATTTATAATTTTTTAAAGGGGTCCGTACCTCAGTCAGTGAAAGCGCAACCCTTGCAGGATCACATTGTTGTCCGCCTGTGTGTCTATTTGTCCGACTGTTCAGAACTCTTTTGCTCAGGAATGGGCAGATGTATCAAGTTAAATATATGGCAAATATTTAGGTATGCAGACATATTTTTATACTCGAGAAATAACCTTCCGGGAACCACCCTTCGACCTAGAATCAAGAAATTTGACAAGAAACAAAGTTTCACTCTATGACCCCAGGAAGAAATCCTAAAAGATTTCTTTGTCATCTGTTACCTGTCTGTCTGTCCGTCCGACAAATCAAGCTGACATTTATGTCACACACGAAGATCTATAGTCCCTTGGAAAAGTAACGAACTTCAGCTTCTAAGTAAATCCAGTTGCCAAGGAGGAAGTTTTCACAGTGCAAGTGAAGGGAAAAAAATCAGAAAATTGTTAATTTATGATTATATCACATGCAAAAAAATATTTTTTCGTTGCTTGTTATCCAACTGTCTGTTTGTCTGTCCCACTGCCTGTTACGGTCCCTTTTCTCAGGAATGGGTGGACATGTAAAGTTAAAATATATGTCACATATCGAGGTCTATAGTCCTTCGGTGGCGCAAAAATGTTAAGCTTCTAAATCAATGTAATCAAAAGCTACGGCTATATAAGTCAGGTATTTCCATTCTCCCAAGTTCACCCATCAAAGTCTATAGGGTACTTCCCCTTGAAGTAGAATCATGAAACATGGCAAGAGGAAAAGCTTCACAGTACAAGAAAAGCAAGAAAAAGTCATAAAATTGTTAATTAGTATTTATATCATACGACAAATGTATTTTGTTTGTCATTTGCTACCCGGCTTCTCCATGAATCGAACCCGGACTTCCTGTGAGGAAGGAAAAAATTCTGCCACAGAGTCACAAGTCTGATCGAGAAATCTGACAATCCTTTAGGGTATTAAAGAACCCCGGAAAACTTCAAAGTCAATTTTGTTGAGAATTTTAGAGATTTGTTGTGAGAAAGCGATATCTTAATTCTGAAGTTCACGTACCATTGTGAGACAGTTTCATGTGACAGGTATATAGAGCAATTTTCCATTACAAATTTGTCTTTCTAATAAAAATGTTTTATTGGAGATTGTTCTGGATGCTAAAAAAACAAGTATGCTGTTTTTCACTCAACAAGTCCCTCTACAACTAGGAACCCAATCAGGATTGTCCTGTTTAATGAAAATGCCCGTTTTGTTATTTATAATTATATATCACGCACAAGAATATAGTTTCCTTTGTAATCATAATTACAGATCTTTCGTATAAATTATAAATATAAATCGTTTAAATTTTTAAAAATTACAAATTAAATTCATTTCATTTTTATGCAGTTATCTCTTCACGGAAATGTTAATAGAGTCATCATATTTGTTTAAAAATTTACATTGGCCTGAAATTGAACCCATACCCCATGTTCAGACAGCATTCGACCACGTAGCTACGCTGGTTACCGAAATATCAAACTTGCTCCAGGACCATAAAGACGCTCGGAAAACTTCAAAGTCGATTTTGTGCAGAATTTTTGAAAGTTGCGTCCAAAGTCGTTGTCTAATTGATACCTGAGAGCTGAACTTCACTTCCCATAAATATAAAAAGCTTTCTGAAGAAGTGTACTAGGTGTCTGAAACAGGGTTAAAGAAATGAAATTTATTTTATGCTTACTTGTTGCTGATTATTTCAATAAATACGAAGACGGTCACTGAAGATAGATAAAAACTAAATATAAAAAAATTACAGAAATTCGATTGCCGATCTTGCCTGTCCCCATTAGCTTCCGAAGTCTGAGCGTTAGCCGTGCTATGCTGACTGCGATTTCTAAGCAAGTAACTGAATAAGTCGACAGGAAAGAAGTAAGAACTATGTACTTTTCTGGCGTCAAAAGCACCAACAACCACACGTGAAGGTGTAAATTTTGTAATATAAGATCATATCCCCGGCACCTCGCATGTTGCAAACTCTATAATGGGGAAAATTTAGAATTTAGCGTGTCCGGCTGACAAAGAGGTCATTTAGCAATAGTGTCGTGACACAGTGTCAAACTAAAATGACAAAAGAAAATTACAGGGGGTATAAATTAGAAAATCGAGAAGGGACTTTAAATCCAACATCTTCTGAATGAGAGTACTGTAATTAAAGTATCATCCTGTTCGGTGGCTATAAAACTCTCGAAATTGAAGCCGATGCATTAACCAGTCACTGCAACGCTTCGGCCGGTAACATAAAGTGAAATATGTCAGTCCCCATCATTGGAGAGGAGTATAGTGGAAAATGTGAAATAACGGCAGAGATATTGTCTTGGACAATTAATTGTAATTTTCAATATAAATATCAGTCGGGAGACGTCTAGAAAAATGTTTCTTCGTGCTCTCGTGAATGCAAAATGAAGCTGGACTAATAAATTTGAAGCGACTTCCTCCAAGACCCGATTTGTTGCTCGTGTCGCTTCTCCATCTATACGATAAAGAACTCACCGCACACTGAATATTGTTTGTGTATCCAGTGGGGATACCGGCGGCTTCCATGGCCCCGGAGTGACATGTGTCTGGCATTGTGGCGGCCCGCCCTCGATACCTGTTACTGGAGGCCGGTAAGGTGAGAGGTCGCTGCAGCCGCGGTGGAGGGACACAAAGGGAGATTGACACCGCGGTACGGCGGCCGGGAGATTGACCCCGGCCGTGTCCTCGCCAAACGCTCCTTGCTGTCCCCTCTTCTGCCCTCACACAAAGACCTCCCTGAACGGCGAGGAATTCCCCTCGTTGCGGTTGTTGTGACAGTGGCGGCGCGCTCACAGAATTTTCAGGCCAAAGCTGCGTTCACAGCGGCGCCGGCGCCGGCGTCGGGGGATTCTTCCGACTACCGACATCGGCTGAGTAGGCTCACATTTTCAAATCAGCAAGCCAGTACATCCGAGATCACTGTGAAACCGATTTCGACGTGCGAAGATGCAGATTTTGGAACGGCCGCCGACATAAGAATTTCTTTCCTGCATTTGAAGTAGTGTCCCCACACGCAAAACATAGATTGTGAGAAATATATTAGTATAATGAAGGAGTTTTTGGCATCTTGAGGATGAGAAATAATGACAGGAATGTATCTCAAACTCATTTGTAAAACGTATGTCATTTTTTCAATAAAATTATTTTAGTTTCGTTGGTATTTCAGTTCTGCAACGTTATTTCTTTATTAACTGTGAAACAGACTTTAATCCCAAGCAAATGAAGCTACTCATTTAAAATTAACTGGTTGTACAATGTAAACAAAGCGTTATGATTTGTGACCAAATTCACATGAAAAATTGTGTCCTACTCATTATATTACTTCATCAAACTTAGTGCGAGATGCTCTACTGGCAAGCAACTCCTTGAGAGGACACAAGTTCAATCTTTCAATCTTTACTACGACTCGTTTCAAAGCGTTGTGCTAACAATCACGGCAGGAAAACCATTAGTTGCTAATGACTCACTATATACATCAGGAGGGCGACAGAAAATGAGTGTCCGTGAGGCGCCGAGATCAACCTCCTTTTGGTTTATGTTTTATACTTCGCAAAATGGACGTCGTCGACTTTCGATAAATGTTAAAAACAAACCATTAACTTGGGTCATGAACGCCTAATGATAAATGGCACGTCACAATGATCACAAAGGTTCACACCGTCAAGACTGATGGCGAAATCCTTGGGAGTTACAAACTGTGAAGGACATTCGGCCAGGTATCCACTCTTAACAGGTGCATGTGGAATCGTATTGGTGTAACAGTGTGATGAGATCTGATGGAATGTGGCGGTAAGCAACATTTCATACGCATGTTCTATTCAATTACGAATGGTCGGAATTGGAAACAAATTCATTATTGTACGATGGGATAAGTTTATTATCTTATGTACAAATTTTCTGGCCGATTCCGCAGTTTTCTGTGCATTGTCAGGTTGATGCTTTGTTTGAAATTTCGTTATCTGCTTCTTCCGACTCTAGAGCACTATTTGAAGTTATGCAACTGTCCACCGCTTCCCTTGAAATCACTGTAATCTATGTCGTACGCAAATTTGATATTCACAACGTAATATATCACTATCCTGTAAGTTGTATCGAGCTTCCTAGATACGCACTAAAACCAAATTTTGTAAAAATTGCGCCTTGATCTTCCTTGAATGTCCGTAGTTTTTCTTATGCGCTACACGGTTATATTTCTGAGGACGTATTGGAAATCTATTCATTATTTATCAGATTACTCTCCATTCAGAGGCTGTTGCACGCAGCGATCGTTATTTTTGATATTTAAATAATAGATTTCAGCTATCAGTCGTCCTTTGGAATTTTTATTGGCAGGTTTAGATTTCAGCTAGAAACTAGCCATTTTCAATGCACTATCATTTTTGGTCAGTGCATGTAATGCCTGTTGGTCGGGATTTGTCCACAGTTCATCGATATTCAGAACTGCTTTTCATTACGCTGAGGATGATGTTTAGTACCCGCTCCTTGGATAACGAATGTTCTTTACAACAGTTCACTGGAAACGGGGTTTGTGGCTCCCTGTCTGACAAGGATGGGGAACTACATGAGCAAAAGGTTAAATGGGATCAATAAAAAAAAGTTATCGTTGACATTTGCAGTGAATACTGTCGTTACATGACAGACAATATGTGGGGTATCGAAGGCCGTAAACACCATTGGTTCTTGCGACCTCGCAGTCTGGATATTCCTCGTGAGTATTAATGTAGTAGAATTGGTGTTGATAACAGATATAGAGTATCCCTAATTTTTTGAGTAAAAGGTTAAATGGGATCAATAAAAAGAAAGTTATCGTATGGGTTCTACTAGCCTCCCTTCCGCTGAAGAGTATTTTAGGAAATTAGAGTGCTGTTCAGTGTCACCACTTTTCATATCCGGTATATAATAGAACTTTCTCTATTCAGTCTCATATATTCATAAAACGTGTCTTGCTTCTTGTAGTAATTCAGGAAAGGATGTATGTTATTCACAACTTTCTTCCCGATATAGATAAAGCTCATTCACATGTATGAGGCGTCGTTTTAATATCAAAAGTTGTATTATATGACTCGTGTCTGTGTCCATATGAGTCGTGGCATCTATTCCTCCAAAGACTGACGAAGGACATCAGATCCGTTGTGACCAAGTAGCCGCCGGTCGATATTATCGACCGACCTCTGATCGAGGCATTTGGAAACCATCGTTGGTGTAACTTTGGACACAGCTTTAGCCTTGCTGTAGTTGGCATTTTTCCTGCAGCGTTATTCGCTGAAGATTATTGAGTTTTCCTGCGACGCACGCACGCTGAAATGAACCCCTTTAGGCTGCTGAAATATCATCGCAGAAAAAAATTTGCAATCTTACAAGACATTAACATTGGGATATGAAGCAGTCAAGTTACCTTGTGTTCAGCAGAGGTCAGAGATTCTGAAAATAACTATTATTGGTTTATAATTTCGGAAGGTAATCCAACAAAGAACTGACGCTGACGAACTATACTCGATCGTTGGTAAAATGTTATTTGAAGAAACAAGCCCCTTCCTGCATGGAATTAAATATGCACCGCGGTAAAAGGGGACAGTGGAGGTCTTAACAATTCATCAGGTGATGCTAAAATTCACAAACAGTTCTCTCGTCATGGGGAAGAGGGCACCCGTATGTTTGTAGTTGGCCAGGGCCCTATTCTGTATCGTTCATAACGATCGGTGCAGTTGGTTAACCTCGGTAGTGACGTCATTTTCGGTTCTTTATCCGAACTTACTATTCCGTAAGCTTCTGAGACCTGTTACCGATCAGTCCTCCTGCCAATTTTTCAACAACTGTACCAAGAGGTTTTGGCTTTCGGTATGACCGTCTTGTTCTGTTTGGTGTGATTTATTTACACCTACAATTTGTCATTTAAATGTATTGAGCCGTTTTAGCTTCGAATTTAGTGACTGTGTTACTGAAGAATCACCAGGACACGTATGGGTGGAAAGTGAGTTCATAATACACTATTTTCCTTTGTTAGAAATATGGTTTGTATTGTCGTTACAGTGAATGATTATAACACAAAAATCAGTTACGGTCAATATTCTCACAAAATGCCTGTTACTGTTAAGTGTTAAGAGTTTAAAAAATCATTAATCTCAAAAGGTCGGTTCTCCTTACGTATATCACATGAGTGTTAGCTGAAAGTACTAGTGACTTTGCGTACTTTTTCCGCAAATGCTTTACATATTAATTATCGAAACGCGTATAAAGCTTTTAAGCAACAATTCAAAGGAATTATTTGCAGCCTAATAGAGGAAACTTTTCAAAATTTCATGCATTTACGGCTTACGCCCGCGTCATTCAGCAACGAAGTCAGCCTGCGTCTCTCTCGACAGAAATTATGTGAAATAAAGCGCTGAAGGTATATGACACGTAGTAGCGATCTTTTTAAGGCAGTGAACTACCTCGTCGAAGATCGTAGGTTCGCATACCACTGGATACAAAAATATTTTTTTCCTCTTCGTGTTTGTAACACTATCTGAGACTTCGTTAATCGTCAGAGTTTAGCATTTTTCTCAAATATTCGTTGTTGTTTACACGTAAGAGCGCGCTTTCTCAGTAACGAGTATCTGCGATTTCGTGACTTCCATATGTTTAAAAAATGATAGATGAAATTTCTGTGTGTGAAACAACTGAAAGTGATATTTATCCTTGTTCTTGTCACAAATAATATACATTTTTTTCTGAATACGTAGTGATTGCTGAGACTGTGGTCAGACAGGAATCTAAGAGCACACCTTAAATTACTGCGAATGAAACTAGCAGCAACCGTCTTTATTCTTCAGCTTGTCACAACTATTTATCTGCGGTCGAATCCTTAGCAACAGTAGGCAGAGATAAAAGATCCCTGCCACAATATTTTTAGACTATACCACAATATGTGAAACATTTTGAGTCTTCAGATGCATGTTATAAACTACAACGAACTTCTATAGCTGCACTCGCCACACGCTCTCGAAAAAGATGTTTTTAAAATTTTGTTTTTATGAACCAAATCGGTGATGTACCGTATAGGGAAGGAGGTTACCCCGTTATTTGGATCTCAAGGACCGAGTTACAATCACATTCTATGCATTTTCTCATTCTTTGACACTCTCTTAAATAATTATTCTGGTTGCTGTATTTCGTCTATGCAAGTAATTGGAGGCCGTTTGTTTATTAACATACGCGTTTTGCTTCTTTTATTCGTGAAGCATTTTCACGAATAAAAGAAGAGAAACGCATATGGCAATACACAAACTGCCTTCAATTAGTAGCATAGACAGAGTCCACCTTCTTGAATTTTAAAGCGACTAAGAAATGATGGAAAACAGAAAAAATGACAAATTTTTCTTGTGTTTCTATACATGTATTTGTAAAATGTGGAACCACATTCCATTCGTAACTCATATTCTGAAATGTAAAATCCAAAACAAGGTGTCGATGTGAATGAGAAGAAAATGACATGATGTGACATTTATGACAGTTTCCAGAACACAGTCAATATTCTATCGTTATCATGGATTCATGGAAGCACGTGGTCAGCGAAATTTGAACAATATTACGTACCCTAACCATGCTTTTCGGTACTTTGAAGAATAGCATTCCTGTGTCGGCTGCTAGCCGCTTCGGGTTTGTGCCATTGTGGCGCTGCAGTGCGCATGAGCGGATCTGATGCTGACTGCTTTTGATTGGTTGTGGCGAGGAGAACTGACAACAGCGTTTCGATTCGCTAGGACTGTTCGACATCGCTTCGTAAGTGCTTACAGAACAATGTTTGGGCTCTCCTTTGAAAACAAGACCGTTGGGTGCGCTCGCGTACCAAACCGATGGACAAACTGGCGGAAAGATTCAGAATAGGACACCACAGGTAGAGTTGTCGCTGCTGGCAGTGCGACCGAAGCATTGTTAGCGTCTGCGATAGCACAAGAACACCGGGCCACGACCGCGGAGGACGCTGCCTTGTTGGTTACGCGCGCTGTGAGCTAACAGTGAACGTGGAAGCCCAGTGGTTGCTGAGTTTGCACGACAACGCAGTGAGCGCTGCACCAACAGAAGTGCCGTTGTGAGTCCTCTGATCGGTCTCTCTCCTGGTGCGTGCAGGACTGATGGCTTTGCAGTGCTCGTACGGTATGTGAGCCCTTGAGCTACGTTACCCTGCACTTAATTTTCCCCAAGTATATCTTGTCTTCCCACAGAATTGCTATTTGACAACCCTCCGCCCTATGAAAGGTTGCACTGAATTAACTGAATGTGCAATTTGTCAGTGCTTTGACTGTATGCAATCTGTAGTGCTTGTGGATCGTACCCGCTGCAAAGGTTTTTTTTTAAATTTTTTTAACTGCTTCATCGTGACATATGCCGTGTCTCAATTACATGTCTTTTGTAGAAATTTAACTGTTGATCACTTGCTCATTTTGGAACACTGTTCATTATTGAAAGAATTTTCCCTTTTCTTACTTGGCTGTTATATAATGTGTTAATTACAACATGATTAGCTGATTTCGATTGTTTCGCATTTTCAAGTGTACATTCCTACATTCGCAAATTTAGACCGTCACCTTTCGTGTGATTATGCAAATGTACATCAGCCATTTTAATACGGGACCGCTGGCGTATTAAATACGAGCAGTAACAACAATTCATACCGTCAAAGCTTTAAAATGACGTATCTACCCAAGGGATAGCCTGAGCAAAGTCCTGTGTGATATATTCTTGTAGTGGTCTTCAGTCCTGAGACTGGTTTCATGCAGCTCTCCATGCTACTCTAGCATGTGCAAGCTTCTTCATCTCCCAGTACCTACTGCAGCCTACATCCTTCTGAATCTGTTTAGTGTATTCATCTCTTGGTCTCCCTCTACGATTTTTACCCTCCACGTTGCCCTCCAATACTAAATTGGTGATCCCTTGATGCCTCAGAACATGTCCTACCAATCGATCCCATCTTCTAGTCAAGTTGTGCCACAAACTTCTCTTCTCCCCAATCTTATTCAGTACCTCCTCATTAGTTGTATGATCTACCCATCTAATCTTCAGCATTCTTCTGTAGCACCACATTTCGAAAGCTTCTATTCTCTTCTTGTCCAAATTATTTTTCGTCCATGTTTCGCTTCCGTACATGTCTACGCTCCATACAAATATTTTCAGAAATGACTTCCTGACACTTAAATCTATACTCGATGTTAACAAATTTCTCTTCTTCAGAAACGCTTTCCTTGCCATTGCCAGTCTAGATTTGATATCCTCTGTACTTCGATCATCATCAGTTATTTTGCTCCCCAAATAGAAAAACTACTTTACTACTTTAATTGTCTCATTTCCTAATCTAATTCCCTCAGCATCACCCAACTTAATTCGACTACATTCAATTATCCTGGTTTTGCTTTTGTTGATGTTCATCTGACACTGTCCATTCCGTTCAACTGCTCTTCCAAGTCCTTTGCTGTCTCTGTGATATAAGTTCTTATGTTTACACACCAGGGCAGTAACGTTCTTTTGAAGCGTTGACGAATCTGGAATGACATTCTCGCTCGTGTTTACTAGGCAGTGATTGTGTATTAAAATGTCCAATGTACAACGTGTATATATCCACAAATGCTGATGGTGTAGATTTACGAATGTGGGAAAATGCACACGAAAATGACAAATAATGTAAATCAGCTGATCTTGATACAAGTAAATGAAATGTGTGTATGGCATTTTTGGCTGGGAGTCCCCTTCCGTGGAGTTCAGCTGCCTCGTGCATGTCGTTTTTAGTTGACTGGTATAAGTAACAGCGATTACGTGACTGCTTGGCGTAAAATCAAATTATCTTTTAATAAGTTTGTGGCTGTAGTACACGAAATGAAAAAAAGTTATTGAATATTTAAGTTTGTGGATTTTTGTAGTACAGCATGTATTGTGCTGATTATGTTATCGTGATATACAGGGTGAATCACCTAAAGTTTGCACCGCAAGTATTACGGATATGTAAAGTGCTATTGACGCATGGTTTTCACAGAGTGGACTGGTAGTCATGGGATCATAATATTATGCAATAAATAGATTATAATAATATTTAGAAAGTGTATTTTTGCGAAAAAATAGATTTTTTTAATGGAATAATGCTTATTGGCATTACAAACTAAGGATAAATCATAATGTCAGTGGTGTTTGTTGCAGGATTCTAGTGAAGGTCGTTTACGTGATGTCGTATTTTGAAGAGTTCACACACAGACACTTGTACAATGTATGTGGTAACACACTAAAGAGGAACACAAGTACATACATTAGTTATGTGGTTTCTGACAAGTAAAGAGACAATTGAGAATCACAGCCTCCGGCAGCGGCAATACAAGCTTCCGGTCTGGTATGGAACGACAGTTGTACACTGCACAAATGCTAGCATTTCAGTGGAGATGCCAGAGCAGACCGCAGTAATACGTCATGGGGAACTAGAAGTAGACGAGGAAATTATAATCATAACAACAACAGCTACCAAAGAAACGGAACCTGGAGAGAGCAACAGATCTCCAATCAGGGCCAACAGGATTCTAGGCACCAACAGAAAAACAATAGCAGGACAAGGGAAATGGAAGGACCAACGTAGCGAATATGTGGAATTGAGGCCTCCTAACCCACCGCAGGGGTCACACAGGGAAAATTCGAACAGGAATTGACAAACAGCCACTGCGGACTCAGCACAAAACATCGGAACGGGCATATTAACCTACTAGAATACGAAAATACAAGGGAACTGCCATGGGAAGAGAAGGTGCAGTATGTAAATAGTCTCCACGAATAAACGGTTTAACATAATTTAATATTGATATTGTGTTGCTTAGCGTATTTTCCATTTGATCCTTTTCGGTAGGGCAGTACAATAGTATTTAGTATTGGAAGAGTGGAGGTATAGAGGTAGCGCCAGGGTATGTTTAGGGTGCATGTCAGAAGTAGAACTAACCAAAAACTAACAAAAACACGTGTATACAACAGAAATGACACCTCACACCACATAATTTACGTCCATACAACGTTAACAGGGCCCTGCAGTCATTTTTTTTTTTTTGAATTTGCATCCTTAGTAATAAAAAATAAATAAACATATTATGTAAAAAAGAAAATATTTCCATTATTTTTTCTATAAATTGCTTATATCGATGTAATGACATTTGTGACAGATTCTGAGGCGAACAGGAAGAGTAGGGCTGTTCCACGTCCCGCTAATGCTGAATGGATTTCTACGCCAGGCGGTGGGTTGCACATCAAATACAATGCTGTCATGTTAGTCCCTGACGGCTGACTGTGGCCTGATCAGGATGACGCCAAGGGTCCAGCTGTTGTCCGAAAGCTGCCAAAGATACTGGTTGCTAAGACACCAGATGCTGCCAGAGATGAGAGGGAACGTCAGAAGCATCTGCCACCACTTCTACTATGTCATGCGCTGAGTGAGAGGCAATTCCACTCTGTGTGCATAAGTGCCAGGTTCTCAATTCGTATGACATTTTCAACTGTAAAATTTGTCTCCCCAGGGACCCTTGTAGAGTGTGCACTATGATACCTTTCTGTAATATCATTATGTAATATACTTTTGTTTGATTTATATATCAACTGAATTGTCTTGATTGTGAGGTATATCTTTCTTCTGTTCTCGACACTGATTATGTGCTTGTATTTGTTTTCATGTCGTAGAAAGTAATACACAAATGTCCACAAGTTAGATAATAAGACTAACAGATTACACATGTGACTTCCATGTTCACTGATAGTTTGAGAATCTATGTGTTTGCTGATTGAGACCAAATGAGTGATAGAGCAGGGGTAAGTAAATGAGCAGAGAGTAGTTCATATTCCAGGATATTGTAAATGATTAGGGATATTAGACCTTTGCCCTCAGGATATGGTGTGAAATCTGCAAGAATTTTAACTGCCTATCAATTGTTTAACAGAAGTCTGTGATATAGCAATGACCCCTGGGTCTAACGTAATTCATACTACTCAGAGGAATGTTTTCATGTACTCTTGCTGGGCCGGCCGGAGTGGCTGAGCGGTTCTAGGCAGTACAGTCTGGAACCACCCGACCGCTATGGTCGCAGGTTCGAATCTTGCCTCGGGCATGGATGTGTGTGATGTCCTTAGGTTAGTTAGGTTTAAGTAGTTCTACTTTCTAGGGGACTGATGACCTCAGAAGTTAAGTCCCATAGTGCTCAGAGCCATTTGAAACATTTTATTCTTGCTGGCTCGCAGCTACATGTGACCGAATGACCCCTGGAATGAATGAGGTGAAGCTAGGATGTGTTTTAGCCATGGGCAATCCTGAGTGCCGAAGTTACCTTTTTCACACACACACACACACACACAGGTATATATCGGTTATCAGGGTGAGATTCTCCTACTACTTTCAATGATTTCCTCTGATTCGTGTTGCCCTAAACAATATTGAAGTGAGACACTACCCATGCAGAAATCAACAACTGGTAGGGGGCAGTGATAGTGCACAAGTTATACTCTCACCTATTTTTCGCATACAGAAAATTATTAAAAATTTTGTTACAACCTGAAGCACCTTGAGCGAGACTCTAGAAAGTTAACGGCCTGAGCAGATGTTGATGGTGCCTGCTAAAAGCATAAGATATTTTTATGATTCTTAGCTCATAGAAACAGCTTGTTGGTAGTTGAAAGTAACTGTTGGCGAACCCATCCCTTAGTAAATCTTGCCGGACAGGCCCAGAGCCATACACGGCACACAGAGCAGCGCCTTGTTAAAACAGGTCTCCAGCAGAACAATGCTGTGCTACCTGTCACAGTGCCAGCAGAAGTCTGGGCTGGGACAATGGTCTCAAGGAATGCATCTACACAGTGGAGAGGGTATTGTGTGCAGAGCCACGTGTAATAAAAATTCACATCTTTTCATGTTCACTGATAGTGCAAATGGCTAGTGAACCACTTCCATAGGCCACCTCAGTTGTATAACAAAGTCCGACGTCTGAGAAACGTTCAGAGAGAATCTTTATTACACCTCATAGTTAGATAGATAAGACTAACAAGCTCCAAGGCACAGGCGATTTAGTTAAAGATCTTTGACACTGTATCTGTTCACCTGTTGCCGTGGGAAGATACACGACTTCAGAAAAAATCATCTTCCCGCTGCGAAAATTAAAAAAGCCAGTAATTGGCGGTTTACTTTTTTTTACAGAGATGCAGGTTTCTAAATTCTTGCCTTGGTTCGACATGAGTTTGTGCTGTCATGTGGGAAGGGAGAGTTTGCAACTCTAGACCTCGTTGATTGGCTCATGACGGTGTGAAAGCAGTGTCCTTCGTACACTTTGCAGGAAAACAATTTTTTTTTCTTTTTCTGGAGGTGTGCGAAGCTCTCGGGTGTGGGACTTTGGTCTAGTAAGCACTGCTAGTCGAAGCTCTGGCATGTGGGTTGGTACTTGAGACCTGTCCTCAGACTGACTTCACTTTGAAGGCCGGAGTGGCCGAGCGGTTATAGGCGCTGCAGTCTGGAACCACGCGACTGCTACGGTGGCAGGTTCGAATACTGCCTCGGGCATGGATGTGTGTGATGTCCTTCGGTTAGTTACGTTTAAGTAGTTCTAAGTTCTAGGGGATTGATGACCTCAGCAGTTAAGTCCATAGTGCTCAAAGCCATTTGAACCATTTGACTTCACTTTCGAGTAATTTAGACTGGGGAGCTTGTGGTAAAGTTCTTACTGTACTGACAGTGTGACTTCAAACATCATGAAATTATTGTTTACCGAGGTCACACTTATTTGTTTTTGGTTTACCAATCCTGGCGTTTGATATCTTTGTGCGCTCTGTCATGTAAGTGAGCCAAACAGGTCCTCGGTATGACCAGCGAACAGCTGTGTCACAAACTGAAAACTACCATGATTTATGGGCTCTGGTAAAGAGTAAATTGCGATCTGTCTGCCTGATCGCTAGACTGTGAGACTTTTGCATTTCTTTCTCAGCCGCGATCAATTCACAGGTACCGCCTCCACGTCTCACGTCCGCCGCACACATCTCGCCAGCTGCAAGACGCGTGGCAACATGAAGTTCACAGGGTAACGCACTGCCGCTCTGGCATTGTCAGGGTGTACATATCTCAATCGCCACTTGCTTTCAGCTGCACCTATTTAGAGGAACTTCAGTAGATTTGATCAATCAAAGTCTGCTCAGCGTCAGATCAATTCAGCTTACGTTATCCACATTTTTAGGCCCAGAGTACTTGAGTCACTGGTCACCTAGTTAAACTGTCTCTGCCACCTCGGATCCACCTAATGTAGTCTTAAATTACCTGTTAGTTGTTTACAGTATTGAATAAATAACTTGTTTGGCATAATTAATGTCTGTTTCGAAAAAGTAAATGTTGTTAGTACACTAAATTTTGCCTACATTCTCAATCATTTATATAATCCCACCAGCGTTACCTTTCATCATCCATAAAAAGTTCCGTCATTATTTGGGAACATGACGTCCGTGAATGACTGCAAATGATCTGCAAGTAGACGAACATCTGGAGGAACCAGTCCATTCCATATAATCACAGCCCAAACCATTATGGAGACACCACCAGCTTGAACAGTGCCTTGTTGTCAATGGGTTCGTGGGGCCTGCGCCTCACTCGAACCCTGCCATTAGCTCTTACCAACTGAAATCGAGAGCCGTCTGACCAGATCAGAGTTTTCTACAAGTCTGTTGGTCACGAGCCCAGGAGAGGCGAAAGAGTAAAGTGTGAAATCTTACGGGACTTAACTGCTAAGGTCATCAGTCCGTAAGCTTACACACTACTTAACCTAAATTATCCTAAGGACAAACACGCACACCCATGCCTGAGGGAGGACTCGAACCTCCTCTGGCATTAGCCACACAGTCCATGACTGCAGCTCCTTTGACCACTCGGCTAATCCCGCGCCCAGGACAGGCACTTCTGGCGATGCCGTGCTATTAGCAAACGCACTCTCGCCAGTCATCTGCTGCCATAGCCCAGTAACGCTAAATTTCGCAGCACTGTTCTAACGGATACGTTCGTCGTAATTCCGAAGTGAGCTTCTGCTGTTATTTCACTCATTGTTGCTTGTCTGTTAGCAATGAAAACTCTACGCAAACACCGCTACTATCGTTAAGCTAAGACCGTCAGTCAGTGTGTTGTCCATGATTAGAGGTAATACCTGAAATTTGGAATTTTCGGGCCACTATTGATACTGTGAATCTCGGAATATTGAATTCTGTAAAGATTTCCGAAATGGATTATCCCATGCGTCTATCTGCAGCGACAGTTCCGCATTCAAAATCTGTTGAGTCCCGTCGTACTGGGATAGTCTTATCGGAAGCCTTTTCACATGACGACGACGACGATGATGATCTTCGTGGGGCGCTCAACTGCACGATCATCAGCGTTCGTACAAATTCACAATCTGTACACAGTCCAATCTAGCCACTTTCACTGATGATGATGGCATGATGACGACAACACGAACACCCAGTCTCCGGACAGATAAAATCCCCAACCCGGCCGGGAATCGAACCCGAGACCCAGTGATCCAGAGGTAGCAGCGTTAGCCAGTAGACCATGAGCTGCGGATCTTTCACATGAATCACCTGAGTATAAATGACAGTTTCGCCAACGCGTTGCCATTTTATACCGTGCGTACGCGATGCTACCGCCACCTGCATACGAGACGAGGGCCGGAACTTAAATAGTGACAACTATTTATTCACAACCGATACAAAAGAGTGACATGTTTGCATCTGTTAGCGTTGTGTAGAATACGTTGCTAGCGATGTGGAAGGCGTAGTATACCGTTAGCAGAGCCTGTTCTGTCGATGGTGCGAATGGAGCGGTGTACCGCCTGTCGAATCTCTGGAACAGTTCTGAAGCGAGTGCCACAAAGCCAAAACTGAAACGCCAATCCAACGAATGGCATCATTATGGATCGCCGGGAAATTCGAAAGTGCGTCAGAGCCCCAGTATGGTAAAAATTATGGTGATTTTCGTGTACGACTGTGATGGTGTTATCCTAAAGCATTAATTGCCTCCAAGGCAGACCGTCAGTGCACAGTATTACAGTTCGTTTTTGGAGCATCACCTGCGACCAGCTTTGCGAAAGAAGCGGCAACACTTTCTGTGCAACCCAGCCATCATTTTGCACGACAATGTGCGGGTGCATACAGCTGTTCGGTCGATAGGACTGGGAAGTACTGTACCAGCCACCATACTCCTTGGACTTAAGTCCTTGTGACTTCGATTTGATTCCAAATATGAAGGAACCACTTCGTGGCATTCGCTTCAGAACCGTTTCATTCGCTCCATCAACAGAACAGGCTCTGCTAACGGAATACTGCGCCTTCCACATCGCTGGCAACGGATTCTACACAACGCTGGTCACTACTTTGAAGAACAATAAATGGTGCAAACATGTAACTCTTTTGTATCGGTTGTGAATAAATAGTTGCCACTATTTAAGTTCCGGCCCTCGTGTACGCATAGCGCTATCCCATGACTTTTGTCACCTCAGCTTAAAATAAAATTACGCAACTAGTTTCTCATTCAGGCCTCTTTCTCGTGAAAGAAAAGGAACATCTACCAGGAAACTTCAGAATTCGACGGCGGCACGATTGTGGCCTACCGAGAACGCAGGATATTTCCAGTCGTGATGGTCCGTATTCAGTAACTGTCTTGTGAGATGTTGAAGACGCCAAGCAGCATCTCTAAGGCCCTAAGCCACTTGAGAGAGAGGAAAGACGTAATTTGCGTTCAGCTGTTAGGGATTGTACAGCCATGCCATATACATAGAGTCAGGAACTTCTACAGCGGCAGTTACATTTCTGAGCTGTAAAGGCCGGTAGCAGTGTCTTATGTTCGAGGTCTCCATGACGTTATCTTTCAACAAAATAACGCAAGAACGCATGTCGCCCGTTATGACCTCACGTGTTTCGATGCAAATAACGATTGTTTCCCTGGTCTTCAGATCTCCCATCCATTGAAAACGCCTGGTCATGGCCCATCGCAGGATTTATACGCCATCACCCTCCAGACACTACAATTGATCGGCTCTGGCATAGAGGTGAAATAGCATTGAGTGTCTCAGTAGTGTCTCACCCAATCTCAATGTGACTGGATGTCCATCTGGGTTGTATGTGGAGTTAGGAGATTTACTTACTGAAATGCAGTCCCTGTGTACTAGCAAGTGTCCTACGAATCTAATGATTTATTCTTCCTACTACGCTGTAGTCTATACGCACAAGAAGTAACGCCGCGCCATTCGCTATCATTGCTGATATTGCGTTTTGACGGCCACCTGTGTAGTGGTTGAGGGCTTCACAGTGACGATGCTTATTGTGAGCGCCACCTTGAAGGATGTAAAGAACCTAAACAAATGTACTTTGCCTGCTTTCATCTCTTGAGGACAATATCGTGGAAAAGTGTTGCCTAATCTTCTGGTCTACCAAAAGTATGTTTCGGCAGCTTTGGTACACTACGTAAATGACGTAGTAAATGGTAAGATTACCGGTTACACTGGTAGAATTGCTTGGGAAAGAAACGTAAATCAATGAGTAGGAGAGAAACTGGGAGTCGACGGATTCTCTATATTTTTTTGTGTATTTGCTTGTTTGTTTCGCCCATAATTAGTATCGCATATCATTCAATGTTAGTTCATTGTGTACTTTACAAGTAATAAAAATTAGTAGAGCGTGTAATTTGTGAGCTTTTATGTAACCAAAGCAATTACTTTTTATACAATACAGAGTAACGTGGAAGTTGTTCATAAATAACAGAAACATGTTTTATACAGTTTTGTTGAAGTACTGGGGCAATTTTTGATGTATTTTTGTTTTGAAATTTTTTTATTTTACGTCTTTGTTAAGAAAATTGTGTTTTATTGCGCTGTATGATAAATCTACATTGTTTTCGTTTTTCTGACTACTACACCCTTCTGTTCCGCAGTTTTCGACTATAACATGAGCTAAAAATGACAAGTGCAATTTTCCTATAATTTTTTTTATTTTTAAGTAACATACGGGGGGATAACTGTCTAGAACAAGAATGTTTCCTAAGTTACACTGCCGTTTAGATGTCCTCATTTAGTTTCTTGACCCTTTACCGCTTACAATTTTTAGGGGACTCTAGTAAGACACTGATCGCATACTTGAAGAAAGCTGTTATTATGAGGTAACACCGATAGGTATACAACACACCTAAAGCACAGGTGACGCGAGTACGACCATAAAGTACCAAAGCTACAAGCGAAACTACGTTATTCTACGCTCACTTAGGACAGTCTACGGTAGCCTACGGTAGTTTTAGAACCATAGTAACGCCACTTTAACAAATAACACTTGCTTTAAAGCAGCTACAAAACCAGGTAACATTACGAGTGTGTTTCACACTCACTATTAAAAAATATATTTGTAACGTCTTTACGACGTTGAAAATTATCTGCAATTGAGACGCCACTCAAGTGGATGAAGTTTCCTTTTGTGGTTCCGTTGTTTGGTACAGACGGTGCTCGACGTATCTTTCATTGCTCTCGTCCGCTTTGAACGTAAACGTCTCGTCGCGAATAACGGCAGCGGCGCGTGGGCGGCATTGTTTGCCGACTGCCGGCGGAATCCGCTGCGGCGGCTCTGCCGGGCACACACAGGGCTCTGGAGGGCACCTGCCTGCTGGTGCTGACGTCAGAACATCAGCGCTCATGCGGCCCAGTTAGCAGTTCTCGAAACGCACCACTTCCATACCGAATAAAACTAAATAGAGCAAACTGCGAAGTATTATATACTCAAAACGGTGCATAAAAGCTACACATAAACCTGTACAGTTTTTAGAGGAGGTAAAAAAACAGTTTTCCGCTTGATGCAAATGTCACAGGTGCACAGTATCCGTTGAATAATTTGATACTGGTCTTCACCGTTGGTATGAGCGCTGCACATTGACACTGGAATCTTATTTGGGACACAATTATATGTTATTTCTAGGAAGAGTACGTTCTCATTAATCCTAGCAGTGTCTATCCAGTTGGGCCGTATTTCCTGCCACGGTAGAGGAAATTACCATGTCTTTCTCCAAAATTTACTACCGGAAATCTAAAAAATAAATAAACAAATAAATAAATATGTTCTCTGGCAGTCAGGCAACTATCGTGATTCCAGCATGGTGCAGTCTCACCTCCAGTTGTCGTTGATGCCAGAAAGCATTTAGCCAACGTTTCCCCAGTTGTTGGACTGAGAGATGGACCTGTACCGTGTCGACCACATTCTCACTATCTCACTCATATGTATTTCATTTTGTGGAGGGGGGGGGGGAGATAAAGAGCTTGATATACGAGACACTGATAAACAATCCAGACGAACGGCAGACATTATTCATGATGAAGCACTTGGTTATTTTGAGCGTGTTAGACAGTAAATAGCAAGCAGGCGCAAGATATGCATTAATGTGAAGCGGCAACACCTCTGAAATAATATTCATCCTCTGCCCATTGAATAGTGTCTCAGAACAACACTAGCATCAAAATATTCGTGATCGCGTAACGGGGAAATAGTGCACCAGTGGCGTTTTTGACTTATAAAATATTATGTTTTATTTTTTTGCACCCTATGCAAGAAAATTTATATTCCACGTTGTAGGATACACCAATCGTGCTCTGGGACGATACGTATGGTCGAAAATAAAAACGCTTCGTATGCTGCTATAGCAGCGTCCAAGATGACCGCTTTCAACAATCTCATGCTGCTAACATCTTCTCTACGGGGAAAAACATGAAAGTAATGTGGTGGAGAGAGTCTACAACTGTTTTCACCTGTTATATGAAATAGATCTGACTGACCTTATGGAACTTGTTACAAAAGTGCCATGTTTCATTTTATGACTCAAGCCACTTTGCACTCCACAAGTGGTGTTGTATCCTGCACAGTTGTCAAAGATGGGTGTCATGGAAATCTGCTTTTCGGATCATTAGACAGCAATTCAAACAAATCGTTTTAATGAGTTTATTACAGAAAATGAATGACAATATTTAACTTTGAGAAATACGTAGATGAGTCTCAAGCAAATGGCGACAAGAAATGCAATTGACAGTGTTCGGATTATATGCATCATAAAAACCTTAAAATATGCATGCAAATATGCATAAAAATGCTTAAAAATGTGTGAAGAGTGTCAAAATATGCAAGTTCAAATAATAACGAAAACATGTTATACTTAGTGCATTATATCTCAAAGTCGAACCTTTGCGTATCAGTTACGAGGAAGAACGCAGGCCACGTGAAAAATCGGTTCATTTAGAACGCTGATGTGAATACTTTCTGGTAGAGGTTAGGAAGGGAGCCTTTCTCAAATTATTTTCTAAAAATTTGCAAAATGGGAGGGGGGCGTACTGTGTCTGAAGAATGATTCCTTCTTTGCTATTGTTGTCGGTAACCAGCTATGCGATGCGAGTGACTCGCAGCGAAACAGTTGATATGTACAGGACCAACTTCGAAACACATCGGACGCAGAGGGGCACGCTCGGAAACTCCCGTAATATTTCATTTAAAAAACAATGTACAGTCATGATTTTTTTTGAACAGCATTAACTTGCAATTAATACTATTGTACCAAAGCATCATGTACAATTTATTTCACATTTTCTACTATTGTAAACATAAACGTCCAAGTACTGTTCCAAATACTCGGTAATAAGATTCTGTCTTCGATCACTCCAAACATTTTTATAAGCCGAAAACAACCATTCTACACCGACTGAGGTAACTGGGCATTATTTGAATTTGGTTGCCATGTTAGCACTTATTGTTTCTGGTAAAAGTTAACCCACCCCATTAATAAACTATCAATTTGACACAAGGGTTGAAAGCCTGGGTTATTATTTAAAATGTTTCCAAACTTTAAGTTTTTTTGGGAATACCTGTGACAATGAGGAGTTCACTAGAGTAATATTATTCATGTACTGAATTGGTTCATCCAAAGCCAAACCTTGAGTTTCAAGCTTTTTAATACTTGCAGGTACATGGGAAAAATGAGTGCTAATCACAACATTAAAATTTTTTTTGCACTGGCAAACTGCCCAAGTATCTGCACTATCGAAGTCGTTTACTACCCCTCCAATGGCCTCGGAACGTCCAATGTAAAACTACGCGTTACCACTGGTTTGGTAGGTAAAGGTACATTTGGTAATTTTTATTTGTAGGTCTTGATGCGAGCAGGAGACTTTAGAAACACTTTCTTTGTGGATGAAATCAGTTTATTTACGTTCACAAACGTGGAACCTACTTATTCGGCAGGGCGATGTACTCCATGAGCAAAGCACGTCACATGAATCAAATCGGGGTAAAATACCGGAGGGCGTTTCGTGCTTTGATTATAGGGAGCAACATCTGAAATAAACAGAAACACCCATTTGCAGAAGATTCTGGAAATATTTTTCTAATACCCTCATTCGAAAATCTAGCGATCGTAGAATGATTTACTTTTTCAAGTACTTTGCAGTCCGCTAAACAGGAAGAAGAAGGCTCTTATTTTAAAGCACCAACAAATTTACAGTGTGACGGCCACAGGTGTCGTAGTTTCGTAAACTGAAATCCAGGCAATGCTGTCCTTGAGTTCATTGCGTATTTCTTCCAGAACATTTACGTAAGTTACAGTGTGGCTGCGGGAAGAGTTGGTATGGATCATTCTAGAACGTCTACACTAAGATTGTTCTACTGGCTCTGACATGACGAATAGGTGGATGACAATAAAAAAAAAAATGGCTGTGGGACTTAAATTCTGAGGTCATCAGCCCCCTAGAACTACTTAAACCTAACTAACCTAAGGACACCACACACATCCATGCCCGAGGCAGTATTCGAAACTGCAACCGTAGCGGTCGCGAGGTTCCAGACTGTAGCGCCTAGTACCGCTCGGCCACCCCGGCCGACTGGATGACAATAGCTCAAATCTGGGCAGAGGGTAAAGGCAAATGTCATCACGGCCCTTCGGGAACAGATTACTGATGGCTGGCCTCTTATTTCAAGTAGCCAAGTACTCAGGCGTTGTTTACATTGGCGGAGGCTCGTATGATGTAGACCCACTCGACTGGGACACTGACTGGCATTCTGTGGAGTTCAGCGATGAGTCCAGCTTTTGTTTCTGGCGATGATGTCGAGACGAACGATTCCGTAGACGATGTGGCAAAAGGTCACATGAGGCAGAGAATCTCAAGACCGATATCTCTCCAACCCCTAGAAAATAGTATGGGGAGGTACTACATATGGCTGCAGGGCTGATTTGAGAAATATTGAAGGGAGACTGAGTACTCCCCAGGATGTAGCAGTTTCGGTAAACTCTGTTGCCGTAGAATTCATGATCAGGGTACCAAATGACACAGTCGATCAGGGTAACGGAAGACTCCATGTTGCAGTTCATACCACAAACAACGAATATACCGATCCTTGCAAGGTCTCTCCAGCCCTCAGATTTTTCACCCGAAGAGTGGGTTTGGAATGTGATAGGTAGTTTACTTTTATTTCACCATCTGGTCAGCAATCTTCAAAAACTGGTGCAGCATATGTTTCAAACATTACAATAAATCCCTCAAGGTGGCGTTCGGAGACTGTTTGTTTCCGTGATACAATGATTACAATTAATTTTTGCCCGTGTGTATCTCACCCCGTATTGATGTTAATGGATCTCAGTTCCGAATGGAACCCGGCGTTGGAGAAAGTGACAACCAAACGACTTTTCAAATTTGTTTGCAGAACTTAAAGAGTCTGGGTACATACCATCAGACATTCAAAAACATAGCATCCACGCAATACGAAAGATAGCAAGGGCAGATAATCGCGAGAACTGTGCGCAGCTTGATTAACAGCTCATGTATCCAAGTTTATGACGAGAATAATACGCAGCAAAATGGAACGGAAAATTGAGGATCGCTTAAATGACAATCAAGTTGGATTTAGGGACGGTAAAGGCACCAGAGCGGCAGGTTTGACATTGTTCTTGATATTGGAAAGAAGACTTAAGAATATTCGGGACATCTTTAAAGATTTGTCACTCACAAACAGCGTTGGACAATATAAATTCGTGCAAGACATTGAAAGGTCTCAGGGGAAAGGCTGTTAGCATTAAGAAAAGGCGAGTAATACTGTACAAGAACCAAGATGGGAAAATAAGAATGGATGTCCAATAACCACGTCCCCGGATCCGAGTGAGTAAAATCAAGGATATAGCCTTTCACCTCTTTAATGTAATCTATATGTAGGACAACAATAACTAAAATGAAAGTAAGATCCAGCAATAGGATTAAAAGTCGGCAGTGAAAGGATATAAATTTAGAATTCGTTGTAATGAGGAGTAGAACAAAAGAAATTAGAGATAAACTTAACATCAAAATAAGTGACACGGAAATAGACGAAGTGATGGAATTCTGCAACCTTGGAGGAAACGTAGCACATGACGGAGGAAGCGAGGATGACATGTCAAGCAGACTAGCGCAGCCAAGAGGAGATTCATGGTTAAAAGAAGTTTGCCAGCATCCTTCTTTGGTACAATTAAAAATGAAAAATCTGATAATGTCCAGTACGTTTAGAGCACAGGGTTGTTTGCAACGTACTCATAGAATGTGGGAGAACAAAAACAGAAGAAAATATAATCCTTTGAAATGTCGTGCTACACAAAGATGATAAAAACTAAGTGAACTGATAAAATAAGAAAGGAGAAGAGTCACTGGAGGCATAAGATCACACTTTCCCTTACCTCTGAACAGAATCCGTCGACCCTTGAAGGGTGTAGTTAAGACGAAGATAGTAAAAAAAAAAAAAAAAAAAAAAAAAAAAAAAAAAAAAAAAAAACACTGCGGGATAAGCTCTGAACCTGGGAACACATTTCGCATGGTATTAGCATTTCATAAACAACAACAATAAACTGTTACATTTTACCTTTGTTTATTCTGTTCTTTAAAGTCTAGCTCAAGGTACGCACGATATCTCCAAACCTTTGGAGTCAAACTGAAACGGGTGATTCTGAATCTACAACCGATTATATTGAGGTAGGGAAACAATGGTCCGAAAGGCATATTTATTGTATTACGAGCATACACAACATAAGCGTCGTAACGACAGCGTAGATCGTAGTAATTGTTCAAATCGACTTCCGCCAGTCACAAAGGATGTTCGCGTGAATGTACAGAGAACGTTTTCCCAACAGGCGTCCTCCCAATAGGAAGAAGTTTATCTCCGTGCATACGTCTTACAAGAGACGATGTCGTTTACGCCACAGACAGCCGGCCAAGGTTTCCACCAAAGACATGTCCAAACGTCAGATTTTGAGGGGGTGGTGTTAGACGTGTGGCCGACCACCCAGCAGCAAGCACCCGTCAACTTGCTCGTGAAACGCACACTCCGAAAGATACAGTGTGCAGCGGAGAGTACTGGTGGAATCGATATCGCACTGCTATCATAAAGAACGTGAGCAGCCCCTCGGACCAAAGGATTTTTAGCCCTTCGTTCATTCTGTCAGTCGATTATCCACCGCAGTGTTGTTGTGCCGAACTTTGTACAGTTTGCATTCTTCACGGATGAGGCCTCAAAATGGTTTAAATGGCTCTGAGCACTATGGTACTTAAATGCTAGAACCGCTCGGCCACTACGGCCGGTGACGAGGCCTCATTCCCCCTTAATGGCGTTCCAGACAGGTGCAACAGCCGTGGTTGGAAAGACCACGACGGTGTCCACCAGCAACAGTTCTTTGTCAAAATATGGGCGGCCACCTAATAGGACCTTATTTGCTACCTACCCGTTTCACTGGTCCTCGTTGTCTGCTGTTCCTGCGAGATTTGCTGCAACATTTCTTGGAAACTACACCCTTTGTTGTCCGCGAAGGGATGAGGTTTCAACACGACGGTGCACCAGCCCATTGTCCGCTAGTACCTGAAGAACACGTGCAATCGTCATTGGACTGGAAGTGGAGATTAGCCCCATGGCCAGCTCATTCGCCAGATCTCACACCTCTGGACGTTTTCCTCTGGGGCTAGGTCAAGACGCTTGTGTATAAAACCTCTGTAGGATCGGACGAAGACCTGCTAGATAGGGTCCAAGCTGCATGTCTCCTGATACAACAGACACCAGGGATTTTTGAGAGAGTGCAGCAGAACCTCATGCACCGTTGCCATGCATGCACTGAGACTGGCGGTGGTCACATTGAACAATTACTAAGAGCTACATTGTTGTTATGCGTTGTTCTCTGTGTATGTCCATGACACAATAAATATACTTGTCTGACCATTCGTTCCTTATCTCAGTGTAATCGGTTATGGATCAAGTGTCACATGTTTCACTTTGAACCAAAAGGGTTTTGACACCCTATATATGTATAGGACCGAGTATGAGGAGTGAAATCTTCTTGTTGTATCCTCTAGATCCGCTCCTCGAAGAAGTCATTTCAGTAGCGTCCGACGTTTATTTACGTATACTTTTGCTAATGCCGGAACATAATTCATGTTATACACACGTTCTCTCCAGACAGATAACGCAAGATTGGTAAAACTGATAATCTTCGTTGTCCTCTAAGGACAGGAGAAAAACATAAAAAGGTAGGTGGCGAGGTGCACACTATCTTATCCATGGAGTTACATAAAATTATATTTTATATAATTGTACACACGGTTGCTGAGCTCACAGCTACAAAATGTTTAAAAAATTATCCATGGAGGTAAAAAGAGAAAGCGGTTGGCATTAACTCACGAATTTGAAGCCGACGTCAGCCACCTTACACAGCCCAGAAAATTAGATTCACCGCATTTATACCTCCATGGTTCACAGCGGTGGTACTTACCTGTGACGTCACTCTGACATGCCCGTGCTCAGTTTCAACCGTTGAGGCTATCTATTGACTTTTGTGGTGGTATTCCAAACATCATCTGGTGCTTCGACTGCGCGGAGACTTAGTTGTTTCATGAAATTTGCCAGTTTGCTTCATTTAGAACCGATCGTAATCTAAAGTTTAAAGGAATCGTATTAATTGTATTCCACAAACCAATAATGTTTTCCTTTGTTACTGCCTCTGAAGTTTTACTTTACTCATCTTCCGTTCTTTCATTTCTTTCCAGTATTTTTCAAAGCCTTCCAGAACGCAAACACTCAGACATTCAAGCCATACAGTGTATCAACGGCATCGCCCCGCATAACGCACGGTTATGTGACCTCACTGATTGTTGGTGTAGTAGCTCATGCCATAAGTTCCTCCCACCGCTAATTACTCCTTATTCACATTCCCTCGCTCTGATTCTATCAAGAACGGCAGGAGACAGTGGTCACCTGTGTATGATTGTAAGAGTGCGCGTGTGCTTTGCTTCCTTTCTGAGGAAGGCTTTGGCTGAAATCTTATGCGAATACTCCTTTTCGTTGTGCATACCTGCTCCTCGGCGTGTGCGAAGCAGTCTATCCGTTTCACGCTATAGTCATTCACTCATGAAGTTTGTTGTAAATAATCCACTGCACTTCAACAGCAACAACGATGTACATAATTACAACGCCAGAAGAAAAAAAATACATTCTTTATGCCACACTAAAAGTTCTATGTCGCACAAATTTGTGTTCTCAGTGCGGCACCCCAAAGTATTGATCACTTACTCAATGATATAAAATATCTGACAGACAGCAAAGTAAAATCTGAACTGAAACTTAACTGAAAATGTTTCTCTTTGACAACTCTCCCTCTTAGGTGGCAGACTATCCACTAAATGTAATGTGTAAATGGTTATGGGTAGGAATTACTGACTAACACGTCTGTCTTTAATCAAAAAATAAATAAAAATAAACTAATGATCAACATGGAGGCATATTTAAAAAATAATTCAGTATAAAGTGACTCGTCCCACATCATCATGATTTACCGTGCAAATGATACATGGAAACTGAAACTAACTAGTTATTGGTACATCACAAAGCCTGGGTTAGGTTTACATACTTTGAAACCTCAAAATGGAATTCAAAAGTAAAGTCGAGCAGACGGTCAAATTAGACGTACATTCCTATTGTTATATGTTTGGTTATTCCTCAAAAATTGGTGAGAATATTCCGGGAAAAGTAGCAAATAGGCTACTGTTGGAAAGATAGGCCTGCACGTTACATAGGTTAGGCTATCATTACATAAAAAATGACATAGATGTTAAAGCAAAATATTTTCCGTGTTCTAAGCGTTTGAGACCTTTCCCACTATCATCTCTATAGTATTGCACAATGCTGGAACTATTTAAAGGAATTAATTGGTTCTTTTACCCTGTAAATTGCTTTTCTTGTCCACAATCTAAAGCCGTATTATAGGTAAGATTTGAAATCAGACGGTGTGGAAACTATCGTGAGACAAAATAAATGACAATCTAACAAAACAGTAGCTCTATTCTGCATGGGAATGTACCTTTATTAAATTCTGTTTCATGGGATTTCTTTGACATAAGCGGGTTACGATTGCATGCCTTGCTTCTTTCCTCATTGCGTACGTTTATGGGCTAACAAAGAAACATAGGTAAGTTTTTTGCAAACTGGAACATTGAAAATGTTGTGCGTATGAGCTGTAAGATGAAAATGGACGCACAAAAAGCAATGATTTCGGAGTTCCAGATTCATTTGCTAACGATACAACTGCAGTAAAAGTGGAATTAAATGGATTACGAAAGCATAATTTTCACATTACATCCTTCTCGTCTTGGTTACTCGAAGTATGTCAATGAAAACAAATTATATTAACGAGGAGGAATGTGTTGTGGTACCAGAGCAAATCTGCATTCAAGATCAGAAAGATTCTAGAAGTTGGCTTCCTGACATTATTTTATTCGTGTAAGCACTGTCATTTATAGTACTTGAAACAGCTGTTGCTTGAACAATACAGAAATAATGAATAATAATATTATTGTACCTGAGAATGAGGGCGCATCGATCGGCTTATTATGAGCTTTTATAGTGATGTTTCACGAGAAGACGTTGAACCTCTTGATTGTACATTGAGGTGACGAAAGTCATGCGATATCTCCTAACACCGCGTCAGACTTGCTTTAGCCCGTCATGGTGCAGGAACACGACGTGGCATAACCTCAAATAGTCTTTGGAAGTTCCCTGTAGAAATACTGAGCAATGCTGCAACTACAGCCATTAATAATTGCGAAAGTGCTGCTTGTGCAGTATTTTGCGCACAAACTGACCTCTCGATTATTTCCAATAAATATTTATGTCGAGCGCTTGATCTGTCGAGAACAACAATTGCGAACAACTGCATCCCCCTGACGTAGTGCATTACCATCCATAAAACTTTCATCATTGTTCAGGAATAAGAGATCCATAAATGGCTACAAGTGAAGGAGCTGAACATAACCGTTTCCAGTCAGGTGATGGATTCAGTTTGACCAGCGGACCCAGACTATTCCATGTAAACACAGCCCACATCACTATGGAGCCACCACCATCTTCCACAGTGCCTTACTGACAACTTGTGTCAACGGCTTCGTGGAATATACATGACACTCGAACCCTACCATCAGATCTTACTACAGTCGCTGGCACGAAAGTAGAGTCCTCAAGGTCAAGGCCGCTGTCTCCCGCCTGCGGGGGCTGCTGGCTGTGATTCGCCTGCATCTCGGCTTTGTTGCCATGTAGGTACCGTTAGCGGTGCGGTTGGTCAGAGGAGCTGAAAGCCCAGTATTACCGTGCCATATAAAGTGCTCAGTCTTATCTCAGTGTATTAATATCTTAAGAAATGTGCTTTGACGTGTGATCAGTGGTGAACAACAATGCAGGAGCAATGGCTTACTTGTACGACTCCTCCAGTCGGTGTGCGTAAAGGGTGGAAAGACATTCATAATCAGTCCAAAATCATCATATCGAATGTACTCAAGTTTTTTACTGATCTCGCCGACAATGAAGAAGCGAGGAATAACTTAAATTTTACGCAAATCCATAAACTTACTGCTAAAGCGTGTGGTGCCATCAAGTCAACTGTAGGCCATAGTAGCAAATCTGTCACTGGCAGAATCTCCAGACATAAATTAGTGTTTCGATCCTCCAAGAAAGGCATACGAACGCGAACGGAAATCAACCGGCTTCGACGATTTTAACAAAGAGCTCATGCGTAGAACCGTACTTGGCATTACTACAGAGGAGAGTATCCAATGGCAAAAAAGTACAGTCTGACCTCCGTGAAAAAAATTAATTACTCGGGCTCAGAAACCTCCGTTCTTCGTCTTCTCCGCTCTCTTGGTTTCCGATTCAAGATGACGGATGGATATTCTTAATGGAACGCAGAGACATTGCAGCAGCAAGCGCGAAGTTTTTGCATGCTGAAGACAGCAGGGCTGTAGTGTACTTGGATGAAATTTGGGTTTCACAGAACCTAACCTGTACGTATATATGGCACGACACCAAAGGAAACAGCGGCTTGAAAGTGCTTGCTGGTAGATGTGGCCGATTAATCATCGCCCAAGCTGGTTCATCAACCACAGGCTTCATACCAGAAACCAAACTTGTTTTTCGTGGTGGGAAAAGTTCTTGCCAATTCGATTACCATTTAGATATAAATGAAGAATCTTTAAGAATGGTTTTATTCGACTGTTGTCTGCACTGGAAGAAGAGTCAGTTATCGCGATGGATAACGCCAGCTACCATTCCATTCAGATAAAAAAGCTGCCACGTTCAAATTGGCTCAAGGGAAATATTATGGAGTGGTTAAAGAGAAAGTATGTTCCATTTTCAGCCGACGAAACGAAAGCTGAACTCCTGTCGGAGAAAGAAACCGATGGTACCAAAAAGGCTTACAAATTAGATCAACTGGCAAACGCAATTGTACACCAAGTGGTACGTCTACTACCGTATCACTGCCAGTATAATCCCAGTGATTTGATATGGGCCCAAGTAGAGCGAGGAGTAGCGAAATGCTACTTTCAAACTTGCTGATGTCGAGAAGCTAACACACAAAGCTCTTGACAATGTTACTCAACAGGACTGGGAGAGGTGCGTAAAACATGCAGAAGTATTGCAAGAAACTGATTTCTTGAACCTGGATTTAAGAGACACCATAGTGGAATCTTTGATGATACACCTGGCTCAAACAAGCGACAGTGACTCTGAAGACACGGAGCCAGAAGAGCCTTCAGTTTAGGTAAGTACCGTCTATGTAAAATGCTGACTTGATATACATGTTTGTCTATTGATTTCAGTTATAGGGGACATACAGCGAATCTTTTTCCCTTACAGTAGACGTCTGATAAATTTATCACAGGTGGTGACGATTTGTTTACCCGACAGTAACTGTCAATTAAAATAAGATTCTCAAATCTGCAGTAATTAAGAACAGTTTTTCCTAAAAACCTGTATCGAATGTCTTTACTTTCGAATATAATCTTACTGCATTCTGTTTACTTGTACATTCGAAATTTAACTCTTTTTTTTCATAGTAGGATTAACTGGCTGTTTCGTAGTAAGGGTAGTGCATTTCATAAAATGACAAAACGTTGTGGTGCCTTTGTATCCACTGTATATATAAACAGTGCAGTTACATTAGAACAGCCGCAGCACCTATTCCGATTCTCCTAGAAGACCATAGAAATCTTTGATGTTTGAGGACTTTTACAAAAATGTAGAACTTAGAATTGTATTACTTTAGTACGACAGAATATAATATCCGACTAGAGAAATACAGGGTGACGTCCGTGATAAAACTGATTATTCTGGCCAGTCACTTCAATGCACTGTCTTGGTTTTTGATTCCGAAATTGCAATGATGGACAAAATTTGTAACACAAGACAGTTACTTTGCAGTAATAAGAACGAAGTTTTTGTGTACCAAACATGCATTGTGTGCTTTTAATAATAGGCTTACAGCAAATTTGGATAAAACTTGGTTTTAACAAAACCTTTCGAACAAATATTTTGCTCGCCTTCACTAAAAACTTTGGCTTCAAAATAACTAAAATTACTTTTGCTTAGCGTATATTGGCGTTTTGAGTGATGGATGCAGTGAGGGAGGATGTGTTAGCAGCCAGTAAAATATTTTCGGGAAGTAGGGAATTTTTTCGGTCACATTAAAGCGAGCCGTCTGAAGAGCACTCTTGGCGATGTCCTACAACGCCTAAAGCGCTGCTGCGCGCGGATACGATACAGTAATGATGTCTCAAATGTTACCAAAAATGATTTCGTAGTTTTCTTAATAACTTTCTCGTGGGAAGTTTTTCGCAGTCCTTCAGAACGAAAATTCACAACTAACTACATTTTTCGCTTCGCAGTCGGCACAGTTTCACACCTCTTATAATATTTTGTTTTTTATCTCACAATACTTTTAATGTTTCCCAAATGAAAGACGCGGCATATGCATCTGTTAATATTGAGGAAGTTCTTTTTTTGCAGTCTAATTAGGTTAGTGATTCTGTCACTATCACAGGTTGAAGTGAAACAGTATTTTCCTCCAAAATTTCTTGTAACGTTAGTTTTCATTTTTCTCCTAGAAGCTAGTCAGAATTTTCTTTCAGAAAGTACTCCATCATATCCTAGATTAAAAATAGAGTCGCCCATTTTTTTGTTTTTGAATTGTTACCAAAATTTGAAATTATCACTATAAAGAAAAAACTGGCAATGCTGTAAGACGGCGAGATGACCTTGAAGCCGTATTTTCGTTCCAGCCACTACAGTTGGAATGGGGACTCGTCTGATAACGCCACCATTTTGTAGTCGTCTAGTGTCCAGCCGACGTGATCACGAGCCTTTGAGAGGCGGTTCAGGTGATGTGGTGTTGTTAACAAAGGCACTCGCGTCTCTCAGCTGGTGCTATAGCCCATTAAAGCTAAATTTCGCCGCACTGTCGTAACGGATACGTTCGGCGTAAGTCCCATATCGATTTCTGGGGTTATTTCACGCAGTTATGCTTGCCTGTTAGCACTGACAACTTTACGCAAACACCACAGCTTTCAGTCGTTAAGTGAAGAACGTCAGCCACTGCACCGTCCGCGGTGAGAAGTAATGCGTGAAATTTGGTATCCTCTGTGCACTATAGAGTCTGTGAATATCGAAATATAATTCAGAACTTGAAAGTTCCTTTCGTCTAGCTCTAACCATCATTCCACCTTCAAAGTCTGTTAATTCCCGTCGTGCGGCCATAATCACGTCGAAAACCTTTTCACATGACTCGCATGAGTACAAATGACAGTTCCGCCAATGCACTACCCTTTTATGCCATGTTTACACGATACTACGCCGTCTGTAGATGTCGCCGGCCGGAGTGGCCGTGCGGTTTTAGGCGCTATAGTCTGGAGCCGAGCGACCGCTACGGTCGCAGGTTCGAATCCTGCCTGGGGCATGGATGTGTGTGGTGTCCTTAGTTAGGTTTAATTAGCTCTAACTCCTAGGCGACTGATGACCTCAGAAGTTAAGTCGCATAGTGCTCAGAGCCGTTTGAACAATTCTGTAGATGTCCATATCGCCATCCTTGGCTTCCGTCACTTCATTGTATATGCACAACTGTCCTGAAAGCACTCATAATGTGATGCGTTTTCCTCAAACAGAGTTGTACTTGTTTAATGTAACGTCACCGCACGTTTTCAACAACGGTGCGGAAGGCCAAGTGCAATAATAACGTGGCCGAGTAATAGTTCTTAGTGAATTCACTGTCCTCACCTTCCTCGGTTTTGCTCTTTACCTGGCCGCATTCAGTAGGAAACTGTCTTTATTATTTCTTTTATTTTCAGGGTATTCACTCAAGGTTTGCTTACATTCTATACATAGGTTGTTTCTCATTTTATAAAGCAAAAATAATATTAATGAACATTTTAAAATAGCGTCTGGATACTCTCCTCTTATTACAGTTTCTGTAATGTCACTAAGTTGTTGGTGACACTCGATACCTGTAATCGTCGACACAATGTATATACAATCCTGAATAACATCTTTTCGGTTTTCAATTCGCATGAATTCGAATAAAATTCTCAAGCTTCTGCTGGCCATCTCCGCCATCGTCGTCAGGAATAAAACCACATATGTGCAATCCATTCTACAAGTTGTAATATATACCACTCCGTCTTCAGGCCACGAGTGGCCTACCAGGACCATCCGACCGCCGTGTCATCGTCAGTGGAGGATGCGGATAGGAGGGGCATAGGGTCAGCACACCTCTCTCCCGGTCGTTATGATGGTATTCTTGATCGAAGCCGCTACTAATCGGTCGAGTAGTTTCTCAATTGGCATCACGAGGCTGAGTGCACCCCGAAAAATGGAAACAGCGCATGGCGGCCTGGATGATCACCCATCCAAGTGCCCACCACGCCCGACAGCGCATAACTTAGTTGATCTCACAGGAACCGATGTAGCCACTGCGGCAAGGCCGTTGCCTTGTATTATATAGGGTGTTTCACAATTCATGTTACATACTTCTAGGAGTTATAGAGAGGAATTACTAGATCAAATTTTATAGGGGAATCCATGTCCACAACCGTCATCCAACGACGCTACGTAGCGTCAAAGTTATGGGTGTGGGCGCCGGCGCCTGTAAATTTATGTATATACAGGGTGATTCCCTGACGGTATTACAAACTGTCAAGGATGATGGAGGAGGATAAATGCATAAATTTAGGTAAAGTTCACTCTACCAGAGACAAACGGGTCGAAAGTTACAAGGGAAAATCATTTTGACACGTCTGACATTAGAATACGTGTACCGGTACTGTTGTTGCGAAGAATGTAGGGTACGCAACTTTCAGAGGTGGTAGTAAGGACCAAGAAAAGAAAAAATGTCTCGTAAACATTGGCTCTAAAATGCATACCTGAGGAGTTATCAGCACTTGTTCATACGCGCTAGTGTGGAATACACGTCCTCTATTGAACAAGTGCTCATAGCTCTTAAGGTACAGATTTTAGAGCCCATTTGGTCTTGTTTTGATCCATACTACCACCTCTGGAAGTCTTCTACCCTACATTCTTATCAACAACAGTACCGGTACACGTATTCCACTGTGAAAGGTACCAGAACGGTTTTCGCTTATAACTTTCGACTCGTTCGTTTCCGGTACAGGGACCTTTACCTCAAATTGATACGTTTATCCTTCTCCAACACCATAGAAAGTATGTACACGTGGAGCTCCACGATACCATGCGTATTACCAGTGAGGCATTAAAGTCTACCCCAATACCATGGCTCTTCGTCATCGCCAACACAGCAGCGCCAAAACTAAGACGGCAAAAAACATCTATTATAGAATGGGAAAAAGTAAAAGAAATTGATGACGCAAAATGCTTACCTATTCAAGACGTCATTAGAAATTTACCGAATCGATTGAAGTCACGAAACCCGATATGGAATAACAGTTAAATAAGAGGAGCTTCAACCTTACAGGCGCTTGGAAAAAGGAATGGGGGAAGTCAGCCAGCAATTATCACCTTATAACTGACCCCTCAAAAGCACTAAAAGGGTTCGACTTTGCTAGGAAGGACTGGGTTAAGGTCAACCGTATCCAAAGTGGCCGAACTATATGTAAGGCCACGCTCTATAAACGGGGACTCGTAGATAACCCAAGCTGTGACTGTGGAGCACCTGAGCAAACTCTGGACCACATCACAAAAGTGTGCCCTACTAGAAATCAGTGGATCAGAAGAGGACTTCATAGAAGCCACACCTTGAGCTATGAAGTGGATCCAAGACCTGGGCATCGATATGTAGCCAATAGCTTCTAGCCTCTCATGATATATATTATACTTATATATTTTGAGCACTTGGATGTATAAGAAATATTTTATTCGCTTGTTCATTATTTTAAATACAATTTTTGTATATATGCTGCTGGCATGTCATACGAAAAATAAAATAATAATTAATCATCACGGGATCACCCATTGAACAATCCTGGAAATTGAAATCAGAACACCGTGAATTCATTGTCCCAGGAAGGGGAAACTTTATTGACACATTCCTGGGGTCAGATACATCACATGATCACACTGACAGAACCACAGGCACATAGACACAGGCAACAGAGCATGCAAAATGTCGGCACTAGTACAGTGTATATCCACCTTTCGCAGCAATGCAGGCTGCTATTCTCCCATGGAGACGATCGTAGAGATGCTGGATGTAGTCCTGTGGAACGGCTTGCCATGCCATTTCCACCTGGCGCCTCAGTTGGACCAGCGTTCGTGCTGGACGTGCAGACCGCGTGAGACGACGCTTCATCCAGTCCCAAACATGCTCAATGGGGGACAGATCCGGAGATCTTGCTGGCCAGTGTAGTTGACTTACACCTTCTAGAGCACGTTGGGTGGCACGTGATACATGCGGACGTGCATTGTCCTGTTGGAACAGCAAGTTCCCTTGCCGGTCTAGGAATGGTAGAACGATGGGTTCGATGACGGTTTGGATGTACCGTGCACTATTCAGTGTCCCCTCGACGATCACCAGAGGTGTACGGCCAGTGTAGGAGATCGCTCCGCACACCATGATGCCGAGTGTTGGCCTATGTGCCTCGGTCGTATGCAGTCCTGATTGTGGCGCTCACCTGCACGGCGCCAAACACGCATACGACCATCATTGGCACCAAGGCAGAAGCGAATATCATCGCTGAAGACGACACGTCTCCATTCGTCCCTCCATTCACGTCTGTCGCGACACCACTGGAGGCGGGCTGCACGATGTTGGGGAGTGAGCGGAAGACGGCCTAACAGTGCGCGGGACCGTAGCCCAGCTTCATGGAGACGGATGCGAATGGTCCTCGCCGATACCCCAGGAGCAACAGTGTCCCTAATTTGCTGGGAAGTGGCGGTGCGGTCCCCTACGGCACTGCGTAGGATCCTACGGTCTTGGCGTGCATCCGTGCGTCGCTGAGGTCCGGTCCCAGGTCGACGGGCACGTGCACCTTCCGCCGACCACTGGTGACAACATCGATGTACTGTGGAGACCTCACGCCCCACGTGTTGAGCAATTCGGCGGTACGTCCACCCGGCCTCCCGCATGCCCACTATACGCCCTCGCTCAAAGTCCGTCAATTGCACATACGGTTCACGTCCACGCTGTAGCGGCATGCTACCAGTGTTAAAGACTGCGATGGAGCTCCGTATGCCACGGCAAACTGGCTGACAGTGACGGCGGCGGTGCACAAACGCTGCGCAGCTAGCGCCATTCGACGGCCAACACCGCGGTTCCTGGTGTGTCCGCTGTGCCGTGCGTGTGATCATTTCTTGTACAGCCCTCTCGCAGTGTCCGGAGCAAGTATGGTGGGTCTGACACACCGGTGTCAATGTGTTCTTTCTTCCATTTCCAGGAGTGTATATACACACATCTGCAGGCGCTGCCGCATGTTAACTCTGGTGCTGTACAGTGTCGTTGGATGACGTTTGTGGTGTGTGTTCCTAAGTAAAACTCTGCAACCTCTAGGCGTGTGTAACTTGAATCGTGAAACATCCTCTATAGAAATTGTGTTACCCACAGACAGGATGTCGAACTAAAAGAGAAGTAAAATAAAATATTTGCCGCGCTGTCTAATTTCTGGTCACCATCTAATGCGCCGAAGGCGACTGTCCCAAAGAGAAACAATCACACGTTGTCCCTGTTCTTCAGTCAGAGATTTTTACAAGGGGGTAAATCTTCCCTCCCCAAGGCCTTCACCCAAATAGCTCTGACAGGAAATCTAAAGTCAAATGTCAGAAATAATACCACTACAATAAAGATAAACAGCGCAAGCACAATTCACGTACATAAAAAGAAAAAAAAAATAGTACTTGAACAACAGTTTACGACTGGGTCGATTAGCGCACACGTAAACGACTCAAAGTGACATTTTTGATGAAACAACTACGCCTCCACACAATCAAAGCACCAGATCCTATTTGAGATACGATCGCGAAAGTCGGCAGATACACCCAACCGTAGAAACGGACACAGGCATGTCTGTCATGGCGACGTATCACTGCGGTGAGCCATGGAAGTAAAAATGGGGTAAACTTAATGTTTTGGGCTATATGAGGATATAAGTGGGTGGACGTCAGCTTCAAGTTTGTGGCGTAATTAATTACAACTCCCGCCTTTTTTTCCCTTGCTGCATGGATTTTTGTTACTTCTGTGAGTGGAACTGAACAATTTTAGTTGAGTTAGTACGGGATGTTGTTGATACTCTGTCAGTTTAGCTTCGATGAGAATAAAAGTTAAATTGAGAATTCCGAGAACGTAGTTACACAATGCTTTATACACGAAGTAACGGTTCTTGGAAGAGTTAAAATATATTTTGGGTGAGACAAGAAACAGAGTTGTTATTTCTGAACAATACATAAAAGTTCTGTGCCTCTCAGCGGCTATTCAACGAATGCTGTTGATAACAGACCGATTCAAAGTTTGTCACGGTCATCATTCCTGCTCTACGTGGCTTGTTATCTTCTTATTGTCTGCTATAGAAAGCCGAATCTGCAAACGAATGGAAAGCAATATTATCAGTCACCGACAACGACACACAAAATTTAGATCTTGCATGGAAGGGAATCACTGGTGTTTCTTTTCAATCATTGTGCAACAATTATTCTTAAATACGTTCTGTTCTATTAAACTCTACTATGACCACGAACATTAACTTAAACGTGGAATACCCACTAACTCCAAAGTAGTCTTCATCCACGTGATACTAAACTATATCGATGAACATGCACCTCACCTTATGTCTCTGTCTTGTTGTGTAAGAATTACGAATACCCTTTCTCTGTCGAACGCTTCAAAACGGTAGTGACATCTACGTCCCACGAGTCAGATCATTGCTATCGTATTTTCGGGTTCAAATATCGCAAGTCAGTTGTCACTCTTGGAGATGGATTACGATTGCCACATCCCCTCCGTTGTTTTGTATGGCACTGCTTTGTGCATTGCATACATCAATCATAGCAGTATAATGCTGTATACTTCTCATTGGTCAACTAGCGACAGACGGATAGCACTACTCACGGGCCTTCAATGGCCAGCGTTGTAAACACAGTGCTGCAATCGATCTGCAATCACGAAACCTTACAAGTAGGCTTTCCCAGGATCTACATCTACATCTGCATGGATACTCTGCGAATCACATTTAAGTGCCTTGCAGAGGGTCCATCGGACCACCTTCACAATTATCTATTATTCCAATATCGTATAACGCGCGGAAAGAACGAGCACCTATATCTTTCCGTACGATCTCTGATTTACCTTATTTTGTCATGGAGATCGTTTCTCCATATTTAGGTTGGTGTCAACAAAATACACCCCTGGAAATGGAAAAAAGAACACATTGACACCGGTGTGTCAGACCCACCATACTTGCTCCGGACACTGCGAGAGGGCTGTACAAGCAATGATCACACGCACGGCACAGCGGACACACCAGGAACCGCGGTGTTGGCCGTCGAATGGCGCTAGCTGCGCGGCATTTGTGCACCGCCGCCGTCACTGTCAGCCAGTTTGCCGTGGCACACGGAGCTCCATCGCAGTCTTTAACACTGGTAGCATGCCGCGACAGCGTGGACGTGAACCGTATGTGCAGTTGACGGACTTTGAGCGAGGGCGTATAGTGGGCATGCGGGAGGCCGGGTGGACGTACCGCCGAATTGCTCAACACGTGGGGCGTGAGGTCTCCACAGTACATCGATGTTGTCGCCAGTGGTCGGCGGAAGGTGCACGTGCTCGTCGACCTGGGATCGGACCGCAGCGACGCACGGATGCACGCCAAGACCGTAGGATCCTACGCAGTGCCGTAGGGGACCGCACCGCCACTTCCCAGCAAATTAGGGACACTGTTGCTCCTGGGGTATCGGCGAGGACCATTCGCAACCGTCTCCATGAAGCTGGGCTACGGTCCCGCACACCGTTAGGCCGTCTTCCGCTCACGCCCCAACATCGTACAGCCCGCCTCCAGTGGTGTCGCGACAGGCGTGAATGGAGGGACGAATGGAGACGTGTCGTCTTCAGCGATGAGAGTCGCTTCTGCCTTGGTGCCAATGATGGTCGTATGCGTGTTTGACGCTTTGCAGGTGAGCGCCACAATCAGGACTGCATACGACCGAGGCACACAGGGCCAACACCCGGCATCATGGTGTGGGGAGCGATCTCCTACACTGGCCGTACACCTCTGGTGATCGTCGAGGGGACACTGAATAGTGCACGGTACATCCAAATCGCCATCGAACCCATCGTTCTAACATTCCTAGACCGGCAAGGGAACTTGCTGCTCCAACAGGACAATGCACGTCCGCATGTATCCCGTGCCACCCAACGTGCTCTAGAAGGTGTAAGTCAACTACCCTGGCCAGCAAGATCTCCGGATCTGTCCCCCATTGAGCATGTTTGGGACTGGATGAAGCGTCGTCTCACGCGGTCTGCACGTCCAGCACGAACGCTGGTCCAACTGAGGCGTCAGGTGGAAATGGCATGGCAAGCCGTTCTACAGGACTACATCCAGCATCTCTACGATCGTCTCCATGGGAGAATAGCAGCCTGCATTGCTGCGAAAGGCGGATATACACTGTACTAGTGCCGACATTGTGCATGCCCTGTTGCCTGTGTCTATGTGCCTGTGGTTCTGTCAGTGTGATCACGTGATGTATCTGACCCCAGGAATGTGTCAATAAAGTTTCCCCTTCCTGGGACAATGAATTCACGGTGTTCTTATTTCAATTTCCAGGAGTGTATTTTCGCATTCGGAGGAGAAAGCTGGTGATTGGAATTTCGTGAGAAGTTTCCGCCTATCTTCAAACGTCCAATCATTCATGTTGTTCAGCATTTCTCCGACGCTCGAACATTAGCCAAACAAACTTTCATCGATAATAATCATTTGCGGAAAGTATGAGATTATTTATGCTTTCAGTCGAGCCATTAATACAGAACAGCAATGGCAATAACCTCAACACATTTCTTTGTGGTATCATTGAAGTTGCTTCCAAATGGATGCCTCTCCCACGCTACCAAGGAATTCTCACGAGGGAACGATCAAATCCGACATCTCGAAACTTGCCCTAAAATTTTTTATACAGGAAGAATATACCAAAAGAAATACAATATAAAAAATTATAGCTGATAACCCACACTGTAAGTATAATTTAAGAACGTTGAAAATTTTCAAATTATTACCTCGCCAAGTTGCTGGAGAAATCGATACTATAGACGCAACACGGCAGGCACATATCCTTGATTGATGGCACATCGGTAAACACATCACATGGCACAACGCAAATTCCTACACACAGCAGGTGGCTACACGGGCAGCAGGGGTTGTGTGGCCTGGACTGGGCAATTTTTTAGGTTAGATGGCCTCGGGCAAGTACAGAAAGGGCAACAGCCTTAAAGGGTGCGGGGCAAAGTCAGAAGACATGCAGGGACCAAGCTGCAATCGGTATAGTAATTGTAGACTGTCGAAGCTGCGTCGGTAAAGTACCGGAACTACAAGCGCTGATAAAAAGGACCGAAGCTGAAATCGTAATAGGTACGGAAAGCTGGCTGAAGCCAGAGATAAATTCTGGCGAAATTTTTTCAAAGGCACAGACGGTGTTTAGAAAGGATAGATTGCATGCAACCGGTGGTGGAGTGTTTGTCGCTCTTAGTAGTAGTTTATCCTGTAGTGAAATAGAAGTGGATAGTTCCTGTGAATTATTATGGGTGGGGGTTACACTCAACAACCAAGATAGGTTAATAATTGGCTCATTTTACCGATCTCCCGACTCGGCAGCATTAGTGGCAGATCAACTGAGAGAAAATGTGGAATACATTTCACATAAATTTCCTCAGCATGATACAGTCTTAGGTGGAGATTTCAATTTAGCAAATATAGACTGGGCCACTCAGATGTTTAGGCCGGGTGGTAGGGACAGAGCATCTAGTGACACTATATTGAGTGCACTATCCGAAAATTACCTCGAGCACTTAAACAGAGAACCGACTCGTGGAGATAACATCTTGGACCTACTGATAACAAACAGACCCGGACTTTTCGACTATGTAAGCGCAGAACAGGGAAACAGTGATCACAAGGCCCTTGCAGCATCCCTGAATATGGAAGTAAATAGGAATGTAAAAAAAGGGAGGAAAGTTTATCTGTTTAGCAATAGTAATAGGAGGCAGATTTCAGACTACCTAACAGATAAAAAGGAAACTTTCTGTTCCGACACTGACAATGTTGAGTGTTTATGGAAAACTGCAGTTCCTTCTCTAAATCCTCGCACAAACGGAAAAATGGCTGACATCGAAATAAGTGTCCAAGGAATACAAAAGCAACTGAAATCACTCAACAGAGGAAAGTCCACTGGACCTGACGGGATACTAATTCGATTCTACACAGACTACGCGAAAGAACTTGCCCCCCTTCTAGCAGCCATGTACCGCAAGTCTCTAGAGGAACGGAAGATTCCAAATGATTGGAAAAGAGCACATGTAGTCCCAGTCTTCGAGAAGGGTCGTCGAGCAGATGCGCAAAACTATAGGCCTATATCTCTGACATCGATCTGTTGTAGAATTTTAGAACATGTTTTTTGCTCGCGTATCATGTCATTTCTGGAAACCCAGAATCTACTCTGTAGGAATCAACATGTATTCCGGAAACAGCGATCGTGTGAGAGCCAGCTCGCTTTATTTTTTCATGAGACCCAGAAAATATTAGATACAGGTAGATGCCATTTTCCTTGACTTCCGAAACGTGTTCGATACAGTTACACACTGTAGCCTGATAAACAAAATAAGAGCCTACGGAATATCAGACGAGCTCTGTGGCTGGATTGAAGAGTTTTTAGCAAACAGAACACATCATGTTGTTCTCAATGGAGAGACGATTACAGACGTTACAGTAACCTCTGGCGTGCTACGGGGGAGTGTTATGGAACCATTGCTTTTCACAATATATATAAATGACCTAATAGATCGTGTCGGAAGCTCCAAGGGGCTTTTCACGGATGATGCTGTAGTAATCAGAGAAGTTGCAGTATTAGAAAATTGCAGTGAAATGCAGGAAGATCTGCAGCGGATAGGCACTTGGTGCAGGGAGTGGCAACTGACCCTTAACATAGAGAAATGTAATTTATTGCGAATACATAGAAAGAAGAATACTTTATTGTATGATTACATGATAACGGAACAAAAACTGGTAGCAGTTACTTCTGCAAAATATTTGGGAGTATGCTATACGGAACGATTTGGAGTGGAATGATCATATGAAATTAATTATTGGTAAGGCGGGTGCCACGTTGAGATTCATTGGGAGTGCACTTAGAAAATGTAGTCCATCAACAAAGGAGGTGGCTTACAAAACACTCGTTCGACCTATACTTGAGTATTGCTCATCAGTGTGGGATCCGTACCATGTCGGGTTGGCAGAGGAGATAGAGAAGATCCAAAGAAGAGCGGCGCGTTTCGTCACAGGGTTATTTGGTAAGCGTGATAGCGTTACGGAGATGTTTAGCAAATTCAGAAAACGTGTGTAACGACAGCCTGTGACTACTTTTCCGAGAGGCAATGCGTGTGAGCAAATACTGTTACGTTATTCAGGAGGTAAGTGAATTGTAAATTAAAATTTCCTGGGGAACATTTATGTGGGGCTTTTATAAGTGAAAGAACTTCTCTGATGAGAGTTGTTACATATTGTTGTGCTACTTAATAAGTGATAATTAAATTTCGACATCTTTGATTCAAACCAGACTGGCTCTTAGAAAGTGTTCATTTTAACATTTTATGTACTGATTTGAGACAGTTAATAAAAAAATCTGATATCAGCCCCAGTATTTTCAATTTTCGTTACCTTATTTCCACACGTTACTCCAAAGCTTTGCTGTTAAACGCATCTCTATTAGGACCTGAGGGTGATGATGAAGAAATCCAATGAGGACAACAAGGCAGCTGTAGAAGGCACAAGATGAGAAGACTTCTCTGAAGTCACGATAGGGGACGATCTGTGAAAAATACTAGAATGTTTGCTGGCAGCAATTCACGAAGAGCACCTTGCACTGTTATCATGTCCGAAGCAGTAATGTGTCACGGCAGGAATATTTTCTAACTCGTTGCAGTTACTTATAGTACCCAGCACATAAATAGGGCTTCAAAGTCATCTCGCCGTCTTACAGCATTGCTAATTTCTTTTATAGTGATCATTTCAAATGTTCAAAAAATTTTTAAAAAATAATGGGCAACTATATTTTTAGTCTAGAATATGCTGGAGTACTTTCCAAAGGAAAATTCTCACTAGGTGCTGGGGAGAAAATGAAAACTATCGTTACAAGAAATTTTGGAGGAAAATAATTTTTACTTCAACCTGTCAACCTGTAGAGGCAGAAAAAACTAATGTGACGGGACTGAGAAAACAAATATGAACAACCTCAAAGTTTATAGATGCAAATGCTGCGTCTTTTATTTCGGAAACATAAAATTATTATGAGATAAAAAATAAAATATTATAAGAGGTGTGAAACTGTGCCGACTAAGTAGCGAAAACTGTAGTTGGTGATGAATTTTTGTTCTGTAGGACTGCGAAGAAACCTCCCACGAGAAAGTTGTTAAGGAAACTATAGAATTATTTTTGGTAATATTTCAGACATCATTATTGTATCGTACCACGCACAGAGGCAAATTACTTCCGCGATATTCTGTGCGCGGCAGCGCGCTAGTTGTAGGCCGTCGCCAAGAGTGTTGTTCAGACAGCTCGCTTTAATATGACCGAGAATATTCCCTACTTCCCGAAAATATTTTACTGGCTGCTAATACATAACCTTCGTAACTGCATCCATCACTCAAAACGCCACTATACGTTACGCAAAAATAATTGTAGTTATTTTGAAGCCAATATTTGCGCCGGCCGCGGTGGTCTCGTGGTTAAGGCGCTTAGTCCGGAACCGCATGACTGCTACGGTCGCAGGTTCGAATCCTGTCTCGGTCATGGATGTGTGTGATGTCCTTAGATTAGTTAGGTTTAAGTAGTTCTAAGTTCTAGGGGACTGATGACCACAGATGTTAAGTCCCATAGTGCTCAGAGCCATTTGAACCAATATTTTCACTGAGGTCGAGCATAATATTTGTTCGAAAGGTTTTGTAAAACCCAAGTTTTATCTAAATTTGCTATAAGCCTACTATTCAAAGCACGCAATGCGTGCTTGGCACACAAAAAACTCTTTCTTACTACTGCGATGTCCCTGTCTTGTATTACAAATTTCATCTATCATTACAGTTTCTGAATCAAAAACCAAGTGGGTGGAGAAAACAGTACACTGAAGTGACTGAAGTGACTGGCCAGAATAATCAGCTTCATCACGGACATTACCATGTAGTTCTCTAGCCATCGGATACTGTCCTCTGTCACAGTAAAGTAATACAATCCTACGTTATAGATTTTTGTAAAAGTTGTCAAATATCGTAGATTTCTATGCTCTTCTCGGAGTATCAGAATAGGTGGTGGGACTGTTCTGATTTTACAGGACTGTTTATATATACTGTCGATATAGAAGCATCACAACCTCTTGTCATTTTATGAACTGCATTACAATTACTTGAAACAGCCAGTAAATCCTTCTATGAAAAAAGGAGTTAAATTTCGAATGTACTGGTAAACCGACTGCAGTAAGATTATATCCGATAAAGGTTTTTAGGAGAAACTGTTGTTAATTAATGCAGATTTGAGAATCTTATTTTAATTGACAGTTACTGTCGAGTAAAATAATCGCCACCACTTGTGATAAATTTATCAGACGTCTTCTGTAAGGGAGAAACATTCTCAATATGTCCTCTGTAACTGAAATGAATACACAAACATTTATATCAAGTCAGCTTTTTACATAGACGGCACTTACCTAAACTGAAGGTTTGTCTAGCTCCGTGTCTTCAGATTCAGTATCGCTTGTTTCAGCCAGGCGTATCATCACAGATTCCAGTATTGTGTCTCCTAAACCCTGATGCAAGAAATCAGTTCCTTGCAGTAGTTCTGCATGTTTTACGCACCTCTCCCCGTCCTGCTGAGTAACATTGCCAAGAGCTTCGTGTGTTAGCTTCTCGAAATCAGCAAGTTTGAAAGTAGCATTTCTTTTCGCTAGTTCTCGCTTTACTTGGGCCCATATCAATTCAGTGGGATTATACTGGCAGTGATACGGTGGTAGACGTACCACTTGGTGTACAATTTCGTTTGCCAGTTGATCTGATTTGTAAGTCTTTTTGGCATCTACTATTTCTTCCTCTGAAAGGAGTTCAGCCTTCGTTTCATCGACTGAAAATGAAACATTCTTTCTCTTTAATCACTCCATAAGATCTGCCTTGCGCCAATTTGAACGTGGCAGCTTTTCTACCCGTGTGGAGTGGCTTTATCCATCACGATAATTAACCGTTCTTCCAGCGCAGACGACAGTAGAATAAAACAATTCTTAAAAACTTCTCCATTCATTTCTGAATGGTAATCGGATTTGAAAGAACTTTTCCCACCACGAAAAACAAGTTTGGTCTGTGGTATGAAGCCTGTGGTTAATGAAGCAGCGTGGCCTTTGATTAATCGGCCACCTCTACTAGTAGCCACTTTCAAACCGCTGTTTCGTTTGGAGTCGTGCCAACCGGTTTGGGTCTGTGAAATCCAAGATTTATCCAAGTACACTGCAGACCTGGAATCTGCAGCATGCAAGAAGTGCATTGTACGCAAAAACTTTGCTCTTGCTGCTGCAGTGTCTCTGCGTTCCATTAAGAATTTTCATCCGTCATTACACTTCTTTAATCGGAAACCAAGGGAGCGGAGAAGACGAATTTTTGTAGCCGTTGGATACTCCCCTCTGTCGTAATAGCCAGGTACAGTTCTAGGCACGGGCTCTTTGTTAAAATCGGCAGAGCCGGTTGATTTTCGTTCATGTTTGTATCGCTTTCTTGCAGAATCGAAACACTCTTTCGTGTCTGGAGGCTCTACTAATGACACATATTTGCTAATATGGCCTACAGTCGACTTTGAGGCTCCACACACTTCAGCAGTAAGTTTATGAATTTGCGCAAAGGTCATTCCTCGCTTCTTCACTGTCGGATAGATCACTAAAAAATTTGAGTATATTCGGTACGATAATTTTCGATTGTTCACGAATGTCTTCCTGGCGTTTTTGCACACCAGCTGGAGGAGTACTACAAATAGGCCGTTGCTCCTGCTTTGTTGTTCACCACCTAACACACATAAAAGCACCTTCCTAAAGACAGTAAGACACCGAGACCAGACGTGAACACTCGATATAGCACGGTAACACTGAGCTTTCAGCTGTTCTGACCTACCGTACCGCTAACGGTACCTACATGGCAACGAAGCTGAGAGGCAAGCGAATCACAGCCCGCAGCTCCTGTTGCCGGCAGGTAGCAGCCTTGATGTTCTGTTTAGGAAGGTTACATTCGATACTAGAAGCGAATAATTTATAAGATGTCGCCTGACGCTAGGCGTTGTTGTGAAAAGAAAGTGCCTCCTTCCAAAACAGCTCTACTCATTTTACATTGCATCATGGAATGAGGAAGAGTTTGCTCAAATTGTAAGTCAGAAACGAAGGACAATTACAGTTTAATGTCCTGTCGACGAACAGGTCTTTAGAGACGGAGCTTGTGATTGGTTTAACAGATAACGGGATAGGAAATCTATCTTTTCCTTTTTAAGACAATCTTCCTGGTATAGGTGATTTGCGGGAACAATTGAAAACACGAGCCCGGGTGGCTGGACGTGTATTCAAACCACTGTTCTCCCGAATGCGAGTCCAGCCTGTCAACCATAGCGACACCTCCCTCATTTAAAATAAAAAAATGAACACAACACGATAAACAAAAAACGTTGACATCATTAAGATCGCACGTCTACATAATGCACAATGTCTCTCAGAAAAATATCTCTGACACCTAAGATATAATTTACTTGTAAACGTAAAGCGTCTTTGGAAAGGCCTGGTATTTTAAAACTCTCAGAAGATAACACTTAATTTCTGTAGAAACTAGTTACTTGACCTATATTAACAATTAGTACATAAAAGAACTCTTGTTCTAAAACTATTAATCGGCGTCACTCCCTCTAAATGTAAGTATAATATAAAATTTGATTGTACTATTATACAGCTGTAAAATAAAATGTTATGTAAATATAACGTGAACAGGAACATTTGAAAATGACACATATACCAGAACAATCTTGTCGTGAACCTATGTTATCAACAAGAAATAAAGAATTTGAAGATAATTTTGTTGTACTTAAAATAAGTGTTTAAACACAACACCGTTTAGAACTGAAGCATGAAACATGGCGAGTCTAGCGAAGCACAGACAGTGGTATTGGGGGATGTTAAATTTTAAGTGAGGTAGCCTATGGATTGAGTAGTTGCTGGAAAAAAACAAAGTCTGTGGAAAACGCTTACCAAAAGTATGGTTAGTGAGACACCAGGGAAGCAGAGCCAGAAATGGTTAACTTGGAACCGGAAGGAAAACTGTAGTTTAACGTCCCATGGACAACACGGTTATTAGAGACGGAGCTCAAGCTCGGACTACGAAAAGATGAGAAAGGAAAGCGACCGTGCCCTTATCAAAGGAACCATTCCGGCATTTGCCTGGAGCGGTTCCGGAAAATGCGGAAAAACTAAATGTATATGGCCGGATGGGAACCTGTGGCCACCGGAATGTGAAGCCCGTGTGCTAACCACTGCGCCATCTCGCTCGATCCGGTAGGAGCGCTAGGTATAATAAAATAGCATTGGCACGGGAAGATGAGAGTCAGTAAGACTGGTCATGGAAGAGGTTTGATGTTTCATGTGTGTAGAGATGAAAATAAATAACAGAGGCGAAAGAGAGAGGTGTAGAACGGCATCAGAGAAGTGGAAGCAACAATTTCCGACTAAGAACGGAATAAAATAAATAATCACATACCTGTCATAGCTTCACGATTTACTAGAAAAACACAATTCAGATGGAAGTACATATTGAAACTTGAATTTGTAAACAGATGCTCTGTTTTGACCTATTTTGTATTTCCCTTTTCGTCGAAAGTAAAAAACAAGCCGGCTGAATTTCATCGTAATCAGAAGAAAACCGCTGCCTTCCGTTCTAGCCCATAGCAGTCACACCTCGTACTTGTCCTTCGCCGCCTCCTCGGATGACGGCGGTACATTTGCCTCTTTCGTACTGCATCTTTTCACGGCGATGCTGGCGACACGTTGAAACCGCGGCTATGTTTACTGTCAGAGCGGAGTTATTCAGAGCTTCAGCACGCCGCGCCGCAATGGTCGTTCTTAGAAAGCTGCTACCGACTTCGAATGTTTCTTTTTGTGCCGTGAAAGTAACGCTACTGTTTTAATGCAGAGAGCGCAGACACGAAGAGGATTCCTTGTGGTTTGTCTTTTGTGCACATCCGAGTTGCCTCAATAGCAGAGCCTGCCTCTTTCCTTCTTGAAGGGTTCTGACGAAACGCAGAGTGACTGTCTATAAATACACCTCGCCCACCTTTGTTTCGAGCGCTAGTTCATAAAGTTACCCTGTATTTCACAGCACTGAATGTGATACTTGCAATAAACACGCAGCAGCGTTCTTCAGCTGTCAGATATATACATTTTCAAAGCAACACAGTATTCAGTTTTAATATGCTTCCTTTCAGGCGACATATCTTGTTGAACGACCTAAGCATTGTTTACACATATATTTTTCTTCGTAAAATACGTCTTAGAATAGTAGCGTATCCATGAGCAACTACTTGGAAAGGTGCATAACGGACACTAAAGATGATTACGTCTAATAAGTCGAGCCCCATGTTGATAAATCAAAGTGCGCCCTGTTATTACTTTATGAATTTTTAAATTAACCTTATCCCGTCATTATGCAGTCATATCCTGGTACAGCCATTATCAGGAATATTTATTATTTTTTCCATGATATTCAGTAGCTCTTTTCCACTGAAAAAGAAGCTAGATCTTGTGTGTTTCATTTCGTTTACATATTGTCTAGAATGAGGTGTATGTAGTTATTAGAGGTACCTTAAGGAGTTTAGTAACCGAAAACTCTTGGTGCTAATTACGAACGTTCTGCCGACGCGCTCAAATTCATATTTCTACACTCTGCCAAGCAAGTTCAGGGACGAGTTTTTCAAAGGAGGTACGACTGGTTCTCAGCCTATTCTTGTTCAAATGATGCAGTATTCCGACTAAAGTCTCATCGGTGTCGATCGGACGTTAAACCTAATCTTCATGGTTCCATGTTCCTTGCGGTTATTTACAATTTCATATGTTTGTTGACTAACATCTAAGTCCCTCCCATTGTTCCGAGACAGTTACGTTAATTATGAAATTTAGTTTCGAGGCACTGCTTAAAGGCATAGTTTTGCCAAGACATAGGTAAGTAACTTTCAGCTTTTTATCAGATTTTACTATCTGTGTTAGCTCCATTTAACAAAGTCTCTTTTGGATTACAGAACATTTTATCCCTTCGTACAAAATGTCATAAAGGCCTTGCTACTTTCAGCTAAGAACATATCAGTGCCTGTTATCAATAACTTTGTCCGTGTTCATACTGGACATTTTGATTTAACTTACTCATTTTGAGAATACTGAAGGGCGATCTGTTTTAATTGTTAGAAACCATTTAACAGCCAAGATCGCATAAAATATTTCTTTATTTAAGACAACCGTTTTCAACAGAATTTTTTGCCATCTTCTTTGTGTTCTAAAACGTGTTCATTTTACGCTGAAATCTAGTGCGTGAGGTTCAACGTAAAATGAACACCTTTTATAACAAAAAATTTTTAAAACCAGAAGATGACAGCAAAGTCTGTTGGAAAATGTTACCTTAAATAAAGAAATATTTGATGCGATATTGGCGGTTGAATGGTTTTTAACTAGACAGTTTATTTTATTTCAGATGTCATAAACTATATTCCTATAAGATGCCAGATGTTTTAATTTGAAACATATTCATTCTCGAGAAGGAACATTAGTTGCAAGTCTGTGTTTATACCGCAGTAATTTCACGAGTTGAGTAATTACAACTGTCATCGTATGGCTTCATAGAACGTCATAACATTGCCTAATCTGTGTAAAATTGTATTTTCACTAAGGTAATATAACCATTGTCAGGCTTGGAAACTTGTAACGAATTCTGAAAACTCCTCGTCTTTTTTACAAACCTGCCCCTGATTTGTAGATCTTTCCTAACAACCAATTTTGTGTGTGTGTGTATGTGTATGTGTGTGTGTGTGTGTGTGTGTGTGTGTGTGTGTGTGTGTGTGTAGCCGCAAGGAGACATATTTTTTCTCCATCACATAATTATACTTAGATTAGATTAGATTAGTTTTTCGGTCCATAGATCCGTGTTGAGGAGATCCTCGTGGATGTGGAACATGTCCCGTTTTTTTTTTAAAGCTGAAATAACAATACTAATAGTATGAATATATACAATACATCATTTGTTTCTATTAAAAATTTGTCAATGGAGTAGAAAGAGCTGGCCACTAGTAAGTCTTTCAGGCTCCTTTTAAACTGATCTTTATTTGTAGCTAAATTTTTTATGTTTGCTGGCAAATTATTGAAGATGAGTGTTCCTGATTAGTGGACCCCTTTTTGAATTAAAGTAAGTGCTTTTAAGTTCTTGTGCAGATCATTTTTACCCAGTTCTTTGAAGAGGTTTCTACAAGACGTCCGCGAATTTACTCCACAAATACGTATTACACGCTTTTGGACTCTGAAAATTTTTGTTTGACTTGAAGAGTTACCCCAAAATATTATACCATAGGACATTATGGAATGAAAGTAGGCAAAGTATGCAAGCTTTTTCACTTTCATGTCGCCTATGTCTGCTAACACTCGAATTGCAAATACAGACTTGTTAAGGCGTTTCTGCAGTTCTGTGGTGTGCTTCTCGCAACTGAATTTATTATCAAGTTGTATTCCCAGGAATTGAAGACTGTGAACCTCTTCTATCTGCTCTTCTTCGTACTTTATGCATATGCTGGTTGGAAACCGCTTATAGATTCTGGATTTCATATAGTGAGTCATTTCGAAGTTTAATGTCAGTAAGTTGGCTGTAAACCATTCATTAATATCCATGAAAATATCATTAGCAGCTCTTTCTAGAACTACACTTGACATACTATTTATTGCAATACTTGTGTCATCTGCAAACAAAACGAACTCTGCTTCTGGCAGTGTAACTGATGGGAGATCATTAATGTACACAAGAAAAAGCAATGGCCCTAAGATGGATCCTTGTTGGATACCACATGTAATTTCTTCCCATTCTGATGATGACTGACGACTTAGTTCACTAGTTCCTTACACTGACACCCTTTGCTTCCTCTTAGCGAGGTATTACTTGAACCATTTTGCAGCACTGCCCACGCTAATTTATTTAAAAGGATGTTGTGGTTTACACAATCGAATGCCTTTGACAAATCACAGAAAATACCTGCTGCTTGTAACTTGTTATTTAATGAATTAAGTACATTTTCACTGTAGGTGTAAATAGCCTTTTCGATATCAGAACCCTTCAGAAATCCAAACTGTGTTCTTGATAATATGTTATTTGTGGTCAGATGGTTGAGACGTTGCCTGTACATTATTGTTTCTAAAATTTTTGAGAATGCTGGCAAAAGTGAAATCGGTCTGTAGTTTAATGGTATCTCTTTATCACCTTTCTTGAATAGAGGCTTAACATCTGCATATTTCAGCCAGTCAGGAAATGTCCCAGTTATAATTGGCTGGTTACACAAGTAACTTAGAACTGTACTAAACTCACAAGAACATATCTTAATTAACTTTGTTGATATTTCATTGTAACCACTAGAATGGAAGATTTTATTGTAGAAGTTATTTCTTTTGGTGAAGCGAGTGACATATTCATGTACCTGAAGCTATTTGTACAGGCTAGTTTCAGATATTCAAGGGCATTATTTATTGATTCTGACAATCCCATTCTATCAGTAACAGATATAAAGCACTTGTTAAATAGATTTGCCACACTATACCCATCGGTTACTAATGTGTCATCTACACTTAGTGCTATTTGCTCCTGTTCCTTTCTGGTTCTACCAGTCTCCTCTTTCACTATATCCCATATTGTTTTTATTTTATTCCCTGGCATTCCTATCTTCTTCTTGTAGTACATTTGTTTAGATGTCTGAGTTACTTTTTTTAATATTTTACAGTATTCCTTGTATTTAGCTAAATCATCAGCGTCAGAGCTATTCTTGGTCGACAGATACATTTTCCTTTTTGTCTTACAGGAAATCTTTATTCCTTGTGTGATTCATGATTTTATTATAGACTTCTGATTAATTTGAGTAACTTTTAGAGGAAAATAGTTTTCAAACATGGTACTGACATTGTTCATGAATGTGTTATATTTTTCATTCATGTCATGAGCACTATAAACATCTTTCCAGTTCATATCTTTGAGCAGTTTTCTAAAGCACTCAATTTTTGGTTGATTGAATACTCTCCTGTACTGAGATTTAGCAGTCTTGATAAGCTGCTTAGAATTTACATCTAAAATAAGGAGCTGCATGTCATGATCTGATAGTCCATTTATAACAGGTTTTATGATATGATTTTGTTCCTTTAATTTGTCTATAAAAGTGTTATCAATGGCTGTTCTTGAGGATTTAGTGATCCTAGTTGCAAAGTTTACAGTGTGAGTTAGATTGAGAGACAACATTACTAACTGTAGTAAATGTTTACTGGAAGATTGTATTAGAAAATCTGTAATAAAGTCACCAGCAATCAAAATTTCTTTGTTTTTTCCTATTAAATAACCCAAAAGCGCTTCTACATCATTTATGAATAGATTATAATTTCCTGCAGGTGCTTGGTAAATAGTTACTATTATATAGGAGCTGTTATGGAACTGTGCTTCTGTTGCACATGCTTCTAGATGCTGCTCTAAACAGAATTTATTAATGTCAATGTTCTTGAATTTATGGCAGTTTTTAATAAATGTGGCAACTCCTCCTCCATCCATATCTACTCTGTAGAAGTAGGAAGCTAGCTTTTACTCCAACATATGATACAGAGCGTATTTTTTTTATTAAAAAGTAAGTCAATTGAATTGCTTTCTGAAACATTTTACAAACAATATGGATTGATTAGAACGGTGGCTGCAAAAAGCTCACGCTTCTAGGACACAAGGACTGCATGCTGATAGTAAAGCACTAACAGTGTTCTATTAACATGGACATTTCAGGCCATGCAGGCAAGCATAAAATTAGAATTTAAAATGTATACAAATGATTGTGTAAACAGGGAATATCTGATTCAATAGTTTGAAAATGAAATTCGTCATCGAGGACGTAAGTGAAAATGAACTGTAATACGTACACAATCCTCACTTATCTACCACATGAAATGAAAGAGAACAAACATGTAATAAATGAATCATCAATAAAATATGCAGTTTCACGAATAATATCCAAATGTCAAAATTTACTGTTTCAACATTGAATTCGATCGACCGCTCGTTACTGTTTTTGAAACAACCCACTGCGAATACTTCTACTGCTACTACTACTACTACCGAAGGGTGGCGCACGAAAAGCCGGCCCCGAGTACTAGACTGCTCATTGTCGTAAGCCTACTGTCATATATTGATTCGAAGCTGTTGCTTGCTTTAGCTTATTTCTTGCTTTTTATTATCTAATTATTACAATTTTACCTATTTGTTATTGTATCTGCTAGTGGCGGGCAACAATTCGTGTTTGATTAAAGGTACCACAAAAATTAACTGTGTTGAATTCACAAGCAGATAAACTTGGTAGTCCGCCTCTCCTTTCAAACCCACACTGAGGTGACAGAAGTCACGTGACACCTCCCAGTGTCGTATCGGTCCTGCTTTTACGCGTCGTAGTGTGATGGACTTGAGTCGTTGGAAGTCCCCTGCGGAAATATAGAGCACTGCCAGCATAGTCGTCCATAAGTGCGAAAGTGTTGCCGGTGCAGGACTTCGCGCTCTAACTTACCTATCGATTATGCCCGATAAATGTTGGAGGAGATTCATACCGGGCGTTCTGTGTGGCCAAACCATTCGCTCGAATTGTTTATAACTCTTTTCAAACCAATGGCGACCAATTTTGACGTGTCATGGTGCATTGTCATTCATAAAAATTACATCGCTGTCCCAGAAGTCCGTCAAATGATCTCCAAGAAGCCGAACATAACCATTTCCAGTCAATGATCGGTTCTCTGTGGTGTAAACACACCACACAATTATGGAGACACTACCAGCTTGCACAGTGCCTTATTGATGATTCGTGTCCATGGCGCCATACTCGAGCCCTACCTTCAGCTCTTACAAATTGAAAACAGGATTGATCTAGCCATGCCACGGTTTTCCAGTCGCCTAGGGTCCAACTGATATGGTCACGAGTTCAGGAGCGGCGCTACAGGCGACATGGTGCTGTTAGCAAAGGCATTAGCGTCTGTCGTCCGCTGCCATAGCTCGTTAACGCCACATTTCACCGTAATGTCCTAACGGATACGTTCGTCGCACGCACGTCCCACATCGATTTCTTTGATTATTTCACGAGTGTTGCTTGTATGTTGGCACTGAAAACTCAACGCAAATATCGCCGCTTTCAGTTTTTTAGTGTAGGCATTTTCCGTGGTGAAAGTTAACTCCTGAAATTCGGTATTCTTGGTTCTCTCTTGACGCTGTGGATCTCGAAATATTTAATTCCCTAACGGTTTCCGAAACGCAATTTCCCATGCATTCTGCTTCAACTACCGTACTGTCTTCAAAGTCTGTTAATTACAGTTGTGAGGCCACAATCACATTGGAAACCTCTTCATATGAATCACCTCAGCACAAATGACAGCACCGCCAGTGCACTGCCCTGTTATACCTTATGTATGCGATACAACTATTATCTGTGCATGTTCATATCGCTATCCAATGACTTTAGTCACCTCAGTACAGATCGGGTTATGTTTTTATACTCTGTTACCTATGTTGCCTAATAACCTGCGAACATTTATAATGTGTCATCAATACAATTATTTGTAGTTAAATGTCTCAGCACCACGAAATCTCTGCAAACTGATTCCCCACCATCTTATATTGTTTTACTGAAAATCTGTTACAAAACAAGGAATTTCAGTCGGACACGCACTTCGAATGTAGCCCTTGATAAAATGCAACCCAAGTGCAAGACGTAAGCCGCGCCATGAAAATGTGGAGCCGAATACACATGGCGGAAATTGGTAATTCTTGGAAGAGGCATAAATTAATCAATTCGTGAAGTCAAAATGCAATCAGAAGTTGAGTATAATTTACGAGTAGATCATGCTTACAGTTTCGTCGTGGTAGCGCAGAGTAAACAGAGTCGGAGTATCTAACTCCTCTTATGAACATCATCTCAGAATCATAAAAGAAATAACACTATAAACCACCGCAAAACATCATGGCGAACGGGAAAACGAGCTTGAAAGTAATTTGAATATACAGATACCTAGCACCGAGATTGATTCAGATCAGTATGTGTTATGAGTCGACTGAAAATATGAACGTACACGCGACATACATATGTAAAAAGGAAGCGAAAAGGACGCGATTTAATACCTAACTTGAGGATTATCGTACATCCGAACCATATGAAAGCAAATGTAATGTTCGTGACTTGCTCTGATCTCGCCGTTACAGGTAGACTGCTGGTTGCCTGAAAAACTTTGCTACAGGATGCTGACCGGGTGAAGTACGAGACGAGACTTCCTTCTGCAGAGGATGCCGGAGCCCGAACGAATTCTATCCAAGGACGTTCTTATTAGCCAGCTCCTGTCAAAGCTTTTGGGCCTGCGTTAAAATATACTACCATATCCGCATTCCTAACAAGCGGTGCTCCCCTCGCGCTGAGAGGAAGAACACGTCTCACTCAGTGATCAGTAAGTGGCTTACATAGCGAACGTGATGCAATTCTGTGATGCGTAATGCTTTTTGCAACAGCAACCTTTCAACTTGATAAAATGGAATACTAAGTAGAATTTCAAACTCCATTTAGTTACATCATCATAAAGAGATAATTATTTTATTATTCAGAATCAGCGCCGTCCAGGGCTCTAGAAATTTCAGCACATATGTCCATTTAAAAGATAACAGAATGGATTTATCAGTGACCATGGAGCAGTTGTAGTAACAGTTATTACCAAAGTACAAAGGGCAACTAAAAGGAATAGGAAGAATTACATGCACAGCAAACTAAATTCCAATCAGGAACTTGAAACATTAAGCTACGAACAGGAACTCTTCGAGGACGGTGATTCAACTGCAAATGAATAACTGCTTATGTACTCTAGAGATTTGTACTTCATCAGGCGGTTTGTCATGAGAGGGACACTTCATGGTATGTAGTCACTATAGAGAAACTTCTAGACGACCATACTGCATAACGTGGTTAAACAAAGCATAAGGTTATCCGTAGAATAACATCGAACGGAACTCTTGTGGCAGCCAAGAGGGAAATGTGTGGAGCCTTAAATGCCTGCCATATAACAATACTATCAAAAGATCTGCCACCAAACCCAAATAAGTTCTCGTCAAATTTAAGAGCTTTTATCGGTACCGAAGTTAGTATCCTCTCATGGACGAGACAGGGACTGAAACTGTGGGTACAAAACAAAAAGCAGATATTGATGTGTAATCCCCGCATAAAATTCTCACACCAAAGCCAATTTGAGCGGCTTTGAGAATTAGTTGAAATCTACAAAACTGAACAAGGCTCCGTGGTCCTACGGAATCCCTACTAGATTCGACACAGAATCTGCGACTGAATTAGCTCCTCTTTTAACGAGAAAATACCAACAAAAACAAAAAGTGTGCCCATGAGGTGGAAGGAAAAACAAGTGATATCAGTCTACTAGAAGAGTGGCGGAAATGATCAACAAAACCACCACCCAGTGTTCTTGACACTGACCTGTTGCAGATTTCTACAACATTCTGCACTTAAACACAATAATACACTATACCTCGATCAAATGACCTCCACTGTACGAACCACAATGGATTCGGAAAACATCTGTCATGAGATATCGAACCACTTGAACTCGTCTCAAACGACACCCTGAAAACAATAGCGAAAGCCAATCAAGCGGATGCAGAACTTCTTGGTCTCCAAAAAGAATTTTACTTGGTACCACATGTGCACTTATTGTCGAAAGCACGATCAAATAAGGTATGAAGCAACATTTGTGACTTGACTGAGGCTTTCTTGGTAGGGAGGACACAGTGTCTTATCTTGGCTGGAGACTTGTAGACAGATGTAGAAGTGACTTTAGCTGTGTCCTTCAGAAATTTGTTGGGGCCCTTGCTGACCATGTAGTACACTAATGGCCTTCCACGACATATTAATACTAATCTCATTCTTACAGAGCGTGGACGAAAATATGGATATGCCAAAACACAACACATACGGTGTAGAAAAATGGTTGGGATTTAAAACAGCTACCTCTCGTCTCCGAAAGGATAAATACAGGTTTCAAGGGAATCTTAGACTACTCATCATGCAAGATTGTGACACGTGTAGATAGACAGCAATCACGCATCCTTCTCCCCAAAATAGTTAAAAAAAGGCTCAAAATTACCGATCTCTGATGACTGTGGTGCCAGGGGAGATGTGAGAATGATATGAGCTGGGCGAGCAGGGACCATCTCCCCTCGTTACCACAGCATGAACCTGATCATCCAAAATGCTCACATAATCCTTGGGAGTTATTCGACCCTGAAGAATAGCCGTAGGGATCATGAAATCACCATGCTCTTGCTGTCCAAATCATCACCTAACCCCTGTCATATAAAAGGCTCTTGGGACGGAAAGTCTGCCGTGAATTGGAAACAATGTGAAACTAGATTCACCCCACCAAATGCCATTATTCCATGTTCCAGGTGGCACTTTTTCCTGTTACGAGAGTTTCCATCGCTGATAAGTGGTTTTGGAATTCCAGCTCGCCCTGCAATTCCTTGCTTACGGAGCTGGTTTCGCGTTGTTTTGGTGTGAAAACGTTAGCAAATGTGACATTCAGTTCTGCAGTGACGCATGCAGGTGTCGTCCTGTCGTTTCTCGTCACTACCTCTTCAATGAACATCGGTCGCGATCACTCAAAAGATTCTTCCTTGGTCATTGTGACTTAGCGCGTGATGTCTCTCTGTATTTGGCAAAAATCCTTGATACCATGAAGTTTGCCCACGTTCGAGTTCTCTTAGCTCCGAGATAATGCACTCACAACTACACAGAAAACTAAGACTTGCACTTGTAAGGTATTGAAGAATACAACACCTCAAACTCCAGGCTTGGCTAGCATCTGCATTTATGTTCAAGTAAGCATTTATCGAGCTATTTCTATAGCTTTGTCCATCTCCCGTATCGCAGATGATGCAGCTGACTATGTTGGACGTTGTACCCGATGATCTCCCAGATATTCTCGGCGTGACTGATTATTGGTGTTTTTGTTTCCCTTTTCTGCACAATATTTTGACGACCGACCCAGCCATCTTCTTCAGGTGCTGCGAATTTTGCTGTTAAGTGCACTAGCTACCTAGACTCCAGCCAGACTGTGATCTATTGTTAGTCCCACGCCGCTATTTATAGCAGACTTCGGTCTTCTGTTTTACAGACGCACTGATACTTCGTGAAACGCAAAGTCTTTCATCGTTTTCCAGCTCTGATGGATGTGATGGTCGGCGAGATTTTAATAAATTGAGAGTCCGTCCCCAAGCGTTATTTAAATTGAAACCTCCATCCATTTTCTGACACCTTGATTTCGATTCACTCCTTAATTATGCTATGACAGAAACTAGGTGTTTGCACCATGATAGCGGTACACTGTATATCATTTCGAGATTATGTTCGAGGCAGTGCTGGATTGTTTTTGTCGGTTGTGTCGCTGGAGATCCTTGCCAATTGGTGTAAGTGCCTGATCCCGTAAACGATAGCCAACCCCTCTTTTTCCAGTAGGCTGTAACTGCGCTGAGCTTTCCTCAAAGCTTTGGATCCAAAAGCAATTGACCTGCGAGTTGAGCCTACACGGTGAAATTACACCGCTACGATACCATCGGAAGAGGTGTCTATTGCAAGAGTGACAGACTTGTTGCTCAAAAGTGCGTCCTTGACGTGCTTAAAACCGGTCTGAAGTTTAAGTCAGGTGCGATCTGAGCGGCGTTATGGATGAAGGGAATGTAGTACGTCAACTTTCACACGACCGCTTGCAGTTCCGACACAATCGTTGGGGCAGGCAAGTCGCGAATGGCAATTAAATGGCACTGTAACAGATGGATTCAATGCTCATTGATAACATTACCGAGATACTCAATTTTGGTGGCGAAAAATAATCACTTAGAACGATTTCACTTTAAACCCTGCCTATGATAGTACATGAAACAAAATCTCCAGGTTCTCTAAGTGTTCCGACGCTGTAAGGCCAGAGACAGCTACGTCATCTAGATAACTGGCGCAAGAGGGAATTCGCTCAATGTACTGCTGAAAAATAGCTAGGGCCGATACGCCACCGAACGATAAATGCAGAAATTGGTGAAGACTCCGTGTGTATTCATCACAAGAATCCTTTACGTCCACATCGGAACGCAGTTGCAGGTATGCCTCCTGCAAGCCAATCTCCGAGAAGAAATGGCTTTGAACCGTCTCGACCATTAACTCTGTCTGGGTGGGGTAAAGGAAAGAAATCAGTCACTGTCTGTGGATTAAAAGTAGCTTTAAAATCCGCACAAAGTCTCAACCCACCCGATGATTTCGACAGAATCACCGGCCGGCAGACACTGGTCGAATCACATCAGAATCCTGCAAGCGCTGCAGCTCTGCCGCCACCCGGCCCTGTACAACATGAGCGGCGGGACCGGCTTGTAAAACTTGGGCTGCGCATTGTCTTTTAAGACGATATGGACCTCGAATCCTTGTACCTTGCCTAAACAACCATCAAACAACGAACTATATTTTTCACACAAAACCATCGATCGTAGCAAATGGCACAGCCGTATTGATTTCCTTGCATTGACAGCCCAGACAAATAGAAGTAGCTGGCGTCTCAGCAGGTGGCAATTGTTACACCCTTATGCGGTTATTGGTTCGCTGCTCCAGCTAGCCTTCAAAAGCTGTCGCTAAAGGCGTCGAGAAAGGCATTAGAAGAGTGTAGTGCAGTCAGTTTACGTAAAACGCAGCAAAAACCTCTCAGACAAACAGAATCTAAACGATGTCAAAGTTAGCACAAGGACGGCTATACGTGACGTGTTCAGTGAATTCGAAAGTAAAATTCTATGTACCAACTTGACAGAAAATCCTAGGAAGTTCTGGTCTTTCGTTAAATCAGTAAGTGGCTCGAAACAGGATATCCAGATATTCCAGGATGATGATGGCATTGAAACAGAGGATGACACGCGTAAAGCTGAAATACTAAACACCTTTTTCCAAAGCTGTTTCACAGAGGAAGACCGCACTGCAGTTCCTTCCCTAAATCCTCACACAAACGAAAAAATGGCTGACATCGATATAAGTGTCCAAGGAATAGAAAAGCAACTGGAATCACTCAACAGAGGAAACTCCACTGGACCTGACCGGATACCAGTTCGATTCTACACAGAATACGCTAAAGAACTTGCCCCCTCCTAACAGCCGTGTACCGCAAGTCTCTAGAGGAACGGAAGGTTCCAAATGATTGGAAAAGAGCACAGGTAGTCCCAGTCTTCAAGAAGGGTCGTCGACCAGATGCGCAAAACTATATACCTATATCTCTGACGTCGATCTCCTGTAGAATTTTAGAACATGTTTTTTGCTCGCGTATCATGTCATTTCTGGAAACCCGGAATCTACTCTGTAGGAATCAACATGGATTCCGGAAACAGCGATCGTGGGAGACCCAACTCGCTTTATTTGTTCATGAGACCCAGAAAATATTAGATACAGGTAGATGCCATTTTACTTGACTTCCGGAAGGCGTTCGATACAGTTCCGCACTGTCGCCTGATAAACAAAGTAAGAGCCTACGGAATATCAGACCAGCTGTGTGGCTGGATTGAAGAGTTTTTAGCAAATAGAACACAGCATGCTGTTCTCAATGGAGAGACGTCTACAGACGTTAAAGTGACCTCTGGCGTGCCACAGGGGAGTGTTATGGGACCATTGCTTTACACAATATATATATATAAATGACCTAGTAGATAGTGTCGGAAGTTCCATGCAGCTTTTCGCGGATGATGCTGTAGTATACAGAGAAGTTGCAGCATTAGAAAATTGTAGCGAAATGCAGGAATATCTGCAGTGGATAGGCACTTGGTGCAGGGAGTAGCAACTGACCCTTAACACAGACAAATGTAATGTATTGCGAATACATAGCAAGAAGGATCCTTTATTGTATGATTATATGATATCGGAACAAACACTGGTAGCAGTTACTTCTGTAAAATATCTGGGAGTATGCGTGCGGAACGATTTGAAGTGGAATGATCATATACAATTAATTGTTGGTAAGGCGGGTGCCAGGTTGAGATTCATTGGGAGAGTCCTTAGAAAATGTAGTCCATCAACAAAGGAGGTGGCTTACAAAACACTCGTTCGACCTATACTTGAGTATTGCTCGTCAGTGTGGGATCCGTACCAGATCGGGTTGACGGAGGAGATAGAGAAGATCGAAAGAAGAGCGGCGCGTTTGTCACAGGGTTATTTGGTAGCCGTAATAGCGTTAGGGAGATGTTCAGCAAACTCAAGTGGCAGACTCTGTAAGAGAGGTGCTGTGCATCGCGGTGTAGCTTGCTCGCCATGTTTCGAGAGGGTGTGTTTCTCGACGAGGTATCGAATATATTGCTTCCCCCTACTGATACCTCCCGAGGAGGTAACGAATGTAAAATTAGAGAGATTCGAGCGCGCACGGAGGCTTTCAGACAGTCTTTCTTCCCGCGAACCATACGCAACTGGAACAGAAAAGGGAGGTGATGACAGTGGCACGTAAAGTACCCTCCGCCACACACCGTTGGGTGTCTTGCAGAGTATAAATGTAGATGTAGATGTACATGTAGTCTTCGTGCAGTGTGGAGTTTGGGCCAGCAGCAGTGATTGGAGCAAAGGACACGCGGTGTGGATGGGCACGAAGTATCTTCCGGGTCGTCATTCAGTTTTCTTCGACAGGACTGGGTAGATGGCAAGAGGTTTGGTTCGCCTATGCTGTGTACATTTGGTTGTCCAGCTCTGTACACCAATTTTCCACTCCGCAAGGTCTTTGAGCAGGTGTTCGTGTTTATATTCATTACTATGTGATGCGCCCAGACTTCACGGATAATTATATCAGAGGCCTATGAATTACACTGTTTTCTTTTAATTCGCGTTTGTTTTTAAATTGTTTTATGCGAGAGAACAAAGTGTTTCTGAACTTTAATATTTGTTTTCACTATTTTTTTGAAGCTGGTGGGCTCTCTGATGCTATTATTACCCAGCCTTTTAAGTTTTGTGTGTTACGACCGCCAGCTAACGGTAAGGCCTTAAGTTCTTATTTCTTCCTGGAAGAATTCACGTCTCCCTGTGGGTGGTTCTTTTTTTACATTTTGAAGTTTTAGTGAGGCTCATTTACTAGCGCCTGAGACCTTATTGCAGAGGTCCTATAAGTGCAATCGTGGTTAAACAACAACTTTCAGTTGTACTGTAATTCAGTGAGATCTCATCCTTTAGTGTTTGTTGACAGCAGCAACTAAGTTTCCGGGGGAGCGTTCCAGGTCGGCGGCTTCCTGCTGCGTGGGCCTGGCCTGCTTGAGGCTGTGTGGGCGGCTGCCGAGCACTTCCACCGCGGCTTGTACTTGTTTGCAGCCGCGTGTCCTGACTGTCTGCGTGCAGGTTCACGAACTTATATTATCTGCTTGCACTGTAAATGAAATTTTGCTATCAGTCTAGAGGCTTTTATCTGATTAATTTGCTTCAAATAGGGAATTTTCCCTTTAGTGTTATTGTTCTGTTTAAACAATATTGTAGGACGTTCCAAATTTTATTTTAAATTATTTGCTATAAACTCTTCGGGTAAGCCTAAAGGCGAACTGTTATGTCTCGTTAAATAAATAATATTTATCTTTTAGGGTCTACCTTACTTCTTGGTTTTGTGCTCGCGTGCAGAAAATTATCTAGAGCTCAGTTTTACTTGTGTTCTCGTTTATTTATTTTTTAATTTAATGTTTTTGAAGCCAATATTGTTAAAGTATTCTCTTCTTGCATCGTGTTTAAGGGTGCGTTATTCACCATTTTCAATACTTTACAAGTGTGTAAATGTAACACGACAAATTAACTTGGAATATCGCTACCTCTCTTTCTTAAAGGTGACTCTTTGTTACTTCGAAAAATAAATGCTTGTTCTCAAAAGAGTAAATGATTTCGTTAAAGTGGCCTAGTCCTTCCATGTCATTTATCTGATCCTGGTAATTCCCTACCACATTAGTTGCAGAGCATCGTTACGATCCACGGACCTTTGGGTTATGGGTCCAGCAAACTTCCACCTCCGTCCGCTCAGTCTGCAAGGTATTAATAGTAACACTACTAGCGGAACGGGTACAGCTATCTTCTCTGACCGAAGAAACCTAAGGGAGAAGGTATGACTGACAAAATCGAGGACTAGTAAGATCACATCCGAGAAATAAGGTGGCAGATAATTTATTCACAACTAACAATTTAGCAGGACAGGGAAAACCAAGAATCGACTGGCTCGCTCGCATCTCACCTACCAGAAGCAGCTCCCGCCCATTGGCCTCACAACATCTCTGTGGGCAAGGTGCAAGAGAGGCCAACTACACAAATGTCGAAACTCAAGGCACCAGTCATAATCAAGTAACGAAACAGAATTTCCTGAATTAAGCTAACTGCAGATTGGATCCCTATTAATTTGGGCACATACATAAAGAAGAAGTGGTTCATTACAAGCGCGCATACGGGCACAAAATCCAGCGGGCCTCTTCGCTCGGTCTATTACTCGCTTACGACTCCGTTAGCTGTTGGGCCCAGGCTCGTGTTCAGTGGAACCCTCTGGCACTAGGGAATTCTGGAAACCACATGGAAAACAGGGCCTGCTAGGAGATAATTCAACAGCTGACCAGCAATAGTTGTCACTATAACAAGAAGGTGATTAAAACTTACTTTGTTTAGCTGCTCATCAGCAAATGTAAAGGCTTCTATAGATGTTACCAAATCATAGAGTTGAGCAACGGTGGCAGCTTCCGAGAGAAGACAAGCCGTGACCGATACTCAAACCTCATGCCCTCTAAGAAATTAGAAATATAATCCTTTTCGGTGACATTCCTACTCAAAGCCGAGACAGAAATACACGAACGTTCAATGTGTTGAGACAAGGTTTTATCAAAAGCCTGTACTTGCCAATAATAATAGCGTACGAGTTCGTTCCTAATACGTGCCTGCAACTATCTCACAATTATACAGGCCCTAAGCTGCCCCAGATTCCCCTGTTCCCTGAATACATCAGACAGCAACTCGCTTAACAAACTCTTAGACAAAGGATAAAGAAGAGAAAGAATGATTAAATGTGAGATGTGCAAGGCGTTAGCAAGTAATTCAAACCGCACACTCAACCCTAGCTCTGCACGAACTTGGTTCAATTCGTCAGCCGAAATTTCACGAACTTGCTTCTTTCTGCCTCTTTCCGCAGATGCTCACGCAGTAGCACATGAACTTTCTACCAGCTTCGCTTTTTTTCGAAATAATCGTTCACAGGTTGTGTGTAACAATAATCTGCCCTTTGTTTAAGTCGCTTATCTCAATGGATTTCTCTATTTGCATCCCGTATCTTCGCTAGAGTGACCCCCGTCTTTGTTCCGCTTGCATACTTTTGTTACTGCGTCACGTGCCCGCAACGACATCTCGCGGCATCCAACGTCGCGGTAGGCAGTGGTCATTATTATTTACTTAAATCAAACCGAAATTTTCTGTTTTAAAAGGTTTGCTAAAGGACGGCTCATGTCAGTTTGTAAGTAGGTTTTGAAATTTGTACTGTGCCTTATTGGGCAGTGTGTTCATGTTATCCGGATGCTCTGCATATTGGTAATCCAGCTCTAAGGTGCTGCTATCGATAAAACTGTTAATTATTTCTATTATAAACTCATTTAAAATCTTTTTGAATTATTACCTAGGATAACTACTATGTTTGTTACAGTGTATTTCTTATCTTGTATTAAATTTCACAACAAGGTTCATGTAATTTGTAATGAAGATTGGTTCATAAATTGTGTATTTATTAAACCAGTGAAAGAAGCATTTGAAATACTTTAGGCTCAGTAATTCCCGTAAAGTCCTGTGGCCACGTAGGAGGCTGTAATTTCCAATTACAAAATGTAAGCTAGTCAGTTTATAGCAAGCAACTCTTTAAATGAAATAGAGTTTAGTTCAGATTTAAAACAATACAACACAAACAGTTTAAAGAACACCATGACGCAGCGGAGTGCTACGAATAACTGTTCTTACAGTCTACACACTAAGGTGATCCCTAAATAAGTCCAACAAGCCCCGATGAATATAGCTCACTAATACTGCTTGTTCCGTGGATTCCGTTGCCACAAATAGCAGACAAACTTCCAAGACTGTCTTCCACCAAATGCGAGTGACGTGCTCCTCAGGCATGTAAGGTTCGTAGGACAGAGAATCACAGCGGCTCGGTTATATTCAACTTTGGCAATGCTCATAGCATGACTGAAAGTTTTTCTTCTTGAACGGCCAATCCTCCAGTTAGCGATGGTAAAAGAATGAAAGCAGGGCCGTGCGCAGAGCCATTAAGTCGGTGCGATCGAGAGCGTGCATGCCCTCTGGCTGTTGCTTAGCTACATAGGGAAAGAGGGTATAACACATTTCTGAGTTCATATCGAAGGGCCGCAAGGATCAAGAAAAAGTGGTCCTGAATAGCAGGACCGCACATAAACCATTACGTCAGACGTCACTTTGATACTAATGTGGAAATGTTTTCCCGTAGTAAAGTAGTAAAAACGGAGCTATGCACGTATTCTCGATCATTTTGTAACGTAAACCTACGAACGAAGGATATCTATTATATGATATAACAGCAGTGAGTAGTACAAAATAATTTCGGCCCAAAATATGAGGAAAATGTCTGAATTTCCTCAAAATTTCGTTGCCTACATCTCATACAGGATTGATGTACTAACATGAAACCAAGATAGCACTTAATTCATGAAGAGTTTTGGTTTTCAAGATGATCTTAGACTCCAAGACGAGTTACTTAGAGGAGTGTAGCTGCAAAGAATAGTTTAACTGACAACGAAAGGTTAATTTCCAAGAAAAGTTTAGTCGCCACGAAGAGTTTGTTGTAGTCCTGAAGAACGGTTATTTTGGTTTTTACTTTTTGTGAATATTTCATACGCACAGAATTTAACAACGGTTAATTTTTCACTAAACTGAGTAGTGCAGCTGCGGACACCCGAAAGCAAACGGCCTTCAGCTTACAGTTTAGACGACAACTCAATAATTCCAGTGATGGTAGTTATTATTGGTAATGCTCCTTTGCACTGTTGTGCGCGAGGGTTTGATCTGAGTTTCTGTTATTCTGCGCAACGGATTAATCTGAGATGTACCCTTTACCCTGTGGCTCCTGCAAGATGCAATTTGCATTCCCACACTACTACAGAAGTCAGACAGAGGCTCCTAATGTTCTAAAGAGAAGTGCCTGAAAAACTTTCAGCAATAAATATCTTCTGGAGTCGTCCGCTGTAAGGAAATGACACAAAAATTCACAAAATTTCTTATGTAGCTAGTGGGATACTTGGGTACTGGAGTAGTGCTAGTTAGTGTAAGAAAGACATGAAACTAATGAAAGTTATTATTTATTTTGCAAAAATTCTGAGAAATCACAATGGCACTTTTAGCTATGAATTGAACAAGTTATATCCTGGTTCTTTTCTGAATTTGTAGTTACCTCTCAAGGATATGATTCGCTAATGAAATTTCTATACAAAGTTTAAGATGGTTGTTGACTTGGCAGAAATGCTGAGAGGCGCACCTACTCAACTTGAATAATTATCCTTTAGAATGTTGCTAGGTACGGTCGAGGCTGTCGTGTGTGAAATGCAGTGAAGTGTACTGTTGTGGAGGAAATATGGGGCTCGCAATAACTGTAGCGCACAATACCGTAAGCTGCGATGACTGCTGTCTGCACCGCTCGCTGTTGACAAATAAGATAACCCTCGTTCTATCTGGATTGACCTTCGCCAATCAAACTCTCCCTACGCCTTGATGAAGTCAAGAATTCCTATTCGCCCCTAGTATAACTATTAGCTTGGTAAACCGGTCAGATAACCAGTACACTGCGATGCCACTCAAAAATTCGCTCGCAGGCGTTTAACTATAACTCTGTCCGTTCACACCGCACAATAAGTGTGTCGGCCAACACAGTGAACAACACTTAATGGCAAGGACTCAATATAGAGTCGCTCTTCGATTCGCTCTCGACAGAGGTGCTCTCCCAGTGTAGTACTGAGGAGAGACTTGTTCCTCGCTCCAAGAGCGACAATGGAACGGCACCTCTCCATGCAAGGCGTGAAGGAGTATACCTTTCGGTCTCTTCCATTACTCCTTTAGCTCAAGACGTCAGAAATATCGTCTGCCAATCGGCATTGCTCTTCTAAAACGGAAGAATGACGTTTCGTTTAAGGCGACCAATCCAGAAACCTGTAGTATCGGGATTTGGCGTTTGCTGTCTCCCTGTGAAAATCTTTGAAACTGAGCTATGTGTAAAGAATGCGTAGGCTGGCCGCTCCCACACAATTTAGCGGAATTTGCTTTTAAGCCGAACACGGGGTCGTTCCTCCTTTCCCTCGGGCGAACGCTGTCCGCTCCACGGGCGGCTACCGACCGACGTAGATGGGTTGGGACTGGCCTCCTGGTGTGCCGTTGCCTCTCTCGAACTAAAAGCTCCTGTGACCATCGTGTCTGGAATGTATGTGTGTACGCCAGCCTCGAGTATTTCAACCACGGTGCGCACTTGAGATTTATTAGTTATTTGCACATCGTTTACATGAATTTATACAACACTGACTTTATCTTATCGAGTTTGGGTTCGAATGAAGCGTTTCGATGTGCGGAATATGATTGCGAGGGCGGAATATGTAAGAAATGAAAGTCAGGAGACCACGACGTTTTACACTGTAACCAACTCGAATTTCCCGAGAGGAAAAGTATAGCCTTGTAAATAATTTGATACTGTAGTGGGAGAAACGTAGCAGTTCCTAATACTGAGTTCATTGAGCGTCTCTGGTTGAATCACAAGTTTATCCACAATGAACATCTGTGTACTTTTTTGAATTCTAGTAACTGAATTTTTGAAGACATAACCCTATTGTTTGTGTGTTCACCTGCACCTGACGTAATCGTCTTGAAAAACAGGTATCATACGGTTTCATATGTTTCTGACAGAGATGTATGTAACAACGTGAAAAAGATTTTTTTGAGCACACCACTTCATCTCAAAATGACCTATATTTTCAAAAATCGGTCATAGAAACTTGTAAATGTTTTAACGTGAGGCATGTAATCAGCTTCTCTTTAACCATTCTGCTAGCAAGATTATTTTACACCTACGGTTACCAAGAGGAGTGCCCGTCTGCACATTTTTGTGACCACAGAATATATGAACTGACAGTGGCGATGTACATTTCGGAAAACGTTGGGTAAGCCAAACGATTTGTTGAACATACCCGAGGAGAACATTGTAAAAAAATTGGTACTATAGATCATACAGTCACAAATTAAGAATGGCAATTATTGATGTAAACTGATGATTTAGTAAAGGTTTAAAGCCACACTGATGATTTATTATCCAACCATAGAGAATTTAAGATACCAAGTGTATGGTCGCTTTGTCGCCAGAACAAGAAATCCAAATTTTAAATAACAAATAAATTTAATCTTTTTAGATAACTTCTCCTAACTAACACTCAGGACATTTTGGAATGATTACGTCTCTTCTGTGGTTTTGAAACACTGTTTTTCTTTTCCACTTTAAACCAATGAATCTTGTTTTCAGGCCTTCATTCCTCGGACTCGATGCACATCTTTTCCCTATCGGTTGTTTGGGAGACTCTTTTTTGGTATCTTCAGCAGAAGTAAAGAAGACATCCTTTACTTCAGTTCCAACAGCGTAAATGGCTCTCACAACGTCTTTATGAAGTCCAGTTGGATTTCTTGCTCGTTTATCGATGTGCTGTTTCAATGACCTACCGATATGATCCTGAAGGAAATAGCTCCTCCTTCTGATGGAATCTTTCTGCCAGTCTGCACATTTTTGTGACCACAGAATATATGAACTGATAGCAGCAATGTACATTTCGGAGAATGTTGGGTAAGCCCGACGATTTGTTATACATACACAACTTTACTGTCTTGTCTACTCTCCCTTGGTATGATCAGCAATTATGGTACGTGTATTCAGAATGAGATTTTCACTCTGCAGCGGAGTGTGCTTTCATATCAGCGCGCACTCCGCTGCAGAGTGAAAATCTCATTCTGGAAACATCCCCAAGGCTGTGGCTAAGCCTTGTCTCCACAGGATCCTTTCTTTCAGTAGTGCTAGTTCTGCATGGTTCGCAGGAGAGCTTCTGTAAAGTTTGGAAGGTAGGAGACGAGGTACTGGCAGGAGTAAAGCTGTGAGTACCGGGCGTGAGTCGTGCTTCGGTAGCTCAGATGATAGAGCACTTGCCCGCGAAAGGCAAAGGTCCCGAGTTCGAGTCTCGGTCGGGCACACAGTTTTAATCTGCCAGGAAGTTTCATGGTAGGTGTATTGTTTTCTTTTTCTCCTTCAGCAGTGTATCACGGTGTTGGGCTGAAAGCAGACTTCTTTTTCTTTAAACGTACGACACAACAGTCATCTTCTTATGTGTCTAAATAATGAAGACTTTTCCTGTTTTGTAACATTAGGCAAAAACTCTTGTGGCATTCCTCTTTCGTTTGTCCTTAGAATACAAGACAATCTTAAGTTTTGAGGCCACAATTTTTCTGTTATCTGTCTGAAAGTAAAAAAAAATATCTGTAGTGATTCCCCTCCCACACTGACAACATGGCCCAACTACATCTCACATAACACTTTGCCCTTGATTTACGTCTCTATCGTTGTCTTCATGCTTGTATATGCCTACAAATACGTATTTATCCTTTTTACTATCTGCGCATTTCACCATTTTTATTCTATACTTTCCTGCTTTCGATTTCGTGTATACTCAAAATGGTCAGTCGCCACTGAAATTTGCCAGTCTTTCATCAACATCTAGGTACTCATTAGGAATGTAATTATTCATTCATGCATCCATAAACACATCAAAAACCTCCTTATGTCTGGAACTTGTCATATCACGACTGTAATTCTCATATTGCGACTTCTTCTATCGTCAGGATCCAAAACAGCTGATAATTGTTGGAATCTGGTGCCTGAAATAATAGCCATGAAAAATAGATTTCGAAAAGCTAGGCGGCTGGTCCATAAACTGGCAACACTGCAGCGATTTACATGAGCCATTCCTGCAGCCAACAGTATGGAAATAAATGCCAACAAATATTGGTTTGTAATGCTGTACCATACTTCAGGTTGTTCTGGAAAAGTTCCATTGTATCCATCAAAAAGTCTTGACCTCCTCCATTAGTACTCCCACATACAGTGACGAGCCAAAACATTATGACCACCTACTTAATAGTTTGTATGTCCGTCTTTGGAACGAAATACATCACTGATTCCGTGTATCAGGGATGCGACAGTGTGTTGGTAGGTTTGTTGAGGTATGTGGCATTGGATGTCTATGCACAGGTCACGTAATTCGCATAAATAACGGGCCGCCGATCTGTGTTTGCGGTTATGGCGATCGATGGCGACCCAGATGGATTCCAAAGAATTTACATCAGGCGAATTTGCTCACCGCGACATCAAAGTGAGTTCTCTATAATGCTCCTAAAACCACAGCAGCACGGTTCTGGCTTCGAGATACGAACAATTATACACTCCTGGAAATGGAAAAAAGAACACATTGACACCGGTGTGTCAGACCCACCATACTAGCTCCGGACACTGCGAGAGGGCTGTACAAGCAATGATCACACGCTCGGCACAGCGGACACACCAGGAACCGCGGTGTTGGCCGTCGAACGGCGCTAGCTGCGCAGCATTTGTGCACCGCCGCCGTCAGTGTCAGCCAGTTTGCCGTGGCATTCGGAGCTCCATCGCAGTCTTTAACACTGGTAGCATGCCGCCACAGCGTGGACGTGAACCGTATGTGCAGTTGACGGACTTTGAGCGAGGGCGTATAGTGGGCATGCGTGAGGCCGGGTGGACGTACCGCCGAATTGCTCAACACGTGGGGCGTGAGGTCTCCACAGTACATCGATGTTGTCGCCAGTGGTCGGCGGAAGGTGCACGTGCCCGTCGACCTGGGACCGGACCGCAGCGACGCACGGATGCACGCCAAGACCGTAGGATCCTACGCAGTGACGTACGGGACTGCACCGCCACTTACCAGCAAATTAGGGACACTGTTGCTCCTGGGGTATCGGCGAGGACCATTCGCAACCGTCTCCATGAAGCTTGGCTACGGTCCCGCACACCGTTAGGCCGTCTTCCGCTCACGCCCCAGCATCGTGCAGCCCGCCTCCAGTGGTGTCGCGACAGGCGTGAATGGAGGGACGAATGGAGACGTGTCGTCTTCAGCGATGAGAGTCGCTTCTGCCTTGGTGCCAATGATGGTCGTATGCGTGTTTGGCGCCGTGCAGGTGAGCGCCACAATCAGGACTGCACACGACCGAGGCACACAGGGCCAACACCCGGCATCATGGTGTGGGGAGCGATCTCCTACACTGGCCATACACCTCTGATGATCGTCGAGGGGACACTGAATAGTGCACGGTACATCCAAACTGTCATCGAACCCATCGTTCTACCATTCCTAGACCGGCAAAGGAACTTGCTGTTCCAACAGGACAATGCACGTCCGCATGTATCCCGTGCCACCCAACGTGCTCTAGAAGGTGTAAGTCAACTACCCTGGCCAGCAAGATCTCCGGATATGTCCCCCATTGAGCATGTTTGGGGCTGGATGAAGCGTCGTCTCACGTGGTCTGCACGTCCAGCACGAACGCTGGTCCAACTGATGCGCCAGGTGGAAATGGCATGGCAAGCCGTTCCACAGGTCTACATCCAGCATCTCTACGATCGTCTCCATGGGAGAATAGCAGCCTGCATTGCTGCGAAAGGTGGATATACACTGTACTAGTGCCGACATTGTGCATGCTCTGTTGCCTGTGTCTATGTGACTGTGGTTCTGTCAGTGTGATCATGTGATGTATCTGACCCCAGGAATGTGTCAATAAAGTTTACCCTTCCTGGGACAATGAATTCACGGTGTTCTTATTTCAATTTCCAGGTGTGTACTACTGAAACATGACATCTCTGTCGGGGAAGACATCAAGCACGAAGGGCTGCAGGTGGTTCGGAGCTATTAGTGTGTCTTCGATTACTACCACAGGTCCCTTGCAAGCGCAGGAGACTGTCTCCCATCGTATAATGCTTCTCACACCAGCCAGCGTCTGTGGTGCTCTGCACGTTTCGAGCCTTCGTTCACCTCGATGACGGCGTTTGTTGAGACGACTATCGCCCTAGAGTAGCAAAAATGTTATTCACACGAAGAATCAAAACGTTTCCATTAACGGGGGTAGGACGTCAAACGAGCCGACTTTGAGCAGGAGAGGCATCACAGGACATTTTAATTTCCAGTGTCTATACTTTTACAAATAGATTCATAACACTTTGTCAGCATCACCAGGAAGGATTCAGAATTCACATTCATTGCAGTGGAAGTTCGAAAACATAACAAAATAATTTTTTTACGTGTGAAATTTGATCATTTTTTCACTTGCTAATGGCTGCATTTGTTGCTATAGGTACACTTTTCTTCATAAGCTAGAGAGATTCTTCGATGAATTTTGCACATAATACATACCATAGTCACAGATGTACGAAACTCTAAAATTTATTTAATTTATGAAAAAACGAATGAACTGTTATATTTTAACTTCATGTTTAGGAAAAACACAAATTTTATAGTTAATTACCTCAATTTTTACCACAGAGTTTCATACACCTTTAAGTATGGTTTGTATGCTGTGCACAAGTCATTGAAGAATCTCTCTTACTTATGAAGAAAAGTGTGCCTATAGCAACCAATATTGCCATTAGTAAGTGAAAAAAAGATGAAGTTTCACATGTAAAAATAATTATTTCGTTAAGTTTTCGAACTTCCATTGCTATGAGTGTGAATTCTGAATCCTTCCTGGTCATGCTGACAGACTTCTATGTTGTCTTTTTTTTGTGTGTAAAAGTACAGACAGTGAAAATTAAAGTGTCCTGTGGTGCCTCTCCTGCTCCAAATCGGTCCGTCTGACGTCCTACCCCCCTTAAACGACGGTCGAATCACGATGGTTCCGTTCCCACTACAACTGTAGTTGACGATGTCGTTGGGTCAACATGTGAAACGTATGGATGGTGTGCTGTTGAGCGCCATGTTCGACAGTGTACGGTAAACAGTGTGCTCCGAAATACTTCTGCGTCCCAAGCATTATGCTGTTTCGGCAGAGAGGCCACAGATCACCATCTATGCTGCATTACAGAGCAGACAAGCCTCCGAACCCCACGTTCTGTGAAGAATCGTGGTCGTACAACTATTTAGCGCTTAGTGGTATTTTCACTGTCGTTCTGCCTCTTCACGTAGATGTTTCCGACAGTAGCATGTAATCTTTCGACCAGCTGCTCCGTTTTTATAGTCTCGCGTAACAATAATCTGTCTTCTTTCAGAGTCACTTATCTCAACTTATTACCCCATTTGTTGATGTCTTCCGTGGTGTGACCCCCTGCCCGTGTACACTCTGCTTACTACTTTTGTAACCGTGCCACGTGCCCACAACGCACCAGGCGTTGGCGACGCGGGCTGCGCAGTGGGCAGCGGTAATAATGATTTGCAGTCTATAATGTCCTCCTGCTTAGCTGGGTGTTGCCAACACGGTAACTCAGCGTGTTCCGTCAGAGGGTTAGCTGCCCTCTGGAATAAAAAAAAACTGAGTTAATGGATCAACGACGGACTGAAACGCGTGTCTTGCGACGTTCGCTCCGAGCAGATGCAACGAACGAAAACGAACAAAGTAAAAAAGGTGGTAACCTGATTGCCTCCTGTGCAGCGGGCCCGGTTCGATTCCCGGCTGGGTTGGGAATTTTCTCCGTTCGTGGACTGGGTGTTGTGTTGATCATCATTTCATTCTCATCACCGGCGAGCGAGTCGCCCAATGTGGCGTCGACTGAAATAAAACTCGCACACGGGGCCTCCCGGCCAACGGTGCCATACGCTCATTTCGTTTCATTTCAGTCTATAATATAAAGGACGCTTTCAGCAATAAAGTGATCAGATAGATTTACAACTGAATCTACAGTTTTAGTGCCATTTACTAGACCAGGCTTTTGTCGATGAATATTTTAAGCAGCTCTTCCTGGTTGACGAAGGATGCAGAATGCCAGGCTAGACCACTTCTAGATTGGAACATACCTGAAAAAGATGGATCTTCACCGCTGGTGTCATCATCAGATAAATTTTATTTTCCTGGTGATTCTGTTTTGCGATGCGTTTCACGCATTTTTATGACATCATCAACTTCTTCAATGACCTCGTCATCGTTTTCGTCTTCAGCGTACCACAAGTTATACATGTCACGGTCGTCATCTTACATATCATCTGGGTTATCAGTATCCATACTCCTTTCATACTCCTGCAGACTGCAATTCCTTTCCAAATTTACGCTCTGAAGTACGAATTAAGAGTGCCACAAATCAAAATAACAACAAAGAACCGTTATATGTTCATTGTTTTCTATGTTTTCCTAGTTAGACAATGAAAATCCACGTACAGCATAAAAACAATACTCACGATAATAAAAGTTATGTTGCTTCTGACAAGGCTACAAATGAAATTCTGTTAGATACAAATTTCGTAGGGAACACCACTAAGGGGGGGTGACAAGAACACCCAACATGAATCATGGAAAATAAATGGAAACTGGGGTAAGGTTATATGAATATGAATATATCGACTGAAAGACACTGATAGAGACAGTATATAATAAACCAATACAGAAAATTTCAAACTTTAATCACGAGTGAAAGTATAAACATTCGTCGAAAATGCGACTGGAATAATTCCATTATCCCCCTTGGTAGCAAAACGATAAAATACGCTTCATCACTCTGCAGTGTCCTCGGTGCTGCGTTTCTGAGGATGAAACACTCTTGGAGAAAACCGCATTGACCAATTCACTTTAATCCTTTTCTTTTTTTAAAAAATATAGATTCCACAGCGGTTGCCACCATTCTACAAGCGTTATGTTTTTCGAAGTAATGCTGTCAAAACCGTTCGACACTTTCTTCTACAGCTGCGCTGTATTTATTTTGTTTGCCGAAATACAAAACGTAAACAGAAACTTATAGCGGTATGACTACTTGAAAGCTTTTTCTATCTACTGCAGGCCATCTAAATATTCAACCGGAATTCCAATTAAAATTACGTGTCGAGCTGCCTACATCTACTCCCCGGCCACACCATACAATACTTAATTAAACCAGAACACGTGTTAAGATTTAAGCGCCAATGTAATGTTTGAAAAGTATTTTCCTGCCAGAGAAAAAGGCCATTTTAATTAAATGTGGTATGTGCCCCGGGAATTCATTGTAAATTAAGTTTCGCACATTCAATTATGATTACTGTCTGCTGTGGGTTTGCTATGATATACGCTTTGATACTATTCAGGCTCAGAGGGTTTTCTTTAGAGATGTGATGCTGATTTCAGAATGTTAAGTAACTCATGATGCAAACGTAATTATAGTGACTGTACATGTTGTTCGTTACAGATTCTCATGTCCTTAATAAGTGAAGTAACTGCAAAAGAAGGGGGAGAGGAGATTTATAAGGCTTTATACTACAACTTCTTATCTCAAGAATTACAGAAGATTTGTTATGGAATTCAGACACACGTCTAGGAATACAAATGCACTGACTGAGAAAAAACTGTAACTCCAAAAACAATTAACGTAGAGTAATGAAATTTTGAGAATACATTTTTCTAGGTAACACATTTAAGTAATTAACATTGCAAGATCACAGGTTAATGTAAGTGCTAGCTAAGCCATTGAAAACGTGAAATGATGGTACACTAACAACGTCTATAAATTTTGACGACGTAGTCTGCGGAGAGCAGCGATGTGATGTTATATTTACGTTCAAATGAACAGTGGAGACCGCATTAATATTTCTTCATTGACTGGTTTCGGCTTATATACAAGCCATCTTCAGAATTTCTTGGCCCCTGTGGCTGGTGCTAAAGGCCCCTCGGATTTCTCGTGGCACCACGTTGCGTGTACGATCGTGGTACCACGAGAAATCCGAGGGGCCTTCAGCACCAGCCACAGGGGCCATGAAATTCTGAAGATGGCTTGTATATAAGCCGAAACCGGTCAATGATGAAATATTAATGCGGTCTCCACTGTTCATTTTAACATTACTTGGTCCATCGGTGCTGTTTGTGGATGACGCTGGTGTTGTTGCCTGATGAAGTCCCATGCACAGTCGATTGGAGAAAGATCTGGTGATCGAGCACGCCAAGGCAACATGTCCATACTCTGTAGGGAATGATGTTTACAACAGCAATTTGTGGGCAAGCGATATCCTGTTGGGAAACACCTCCTGGAATGCTGTTCATGAATGTCAGCACGACAAGTCAAATCACCAGTTTGAAGCACAATTTTCCTGTCAGGGTGCATGAAATAACGACGAAAGTGCTCCTCCTGTTAAACAAAATCTTACCCCCAGCTATAAGTTCAGGTGCAGGTCCAGTGCGTCCAACATACAGACAGGCAAGTCGCAGGCCACAACTGGCCTCCTTTTCGTCAATAGACGGCCACCACTGGCACCAGGTTTCATCAAAAACATACCTCCACGAAGCTCATCACCGTGTCACTGATTGCGCGGCGCCTCCCGCCGGATGTTCGAGTCCTCCCTCGGGCATGGGTGAGTGTGTTATTCTTAGCATAAGTTAGTTTACGTACTGTGTACGGATAGATGACCTCAGTAGTTTTGTCCCTTAGGAAGTCACATACATTTGAACTAAGCCCACCAATGAGCTCTTGCTTGACAGCACTGTAGTGGGAAATAGCGGTGGTCTGGTGTCGGTGAAACGCACGCACCACGGCATCTGGTATGAAATTGTAGACTTGACAAAAACGATTTGTAACAGTTCTTTGTGTCACTGTGGTGCCAACTGCTCCTCAAAGTGTTACAGCACATGCAATAAGATGTATCAGAGCCGTACACCAAACATGATGGTCTTCCATCTCGGTAGTGTAACGTGACCGATCGGAGCCCTATCTTCTTGCAACCGTTCAGTCTCGTAATCACCGATGCCAGCAGTCATGTACAGTGACTACATTCCTGCGAAGTCTTCCTGCAGTATCGCAGATTCTCGTAGCCCTCCAACACGGCCTCGTTCAAAGTGAGTGAGGTGTTGATAAAGGCGTCTCTGAGCTGCTAAGAACAACACACTACGTCAGATCTCAAGGGTAATTAGCGCTCACGACCACTACAGTGTGTATTTAAAGCAAACCTGATTTTTATGTTCACAGTGGCCCCACTAGCTCCACTCCTATGTGACTGGTGTGAAAATTGAAAGTACGTTATCTTTCAGATGTTGAAACACGCTCAGCAGCTTTCGTTTATGTCGCACTACTCTTTCTTAGTGTTGTATCAATGTATATCCCAAGAAGAAAAAATGGAAGCCTAAAGACTGACCAAGCAATATCTAGGCTAAATTAAATGGAGCTGCAGATGGATTATGGTTTCATAGGGAGAACTCTCCAAGTATTTCCTAGTACTTAATTAGGATGTCCGCGCAAAACCTTAAACACGATGACAAGCTGGAACACTTACGAGTTCTGAAGCAACACACTCATCCTAACACATTCAATACTTACATTATCAAACATTCAAGCAGAGAGACAGGCCACAATAGCCTGGATCCTTATAGAGCAGAATAAGCAGAAATATGTTTAAGGACTCCCAGCAAAATAACTGTTTATTGTAGACTACTTGTAGAAAGGAAGTAGGGTTCTCCCCCCCCCCCCCCCTTGTGTGCTACTATTGTCCAAGGAGGCATAAAAGCATAGAGCCTCTCTACTATATATGATATCCACCCATACTTACCGTAACTTTCTTTCTGTGTTTTGTACAGTTCCTGAATGCCACGGACAGTGTCACGAGTGGTAAAACCAATAATGATCTACTTTCGGCCGGGAAAGTGTATGGTAAGGAAAGAAAGACTAGCAGAATGTTTCTTTTACGGCGTTCTACCCTGTAGGAAAATGTAAGAGATACATACTGGTTGTAACATGCATAAGACTAGGTCCAGCCAACCAGCCGAGAGGATCGGCCAGCAGTAACAGCAGCGTTTGTGTTGGTACACACCGTGAAATAGTTTAGTGCTATTCTCACGAGCTTATGTCAAGAAATGAATATTATCTGTGATCTTGTCTGTCTAACTGCGGTATCTTTACCTTGTCAAATAGCTTGTGTATTTATTGTTTGCCTCAGATTTTGTGTGAACTGACTTTCCAGTGGAAACTAACTGCTGATATATCTGTTTTCTAGTAGTATGATTTATTTTTCTTTTAAGACCCTGCGGATTTTTCGACCTTAGTGTAGCAGGAGAGCTTTGCAGAGGAGGTGTTTGTTTATCCTTGTCGTTTATATTCTGCGTGCACTCTAACTTCAGTAGCACCACTGTCGGTAATTTTCTCTCTTGCTGAGGTTTGTTTCTTGTTTTTCAGTTAATCCTGAACGCTTTGTTTGTATTTTTTGTGAGTTTATACAGATTCTTAAACAGAACAAAATGCATAGCAAACAGCTCTGGAAATAACGGTAATCAGATCCTTTTATATACCGTCTACGTCAGGAGCTGTAGTGGGAGGGTGAGTCAGAATTTCGCAAGTCTCCTGATAGCGCTATTGAAACAACGAGAGACTTCAACTTGCCAGATACAGAATAAGAGCGTAATGCTATCAAAACTGATATCGGAAACAATATTAATGACATGATTGTGAATGTTAATTTCCAAAATTACTTCGAGAAGAAGGTTAGAGAACGATATCGTCAAGGTATCTTCTTACAGCTTCTAACAGCAAACATACCTGAACTTTTCTTATCAGTTAACGCAGAGGAGGTCATCAGCGACGATAAACCTGTGATAGTATTAATGACTGCTATGTTATAAGGACTGTTAAGGAAAGTAGGAAAATATTGTCGCTTAGCAAGAGTCACAGGATACAGGTTGCAGATTATATGAGTAGTCGACATCAAATACTCAGTACTGAGGACGATAATGTGGATCAGGAATGGATAAACTGGTGAAGAATCGTTCATTTCGCTTAGACAAATGTGTTCCACGCTTTAAGGAGTGGGAATGACTTCTTATCGTTTAACATCCTTGTTAGAAAGTGGTTGTATAAAAAAAAAAATTAGATTCAGCAGGAATTTAAGACAAGTCAAAACATAGCTAATAACCGAAAGCTGAACGAAACGAAAATGAGTGTCACGAGCGCAATGAGAGAAGGTTTCAATAACTTTGAAAGTACAATATTTGCCACCGATCTGACTACAAACCTTATGAAGTTTTGGTCTTACGCAAAATCAGTACGCACATTGTAACACTCCATTCAGTGATTCAACGACTGGCACTAAAACGGAAGATGACAGGGAAAAGGACGAAATACTGAATTCGGTTTGCCGGAACAATCTCACCGCAGAAGATCGTAATGCCGACTCTCCATTGAATGATTGCACTAATATCGAAATGGCAAGTACTGAGATAAGTGACGCGCAATACAAAAGCAACTACAATCGCTTAGTGGTGTAAAGTCATTTGGACTCTTAGCAACAAATAATCTTGAGTTAATGACGAGCATCAAAACCGATTTAGGGATTAGTGAATACAGGGTTGCTTTAGCGAGACTGAATATTGTAATCTCCAAATCCTCCAAAAATAAGCGAAAAATATACCTAGTCAAAAAAGCAGATAAAAATTCATTTGACGCCTTCCTGAGAGACAATCTCCACTCATTCCAAATTAATAATATATGTGTAGAGCAGATGTGGCTTAAATTCAAAGAAATAGTATAGGCAGCAATTGAGAGATTTATACCAAATAAATTAACAAACGACGGAGTTGATCCTCCTTGGTACACAAAACTGGTTAGAACACTGTTGCAGAAACAATGAAACAAACATGCCAAATTTAAACAGAAGCAAAATGCCTAAGATTGGCGATCTTTTACAGAAGCTCGAAATTTAGCGCGGACTTCAATGCGAGACGCCTATAACAGTTTCCACAACGAAATTTGTCTCGAAACCTGGCAGGAAATCCAAAGAGATTCTGGTCACATTTGAAGTATGTTGGGGGCAAGAAACAATCAATTCCTTCTCTGCACGACAGCAATGGAGATACCATCGAAGACAGTGCTGCCAAAGCAGAGTTACTAAACACAGCCTTCCGAAATGCGTTCCCAAAAGAAGACGAAGTAAATATTCCAGAATTCGAATCCAGAACAGCTGCCAACATGAGTAACGTAGAAGAAAATATCCTCGGAGTAGTGAAGCAATTTAAATCACTTAATAAAAGTAAGTCTTATGGTCCAGAATGTATATCAATTAGGTTTCTTTCGGAGTATGCTGATGCATTACGTCCATACTTAACAGTCATATACAACAGTTCGCTCATCGAAAGATCCGTACCCAAAGATTGGAAAGTTGCACAGGTCACACCAATATTCGAGGAAGGTAGTATGAGTAATCTACTAAATTACAGACCATATCGTTAACGTCGATATGCAGCAGGATTTTAGAACATTTATTGTGTTCGAACTTTTTTTTTTTTTTTACCTCGAAGAAAATGGTCTATTGACACACAGTCAGCCTGGGTTTAGAGGACATCGTTCTTGGGAAACACAACTAGCTCTTTATTCACATGAAGTGCTGAGTGCTATTGACATGGGATTTCAGATCGATTCAGTATTTCTGGATTTCCGGAAGGCTTTTGACACTATACCACACAAGCTGCTCGTAGTGAAATTGTGTGCTTATGGAATATCGTCTCAGTTATGTGACTGGATTTGTGATTTCCTGTCAGAGAGGTCACAGTTCGTAGTACTTGACGAAAAGTCATCGATTAGACTGATGTATCGTGTAACCGAAGTTTAACGAGTTCCTTTTAGTACTCATGTGGATGACCTCACACTTTTCATTATTTAAGGTCACCTGCCACTTTTTACAACATTCCGATATTTCTTCTAAATCGTTTTGCAGTTTGTTTTGATCTTCTGATGACATTCCGTCAATTACTGCTAACTGTGATCTCTCTGACAGGAAATCGCTAATCCTGTCACATAACTGAGATGATATTCCATAAGCACTAAATTTCATTACGAGCCGCTTCTGTGGTACAGTGTCAAAAGCCTTCCGGAAATCCAGGAATACGGAATAGATCTGAAATCCCTTGTCAATAGCACTCACCACTTCATGTGAATAAAGAGAGCCAAAAGGAACACGTTAAACTTCGATTACACGATAAATCAGTCTAATCTAAGAGCCGTAAATTCAACTAATACCTAGGTATTAGAATTACGAACAACTTAAACTGGAAGAAACCCATAGAAAATGTTATGGGGAAGGCTAATCAAAGACTGCATTTGATTGGTAGGACACTTAGAAAATGCAGCAGACTTACTAAGGAGACTGCCTACTCTGCTCTTGTCCGTCCTATTTTAGAATACTGCTGCGCAGTGTAGGATCCTTACCGGATAGGACTGACGGAGTACATCGAAAAAGTTCAAAGAAAGGCAGCACGATTTGCATTATCGCGAAATATGGGAGAGAGTGTCACAGAAATGATACAGGATTTGGGATGAGCATCATTACAAGAAAGGCGTTTTTCGTTGCGACGGAATCTTCTCACGAAATTCCAATCACCAACTTTCTCCTCCGAATGTGAAAATATTTTGTTGACACCGACCTACATAGGGAGGAACGTTCGCCACGATAAAATAAGGGAAATCAGAGCTCATACGGAAAGATATAGGTGTTCGTTCTTTCCGCGCGCTATATGAGATTGGCATAACCGAGATTTGTGAAGGTGGTTCGATGAACCCTCTGCCAGGCACTTAAATGTGATTTGCAAAGTATCCATGTAGATGTAGATGTTTACCAGATCAGCTACTTGTAAGATTCTACAGAGATAATGCGACTGAGCTTGCTCCCCTTCCAGCACTAGTTTATTGTAAGTCAATGGAGCAACAAAGGGTGGCTAGTGTATGGAAGAAAGGGACAATTCATCCTCGTTACAAGAAAAGCCGTAGCATAGACGCAGATAATTATAGATCTATATCGCCGACATCAACCTGTTGTAAAATTGTGGGGCATGTTTTACGCTCATTTATTACGATTTTTGTGGAGAAAGAAAATCTCCTTTTAAAAATCAACATGTATTGCGCAAACAAAGATCTTGTGAAATTCAGCTCGGTCTGTTCTTCCATGACATCCACAGCGCTGTAGTCATCGACACTCCTTTTGTTACTTGGCTACTTGTTGTGAGTGACACTCGCGTGGAACCCAGGACACTTTGGGTAGTGGACATCGGAACAGGCTGTCCCAGCAGTAGGACACAGCGACCTGTCCGCCGCTACCTATGACATTCTACTGGGCAAGGTCAATTCTTGATCGAATAAATCTGTCCACACACGAGTCCATTGACGCACGGGAATGGCGCGTGGTGTTTTCCCAAAGTTCAGTACTGCATCTGAACTCTGTTTGGCAAATGATGTTCCGTGTTCTAAGTGTTGTGGGAATGGCGATCACCTAGAGCACAGGACGAAAGCCTGTACTGATTCACAATGGGCATCAGTATATAGTGGACTATATCAACACAGAAGATGTAACCTACTGGCGTTGTGTAAACGTAGAAAGAATAAACGTAAACGAGGATCATCTATTAAAAAGAACACAATTTTAGGAGTAGGCAGCCACGTTTAAATTCCAGATGAAGAAGTAAACGAAGCGCGAAAATATTGTGTAAGCACATAAAAGATTGCAAAAGACACAGATATTACAACGTCATCAATTTAGATTGATGGCAGTTTTTCACTCAAGGCTACTACTTAGTAACATCGTCACTATCACTCAGAAGAGCGAAAAAAACACTGCATAGCTTTTTTGGGGCGGGGGGGGGAGGGGGGGGGAGGGGTGATCAGTCCTCTGGTTTGATGCGGCCCGCCAGGGATTCCTCTTCTGTGCCAACCTCTTCATCTCAGGGGACCACTTGCAACCTACGTCCTCAATTATTTTCGGAATGTATTCCAATCTCTGTCTTCTTCTACAATTTTTGCTCTCTACAACTCCCTCTAGTACCATAGAAGTCATTCCCTAATGTCTTAACAGATGTCCTATCACCCTGTCCCTTCTCCTTATCAGTGTTCTCCATATATTCCTTTCGTCTTCGTCTCCGATTCTGCGCAGAAGTTCCTCATTCCTTACCTTATCACTCCACCTAATTTTCAACATTCGTCTGTTGCACCACATCTCAAATGCTTCGATTCTTTTCTATTCCGGTTTACCCACATTCCACTACTATAGAATCTATACAATTCTGTATTCCAGACGTACATTTTCTGATATTTCTTCTTCAGATTAAGGCCTATGTTTGATACTAGTAGCTTCTCTTGGCCAGGAAATCCCTTTTTCCCATTTTTAGTCTGCTTTTAATGTCCTCCTTACACCGTCCACCATTGGTTATGTTATTGCCTAGGTAGCAGAGTTCCTTAACCTCATCTACTTCGTGGCCATAAATCCTGATGTTAAGTTTCTCGCTGTTCTCATTTCTGATACATCTCATTACTTTTGTCTTTCTTAGATGTACTCAGAATTTTGAATATCTTGCACCATTTTGGATTTGGAACGCTTTTCCAGGTCGACAGATCCTATGAACGTGTCTTGATTTTTCTTTAGTTTTGCTTCCATTATTAACCGCAACGCCATAATCGCCTCTCTCGTGCTTGACCTTTCCTAAAGCAAAACCCATCGTCACTGGCCAACCGATTCTGGAGAAATGTTCTTTGAAGGAAGTAATTTACTGATGAATGATGGCAGTATTTTTTACTTTCAAATTGCAAGAGGAGACCAAATGAGTGAATATTGGTGGTTGCCAGTAAAAAGGGAAATTCATTTTTAACAAGTGGTGAATCGAGCTTTGTGGAATGAACTTTCAAGAATCGTGTAAGCAGTTTGATCAGTTGTTTATGCTTCACCCTAATTTTACAAGTTCTTAGGAGAAAATAAACTGTTTCACTTGTTTTCGCATTGCTACCGAACCAAAAGTGAGAAATATTTGATGGATTTTTAAAGCTATTAGAATAAAAATGCCTCAATAGAAAATATGTCTTTCATGATGGACTCTGAAATTTCTACCGTCCAATTAGATAGAAGTTTGTTTCTGGAGACAGAGATTATGGGTCGTAATTTTCATTTTAATCAAGTTATGTTTTGTGGCTCTGTTCCTGCCTATAGGGAAAACGAAGAAATACGCTGTTACACAAGAATGTGTTCAGTCGTGTCATATCTTTCCCTGAAAATGTTGGCTTATGATTTTCTGTGTATTCAGGAGAGCACGCGTGGAGACCAAAAGCATAAGGACTCGTGCTACCGTATTATGGATCGATAACGGTCACATATCAAGAGATGTGTGGAATCACAGTGGAAGGCGCCATCGCACCAACAATATCTCTGAAGTAGGGAACCGAAGGATAAATACATTTAAATCAAAAGTTAATCCACTTGTTTACTCATCAGTAAAAAATCTTCCAGAAGACGCAGAGAAACATGGCCGTCAGTTTGACCGACTAATTTTCAGTTGGTAAAGAAAAAAGAAGTCAGTAACTTAATCTGACGAGACTATTACAATGCTTTAAAATGGCTGCAAATTGACGGAAACTTAAAATTACTTTTAACTTGTGTGGTCTATGCACGGAAACTACAGTAAAGAGGAAAACGTCACAACCGTTACAAATTATGTAAATGCCATAAAGTAGTTTAAGACACGTAACACTCAATTACGATCTTGTAAATAAATTTAATGTGAGACGAAAAGAGACTATCTCCTCAAAAAGTGCAAACCAGTGATCGTGTCAGTTTTGGGACTGGATTCAGTTCTTCCTTGCAGACGAAACACGACACGTCGCTCTCAACAGAAAAAAAATTGCAGGTGTAAAGTTAATTTGAGAAGTATTCCAAGGATGTATTATGTTACCGTCCTTGTTTACGATATGTATAAATGATCTAGCAGAAAGCGGTAGAAGCTTCATGAGGCTGTTTGCAAATGTTGGGGTTGTCTATAAGAAGGTAGTAACGTCAGAAAAGAGCAGCGAACAGCAGGAAGATCTGCAGCCGGCCAACGAATGGTGCAAGGGCTGGTAGTAGATCATGGACGTAAATAACTGTAGCATACGGTGCACATGTGGAACAAGAAATCCACTACAGTACAATTACACTATTAGCGACAAATAGGTGCATACAGTAACTACCGTAAAAACATCCAGGACTAACCATCCGGAGTTACCTTAAGTGGAATGACATATAAAACAGATAGATGAAAAGCAGAGGTGAGACCGATATTCATAGGAAGAATCTTAAGAAAATGCAACTAATCCACGAAAGAAGTGGCTATGAAAGCAATTGTTCGGACGATTTTTGAATACTGCCCATCTGTTTGGGGCCTTTACCAGGTTGCTTTGGTACAACTGAACAAGAACAGCGCATTTCGTCACGGGATCATTTAGTCGACGCGTATAACGGAATGCTCAACTATTTTCAATGTCAGACGCTACAAAAGTGGAGTTGCCCATCTTGGAGATGTTTACTATTGAAATTGCGAGAAAGTACGTTCCGGAAAGAGTCGGACAACATATTACTGCCTCCCACATATGTCGCGTGGAATGACTACAACGAGGAAATTCGAAAAATTAGAGTTAATACGGAGGTCTACCGACAATCTTCTTTCCGCGAGCCATTCGTGAATAGAACAGGGAAAGGAATTCCAGCCTGTTTCCAGCAAAGAATTCCCAGACGGCCTTGTGCGCTGTGATGCCACAACGAAAACGTGTATTTAGCACGGCTATCAAAGACATTTGAGAAAGGAATCTCCAGAATTACCTTCAAGAATGAGGTCACTGCTCACAGAAATTCCCACTCTCAACATCCGAAATTGGCATGAGGAAGAGACTGCAGAAATCAGGGAAACAAACTAAAAGGTGAGCAGTCAGTATATAAAATAATTAACGCTCAAAAATTGTATTAACATAAATTAATTACCTTAAGTGTGCTAATTGTTTCACAGTTCGTTGCTGTGTTCTGCAACAGTGAATAGTAGGAGAAAAAATATGTTGTTCAAAAGAAAAACTTAATGATTAACTCGGCTTCTGCCTTTTATGGTCATTGTGTGTATGCGAACTTTCTTGATTACTTCTGTATGACACTACAGGGAAGCAACTCTACATGTTAAACGTGTTTGAAAACTCTATATTTTGAACTTACGAGGGCTGCTTCATTGTAATGTCATACACAAGGGGAATAAAGAAAATTCGTACATACGCGCGGATGGCGTGTTCACGTCGCTATGCAGCCCATTACATAACAACAAAGCCCTAAAGATGTAGCTGTGACTTAGAAATGTACTTCTGCAGTAACAGACGGCAGACACATTTCAGTATTAAAATTCTATCTATTCCACTGTGTTGATTCACCAGAATACCCACTACGGCTGCCATGAAATGAATTGTTCAAATTTATTAGCTTTTTCTCTTGGACCCAATGACTTCGTTTCTCGTAGAAATATTCACCATCTTTCCTTATTCTCAAGCCTGGCTAGACGTTTAATGGTGGAAGTACAGTAGATATTGCGCCTGGAGTCAGGTATCTGCGCGCTTTGTATGCAGTGATGTTACCGCAAAAACGACCGAGAGAAATTGTATCAATTTATTTCACTGATATCAATTACGTCTACTATTGAGTTAGTTGTTATTAGGGAACTGAAGCAGCTGTAATCAGGAAGTAAATCCACAAAAATAAAAGTAAATGAATCCTCTAGGAAACTGAAAGTTGTTCGCAACACTACGAAGCAAAAAGTTTGGACAAAAGAGGTTTGACGATCTCAGAAATCGTTCACCAGAGGTAACACGAATCACACCACAGCTAGTGATCCTGTTCACTAGTTCAGTGAAGTAGTAGATAAGAATTTAGCACTTAAGAAGCTGGGGTTTCAAATTACAAAAAAAGAAAGGAAAATGATCACTGAGCAGTGTCTCTCAAATAAAAATGGTGAAAGTGAATAATTTCTTTCTCGACGTTGGGCAACTGTTGATAGGTGTACGAATGAATTTAAATGCTGATCTGGTTATTGGTCGAAATAGAAAATCCATTTAAATTTCACGAATATATCGGCAAGAGTGAAAATAGCAACACAACGGAAGAATGGCCCAAATGATTTTAAATTATGTGGAAGTTGAGGACAGACAACTGGCAACTCGAAGTTAAAAAACGAGATGGATAACTTAACGCGAATCCAATGCAGCCCAGTTTATGCAACTTGAAACGAGTGCTCAGTCAGTGAAATTGTAAATGAGAAATTATTCACCGGCACACTATATGATCAAAAATATCCCGACGCGTGTTAATCGACATTAATGTGTGATGTGCCGCCCGTCGCCCTTATGAATTCTTTAACTCTGCTGGGGTCGTATTCAATGAGGAGTCTGTACGTCCGCGGTGAGATGGCAGCTCATTATTGCTCAAATGTAACTGAGTAGCCTCTTTTGATGCTAGTCAATTGTCAGGATGAGCATTACTGCAAAGGGCATTTGATTCTAAAGCATTATGTCACGGTGAAAAACACTAAATAAATTATTTTTTCTCTCTTAACAACATGGGGCAGGGTAGGTTCTTCCTTGGCTCGGGTATGAGGTAGAATGAAACAGCAATTTTACACAATTTTTATTGAAAGATTCGTAGAATGGTTTCCTTACTGAATTGTTCTTGCTGGGAGAGCGGCAGCTGTGTCTTTTGCGAAGCCTTGTGCTGCGTGAGCGGCGACGTCTGATTACGCCTGGCGGTGTGTATCTCGTAACGCTGTTACTTCCAGTCGACTGGGGACATGCATCGTGAGGTGGCCCGTTTAGTTATTGAGAACGAAGTCATGCATCGGATGGTGATACCTTGGATGTGGCATCCCAGTGTCTCTCTTCTCCATGAGGCCGCGTGTGTCAGTGTTGTGCGTCGGCCAGTGGAGCGGCGCGGTGGGGGAAGGCCAGTGTCCTGGAGTCGAACAACGGACTCCCGCTTGCCAGTCTTTGGCTGTCAGATTTTCATCACCAGCTCACAGGTCACTGCTGATGTGAGGCCGTCTCCTTCCCGTCCTCACGAGTCACCCGGGTACGTAGAAATCAGTCTTCAAATACCTTCTGTCTTCTGGCGGCGAGGCTGCTGCTTGCTATTCCATTACAGCAGCGAACTTGATGCATCTGTGTACGATGTAGTATCTTCCTGCATGACGGTCTTCAGCACCGACTGAACTGTACTGGAATTGAACTTGAACCGAAACTGAACTGAAAGCTACTGTCAGGCCCACTGCACTTCGCGTATTTATTTACTTCAGTTCACTGGAGGTGAACGACTTCACGGTCATTGCCTCTCTTGCCATGTTGAAACGCTTCTAGATCATTGGCTCTTGGAATGTAGACGAGGGCCTTTGATCACATGGGACAATTGAGAAACACGTGAGCCGGTCGGGAGATGCCCTGACGGCTGAATCGACAGCTTCCGCTTATGTGGGGAGGGCGATGGCTTCTCCTGAATGTGCTGACTTGCAAGTGCCGGCCATTGCCACTGCTGCTCTGCCAGTGCGTAACTATTCTAAGTTTTTCATTTATTTTCTAACTTCTACTTCACTTCACATTGATTTCACTAATTTATTTACCTATTTACCTATTTACTACTCAACACAAGAGGCGAAGCCAGATAATGTAGATATGTTCAATGCTGGGGTCGATGCGAAGTCGATATTCCAGCACATCGAGAAGGTGTTACATTGGAATGATGTCGGGGCTCTGGGCAGGCCGCTCCTTTTTGGAACCGTTACTGGTCACAATCCATTATCTAACATATGCTACTTTTTCAGGGGTGAATTGCCATGCTGAAAAACAGAGCTCATCTCCGAACTGTTCCTCTACTATACACGGTGCACAATGCTGTAGAATGTGTTCATATCATTCCGCATTTAGCTTGTTGTTAATGCAGCAGGGGGCGGAACCTTAACCGCGAAATACACCTCCATACCCTACCACTGTTTCCTCAATGCTTCCCTGTTAGCACCACACATGATATGGTAGCATCCTCCAGGCATTCACCAAACCCAAATCCTTTCATTGGATTTCGACAGGGAATAGCGTGATTTATCACTCCCAGTCATCCTTTTCCAGTCATCCACTGTCCACTGGCGTCACAAGTTACAGAACCTCAAACTTCATATAGCCTGGACTTATAAATGAGTGGCTTATGAGGGGCTGTTCGACCATTCCTGTTTTTAAGTCCATTTGAACAGTAACTGCCCTAGCTGGATTGTGGTAGCACGTTAGAGCTCACGAGTGATTCGTTCCTCTGATTTCATGCTATTTTGTAAAACCACCATCCAAAATGCTCCAACGCCTCTGTCCGTCAATACAATACTACCTGGTCTTGGTTTAGCGGTAGTTGTTCTTTCGCATATCCACTTCGCCATCACTCACTGCTGATGATCAACAGTCGACTTGTGCAGCTGCAGAAAGCCTGAAATGTCCCTGATGGATTTGTTACTCAGGTGACATCCAACAATTAGTCCATGTTCGAAGTCACTTGACCGATCATGTCTGCTGTTACTGCCTCTCGTATAACAATATTCCCCGCCTCCTTTTATATTCGTGGGTATGGCTCCCGTGACATCTAGCGGTCAATTCAGAATTACAAATGTGTGTTCGGATATTTCTGGTCATCCTGTGTACATCTCGCCTGCGTCCAAGGATATAATATCGACAGAATCTGTATTTACATCTATAAAACGATATGAGGCGCATTTCAGAGGGTACTTCCCATTGCACCATTCATTAGTGTGTCTTCCTTTCCCATTCACTCATTGATCGTGTGAAAAATAGTCGCTCAAATGCATCTTTGACGCTGTAGTTAGTGCCATCCGCATTTACACTAAGTGTCTGTTTTATATGTACCCTGGTCAAGGAGGTTTTAATTGCTGGCTCTCCTGGAGTATTTTATCTCTATTAGAAAACTTCTGTGGCTACTGTAAAATTTTTGAGTCACTATTTTGTAACATGAACAGAGAGTTTCCTAACAGAAAACTCTGTGACACGCCTTACGTTGCCTCTAGATATGTTGAAACTCGCCATCCAAGACAGCATGCTGCAAAAAATCCTAGATCGATTGACAGAATTCGTTTCACACAACGCAACAATGATACGATTCGCTAATACATTGCTATCCTGAGTGAAAGTGAAGAAGAATTACATGATATTCTGAGTGGAATGAACAGTCTAATGAGTACACAATATGGATTGATAGTACATCGAAGAAAGACGAAAGTAATGAGAAGTGGCAGAAGTGAGAACAGCGAGAAACTCAACATGAAGACTGATGGTCACGAAGAAGATGAAGTTAAGGAATTATGCTGCCTCGGTAGCAAAATAAACAATGATGGATGGAGCAAGGAGGACATCAGAAGCAGACTACTACTGGCAAAAAGGGCATTCATTCCTGGCCAAGAGAAGTCTACTAGTATCAAACATAGGCCTTAATTTGTGGAAGAAATTTGTGAAAATGTATGTCTAGATAACAGCATTGTATGGTAGTGGTGGAAAAAACGGAATAGAAGAGAACCGAAATATTTGAGATGTGCTGGTATAGTTGAATGTTAAAAATTAGATGATCTGATAAAGTAAGGAATGAGGAGTTTCTACGCAGAATCGGAGAGGGAGGGAATATGTGGAAAACACTGACAAGGAGAAGGGACAGGATGATAGGACACCTGTTAAGACATCAGCGAATGACTTTCATGGTACTAGAGGGAGCTGTAGAGGGCAAAAACCATAGAGGAAGACAGAGATTAGGATACATCGAAGAGAGGAACGCGTGGCGGCCCGCATCAAATCAGTCAGAAGACTGATGATTGAAAAAAAAGTGACATATGATCGTAATTTGTTTTATAAGTGTTGGTGATATTGAATAAAATGCTACATACATCTGACTGCCGTCAACATAGTGGGAAAAGCACGCGTTGAGATGCTCATTACAGATGTTTCTGGAATCAGTGCTGGATGGGATAGAGGAGTTTATCTTCTTCAAGATCCCTCATTAAGATTGTACAACAGTTCCAAGCAAATATTAGAAAACATAAGTTTTGTGGGTCACTTCAGCTACTGTTCTTATAGATGAGCGTGATGTGTGCTTTCTTCCAGTTATTGGACAAATTTTTATGTTCTGGGCGTCTGCGGTATATTTAAGTTTAAAAAACGGGTGGACACTGTCACAAATTCTGCGTAGAAACTGATAAGTATCGCATCTGGCTCTGGGACGTTGTTCGGATTTAGCAATTTCAGCAGGTTCACTACTGCACCAACAGTAATATCTACGCTGATAAGCCAAAGTATTATGTCCACCCTCTTAATAGCGGGCTGCTTCACGGTAGCGATTCTACTTGTCATGGGCCCGACAAGCAACCAGCAGATTTTCGGAGGTACGTGGCATCAGGCGTCTACGCTCAGGCCACGTACCCAGTAAATTACGGGGCGGTGACTTGTGGGGGCCGAACTGGTGCCCTGTAGCAGCTCATGTGTGTTCCACTGGGTTGAGATCAGGTGAGTGCTTGGCCGACATATCAATATGAATTCACTGACACGCTCCTCAAAGCGCTATAGCACTATACTGGCCTTGTGGTACGGAGAGATATCCTCTTGGAAGAAGTCGTCGCCGTAGCGCAATCATCAGGCAGGTGGTCCTCAATCGTGTGTACATAGTACATAAATGTCACGGTATTTTAGAATTTTACCATAAGTTCGACGGAAGGCCAGATGAACGTCCCTCATGAGATAATACTGCACTAACCACATTGTATCCGTGGTGCATGTTTCGGGCAGCCATTCGCCTAGAAGACGGCACATCTGGAAACGACTATCGACCTGGTGATTCATCCGACGAAGCGACACGTTTCGTCTGATTGACGGTCGCTTCTCCAGGATCCCTTGGCCTACTGCAACCGCACGTCATTGCGCCAACACCGGAACACGGAGGACTGACCTGGTGCAGTGCCCCGCATTCAACAATCTGCGCTGATTGGCGCACTCCGGACACTTATTTACGCCTGCACCAGCATTGTGGTCTTTCCTCCGCCTACACTGCTTCCACAGGGCAGCCAAATCCCCGACCTCCGCGTTCTGTGATGAGTCCTGGACGTCTGACATCTCTTTATCAATACGTAGTTTCACCGTCCTTCAGCTACTTGCTCATGACATTAGCATCCGAACAGCCGACGAGCTTCACCGTTTCCGTTATGGTCATTCTCAGGCTACGGGACATTCTATTTGTCGAAGTCCCTTATGTCTGAAGAGTTCCTCATTTCAGGCCCGTATATTCGTCAGAATTATTCCCCATTATTCCGTTCTCTGCTCGTGTACACTATCAGATCAAAAGTATCCGGACATCTATTAGCGGACATTAACCTGTGGTATGTCAACCGTTTGCCGTTATGATGAAACGAACTCTGCTGGGGTCACTTTCAGGAGGTGTCTGAATGTGTCGCCGCGCGGGGTAGCCGCGTGGTCTCGGGCGTCTTGTCACGGTCCGCGCGGCTCCCCTCCTCGGAGGTTCCAGTCCTCCCTCGGGCAAATATTAAAAAACGTAAATTTTGTGGGTCACTTCTTACAGCTATTGGACGAGGTGTTACGTTCGTAGGGTCTGCGGTACATTTAAGTTAAAAAAACGAGTAAACTCTGTCGCAGATTATGTGTAGAAACTGATAAGCATCGCATATGGCTCTGGGACGTGGTTCGGTTGTAGCAATTTCAGCAGTGCCACTACTACACCGACACTTGGGTTGGGTTGAGTTGTTTGAGGAAGGAGAGCAAATAGCGAGGTCATCGGTCTCATCGGATTAGGGATGTACTGGACCTGTAAGCGTAAGGTAGTTTAAGTTAGATTAAAAAGTGTGAAAGCTCAGGGACTTATGACCTCCGCAGTTTGGTCCCATAAGACCTTACCACAAATTTCCAAAAAAATCTGAATGTACCTGGAGGAATGGTAGTCAATTCTTCCTCAAGATCCGAAACCAGGGAAGGTAATGAGTTTGGACACTGTGGTCTGGATCGCAGTCGACGTTCTACATCAACCCGAAGCTGTTGCACTGCATCCACGCCTGGACTCTGGGAAGGCTAGTCGAATCCAGGAGGGACTTAGGCAATCCTCTTCCTCTGAAATTTATTGCGATGAGGTATTTAACAGGTTCCCTAACAGCAAATTGTTGATATTATTTTTGAGCCCTATTTTCAACATATATTTAGCACATGCGTGTTTATTCATTGAAGTTACCAGAGTCGCCCACTTTGTCATTGTTGAAATTTAACTTCAGTTGCTCACATGAAAAATAGCAGTTTACAGGTCCAGTACATCATATGGGAGATTAGTATATATTTTTTATTATCTTGTTATTGCTTTTAATAAATACATGTCAAGAATGTATGCTGATAATGTCCGTCATTGGGTTGACCAAGGCTTCGAGTATAGTAAGTGAGGATTAACGTCCCATTGCAAAGATTAACATTTTTAAATTTCATTGATGTTTTAAGGGAATGTACAATGGCTGTTTCTGATGTTAATTTTTCTGTATTTGATTTTAAGAAATTACTGCGTGTTTTTACCTTAGGTATCCTCCTATAAATATTATCTTGTAGTTTACGCCAGAAGACGCAATTTTATAGTATCTTTATTATGTCTGTACTGTGTTTTTTGTAAGTTTTGCGTCACCCAGAATGGCCGAGCGGTTCTAGGCGCTACAGTCTGGAACCGCGCGACCGCTACGATCGCAGGTTCGAATCCTGCCTCGGGCATGGATGTACGTGATGTCTTTAGGTCAGTTAGGTTTAAGTAGTTCTAAGTTCTAGGGGACTGATGACCTCAGTAGTTAAGTACCATAATGCTAAGAGCCCCCTTTGTAAGTTTTGCTATGACTTCTGAAGGTAAAAAAATCATGTTATTTCAAAGGTTATTTTTATTTAAGATTTGCCTTGTTCTATTAAAGACATTTCTTCTTCTTCTTCTATAGTAGCGCTGCAGCCCTTGGTGAGCCTTGGCTTCTTCAACCATCTTCCTCCACATTTCTCAGATTAATGGTATTTTCTGCATTTAATGTTTGCATGTTTTACACTTTGAAACATAGAGGGCACCATGATGATTGTTTTTCTATGCTAAGCTTAGCTAATTGGCTGTGTAAGCTACAAGCTCACTATATGTTGGATCGGCAACATCTAAGGTCACAAGATAGGTTGTTTCGTAATTTCAAAATTATTGTATGCAGTAAAAGTGAACGTATCTGTTGGAAATAATCGTCACAGTATATGTTACACCTAAAAGAAAATTTTGTGTTGCTATGATATGGGCCTACAAGGTTCGAACAGTTTGGCGTGTACTAGAATATGCACATATGTATATGTTTTCTTGTTGCTGCAGTTTTTGATGGTGGCTATAAATTGGACCAAACTTGTGTTAAGTTTCTCATATCTGATGGTTCTTATGTATTTTTAGCATTGGAAATTGACCTGTAACGTAAAGGATTTCGGTCTTTACGATCTACGCTACCATTTATCCAAATATATTGAATCCAGGAACGTTGTTGGCCACAAATAAAATTCGCAGTTACATCACCAACAGTCTACTTGCGTAGTTTTAGAAAGGCGGAAATGTCCCTTATGAGTTTGTTACTCAGGCGACATCCAGTGACTAGTCTATGTTTGGGAAGGCCGGCGATGGTGGCCGAGCGGTTCTAGGAGCTGCAGTCTGGAACCGAGCGACCGCTACGGTCGCAGGTTCGAATCCTGCCTCGGGCATGGATGTTTGTGCTGTCCTTAGGTTAGTTAGGTTTAAGTAGTTCTAAGTTCTATGGGACTGATGACCTCAGTAGTTAAGTCCCATAGTGCTCAGAGCCATTTGAACCATTTGTTGGAAAGTCACTGAGCTCCCCTAATCTACCCATTCTGGTATTATTCGTTCGCTGCTGACAACACTGCATTCCCCGTTAATTATGTACTGGCAGATCCGTCTCTCGTGTTATTTGATGGTGAATTCCCCATTACAGTGGAATGTCCGGATACTTTTGATGAGATAGTGTACTTTCCTTAACGCGACAAGTGCCCACAAAATCAACAGTCGAGAGTCAATCTCGCGGCAGGAAGAAGTCATAATATTTTGTCCCAGCAGTAAAAAAAAATGGTTCAAATGGCTCTGAGCACTATGGGACTTAACATCTATGGTCATCAGTCCCCTAGAACTTAAAATTACTTAAACCGAAGTAACCTAAGGACAGCACACAACACCCAGTCATCATGAGGCAGAGAAAATCCCTGACCCCGCCGGGAATCTAACCCGGGAAGCGAGAACGCTACCGCACGACCACGAGCTGTGGACTCTCAGCAGTATATGACACTCATATTGTCAGTGATACGATTATTCAACTAGAGTAGCGTTCCTTTGTCTTACTTTACAAAAGTTTTAAAAACGTATTTCAGCGTTTCTGCTGTGATACACTTAATTTTGTTTCCTGTACATTTCATTACTTTCTGCACTCCAGCTTTGGTTCCACTGTTGACTCATGCAGATGACCAGAATTTCATTCGGCAGAATGATCGTCGGTAGTCATGAAAACGCTGTGTTCTTGTTTCTCAACATACTTTCGCTTGACAGGTATGTCTAGATATGGGAGTTAGTTATTTTCTTCTATCTCCATCTGAATCTGATATTCTGATGCCAACAGTCATGTGGATGGTTTCATCTGTGGAATCAGATTACTGAATGTATCTTCTGGGCAACGGAATAGGGCTTCTAGGCCACTAATGGTATTATTTCCTTGTGGTTGCCTCCATAAAATTGTTAGCAATCACTGGCGATAACGGGTAGTTCCTCGACACTCCGTCAGTCCGTTCGTAGTAAATTCCACCATACAGGAAATAGATTCAAATCAGTATTAACTCAAAGAGCTTTGTATAGACTATCTAACTTTTCTTGTGCTTTTTAGGGAGTCTATTAGAGGTACCCTAGTAAGGAGGCAAACCACGTTGTGAGTTGTTCGTAAGCTTGCATTGATCTTTCTCTTCCTATAGACAACCCTCTGTTTAGAATACGTCACAGCAAACGATAAGATGAAACTGACATGAGATGCAAAACCATTCTTCCTGCACCTTCAAAAACCATTAATCGAACAGGACTCCTAATGATGTACAACTGACGCACCTACAAATAATCCTATTGCAGTTGCTTACTCACTATTACATTTATGTCTCAGTCAAAGACTTTTTTCGAATAAACACTTTATCGGAAGATAAATGGTATTGCACAACAAAAAAGTATTAAGATTAATACCATTTAAGAACGTCACTGCCGTAATAGTCGTGACAGACAATTTTGTATTTTATTTTAATTTTTTATTGGTGTATTTATCCTGTCGTGATTAGAGTCATAAGTCCCACTCTTGCATGCAACCACGCAGTTTTTACCTTCTACGTTACATTCGCTATGACATATGTACTTAAAAAGTTTTACGTCTAATATGAATCCAGCACTCAGAAGTAGTTATGAGAAAAATGGTGAGATCAGCAATAGCTACAGCAGGAAGTACACAGTTTAAATTTGATTCTAAGAAGTAGAATATTAAAAATGAATCACAGGCAGGAATGTGTAGACTGTGTGCCGAGGCATCAGTACTGGTGAGAGAAGAAATGGGAGGGAGAGTGAGGTGGAGGTACTTTGTGGTCCATCAGTAACGAAATGACAGAGAGAAAATGTGACGCAGCTGACTGGGAAAGACACTTAGCTACTAGGATACGTGAGCATTTTCTTAAATGAGACGGAATATTGAAAAGTATTCAGGGTGCAGGGGAGACTATTGCAGAAGTATACGTCACGAATGGAGAAGACGCAGTACAACACAGTGCTATACATGTATGTACCCTTTTTCCTTTTACTTTAATATGAAAGTGGTTGTATTACATTGAAAAGTATAAATAAATTTATTGCAGTTATTATCGTGTAACAAATCTGGTCCGTCTATACAAGTAAATGAAGGGCTGTTTTGTCTTTATGCCAAATCTTTTTAGCTTCCTCTTGTTTGCAAGGCATCCTTATTGACCTGTCATACATGTTATTTTTGCATACCGTGAATGTCTTACACGATGTTTCAAAATAGGTTACTATGCTACAATTTTTTTCGTTTTTCTCTTAATTTTATTTAAGAAACAACTTCTTGGAGCATACGTTTCGTGAGATAAAATTTACGTTTGGTTCTGGTAATGAGTTTTTGAGATCTTATTATAAATGTCTCGCCATGGAATAGCCTCTCGTTGTCCTGTATACACTGAATAATTTTTCGCTTTCACGAATAGTCTTGTGTGTGTGTGTGTGTTCTTATTAAACGAGTGTTGGTTTTGTGTATTTTTCTGTTTGTAGGCCAGCTGTCTCTGTTCTCCGATCGTCTTTTGTTTCCGTTGTGATGTCCGTACGTAGTTTGATATTTGCTTGGGCAGGTGCTTGTGTTATTGCGTGTGGTGACGAGTGCTCTAGAAAAAAGAGAAACTGTGTGGACGGAATAGCAGTTATTACTTTTATTTTAACATGAATGGAAACGTCTGTGGTGGTTCATGGTGCCGGCAGCTGTGGTCGAGCCGTTCTAGGCGCTTCAGTCCGGAACCGCGCTGCTGATACGGTCGCAGGTTCGAATCCCGCCTTGGGCATGGATGAGTGTGATGTTAGGTTTAAGTAGTTCTAAGTGTAGGGGACTGATAACCTCAGATGTTAAGTCCCATAGTGCTTAGAACAATTTAAACCATCTGGTTCAAGGTGTCGTGGGGTGGAAGGGAGGAGGGGGGGGGGGGGAGAAGTGTGTGAGAGGAGACTGAGTAGATTATGATTTTTCATCTAGTTATCTTCTACATCTCATTTTGTAATTGTTTTAGCGGCTAAAGAGATTCCTAAGTTGCTGCTTAATGTAAGCAGCGGTGTATATAAAGTCTCTCCGAAGTTCTTTACCGTTAAATGATGTGGTACTGGATACGTCGAGAAGAATAGGGGGCAACTGGTCGTAAAATTCAGCAATAGTTAATTATTGACGAGGCACTTACGCATTAACTCCCAGATATTGAGCCAATGGGAACACTGCAGATAGATTGTCATTTATCTTGACGATAGAGGACTGATCGATGTAAGGCAACAGTGATGTACTTTTAAGATTTCCACAAATCTTTCTATACTGTGAACGTTGACTTTACACTTCCCAAAACAAATGTTTAGTTAATCCTTTAGACAATGGTTCTGCTTTCCTGTACCTACTCGTTCTAGACTGGCCTTGCTAAACCACCGACAGCTGTTGTAATGCATACGTATTATCAGATGAATACTTATTCTAATGCAATGGTGTCAGCAACAATCATCTTTGAGCCATGAATTAACATAACATAAAGTTAAATAAGGATTCATTGGTGCCGAATACACAATTATTTTCAGTTGGGGCTTCTTTCGTGCTCAAGAGCGCCTAGTACCTTCCACATTTTCCACCAGTGGCCAAGAGCGAAAACCGTAGGTCTGTCATAGTGTTAAGCGAAAGTCCTGCCGCTGATGCAGACTTCGTTTACTTACTTCGATGTAAATACAATATACGCCATAAACAGATAAATAGAAGTTACAGATGTACCTGTAGTCATTGTACTGAAGTATATCTATAATTTTAAACAATTGTTTTCATCCATCTCACCCCTTAAAGTTACAGATGTACCTGTAGTCATTGTACTGAAGTATATCTATAATTTTAAACAATTGTTTTCATTCATCTCTCCCCTTAATGTTCGAAATACATTTCCGAGAACCATTCAGAAAGTAAGGAATGATCGGTCACGAAATGGAAACCGTAGTGAAAATCAAAATTGTTTTATTTGGCACTATTAGCTACACCTTCTGACTACTTCCCTACAAAGTCTTCGCTTCGACTTAGACCTCTGTAGTAGCATTGTACCAAGTTTTCAATATGCAGCTCGTTGTTTGTGCCAAAATATTATCTTCATAGCCAGCAGTTCATTGGAGCAGAGATACAAATCAGAGGAGCCAAGTCCGGGCTGTATGGTGAGTGACCAAATACTTCTAATCTAAAACGCTAGTCGCCGGGAGACACTATTTTCTAGGTATCTTTATACGCTCATTGTGCGCTCAGAAATGAGAAAAGCGTCGTGATGCTATCGAGGGGCATACTAAAGGCACTGAACAACACATCTGTCCAAGTCTTCATCAGATTTTCAATGTGGTTTCCATTTCACGAGCGATCGTTTTTTACTTTCCGACTATCTGTCGTATTTGTGCTATTTCAAAAGTTCCGAGTGATGTTACCATTTGAAGTGTGGACAACAAAGAGATCAATAAGAGGGGGCACTAACTGGGCAGGATGAATGAATCATTGACTAGCAAAAATAATAATTCATAAATGTTCAAATCATGATCCTGCGACCGTGATCTGAGTACGACTTTCCACGGAGCTCAGCTTGTTACGACTGCACCACTTCTTTCAGCTCAACCTTGAAAAATCCGATCAATCAGAAAGTTTCATCATGTGTGAACGTTCCTCCCACTTTCTGCTACACTGCGAACAAAAGCCTGCAAGTGTCGCTGCAGAACTTGGTTTCGTGTTGCTCCTGTAACTTTGTTTCTAGCAATGGCATGAACTTCACGGAAAGCTCTCTGGTAACTAGCACCCGAACACCAACCAAGTTTCTCTGAATCTTTTTCTAGAGAGTAGGGAAAAAATTACGCTGTTTCACACGGTCCAGCGACTTAGTTTGCTTCTCCCGTACTTGAGCAAAATCGTTTTTTCAAGAAGAGGTCCCAATGAGTTCTGAGAAACTACGAAAGGTACACTGAAACAACCGAATAACTAACATATCAACTTCCTACTATTTAGATGTTAGTTGTTATTGCAATAACAGCCGATTATATTTATTGAAATGAAAAGTAACGGCTGCAAAGAATATATTTTATTCATTTACTGATTTCATGCACTTCGTGCAATTCTTCAGAATGTTGCACAAAAAAAATGTACCACAAATAAATAGAAGTCCGATGAAAATATTAACATTCGATAGCCAAAAGTTTAAAAATTCAAAGATAAAAAATGATAGGTACTTATTTTACTACATAATTTGCGAGCAGCAAAAGTAAGATGTATGCAACATGTTGCTGTGGTCCTAGAACATACGCTAGCAAATATAATACGATAATGAATCCATCAATGCAAAAAGAGTTCCTAAATTCTCACACGTGGTTCGTAGTACTTGTCCAAAAATCGTATAAGAAAACCAAACAACAAGGGAGGACATTATGACACAACTGGAGCTAATCAAATGTATCTTGAGCTTGGTCTCAGGATGGGAGTGAATGTACAATACAATAAGAAAATAAAAACTTCCACAGCTTTAGTTCCCACAAGGCATCAACGGAAATGTAAGTGCGCGTAAGCAGCGTAATGAATAATAAATATATAAGAACCTAATGATAAATAAAATAAGTTAATACAAACTACAAGTGGTGATATAGACGAGAAATTTTGGAAGTAACCTTCGTAAGAGCCGTAGTGACGGTAGTAGTGGACCAGCAAGACACCGTAAAGTGTTCCTTTGACTGTTGCTGTTTTGACCTTCAGTCCAGAGACTGGTTTGATGCAGGTCACCATGCCACTCTATCCTGGACAAGGTTGTTCATCTCCAACTACTGTAACCTACATCCTTCTGCATCTGCTTAATGTATTCATCTCTTGGTTTCCCTCTACGTTTTTTGCTTCCACGCTTTCCTCCAATACTAAATTGGTGATCATTGATGAATCACAACATGTCCTACCAACCCAGTCCTTCCTCTAGTCAAGTTGTGCTACAAATTCCTCTTCTCCCTAATTCTATTCAGCTCATTAGTTACGTGATCTACACATCTAATCTTCAGCATTCTAATGTAGCACCACGTTTCGAAAGCTTCTCTTCCTGTCTAAACTACTTATTGACCATGTTTCTCTTCCATACATGCCTACACTCCATACAAATACTTTCAGAGAAGACTTTCCGACACTTAAATCTATACTTGATGTTAACAAATTTCTCTTCTTCAGAAATGCTTTCCTTGCCATAGCCAGTCTATATTTCATATCCTCTCTACTTCGACCATCATCAGTTATTTTGCTAACCAGACAGAAAAACTCATCTACTACTTTGAGTGTCTCATTTCCTAATCTAATTCCCTCAGCATCACCTGATATAATTTGACTACATTCCATTATCCTCGTTTTGCTTTTGCTGATGTTCATCTTGTATCTTCCTTTAAAGACACTGTCCGTTCCAATCAGCCCATCTTTGCTGTCTCTGACCGAATTACAATGTTATCAGCGAACCTCAAAGGTTTTATTCTCCATGGATTTTGATTCCTACTCTAAAATTTTTCTTTTGTTCCCTTTACTGATTGCTCAATATACAAATTTAATAACTTTGAGGATAGGCTACAACCCTGCCTCACTCACTTCTCAATCACTGCTTCCCTTTCGGTCCCCTCGACCCTTTATAACTGCCATCTGGTTTCTCTACAAGTTGAAAATAACATTTCGCTCCTTGTATTTTACCCCTACCACCTTCTGAATTTGAAGGAGAGTATTCCAGTCAACATTATCAAAAACTATCTCTAAGCCTACAAATGCTAGAAACGTAGGTTTCCACTTCCTTGACCTGTCTTCTTAGAAAATACTGCCATAATACTGCCCTCAAGTATATCGCCATCTATATACTCCTTCCACCTTTCTGCTTTCCCTTCTTTGCTTGGGACTGCTTTTCTATCAGACCTCTTGATATTTGTAAAGGTGGTTCTCTTTTGTTCAAACATTTCTTTAATTTTCTGCCGCGTCTATCTTACCCTTAGTGATTTATGCCCCTGCATCCACAATTTGTCGTCTAGCCATCCTTGCTTAGCCATTTTGCACTTCCTGTCGATCTCATTTTTGAGACGTTTAGATTTTTTTCCTCATGCTTCGTTTACTGCATTTTAATATTTTCTCCTTTGATCAATTACATTCAATATCTCTTCTGTTACCCAAGGATTTCTACTAGCCCTCATCTTCTTACCTACTTGATCCTCTGCCGCCTTCACTATTTCATCTGTCAAAGCTACACATTCTTCTTCTACTGTATTCCTTTCCCCTGTTCTTGTCAACCGTTCCCTAATGCTGTCTCTGGGACTCTTTAAAGCCTCTAGGTCTTTCTGCTTATCTAGTTCCCATCTCATTAAATTCCTATCTTTTTGCAGTTCCTTCAGTTTTAATCTGCAGTACATAACCAATAAATTTTGGTCAGAGTCCACATCTGCCCCTGGAAATGTCTTACAGTTTAAAACCTGGTTCATAAATTTCTGTCTTACTATTATATAATCTACCTGAAACCTTCCAGTGTCTTCAGGAGTCTTCCATGTATAAAACTTTCTTTCATGACTCTTAAACTAAGTTTTAGGTACAATTAAGTTGTGCTCTGTGCAAAATCCTACTAGGCGGCTTCCTCTTTCATTCCTTACCCCCCAGTCCATATTCACCTACTACTTTTCCCTCCTTTCCTTGTCCTACAATCAAGTTCCAGTCCTCCATGACTATTAAGTTTTCGTTTCCCTTAACTATCTGAATAATTTCTTTTACCGCATCATACATTTCTTCAATCTCTGCATCATCTGCGAAACTAGATGGCATATAAACTTGTACCACTGTGGTAGGCGTGGACTTCATGTCTATCTCGGCTACAATAATGTGTTCACTATGCCGTTCGTAGTAGCTTATCCGTGTCCTGTTGTTTTATTATTTATTAAACCAACTCTTGCATTACCAATATTTGATTTTATACTATAATCCTTTATTCATCGGACCAGAAGTTTTGTTCCTCGTGCCACCGGACTTCAGTAATTACCACTGTATCTGAGTTTAACCTATCTATTTCCATTTTTAAATTTTCTAGTCTACTTGCCTTATTAAGAGATCTGACATCTACGCTCCGATCCTGATAACTACATCCTCTTGAATAGTCCCCGCCTGGAGATCCGAATGGTGGACTATTTTACCTTCGTAATATTTTACCCAAGAGGACGCCGTCATCAATACAGTAAAGCTGCATACCCTCGCGAAACATTACTGCTGTAGTTTCCCCTTGCTTTCAGGAGTTCACAGTACCAGCACAGTAAGGGACTTTTGATGATTTTGCAAGGCCAGTTCAGTCAATCATCGAGACTATTGCCCCTGGAGTTACTGCTCCCCTTCAGGAACCACACGTTTGTCTGGCCTCTCAACAGATGACCCTCCGTTGTCGTTGCACCTATGGTACGACTATTTGTATCGCTCAGGCACGCAAGCCTCCCCACCAACGGCAAGGTCGATGGTTCATGGGGCGGGGGGATTATTTTGACTACTGACCACCTTGGTGCATCTTGCGCGCTGTTTGCACATCCGTATTTCCTGATAGCACGCTACTGACGTTTCTACACCAGTTCAGCTATGGGTTCTAAAACGTAAGGTTCCATATAATTTGTATGAATGCCGCTAGTTATAATTCTTTTACGAATTGTACTTGTGATCTGCATATATTTCAGTACTAATTGTTTCACTGTAACAGAAGTATAAAGTTGTGCCAAAGCTTCCTTCCCTAATTGTTACTTTCTGACATTTAATATTGGCTAATGAATAATAGTTCTCTCTCCGCTTACCCCAGTTACAGCTACCAACCGAAGATTCTCTTCACATTTTGCATTCGCATTAGCTGCTAGCAGACTACTGACCTTAATACATTCATTTCGGAGATAAGTTTCCAGATTTCCCATCCATAGCGCCATTTATTGTTTCTATTAACTTATGTATCGTTAGATTTTTATATATTTCTTTTTACGCTGATTATGCGCACTTGTATACATGGAAGAACCCTGGAGATAGTAAAAGATATCAGATAGATTATATAATGGTAAGACAGAGATTTAGGAACCAGGTTTTAAATTGTAAGACATTTCCAGGGGCAGATATGGACTCTGACCACAATCTGTTGGTTATGAACTGCAGATTAAAACTGAAGAAACTGCAAAAAGGTGGGAATTTTAGGAGATGGGACCTGGATAAACTGAAAGAACCAGAGATTGTACAGAGTTTCCGGGAGAGCATAAGGGAACAATTGACAGGAATGGGGGAAATAAATACAGTAGAAGAAGAAGGGGTAGCTTTGAGGGATGAAATAGTGAAGGCAGCAGAGGAGCAATTAGGAAAAAAGACGAGGGCTAGTAGAAACCCTTGGGTAACAGAAGAAATATTGTATTTAATTGATGAAAGGAGAAAATATAAAAATGCAGTAAATGAAGCAGGCAAAAAGGAATACAAACGTCTCAAAAATGAGATCGACGGGAAGTGCAAAATGGCTAAGCAGTGATAGCTAGATGACAAATGTAAGGATGTAGAGGCTTACCTCACTAGGGGTAAGATAGATACTGCCTACAGGAAAATTAAAGAGACCTTTGGAGAAAAGAGAACCACTTGTATGAATATCAAGAGTTCAGATGGAAACACAGTTCTAAGTAAAGAAGGGAAAGCAGAAAGGTAGAAGGAGTATATAGAGGGCGTATACAAGGGCGATGTACTTGAGGACAATATTATGGAAATGGAAGAGGATGTAGATGAAGATGAAATGGGAGATATGATATTGCGTGAAGAGTTTGACAGAGCACTGAAAGACCTGAGTCGAAACAAAGGCCCCGGAGTAGACAACATTCCATTAGAATTACTGACAACCTTGGGAGAGCCAGTCCTGACAAAACTCTACCATCTGGTGAGCAAGATGTATTAGACAGGCGAAATATCCTCAGACTTCAAGAAGAATATAATAATCCCAATCCCAAAGAAAGCAGGTGTGACAGATATGAAAATTACCGAACAATCAGTTTAATAAGTCACATCTGCAAAATACTATCGCGAATTCTTTACAGACGAATGGAAAAACGGATTAAAGCCGACCTCGGGGAAGATCAGTTTGGATTCCGTAGAAATGTTGGAACACGTGAGGCAATACTGACCTTACGACTTATCTTAGAAAAAAGATTAAGGAAAAGCAAACCTACGTTTCTAGCATTTGTAGACTTAGATATAGTTTTTGACAATATTGATTGTAATACTCTCTTTCAAATTCTGAAGGTGGCAGGGGTAAAATACAGAGAACGAAAGGCTATTTACAATTTGTACAGAAACCAGATGGCAGTTATAAGAGTCGAGGGGTATGAAAGGGAAGCAGTGGTTGGGAAGGGAGTGAGACAGGGCTGTAGCCTCTCCCCGATGTTATTCAATCTGTATATTGAGCAAGCAATAAAGGAAACAAAAGAAAAGTTCGGAGTAGGTATTAAAATCCATGGAGAAGAAATAAAAACTTTGAGGTTCGCCGATGACATTGTAATTCTGTCAGAGACAGCAAAGGACTTGGAAGAGCAGTTGAACGGAATGGATAGTGTCTTGAAAGGAGGATATAAGATGAACATCAACAAAAGCAAAACAAGGATAATGGAATGTAGTCGAATTAAGTCGGGTGATGCTGAGGGAATTAGATTAGGAAATGAGACACTTAAAGTAGTAAAATCTTTTTGCTATTTGGTAAGCAAAATAACTGATGACGGTCGAAGTAAAGAGGATATAAAACGTAGACTGGCAATGGCAAGGAAAGCGTTTCTGGAGAAGAGAAATTTGTTAACATCGAGTATTGATTTAAGTGTCAGGAAGTCATTTCTCAAAGTATTTGTATGGAGTGTAGCGACGTATGGAAGTGAAACGTGGACGATAAATAGCTTAGACAAGAAGAGAATAGAAGCTTTCGAAATGTGGTGCTACAGAAGAATGCTGAAGATTAGATTGGTTGACCTTATAACTAATGAGGAGGTATCGAGTAGAATTGGGGAGAAGAGGAGCTTGTGGCACAACTTGACTAGAAGAAGGGATCGGTTGGTTGGACATGTTCTGAGACATCGAGGGATCACCAATTTAGTATTGGAGATCAGCGTGGAAGGTAAAAATCGAAGAGAGAGACCAAGAGATGAATACACTAGGCAGATTCAGAAGGATGTAGGCTGCAAGAGGTACTGGGAGATGAAGAAGCTTGCACAGGATAGAGTAGCACGGAGAGCTGCATCAAACCAATCTCAGGACTGAAGACCACAACAACAACAACATGCGCACTTACGATGAGGTGACGAAAGGCATGGGATAGCGATATGCACATAAACAGATGGCTGCAGTATCCCGTGCAGAAGGCATAAAAGGGCAGTGCAATAGTGAATCAGCCATTTGTACTTGGGTGATTCATGTGGAATGTTTCCGACGTGATTATGGGACCACTACGGGAAATATCAGGCTCTAACGCGGAATGGTAGTTGGAGCTAGACGCATATGGCATTTCATTTCGGAAGTCGTTGTGAAATTCAATACTGCAACATTCACAGTGCCAAGAATGCGCCGAGAATGCCAAATTTCAAGCATTAGCTTTCGCCACGGACAAAGCAGTAGCCGAAAGCCTTCACTTAACCGAGGAGGTGGAGGAGGAGTAGGAGATTGGTGTTTGCCGTCTCGTCGACAACGAGACGGAACACAAACTCGGATTAGGGAAGGATAGAGAAGGAAATCGCCCGTGCCCTTTTGAAGGAATATTACCAGCATTTGCCTTCAGCGATTTAACGAAATCATGGAAACCTAAATCAGGATGGCCGGACGCGGGTCTGAACCGTCGTCCTCACTAATGCGAGTCCAGTGTGCTAACTACTGTTCCAGTTAACGATCGAGAGCAGCGTTGAAATTTGATGCCAGTGAGCTTTCGAAGCAGACGACCGACGCCAGGGCCTTTGTTAATAGCACGACGTCACCTACAGCTCCTGTTCTGGGCTCGTCAGCGTATCCGTGGGACCCTAGACGACTGAAAAACCGTGTCCTGGTCAGGTAAGTTGCAATTTCAGTTGGCAAGAGCTGATGGTAGGGTTCGAGTGTAGCGCACACCCAAGTTGTCAACAAGACACTGCGCAAGCTTGTGGTGGTTCCATAATAGTGTGGGCAGTGTTTACAAGGAATGAACTGCGTCTTTTGGTGCATTTTAGCCGATTATTATCTGTAAATGATTACGTTCGACTACTTGGACACCATTTGCAGCCAATCATGAACTTCATATTCTGAAACAAAGACGGAATTTTTTGTAGATGTCAATGTGCCATGTCACCGGGCCATAATTGTTCGCAGTTGGTTTGAAGAACATCCTGGACAGTACGATCGAATAATTTGGCCACCCGTATCGCCCGATATGAATCCCATGGAACATTTGGAACGTAATCTAGAGGTCAGTTCGGGGACGAACTCCTACACCGGAAACCCTTTCGCAGTTGTGGACTGAACAGAGGCAGCGTGGTTGAATATTCTTGCAGGAACTTCCAACGGTCTGTTAAGTCCATGCCGCATCGAGTTGCTGCACTAAGGTGACCAAAAAGATCCGACACGATATTAGGAGTTATCCCACGATTTTTATCTCCTCAATGTAAATTTTCCTTGATGCCTTATGGTAACTATCGCTTAGTAAGTTATTGTTTTACTATTTTATCGTACATTTACCGTATCCGTAGGTCAACTTCAAGATATGCATATCATTAGCTGATTACTTCCAGTTCTGGAATGATGTCTACTTGTTGTTTTGTTTCATTATACAGCACTATGAGCCACATGTAAGCATTTACGAGCTTTTTTTTGTCTTAATGGATTCATTATGATATTACATACTGTTCATGTATTTTATCGGCCAATAGCAATATGCTGCAAACATCTTACTTTTACCGCTCACAAATAATGCGATAACAATAGGTACCATTTCTTACCTTTCAATGTTTCACCTTTTCGTCGTAAATTTTAATGTTCTTATCTAACTTCTACTTATTTGTGATACATTTTTGTGTAGAGCCTTCTGAAGAAGAGTAATTAAATAGAATTTCTTTTCTATAACTTGTTATTTCAAAGAGTCTCAGTTGTGCGACTGGATTCGTGATTTCCTGTCAGGAAGGTCGCAGTTCGTAGTAATAGACGGCAAATCATCGAGTAAAACTGAAGTGATATCAGGTGTTCCCCAGGGAAGCGTCCTGGGACCTCTACTGTTCCTGATCTATATAAATGACCTGGGTGACAATCTGAGCAGTTCTCTTAGGTTGTTCGCAGATGATGCTGTAATTTACCGTCTAGTAAGGTCATCCGAAGACCAGTATCAGCTGCAAAGCGATTTAGAAAAGATTGCTGTATGGTGTGTCAGGTGGCAGTTGACGCTAAATAACGAAAAGTGTGAGATGATCCACATGAGTTCCAAAAGAAATCCGTTGGAATTCGATTACTCGATAAATAGTACAATTCTCAAGGCTGTCAATTCAACTAAGTACCTGGGTGTTAAAATTACAAACAACTTCAGTTGGAAGGACCACATAGATAATATTGTCGGGAAGGCGAGCCAAAGGTTGCGTTTCATTGGCAGGACACTTAGAAGATGCAACAAGTCCACTAAAGAGACAGCTTACACTACACTCGTTCGTCCTCTGTTAGAATATTGCTGCGCGGTGTGGGATCCTTACCAGGTGGGATTGACGGAGGACATCGAGAGGGTGCAAAGAAGGGCAGCTCGTTTTGTATTATCGCGTTATAGGGGAGAGAGTGTGGCAGATATGATACACGAGTTGGGATGGAAGTCATTACAGCATAGACGTTTTTCGTCGCGGCGAGACCTTTTTACGAAATTTCAGTCACCAACTTTCTCTTCCGAATGCGAAAATATTTTGTTGAGCCCAACCTACATAGGTAGGAATGATCATCAAAATAAAATAAGAGAAATCAGAGCTCGAACAGAAAGGTTTAGGTGTTCGTTTTTCCCGCTCGCTGTTCGGGAGTGGAATAGTAGAGAGATAGTATGATTGTGGTTCGATGAACCCTCTGCCAAGCACTTAAATGTGAATTGCAGAGTAGTCATGTAGATGTAGATGTAGATGTAGAAAAGAGTTACACTTGTTAATCATGGTTAAAATAATTACCTTATAATTTTTATTGACATGTTAAAAAAATATTCTCTTAGAAATCACATTTTCGCCCATGTACTGACACACAAATAAAGTCACAGGACAATATTATTGTCTCTAGCAAATCATAACGTTTGGAGACTGACAAGAAAATTTTGTCTGGTCGTTTAGCCCGTTCTTTCCGAAAGATAGATGTAGTGTTTCTGAAACAATTTAAGGCCGTGACTATATCGAGCAATTGTAACTAACCAGTGCCTTCATGTCTTATGACTTCTGTTTTAATTCAAATGAATTGATTCCTCTTTGAATGGGTATAAGCAGTAATGAAAATAGCGGTTATCACACACTTGTTCGAAAGAAATAACATATTGCACAAATATTGAGCAAACCATATTGATGATTTCCTTCATCCCAGACGCCTTGTGTTCAGCAGTACGAAGAGCAGCTCGTTGAGATTTATCAGCCTGGGAGCGCTGAAAATGATAGATTGATAGGGACTGTGTCTGTCTCCAAGTCATGCCCACTCTCCATTGTTCACGTATATGGTGAACTACTGTACAAACATGCCGTCGCAGCAGCTGGCAACCACCGTGAACAACAAAGATATGCCGACATGTTAAAAACCTCAGTGAATTTAGCTTACGATCAAGCTGGACAAGACTGTGATAAGCTTAGTTTCCTCTTCGTGTTCACCTCAGTTTTGGCTTGCTTTAGTACTTCAGAATGCATATCGATCTTAACTGTCCAGTCTCAGTTTATTCAGAGAGTTGGCCTGAGGCACATTACAGTCGTTCTTACTACACTGCAATGTTGCATTATCGAGACGATTTAATATCTTGAAAATTTGAAATTAAGATGTGATGCTATTTGTACAGGTTGTTTGAAAAAAGATTAATCTAAATTCAGAATACTAATATTTTGCAAGAATAAACCCAGAAACTTGGAATAAATTTTGACATACCCCTTGAATCTGAAAGTTTACTTTGATATAGTTCACTTTCCCTGTATACTAGGGTGCAAAACTCATGGACGATAGTAAGAAACTTGGTCTATACATAGAAAGAGCTGCTGCAGTGTAGTACAGAAGGTAACTGAAAGAAATACGCAATGAGTCGTATAGGAATGATACTTTTACTCAAAGACATTAAGTGCGCTGAAGTCACTGTTATTTATGATGATGCCTTACACTTCCTTAATGGCGTGTGTGATCACCACTGACGCCAATGCATGTCCTGCAACGCACTTTCTTGCTGGTCACAAGGTTCATAAAGAGGTCTTGTGGTAGGGCGCTCCGTGCCTCACAACTTATGGATGGTCGTTGATGCATGCGGACGTGCTTTTACAGGCCTCCCGAGCCCATCCCACACGTGGTCTATGAGTTTTAAGTCGGGGCAATAGACCAGTCCATTCGTCGGATGCCCTTTGAAAAGACGCACATAGAGAAGAGGTACAGTTTCACAGTAACGTTGACCAGTCAGTTTATCGTGTTCATATTTGAGGATCAGTACGACCATGCTACATCACGCCTCCCCCCATCATAACATCTGCACCATCAAAATGAGTACGTTAGACAATGTTTATAGGTATACCAAGTGTTCCCAACTCTCGTCATATCAGGGTACTACCAGAATCACTACTCAGACTGAGTCTACTCTCGCCCGAGAAGAAGGAGACTTGTCACTGGTCCAGTCTCTACGCTCTTGATATAATCGCAAATGGTGGCGCTGTCGTGCAATTGCCAACAGAAAACAATGTACTGGCAGAAACGCCACCCAGATGTAGATGTCGTGACACTGTGGAGTGCGATATTGCGTGCTTTGTAAGTCAGTTGAATGTGGTTGCTACTGCACCCGCTGTTTGAAGCGCGTTCTACTTGCCTTTTACACAACAGAGCTTTCATCCGCTGCTGAATTTGACCGTGATCGATCACTTCCTCCCCTTCGGACAGCAGTTCCCGTGGTTCGGAATTCTCCCCATGCACGTGAAACAGCGCTACATCTACATCTACATCCATACTCCGCAAGCCACCTGACGGTGTGTGGCGGAGGGTACCCTGAGTACCTCTATCGGTTCTCCCTTCTATTCCAGTCTCGTATTGTACGTGGAAAGAAGGATTGTCGGTATGCTTCTGTGTGGGCTCTAATCTCTCTGATTTTATCCTCATGGTCTCTTCGCGAGATATACGTAGGAGGGAGCAATATACTGCTTGACTCTTCGGTGAAGGTATGTTCTCGAAACTTTAACAAAAGCCCGTACTGAGCTACTGAGCGTCTCTCCTGCAGAGTCTTCCACTGGAGTTTACCTATCATCTCCGTAACGCTTTCGCAATTACTAAATGATCCTCTAACGAAGCGCGCTGCTGTCCGTTGGATCTTCTCTATCTCTTCTATCAACCCTACCTGGTGCGGATCCCACACTGCTGAGCAGTATTCAAGCATTGGGCGAACAAGCGTACTGTAACCTACTTCCTTTGTTGTCTGATTGCATTTCCTTAGGATTCTTCCAATGAATCTCAGTCTGGCATCTGCTTTACCGACGATCAACTTTATATGATCATTCCATTTAAAATCACTCCTAATGCGTACTACCAGATAATTTATGGAATTAACTGCTTCCAGTTGCTGACCTGCTATTTTATAGCTAAATGATAAGGGACCTATCTTTCTATGTATTCGCATCACATTACACTTGTCTACATTGAGATTCAATTGCCATTCCGTGCACCATGCGTCAATTCGCTGCAGATCCTCCTGCATTTCAGTACAATTTTCCATTGTTGCAACCTCTCGATACACCACAGCATCATCTGCAAAAAGCCTCAGTGAACTTCTGATGTCATCCACCAGGTCATTTATGTATATTGTGAATAGCAACGGTCCTATGACACTCCCCTGCGGCACACCTGAAATCACTCTTACTTCGGAAGACTTCTTTCCATTGAGAATGACATGCTACGTTCTGTTATCTAGGAACTCCTCAATCCAATCACACAATTGATCTGATAGTCCGTCTGCTCTTACTTTGTTCATTAAACGACTGTGGGGAACTGTGTCAAACGCCTTGCGGAAGTCAAGAAACACGGCATCTACCTGTGAACCCGTGTCTAAGGCCCTCTCAGTTTCGTGGACGAATAGCGCGAGCTGGGTTTCACACGACCGTCTTTTTCGAAACCCATGTTGATTCCTACAGAGTAGATTTCTAGTCTCCAGAAAAGACATTATACTCGAACATAATACGTGTTACAAAATTCTACAACTGATCGACGTTAGAGATATAGGTCTATAGTTCTGCACATCTGTTCGACGTCCCTTCTTGAAAACGGGGATGACCTGTGCCCTTTTCCAATCCTTTGGAACGCTTCGCTCTTCTAGAGACCTACGGTACACCGCTGCAAGAAGGGGGGCAAGTTCCTTCGCGTACTCTGTGTAAAATCGAACTGGTATCCCATCAGGACCAGCGGCCTTTCCTCTTTTGAGCGATTTTAATTGTTTCTCTATCCCTCTGTCGTCTACTTCGATATCTACCATTTTGTCAACTGTGCGACAATCTAGAGAAGGAAGCAAAGTGCAGTCTTCCTCTGTGAAACAGCTTTGGAAGAAGACATTTAGTATTTCGGCCTTTAGTCTGACATCCTCTGTTTCAGTACCATTTTGGTTACAGAGTGTCTGGACATTTTGTTTTGATCCACCTACCGCTTTGACATAGGACCAAAATTTCTTACGATTTTCTGCCAAGTCAGTACATAGAACTTGACTTTCGAATTCATTGAAAGCCTCTCGCATAGCCCTCCGCACACTACATTTCGCTTCTCGTAATTTTTGTTTGTCTGCAAGGCTTTGGCTATGTTTATGTTTGCTGTGAAGTTCCCTTTGCTTCCGCAGCAGTTTTCTAACCCGGTTGTTGTACCACGGTGGCTCTTTTCCATCTCTTACGATCTTGCTTGGCACATACTCATCTAACGCATATTGTACCATGGTTTTGAACTTTGTCCACTGATCCTCAACACTATCTGCACTTGAGACAAAACTTTTGTGTTGAGCCGTCAGGTACTCTGTAATCTGCTTTTTGTCACTTTTGCTAAACAGAAAAATCTTCCTACCTTTTTTAATATTTCTATTTACGGCTGAAATCATCGATGCAGTAACCGCTTTATGATCGCTGATTCCCTGTTCTCCATTAACTGATTCAAATAGTTCGGGTCTGTTTGTCACCAGAAGGTCTAATATGTTATCGCCACGAGTCGGTTTTCTGTTTAACTGCTCAAGGTAGTTTTCAGATAAAGCACTTAAAAATATTTCACTGGATTCTTTGTCCCTGCCACCCGTTATGAACGTTTGAGTCTCCCAGTCTATATCCGGCAAATTATAATCTCCACCCAGAACTATAACATGGTGGGGAAATCTACTCGAAATATTTTCCAAATTATTCTTCAGGTGCTGAGCCACAACAGCTGCTGAGCCCGGGGGCCTATACAGACATCCAATTACCATGTCTGAGCCTGCTTTAACCGTGACCTTCACCCAAATCATTTCACAGTTCGAATCTCCGTCAATTTCCTTCGATACTATTACACTTCTTATCGCTGTAAACACGCCTCCCCCTTCACTGTCCAACCTATCTCTGCGGTATACATTCCAATCAGAGTTTAGGATTTCATTACTGTTTACGTCTGGTTTTAGCCAACTTTCTGTTCCTAGTACTATATGGGCGTTGTGACCGTTTATTAATGAGAGCAGTTCTGGGACCTTTCTATAGACGCTCCTGCAGTTTACTATTAGCACATTAATATTGTTATTCCTTGTTGCATTTTGCCTACTCCTGCCTTGCCGCGTCTCAAGAGGCGTCTTGTCGGGCCTAGGGAGGGAATTCTCTAAACTAAAAAACCCCATGTGCACTCCACACGTACTCCGCTACCCTCGTAGCCGCTTCCGGCGTGTAGTGCACGCCTGACCTATTCAGGGGAACCCTAAATTTCTCCACCCGATAGCGGAGGTCGAGAAATTTGCACCCCAGCTCTCCGCAGAATCGTCTGAGCCTCTGGTTTAAGCCTTCCACTCGGCTCCAAACCAGAGGACCGCGATCGGTTCTGGGAACGATACTACAAATAGTTAGCTCTGATTCCACCCCGCGAGCGAGGCTTTCCGCCTTCACCAACTCCGCCAACCGCCTGTACGAACTGAGGATGACCTCTGAACCCAGACGGCAGGAGTCATTGGTGCCGACATGAGCAACAATTTGTAGTCGGGTGCACCCAGTGCTCTCTATCGCCGCCGGTAGGGCCTCCTCCACATCTCGGATGAGACCCCCCGGCAAGCAGACAGAGTGTACACTGACCTTCTTCCCCGACCTTTCCGCTATTTCCCTAAGGGGCTCCATCACCCGCCTAACGTTGGAGCTCCCAATAACTAATAAACCCCTCCCCCCGTGTGCCTGCTCGGACCTTGCTGAAGGAGCAGACACATGTCCACTCACAGGCAGAGCGGGCGATGCCACACGGCCAGCCTCCACATTGACCCTCCGCCATGTGCGCCGCGAACGCCGCTGAACCCGTCACTCCCCTTGGGGAGAGGGTGGCCCAACCGCGCCCGGTACCCGCGAAGATGTCTCGACAGCAGGGACAGTGGATGAAGCATGTAACACCTGGGGTGTACCTTGCGACGCACCAGACTCCCCACTGCCGCTACACTCCGAGGCAGCAGCCTGAAGACGGCTGACCGCGGCCATCAACACGCTCAGCTGTTCGCGAAGAGTGGCCAGCTCCTCCTGCGTCCGTACACAGCAGCCACACATCCTATCCATCCTAAGAAATCAATTTACTATAGAGTGTTAATCAACTTTTAACTAGACTGCTAATTCACTAAAGGCGGTTGATTATTGACTAAACTGTGATTGCTAACCACTTCTTGTAGAAAACAAGGAAAATAGCACTACTTGTCTCTGGACTGTATTGAAAACAAACACTAGCACTACTAGCACTATGGCTGACTAAAGGGCGTCTCTCTGACTGTATTCAAAACAAACACGAAATCTATGAAACACTTAATAGCACTCGACTATTAAAGCTTCCTAAAAGCAAAAACACACAGAAGAAGAAGTGACAAGTAAGAAAAATACAGATAATATATTGGGATACACTCGTCACACACCATCGTCCTTCCTCTAGTTTCCCGATGATTCTTACCTATGCGAGATCACCGAAATGTTTTCTCAAGGTCACATTGTAATGAAGCAGACCACGACACTGCAGCGTATCTGCTCGCTCATTGACACGCACTGTCTTTTCCAATTGCTTCACACGAATCGTGTCGCAGGGCCTCATCTGGCGCTGTGGTCACTCTGACGCATGCCATGTGACGTTCAACTCTCTGTGCACGACTGAGAGACCTATGGCAACATGCTGCTCCACTATGTTTTCATCTCAATTGAGTCGTTAATATGTCATGTTACTGTATCTATATAGTCCTTAAGTTCTGAGAGCAGTTTAGCAGCCGGTAGAGGTGTCTGTAGTGCAGGTAAAGTAGCTAGGTGTCTCGCTGGCTCATTCAGCACCCAACATGCTTCGAGTCGAGATGGGGCTGACACAACAACAAAAGTCGCAATGTATTCTTCGTTCGCAGTTGAGTTGCGAGAATGCAGTAACGATTTCGTCGAGGCCTCAGCACTCCACCAACTACAGAGGAAGGGACGTAACCATCTCGCACTGCATCATTGGCCTCCAAGATCACCCAGTGTCATGATATGTAATTTCATTCTGAGAGAGTTTGTAAGAGACTGCGTTTACGTACCTCCCTTTACAATAGGCTCTGAGCACTATGGGACTTAACATCTGAGGTCATCAGTCCCCTAGAACTTAGAACTACTTAAACCTAACTAACCTAAGGACATCACACACATCAATGCCCGAGGCAGGATTCGAACCGGCGACCGTAGCGGTCCCGCGGTTCCAGACTGTAGCGCCTAGAACCGCACGGCCAAACCGGCCGGCTCCCTTTACAGTAACACTGAGTGAAACGCTACTGTGATAACAACGGCAGTGATTACAGTGTGGCGCTGCCGCTAGCTTTTGGGCGTTATTTTGCGAAAATGGCAGCTCACCCACAGCAAGTGAACAAACCATAAACAGCTGGTGGGCGCCATAGTGTTAGTATTTCTTTTCCATCAATAGGAATGTTTAATCATTGGGAGGCAAGCCAAGCTGAACGCCTCAGTCTTGACCATGTCAGAGATACGGGGCTTTTGTAGGTTGGTCCAGGTGATTTCTACGCCTTTGATTTGGTATTCCATACGCGGGTGGGAGGAGTACAGTGGCACAATAAATGAGGTTCTAACCAGAATAAATACCAATAAGTTCAATCAGTGGCATTTGGATTCTGGGAATTCCTACTACACCAGTCCCCACAAGATTCGGCCTTCGCCACAGTTGACCGTCTTCTGGCACTAAGCACTATTGCCTGGACTAGGCGCTTTGCTGCTGGCAGGCCGCCTTCGGCCTCCGTCCAGCAACGACCAGACTCCCGGCGTGAGGGTCAGCAGGTTGTGACTGGGGTAGTGCAACTGGGCTCCCCTGGGCGTCAGCATTCCAGATGACGCCCATGAGGAAGACAGGTCGCAGCGTGTGCGTCACAGCTCGTGGCACTACAGTTCTTACGAGTGCTAGAAGCCGTCTTCGACGGGGAGCTAGTAACTATTTCAGATGAGTTTAGTAATTTTTAACTGCTTGCTTAAATACGCGCAAGCTCTCGATAGCCCACGACAAAAGTTAAGACATTTAGTTGACACCTTTTCACTGACACATTGATTTCCCGTCGGCCCTGCTTGGAGCCGTTCGCTCGAGAAGTTTGGAGAACGAAGCGACTAGTGCGACGTCAGAAGTCGTTCGGGGGCCTACGTTGCTCGCGGGCCCCGATTCCTGAGCGCCGACGTCAGGGGCAGAATGATGGCCGACAGCTGGCCGCAGCAACACATAGCGGGGCGCCCGCGCCGCGAGCTAACGGGAATGTGGCCGCCGCGTCGCAGCACCACAAGCGTAGTAGCACGAATCTCGACAAAATGTTTGACTTTCTGGCGCTCTTTTCATGAGGTACCAACTTCCTGTATCATTGCCATGACACACTGCCGCAAACCAACCCGCACAGAGTGGCTCTTCACCACGAGCCGCTTCGACTGTAACTCGAGACATACCGCCAAAAGTATTGGATGTGTTTGACTATCGTCCGGAAGTTTCTCGTGCATCTGGTGGAGGGCACATTGAACTATTGTGAAAGATAAATGAAAACTTTGATCTTTAATTGTAAATAGTACTCCAAAGTTGTATATGCATGTGTGTAAGAGATACAAGGTACGAAAATTGTTGGTTCTTTTCGTAACAAAAATTTTGTAACCCTATGTATATTAAAAAATGGAAACAAGCAGTAAAACAAAAAACATTAGAGAACCTTACCTAAACATAAATGGGTGGAAGAACGGGTTCAAGGCTAGGACAAATGCACTTAGAGGGGATGCCGGGGGAATACTGACAGACCCCAGTGCTATATTAAGTAAATGGAGGGCGTATTTTGAGCATCTATTAAATGTACACCAGAAAGTAGGAAATGAGGAGGGCTACGAAATACACACAGCACAACCCCAGATACCTGTACCAACGTTAAAGGAAGTAAGAGATGCAATCAACAAATTGAAAAACCATGAAGCACCAGGATCAGATTGCATAACTGCAGAATTAGTTAAAAATGGGGGACGGAAATTGGTGGAAGTAGTTCACAAAGTGATAGCTAAAGTATTGAACTCAGACATGATGCCCGAAAAGTGGCAGGAGTCGATTCTGATCCCAATTTTTAGGAAGGGCGACAAAATGTATTGTAGTAATTATAGAGGGTTGTCGCTATTACCAGTATGTTCCAAAACTTTCTCGAATATTCTGATAAGCAGGCTTACACCATATGCAGATGAAATTTTGGGGGATTACCAAGCTGGCTGTCGGAGGAACAAATCAACTATAGACCAACTATTCACCCTGCGTCAAATTTTGGAAAAGAAATGGGAATACAATAAACCAGTTCATAATCTTTTCAAAGATTTTACAAAGCATATGATTCAGAATTGCAATCAAAATTGTACAGAATTCTTTTGGAACTTGGAATACCAAAGAAGTGTGTTAGACTTATAGAAGCGAGTTTGAAAAACACGAAAGGTAGAGTACGCGTGGGGAAATTGGAGTCAGAAGAATTTGTAATAAAGAGGGAGATGTCCTGTCTCAGCTACTTTTTATTTAGTCCTAGAGTATATTGTACGAATGGCAGCAGATAATTCAGAGGGTGTGGAGTTAAATGGAAATATTAAGAAATTATGGTATGCAGATGATCTAAACATCATTAGCGATCGGAAAAAATCTTAACAGCAAATGCGAATGCGTTAAACAAGGCTAGTGTAGGTCTAAGGATAAGTGAAGACAAAACTAAATACCTGGTTGCTACTAGAATGCCAACAGAATTAGATCAGGAAATGTTAAGAGTTGGAGACATGCAGTTTGAAAAAGTGAAGACAATTAAGTATCTAGGCGTGGACATCACTTCGAGAAATGAGATTGAATCCGAACTGAAGAAGAGATTACGGGCGAGAAATGCGTGCCACTTCTCACTGAATAGATTACTTTCATCACGGATATTGTCTAGGAATTTAAAGATTAGAATATACAAAACTATTATTCCAGCAGTTATCCTGTATGGGTGTGAGACTTGGCCTCTCACTGTGCAAAATGAAAAGCCGTTTCGAGTATTTGAAAATAAAATTTTGAGGAAAATTTTCGGAGCAAAAGTGGATGAGATTAGCGGAGAGTGCCGAAAACTGCACGAAGAAGAGGTCCACGAACTCTATTCAAGCCCTGACATAATCAGTATTACTAAATCACGTAGGCTGCGATGGGCAGGTCACGTAGCTCGAATGGAGGAGGCAAGGGCAGCGTACAGAGTATTGGTAGGGCACTTAGAGCGAAAACGTCCTCTGGGGAGACCGAGGCGTAGGTGGGAGGACAATGTGAAGGCTGATTTGAGGAGCCTAGGTTTTGAAGGTGAATGGAAGTAGCCCAAGACAGGGACAGATGGCGAAAATACGTTGCTGCGGTAATTGACTCTCGACTCCGGTATGACCAGTGAGTGTGTGTATGTGTAAGCTCGTTTTATACCATCTTTCTATCTTCAAGCATGTAGAAGATGTGACAACTGTGAATCTGTATTTGTGTGTTGTTCTTTAACGTTGACCTTGTGATGGAGATTTGACTCTTTAAAGTGAATGTCTCGAAATAATTTTGAGTAAATGATTTTTTTAAGTTAGTACCTGACAGAAACAATGCTCCTACCGCATCCGTTACTCTACAGGTGTATGATGAGATTTAAATGGCGCTCTTTTATTTACCAGTTACTTTCTATGTAGGGATCCAGATGAAATACAGATTCCTGACCCGGGAAGGAGTGACATAAGGCGGCACTGTCAAGACCGAGCCCTGGAGAAGCGGCCCCGGTCGCTCCAATTCCAGCTCCAGCTAATTAGCAGCGCCGCCTGCAATTAGGCGGCGGGCGGGGGCGGGCGGCGTCGTGGCGCCAGACTCCAGAGCACGGAGTGCCGGATGACGCTGCCGAGGGCCGGCCTACACCGCACAGGGAGACTGCGGAGAGGGCTGGGTTTTAACGCCTGACGTTACCGACAAGTAGGCTGGTTGGACTCTTTACGTCTCCACATCTCCTGCTCTCGCTAACTGAATGCTGCTATTATAAAATTACTGTCACCAGCAGTACTCGAATCAGCTAATGTGTCACAAAAAGGATAATAAGGGGTGGGTCGCGTAAGAATTAACATTCCTATTATTTTGGGAGCGGTTTAAGATATCGAGACGACTTTTTTTTGAAAATTATAGGACGAGCACGTCATTCTATTCTATCGATAGAAGTACTAATGCAAGTATTTTTTAATGATGTACCTTTGTAAGGTTATTTGAAGAGACGAGTAGAGTGGTTTAACGCTTGTTGATGATTGTTTTTCGAGTTTTCGCAAAAATATCCGAGAAATGTCTTAAAACTGAAAGGCAAGGGTGCCGGAATTGGCTTCTGCACTGTTCATACTGCCAAGTGTGGGCTCCCATAGCTCGTTATAAGCAGCAAGAAAATAAGTCTACCCTGCTACAACGTGCTCCTACTTGGACGTACTTTATACGACTCATATACAAAGTAAACTATATCTGTTGTAAATAGAAGTACTGGGTGGTTTTAATTAAACTGCAGCTACTCACGAAACTCAATTGGAGCTGTAATTATAGTATGAATGCGAAATTTGATAGATATTCTGATGCGTTAACGTGGAACCTATTTAAGCTTGAAAAAACGGAGTTCAAGTTTTGGCCACCAGGTGCAAATCTGGAGTTGTGAATGCAAGAAAGGCGTATAGAAATGTTTCCATATCTAACGGATTATGAACGGGACTTGGGCAGAAAAGGTCAAATAATTGAGAAAGACTTAATATTGATTTTATTATTAATCGCCGCCCTCACAGTTTGTTCAATATGAGCACCGGAGACGCCGACGAGATGCTCTACAGCGACTGTTAATGTAGCCATCCAGTATACGCTAACATCTAACGCATCAAAAGGGTTTAGGACAAGTATTTGAAATTTGTCATTAATCACGTTTAAATGAACAGCTTTTGTTGAAACAAATAATCGATGATGATGATTCGACTGTGGTGCACTCAATTGCGCGGTTATCGGTGCCCGTATATATTCCCAAACTGTTCTCAGTCCAATCTTGCCACTTGCATGAATGGTGATGAAATGATGAGGACAACACAAACACCCAGCCATCTCGAGGCAGGTGAAAATCCCTGACCCCACCACCCCACCGGGAATCGAACCCGGGACCCCGTGCTCGGGAAGCGAGAACGCGACCGCGAGACCACGAGCTGTGGACACAAACAGTCGAAAGACTTGACATAAGGACGCAACCTGAGCTGATAGCACCACCTAGCCATGTTTAGATCCTGCAGCGTTGATTTAAATTGTAGCACATTTCTCGAACATTTCTGCCAAAATTTGAATAACATTGAACGCATGTTTTTCCCGTCTTTTTTCCGTGTTTTCCGTCGTTGCTTAGTTCCTCCAATATTCTTGGCGTTATGGTTCGTCTAATCATGCAATTACATGAAAGGCTACTTGTACTGTGCCACACGCCTTTTGCTTGTTTTTGTTTGCGAAGCATCTTCCGGGGCCTTTAATTATTTCTTTTTGTGTATTAGTGTTATAGAGTAATTAAATATACTTCACAGATCTTTCAAACACCAATATATATATATATATATATATATATATATATATATATATATATATATATATTAAAGGAATAAAACTGATGATTATATAGTTGTATGGAAGCTCGTTGGTCCACTGTAGCAGAAGTTATTGAAGTCCTTAAAGACTCACACCACCCCTTTCGCAACATTTTTAGTTATAGCTTCTGGTACAACTCTGCATAAAAACTGCCAGTACTGTTATTACAGCAAAAAGTAATTACATAGTCGAAATTTATTACTTGTGGATTGAATAATTTAAAAATCATATAAAATTAGAATTGGATTAATCAATCAGTCTGCTTACTACTAAAAGTAAACTGGTTATATTATGAGCCTCTGACAAGGGCTAGTGTTGCATAACGGTTCTGAAGATGTACCGACGTGTTGCGGACTTATTTACATTGCTATTACACGGAACTTTCGTAGTTTACGATTGACAAAGTGTAACTGTCGACGCCGACATGCAATATCCTTAGCAGTTGCAAAAATTAAAACTTGCGTGCCAATCTTTGATGTCTTAAATCTGTGTTGGTCCATTATGGACGGAGGACATAGGCTTGTTAAGTAATTATCAATGCCAATTAAATTCACCAACAACCGTGTAACTTAAGATATTTTATTTTGAAGCCTCTTAGTTTCAGCACTCCATTATGCCATCTTCAGTTCCAATATGCTCTCTCCAAATAAACGAAGATGTCATATGCAGCCAAAAATCAATGGATGTCGTGGGGGGGGGGGGGGGGGGGGGAAGGGTGCGCATCACAAGCTACGCTTACCTGAATAAGTAGGCACACGAGGACAATAGTTTACTCACTCACTATCACTCATCATAACAAAATTACTTAAATGCGAGCACAGCCGTTTGGAATCAGTTGCAGCTGATTTGAGAGAGGTTCAGTTTATTCTCTTACCAGTTAATACAAGGGCGCTCTTGCAAGACCTCTATTCCATTCCAGGCGCAGTCGCACATGTCACTCGCTCCTCAATCCGCCATCACACGGGATGAGTTAACTAACGTTAACATGGCGCTCTACGAGTTTCGTGACGTCACTTCCTGCTGTTTCTTGTTGAGGAGACATTTCACATGTGAAATAAAAAATAAGTTCTGCAATATTCCGACAACATGTAAATAAAAAGAAGCAAGAACACTCCCTACGTTACAAGCAGAAAACGAGACGCCATATCGTATTTGTTATGTTCAGTAGAAGCCCATATTCTCTGAGTTTTCTTTGTACTTTACTCCTTATGGGCACACGCCGCTTCTAGGCACTAAAACACTGAATGTCTCGAGAACGTCGTTATTGGTACGATTGGTTGTAAAAAAAAAAAGAAAAGTAACAGGAGGTGCTTAAAGAATTTTCGTATTTGGCTATTTTGGTGTTATAACTCGTTGAAGATCGATGATAAATGCGTCGTTCTTCTTACAAGGAAACCTCCCCATCGCACCGCCCTCAGATTTAGTTATAAGTTGGCACAGTGGATAGGCCTGGAAAAACTGAACACAGATCATTCGAAAAAACAGGAAGAAATTGTGTGGAAGTATGAAAAAAATAAGCAAAATATACAAACTGAGTAGTCCATGCGCAAAGAGGCAACATCAAGGATACTCTGAGCTCAGGAGCGCCGTGGTCCCGTGGTTAGCGTGAGCAAGTGCGGTACGCGAGGGCCGTGGTTCAAGTCTTCCCTCGAGTGAAAAGTTTACTTTCTTTATTTTCGCAACGTTATGATCTGTCCGTTCGTTCATTGACGTCTCTGTTCACTGTAATAAGTTTAGTGTCTATGTTTCGCTACCGCACCGCAAAACCGTGCGATTGGTAGACGAAAGGACGTGCCTCTCCAATAGGAACCGAAAACATTTGATCGCAAGGTCATAGGTCAACCGGTTCCTCCACAGGAAAACACGTCTGATATATTCTATATGAAACTTGTGACGGCATGTGCGTCACATGACAGGAATATGTTTTGTCGACCCACCTAACTTGTACACTTAGCGAATGGGTAAAAAGTTTCTTCTACCTTGCCCGATTTAAGTTTTCTTGTGGATGTGACAATCACTCCCAAAAAAGTGATGAAAACATAAGAGTTTGTCACATAAACTGCAACAAATGAATACAACAGTTTTATAGTCGCACAGTTCTCCCTGTGCTCTGTCAAAACATATAATTTTAACGTTTTCAAGTTTTTCCGTGTGTAGACCGTCAAATCCTACATATATCCATGCAAATCTGAACATGTCCTGGAATTTTGGGGAGCGAATTTGATTATGTGTGAGTGCCTGAACTTTGATAAGTGTCTCAAAATAAAAAATCAAACTTTTCACTCGAGGGAAGACTTGAACCAAGGACCTCTGGTTCCGCAGCTGCTCACGCTAACCACGGAACCACGGCGCTCCTGAGCTCAGAGTATCCTTGATGTTGCCTGTTTTGCACATGGACTACTCAGTTTGTGTATTTTGCTTATTTTTTTCATAGTTCCACACAACGTCTTCCTGTTTTCTCGATTGGCTTGTGTTCAGTTTTTCAAGGCCTATCCACTGTGCCAACTTATAACTAAATCTGAGGGGGTTGCGGTGGGGAGTTTCCCTTGGTAGGATTTGTTGTGATTAAAGGTCAGTTAATAATATTTCGGCTATTAAAGCCTTTAGAATATCGTAAGAAAAGATACACGCTCACCCAGTGCAGCCCTTCAGCGTATCAAAGGTGCTACGTTATAGAACAGAGCGTAGTCTGGTAGACAGTTCCGCTCAAGCGGTCGTAGCACTCGGTCAGGCCGTGTTTGCATGTGTGTACTGCACCCAGTGTTTACAAGTCACGTGCAATTGGTGCCGCATCTCGCCGTGTCTACTAAACAACTGACGGTATTTCCACTTTCCTAAGAGTGTGACAAAGCATAACGTAAAAAAAACAATGAAAACCATTCTCCGCAAGGACACTGTGAAACTGGAATTCGACAAGGACAACGAGCTGCCAATAACTCTTAAATCCAGAAATGGGTAACTGCCTATATGAAGCTATGAAGACATCAAGTAGACATAGTGCAATTGAATACTATCAGTTGATCTACTATTTCAAAATTTGTTATAACTTACTGCACGAGCAGCTTGGAGTAGCCGTGTGGTGTCAGGTGCATTGTCACGGTTCGCGCGGCTCCCCTCGTCGGAGGTTCGAGTCCTCCCTCGGGTATGGGTGTGTGTGTTCTTTAAGTTATATTAAGTAGTGTGTAAGCCTATGGACCGATGGCCTTAGCAGTTTGGTCCCACAGGAACTTACCACAAATTTCCAGTTTTAGGTTCGAAACAAAATAATAAAACTCAAATTGCAACCTATGGAAAAGTTCGTGATTCGGGACGATGTTTGGGGACATTTTTAACCGCTCCACGTACCAAATGGAATAAGATCTATCAAAATGGTAGTTAAAAACCCGTCTGTAATGAGTATTGGAAGTTGTCCATCATTAATCACATACGTGCGGCAACTACCAGCGTGTTTCATGTGTAGTGACACATATTATCTTAAACAAGGATGATCCAGACTAAAATTACGTTTTGAACTCAACCTAATTAAACGTTAACCTTTATTTTCTGACCTCATAGAAGGAATAAGTAGTGAACCGCTAACAATCAGTGCCACGTCAGCTGAAAGTAATTCAGTTGCTGTTAATGCTCATGAAACTGTAAACAATGAGCCTGAACAAGTAGTGATGACCCAGATTCTTCAATCGAATGTGTATCTCCACCCTTAGGTGTACTTGGGAAGAGTCAAACAATTGTAGCAGTTGTATGATCGGGGAATCCCACGCCCGGGTTTCCGGGTTCCATTCCCGGCGGCGTCAGGGATTTTCTCTGCCTCGTGATGACTTGGTGTTGTGTGATGTCCTTAGATTAGTTAGGTTTAAGTAGTTCTAAGTTCTAGGGGACTGATAACGATAGATGTTGACTCCCATAGTGCTCAGAGCCATTTGACCATTTTTGGATCGGGGAATACTGACCCATTACCTGACGGTCACGACCTTGCCATAATATAGCTGAAGATGATAACGAATATGATACTAGCAAAGTCGAGGCCGTAGATGTGAACACTGTGTCCCTCAAAGACACACTGGAATCACTTTCGGAAAGTTTCCAACAACCAGCTCAGAAATATCCACGATGGAGAGCGTTCAAAGTGAACTAACTGAAGATTCATCCAGGGGCGGCATCTACGGATTCAATATCTAAAACAAAAGATCACTCACAGATGGGCATAAATGTTGTCAAATTTCGACTGAAAAGCCGAAGTGGAAAATCTCTGTCAGAAGTAAAGGATGAAGGAGGGGAGGGGGGGGGGGGGAGGGAGGGCTGGCGAAACGACGTAAACAAGCAGTCCACAACGACTTCCATTAGTGACGAGGGAGACTGAATATGTAACAACGTCGGATACAGGAGTTATCTCCTATACCGAACAGCACTTGTGTCTCCAAAGGCTCTTATACGCGGCTGAAATCGATATACCACTGTTATGGGGAATCGGAATTAGAAGTCTACATGAAATTGCAGTATACAACCTAATTCTCAATAGATCTAAAAGCGCAGGTACGGCATTATTAACAAAAGACGGCATTCAATTGGTAGAACCTGGGAGACTGTTCAGAGGTAGACTTAAAGTAATGCGGAAATTCGTCTTTGCAACAAATTCTCCCGACTTGTCTTGTCAGTGCAAGAAGCTCATTCCAAAATCATTATCAGTAGGCAACTAACTGGCCCAATTGTATCAAATACAAGATAATGAATTTAGGGAAACGTGTATTGATGGAGGAACAACAATGGTTACCCACAGCGACAAAGACATGAGTTTACGAGTTTTGGGCTGGATCTGGTGGCAGATCTACAAAGGATGCAAACTACCCACTGGCGATCGATGTTGAACAAAGGCAGGGTCAGCATACAACTACATTACAAGCAATGTGTCGATATGATCCAGAAAGTAATACTAAACGAGTTCATCTTATCCAAAGTGTATTATATAGCATCCATTTTGCCAGTACCAGCGAAAATAACTGAAAGTCTACATTGAGCAAATGGATATTTCATATGCCGTGGAAGTATTTTCAAGATAAAATACAGCACATTAACATTACCAATTGAAGTAGATGGGAGCGAATTAATAGATATTGACGCAAAATTCAAAACATTAGGAGTACGCAGTGTCTTTAAAACATCAAAATTCAACCGTACCAACCTAACAAACACACTTCTAAAAGCAGTTCGGCCAGAAAGCCAAGTATAATCCGTTAATATGGTCAGAATACATTCAGAGCTCAGCTTTCTCAGAACCGCCATAGTTGAGAACAGCTACATAAACCAGGATGACATAATGTGCAACACGAAGAACTGGTGCCACCATATCAAGAAACTTTCCCCCCTAACAGAATGGAAACTAAATACCCTTATGTCAGTCGGCCTGAGGTGTGGAAGAAGAGTCATAGCAAACAGCTTACACCAGATGTGACAGAATGGTTGGTACAAATTCGTAAATCCAACAATTACAATGAGCACAAAGTTATACTCTATCCATCTTGCCGGCTTACCACTATTTGACATGGGTAATGAAGAGAATACACCTATACACAGGTCGACATGTCACCATGCAGGTGAAATCTGTGACTGGACTCAATTAAACCTTGCATCACTTCTGCAGACAACACCACACTACGTCACAATACAAGAAGTGGTGACACTAGGCCAAATTTGATACCCCAGCCAGAAAAACGATATGGAACCTGTCTATCAGGTCAATTTATGCAGAATGTGATAACATTAGACACACCTAGTTTAATGTAATTTCAGTTTAAACTGACAATATTAAGACACGAACTGCAGAACAAACTAAATTATCAAAACCATTTTCAATATTACGCAAGAACACGGTAACCCTAAGGTTACACCATGAACAGGAGAGCAAACTAAATTTTCAAAACAATTTTGTAGACTACGCAAGAACATTGTAACGCTGCATCTGATATATTAAGACCACTTTTTGTCATTATATTACTAGTCTGCATCTTACGATCTTCAAGTAGGATACAGGAAGTAAAAAGAAAATATGCTGCAATGAAGGAGAAGAAAAAAAGGTTCAAATGGCTCTGAGCACTATGGAACTTAACTTCTGAGGTCATCAGTCCCCTAGAACTTAGAACTACTTAAACCTAACTAACCTAAGGACATCACACACATCCATGCCCGAAGCAGGATTCGAACCTGCGACCGTAGCGGTCGCGCGGATCCAGACTGTAGCGCCTAGAACCGCTAGGCCACACCGGCCGGCAAAGGAGAAGAAATTCTTTTATTTATTTCCTTAATTTTCCTGAAAAAGAAACAAAACTCTCAGTTTCTGTAGACGATAAGTGACTAAATTTAGAAAAAATATCAACATTTTTTCCATTTATGTATTCACATTTAGTTTTTAGGAAGTAGAGTGACAAAGTATTTCAGAAGAAAGAGAAATTCGTTTACATTTTTTAGGATGAAGGAATACGCAACCATGAAACGAGACTTTATTGCATTATTACTTTTCTTTTCCAATTTCACGAAACGAAACTTTTCTTATCATTAGCTTCACAATTAAGAAGAAATTTAATTTAAATAAACAGCAAAAAAGAAGTTGCCACATCAAACGAAATAGTTACGTTAGTTACTGTCTCCCAGTTACCAGGAGAAATATTGTGTTAAAAAAAAAGAGTAAAGAGAAAAAAGGTAGAGGGTTCGCACTCACTATGTCCAATTTTTTTCACCTTCGCCTTTTCTAAAACTTTGTGGGACTTGCTTATGAAATTAATTTCTGTAATATTCGTTACTATGTAAATAAAAGTGAGCTCCCTATAAGAAGTGAGTTTGGTGAACTTCATAACATGATGTCCTTACCGACGCGCCATCTATCTTTCCTTTATGTCTTAGTACATGTTCATGGGTACTGAAGTTTTTAGTTATGTGTACCACATACAGAATAACAGCATATGGCCAAGTGAGGAAATGGACCTTTTTTATAGCGCTAAAATAGGAATTTTACGTGAACAAACTGTATGGTTTGTGAAGCAAATAAAGCAGACAACTGCCGCTGGAGAGCGCTGAGAGTGCAAAATCACGTTCACCAGGTTGTCCCGTGTGCCGATGGCGCTGTGTCTCATGACGTCGAATATCCCGTCTGCGAGAATGTCAACGTTAGCGGTTTCGTCCAGAGGATGACAGCTGCAGGGATTCTCGGTCTCTAGCGCCTTCCGTCTGCTACCGCAATATATCCTTGTGAGAGGCATAACATGACCTCATGCACAGCTTTGACCTGCGACAGCCATTAAGGGTAGAGTGCGAAAATTTCAGTTACAGAACCTCGTGCCGCGAAATAAGATTCACTTTGCTCCTGTTCTTCTGTTTCTGCTGTTCTGATATCTGGCGTTGGCATGAACTGCGGGCAGGCAGTTACCTTGTGTGAGATGGCTGTATTCACCTACAACTATAAAGGATTTGGCGGCACGGCAGCCTACGTCTGCTCTCGCGTTCCATCTTCATTGTTAGAACTGACATACGATTTAAAGTAATGTCAAACTGAACTTATTTCTCACATTCCATTTTCATTTGAAGAGCTGCAGGGAACTTGATGCCTTTCGATTTCACCAGAGCGTGTAGTAGTCAGTATACGTTTCTACACTCCTGGAAATGGAAAAAAGAACACATTGACACCGGTGTGTCAGACCCACCATACTTGCTCTGGACACTGCGAGAGGGCTGTACAAGCAATGATCACACGCAGGGCACAGCGGACACACCAGGAACCGCGGTGTTGGCCGTCGAATGGCGCTAGCTGCGCAGCATTTGTGCACCGCCGCCGTCAGTGTCAGCCAGTTTGCCGTGGCATACGGAGCTCCATCGCAGTCTTTAACACTGGTAGCATGCCGCGACAGCGTGAACGTGAACCGAATGTGCAGTTGACGGACTTTGAGCGAGGGCGTATAGTGGGCATGCGGGAGGCCGGGTGGACGTACCGCCGAATTGCTCAACACGTGGGGCGTGAGGTCTCCACAGTACATCGATGTTGTTGCCAGTGGTCGGTGGAACGTGCACGTGCCCGTCGACCTGGGACCGGACCGCAGCGACGCACGGATGCACGCCAAGACCGTAGGATCCTACGCAGTGCCGTAGGGGACCGCACCGCCACTTCCCAGCAAATTAGGGACACTGTTGCTCCTGGGGTATCGGCGAGGACCATTCGCAACCGTCTCCATGAAGCTGGGCTACGGTCCCGCACACCGTTAGGCCGTCTTCCGCTCACGCCCCAACATCGTGCAGCCCGCCTCCAGTGGTGTCGCGACAGGCGTGAATGGAGGGACGAATGGAGACGTGTCGTCTTCAGCGATGAGAATCGCTTCTGCCTTGGTGCCAATGATGGTCGTATGCGTGTTTGGCGCAGTGCAGGTGTGCGCCACAATTAGGACTGCATACGACCGAGGCACACAGGGCCAACACCCGGCATCATGGTGTGGGGAGCGATCTCCTACACTGGCCGTACACCTCTGGTGATCGTCGAGGGGACACTGAATAGTGCACGGTACATCCAAACCGTCATCGAACCCATCGTTCTACCATTCCTAGACCGGCAAGGGAACTTGCTGTTCCAACAGGAAAATGCACATCCGCATGTATCCCGTGCCACCCAACGTGCTCTAGAAGGTGTAAGTCAACTACCCTGGCCAGCAAGATCTCCGGATCTGTCCCCCATTGAGCATGTTTGGGACTGGATGAAGCGTCGTCTCACGCGGTCTGCACGTCCAGCACGAACGCTGGTCCAACTGAGGTGCCAGGTGGAAATGGCATGGCAAGCCGTTCCACAGGACTACATCCAGCATCTCTACGATCGTCTCCATGGGAGAATAGCAGCCTGCATTGCTGCGAAAGGTGGATATACACTGTACTAGTGCCGACATTGTGCATGCTCTGTTGCCTGTGTCTACGTGCCTGTGGTTCTGTCACTGTGATCATGTGATGTATCTGACACGAGGAATGCGTCAATAAAGTTTCCCCTTCCTGTGACAATGAATTCACGGTGTTCTTATTTCAATTTCCAGGAGTGTAGTTAAAACATCCGTGGATTCAGGTGACTGAGACTGAAGCGCCAAAGAAACAGGTATAGGCACGCGAATTCAAATACAGAAATATGTAAGCAGGCAGAATACGGTGCTGCGGTCGGCAACGCCTATACGAGACAACAAGAGTGTGGCGCAGTTGTTAGATCGGTTTCTGCTGTTACAATGACAGGTTATCAAGACTGAAGTGAGTTTGAACGTGGTGTTATAGTCGGAACACGAGCGATGGGACACAGCCTCTCCGAGTTAGCGATGAAGTGGGATTTCTCCCGTACGACCATTCACTGACACCGCTCCGGCCGTTAAAGGATCCTTCAAGAACGGGCCCAACGACGACAAAAGAGCAACTCTTCTGCAAATGTTTGTAGATTTCAAAGCTGGGCCATCAGCAAATGTCAGTGTGCGAACCATTCAGTGAAACATAATCGATGTGGGCTTTCTGAGCCGAAGGCCCACTCGCGTACTCTTAATGTCTCCATGACACACAGCTTTACACCTGGCCTAGGCTCTTCAACACCGACATTGGAGTGTTGATGACTGGAAACATGTTGCGTGGTCGGACGAGACTCGTTTCAAATAGTATCGAGCTGATGGACGTGTACGGGTATGGAGACTACCTCATGAATACATGGACCCTGCGCGTCACCAGGGCATTGTTCAAGCTGGCGGAGGCTATGTAATTATGAGGGGCGTGTGTAATTGGAGTGATAAGGGACCCTTGAAACGTCTACATACGACTGACAGGTGCCACGTACTTAAGCATTCTGTCCGATCACCTGCATCCATTCATGTCCATTGTGCAATCAGGCAGACTTGATCAATTCCAGCAGGACAATGCGACACCCCATAAGTCCAGAATTGTTACAGAGTGGCTTCAGGAATTTACTTCTGAGTTTAAACTCTTCCGCTGGCCACCAAACTCCCCAATGAGAATTATTGAGCATATCTGGGATGCCTTGCAACGTGCTGTTCAGAAGAGATCTCCAGCCCTCTTACTCCTACTGATTTATGGACAGCCCTGCAGGAATCATAGTGTCAATTCCCTCCAACACTACTTCACACATTAGCCGAGTCCATGCCACGTCGTGTTGCCCCACTTCTGCATGCTCGCGACAACCCTACATGATATTAGGCAGGTGTACCAATTTCTTTGGCTCTTCAGTGTATCATTCTCTCTCACCCTTAAAAATCACGATCTGCCACTTTGTAAGATTATTTCAAATTTTCTTTTTATGACGATACACCGTAAAGTTTAGAACTTGAAAAGTCTCGTGAGTGGTAACTCATTCTGCAGTCTCTCTTCGGTCATTACATTGCGTTCACAGTTCTTTTCGCAGCCGTGAATTTATTATTTTGCATATTTGCCTATGTCTCTGATTCCGGTCAAGCATTCCTCACCTACGCTTGTGCAGTCTTAGGGTTTCATGAAAGCACGTCCCATTAACTTACACTGCATTCTACTCAGAGCCAACGACGTACAATTATACAGCGGTATTGCTATTATCCTCCTTAAGATTTCCAGGGCAATACAGGTAAGGCTACGAGATGCAGTACTACCAGGTCTGCACAAACTGGGTTATTAGAATTCACTTTATCAACATCATCATCTCATAGATCAATAGTTTTTGCAGGCAGAATATGCCACAAATGAGAAATGAATTTGTCTTGCAGAAGTCGAATCTAAAAGGCATGGTTTAATACATGACAGAAAGTCAATGTTCCGTCTTAGTAATTAGTAGTCAAGTTTATGTTATTTTGAACTTCGGCTTAATACCTTCGGTTACGCCTGCGAGAGTTCTACCATATCCTACGTACTATTCTTTCTGTCATATTGTGTTATCATGGGGCATATTTAGTATACGGAGATTTACCAGGTTTATAGTTGTTTACGATTATACAGGTTTATATTAGCAACGAGTGGTATGTTTTCATGGCGAACTGCTGTATTTGCATACTTACTTGACACTAAAACTGGACGTGCTGGGATGAAAACTTCGTAAGTCTATCCTCCTCTCGAATTTCCGCTGCAAGAAGTTTCTGTCTTTCGTGATAGGTGTCTATGAAATTGCTGATACTCCGTAGCATTGTCATTTTGTGATTGTTATCAAAGCTCAATACTAGCTTACACTAATACCTAGTGAACGAACAACATTTTTTCCTGTGCGCTGTGCGACTATTTTTTCAGCAACATTTGTCGAAATTCTTCAGTGACATGAACTGATACTTCTCTAGACTGACCAACATAATGCACAGCCTGAACTTCACTCTTCACTGCTAGCTCCTTTACAGTCAACTGGAGACCGCCATAAATCTTTCTTCATTTCAACGTAATTTGGATGTTATTGATGTAACGAGCTAGCAGTGAAGAGTGAAATCCAGGTATATCTTTTATTTTGTCCTTCAGTATATGTGTTACAAGTCGACTGACAGAACCTTTCTGCAATTTTGAAAACTTCAGAATTCTTTCTTTCCTGTTTCATTAGGTATACGAATAGCTCGATATCGCTCCGTAAGTTGCGGTAAATCTCGAATCTTCAGTTTTCCCGACACTACTGAGAAATTCTTCCATCATCTACCTAAGGAATGTACAAAATGCATCAAAAGTCTGTGACAGGTTTCCATTTCGAGAGCAGCACAGCGCCGTATCAGACAGGACTGCATATCTAGATAAAAATAAAATTAAGTAAGACAACCTACTTTCTTACTTTCTCCTCTGCTCTATTGCCCTTGATAGGCCTTAGTCTGCATCACAATATCCTGCAATTATTTTTGGTCCATGGCTTTCCGTCTCCATCCTTTGACACCCATGTTTTTCATGTCTTCTTCAGTTCCATCCACGATCTTTTTATAGAATACCCTTCCGTCGTCTGCCTCCAACCTTGCCATCAAAAATCCTCTCACATGTACTGCCTTCCTCCATTCGGACCACGTGTCCTGCCCACATGATGTGACAATGTCAGGTTTTTCAAAAAGTTCTTCTAGTACTGCATCCTTTCTCTTCCAGATGCTAAGGATCATTTATTCATTTGCAGTCATGGTCCACGTCTCAGCACCATACATAACAACCGGTCTTAGAATTGGTTTCTAATTGAGGATTTTAGGTTTTCGTGATAGAAGCGAGATCCTAAGCATGGATAGTGCGGCAAAGTAGCATCAGTTCCCTGCTGCTAGTCTAGCTTTTACCTCGCCTCTGTGACAGTGGATCCAAAGTTCTTGAGGTTTCTCACCCTTTCAAACTCCTTTTTGGCTATCCTGGGACTTGGTAGGTTTCGTTGGTTGTTCATTGTCATATATTTGGTCTTTTCGACATTGACTATATGGCCAAGTTCCCTAACACCTCCCTCCAGTTGTTGATAGGCTCCGGCTGCTGTGAGCGAGCGGTTTTAGGCGCTACAGTCTGGTACTACGCGGCGGCTACGATCGCACGTTCGAATCCTGCCTAGGGCACGGATGTGTGTGATGTCCTTAGGTTAGTTAGGTTTAGGAAGTTCTAAGTCTAGGGGACTGATGACCTCAGATGTTAAGTCCCATAGTGCTCAGAGCCATTTGATCCATTTGTTGATAGGTATCGATCAGCGCAATAGTGTTTCGTGCGAGTAAAGCCACGTCGCCTGAGTAGGTTACGTAGGCACTGCAAGGGACAATTACAATGGTTCCTCCTATTTTTTAACTCTATCTGATTTATGCTTTTTCTAAGCAGAGATTGAAAAGCAGTGAGGAGATAATGTCACCATGTCTCAGTCCCTTCTCCACTTGGACTTCTCTGGGGATAACGCCTAGTATTTTTGCTGTACGTTGGTTCCACTTTGGGTCATCATAACAAATTTAATGGCCTTCGTAGTTATTGCAGCTTCTTTCATTACATTCCGCAAAGCCACTCTTGAGATGCTATCATAGGCTTGTTTAAAACTGGTATAAAGGTCGCTTATATTTATTTGATGTTCATAACATTCTTCAAGTGTATGAGCAGGGTGACTATCTGTTCACTTGTTGATCTTTTTTTTCCAAACCCACTTTGATAGTCATCAATTCTCTTTTCCTCATAGGGAGTTAGAATTTAAGAGTAGTTTTTGGCAGGGCGGTTCCTCGATAGTTCTGTAAGTTCAATGTATCTCCTATTTTTTGTACGTAGCACATTAAGTCGATTTCCACTCCAATGACATGCTCTCCTCCTGCCAGATTACTCTATGTATTGCTTCATTTGCTGCATTTGACTTGTCGGTATCGTTCTTAATCCCCTCTTCTATTTTCGTCTGATATGCTCTCGGCATTTTTTCTTCCATCAATTTCTTTACGTCAGAACTCTTTTGTCTGTGTCCTTTTTGTTTACTCAACAGCGAAACCTTTGCGTATACTTATCACCTAGTGAATATGATGGTCTGAAGTGCAGTCAGCTCCACGTTGGCTCCTAAGATCCATTATGTCTCTGATAAATTAATATGTAGTGTATCCGATTTGTAGTTTGTCAGTCTGGTGACTGCCACGTTTCTTTGTGTATCTTTTGGTGTGGGAAACATGCACTGCTGACAGTCATGTTTTGCTTATAACAAAATCTACAACCCTAACTTTATTGTTATTTGATATTACATGGAGGTTATGTCTTCCTATAGTTGGCTGATAGGCCTCTTCTTTTCCTATTATGCATTCAATCATGTTACTAATACTTTAAGATCATCTCTGGAAGCACGATCATACAACAGCTCTATCTTGTTATAACACTCGTCTTTCTACAATTGAAAGAAAACAGCCCTCGGTCACTATTTTTAACGAATTAACCAGGTTTCAACACTGCTAGGAGTGTCTTCCTCAGAATTTAAATCAAAGAATGGTCTATAACATGGTCACAGAATTATGACTAAAAACGTATGATACAGAGTATAAGTAAAGAATCATCATGAAAGACTAGCAGTGCTTATATGTCATTTATAAAATAATAAATAGGCCAAAAGGGCATCGTCACAAAGATGTTTGAGATAAAAAAATTGTGATGGCTAGCCACTAAGGGCTGCTAGTTACTTACGCGGTTACAGGTTGCAAACGGACTGAGGTGCCCGCGTTAACAAACGCGGCCAGGTGAACATGGCCCTGCAACGAGCGCGCCATCTAGTAGACGCAGATACAATTAGGCTACTTCACACTGAAATATAGGCAGAAATGATTATAAATGAACAGTATTTGGTACATAATGGAAAGCAATGTTTGTTTGATAGTAGCATACAACATAACATTTTGTCTACATCGAAGCTTATGACAGTAAAATAATACATGAAAACATCATTATGAAAATGTAGATAGGACTGAATGACAACTTGTAGAAAGCAATATTGACGTGAAATACAGCCAAGAAACATTTGATAATTGGAAAACATAGGACTACCTTAGAAGGAAAAGAACATTTCGGCGACCTGCACCAGGAGACCCGAAGTCAGATATCGAGTAACGGCTTTATACCGTTGAAAAAATTTTGGTATGTAGCTGTAACTGTTCGTTAAGGATAAGGCTATCCTTTCGAGCAAGATGTTTGAAAATCTCTGATTCTTCTAGAATATCTAGACTACGCCCTTTCTTTTCGGTGTGCAAAATGTTGCTATCGCAGATGACTTTAGGTGAATGACCTGTAATTAAAAGATGATCGGCAAAAGACGAATTTTGGAGGGTGGTGCCATTTTTTCTTAGCAAGGGTTCTTTATATCTGGTAGTGAAGGCACGTCCAGTTTGTCCCATATAGTGAGAGGAGCAAGTATCGCAGACAATTTTGTAGACACCAGAATTTTCTATAGGGAACGAATAGAATGTAAATTATGAATGAAGTTTTTTTTTCAAATTGTTATTAGTAGAAAATGCAACGTTGCAATCGTATTTCTTTCGAAGAATGCGTTGGATCTGATAAGAGATACGTCCCACGAAAGGAACAGAGACATATTTTTCGAGTTGGACTCGATAACAGAAGTGCTTAGCGTTGTAATTATTTTAGCAGTTTTAATTTAAGGACGTCATCTACTATGTTAGGTTTATAGTCGTTAACTGCAATTGTTTTAAGTAAATTGATTTCAAGGTTGGACTTTTCTTTATAAAGTGGAATGGAAATGGGACGGTGAACAGCAGAATGATAGAAGGCTTTTTTATGTCATTGTGGATGAAAGAAGATGCAGGAACGATCTGGTCGGTATATGTTACTTTACGAAAACTTCCTTGACTTGACACATACCATAGAATCAAATAAAATTTCTTTCAATATTATTCGTAAAGTAACATGTGATGTAGATATATATCTACAAAATTTTGCGAGCAAAGGAAAAAATTACACCAATAGAGACATCCTAAGTAAACATGAGTAGTTAGTTAATCCTGCAAATGACAAAAAGTTATGCGTGACACTGAGAACGGTGCACAGACTAAGAAAATAATAACACTGATAGCGATGCCCTGTAGAGCCGAAAAGCTTGGTAAACACTACCACCATCAACATAATGACCGTTTTATAGTACAAATTACGTGAAGGCATTTTTATTTTAATGGAATTATAATCGAATATCCCATACAGGAAGCAGTAATACAGAATACGCGAAAATGTCTTCCATCAGATTCATCTTGTATATGAGGAGCCACAGTTGTAGTATCATACTGTGTGTAGCGAACTGGTTCATACACGTGTCAACCGTCTCATCGGCATGGGAACAGCCTGTAGTCGGCATTGTGGAAGGACATTCCTTCGCCTGCGCTGGTCATCTAATCAGCGAGAAAAGCGGAGTGGCTCTACCTGCCTCTGGTGGGGAACATGTAATTCCATTTGCATACATTAAACACAACAGAGCCATCCCGTAGATGCGAGCTCTGCTTCCCGTGTGTTCACAGTACGGTTGGCACAAATGTTAAACCTAAATGACATCACACACGGAGACACACGTGCTGCACATTGTGACGAAGAGATAGGGAAGTTATGATTTACATACCACGAAGACAACCTCTGGTCTTATCGTGCCTCTTTTTGTATCTGAAAATTCTAATGTTGGTTTTGTTATTATAGGTCTTGTTAACGTGACAGGGCTACTGCAATCTCAACGACATATTTACAAATATAATTTTTCTGGTAAAAAATAGGAACAGATTGATACAGATTTCAGATTTCTCGAAGTCAGCGCAGTTAATTCCGATGTATTCACGGAATGGTCGTAAGAAAAGAGTCGAGTTTGGCATCAGTTTCTGTATTTTATCATGATTACCAGTAATATTTGCAGCACAATGTTAAGAACTGTCAGTGTTATCAGGTAAACGTAAAACCGTCATCAATCCACAGTAGTTTAAAACACCACAGAGTTTTAGTAAGCATGGTTGTATTTGGGGTGGTTTGCTTTTGCTCCCCTCCGACCTTCGAGCAGAGTTGCCTAGCTATTAATGAAGAGGGATGTTGGTTTAAAATGGACTCTACAACTGGTAAAACTCCATTTTTTTCACATTAACAGATGTAGCCAGAGGTGAATGAGATAATAACAGGTAGATAAAAATCCTACGACTAACCCAGGTCCTTGGATTCGCAGTCTGTCACTAAACCACTGAGGTAAGAGTCTCATAGATCAGCGTTACTAGACCAATGTAATCCAGACAGCGTGCCTACGCATTGCCTGTATACTGCTGCTGCTATCGGATCGAGTAGATCCAACTCCAGTTACATGGGTTGACAAAATATGGAAATACTATGTATGCTTTAATATAACTGCGGATATCCGGCAAACATGCAGGTGGCGCTGTTAAATTTTACCATGAACGCCAACTGTGCAATGCCCTCGTTAAGCTGAAAGTGTCGGTCGTGGTTTTATGTAGCTTTGTAGTTGTAGTCGGAGATAAGTGAATTCGAACGTGGGCATGTTCTCGGAGATCATATATTGGGTGCTTCCATAATCGAGGTAGCCGAAGTATTTCTACGCATCGAAGATTTACACCGCATTCATGAAAAGCAGAAAAACATCATCGGCTAAATCACAACCCGTGAGGTGAGTGGTCGAAACCGACGGCCATTGAAGCGGACTGCGACGAGAAATAAGTGGAAGACAGCTGTAAAAGTCACTGCAGAAATGAATGTCGCCAGCACTGTCGGCATCTAAAGAACACAAACGGAGCTTCATGAGAGGGGAACGGCAGGGCGAGCTGGGATTCCAGAACTACTCATCAGCGATGGAAATGTCCGTAACAGGAAAACGTTCCGCCAAAGCCATAAAACCTGGACTATGGAGAAATGTAAGACTGTCATTTGGTCTCATGATGCTTGTTTCACAGTTGCCAATTTCTGGCCGAACTGAAATATCGGAGGGGGGGGGGGGGAGGGGGTTGATGGGCAACCATATCATTGTACAACATGATGCACCCTCTTGCTGCCAAGGATTATGTTATGTGAACATGTGAGGGTTGTGGTAGGCAGGCGAATGGTCACCTTCTATTTATTGGAAGGATTTTGGGAAAGTATGGCTTGTCGGTAAAGGAGGCCGCATATAGTACGCTAGTCCGACCTACTCAAATGGGAAACTCTGGAGGAAAACTACAGAGAAAATTTAGAGAACCGGCATTTGAAGCTGATCCCAGAAGTCTTACACTGCCACCAACCTACATTTCGGATGTGGACCACGAAGATATGATGCTCAAAATTATGGATCATACCGAGGCATACAATAGTCGTTTATCCCTCACTATTTGCGAGCGCAACAGGAAAGGAAATGACTAGTAGTGGGGCAGGGTATCTTTGGCCACGCACCGTAAGATGGCTTGTGGCGCATGTATGTAGATTCTGGCTCATCCGGCCAAGACCTCAGGGCTTCTGTTCACACAGCCCGCATCGTACAGTACTGGTTTCGTGAGCACGGGGACGATTTGTCGCATCTGCCCTGGCCACTGCAATCAGCAAATGTTCATACTGTCGAGCCTTTGCTGTCTGCTTTGGGGAGAAGAGTGCGTGATCTCTGTCCGTCCGTCATCGTTACCTGGACTTGCCGCTATTTTGCAGGAATAACTGTGATCCCTTTGAAAATCAAAGCAGGACCTGTGCTTATCCATACCGAGACGACCCAAAACCTGTTTTGAATGCCATCATATTTCTTACACAGCATTATCCGAGTTGGTGTGTTGTTTTATGGTGATTCCATAATTTTGTCCACCCACTTGGAAAACTGTAAGCGCAGTCCATAAGCGTGGTAACACATGGAGTAAATACTACTCCTGGAACCAGTTCGAGTGAAATATCCGATGTTTAATAACATCGCTATAAGGACGATAACAACACCTAGCTGAGACATTGCCCACTGTCGCTTCAAATTGTTAATTTCTGTACATCATTACCTTATTTCTTGTGTGAGGTTGCTGGTCCCCCATCGGGTGCCTCCTCGGGTGGCGGAAAGGGGAATGTTCTCCAGATACAGACGGTACCAGGGAAGTAAAGTACCTGGGGCGGACCAAAACCAGCAGGGATGGGAGCCAATGGTTTGGAAGAAAGGCAGAGGAGCCTACAATCATCGACTGCTGCCTTTCAGTCAGTAGAGGGATCTGCAAAGGCTAAGGATCCTTCACTGAAAATGTAGCAAGCTACGCGGCGAGCAGTAAGGGTCAAATGGCTGAGTGGAAGATTACCAGTCTTCCCCTCTAAAAATCAATTGTTGTGAATCTACCTCTGGCACCATTAACTGATTCCGCCGTTACACTGTGCCACTCGCGAATGGCACGTGGGAAGAATCATTATCGGTAAGCCTCTGTATTGGCTCTAATTCTTCGATTTTTCTCGTCGTTGTCATAGCGCGAGATGTATGTTGGGGGAAGCAATACGTCGTTCATTTCGGGAAAGTGCTCTCTTGAAATTTCAGTAGTAAACCTCTCTGTGATGCTCAACTCATATTTGGTAATGACCGCCAGAGGAATCTGTTGAGAATCTCGGTAACGCTCTCGCACCAATTAAACGATAACGTGACGAAACGCGCCTCTCTTCGTTGGATCTTCTCTATCCCTTCTATCAGTCCTACCTGGTAAGGATCCCATATTGATAAACAATACTAATGAATCAGTCGAACAAGCGCGTTATAAAAAACTTCTTCGTGGATGAGTTACATTCCCTCAAGATTCTTCCAATGAATCTGTCTGGCATCTGCATTTGTCAGTATTTGTTTTATGCAGTCATTCGACACACAGTCATTCTGGATAGTTATTCCTACTTTTTTTATGGCAGATACCGTTTTCAGCAATTTCTCATCGGTAATGTAGTTGTACAGTAGTGGTTTCTTTTCCGATGTGTGAGCAATACGTTACATTTATTACGTTCAAGGTTAAATGCCAAAGCCTGCACTGTTCATTAATCCTCTGCAGATTATTCTACAAATCGTCACTGTCTTCTTGCGTTGCTACTTTGTTATAGAAGTTTGTTTCCAAAGTAGTTAATACTTCCTGACGTCCTATTTTCTCATTTTAGTAAAAAAAATTAGTTCCTTCTGTTCTCCTGTCTGCTTTCGATTACATGGCACTCTCAACGCCATATTCTAAATATACAATCATAATTTAAAATTTTCTAACCATCAAACGAACTCTCTATGCCAGCAAACAATTTTGTCATAAGTATTTCTAATTAGGGCGCCACAAAGTTAGTCTCGTACCTTTATTAATATTGAGATGATTCTGTTATTGAGAAACCTGTGTGTGGTCCTGGCGGAGGTTAGAGTCCTCCCTCGGGCATGGGTGGGTGTGTTTGTCCTTGGATAATTTAGGTTGAGTAGTGTGTAAGCTTAGGGACTGATGATCTTGGCAGTTAAGTCTCATAAGATTTCACACACATTTGAGCATTTTTTTGAGAAACCTGTTCATAGCAGCAGTAACAAAAATATACACATATACAACACCTGATCAAAAGCATAAGAACACGTATTAGAGAATATTAATATGGGGTGTTGTCGCTGATCTTGTTGCAGTTAAGCGCGTACCTAGCACCGAGAGGTGCCGGCATCGATTCCCTCTGGGACCACGGATTTTGCCGTCTTCGTTTTAACCTGGCCTTTACCACTCAAAGATGTGACGAATCACCAGAAAGGACACTTCATTCGGATTCCGCGTTAAACTGTAGGTAAGCTTCCCCCAGTTGGAAACTCGGGTAGGTTAGGGACGCAAAATCGTCTGTTGAGTTCAACTGACAGACATGCACCAAGCTATTAAGCCACATGAAGTTATTATTAAAATAAGTAGTGTGTCCACCCTTCGCCTATATGACGGCTTAGACTCTTCTGGGATCATTATCAATGAGGTGTGTGAATGTCTGTGGTGGAATGGCAGTCCATTCTTCCGCAAGAGTTGAAACTAGAGGAGGTAGTAACCTTCATCGCTGGGGATTGGAGCGAAGTCGACGTTCTAACACGTCCCAAGGATGTACCGTTGTTTTCAGGTCGGAACACAGAGCAAGCCAATCCATTTCAGGACTGGGATTGTCCACAGACCACTGCCTCACAGGTGCTGCCTTATGACAGAGTGCATTGTCTCGCTGGCGGTCAGTCATCACCTCCAAAGTGTTCCTCTGCTGCAAAGACCGGGCGGGCACAGTGTGTCAAATTTCACGCGTGCTGCACGTGCAGGAGCCAAAGTCCGGCATGCCACTTGGCTTTACTCACTTCTTCTTAGAAGTACACGGAACAGCGCAACGTTACGTTTAGCATTGCGGTGCGGCAGTTCTCAGATGGCACACTCTCTGATTTCGGCAGAATCGTCGTCACTTCTCTATGACCTTCGCTGCTTTTTCGTGGTGTGAAGGGCGTCCATAGGTACAGTGGCTGTTTGCGCAAAAAGAGCCAGTGCAGCGATCTGTCGTCGCAGTCCTTAAAAGTGAATGGAAATGACAAAGAAAGGGACGAGAATTCTCAGTTCGCATAAGCTACAGGTAGTGCATATTTGGTGTGAAACTATAGTACTGCGCAGAAATAATTTAGAGATTTAGTTGACAATGAAAAAGAAAAAGAATTAAAATGATCGAAAGACGGTATTCATTGTTCTGTACATTAAAAAGCACTTTCTGCTAAATCTGTGGGCCAGAAGGTATGAACAATAAAATTTTGGAAGTCGGACGCAGTATTTCACTGTCCGTTGCAACAGTTTTCAAAGGAACTTAACGAAGACTATATAGTCTTCACATATTACTGAAAAGTACGTTGGTTAAGTCAAGGGGCACACCTGGAACAATTTTTATAACTAAAACGTGCTATTGTAGAATTTATGAAGGGAAAGTGAGTGCAGGAACGAGAATTAAAACACCCTTAATGCGGAATTCGCATTTTAAGTGGACCTGACTGCACACTGCTCACATTAAGTAACTTCTTCCTGTTTTCAAGGGGATGTATTTAAAAAGAAAATCGCATTGCGGAAAAGGCACATTCTGACAAAGACAATCCAGTACCCTAAGATCACTGTCGTTAAGTAAAACGCGAGCTTTGAAGAATTCATTGTGACCTTCAAAGAATTACGAGGATAGTTTTATAAAGATTTTGAAGACACTGTCAATCTTGCACCTGCTTTAGAGCTGTTTTCAAAACCGTTTGTCGTTTCAGTTCAAAGCGCCCCTGTGAATGTGCGGATGAAACTGACCTGCAAGGTCCTGGTTTTAATTACAGATCTTATTACGTTAAAACTGTACCGGACGTCTGCATTGCATTCCTCAGGTAGAGTTTCTAAGTCTCCATACTGAGGTTACGAAAGTGCTACAATTTTTCGATCGACATATTTGTGTGAAAGATCTTTTTCGGTTATGAACCTAAATAAATCACTATTACATGGCAACTTGAGAGCGAAACTGTGAAATTATCTGGGTCTGTCTGTATGCCTACAGGCTACACCTGACAATAGTTATGGTTCAAATGGCTCTGAGCACTATGGGACTTAACTTCTGTGGTCATCAGTGCCCTAGAACTTATAACAACTTAACCGTAACTAACCTAAGGACATCACACACTTCCATGCCCGAGGCAGGATTCGAACCTGCGACAGTAGCGGTCGCGCGGTTCCAGACTGTAGCGCCTAGAACCGCTCGGGCACCCCGGCCGGCCAGTTGTATTATATGTTTAGCATGACAAAAATAATTAAATGATGATGAAAACTCGTTTTGTTTGTGATATATGTTGTTGAAAAATGTGAAATATAAAAACAAGTTTTTTGCAGTACAACTGAACTTCCATTTAAATAAGGTATCCAGAATGAGATTTTCACTCTGCATCGGAGTGTGCGCTGAAATGAAACTTCCCGGCAGATTAAAACTGTATGCCCGACCGAGACTCGAACTCGGGACTTTTGCCTTTCGCGGGCAAGTGCTCTACCAACTGAACTACCGAAGCACGACTCACGCGCGGCACTCACAGCTTTACTTGTGCCAGTACCTCGTCTCTTACCTTCCAAACTTTACAGAAGCTCTCCTGCGAACCCTGCAGAACTAGCACTCCTGAAAGAAAGGATATTGCGGAAACATGGCTTAGCCACAGCCTGAGGGATGTTTCCAGAATATTTTCACTCTGCACCGGAGTGTGCGCAGATATGAAGCGTCCTGGCAGATTAAACCTGTGTGCCGACCGGGACTCGAACTCTGGACCTTTGCCTTTCGCGGGCAAGTGCTCTACCGTCTGAGCTACCGAAGCACGACTCACGCCCCGTACTCACAGCTTTACTCATTCTGGAAACATCCCCCAGGCTGTGGCTAAGCCATGTCTCCGCAATATCCTTTCTTTCAGGAGTGCAAGTTCTGCAGGGTTCGCAGGAGAGCTTCTGTAAAGTTTGGAAGGTAGGAGACAAGGTACTGGCAGAAGTAAAGCTGTGAGTCCCTGGCGTGAGTCGTGCTTCGGTAGCTCAGTTGGTAGAGCACTTGCCCGCGAAAGGCAAAGGTCCTGAGTTCGAGTCTCGGTCGGGCACACAGTTTTAATCTGCCAGGAAGTTAAATAAGGTATGTTCTATGTTTTTCCCTATTCTCTGTCCTGGCGCTCAGACAGCGTAGCGTGGCGGTAGGGGAAGTATGAAGCGAGGCTGAGTGCTGTTACTTGGGCCCGTGCATGGCCCGCGAGCCGAATTCTTGGTCACCCCTTCCACACTTAGAATTTTCTAAAGCGCAATGAAGCTTCCACTCCCCAACTACCAAAAATATTCCAATAGAATAACATCACCTACTCTGTAGTTCATTGTTGGCGACACAAACGAAGGGTAAAAATGTCCCTACGGATTCGTTACCCAGGAACATAATATCACTCGTACACATTCGAATTCTCTGAACTCTCCTGGCCAACTCGTTTTTCTGTTAGTGCTCCTCTACTGACAACACAGTACTCTCTGCAGGCAGGGCCGTCAGTCTCTCGTAACGTCCAGTAAACCACAGCCTATGCCGTATACCGCTAGTCCGGCTTTTGCTAGTGTCGAACCAGTGAAGTGAGAGGACCGACACAGAATGCCATAGGGAGTCCGTTACTTGTTCTCCGATGGCAGGCGCAGATGTAACGGGGCAGGTGCACCATACAGCTGTTCTGCCTCGTGACACTCAGACGAGGTCGATCAGAACGTTGACGGCGCGTCTGCATACCCTCGCGTTCTGATGCAGTCCAACATCAGGCCACTGTCACATATAAATATCCATGAAATCTGGTTATTGCGGCCGGCCGCGGTGGTCTCGCGGTTCTAGGCGCGCAGACCGGAACCGTGCGACTGCTACGGTCGCAGGTTCGAATCCTGCCTCGGGCATGGATGTGTGTAATGTCCTTAGGTTAGTTAGGTTTAAGTAGTTCTAAGTTCTAGGGGACTAATGACCACAGCAGTTGAGTCCCATAGTGCTCAGAGCCATTTGAACCATTTGGTTATTGCACGATTCGCCCAGACCGGTCAAAAGGAGACTCACAATGAAACCTGTTTCAAGCTCCGTCAGGTGCTGATAATGGTGTCCCACACGCTTTTAGTATCTACGTTTCCTTCGCAGTGATCACTCCATTTCTGACGCTCTCCACATCCCTTGTCTATCCTAACACGCCTGCAGCAACACTAAATACGAACAAAGCTAATGCACTCTGCCGACCGTTCCAGCTGTCACAGAGAACTACAACTCCAATCATTTACATACCCATACTTTATCATGGGTGCCTGTGCAGTGCCAATCCTAGTTTTTACCTCTTCCAGCTCATCACCATTACAGTATATTTTATTTTATTAACCATCTCAATTACGTTCCCGTCCAAGTCGATAATCGAGTGAGGTGATGCCATGTTGAGAGAATGGATTCACAATCGGGACGACAGCGGTTCAAATCCTCGTTCGGCCATACAGATTTATGGTGTAGGGGCTTCCCTGCAGTGCTCCTTTGAAAAGGACACGGCTTATTTCCTTTCCCATCCTACCCCAATCAGACGTTTCGCCCTGTCTATAATGACCTCATCGCCGATGGGACGTTAAACTTTAATCTTCATTCCACGTTGATAATCACGTTGTCTGTCCAGCTCTTTCCAGAGACTATATTTTTCGTTTTTGGTAATTGTTATAGAATCAAAACCTTGCACTAATGACAATTCTGTTTAAAAAGAAGTGATTGCATTCTACGGTGGTGGAAATGGAAACTGTTACACAATGAACACCTTCAACAAGTGCTACCAAACAGTGGTACATTTTATTAAAATTCTATCAGTATACATTCCTATTTTCAGTACAACATAAGCCAGTTCTATATGTGAAGAATGACTTGAGATCATGATGGGTACGGTGCGTCTGCAATGTCACTGGAACTCTTCAGGTTGCTCAAGCACGGCATACCTATAGGACACACATGTGTAGCTTAACGCCCTCTTTCTGACTGAGTAAGATCGAATCAGCGGAATGAGGGACTGAAAGCATCGTACTGACATATCTTACAATCAGTGGGCTGTAGTGCAATGACTGCAGAACGTAATCTGGCAAGTAGAGTTGGCACGGATCCTCCAGAAGGCTACACCACGAGAGTATCGTCGGATTGTTCGGATGGCTCTAATACAGGGGTGGCCACAGTTGAAATGTGTACAGAAGTTGTAGGTAGAGTGTCACCGTACACTGCCGAGAACAGACAACTGGAATTGTTCATAGGTGGCTGTCTACAACGGTTAGATAATTTGAAACTAGTACACGTGTTCTGTCAGCTATGATTACTCCACACTGAATAACTCAATATTATGTGTGGAGTTATCACCAATTGTGAAGTGCTGTAATTCTACCAATAAAATTTTTCTGGGCTGTGGACCGCATCGTCAATTCACAAACTTGTCCGACGTTTCGGCCACCATAACATATGGCCTTACATAGGGTTTTGTGCTGATGTGGCTGGTCATCTCACAACAAAGCCCTAAAGTAGGCCACTCCCATAGTGGCCAAAACGTCGGACAGTTTTATACACAGATCAAAAAAGTTTTCCATCATCTCGGTTCCAAGATTTCCGGAACCTATACAGAAAACTGGAAAGAGAACAACATAAATATCATTTCCGCCCTTTTTATTGCTAATGAAAAACACACATTGCATGTTGGACCACTATACAGCGAAACCTTTAGAGGAGGTGGGCCAGATTTCTGTACACACCGGTACCTCTTATAACCAGTAGCACGTCGGCTTGCATTCGTGCATACCTGTTTTCGTCGTGGCGTACTATCCACAAGTTCTTCAAGGCACTATTGGTCCAGATTGTCCCACTCCTCAATGGCGATTCGGTGCAGATCCCTCATAGTGATTGGTGAGCCACGTCGTCCATAAACATCCCTTTTAAATCTATCCAAGGCATGTTCAATAGAGTTCTTGTCTGGAGAACATGCTGGCCACTCTATTCGAGCGATGTCGTTATCCTGAAGGAAGTCATTCACTGGATGTGCACGATGTAGGCGAATTGTCGACTATGAAGGCGAATGTCTAGTCAATATGCTACCGATATGTTTGCACTATCAGTCGGAGGATGGCATTCACGTATCGTACAGTCGTTTCGGCGCCTTCCATGATCGCCAGTGGCGTACGTCGGCTCCATAAAATGCCAACTCAAAAGATCAGGGAACCTTCACCTTGCTGCACTCCCTGGGTAGTGGGTCTAAGGCATTCAGCCTGCCCGGTTTGGCTCGAAACACGTCTCCGACGATTGTCTGGTTGAAGGCATATGCGACACTGAACGGTGAAGAGAACGTGATGCCAGTCCAGAGCGGTCTATTCGGCATGTTATCGAGCCCACCTACACCGCGCTGCATGGTGTCGTGTTTGCAAAGATGGACCTCGTCATGGACGTCGGGGGTGAAGCAGCGTATCATGCAGCTTATTGCGCACAGTATGAGTCGTATCACGACGTCCTTTGGCACGCATTATTCATCATGGTGGCGTTGCTGTCAGGGTTCCTCCGAGCCATAATCCGTAGGTAGCGGTCATCCACTACAGTACTAGCCCTTGGGCGGCCTGCGTGAGGTATGTGGTCAACAGTTCCTGTCTCTCTGTATCTTTTCCATGTCCGAACAACATTGCTTTGGTTCACTCCGAGACGCCTGGACACTTCCCTTCTTGAGACCCCTTCCTGGCACAAAGTAACGATGCGGACGCGATCGAACCACGGTATTGACCGTCTAGGCATGGTTGAACTACAGATAAAACGAGCAGCCGTGTTCCTCCTTTCTGGTGGAATGACTGGAACTGATCGGCTGTCGGACCCCTTCCGTCTAATAGGCGCTGCTCGAGCCTGGTTGTTTACGTCTTTGGGCGGCGTTAGTGTCATCTCTTAACAGTCAAAGGTACTGCGTCTGTGATACAATATCCACTGTCAATGTCTATCTTCAGGAGTTCTGGGAAATGGGGTGATGCAAATTTTTTTTTTATGTATGTATATTGAAAATGCCGCAACGGCCCATAAGAATTTTATTGACAGTGACAACGGCCGCGGATAACTACGCTTACATGTGTTAAAACTATTATGGCATTTATATACTACACTTGCTGAACTATTGATGTATACTGTTTTTCTCCTGTGAACATGATTGCAGTGACCGAAACAGTTAGAGAATAAACATACAATTATACAGCTGATGGTAGAAATATGCTTCCTTCAGATTACCGGAAATTGGGTTGAGATCTCGAGTTGGTCTCTGTCGTTTATGGCCGACACCCTACCAGAGTTTCTGTTGCGTGGTGTAGAGACAGAGTCAACTGGAGCACTGAGTGGCATTTGGTGCCGTTTGGCAATGAGATTCGCTTCTGTCTGGGGTGGTCATAAAGATGCCATCTTGTCTGCAGCAAGCAACGTTCCTCGACAACTACAGCTCTCCTTCCACAGGAATCGTGGTGTGGGGACTATTGGATATGTCAATAGGGTGGATTTGGTAATTGTTGAACGGTGACAGAATGCTCACCAGTATGTAGCAAAAATGCTGAACTGTGAACCCGGTTGTACTCTTCAAGATCAGAGTACCTAATGGCGTTTTCCAGCAAGATGATGCGAGACCCCAAACTGTAGTGAACATCACAAACACCTTGAGGAATGTACGTATTCTTCACTTTCCTTCTCGCTTCCATGAGCATGTCTACGATCCGATGAGAGGACGCATTACTGTCATACCGATTTCCAGCCAGCAAACCACATGATCTGACACAGCAAGCGTTTCAGACATGGCAAGAAATTCATCAAGATGATATTCAGAAGATTTTTGTTTTTAGATCATAAAGAATGCCTATGTGAGTCACACTTCACACAGACAGTGATGCGTACAAGTTGTGAAGCGAATGAAATGGAATCATGTGGTATCCCCTATGTGGTAAATAGCCCCACAGAGTCTGATATGTTTCGAAGTTGTGCCTGATCGTGTCTTTCCACGTCCGTTGATGTTATGCTACGAGAGGTAGAGGGGTTGTACAAATGTATGCAAAAACTGCGAGAAACTCATGGTTGAACATAAATGCGGATGCTAACCAAGCCTGCAGGTTCCGCTGTTGTTATTGACGACAAATGGCACCTTCGCAATGTCCTCGATACCCCGCATGTGTCGGTCGTGCTCAGAGCAGTGCTCATTACCTCAGCGATAAGTGATCTGAACGAGGGTAAATTGCTGGTGCCCGTATGGTGAGCGCTTCCACAACCAAGAGTGTGGAAGTGTTTGGTGGTTCAAGAGGCTACGTACTGAAGAATTACACCGCATAGAGGGAAAGCGGAAAAACATCATCCGCTAAGTCACACAGGGGACGAAATAGTGTGTTTTAAGTGTTCGTGAGAGTCGGTTATTGAAGCGGATTGTGACGAAAAACAACAGGACGACAATCGTAAAAGTCGCTGCAGAACTGAATGTCCCACTCGCGAACACTGTTTACACCAAAATAACATGAAGGGAACTCCATAAGAAGGGAGTTGCAGGGCAAACTGTAATTGCAAAACCGTTCATCACTGATGCAAACGCACGTAACAAGAAGTGTGGTGGCGAATCCATTAAAACCTAGACTATGGAGCAACGAAAGCGTGTCATTTAGTCAGGTGAAACCTGTGATGATCTGAGCACAGATATTGTATTGCATGGGCCTCGTGGTTACTCTGCAAGATCGCATTACTGTCAAGGATTATGTGAACATCTTGCCACATCAGGCCAATCCCAACTGTGATACTGTGTTCCAAGACGACAGGGTCCACGATCACACAGCTGACGTAGTCCAGGACTCGTTTTGTGAGCAAAGGACGAACTGTCGCATTTCCCCTGGCCTGTCAGTCATCAAAACTTAAAATCGTCGAGCCTTTGTGTGTCTACTTTGGAGAGGATGGTGCGTTGTTATTATCCACCTTCATCATCATTGCCTGAATCTGCCACTACTCTGCAGAAAGAAGATTCCCTTGAAAACCATACAAGACCTGTACTTATCCATTCCGAGACTATTTTGGATTTTCATATTTTTATCCATCCTCTGTAGTAGTGCCTACTAGACTGAAGCACCGAAGAAATTGCTAAACGCATGCGTATTCAAATACAGAGATATGTAAACAGGCAGAATGCGGCGCTGCGGTCGGTAACCTCTACATAAGACAACAAGTGTCTGGCGCACTTGTTAGATCGGTTACTGCTGCTACATTCGTAGCTTATCAAGATTTGAGTGAGTTTGAATGTGGTGTTAGTCTGTGCATGGGCAACAGGACACAGCTCCTCCGAGGTAGCGATGAAGTGGGAATTTTCCCGTATGATCATTTCACGAATGTACCGTGAATATCAGGAATCCGGTAAAACATCAAATCTCCGACTTCGGTGTGGCCGGGAAAAGATCCTGCAAGAACGGACCAACGACGACTGAAGAGAATCGTTCAAAGTGACAGAAGTGCAACCTTTCCGCAAACTGCTGCATATTTAAACAGTGGGCCATCAACAAGTGTCAGCGTCCAAACCATTCAACGAAACATCATCGATGTGGGTTTTCGTAGCTGAAGGCCCACTCGTGTACCCTTGATAACTGCACGACACAAAGCTTTACGACTCAGCTGAGCCCGTCAACACCGACATTGCACTGTTGATGAATGGAAACATGTTGCCTGGTCGGACGAGTCTCATTTCAGATTTTGCAAAAACAAACATAATGTATTATGGGATAACAGCAATCAGTGATTATATAATGTTACTTAAAAACCGTCTTGATTGCAATTTTTTTTATTCATATGAACGGTTTCGGTTCATTCAGAACCATCTTCAGATCTGATATTTCATTTACAGGAGTAACCCGTCCAAATCCAAATTGCTGGATTTCGACGGGTTACTCCTGTAACTGAAATATCAGATCTGAAGATGGTTCTGAATGAACCGAAACCGGTCATATGAATAAAAAAAATTGCAGTCAAGACGGTTTTTAAGTAACATTATATAATCATTTCAGATTGTATCGAGCGGATGGACGTGTACAGGTACGGAGACAACCTCATAAATCCCTGGACCCTCCTTGTCAGCAGTGGCAATTCAAGTTGGTGGAGGCTTTGTACCGATGTGGGGCGTGTGCAATCAGAGTGATATGGAACCCCTGACACGTCTAGATACGACTTTGCCAGGTGACACATTCGTAAGCATCCTGTCTGACCATCTGCATCCATTCATGTGCATTGTCTATTCCGACGGAAGTGGGCAATTCCAGCAGGACAATGCAACACCTCAGACGTCCTGAATTGCTACAGATTGGCTCCAGAAGCACTCATCTGAGTTTAAAAACTTCCTCTGGTCACCATACTCCGCACCCATGAACATTACTGAGCATATTTGGGATGCCTTGCTATGTGCTGTTCAGAAGAGATCTCCAGCCCCTTGTACTCCTACGGATTTATGAACAACCCTGCAGGACTCATGGTTTCAGTTCCTTCCAGTGCTTCTTCAGACATTAGTCGAGTCCATGTTACGTCGTGTTGCAGCACTTCTGCGTGCTCGCTGAGGCCCTCCACGATGGTAGACAAGTGCACGAGTTTCTTTGGCTCTTCGTTATACAACTCGTATTCCTCTCATATTCCCACCAGCGGAGTTTCAGTATTTCGCGGAGTAAACATGTAATGTAGTTGACTGTTAAAGTTTCCATTCCTGTCAATCATAGCTTCTTTGAACCCAAATTTTCAAGACAGTCCCTAGGACTAGGTGATCGTGTCTGTTCCGAGTACGTAATCTCGTAAGGGTCTTGCCTGTAGGTGCAGCAGTTTGTTTGGTTGCAGCGTTCGTGCCGTGACAGCAGGCGGGATCGGGAGGCTCTGATTAGAGGGCAGGTGACTCACGGCTGGCGGCCTAGCTGCGGGCGGCCAGCTGGTGGCTGTCAGTAGCTGGCTGTTCCGTATTCAGGCGGCGGCCCTCGCTACCCGGTTAACGCGCAATAGATCAATATGAGGGTCGCCCACGACGCGGGCCGCCTACGTTTCACGACTAACCACTCGCTCGCTAGTCTCGGAGGGCCGGCGAGGCTCTGCAAATGAGGTGGACGTGGTCCGCTGCGCGGCGAACGTTACTCTCATGGTAGCAGGGTGAATTTCTTTCTTTAATACTACTTAAACTGAAATAACTGAGAAGGTGAAACTTCTATGTTTCTACTTAAATTGCTTAAAGCAACTGAACCTTCCAAAACTCCTGAGTGAAACTGACCTACTGACACTTTGATTGTCTTTATCGTTTGAACACTGACCTACAAAATTTTCCCTGTCAAATACAGCTCAAACTTATTCTATACATTTATGTCAACAACATACAAGGATAACGCAGTCCGACTGCTCAAATAATTAACACAAAAGAATGGTCCTGAATTAGAAGAAATACTAAAAATAACCTACACTTTTTCATAACACACTTATCACACAGAAAATCTTCATGACACGAACTATAATAGATACAGCAAGTATACAGCCGCTAAATAAAAGGATTCTAACTACTGTAGTCTCTAACTACTAATAGGCATGTGGTTAGCAAAGGAAAGATTTTGTTACAGAGCAAACAATAACAGATTTTACGTCAATCATGTGACATCCAGTTAAAGAAATTATGTAATCGTCAATAATTCCATTACCCACATTTTGCAATCCATGTTCTACCAATATTAAATCTCCATGACGCACACACGTCCATATCGTCTGCTTGCGCTAACACTTCCGACCTCCATCACTGCTGACTATTAACTTCTAACTGCGGCTCCGACCAGCCACAGAGTCTCTTACAGAGGGCGCACAGCGCTGTCAGTGATATTAATGCAGTCTATAGCGCTGCCAACATACAAACATTTAAACAGGCTGCTTATAAGGTCTCCAGCATAAAAATACCGCCTCTCCCTCCAAATGTCGACTTCTTTACTATAAACTACAAATTTTTGTATGATGAAAGATCGCATTCGAATAAAAGGTGATCAGCATATTTTCGAGTTATTACTTGGCAAAGCGAAGACCTCCCCTGGCAAACAGCACCGTCCAGCTCATGTCCGAGAAAGGGGGAGGGAACGTACGGCCCGATGCTGAGAAGACTGCGCACGACAGCATCGCGGCATACGGCAGTAATATATGAGTTGTTCTACACTGTTATCAATGTGCGCAGGTGTCCAGAATGAAAACAAAAATCGGAAATTTTGCAAGGTTGCGTTCATTTTGCCAGAAAGCAGTATAAATAGGTGATAGTAAAGTCGAAAAAATGTAAAGACTACAGAACGTAATCAACTGTAACATGCATAACGGTAGACAAAAATGTTCTTCGCTTCTTCCCAACGTAACGGATTTGCATACACATTCTGGCAACTGGTTAACGTGATCAGTACGGGATTTGACAACTTGTAGCACCAATACAGGCCTGACAAAGACGGTTCATGCTGTGAAAAATGTCATCAGTCTCATGTTGAGGCAATAACGCCCATTCTTCCTGAAGAGCCGCTCATAAGTCTCCGAGAGTGATTGGTGAATGCTGACGTGATGCAACCCGTCTCCCTAGTGCAGACCAGAAATGCTCTACGGGATTCAAATCTGGAGAGGGAGCAGGTCACGGCGTCATGCGTGCAATATCTTCGGTTTATAAAGAGGAACATCAACTGCCCATGCTCTATGAGGTCGAGCATTATCGTCAATCAATACAAAGTCTGGGCCCACAGCAACTCGCAACAACCGTGCGTGAGATACCAAGATCTTCTCACGTACCTGACAGCAGTTAAATCTTGCTGACTCGCGATAAGATGTTGGCGTGGACAACATAACCCCTGCCTACACCATTAGGGATCCTCCTCGACATCTGTCTCTTTCTACAATGTTTTATTCTGAAATCGTATTCCACGTGCCCTCCAGATGCAAATCCGTCGTGAATCACTCTCAGATCAAATTGCGACTCATCTGTGAAAAGAACATTGGCCCACCGTTCGACGGTCAGGCATGTTGACGGCTCCACTCTAGACGTTCCCTCCTGTGAAGACACGCCAGAGGTAAATGGACATCAGGTCTTCAACAACAAAGGCCACTTTGCTGAAGCCTTCTCTACACCGTTTGGCCTGGTACAACAAGTCCAAGGGATGCTGCGAGTCCAAATACCAGTTGCAGTGCAGTAGTAAGGCGGTACCGTCGTGCCCTTACAGCCGAATAATGATCCACTCTTTCTGACGTCACTCGTGGTCGGCCCTTTCTTGGTCTGCGAGACACAGTTTCGGTCTCTATAAACTGTCGCCTCATCCGAGAAACAACAGAACGCAACAGGTGCGCTGACGAACGCCTCGCGAGGGGAGGGGATTTAAGACACCTTCCCACCCTCAGGAGCTCAGTTCGTCAGCGCACCTGACGATGGCGACATGTCTGATCGCCGAAATATTGTGCCCATTGGACACCTTGGACCGACAGCACACGCTTGGACGTTCGAGCAAGAAATACGCCAAGAGAAACTGAAGAATCACTACCCCACTTGATGGTGCCCCGACGTCATTGCTGGCGTGATTATCGCTTCATCAGAATGCCATCTTCCGTGCAGAACACGATCGAAACGACATCTGTTGACAGTTTGTGTGATTATACGGTGAATTTGCCACAGGACGGGGCAATAGCAGTTTGTTGCTTCAATTTTGGATACTAGTGTAGTTATATTAAAAGTATAACTCTGTTTGACTTCCATAATAAATTTTCACCCTGCAACGGAGCGTGCGTTGGTTTCATACTTCCTGTCGGATTAAAACTGTATGCCGGACCGTACACTTCATAGTACAGTGATAATTCACTCGGGAACAATCTTTTAGGTTTTCGTGAAGTCATGTCTTCATAATATCCTTCCTTGCACGAGAGTAGCCCGCCAGGGTATACAGGTGGACATTTGTGCGATTTTCAAGATAAGAGGTGACGTACTAGCGGCAACGCAGCGAGCTTGGATATCTCAGATGGCTTCCACTTAACTACCGAGAGCATCGACGTTTGTACAGAGTTGTCGGTGCTAGAAGACAAGCAACACCGCGTGAAATAACCACAGAAATCTGTGTTGGACGTACGACGAACGTATCCGTAAGGGGCTATGATAGCAGCCGACCGACGCGAGTGCCTTTGCTAACAACACGACTTCGCCTGCAGCGCCTCTCCTGAGCTGATGACCGTATCGGTTGGACCCTAGACGACTGGAAATGCGTGGCCTGGTCACATGTCCCGACTTCAGTTGGTGAGAGCTGATCGCAAGGTATGAGTGTGACCCAGACCCCGCGAAGCTGTGGACCCATGTTGTCAAGAAGACAATGTGCAACCTGCTAGTGGGTCCATAATAGTGTGGATTTTGTTTACATGGAATGGACTGGGTCCTCTTGTCGAACAACTGATAACTGGCTGGAGATGGTTATGTTCGCTCCTTTGAGACCATCTGCAGCCATTCGTGCACTTTGGCTGCTTGGAGACCATTTGCAGTCATTCATGTTCTTAATGTTCCCAAACAACGATGGAATTTCTATGGATGACAATGCGTCATGTCGCCGGGGCACAATTGTTGCGATTAGTCTGAAGAATATTCTAGACAATTCCAGCGAATGATTTGGCTATCCAGATTGCCCGACATGAATCCCATCGATCATTTATGGAACATAATCGTGTTCGTATCGAACATCCTGCACTGGGAACATTTTCGCAACTAGGGTCGGCTGTAGACGCAGCGTGGCTCAGTACTTCCGCAGGGGACTTCCAACGAGTTGTTGAGTTCTTGCGACGTTGAGTTGCTGATCACGCTGGGCAGAAGATGGTCTGACACGATATTAGGGTGTATCCTAAGACTTTTCTCGGCTCAGTATATATCTAGTTTTACACTGAAGAGCCAAAGAAACTCGTACACCTGTTTAATATCGTGTAGGGCCACCCGAGCACGCATAAGTGCCGCAATACCACGTGGCATGGACACGATTAAACTCTGAAGCAGTGCTGGGTGGAATTAACACCATGAATCCTTCAGGGCCGTCCATAAATCCGTAAGAGTACGAGGGGGTGTTTAAATTCAGAATAGTACTCCCGGAACCACTCTGTAGCAATTCTGGACGTATGCGGCATCGCATTGTCCTGCTGGAATTGCCCATGTCCGTTGGCATCATTAAAGAAAGGACATGAATGGATGCAGGTGATGAGACACCATGCTTATGTACCTGTCACGAGTAGAATCTAGACGTATCAGAGGTGCCATATCACTCCTATTGCACACACCCCACGGGTCACAGAGCCTCCACCAGCTTAAACAGTCCCCTGCTCACATGCAGGGTCCATGGATTCATGAGGTTGTCGCAATACCCGTACATGTACATCCGCTCGATATAACTGGAACGAGACTCGTCCGACCACGCAACATGTTTCCAGTCATCAACAGTCCAATGTTGATGTTGACGGGCCCAGGCGAGGTATAAAGCTTTGTGTTGTGCAATCATCAAGGGTACGTAAGTGGGCCTTCGGCTCCGAAAGCCCTTATCAATGATATTTCGTTGAAAGGTTCGCACGTTGACACTTGTTGATGGTCCAGCATTGAAATCTGCAGCATTTCGCGGAAGGCTTGCGCTTCTGTTACGTTGAATGATTCTCTTCATTTGTCGTTGGTCCCGTTCTTGCAGGATCTTTTTCCGGCTACAGCGATGTCGGAGATTTGATGTTTTACCCGATTCCTGGTATTCACGGCACACAGGTGAAATGGTCATACGGGAAAATCCCCAATCCATCGCTACCTTGGAGATGTTGCGTCCCGTTGCCCATGCACAGGCTAACACCAATTTCAACAGCTACCCGCCTACTCGCGGCGGAACTTGAGGATTTATTTCCCTCATCAGCGAAATTTCTGCATGAACAATCGTATGGGCAACACATTTGGGCAACCGAGTTAGTACGGTTGCCGCTACTGCTCTCAACCAGGCTTGTGGGACATCTGTGAGCGTAGAAGTGAACTGTTGCTAAAACTTGTCAGTTCATCCAGGGTTTATACAGCAGCCAGTATGCATGGAATGAAGAAACAAGCAGTTTTGGTTGCAGTGTTAAATTTTTTATTTCCTAATGATGCATTTCACCAAAATAAAGGTGAGACTTGTCGTTTGGAAGTAATAAAAAAACAATTATAGCACTGAAACCAAGACTGCTTGTCTCTTCATGACTGTTGCTTCTGTTCCAGTCAAGGTTCTTAGGATGTGTTGGTACACCCTATCTTATCTCCAGAGGATAAATTTGTAGGACTTTAAGAAAAGGAAAGGAAACCGAAAGGAGAAGGAAAGTTGAGACGGGAAGACGGTGTAATCTCATAACACATGTCGTTGCGCCTTTGGAATAGACAGTTGTAAAATATCACTTACAAAGCAGTACAAATCAAGTTTTTGCTATGGATTATTGACTTTTTAGCCGGCTTTGGTGCCTTGGACATGAGCTAGGATCTTAAGATTTTGCCTGAAGGGAGGACTAGCTGTCACGTTGCACGAGAGAATGTGGAAAGTGTTCATATGTGGTAAAAACCTGAGAATTGCTATCGTTAAATACAAACTCATCTAACCACAGTCTTCATGGAGCATTTTTTTGTAATGGGATTTCTATTTTTTAAGCAAATGATCTTTCTGTAGAATATGCTAAGCACATAAATTATTAGAACTATTTTGCAGGTCACTTCAGGTCACCTCACACAATGACTTTTGTGGCCTCCGTGTAATTGTCATAAATGGTGGCGACACTGGCGCCTTTTTTTTTTAATTAGTCGCCCTGATCTGCTTGCTTTGGCGACCCTTCAACTTATCTTAAGAATTATTAATCATTAATTAATCATTTTAATACAATTTTCAGTGCTCCTCCACCCTTGGAAATTTTCTACAGATCCCCAAATTTGCAACGAAGTGAATAAAGGTTAAATAAAAACCGCAAGGTTATTGTTTGTAATGACAAGGTTTCAGTACAGCGTCTTAACTACGAACCTGCAGAAACGCTCTTTAGATGAGTAGTTTCATTAAACAGTTTTATTTCATATTTTTCTTGGAAAACACCTGCCGGTCTTCGAGTTGCTAATTGAAAAGACACACTTGTATGAGCTACTGACATCAGGTGCTGTGTCAATATCATCAGGAGAGCCTCGGGATAGGTGATGTGGCTGGACTGAGTTGAATTGAACAGCGTGGGAGGTGAGTGATTGATTGCTCATCCCTCTGAGAGCACCTCAAGGCAGCTAATCGAACGCAGCCTCCGTCGACATTACATGTCGTGGTGAACGTGCCAGGTTTACAACGAGGACGTCACCCTGCCCCAGGTGCGCTGCCTATGGACTGCAATGCACTGAGTGTTGGCGTCACTTCGAACGTCTGACGTGGCATGAGCACAGAACCCATAAGATGGCAGCAGCGGCGGGGAACTCCGGCGCTCTCTGGTCGGTCCCTAACTCCTTCGTCTCTGCTGGTACTTAATCTACTTCATCAGGATCTCACGATCTACAAAAATGTAGTATGACCACTGCTGGAGTATGAGGTAGTTGCGTGTGGAAATACAATGACGACACACTTCTTTATTCACATTAAGATTGATGACTAAGCACCGAGATGTACCTTGTTACTACCTAAGACGCGATGTAAGACCAAAAGGATAAAATTGAATTGTCTTTATTCCTTCTTTCAGAGTCAGTAATAATACTCGCGTCCTGAGGCTTGTTCTGTGGCTACTGTGGAGTCCGGAGCCCGTTTCCAGAAGGTTGGACTTGGTTGTAGCTTTGTGTAATCCATCCAAATAAATGGTGGTGGGGTCCGATGAGGCTGGTTAAGGACTGGTGACTCCCCAATATGACAGGTGGAAAGGAGAGGAGAAACTGTTGGCTTCGTAGGAAGTGAATAAGGTTGCAAACACTTCACGATACAATTTAAGAACATTTTATTTCCCAATGGTTCAGCCTTTCTCGGAAAGGTGTCTTACTGTGGCTTTATACTTTCACACACCCACGATTACATCCAACCATTCTACATGCTAGTCCCTTCCAGCAACTTCCAGTTCCTGAGTTCTGTCTTTCGCTGTCAGAGACGTGTCTGCTTGCAACTCGTTCTGACAATACACAATCAAATATTCTAACTACAATAGGAGACAATATTAAGCAACTATTTTCTTGCCTGTCTTCTGACACACACAACCTATCAACTATTACACGTTGCTATATTAGAGACAAACTGTACAGACCTTGTTCTTCACTAAGAGACAAAAACTCAAGATAGTAGCTGTTGCTGGGTACTTATTGAACAATCAGTTGTCCTCTCTCGAATGTGTATATTTTTCTCACAGTTTACTGCAGCAGCATCTAGCCGTCCCTCGATAGTGACTCAGAGGCTCGGCTGTAGTATTGCTTCTTCTGCTTCCTGGTACTGACTGACTGTGACTGGAACTGTGACAGTGTGTGACTAATTTGGGCCCATGCGCCAGTCACTTATGTACTTATTTTTCAGGAACTTATGGCTAGTTTCTCTAGCAGTGTTGTTTTCCCGTGACGCTACTGAAGATCTTCCTAATTTCTGGAAAATTCTAATGTTGGCCGAAATTATTCTCAAACATAAGCAGCCTCGCTACTAATTCCGTGTTTTGTCTCGATTTCCCGACCGCTGTCAAACACAGGCCTGTTATTCCAGGGCAGTAGCCGTGGCTGTGCCAGAGGTGCAAAAGGTCTCCTTCCAGCCCCTCTGTCCCCACTCTCTCTCTCTCCCCCCCCCCCCCCCCCCCCACCGACCCAACCATTAAATCAGATCAACCTGCCGCCACGATGACCAGAGTACATTTGTACTCAAGCACAGTAGTTAAACCAGGCCAACTTGGGTTTCACAAACCTGACAAGTTTCAGAGGACCCGTTCAGCCTGCTGCGCCTCACGGCCGGTTGCACTATCAATCTGAAGTGATTAGCCAGGTATGTCATGACGGTGGGACAGGTAAAATGAACAAATCAAGCTTAAAGTATATTCAGGAGAAATTAAGAATCGGGCAATATGTGTCACTCACGAAACGGAGCTCAAGCCCAGCTGCGGAAAAGTCTTCGTGTTTATGGGGCAGCATCCTATAACTCCGTAGGTGTCTCGCAAAGCAAATTGTGTAAAACTTTAATACACGCTCATTCGGGAGCCTCGAGTGTGTTATGACATGCCTGTAAATTTGTCCAGCAGTTTCCTCACTCCACAAAAATTATGAAAGATGAAAAAGCCTTAGTGGCAGATACGGCTGTCAATATGTGAGCAAAGAGCTCAAGGACCCCTTAGCAGTATATAGATTTTCTAAATTTAGGGCAAACATTGATTGAAATAGTAGCTCTGCCTTTGTCAGGGCAGCAGTTAGGACGTCTTGTTTACGTCCCTGCCACGATGTTGTTGTGTACCTCGGCCGTCTTCGTGCACAGAACTTACATGGAAGAAGAGTGAACTATCCATACCGCAAACCGACACTGAAGTTCTCTTTCTCCAACGAGTATGTAAGGCCGATTGCATTGGAAACAGAACAGTTCCTAGTGACGAAGACCGAATTGATTATAATGATCTTGTCGGCATTCGTCTTTCAGTCGTGAGAGGTTTGGTGTAGATGAAGATGGTCAATGACACAACTTGCGGCAGGATTCTTAATGTGACGCGAGATGGTCTTTAATTTCGACTTTCGAACGAAGATATAAGTAATGTGCTTGTGAAACATGTGGAGCTCGGACAGAGGACTATTCTGGCCTTCGAATTATCGTTTGGGGTTCCCGCCGTGATGATCGTTATTGTACTGAGCGCCTATGTAAAGTGATTAGCCTTACGGCTGAAAAATTGGCGCCCTTCGCCATGTACTCCCTTCCTAATGGGGTACGACAGATCCACGTTGAGCTTTCAAAATATGTCCCATTTGTACATCGGCGGCTGTCATGTCATCATCTATGATGGTGAATGGAAGACGGTGCTTGCGACGTGGACGAGGTCATGTACGTTTCAGCCGTCTGCCAAGTCGAATTAGCGAATTACCACCAGAGGAGGATCAGACGAGACTACATCAAGGGAGCTCCCACTGACGTACGTACAGACTTCTCAAGTCGACCAGCAACCATCGACAGCAGTGGCGCCTTCACCAGCCTCTGGAGCAGCAGCAGGACAATGCTGAACGAACGAAGACATCGAATGAGCCCCCTTCAACTACGCATTCAGCGCCAGACGAGGGCGTGACGCAGGCAATGGGGATGGAAGCCGTCTCCATGGTTGTGCCAACCGAGGCTTCCAACAGTAAGGACCCTTAGGCATCTCTGGACATCGACACCCATGTACGCAAACAAAATTCGCCGAAGCAGAGGAAGAAATGCCAGCTGACACCGTCGATTCCTGCTGGACACAATCTCAGAGGGAAGATGTCCCCTATGGCAATACCCACAGGACGAAACTGTCATGGAACCCCATGTCTTCCCCCTCCTGGAGGCATCAATGGCGAAGCACATGCACAGCCAAGTTCTTATGTACATAGGACAGCAGCTGGAGGCAACCCACAACTCCGCCGCAGACGAAACACTAACCATGCAGACATTGTGCCTCAAAGGGACGATCACTAATGCACCACACTGATGTGGTCCAGTGATATCAGTGAAGGCCCTCACATGTTGAGGGTGACAGACCTTGACGTGGCCCTACTGAAGGGAGCTCGCCTTGATCAGCTCTGATTTATTTATGGTAACGACATCTACCAAATGTCATGCAAGGATAACGGCTGCAGGACAGCCATACTCCTGAACGTAGGTAACGTAGTGGATAAAGTTGTCTGTCTGCCATCAGCTTGGGGCCTCGCCATCACTTATTGAGGCTCAGACTCATCAACTTACGTGCTCCCTCTAGTACTGTTAAACGAAGAGAAAGGAGTCAGTTTTGTATGAAACAGGTACCATCATTATTTGGCAACCATTACGATAACATCACTCTCTTATCCCAGAGGACGAAATGCCACACTTCACTACATACACAGAATTTGAACCAGCACGTAAATGAACTCCACTCCGTAGATACCTGGCGACATATACACGGCAACCAGGAATGATTCCCTTTTGTCACCAATCACTCAGCGAGCCGCCATGGCCATGTCTACGTCTCCCCAGGACATACGGCAGTGACGCTTGATGCGGAGCTATGACCGACGCCATTCTCCTACCATGTTGCTTATTTAGCAGAAGGTGTGGTGTGGACAGGGCTCTTGGAAACTGAATGCTTCGCTTTACAAGGAATCTGAGTGTCAGCGTCGATAACATAGAAATAGAGGGAATGCGAGAAGCGCCTATCATCATATCCATCCAGATTTAGATTGTGGCTCGAATGTGCCAGGCTCGTCCTCTGACACACGTTGATACAACATGGCCATGAAACAATGCGTTGGCACACAAAGCAATGGAGTACTATTTCATGCTGGTACAGGAGACTTCCTCCCAAGCGCTGTCTGATGCACTACAGGTGGAACTATGACAAAAGCTCACACTACACCATCTGGAGAGCATAATGTACATATGCACTGACAGGATTGGATTTGAGGTGAACCCCCGTCCATGCACATGTCATCCGCGAAAAACAGCTATATATTGCTAAATGCCTTCGACTTGCCAGATGGCACAAAAGGATATTGCAGATGCATTTGTGAAACACTACCGGCGGTTCTATGAAGCAGAGGATCATGATGCCTCAACGACCGACAACGTTCTGCATTCGCTGACTGGTGTTCTCGCTGGAGAGGCTGAGGCGACGCTAACAGAAACAGTCACGACCGATGACATTGAAGATGATCTCCTCAGAGCGGCTGCTGGCAAATCACTGGGCCTGGATGGTTTCCCGCTAGAGTAACCTTGTGACTCCTGGCTGGGTAACGATGTCCCAGGAACTGATGACCCCCGGCGTCCGCTCATCGCCTGAATTCGTGAAGGCCTCCTTCCTTCGATCCCCAAGCCATTGGGCGCTAGGGGCATTGAACATTATCGTCCTCTCACTATGCTTAACAATGCCTTCAAACTCTTTAGTCGCTCGTATTCCGCGTGTTGTGATCAAAATGTTTCGTTGGCCCAAACGTGCCTGGGTGGTAACAGTAATATACAGACGGCGCTTAGAGAATATAGGCAGACGCTTATCGCTTGAGTGAAGCTTTCTTCGTGGACTTCATTCACGTCCTTGACAGAGTAAGTCACGAGTACCTGGAAGCGGTGTTGCGACTGATGGTCTTCCTTCTGGCCTTCATCTACATGCACCTACTCCGAGGTGGTGCATCACAAGTGAAGATCAGTGGACGCAAATCTGGCTCAATGACCTTACCTCCTGATTGGTAAGGTAGAGATGCCTGCTATCATCACCCTCAAGCCATTGCCTTTGATGTGGGCTGACAGGCATTGTGTTCAGGGATCAGACCTTTATCTTCTAAGCAAACGCGGACGATCTGGTGCTTTCGGCGGTATGGAGTGACCAAGAGCATGGAACACTGGAATGTATGTCAGATATCGAGCTCTTCCAGGCATTTACATGAATTTAACGGAGTCCGCAGCAATAGTAATGGACCGGGGTTTCCTGGAATGATGTGTCGCCCCAAGATACAGTTAAATGTTTGGGATTGTCTTCACACGCGACTTCAGGAAGACAGTGGTGATTAATTATACCCAAATTCTTCACGGGATATGCACAAGCGTCCGACGCAGTCTATTCCAGACATTAAACATGATTCAAAGTGATTACTTGTGTCAACGTTCCCCTGACGTTCATAGTAACCAATAGGCTACCGATGCTGAAGACTATGGCACACAGGTTGATGGTGGTTTTTGGGTAGTTTGTGAGTGAGATTGTGATACCAAAAGGTGTATACGATGTAATCACCCTACCAATCAGCGATGGCACTTGGGTCTCATCAGCATACGAGTACGAGCGGCGGTCCTCTATTTAAGTACGATGATAAAGCTGTGTACCCGATGTCAGCACAGCTTAACGGCCCCCAACGACTGCTCATTGCTGTGGTGCGTACATCCTCATCGCTTTCTCACGTCAAGACTTTTTCGTTGACTACGGTCACACTCACGCCGATCTCCCCCGCACCAGGGCCCCTACCGCAGGTAATATTTACCGTCTCATGCTAAGAGGACTAAAGTGGAATCTGTCTACGATAACTTAACCCCATGTCTGGAGTGTAATACACAACATTCTTCTTTACTCGAAGGTGCTGACAACTTGGTACCTGGTGGTCAACAAAAAACATACGACGCGGCAACGACTCTATGACATTAATGTGGAAGACTCTCCAATTCGGCGACAGTGTCGTTTGCAAGACACGGATGCACATCGCGTGGAATGGTGATCCTGTGCGGAGATGCTGTAGTTGGTAAGAAAAGTGCTTGTCTTCCTTTTTTGCACTACATTTGCAGTGGACTCACAGTCCCTTTTAATCCCGGGTGAGACTTTTTCCCTCGCACTAATACTAGTACCACTACATGGATAACAGGAATGTCGATCTCTTATGTTTTCCACGACAGTGGCTAGAGCACTCTTGATTTTTTTTTTCATACAGAAACGTCTAACTCGTCTTCAATACCACCTGTACTATCAGCAGTACGATGCCAGTTTTTGGTTAGTCTGTTCTCGGGTGCTCCTCGCAACTGGTGTGTGCCAGGAATGAGAGGTAACTTCGTAGTGAATGTCTAATTCTCAGCGCAGGAGGAGCGAAAGCAGATTAGTGTTGTAACGTCCCGTCTACATCGTGGGCATTAAAATGGAGCACAAGCTCAAATTAGGGAAAGGTGGACGAGGAAAGTAGCTGTGTCCTTTCGAAGGAACTACGCGACATGTGCCTTAAGCGCTTTTCACGGAAAACCTAGATCAGCATGGCCGCGCGCAAGTTTGAACCACCGCCTCCCAAATGCGAGTCTGGTTCAACGTAGGTACAGTGACAGAAACATACGGCATTATTCCTCGAGACGACGTACCCGGACCACGTCTGCGGTACAAGGGGATCACCTTGTGACAAATAGCATACAGAGGTGGGCGTGCGTCCGTTTTGTTTGTAACGCTGAGAGAGCGGTTTCTTTCTACTGTTCAGTATTATACAATGTGTTATTTTTGTTTTCTTACAAGGAACCAGTTGTGTAACATAACTTTCATATATTTCCCTCTTAATCTTTAATAATAATAATAAAAACATGCAGCAAAAAGGCAAAAGAAAAAAAAGAAAGCTCCGTAATCGATGGGGAAATAACCTCCGTAGTCCGTGGATAACTGGATTGCGTCTGTATATTATTTGATGGACTGCTAATTTTTACTATCAACACAAACATTATACTTAGGACTATCGACAAGTACACGACCAAACATAAAGTTTTCCTGAAAATATATGCCTGTTTTAATTTTCGAAATCCCTTATACCTGCAGTAGGGTAAAGTACTGAGAACTGCTTTGCACCTGAACGCTTCGATTTGCGACACAGGATACAGCGACGAGGGACGGACTTGGAAAGGCCAAGTCCAATATCGATAACTGAAGCTGTAAATAGCTTTATTCAATAATATAATCAGTTACATCGTACCAGAGTATGTGGATAATGTATGATTAAACGTCGGATATGCTTTCGACATTACAAGTTGCAGTATGATAAAAATAAGAAAAAAGTTGAACTAATAGATATTAGAAACCACATTCAGGTTATACTCAAAGTAGTGCGAAAAAACAGTATGATGGATAAGCTTTTTCTTCCAGACATGTACTTTTTTAGAGTAACATAACATGGGAAACGAGTTTCGTGTGTGCTAAAACGTATTTGAAGAACTTGAAATGAACTATTTTGGCCACTTATAATAAATTCAGTGAGCCCACTCGGACCATATTTCGCTTAAATACATTAACGTTCCATAAACTAGACTACCAAAACGTTACTTTAGTTGGCTTTGTAGTACAATAGACATTTAAAAGTAAGGCGCAGAAATCTCGAGTTTCAGATATGGTTCTGCTTACTACAGAAAGCTTGTATTCGAGGTGATTTGATGTTGGTTCGAACTGAGGACAGCCTTAACTAATCGAAAGAGGGTACAGCTGCAGAGAAAACAGCTAATATCGAAATAAATAAATAAATAAGCCCTAAATACGTCGAAAAGAAAAATAAAGACAAGTCACTATTTACTAGCCTATAATGACCCGAAATGAAAACATATTACATTAGGCTTCGTCTTGTGATACTCAGGTAAAAAAAGACTTTTTGTACATCCGAATCCTCCTCATAACACTACAACGAAAGGGTACAGAATAAACTGCTACGTAGCGTGGCACGGCGAGAAGACGGGCAAAGGCAAGCGAGTTTCCTGTAGCCTGCTTGAGTTGGGCACACCTCAGCTTGGACGGGATTAATGCAGCCTACCAATTCTACTGATAACGCGCGGCAGCTTGCCTGCTGGCTAACAGGCAAGTACAGGCAGGTTAAAAGCGGAATATGTACACCTCTGGGCTGTGTCTGCAACACTTCCGCCTTTGTGTTGACAATTACGTTCGCTCTGCTTTCCGCTAGTCACATGCTACATGCACCATGCCTTACCAACACCATGCTTGTGTGTTTTCTTATCCCTTAATGAGAAGAATGATAGTTATTACTTAACTGGAAATACCTGTCTGACAGACATAGTAACAAATAAACCAAATAAATTTTGCTTTTCTTTCACAACAGCACGTTAGTAAAAATGGTTCAAATGGCTCTGAGCACTATGCCACTTAACTTCTGAGGTCATGAGTCCCCTAGAACTTAAAACTGGTTCAAATGGATCTGAGCACTATGGCACTAAACTTCTGAGATCATGAGTCCCCTAGAACTTAAAACTACTTAAACCTAACTAACTCTGCATCTACATACATACTCCGCACTATGGCACTTAACTTCTGAGGTCATCAGTCCCCTAGAACTTAGAAATACTTAAACCTAACTACATCTGCATTTACATCCACATACATACTCCGCAATCCACCATACGGTGCGTGGCGGAGGGTACCTCGTACCACAACTAGCATCTTCTCTCTCTGTTCCACTCCCAAACAGAACGAGGGAAAAATGACTGCCTATATGCCTTTGTACGAGCCCTAATCTCTCTTATATTTGTGGTCTTCCGGCGAAATGTAAGTTAGCGGCAGTAAAATTGTACTGTAGTCAGCCTCAAATGCTGGTTCTCTAAATTTCCTCGGTAGCGATTCACGAAAACAACGCCTCCTTTCCTCCAGAGACTCCGACCCGAGTTCCTGAAGCATTTCCGTAACACTCGCGTGATGATCGAACCTACCAGTAACAAATCTAGCAGCCCGCCTCTGAATTGCTTCTATGTGGTCCCTCAGTCCGACCTGATAGGGATCCCAAACGCTCGAGCGGTACTCAAGAATAGGTCGTATTAGTGTTTTATAAGCGGTCTCCTTTACAGATGAACCACATCTTCCCAAAATTCTACCAATGAACCGAAGACGACTACCCGCCTTCCCCACAACTGACATTACATGTTTGTCCCACTTCATATCGCTCTGCAGTGTTACGCCCAAATATTTAATCGACGTGACTGTATCAAGCGCTACACTCCTAATGGAGTACTCAAACATTACAGAATTCTTTTTCCTATTCATCTGCATTAATTTACATTTATCTACATTTAGAGTTAGATGCCATTCTTTACACCAATCACAAATCCTGTCCAAGTCATCTTGTATCCTCCTACAGTCACTCAACGACGACACCTTCCCGTACACTACAACATCATCAGCAAACAGCCGCACATTGCTATCCACCCTATCCAAAAGATCATTTATGTAGATAGAAAACAACAGCGGACCTACCACACTTCCCTGGGGCACTCCAGATGATACCCTCACCTCCGACGAACACTCACCATCGAGGACAAAGTACTGGTTTCTATTACTTAAGAAGTCTTCGAGCTACTCCCATATTTGACTAACCTAAGGACTTCACACACATCCATGTCCGAGAGAATTCGAACCTGCGACCTTAGCGGCCGCGCGGTTCGAGACTATAGCGCCTAGAACCGCTTGGCCACTCCGGCCGGCACGTTAATATAATAGTACAATGAACGAACTGAAGAATAACTAACTACACATCCCCATCAAGTAAGGATTCCAATATGTATTATATTCATAGATACTCGAATGTAGCTCTAGAAAAATGCATGACTTTTGTAAAGAAATATCGGGGATGACTTTCAATATTCAAAAAGTTTTCGGTTAATTTATCCACTGAACACAGACCAGATTTTCAATTATTATCTTCAAATCTCCTCTCAAATTGGAGATAAATAACTTGTTTTCGAGATGTTGTCTCTCATTAGTTTTACAGACAGTTTCTTGACGAATTCGTACTTGGGGTCACTTTTACTGCTTCTAAAGCAGAAACAGAGACTGCAGCTGTTCACTATACTGATGTTTATTATTGTATGAAACACTGATAGCAGCCAGCTCTACATTTTCTATTAGATAAGTAGTTTGCACATTTTTGGTCCGGTATGCTTCGTGCCCTTTCAAAGGATCTATCCCGACATTTGCCGGGTTTGAACCGTCATCCTCCCCTATGCGAGTCCAGTGTGATAACCACTGCGCCACCTCGCTCGGTGGTCCATTGTGTCTACTACATATTTGGTGCCACTGTAGAAGGATACAATTTCAGGTTTCCCCGTCACTTTGTCCAATCATTTTGAGGAATTCATACTAGTCAATAGTATTACTGCCTTGTTCTTTCTCGGTGCAACTGACAACAGAGTAATTTTGTCACCGAATCCATAAAGAGAAGAGCCAACAGTCCCATTCTTAGAAGGCAGGAATTCAGTTATAGTTTCTGGTTTATTCCTCTTCAATTTTTCTTGCTCTACTGTTGTCTAACCAGTGCTAAGGACAAAAACCAGCTCTCAGTGGTTACGGTTCCGTTGTATTTACTATTACCTGCACTAATAGAGGAACAGATTGCGTAAGACACAAAGTTTTCGTCTTCAATGCTAAGCCCAGCACCGTTTTAACACTTACTGTACGAGTATGTAGGCATTGTATTATTATGATATGCCGGAATATTTTAGACATATGATTTTTATTCCATATTTGGCAGGCTTTTTGGCAAAATAAACTTTGAAGCCACACCTGTTATGATTAGGTAAGAGCAGTTCACCTACGCAAGTATATTTTCCAAGACAGTACAGTTTTTGTTGATCACTATGAATTTGGAAAAAAATTCCGAAATTGGTGCTTATTTGTCTTCCTTCCTCCAAGTTTCTCTTCTTTCAGGATATTCAAATAGCAAACAGTCACATGACTTGGAATCGCTTAACTGGTGTTTCAGTAGAGAACAATGATAGCATATCTTCAAGCTAACTCTTCAGAGACAGAAATTAGCATTGAAAGCACCATAAGCGCTTTTTTCTACACAGATTATTAGATCTGTAGTTACTTTCATTTTCCTTTAGTCAAATTTCTTTGCAGTTCTAGTTTAACGTTCGTCCATTTCACAATTAGTTCTATGGTTCAAAGAGCAAACCTCTTTTATCTCAGAATTTCACGTAAATTTTTAATAGCGCTTCTTCTACCCATTCATCTCCAGATTGTGTTATTACGAGGTGCTTGTATAGCTTTAGTTGGTTTCCTTGATTCCCGACAAAATAAATTTTTCCTGTATAAGCAAAATTAACTGAAATATTGTTATTTGCTTGGTCACCTGTAGAGAAAAGTTAACACCTACAAGAGGGACTTATTCATCGGAAGAAGACCCGGAGGTTGCTCTTTTAGGAGAAATTAAAGGCTTATAATCAGAATCGTCAATAAATGAATCCCCTACATCTTGCTTCCTGTTTATGTACTTGTTCTCACACAATTGCAATTTTCTCTTCAAAATTTGGATCATCCCTTCTCAATACATCGATTCGTCTTCTTTTTTTGTGACTTCGGTGGAATCCACTCTATTCTTCCCACCCGTATAATATGTTACAAAAGTGTTAGGCATTGTAACTTAAAAGAAAGTGTAAAAGAAAAGGCAATTATTTGCAATAAGTTCTACTTACCAGAAGCAAGAGTATCACTTTTGAAAATAGGTGTCTAATAGATACGCAGCAAAACTTGCGTCACTGCAAATGTGTGTTTCACAGTCACTGTGATACGTCTACATCGACGTGATTACTCTGCGATTCACAATAAAGTGCCTGGCAGAGGGTTCAATGAACCACCTTCAAGCTTTCACTCTACAGTTCCACTCTCGAATTCGAGCTGGGGAAAAACGAACACTTCAATTTTTCTGTGCGAGCCCTGATCTCTCTTATTTTATCGTGCTGATCATTTGTCCCTATGTAGGTGAATGCCAACAGAATGTTTTCGCAATCGGAGGAGAAAACTGCTGATTGAAATTTCGTGAGAAGATCCCGTTGCAACGGAAAACGCCTTTGAATAAAGAACTATTACTTCACGTGTAGCCGTCACTACCAACAATGAGTCGCACCACAAGACAAAGAAATTGTTTGAAGCTACAGAGGCATTCCCTCCAATAGAGCAAACAGTATTGTCAATATAACAAAATAAATATGCTTATGGGTTCTTGAGGCACATACTTTCTTTTAAGGGTTAATATTAATTTTAATAAAGTTTCTCTCTTTGCCTCGCAGCCATGCCACTTCTTACATGATTAAAATTCGGCAGTCATAATAGACGGAAGAAACGTAGCAAGTCTACTGCGTCGACAAATGGTAGGTAGACCTTCAGGCACATTGCATAATCATTAACCACGAAAAGTGTATGGCGGAAGTAACTCAAGGGCGTAACTCAGCCACGATATCTGAGCAATGTGGACGAAACAGTTGAATAAACAAGTGCAAGTCACCAGTAGTCAGACGGCACTTCTTTTACATCTATATGCAGTAAGAAATCTATTTATGTGCTGTAACGGGAACAAGACGAAGGCTCCAGCACTTTATTGTACATTAACCGACTTCGATTGCTTTTTATTGCATTCTTTCCTATTTTTTATATTATGATTATGGTGCGTACAAAAACCATGAGTAAAGAGTAAACTGTTGCTCAAGTACTTCGTAATAGTATCTTCATTTGATTTAATAAATATGTTTGCGAAATGTGGTAGTGTCATGCCTGCCTCCGTACGAAAAAATAGTTGCAGCTTAGTGTGACACAAAAAAGAGTTTCAAAGAAGTGGTGTTTCACTTATTACGAATAATTTCTCTCAGATACTACTATTTTAGATTCATGTTAACATTACTGACTCTTGAAAATTATATATTTTCATCAGTTTTCAGGACAAAATGTTGAGATCTCGCACTGTTTTAGGTGGTCCACCACAAGTAGCCGTCTTGAGTTCTTTAATCCATGCAGTGTACAACACGGACTGTTCTTCCTACATCAACGATTACTGCAGTATGTGGACGTTGTGTAGCTGCATATACATTCTGGATCATTTGTAGAATCTGAAGCCACACGCGATCTACTTGAAAGGTTGGCCCCGACTTAACAATATGCAAACTTCGATGGGTAAATTCCATCTTTTTATATTTTCCAAGAGTTCAGATCGACGCATATCTAACGCTCGTATTTAATTATCAGTTAACAAGGGTCCTCACATTAACGCCAAAACTGTTATTAACTGCGATAAAGCGCTAATTCTTGTTTGGCCAGCCTCCCAATATCTATGGGTCTCACAATCCCTCTATCTGCTGACTCTCTACAACCGCTTAATTCGATATATACTGAACTGTGATTGATCAGGGTGCCACAATGGGTGAATGGATAAAGTGAAGGAATTCAGCTTCAGTTTAGATGTATTCTTTGTTTTTTCTTACTATGAGCTCAATTCCTGAAAATGCTTTCTTCATCGAAGTCCATGAAATACCATAACTTACTATGACGCAAGTACTAGCGGATAAATTCTTACTTAAAAGAATGTTCCATTCAGATCATTCTATTCTCACTAAACGGGGTATTCTCCACTTGATTTATTGGAATATTCTTCAGAACGCCAGTCCCCATGCCTTGGCAATCAAACACAGAAACAGGGACAACATCTCTATAAAAATTTGCAGAGTAAGAATTCTTCGTTTCTGTATGTACAGTTACTCAGTCCTGTACGATGTACATACAGATATAGATGGCGTACCGATAACGGAATGTTCGCAATTCTATTTTTATATAAATCTTCAAACGTACGGGAAAAGGCCGGAATGTGTACTTATTTACCCAAGAACTTACAAAATAGCGGAGGAGGGAACTTGGGACTGCACACTTCCCTCTCCAGGAATACTTGTCCCCAAAATGCCTTAGTTAGCAAACGAAACTTCATCCTTTTTTTTGCTACAGATAACAATGTTATCCCTACTAATTGTAAATAAATAATATTGTTGTGATAGAAATTGTGCTGAAATCTGAAATCGAAATATATTGCTCTCAGCTATATGTTGTTGTGGTCTTCAGTCCTGAGACTGGTTTGATGCAGCTCTCCATGCTACTCTATCTTGTGCAAGCTTCTTCATCTCCCAGTACCTACTGCAACCTACATCCTTCTGAATCTGCTTAGTGTAGTCATCTCTTGGTCTCCCTCTACGATTGTTACCCTCCATCCTGCCCTCTAATACTAAATTGGTGATCCCTTAATGCCTCAGAACATGTCCACCCAACCGATCCCTTCTTCTGGTCAAGTTTTGCCACAAACTTCTCCCCAATCCTATTCCTCATTAGTTATGTGATCTACCCATCTAATCTTCAGCATTCTTCTGTAGCACCACATTTCGAAAGCTTCTATTCTCTTCTTGTCCAAACTAGTTATCGTCCATGTTTCACTTCCATACATGGCTACGCTCCATACAAATACTTTCAGAAACGACTTCCTGACACTTAAATCTATACTCGATGTTAACAAATTTCTCTTCTTCAGAAACGCTTTCCTTGCCATTGCCAGTCTATATTTTATATCCTCTCTACTTCGACCATCATCAGTTATTTTGCTCCCCATATAGCAAAACTCCTTTACTACTTTAAGCGTCTCATTTCCTAATCTAATTCCCTCAGCATCACCCGACTTTATTCGACTACTTTTCATTATCCTCGTTTTGCTTTTGTTGATGTTCATCTTATATCCTCCTTTCAAGACACTATTCATTCCGTTCAACTGCTCTTCCAAGTCCTTTGCTGTCTCTGACAGAATTACGATGTCATCGGCGAACCTCAACATTTTTAATTCTTCGCCATGGATTTTAATACCTAGTCCGAATTTTTATTTTGTTTCCTTCACTGCTTGTTCAATATACAGATTGAATAACATCGGGGAGAGACTACAACCCTGTCTCACTCCCTTCCGAACCACTGCTTCCCTTTCATGTCCCTCGACCCTTATAACTGCCATCTGGTTTCTGTACAAATTGTAAATAGCCTTTCGCTCCCTGTATTTTATCCCTGCTACCTTCAGAATTTGAAAGCGGGTATTCCAATCAACATTGTAAAAAGCTTTCTCCAAGTCTACAAATGCTAGAAACGTAGGTTTGCCCTTCCTTAATCTAGCTTCTAAGATAAGTCGTAGGGTCAGTATTGCCTCACGTGTTCCAACATTTCTACGGAATCCAAACCGATCTTCCCCAAGTTCGGCTTCTACTAGTTTCTCCATTCGCCTGTAAAGAATTCGCGTTAGTATTTTGCTGCTGTGACTTATTAAACTGATAGTTCGGTAATTTTCACATCTGTCAACACCTGCTTTCTTTGGGATTGGGATTATTATATTCTTCTTGAAGCCTGAGGGTATTTCGCCTGTTTCATACATCTTGCTCACCAGATGGTAGAGTTTTGTCAGGACTGGCTCTCCCAAGGCCGTCAGTAGTTCCAATGGAATGTTGTCTACTCCGGGGGCCTTGTTTCGACTCAGGTCTTTCAGTGCTCTGTCAAACTCTTCACGCAGTATCGTATCTCCCATTTCATCTTCATCTACGTCCTCTTCCATTTCCATAATATTGTCCTCAAGTACATTGCCCTTGTATAGACCCTCTATATACTCCTTCCACTTTTCTGCTTTCCCTTCTTTGCTTAGAACTGGGTTTCCATCTGATCTCTTGATGTTCATACAAGTGGTTCTCTTATCTCCAAAGGTCTCTTTAATTTTCCTGTAGGCAGTATCTATCTTACCCCTAATGAGATAAGCCTCTAGCCATCCCTTCTTAGCCATTTTGCACTTCCTGTCGATCTCATTTTTGAGACGTCTGTATTCCTTTTTGCCTGCTTCATTAACTGCATTTTTATATTTTCTCCTTTCATCAGTTAAATTCAATATTTCTTCTGTTACCCAAGGATTTCTACTAGCCTTTGTCGTTTTGCCTACTTGATCCTCTGCTGCCTTCACTACTTCATCCCTCAAAGCTACCCATTCTTCTTGTACCGTATTTCTTTCCCCCATTCCTGTCAATTGCTCCCTTATGCCCTCCCTGAAACTCTGAACAACCTGTTGTTCTTTTTTTTATCCAGGTCCCATCTCCTTAAATTCCCACCTTTTTGCAGTTTCCTTAATTTTAATCTACAGGTTTTAACCAATAGATTGTGGTCAGAGTCCACATCTGCCCCTGGAAATGTCTTAAAATTTAAAACCTGGTTCCTAAATCTCTGTCTTACAATTATATAATCTATCTGAAACCTGTCAGTATCTCCAGGCTTCTTCAATGTATACAGCCTTCTTCTCAGTTATATAGAGCAAGTAAATTTAACTTTACCCTCGAGTATCAGTATGATCAAATCCTGTCGCAAGGTACACATTCATCAATGCTGCAACTTTAATGACGTAGATTTAACTTCAGTCTTCGTGTCTTTAAAGGAATTTTTTGTGTTCTATTCGTAATGATTCTGTGAAATAAGAGTAGGCGATCTTACATCGTTTCAGCGTAGTTATTATGCGGCGAATCTGAAATGAGCTGTAGCAGCATATCAGTTTTGGGCACTTGCAATTAATTGAGAGTTTGTTTGAGCATTTAAAGGCAGAGGGAAGGCCGAAAGTGTGCTAGGGAGAGTCATTTCGTGGATTTTAAAGTGTAGATGTTGGTTGTACTTATAATTAAAATTTTAGTTAAATAATGATTTATCCAAGAGAGCATCGACCGTGGTGCAGGTTCGATCTACCCAGTTGTCCTGCACACGGTAGTACATGAAATATTAGATTATTCAAATTAAATAATTGATACGTACTTTAACATAAATCCATTGATCAGTATAAGTGCTCCCAATTATTTGCAACAAGAGTCTTTATCTATCTCGTCCACAGGCGGACATGAAATTTGTTATTCACAAAGTTATTACAATGGCCGTCGTAGTACATCTACATCTACATCCATACTCCGCAAGCCACCTGACGGTGTGTGGCGGAGGGTACCCTGAGTACCTCTATCGGTTCTCCCTTCTATTCCAGTCTCGAATTGTACGTGGAAAGAAGGATTGTCGGTATGCTTCTGTGTGGGCTCTAATCTCTCTGATTTTATCCTCATGGTCTCTTCGTGAGATATACGTAGGAGGGAGCAATATACTGCTTGACTCTTCGGTGAAGGTATGTTCTCGAAACTTTAACAAAAGCCCGTACCGAGCTACTGAGCGTCTCTCCTGCAGAGTCTTCCACTGGAGTTTATCTATCATCTCCGTAACGCTTTCGCAATTACTAAATGATCCTGTAACGAAGCGCGCTGCTCTCCGTTGGATCTTCTCTATCTCTTCTATCAACCCTACCTGGTGCGGATCCCACACTGCTGAGCAGTATTCAAGCATTGGGCGAACAAGCGTACTGTAACCTACTTCCTTTGTTGTCGGATTGCATTTCCTTAGGATTCTTCCAATGAATCTCAGTGTGGCATCTGCTTTACCGACGATCAACTTTATATGATCATTCCATTTTAAATCACTCCTAATGAGTACTCCCAGATAATTTATGGAATTAACTGCTTCCAGTTGCTGACCTGCTATTTTGTAGCTAAATGATAAGGGACCTATCTTTCTATGTATTCGCATCACACTACACTTGTCTACATTGAGATTCAATTGCCATTCCGTGCACCATGCGTCAATTCGCTGCAGATCCTCCTGCATTTCAGTACAATTTTCCATTGTTGCAACCTCTCGATACACCACAGCATCATCTGCAAAAAGCCTCAGTGAGCTTCCGATGTCATCCACCAGGTCATTTATGTATATTGTGAATAGCAACGGTCCTATGACACTACCCTGCGGCACACCTGAAATCACTCTTACTTCGGAAGACTTCTCTCCATTGAGAATGACATGCTGCGTTCTGTTATCTAGGAACTCCTCAATCCAATCACACAATTGATCTGATAGTCCGTATGCTCTTACTTTGCTCATTAAACGACTGTGGGGAACTGTGTCAAACGCCTTGCGGAAGTCAAGAAACACGGCATCTACCTGTGAACCCGTGTCTAAGGCCCTCTGAGTCTCGTGGACGAATAGCGCGAGCTGGGTTTCACACGACCGTCTTTTTCGAAACCCATGCTGATTCCTACAGAGTAGATTTCTAGTCTCCAGAAAAGACATTATACTCGAACATAATACGTGTTACAAAATTCTACAACTGATCGACGTTAGAGATGTAGGTCTATAGTTCTGGACATCTGTTCGATGTCCCTTCTTGAAAACGGGGATGACCTGTGCCCTTTTCCAATCCTTTGGAACGCTTCGCTCTTCTAGAGACCTACGGTACACCGCTGCAAGAAGGGGGGCAAGTTCCTTCGCGTACTCTGTGTAAAATCGAACTGGTATTCCATCAGGACCAGCGGCCTTTCCTCTTTTGAGCGATTTTAATTGTTTCTCTATCCCTCTGTCGTCTACTTCGATATCTACCATTTTGTCAACTGTGCGACAATCTAGAGAAGGAAGCTCAGTGCAGTCTTCCTCTGTGAAACAGCTTTGGAAGAAGACATTTAGTAATTCGGCCTTTAGTCTGTCATCCTCTGTTTCAGTACCATTTTGGTCACAGAGTGTCTGGACATTTTGTTTTGATCCACCTACCGCTTTGACATAGGACCAAAATTTCTTAGGATTTTCTGCCAAGTCAGTACATAGAACTTTACTTTCGAATTCATTGAAAGCCTCTCGCATAGCCCTCCTCACACTGCATTTCGCTTTGCGTAATTTTTGTTTGTCTGCAAGGCTTTGGCTATGTTTATGTTTGCTGTGAAGTTCCCTTTGCTTCCGCAGCAGTTTTCTAACTCGGTTGTTGTACCACGGTGGCTCTTTCCCATCTCTTACGATCTTGCTTGGCACATACTCATCTAACGCATATTGTACCATGGTTTTGAACTTTGTCCACTGATCCTCAACACTATCTGCACTTGAGACAAAACTTTTGTGTTGAGCCGTCAGGTACTCTATAATCTGCTTTGTGTCACTTTTGCTAAACAGAAAAATCTTCCTACCTTTTTTAATATTTCTATTTACGGCTGAAATCATCGATGCAGTAACCGCTTTATGATCGCTGATTCCTTGTTCTGCATTAACTGACTCAAATAGTTCGGGTCTGTTTGTCACCAGAAGGTCTAATATGTTATCGCCACGAGTCGGTTTTCTGTTTAACTGCTCAAGGTAGTTTTCAGATAAAGGACTTAAAAATATTTCACTGGATTCTTTGTCCCTGCCACCCGTTATGAACGTTTGAGTCTCCCAGTCTATATCCGGCAAATTAAAATCTCCACCCAGAACTATAACATGGTGGGGAAATCTACTCGAAATATTTTCCAAATTATTCTTCAGGTGCTGAGCCACAACAGCTGCTGAGCCCGGGGGCCTATAGAGACATCCAATTACCATGTCTGAGCCTGCTTTAACCGTGACCTTCACCCAAATCATTTCACAATTCGAATCTCCGTCAATTTCCTTCGATACTATTGCACTTCTTATCGCTATAAACACTCCTCCCCCTGCACTGTCCAGCCTACCTCTGCGGTATAAATTCCAATCCGAGTTTAGGATTTCATTACTGTTTATGTCTGGTTTCAGCCAACTTTCTGTTCCTAGTACTATATGGGCGTTGTGACCGTTTATTAATGAGAGCAGTTCTGGGACCTTTGTATAGACGCTCCTGCAGTTTACTATTAGCACATTAATATTGTTATTCCTTGTTGCATTTTGCCTACTCCTGCCTTTCCGCGTCTCAGGAGGCGTCTTGTCGTGCCTAGGGAGGGAATTCTCTAACCTAAAAAAACCCCATGTGCACTCCACACGTACTCCGCTACCCTCGTAGCCGCTTCCAGCGTGTATTGGACGCCTGACCTATTCAGGGGGACCCTACATTTCTCCACCCGATAGCGGAGGTCGAGAAATTTGCACCCCAGCTCTCCGCAGAATCGTCTGAGCCTCTGGTTTAAGCCTTCCACTCGGCTCCAAACCAGAGGACCGCGATCGGTTCTGGGAACGATACTACAAATAGTTAGCTCTGATTCCACCCCGTGAGCGAGGCTTTCCGCCTTCACCAACTCCGCCAACCGCCTGTACGAACTGAGGATGACCTCTGAACCCAGACGGCAGGAGTCATTGGTGCCGACATGAGCAACAATTTGCAGTCGGGTGCATCCATTGCTCTCTATCGCCGCCGGTAGGGCCTCCTCCACATCTCGGATGAGACCCCCCGGCAAGCAGACAGAGTGAACACTGGCCTTCTTCCCCGACCTTTCCGCTATTTCCCTAACGTTGGAGCTCCCAATAACTAATAAACCCCTCCCCCAGTGTGCCTGCTCGGACCTTGCTGAAGGAGCGGCCACATGTCCACTCACAGGCAGAGCGGGCGATGCCACACGGCCAGCCTCCACATTGACCCTCCGCCTCGTGCGCCGCGAACGCCGCTGAACCCGCCACTCCCCTTGGGGAGAGGGTGGCCCAACCGCGCCCGGTACCCGCGAAGATGTCTCGACAGCAGGGACAGTGGGTGAAGCATGTAACACCTGGTGTGTGCCATGCGACGCACCAGACTCCCCACTGCCGCTACACTCCGAGGCAGCAGCCTGAAGACGGCTGACCGCGGCCATCAACACTTTCAGCTGTTCGCGAAGAGTGGCCAGCTCCTCCTGCGTCCGTACACAGCAGCCACACATCCTATCCATCCTAAGAAATCAATTTACTATAGATTGTTAATCAACTTTTAACTAGACTGCTAATTCACTAAAGGCGGTTGATTATTGACTAAACTGTGATTGCTAACCACTTCTTGTAGAAAACAAGGCAAATAGCACTACCTGTCTCTGGACTGTATTCAAAACAAACACTAGCACTACTAGCACTATGGCTGACTAAAGGGACTCTCTCTGACTGTATTCAAAACAAACACGAGATCTATGGAACACTTAATAGCACTCGACTATTAAAGCTTCCTAAAAGCAAAAACACGCAGAAGAAGAAGTGATAAGTAAGAAAAATACAGTTAATACTTAAATTAAGGTAGCTCGCTGCACAGCAGACGTGAAGCAGACGGATCAAGTAATCTACAGGTCTTTACAGATTCATGACTCGGAAAAACAATATATCACAAGTGTCTCTGTTTCAGTTAAATTTGGATACATGGAGTAAAAAGTTTTCAGTCCGTCAGAGTGCGCGTAGCGTTGGCGCACCCGATTCGGCGCTCTCGTGCAGCGTAATATCGTATCATTTAAAATTGTTTTCAAGTTTGTAATAAAATGCAGAGTCTGATTCTTCCCTTTAAATCACACACGAGGGTGGCGAAAAGGATAGCATAAGATGCAGAACAACAATTGATTCTAATTTAATTTCGCACGTCGTATAGCAAGAGAAGTTCAATTCCAAGACGGCTTATATCAGCTACAAGCTGGCAACGCAGTCGACTTACTGAGGAGGAGATTCCAAAGCTTCTTCAGATATTTCTTATCCAGCTTACGATCACATTTATTAGAGCTATTAAACTGCAGGGATGTAGTCTGCCACGTTTCACCCTCTGTGCCACATACCCAACACTTCTCGGAGCCTTTCTATGTACACTACTGGCCATTAAAATTGCTACACCACGAAGATGACGTGCTACAGACGCGAAATTTAACCGACAGGAAGAGGATGCTGTGATATGCAAATTATTAGCTTTTCAGAGCATTCACACAAGGTTGGTGCCGGTGGTGACACCTACAACGTGCTGGCATGAGGAAAGTTTGCAACCGATTTCTCATATACAAACAGCAGGTGACTGGCATTGCCTGGCGAAACGTTCTTGCGATGCCTCGTGTAAGGAGGAGAAATGCGTACCATCACGTTTCCGACTTTGATAAACGTCGGGTTGTAGCCTATCGCGATTGCGGTTTATCGTATTGCGACATAGCTGCTCGCGTTGGTCGAGATCCAATGACTGTTAGCAGAATATGGAATCTTTGGGTTCAGGAGGGTAATACGGAACGCCTCGCATCACTAGCAGTCGAGATGACAGGCATCTTATCCGCATGCTTGTAACGGATCGTGCTGCCACATCTCGATCCCTGAGTCAACAGATGGGGACGTTTGCAAGACAACAACCATCAACACGAACAGTTCGACGACGTTTGCAGCAGCATGGACTATCAACTCTGAGACCATGGCTGCGGTTACCCTTGACGCTGCATGACCGACAGGAGCGCCTGTGATGGCGCAACGTCATTTTTTTCGGATGAATCCAGGTTCTGTTTACAGCATCATGATGGTCGCATCCGGGTTTGGCGACATCGCGGTGAACGCACATTGGAAGCGTGTATTTGTCATAGCCATGCTGGCGTGTCACCTGGCGTGATGGTATGGGGTGCTATTGGTAACACGGCTCGATCAGCTCTTGTTCGCATCGAGGGCACTTTGAACAGTAGACGTTACATTTCAGATGTGTTTATTCGATCCCCACGAAACCCTACATTTCAGCAGGATAATGCACGATCGCATGTTGCAGGTCCTGTACGGGCCTTTCTGGATACAGAAAGTGTTCGACTGCTGCCCTGGCGAGCACATTGTCCAGATCTATCACCAACTGAAAACGTCTGGTCAATGGTGGCCGAGCAACTGGCTCGTCACAATACGCCAGTCACTACTCTTGATGAACTGTGGTATCGTGTTGTTGCTGCATGGGCAGCTGTACCTGTACTCGCCATCCAAGCTCTGTTGGAATCAATGCCTAGGCGTATCAAGGTCATTATTCTGGGTATTGATTTCTCAGGATCTATTCACCCAAACTGCATGAAAATGTAATGACATGTCAGTTCTAGTATAATATATTTGTCCAATTAATACCCGTTTATCATCATTTCTTTTTGGTGTAGAAGTTTTAATGACCAGTAGTGTAGTAACGTCGAGAGATTTAGATGGCTAGGCCATGTACGACAAGGTGGCTGAATGTTCGCCAAACAAGGAACCTATGCATGCAGCTTTGTAAACTCGGTTGTTGTTGTCATCATGAAAAACTGGAACGTCTAGAGCGTAATCCTGAACATCTAGAAAAAAGGGAAACACTTCGTACCGAGAATGTTGAACTGCACATCATGATACGTCTTCACAGTAACGTGTATTAGCGGGCATAGTTGATGGAACGAAAAGTACCACCAAAACAGCACAGAAGTACCTCCGGCCTCAGCTACACACTCCATATATTGCTAGTTAAGCGCATCACTTCAAGAGAGCCAAAATCTCAACTTGCTGGACAGCACAACACGCCTCCAGCCAGCTATTGTCTAGTTTCTGTGTTGCTGGGCCCTATGCAGAGGGGCTGCCTGTTTGCCGCTGAGGAAATAGCCTTGGAACCGATATGCACTTCCAAACACGATAGCTCATTTTTGTTTATTCTGTCACATCTCCAAACCGATCCATTTTACTGCACATTTTACGGGCTCATACAAACCACTCCACTACCATGAAGCTGGGCCGCATGTCCTCCTGGTACCAGTTTTAAAACATCTGTGGAGTTCCAAAGGGTCCACTTTTTTTTCCATTTTAATTTGTCTAGTGACCTAACATCTATCGCACGTCGCCTGCTCTTTGTAGTCCATGGTACAGCTTTTTACATCGAGACAGCTCTCCTTAATATTTTGTGGCACAATATCCTCGGACATTTCCATGACTAGTCTGTGGAGACTTTCTATCTTTATATAGCGTTTAACTACCCACGTTATTTTAATTATTTAATCTATGACTTCGGAGTAGTTATTAAAATCCATGGAGAAGAAATAAAACTTTGAGGTTCGCCGATGACATTGTAATTCTGTCAGAGACAGCAAAGGACCTGGAAGAGCAGCTTAATGGAATTGACAGTGTCTTGAAAGGAGGATAAAAGAAGAACAACAACAAAGCAAAAAGAAGATAATGGAATGTAATCGAATTAAGTCGGGTGATGCTGAGGGAATTAGATTAGGGAATGAGACACTTAAAGTAGTAAAGGAATTTTGCTATTAGGGGAGCAAAATAACTGATGATGGTAAAAGTAGAGATTACATAAAATGTAGACTGGCAATGCAAAGGAAAGCGTTTCTAAAGAAGAGAAATTTGTTAACATCGAGTATAGATTTAAGTGTCAGGAACTCGTTTCTGAAAGTATTTTTATGGATTATAGCCATGTATGGAAGTGAAGCATGGACGATAGATAGTTTGGACAAGAAGAGAATAGAAGCTTTTGAAATGTGGTGCTACAGAAGAATGCTGAACATTAGATAGGCAGATGACATAACTAATGAGAAGGTACTGAATAGAATTGGGGAGAAGAGGAGTGGCAAAACTTGACCAGAAGAAGGGATCGGTTGGTAAGACATGTTCTGAGGCATCAAGGGATCACAAATTTAATATTTGATGGCAGCGTGGAGGGTAAAAATCGTAGAGGGAGACCAAGAGATGAATACACTAAACAGATTCATAAGGATGTAGGTTGCAGTAGGTACTGGGAAATGAAGAAGCTTGCACAGGATAGAGTAGCATGGAGAGCTGCATCAAATCAGTCTCAGGACTGAAGACCACAACAACAACAAATCGATGAAGTCCTCTCTGACAGCTTTGACCATTTTCACTGCGACTATTTTCTTCCATAGGTGTTAACAATTTAACGTCAATAGTAAGAGTTCCTGTTCACCATTTGTTGTTAATGGAAGACTTCTCCATCTTTCGTTCCCCCTCTCACCTTCCAGCAACAAAACGTCCGTTAGAGTTAGCTACTACACGTTTGGAGGAATGGGGGTATAAAAGTGATTTCATTTTTACAACTGAGAAGTTGCTCGGGTATTACATTTTCTAGGTTGTTCTATTTTAAAGAAACAGCAAGGCCACTGGGCCTCACAACTGATATTAAGCTTTTCATATTGCCCGACCTTAGGGTTCTAAAAGCGTGGTCTCTACAAGCACGTTGTGCATCATTTATAGTTCATCGGGAGCAGACTCTTCCTTTCTGCTGCAATTTTACAGAGCCTTCCCGCTATCTAGATTTGATCATGTGTGCGTAGAGTATCGATCCACACAACATGCACCAAGAGGAAATTAGGTTGCCCACCGGAGCCTTTAGCACCACACCTTCACTGAGACGGGGCGGTGTCTGGGGAAACGCTACACAAAATCAGACGGCGGCTGCTCATGGTGCGGCAAGGCAGAGAAACCTCACCCACAGTGCAGTAACCAGCAAACCACACTGCTGCTCGCCCACCAATGGATAATCGACTGTGATCAACGAGACGTTTTGGGAGATGGATGTACCTGATTTTAAGTTTCTACGTCAAGTTCAGAGCAGAGCGTTGACTCCTAATGAGGATCTGCTTACCAGAAAATCTACCAGTCGGGCTTCTCAGCCCATAAATTAACACTATTTTGAATACATTTTATATGAACGACTTTTGAGATATAAATACTTTTAAAATAATGTTATTTATTTAAAGTTTACATTTTTAAATACATAATTCTATACATTTGCTGGTGGCTTTTATTCTTATTGCAAATTTTTGCCGTGTCTACAGACAATAGCAGAATGTTCCGAGCACACAGGTGGTGCGCTTACAACATGTAATTTTTTTTCTGTCTTTCTTCTCGATACAATATGTTCATATTCCCCTTGTCTGAGCTGGTGGTTTCACTTCCCTTCCTGGTGGTGCTAAGGATCAATTGACTTCTGTACCCCTGCTAGTCGCTTTCCCAAATGACGATGAAAGTCCAACGTCTCATTTGTTATCGGTACCCAGCATAATCCAAATTATGTAAACATTCCATACACTTACATCGATCATGTTGAAGAAAACCACCAATGGCCAGCGCCTCGTTTTTTCTCTTCACACTGTAGCATCGACTTCTTTACTCGTGATGACGGCACCGTTGGTCGATCATGAAGAGAGATAATGACGGTAACAACTTTGTTTTTCATAGGTACATAAGAGGCTGTCATCACATATGCTTGAAAATCAAATAATGCAGAGTACATTTCGCATTCTTTAGGTATAATAAAGTCGGCAGGCACTTCACCTTTATTTTCTCCGATAGTACCAACTATTGTCAGATCTTTTGACGACAAACAATGAAGTAAATCAAGAAATGTAAAACATTGTCACAGGTGATATTGCATTCAAACTTTTCATCCTCCTTGCCCACAAATACACTTTCATCCTCCAGCAGTGTCTTGTTGCACTGTCACAAACTGCCTAGAACATTATTCTGTTTCTACCAGGTTCTGAGGATATCTAAATGTTAGCAACTGTTCATCCACGGTCATGCACCACCCTGTAATGTATGCATCCTATGGGTAATTTCCCAGATCTCAAAAACTTCTCTGATTGGTTCGAATTTGTCACTTGACCTACGTTCACGTCAGGCTGCTTCAGCTCCTTCACAACAGGACGGAAGCGGTTGAGAAATTGCAAGCCACTCTCACTTCTGATTCGGTGTTATGCCGCTTCATGTTCTTAGGAAAGATGATCTTTATTACGATTTGACTTCATACATCATTATGAAATGGTGGGCAGTAGTTAATGCTCTTGTTTGCGTCCTGTAAGGAAGGAATAATGGTAAGCTTTAGCTGTGTTCAAAGGAATGGAGTGCCGATTTTAACGACTGCGGTAAAAGCACGGTGACTGTGGGCCGAGGGAAGCGCGTTTTTTCTGCGGATCCTGGACGGAAACATTTCCAAATGGCTGAGTTCTGCGGTCTCATTGTGCAGACACGTTGGTTGCCGCGGGTCGGTCGACATCCGCATCCAGGTAGACTGACCAGCGCCGAGAAGTCGCCGCTGCAAGGGCCAGCGCATTGTAGACCGGCAGTAAAGCAGAGGATGGGCCCTTGTTAGGTGGGAAGCCGACGAGACGACTGTGAGCGTTCTGCGAATTCCTGTGGGACAGGTCACTAGCGCCCAGACGTCCAGACTCAGCTACAAAAAAATATTTGTGAAAGTACGAGATTTTAGCGAGTTTATGGTTACTCTTTGGAAGCTTCAAAATTGACGCAACAGGAGAGATAACAAGCTTTTTATGGAGGGCTGCGGTTCCATCCTGGTCATGTTGTTAGCAAAAGACAATACATAAATGAGTGGAAAAGAGGCTGTGGAGCTGAATCCTTTCTTTCTTTTTTCCCAATTGACTTTAAAGTCTCTGATTGGTCAAAGCGGTGTATGCACAGAAAAGGGCACTCTCCCAGCTTCGAATTCCGCGCTCCACCCCGTGATTGGCTTGCGCTAAAGTGGGGGAAGCCTAAGATGTAAATGGGTTTTTGCTACCAACCTGAGGAGGAAAGTGGACAGAAAGCAAAGTTCACTCTTGTACTGGCACTTAGCTAGTAAATAACTGCAGGGCTCTACCAAAACGGTGAGACTTGTCTCCTTTGCTAGTGTGCTACTTAGAGCCTGTGCCAGTCACCTTCTGTACCATCAGAGGTACTGCTTCCAGGATCACACACACGAGTGATGCAAGGGTGTACTTATTTGTCTTGAGTTGGCAGTCCAAACATTTGACATATTGCGTCATGCATACTCGTGGCATGGAGTCAAATTCGTTTGGCAGACCAGCAAACGGGTCCACATGCACACTGGAATCCACCTGGGTTTCAGAGGCTCATAGGGAAGTACCTGCATTCCAAATTAACCGAACGCAAGACCATGTACTTGCATTCTTCAGGCGCGCGCCATTAATAACAGATTGCTGCCGCCGACGATTTCAGTCCCTACACGCATTATGATGTGCCGCCCTGACCAGCAGGAGGGTAAAGTATTCGCTGCTATGGCGTACGGCTTCATCATATGTTTATCTACACACTGTTTTTTCGAACCATATTTTTCTTCTTTTGGAAGAGTATAGATGCTTCATGGTGCGTAGTTTTTGTGCCATAACCCGAATTCATGTGTATGAAGTCAGATTAGTGTTCCGGTTAGTGTCGTGTGTCGATTCCCAGATGATCACTTTGTCCACCATAGACCCCATGTTAGTGAAGGCGTTTGTCCAATAAAAATGTTTGTGTGATGTTTCTGTAGTCATTTTTGTTGTCTTGTGATATTAAAGTTGAATAAAACCATCGTCATTTAGATCACAACTTATCCCTGTGTCCTGATTAACAGTACCTTGACATTTTTATTTAAGTCCTGATTTCAAAAGAAAGTAGTTAGCTTACATGGTTACGAGACATAGTTTCATTGAACAGTGGTCGGTCACTCTAAACACCCCAAAGCTGACTGATGTCGTCATTTCCTGACTTGTAAACTCCAGTCTGGATCAGAAGACTAAGAAAATTTTTCATTTCATGCATATCTTTACACACAAAAAAAGTTTTCCATCACACCGGTTCCCAGAACTCCTGAAGATGGACGTTGCCTGTGGATATTGTATCACGGACACAGTTCCTTCAACTGTTCAGATATGTCACTAAACCCGCCCAAAGATGTAAAAACCATGCATGATCAGCACTTGTTGGAGGAGGTCCGACAGCAGATCAGCTCCAGTCATTCCACCAGGAAGGAGGTACACGGCTGGTGTTGTCTGTATTTCAACCATGCCTAGAAGGTCAGTACTGCAGTTCGATTGCGTCCGCATTGCTACTTTGTGCCAGGAAGGGCTCTCAACAAGGGAAGTGTCCAGGCGTCTTGGAGTGAGCCAAAGCGATGTTGTTCGGACATGGAGGAGATACAGAGGGACAGGAACTGTCAATGATATACCTCGCTCAGGCCGTCCAAAGTTTACTACTGCAGTTGATGACCGCTACCTACGGTTTATGACTCTGAGAAACCCTGGCAGAAACGCTATCATGTTGAATAATGCTTTTTTGCAGCCGCAGAACGTCGTGTTACGACTCAGACTGTTCACAATAGGCTGCATAATGCGCAACTTCACTCCCGACGTCCATGGCGAGCTCCATCTTTGCAACCACGACACCATGCAGCGCGGTACAGATGGGCCCAACAACATCCCGCATGGACCGCTCAGGTTTGGCACAAATTCCTCTTCACTGATGAGTGTCGCATATGCCTTCAATCAGACAATCGTCGGAGATGTGTTTGGAGCAACCCGGTCTGGCTAAACGCCTTTGACACACTGCCCAGCGAGTGCAGCAAGGTGAAGTTTATCTGACCGATAGTGCAATCCTATCGGCAGTATATTGGCGAGGCATTCGCCTTCATGGACGACAATTCGCGCCCCAATCGTGCTCATCTTGTGAATGAGTTCCTTCAGGATAACGACATCGCTCGAATAGAGTGGCCAGCATGTTCTCCTGACATTAACCCTATCAAACATGCCTGGTGTTGATTGGAAAGTGCTGTTTATGGAGGACGTGACTCACCAACCACTCTGAGGGATATACGGCAAATGGCCATTGAGAAGTGGGACAATCTGGACCAACAGCGCCTTGATGAACTTGTGAATAGTATGCCACGACGAATACAGGGATGCATCAATGCAAGAGGACTTGCTATGGCTATTAGAGGTACATGTGTGTTCAGCTGTTTGGACCACCACCTCTGAAGGTCTCACTGTATGGTGATACAACATGCAATGTGCAGTTCTCATGAGCAAAAAAAAAAGGCGGAAATGATGTTTATGTTGATTTCTATGCCAATTTTCAGTACAGGTGCCAGAACTCTCGGGACTGAAGTGATAGTGTACTAACATGACCAGATATCGAGACAAACATATTCAGCCGTGGATGGCTCATGTTATGCGTTGGATTAAACCTTGATTGCTATTCTGTGTTTAGTCTCCCGCGGTTATCGCGATTATGCTGTTATCCTCTCTCTGCGAGAGTGGCAGCAGCGGTGTGCATCGATATTCGCACCTTGTACTATCTATGGCCTACCGCTTATAGTTTCCCGCTGCGCTGTGTGCGAGCAGTTGGTCGGTTAGCGTGGAGCAGCGAGGAAATCGCGGCGCATAGTTTGTCGAGGCTGCTGGAGGCGTCCTCGCTTAGGCGGAGTGTGTGGTGCTGTTCCTGTTGCTGCGAGGTCCGTGGCTCACCTATCCTGGACACAAAAGTTGAGTTTTGACTTAATCTACCAGCAAGTCACGACTGTTCACAATGTGTCGTTTGGATTTCGTAGTCGGCTGTTGGGACATCTGCGGGCAACAATGTGTGTTTTCAAGTTGGCAAATTTTAGCCTCCCTGTGTTTGACTGTACTTGGTTATTTTGAATTGAAGTGCACCGCGGACTCTTCTGCCTTGTGGCCGTTAAAGTTCCGGTAACCTGCCCTGGCCGTTGACGTAATTTCAGGAAGTGTATTTTCCTCGTCGTGTTCTCGCTGTCAATACCTTCCACGTTGTTCCATTGAACTCTCTGTTGTGTGCTGGTCGGGTAGAGGACAAGTTATCTTGTCGGTGGGTCCGTTGACCGTATGTCGATTGGGGTGTTTGAATTCCAGACTGACACTCGGAAACTTCTGAGCGCCGTTGGATGTACTGCCTTTTTATTTATTTGTTCCTGTTGTTTGTATTTGTATGGTTTTTTTGCCCTTAAGGCATAAGATTATTTGGGCCTTTAGCTTAATTTAAAGATCTGTTTTAAGGTAATGCCTTGGCCTTTTAAAATTCATTTTGCTTTGAGTCTTAAGTGATGGGCCTTCAGCCGATTTTTAAATTAAAGTTGTTTTGCTCTTAAAGTGTCAGATTGTTTGGGCCTTAAGCCTAATTGAAAGAACTGATTTAAAATAAGTCCTTCTGACTTTTAAATTTCTGATTTTGGTTTGAGTCTTAAGTTATTGGCTTTCAGCTAATTTTAAATTAAAGTGGTCTAGCGCAATCAGCCTGTAAATTAATGCTGTGTTTTTTTTTAATTTTCTTGGTCTTGTAATGTTTGGTCAAGTAAATAAAGTTGTATGTTCGAATGTAACCGACAGCTGCTTATTTTGGCCCTTTTCAACAGTTTAAACTACCTGTACTGTCCTGTGAGTTTAGCATGGCGTCTCACATATCTCTCAGAGATGTTCATAGAATATTAAAGGCTCGTCTTCTCACAAATACACAAGAAAATTAGTCAGTCTTCCTGATACTGACCTGGAGAATATCCTGTGAGTAATCGATTGCTTGGACTTCGCGCAGGAGGACGCGAAGAAGTCGAACAACAACAACTGGAACAATAATAGATAGCATCATGGTGATAACGGTGGAATCGGCGATTGCAGGCAAAATAACACCGGAAACAACGGTCAGAACAATAACGGGAGGCCAAAATCTGGTGGCAATGGTAATAAATTTCAAGCTGCCCATAACAACAATGGAAACTACTAGAACGGTAGCAACGACTATAAGAGAAAAATATGAAATAATAACGGTTTTGATAACAACAATGTAATACAAATATGAGCACTGCAACAGGGTTCGCAGAATCCTGGAACCAGAGGTTGGATGCAAAATGCAGCGCCGCCACCACAGAAGCCACAAAACACGTACATTAATTAGATATCGGCGATACCGATACCAGAGAGTATCCAGCAGCAACATAGGTAGTCGCCGCAAATACGTGCATCACCGAATCAGACTCAGTCACACAGTGTACTCATTGTGGATGTAGTGGAAGCTGAGCATTCACATTTCGCAGTCGTCCAACTCTGAGGTATCCCGTGTAGACATTCGTCAGTCGGACGCGGTACCGAATCAAGGCACAACAGAACGACACTTACCCATATTGTGATATAACGAGGGGTATATCCTGAGGCGGGAGTTGTCCCATGAAACTCGTAGTCGTACGAAATACTGGTAAAGACGCTGTTAACATTTCCATCAACGGTGTTGATGTGCAATTAGTTATAGACGCAGGAGCGTCTATTTCAGTTACGGATTACAGCTTCTTCAAACATACAATTGTAACGTTGTGGAAGCTATTAGTGCTAAGAGCCAAGATATTAAGAACTAGGTCCAGGCTGACTTCGTTGTCGGAAAAGGAGCCTTCTGTAGCACCTTTCTTTTAGTAAATAATTAGTCAGTTCCTGTGATCCTGGGATGGCACTTTAAGCGCGAGGGGGGAGCACAGGTCAAGGGAGCACGTATCAACCTCTCACGCTGGCTTATTTGCATAACAGATCATGGAGAAAAGATTGCACTGGATCCTGTAAAAACATATTGTCAAGGTAAAACGGGAACGGCCGATTGTTTTGTTTTTACACAGAAATCGACCAAAGGAAGGTTATTGTGATTTACATTGAAGAGCCAAAGAAACTGGTACACCTGGTACACCTGCCTAATACCGTGTAGGTCCCCCGCGTGCACGCTGAAGTGCCCCAACAAGACGTGGCATGGAATCGACTAATGTCTGTAGTAGTGCCGGAGGGAACAGACACCATGAATCTTGCACAGCTTTCCATAAATCCATAAGAATACGAGGGGGCAAGGCATCCCAGATAAGCTCAACAATGTTCATGTCTGGGGAGTTTCGTGGCCATCGGAAGTGTTTAACTCAGAAGAGTGTTCCTGGAGCCACTCTGTAGCAATTCTGGAGTGTGGGATGTTGTCCTACTGGAACTGCCCATGTCCTTCGCAACGCACAATGGACATCAATGGATGCATGTGTCAAGACAGGATTCTTACGTACGTGTCATCTGGCAAAGTAGTATCTAGACGTAACAGGGGTATATAGATCCACATCATTACAGAGTCTCCACCAGCTTGAACAGTCCCCTGCTGCTGACATGCAGGGTCCTTGGATTCATGAGGTTGCATCCATACCCGTAACGTCCATCCGCTCGATACAATTTGAAACATGAGTCGTCCGAGCAGGCAACATGTTTCCAGTAATCAACAGTACAATGTCGGTGTTGATGGGCCCAAGCGAGGAGTAAAACTTTGTATCACGCAATCATCACGAGAGGCGAGTGGGCCTTCGGCTCCAAAAGCCCATATCGATGACATGTCGTTGAATGGTTCACACGCTAACACCTGTTAATGGCAAAGCATTGAAATCTGCAGCAATTTGCGGAAGTGTTGCACTTCTGTCACGATGAACGATTCTCTTCACTCGTCGTTGGTCCCGTCCTTGCAGCATCTTTTTCCGGCCGCAGCGATATAGAAGATTTGATATTTTATCGTATTCCTGATATTTACGGTACACTCGTGAAGTGGTCGTACGGGAAAATACCCACTTCATCGCTCCATCGGAGATGCTGTGTCCCATCGCGCGTGCGCCGACTGTAACACCACGTTCAAACTCACTGTAATACTGATAAACTGTCATTGTAGCAGCAGTAACTGATCTTATAACTGCGACAGGTATCTGTAGTCTTATGTAGTCGTTGCCGACCGCAGCGCCGTATTCTGCCTGTTTACGTATTTCTGTATTTGAATACGCATGCCTATACCAGTTTCTTTGACTCTTCAGTGTAGATGTTGCCCATAACGAAGAAGAACGTAGTGTGGATAATTTAGCGGAGACTAAAGTAGCAGAATCAGATTACTTAAGAGCCGAGCAACAGAGTGAGCTAGTAAGCTTACTCAACCATTAGAATTAAGTATTCTGGGAAATATCAGGAGTGATACAAGTATACACGTACGACATGCAAGTGTACGAACAACAGACGTAATGTCGAGCCGCGTATTCTGTGCTGTGGTCTTAGAAAGAGGCAGTGATGAAGGAGTTACGAAAACTGCTAGGCTAAGTGGCACTTACTGTATACAGGACCACATAAAATAGTAAACATGCCATATGAAAGATGTTACGTCTTCGCAAATCCAGAGGCATTGAGGATAAAAAGACTTTATGCTCATACGAACATAAATCGATTTGTAGTTCAACAATAAACATTTCATTGTGTTCATGTAGGTAGTAATTAGTATTTATTCTCGTTGCTAGTGAGTTAGTTTTGCATTTATTATGTGCATAGTAAGCTCAATCTCAAGTGCAAATGAACACTCTTCAAGTACGTAAATAGTGTCCACGTGCAAATGAACACTCCTCAAGTGTGCAAAACTTTGTGCACGGTGGTACAGACATTCGTGTCCATTGGACTCTCTAAAGAATCTTGAGTCCGCAGCTCGTGGTCGTGTGGTACCGTTCTCGTTTCCCGCGCTCGGGTTCCCGGATTCGATTCCCGGCGTGATCAGAGATTTTCTCTGCCTCGTGATGACTGGGTGTTGTGTGATGTCGTTAGGTTAGTTAGGTTTAAGTAGTTCTAAGTTCTAGGGGACTGATGACGATAGATGTTAAGTCCCATAGTGCTCCGAGCCATTTTCACCATTTGAAAGAATCTTGATTGAGTGAATATTTTTGGCCGTGATAAAACCACAGTCATTCACGTCATGAATTTAATGTCCAAGTTGTTTTTGTGTGTAATTATGCCATTCTTTTATTTTTTGTGTATATATGTTATGATTTGAATGTGTCATATAAGAAATCCATTACCTTAATATCTGACGACAATATACTGAAGTCATATTATGATTATGAATATGTGTACGACGTAGGCTAGGCGAATGTGCCGTAGGCTTGCGGGTACTGATCGAAGTTTACCGCTTTGTAGAGATGCAATTCGGGACGATTTTTGTTGTTTCGAGTTGTGTTTAGGCTCGCTTAAGATCTCATGTTTTTCATTGTTTGCTCTCGTGTGTGTCTCTTGTTAGGAAAAAAGCACATATATATGTGTCCTCTTTTTATCATTTTAAAGGATGTGGCCGAAGGAATGCATCTGTGTGAATGAAAACAAAATTTCACAGCCTACTCGACATTTGTAGTTCATACGATCAAGTGGTCTTACCTTTTGTCCGGACACTTTGATTGGCGTAGCCACAAACACCGGAAAGATGAGGAAGAAGGCAAGACCAGGAAAGGCGGTGAGGCGACGTCAGCCAATAGCCCGCTGACATGGACTGCGCCACGCCAGAAGTGAATATAAGCGCCGCTCCTGCCAGCCCCGGATGGACATTAGTGGACAGTATTAGCACGGCCTCGCAGAGAGTGCTACGATGTCATATTGTAGTGATCCATACTCACTGCTTGTTTGAACACTGTGTATAGCAAGGACTCGAATTTATATTGCATGTCGCCCATTGCTTGCAACGCCTTTGTACATTAAAGTTAAGAATAGTCAAACTACTAATGTTATTTGCTTGAAATGTTGTATAGCGTTCCGAGAACGCAGGATGCCTTAGGCAGCGTATACGGGACAAGTGGGAAAGACCCAACAGCATCAACTGCAAATTTTGCAAGATGTGTTCCAATTGCGAATTAAATATGACCAGTGAAATTGGACAAACACTGTACTAACGTGTGATATTTCCCACGTTGTAGTATGTATAGGACCCAAAGAGAAAATGATGCAATGATACAGGACAAAGCACTCCTTTGCAAACAGCATAGGAGCTCCTTATCGTTATGCTGGGCGTCAAGGCATCTCGGAATCTGAGGAAATCAACAAGCAATTTCAAGCAGGCCCGCAACGAAAATAACACGAAATACACAACGTAACGTTTCCCTGCGGACTGTCGCCTCATTGATGAGCCAAAGTATGGGAGAAATAATGGTAGCATTGAGAGATAACAAGCTACTGTTGGTAATGTAAACCAAGTTTCTTTTGCGCTCAACATACGAGTCTTTCCGACAGGTTAAAGTCATCCAAACACGCCTCTGATACAGCACAGCTCAATAATCCATGGCTTCGTATTTGGACAAGGCGACCATCTGACATGTACATTCATGTTCTTAAAAAACAGAAGACCTTCAACGACCAGAGACAGGACGCCCGTATGTACATTAATATGCTCAGCAGAAATGATCATCATTTCAGTCATCTCGGTTCAGCATGTTGCCTAGTTGGCACAGGGTCCGCCATGGCCCCTGATAACTTATCCCATACATGATGCCATCGATGTATATAAAGTGCAAATTAGTATAGCCATCCGAATTGCATGCATCTCGTTCCAAAGTTCATCCGCAGTGGCTGGCAGTGCGCCACAGCACTGCACCCGTCGTTTCGCCACATACCAAACATTTTCGGTTGGCCACAAGTCTGGTGAGCTGGCGGGCCAAAAAGGCACGACTTCTTGCAGCAACATGTTATCGTGCATTGTTTTGGTGAAAAATGAGGCCTGTGATGTTGTCCAGAAAGGACATGGCTGCGGGTCGCAGGATATCATTACCAGCTCTGATTTGTAACTGTATCCAATAGTACCCCACACCATAACGCCTTGAGTTGGCGACGTCTTGTGCGAGTACAATCACTGTAATGCTGCTCCCCTTCCCCCCTATCCACGACGAACCAACATGAGGCCATCATTTTCAAACAAACAGAACTTGGATTCGTCCGATGACACTATCTGATGTCATTTCTGTTCTCAGTGACGTCGTTCCATACACCATTGCCGTCTAACAGGTTTCTGCACATTCGCCACAGGTAGGCGGAGAAGTGAACGACCCGTACGTAACCTACCCCGTAGTAAACGGCGACGCATTGTCATCTCTGATAGTGTACGATGTTGTACACTGTTCTTCTGCTATGCAAGAGCCGAGCAGGACTCAGGACTGTTCTGCAGTGCCATTCGGATGATATGTCTATCTTTTCAAGGGTTGGTCTCATCTCGTCGTGTTCTACGGCCTTCGATGAACCATTCTGCGTACACCCGTTGCATTACCGGCACTACCGAAACACTTCGTCCCACATGAGCAGCAATTTCCTGGATCGGTGCATCGCATTCCTTCATGTCAATAATGCGTCCTCTTTCAAACTCACTGATTTAACGGTACGGTTCGCGAACACGTCTCCGAGCCATGCTGGACGTATGCAAAAGTCACACTGATCTATTACCCTCTGTTTATAGTGACAACGAGAGCCGTATGCACATTTTACAGATAAATGGTGTTGTGCCTTGAACCAACGGGCCGACATAGTTCAAACGTGTCTTATTTCTCAGGAAAGTACAGAAAGGGCTTATATCTCAATGGACCCAGGGAAAACAGAGGACGCAGGTATATCCAGTAACAATTGGCAGTGTAGTTGTCAACTGTCGTAGCTGTGTTGGGAATGAACTAGAACTCCGAGCGCTAATAGAAAGCACCAAGCTGAAATAGTTATTGATAAATAAATCCGGAAAACTGACAATTTGTTCAACCAGAACCTTTATAAAGGACCTAACGGTGATCGGGAAGGACAGATTGAATACAGTTGGTGGTGGCGTGTTTGTCGCTGTTAGTAGTAGTTTTTCTTGTATCGAATTTGAAGCTGGTACTTCCGATTCCTTTTATCGAAAATCCGACTGAGTTGATACTGTTGCTGAACAGTTCAAAGCGAACTTTAACCTGATTTCAAATAGTTACTCCACTCATACTATTATAGATGGTGATGATTTCAATTTACTCTCACTGTGCTGACGAAAAATATGTTTGAAGTCGGTGTGATAGGCGTAAAAAATATCGCACAAAATAAATTCTCCGAAAATTACTGCTAACGATTATTTCAGGAAGCAATTGGAAGTGTAAATTGCTGTGAAAACATACTTGACCTCTTAGTAACAAGTAATCCTGAGTAAACAGGAAGCATGACGGGATTAGCGATCAGAAGGCAGTTGTAGCGAGACTGAAGACAGTGTCATCCAAATCTACAAACGTAGCGAAATATTGGGGAAATTATGTTCACAACAAAATTTCACTTCTTCTCCATTCTTCTCTGCTTTGCGTACAGAATCGTGACTATTTGATATAACTATATACTGCGCATATTCGAGATCTTAACCTTGCAGCCTGTAGCATGAACCGTACTCTACAAACATTTGTGCCCGATTGACTAGACAGCCCGTGTCTCTTCCATTTCGCGTGGAAGCAAAAGACGCACGAAATGCTTCATCCGAATAACGTTATTCTAATACAAACAAAAACTGTTGCAAAAATGAGGTGTCAAATAGGTTGATGATAGCTTGCGAGTGACAGTTTATTCTGCATTATAGCCCGTTCAGTCTCAATTATACTTGATCAAATATTAATAAATAAGATTTGACAAGTCGTCTCCTGTGCTGGCCGCCTTCGAAGCGAAGGCAGTTTCTCACGGAACAGCTAATCAATATACCATCTGTTGTCTGCCTCTCACCACACTTCCTACGTCATGCCTCAGCTACTGCAGCCTCGCCCTAAGTATGGACTGTATCCTGGGATTGAACTTACGGCATAAATACTAGAAGCGTAACACCTGTCTGACCTGTGCTTTCTATGCTGTTTCTATGCCGGTGTACAATGTCATGGAATGTAACGTACAGGGCTACTGGATGTCTCTAGGTCGCAATGCTGATGTAGAGTGGTCATCCCGCTGGATCAGTGCGGTTGCCATTACATGAGCATCACTGTTTTCTCACCCACACAATACTGTCCATGGCTGAGAACTGGGTGCTGACCACAACATCTTCCCCACTGGGTGTTTGCTACTGACATCCTATGGGTGCTGGCTTCACCGGGTCTGTTGTAATACTTAGTAATAAATGAACAGTTTCACAATGTTGTTTCTGTAACTTCCCTTCAGGTGTCTGCCAGGAACACACTCACCTCTCCTACCCAGCCCAGCCTCAATCTAAACAGCTCCACCACTGACCACGCCAATAAAAGGTCACAGCAAAGAGTCTCCAGTCTCCAGTGTTCAGGCTACAGTGTTCAGGTTCCAGCGTTCTGGCTATGTCTGCAGTCAGGTTAGTTGATACAGAGTTGAGAGTACAAGTGTAACACACTGAGGCCTCTGCTTAAAATTCAAGTAGGACTTCTTGTTGGTAGCAGTGCATGCAGGTATTTCAAGCTACTATCTGGATTTGTATAATGACACTTGGTGGAATCATTGTACCAAGTTAAGTATACAATTACTTATAGGTGGCGTTCAAGGTCTGTTAATTCCCGTCGTGCAGCAACAATCTCGCCTGAAACCTTTTCACACGAATAAACCTGAGTGTAACTGAAGTGGCAGCTCCGCCAATTCACTGCCCTTTTATATCTTGTTTACACGATACTACCGCCTCTGTATACGTGCATATCAGTATACCAAGACTTTCCTCACCTCAGGGTATATAAAATTTTTACCACTGTATCTGTTTTTCAATCTATATTTTCTGCCACAGAACCCATCACTATCAATATCCCGATGGGATACAACACAAACATCAGAACGGTAGAATTATTGTAACTTGACGAAATAAATCTCGGGTGAAGAGCCTGGTATGAGTGTGCATAGGACCCAATATTTCGGCAATCGACCACGTTGCCATCATCAGGTGCGCTGATGTACTGATGCATGTTAATCAATTAATATATATATATATATGATCTAGTAGACAGTGTCGGAAGTTCCATGCGGATTTTCGCAGATGATGCTGTAGTATACAGAGAAGTTGCAGCGAAATACAGGAAGATCTGCGGCGGATAGGCACTTGGTGCAGGGAGTGGCAACTGACCCTTAACATGGACAAATGTAATGTATTGCGAATACATAGAAAGAAGCATCCTTTATTGTATGATTATATGATAGAGGAACAAACACTGGTAGCAGTTACTTCTGTAAAATATCTGGGAGTATGCGTACGGAACGGTTTGAAGTGGAATGATCATATGATATTAATTGTTGGTAAGGCTGGTACCAGGTTGAGATTCATTGGGAGAGTCCTTAGAAAATGTAGTCCATCAACAAAGGAGGTGGCTTATAAAACATCCGTTCAACCTATACTTGAGTATTGCTCATCAGTGTGGGGTCCGTACCAGGTCGGGTTGACGGAGGAGATAGAGAAGGTCCAAAGAAGAGCGGCGCGTTTCGTCACAGGGTTATTTGGTAAGCGTGATAGCGTTACGGAGATGTTTAGCAAACTCAAGTGGCAGACTCTGCAAGAAAGGCTCTCTGCATCGCGGTGTAGATTGCTGTCCAGGTTTCGAGAGGGTGCGTTTCTGGATAAAGTAGCCAGTATATTGCTTCCCCCTACTTATACCTCCCGAGGGGATCACGAATGTAAAATTAGAGGGGTTCGAGCGCGCACGGAGGCTTTCCGGCAGTCGTTCTTCCCGCGAACCATACGCGACTGAAACAGGAAAGGGAGATAATGGCAGTGGCATGTAAAGTGCCCTCCGCCACATGCCGTTGGGTGGTTTGCAGAGTATAAATGTAGATGTATTCCCGGAATTTTATTACTCTAGATTAATTGTTTCTTTGGTGTACGATTTTTTCCATCAGTATAGATTGTGTAGTAGGAACTGTCTTTAGCGACAAGGTATGTTGCAGTTCAGTGCGTTTCATTACTAGTGTTCCCGAGTAATTGTCAGATGGGGATTACATCCGTGCTGCTTGTGCTGGCGGAATCAGTTGTGCGAGCCTGCCGCGTGGGAGTGACTCGTCTCCGCCGAGGGGCGGCAGGTAGGCAGCAATTTGTCATTAACCCGGAGCAGCCCGACCGCGGCCGGAGCTAATAGCGCCGGACGTCGTTACTGCTGCAGCCGGCGGACCGCATTGGTAGCTGCGTAATTAGCGCAGCCGCGGCGGGCCTCGCCTCGCTGCACGCTCCATGCTCCATGCTCTGTCCAGCGCCGGAACCCGACCCCACAGCCGCTGCCAGCTGCCGCTGGTGCTGCGATACGCCGCGCCCGTACCGGAACAGGTGCGTCGCCGTACCCAATCCCGAGACCAGTCGCTTCACTGAAAGCGTCGTTACCGCTGCTACTTTATCGTGTTCCGGCATCGATACCCTATCCACACAGCAAACACTAAAAATGTTCGAAAAATTTCTTTTGGTGATTGTAGCCTCGAACGTTTTTATGGCACTGTTGAATGTTGAAGAAGAGCTTCATATTCGTCCCGGTAATACGAAAGGTAAACTACTTTTCCGAGCTTCGGACACAAACAGTGAATATATACACACACACACACACACACACACACACACAGACACACACACACACACACACACACGTTTCAATAATGTGATTCTTCAATTTCTCCAGGCGTATTTTATGACGAAATAAATCTCCGGTGAACAGCCAGGTATGAGGGTGCATAGGACACAATATTTTGGCAATCGACCACGTTGCAATCATCAGGTGCGCTGATGTACTGACCGGCGGTTGTTTGTGGGTGACTCTGGAGCTGTTGCCGAATGATGTCCCATATGTGCTCGACTGGAGTAATCTGAGAATGTCGAATCAAAATCAGCCGTCTAATTTTCACACTGTTATTACGCCATCTTCAGGCTCCCTGACCGACGTGTAAGAAGACTCCAACCTCAGTTCTGGTCGAAATAGGGGCTAGTGTTTAAATCCTGGTATCTGTAGATTTTTGATACATCGAACACTTCAAACAACATCTGCCGACTGTTAGATAAACATTTGGTTTGAATGTTCATCACAGTCCACAGACGAGGTCTGAAGTGATCACTGTATCAAAAATCTACAGATACTAGTTTTTGAACACTGGCCTATATGTTGACCGGAATGCAGCTTGGAATGTTCCAACACGTCGGTCAAATGGGTCTGAAGATGGAGTAATATATTGCTAAAACAGCATAAAATAACAGTTTGGAAATTATATGGCTGAAAGGTGTTTGATTTGACACTCAGTGGCGAACAGCCGAGGTCCCGCAACCATCTCTGGAAAAATGTTAATACAGAGATACATCCAGCGATCGAGCACGCCAAGACAACATGTCGGGAGTCTGTAAAGCATGTTGCCTTACAACAGCGGCTCGTAGGCGAGCTCTATCCTTTTGGAAAAATCCCTTGGAATACTGTTCATGCGTCATAGCACAACAGATCGAATCAGCAGACTGCCATACAATTTTGCAGTCAGCCGGCATGGGATAATCAATACAGTGCTCCTTCGGTCATACGAAATCGCACCCCACACCATAACTCCAGCTGCCGGTCCAGTGTGTTTGGCACAAAAGCATATAAGTTGCACGCCCTCAACTAGCTTCCTCCTTCCAACACGTGACATTCACTGGCGCCGCGTAAGAACCAGTTTTTACCAGAAAACACAACAGACTACATCCCGCCCACCAATGAGGTTGGGATCGGTGGAATGCACGCCTCAGGATATCTGCCTCGCAGCTTGCCTTCAAATAACTGATTTGTAACACTTTGTTGCGTCACAGTTGTGCCAACTGCTGCTCAGACAGCTGCTGCAGAATCAGTACGATAAGCAAGAGCCGTACGCCGAACAGGACCTCGACCCTCTCGGTAGTGCGACGTGGCCGTCGGGAACTCGGTCTTCTTGCGACCGTGCATGCTCTTAACCATAGTTGCTAACAGTCATGTACAATGGCTAGATTCCTGCCATGTCCTCCGCAGTTTCGCAGAAGTAATATCCAGCTTCTCGTACCCCTATTACACGACCTCGTTTGACCTCAGTGAGGTGTTGATAATGGCGACTTTGTCGCCTTAAAGGCATTCTTGATTAACATGAACTCACCACCTTCAATCTCTAAAGTAACTAACGCTCATGAGCGTTAAAACAAATCTGATTTGTGTCCTCATAGTGGCGCTGTAGGGGTAGTCGGGTAATATATGCACACAGGAATCAACAGGGAACAATAAGAGTTGAAGGTTGGTTGGTTGGTTTGGGGAAGGAGACCAGACAGCGAGGTCATCGGTCTGATCCGATTGGAGAAGGACGGGGAAGGAAGACGGCCGTGCCCTTTGAAAGGAACCATTCCGGCATTTGCCTGGAGCGATTTAGGGAAATCACGGAAAACCTAAATCAGGATGGCCGGACGCGGGATTGAACCGTCGTCTTCCCGAATGCGAGTCCAGTGTCTAACCACTGCGCCACCTCGCTCGGTAATAATAAGAGTAGAAGATCATCAACAAAGTGCTCTATTAAAAAGGGTGTAAGACAGGGTATAGTCTTTCGCCCCTGCTGTTCAATCTGTACATCAAAGAAGCTATGATCGAAATCAAAGAAAGGTTCAAAATCTGGATTAAAATTGAAGGCAAAAGGATAGCTATGACAAGAATCGCTGATGTCATCACTATCATCAGTGAATAAGAATTATACCACCACCCGTATGAGACTGGTGCGAAATTGAAATAGGCCTCCTCGGTAAAATGTAGAAACACGCCTACCAACTTTCGTTTATGTCGTACATCTCCTTCTCGGTGCTGAGCTTTTTTTTCCGTCAGCCTATTTGGAAATTTTCAGGAAACAAGCTATTCATTTCAAAGTAGGTACTGCAATTGGGTGCATTTCTTCTACTTGAAAAAAAGATATGTATAAACATTAGCTGTAAAAAATTCAATTTTATCATTTGCTGATCCATCACCACTGTGAGGCTAAACATTAATAACGTAAAACGTAAACAGTGTACACACACAAGAAGAATGAAAACTCTCAGAATTATATTTATGGACATCAACATCATAATCAATACTTACAAAGCAGTACATCAGATGGATCAAAAGTGCATATTCATAAATGAATCATCAGTGTACCAAATACAACGATTTTCCACAATCGTACGTGAAATACACACAGGTTGTTTGGCCAACGTCATAAATCACACAAGTACGTTACAATATGCTGCGTAACAGTTTGCGTAAATACTGTAGACAATTACCAAGTAAATTAGTCAGATACACGTTCCTACAATCATCAAAGAGTATCCCATCAGAGATTAAAATATATGAAGTTCTGTGTTATAGCCAAAGGAAAAAGTCATAGAGTACGATTATTACGTGATCAGTTTAACGTTGGCAACATGTAGTGATTGCTGTAAACAATCGAACTACATTGAAACAGCATAATCCTACACGTCTACATCTACATCTACGTGATTACTCAGCTATTCACAATAAAGTGCCTGGAAGAGGGTTGAATGAACCACCTTCAAGCTGTCTCTCTACCTTTCTACTCTCAAACACAACGCGGGAAAAACAAGCACTTAATCACTTAAATTTTTCTGTGCGAGCCCTGATTTCTCTTATTTTATCGTGATGATCATTTCTCCCTATGTAGGGGGGTGCCGACAGAATTTTTTCGCAATCAGCGGAGAGAACTCGTGATTGAAATTTCACGAGAAGATCCCGTCCCAACGAAAAATGTCTTCGTTTTAATGATTGCCACTCCAATTCACGTATCATGTCTGTGACACTATCTCCCCTATTTAGCGATAATACAAAACGAACAGCCCTGCTTCGAACATTTTTGATGTCATCCGTCAGTCCCACCTGATGCGGATCCCACATCGCACAGTAATACTCCAGAATAGTACGGACAAGTGTGGTGTCAGCAGTCTCTTTAGTAGATCTGATGCCCCTTCATAGTGTACTGCCAATGAATCACAGTCTTTCATTTGCTCTACCCACAACATTACCTATGTGATCGTTCCAATTTAGGTTATTTGTAATTGTAATCCCTAAATATTTAGTTGAATTCACAGCCTCGAGATTTGCATGACTTATCGCGTAATCGAAAATTAGCGGATTTCTTTTAGTATTCATGTGAATAATTTCACACTTTTTTCTTTATTCAGTATCAATTGCCACTTTTCGCACCACACATATCTTATCTAAATCATTTTGCAATTCTTTTTGGTCATCTGATGACTTTACAACATAGTAAATGACAGCACAATCTGCAAATAATCGAAAAGGGCTACTCAGATTGTCTCCTATGCCTTTAATACAGACCAGGAACAATAGAGGGCCTATAACACTTCTACATCTACACTTCCTTGGGGAACGCCAGATATTATTTCTGTTCTACTCGATGACTTTCCGTCTATTATTACGAACTGTACCCTTCCTGACAGTACATCCTGAATCCAGTTGCACAACTGAGGCGATATTCCATAGGCACGCTGTTTGGTTAGTGAGGAACGGTGTCGAAAGCCTTCTGGAAATCTAAAAATATGGAATCAATTTGACATCCCCTGTCGATAGCACTCATTACTTCAAGAGTATAAAGAGATAGTTGTGTTTCACAAGAACGATGTTTCCTGAATCCGTGCTGACTATGTGTCAATAGATCGTTTTCTTCGAGGTAATTCATAATGTTCAAATGCAGTATACGCTCCATAATCCTACTGCAAATGTACGTTAGTGATATGGGCCTGATATTCATGGGATTAATCCTACTTCCCTTTTTGGGTATTGGTGTGACTTGAGCAATTTTCTTGTCTTTAGCGAGTGGTTGTATATAATTGCTAAATATGGAGCAATTGTATCAGCATACTCTGAGAGGAACCTGACTGGTATACATTCTGGAGCGGAGGCCTTGGATGTATTAAGTTATTTAAGCTGCTTTGTTATCTACTTCTACGTTTCTCATTTTGGCAGTTGTTCAGGAATGTTTAAGGAGTTTTGGAAAACCGTGTTAATAACTCTGCTTTAGTGGCACTGTCAACAGTGACTTCACGGTTGTTATCGCGCAGTGACGGTATTGATTGCGTCTTGCCACTGGTGTGCTTTATGTATGACCAGAATCTCGTTTGCTTTCCTGTTAGATTTCGAGACAGAATTTCGGCGTGGAAGTTATTAAAAGCATTTCACATTTAAGTACGTGCTGTATTTAGAACTTCAGCAAAACTTTGCCAGTCTTGGGTAGTTTGCGTTCTTTTAAATTTGGCATGCATTTTTGCTGCTTCTGCAAAAGCGATCTGACCCGTTTTGTGTACCATGGTGGATCAGAAACATCACTTATTAATTTATGTGGCATATATCTCTCAATTGCTGTATACTGTACTGTATTGTATTGAACTGGGAACCTAGAAACGACGGAGTGGTTAACAACCCCACAACAGGCTACAGCAGTCCATTCATCCCACCGTCTCCCCACAATGAAGCCAGGGTTAGTGTGCGGTTCGTACCTATAACTATTTGAGCTTCAGTGCTTTCTATTTTGGCTTGGAGCTCCGCTTCTTTACCAACACCGCTACGACAATTTACAACTACATCACCGATCGTTTCTACAACTACTTTACTGTGTTTATCTGCCCGCTTTTAGATGGACGCCCTTTCTGTGATTCTCTGAGACGCTCTAACCTAAAAAACAGCCCAGTCCCTTCCACACAGCCCCCGCTACTCGTGTAGCCGCCTCCTGTGGGTAGTGGACTCCAAACCTATTAAGCAGAACCCGGAAACCCACCACTCGAAGGGGAAGTCAAGGAATCTGCACCCTACACGGTCACAGAACCGCCTGAGCCTCTGATTCAGACCTTGCACTCGGCTCTACACCAAAGGACCGCAGTCTGTTCTATCGGCGATGCTAAGATGGTGAGCTCCGCCTAATCTCGGAAGCAATCTCTTGTGTTGCATACAGTGTATGCTACACTGTTATTAAAATAAAAGGTGGTGCCTAGTAAGCACTCGAACACGCAAGAAATTACAAAAATAATCTAGTAACTACTCAGGTATCTGTGAATAAATCACTTCCGTTGGAAGCTCGTAAAAACATAACAAACGAGCAGTGTACTCGCCTTATTAGCAGCAGGAACACGAGGTGCTATTTCATAAAACATGGAAGTCCAGTAAATCTTCCATTGTAAATGTAATATCTTGTAAGGTAAATATTTTTGGCTTAACAATAACACAATATATAGAAAACATTTGTAAGTAGCTAGTATAATTATTCAAGTTATTGTCCAGTCGACACAATGATATTATTCTATATTTTGGATACGATAAAAAGTGCTTTTCTTATCACATACAAAGTGTTAGTAATGAACATAATTAATTGCACAAAGAAAAATTATAAACTGGATAATATGATGTAAACTTTTCCAAGACTACCCTGGTCTGGTGTATGATTTGAAAGGCTACAGGTACCTATGAATTGACGCCCTGTTAGCAATCACTTAAACTAGTGACACTTCCACTCGTTTACCTGGACTTTGTGTCTGCTAAACTGATTGGATCCTTTGACAGTGGCTGTTGTTGTTAGCATGCATTAGAGGTTATCACTTTTATCAGAGTCTAAATAAACTTGCATGCTGAGATAATTTAATAAAATGGTTGCCCTGTCATTATTGTTGTCAGTTATTGACGGGTGATTAATATAACAATATGGGATTAATCTCTTATTAAAAAATTGTAGCAAAAGTTTATTGATTGTAAAACAGGACAAACAACACAAGTTAAGTGAGATGAAAAATAAATCATGAACTATTTGCAACACAACAGACTCAACATATAGTTAACACAGCACTGGGTGGCGATTGGTTGGCAAAGCCTAAGCTTAGCCTGATAAAACTATTTACTCTGACATGGAAATGGGATCTGAAATTAATGGTGAATAGATTTTGATCGGTTTATTCTACATAGAGATTATAGTACGTCGGTGCAGCTGAGAACAAGTGGTGAGACTGTGATACTGTTAGCCCCAACAAGCGGTAGCAGCAATTCTGTACCCCCTTCTCGATGTACATTGATACCTCAAGTGACAGATGTGGTGCAGGGTCTGCAGAGTAGCGACGTGTGGCACCTGTAATTCTTTATCACAGCCACAAAATATGCAAAGTCACAGGCTGGCGATCTGTTAGATGTATCACAATCACTCTCTAATTGAGTCCTGAAATAGTGGCAGATCCCAGTGTGTGACACTCCCATTCACCGATCATACCATGAACCACATTGACTCACTTACACGACAGTGCGCACAGGGAGATCAAAGGCCAAGGCATTTGGTCTATACCGTCGGCACAGCTAAGACTTCACCACAGGCTCCCCAATCAAGACCAATGCTAGTGCACAGTCACACTCAGGATGAGTGTCCCAAGCGCAACCCACCCATACTAGGAGTCAAGACCAGAATCCTCTCCAGACCAGAGAATCCTCTCCAGACCCAGTTTCTCCAGTCCTCCCTTCCACCAAACCTTCGCCAAGAGCACTCACACAACCGCCCCCATGAGGATTTCGTGTCAATTACGAGATTCCTTGAGCTCCATGTCTCTCCTCTAACTTGTCTACTCTACTGGCCAACCAATCATAAACAAATAATATTTTTCGCTTTTATGGAGAAGCTGGTGGCGGCCTTGCCGCAGTGGATACACCGGTTCATGGTCACCAAAGTTAAGAGCTGTCGGGTGTGGTAGGCACTTGGATGGGTGACCATCCAGGCTGCCACGCGCTGTTGCCATTTTTCGGAGTGTACTCAACCTCGTGATGCCAATTGCGGAGCTACTCGACTGAATAGTAGCGGCTTCGGTCAAGAATATCATCATAACGACCGGGAGAGCAGTGTGCTGATACCACGCCCCTCCTAACCACATCCTCCACTGAGGATGACACGGCGGTCGGATGGTCCCGGTAGGCCACTCGTGACCTGAAGACCGAGTGCTTTTTTATGGAGAAGCCGCTAATCTCTGACTCCTAAGTTCCTGTACAAGGAGGAGAAGACGTTATGCTCTCACTTTGTTTCTTCCTGCAGCCACTTTAGGCAGCATGTTTTTAGTTTCCATATAGACATAAAGTGAACAATACATTTATCACAGAGATCATTATCTGGATGGGCCAAACGTTACAGCATGTCTGACCAGGAGCCCTGGCTAAACCAAGAGAAGTGCTTTTGTGTTCCAACGTAAACCATTTCAGAGCCACCATAAATGTTGCATTCCATTCCATACTTCCTCTGAGGGCCTAAGGTGAACATGGAGACTCACAAATTTTTATGGCCACCATCTCTTCTCATAATGGGCGTTTACAACACTGCCAAAATGCCTTGGCCAGCTGGATGACCTATTCCTCTCTTGCATTCCTACCCATGCTGTGGCTCGAGGCACCTAACAGATATATCCAGCTAGGCACATTTTTTTTTGCCTCTTTTGCATAAAGCACTGTCTGCATCTGTGCGAGAAATTCTTCAGAAAAGCACTCTGTCCCACACATGGCTTCCAAGCCCTCAAACGTTCACTACAATATTTATTGTTAAATGAGCAAACGGCTTGCTTGTTCTCAACTCCAGAAAATACTATTTGAAGGAGACCTCCATAAAGACCGTGCATGCATTAACAATGTACATGCTCCCATCATTACCTACTCAAGTTGATAACTTCCTGTCTTCTCACAGAAATGATGTTTAGAGTGTAAAATCAACATTAAAGAGTAGTCGTGAATATTAAAAATAGTGAGCGAGTGACTCGTCCTCTCTCACCTGTACACTGGTCAAGAATAAACGAACATACGTCATAAAATCCAGATTACAGATAAATGTAAACATCGAATGCTAGTCACATTGAGGTCAAACTCTCTGTATATACCCAGATAGTCAAAGGTGGACATGTTAATCTCAAATGCTTGCAATGTGTCTACTCTGACATGAAGACATCTCTACTTTGTGCTGCAGGGGTCTAACCTTATCTATAGTATCAGAAATACAGATACCATTGCAGGGCCTGAATCAGAGATTACGACGGTTCTGTGCCAATGTAGGCCGCAGATTCCTTGACTTGTGCCACATGATGGTGGGGTTTCGGGTTTCGCTCAATAAGTCACGAGTCCATTACATGTAAGAGCTAATGCGCAGCAGGGACTGTGTGGCGTAGAATGGACAGGTTTTTAGATTAGAGTGTCTCAGGGAAACACAAAAAAGGCTTCAGTCTCAAAGTGTGAATGTCGAACACAAGAAGAACGTAGGTCTAGGAACCATTGCTACAACAGTTGTAAATTGTCTTAGCTGTGTTAGGACAGTGTCAGAGCTCCAAGCGCTAATATAAAGCACTGATCCTCTGAGCCGTGCTGCGGCTCGCGTTGGTGCTGTTGTAGGTTTCCGTCCTCTGCTGGAGGCCGGACTGCATCGTTTAGTTGACATGATTGCGGTTGTTTGTATTCTTCTTGTGTTGACTGGCGCCACTTGGTTTCATAAGCTTTGCCTGTCCGCTAGTGACAGCAGCGGCGTTATCGATATGTAGTAACTGTTGGTCTATCTTTGGGATGACGTTGTTCTTCCGGGTCGCGTGAGTGAGCAGTACGGTTGGGGACTCTGGAGGAGCCAAGAGGGCAGTGCAAGAACACGCTGGGACCGCTGGCGACACAGATGGACTGCGGGATGAAAGGGTTGTGGTCACGAGGGTACACAACCTAGTCGTCAACCGAATCCAACAAGCTTTAAGTTCAGTGGATTTTAATCCTAGTAGTGAAACCTCCACCACTGTGAGATCTCGCGATTCTCCAGTGGCTTGGGTTCTGGCTTTGGCGTGGTGTTCCATCGTTGCATCGGTTGTCGGACGTTAGGTAGCTTCAGCAGATTATCATTAGTCATTCCTTACACTGCTACTAGTCCGAGTTACCATCTTGTGAAGTGAATGCAACTCTTCGCTGCCTTTCTAATCGCACGCGGAAGTGCTTTTGGCCTGACCCACTCAGAGGTCGATTCCTGGAGCACCGTCTGTGACTAGCCCTTGTGTTTTATTATTGTGTCGTTATTTTGTTATTTTATTACCGAGTTACCATCATTTGTCTCACCTATTTGATGATCAGTTGCTTGTCTTTTTGAATTAACATATTTGCTGTCTGATTGTATGTTTCTAATTTTTTTTATTATTATTATTGCCATTCTTGGCGTTACAGCAAGTTTAAACCGTTGTGCTACCAAGTTTACTATAGAAGAATGCTGAAGATTAGATGGGTAGATCACGTAACTAATGAGGAAGTATTGAATCGGATTGGGGAGAAGAGAAGTTTGTGGTACGACTTGACCAGAAGAAGGGATCGGTTGGTAGGACATGTTCTGAGGCATCAAGGGATCACCAATTTCGAATTGGAGGGCAGCGTGGAGGGTAAAAATCGTAGAGGAAGACCAAGAGATGAATACATTAAGCAGATTCAGAAGGATGTAGGTTGCAGTAGGTACTGGGAGATGAAGAAGCTTGCACAGGATAGAGTAGCATGGAGAGCTGCATCAAACCAGTCTCAGGACTGAAGACCACAACAACAACCAAGTTTACAATCATTTCGTCTCACCTGTTAGGTGATCAGTTGCCTGTCTTGTAAATTAACTTTTGCTATTGCGTTGCTGTTTGACAATATGTTTGTTAAAAATTTTTTAATAATTGCCGTTCTTGTCGTTAAAGGCCTTCAGCCGTGACTGTCACTACTTGTCTTAGAATTGTAATGTGGCACTTGTATTTTAGCAGTTACCCTTTAAGGCCTTGGTGATTTGTTTCCAATATTTTAATAACTGTAGCTTGTAAGTTGCAACAAGTTAAACAATTTTTAATTTATTGCCACTAATGCCTTCATCAGTGATGCAATTCTTAATTTATTGCCATTAAGGTCTTCAACCTTGAGTGTCGTTACTTGTCTTAAAATCGTAATTTGGCAATTGCACTTTTGCAGCGAGCGTTAAGACCTTGCTTACTTTTGTTTTATATTTTAATAACTATAATTGTAAGTTACAGCAAGTTTAATTAGTTCTTAAATTATTGCCATTAAGGCCTTCAGCCGTGGAACAATTCTTAAATTATTGCCATTATTTTAAATTGTTGTTGCTTTCAAATAAATTGTGTGAGATTAAAAGAAAAGCCAACCAATAGCAACCTATTACGGCCCCGTCCACAATCGTAACCGAATCCTGCCTTCCTTAACCACATTTCTCATACTCAAATCGATACAGGTACTGAAACCTGGCTAATACCAGACGTAAGTCCCACCGAAATTTTAGAGAAGGACCTAACGGTGTTCAGAAAGAATAGGCTGAAGGCAGTTGGCGATGGTGTGTTTGTTGCTGTTAGAAGTAGTGTATCTTGTAACGCAATTGAAGTAGATAGTCCCTGTGAGTTAGTATATGTAGACGTCATTCTTGGCAACCGGAATAAAATAATAATTTCATCTTATTACCGGCCTCATAACTCAGATCTAATTTCAAACACCTACCCAACTCATACAATGACTGTGATGGTGACTTCGACTCACACTCCATATGTTGGCGAAAATACGTGTTAAAAATCAGGAGGTATGCGTAGAACGTCAACAGAAATTATGCTAGACGCATTCTTTGAAAATTATTTCGGGCACTTAGTTCATGAGCCCACTCGAATAGTGAACGGTTGTGAAAACATACTCGACCTCTTAGCAACAATAACCGTGAGCTAATAACGAGCATAAAAACGGATACAGGGATTAGTGAATACAGGATTGTCGTGGCGAGACTGAATATAGTAACTTCCAAATCTTCAAAAACTAAATGTAAAATATACCTATTCAGAAGAGCAGATAAAAATAGCCTTGGCGCCTTCCTGAGAGACAATATGTTCAAATGTGTGTGTAATCTTATGGGTAAGGTCATCATTCCCTAAGCTTACGCACTACTTAACCTAAATTATCCTAAGAAAAACACACCCACCCATGCCCGAGGGAGGAAAGTATGCTAGCGAGAAGACACAATCATTGCCTTCTCTGCGAGATTGCAACGAAAATACTATCGACGACAGGCCTGCCAAAGCAGATCTACTAAATACAGCCTCCCGAAATTCGTTCACCAAAGAAGACGGAGTAAATATTCCAGAATTCGAATCAAGAACAGCTGCCAACATGACTAACTTAGAAGTAATATCATCGGAGTAGTGAAGCAACTTAAAACAATAAAACAAGTATTTCGGTCCAGACTGTTAAGAAATTAGTTTCCTTTCAGAGTATACTGATGAAAGTAGTCCCATATGCAACAATCGTATACAACCGCTTGCTCGATGAATGATCCGTACCCAAAGACTGCAAAGCTGCACTGGTCACACCAATATTCAAGAAAGGCAGTAGGAGCGATCCACTAAATTACAGACGCATTTCATTAACGTCGATATGCAAGAGAATTCCGTGTTTCTAGATTTCCAGAACGGTACTGACACTGTACCTCACAAGCGGCTTGTAATCAAACTGCGTGCTTATGGAATATCATCTCAGTTCTACGGCTGGATTCGTGATTTCCTATCACAGAGGTCACAGTTCGTAGTAATTGACGGAAAGTCATCGTGTAAAACAGAAGTGGTTTCTGATGTTCCCCCAGGCAGTATTATACGCCCACTGCTGATGTTTATCTCCAACCATCTTAGGTTATTTGCAGATAATGCTGTCGTTTAGCGGCTAGTAAAGTCATCAAAGACCAAACCCAATTGAAAAACAATTTAGAAAAGACATCTGTATGGTGTGAAAATTCGCAGTTGACCCCAAATAATCAAAAGTGTGAGTTGTTCACATGAGTGCTGACAGGAATCCGTTAAACTTCAAATCACTCAAAACTCAAGGCTGTTAATTCAACTAAATACATAGGAATTACAATTAAGAACAACTAACTTTGGAAAGAGCACACAGGAAATGTTGCGGGGAAGGCGAACCAAAGACTGCGATTTGTTGGTGGAACACACAAGATGTATCATACATACTAAAGAGAATGCCTACATTACGCTTGTGCGTCCTATTTTGGAGTAAACCTGCGCAGTGTGGGATCATTACTAGATAGGATTAACGAAGTACATCGAGAAAACTCAAGGAAGACGAGAACGTTTTGTATTATGTAGAAATACAGGAGAGAGTGTCACGGACATGATACAAGATTTGAACTGGACATCATTAAAACAAAGGCGTTTCTCGTGATTGTATCTTCTAACGAAATTGCAGTGACCAGCTTTCTCCTCTGAATACGAAATCTATTTTGTTGACGCCAACCTACATTGGGAGAAAAGACCATCATAATAAAATAACGAACATCAGAGCTTGCACGAAACGATGTAGCTGTTCGCTTTTTCCGCAATCTGTTCGAGAGTGGAGTAATAGAGAATTATTGTGAAGGTGGTTCAATTAACCCTCTGAAAGGCACTTAAGCGTGATTTGCGGAGTATGCATGTAGAGCAATTGTGACTAATCCATCAACTCCAAATCCATTGCTAGAAATTAAAACGGCTTTGTTCGTCGAAATCTATATTCCATGTAATAAAAATTGTTGTGATGCAACATAACACACTTTCCGTCACTACAACAAAGTGCTTGATATTTTCGCGTCCCTCTTTCTTATCAATCTTTTTATTTATATTTTCTTTATCAGTCTTCTTCGTATGGTTAAAGTTTGATCCCTCCCCTCGAGATTCACTATCCTTCCAAATACAAACGGTTGGTCATGTCTGAGGCCGCCCCCTTGTTAGTTGAACTAATGTTGTATTCTACATAGCACATGCACCGAGATGGAATGAAATTCTTGACAGCGAACTTATAGAGGGTGTTTCTAGAGGTATAATAAATGTTTTAGAAAATGCTGTGCGATGCTGCCTAATGATTACTGCTAAATTGATGCTCTTCTAAACGGCGTTCCATACGAACAAACCAGTTGCGACATTGCTGATTTCCTCGCACTTTAGGCACTTGGGCTATGTACGATTCTTTCTAAAAAGAAGAGCTCAATGTAGTAATAGGATCGATCTGCACAAGTCTGCTTTCAGACACCGCAGCTAGTTCGCTGCAAATAATATCCTTTAACTGTGATCCTGTAGTCAGTCTATGTTTTGGCTGGAATTGCGAATTAATAAACTACACAGAAAAATAAAATTTAAATGATTAATTTAATAAAAAGGGTTCTATTCTAAGCTTTGTAATTGATGCAGACAGCATAGAATTATGTTCAATAATGTTTGTTCAAGAAAGGACGTCTCAAATAAACGGAAAGTGGTCCTATGACATTCATTTAAAAGACAGATGGAAAATATCCTTATCAAATGCAGTGAAGTTACGTTGGCAATAGTACCAGAATGGTATCAAAATTCCCAAACTAACTAAGTAGTAATCAAAGAGTCACTAAAGCTATGTCCATTTCGTGATCGCAATACACGAAAGATTCACCATCTCAAAATAGTACAGAGTTCAACATGGTTCACAAACTAACACACGCGTTGCGAAGAATAGCATCTCATACTCTCTCTATTCTCAGTTTCGTAAACCAAGCGGAAAAAGAGTCCTGCTCTGGAGAACATTCAGACACCATGAAAAACGAAGTTCTCTAAAAAGTTAGAGTACTGTAGCGGCCGTTCACCGCTCAGAAACAATTGCCTTTACGACTGAAGCGCATGTTACTCCAGTTAGGTCAGCCTTCTTCCAGAACCACCCACAAAGTGTCCAGAATCAATCCCTTGAGCGCTTCACTCGGAAAGTCCGAGTCTCCAATTGACTCCAGCAGTGTTCCGCCGCTGTCCAACTCTCATTGGCTGAAAGCAATACCAACCAAGAATACATCGTTCTCAAGCACTTTAAATCGATTCGACTCGCTTGACCAATTACCCACACTAAACTAATATATTAAAACAATATTAAAAGAGAATAAATGTTATAAACATTTGTTTACATTCAGACCACTTATAATAAATAAACACGGTAGTTGAGTCATAAATAAACAAGCCTGCAGTCTTGCATAATTGCACCCACGCTAAATGACAAATACTTTTTTTTTTTTTTTTTTATTAGTCTACTGACTGGTTTGATGTGGCCCGCCACGAATTCCTTTCCTGTGCTAACCTCTTCATCTCAGAGTAGCACTTGCAACCTACGTCCTCAATTATTTGCTTGACGTATTCCAATCTCTGTCTTCCTCTAAAGGTTTTTGCCCTCTACAGCTACCTCTAGTACCATGGAAGTCATTCCCTCATGTCTTAGCAGATGTCCTATCATCCTGTCCCTTCTCCTTATCAGTGTTTTCCACATATTCCTTTCCTCTCCGATTCTGCGTAGAACCTCCTCATTCCTTACCTTATCAGTCCACCTAATTTTCAACATTCGTCTATAGCACCACATCTCAAATGCTTCGATTCTCTTCTGTTCCGGTTTTCCCACAGTCCATGATATTCGGAGCATGAGTTACAGCCAGGTGCAGGCCAGATTGCAGTAAGTTATGGGTACCAGCAGTTGCGACTGCAAATAGAGGCCATGGGGGCATAGAACTGCCGGAAAAGTCACATAGAACAGTTTCCATGATGTAAGTCACAGGCAGAAGAGGGCTACTGGCCAATCTAAGTATTTATGTGTATGCGATGCGAAGCGGTGCGTTATAGAAACAGATGCGCGCAGCTGAGTATAAATAGGTGTTGATTTCTAACGAAAGTGATTCAAGTGTGGCAGCTCTCCTGCACGGCGGGGCCTGTCACACTGCCAGGCTACGCGCAGCAACAGATGGGGGGCCAGCGTCCCAGTCTACGGCGGGTCGTTGGTTCGACCCTCTGAGGCCGACGCAGCGTCTGCAGCCAGCCAGCGCCAGGCCACTCTTTGGCTCGCTCCCGCGGGCAGTCGTCTCGGCTCCCGACACACGCTAGAGACTTCCGAGGCGAGGGCCACAGATTCGGACGCTGGATCGAGGGTGGTCATTTCCGCCGCGTTCCTAGCTATGCCAGTGAGGAAGAAGCGGCAGAGGAACCAGCCTACGGCTACCAACAGAGCAGCGTGGAGTCAACAGCGATGGTGGCCGCTGAGTCAGCTGCTGGCACAGCCATCCTGACGTAACTGGAACTCTGCAGCTGGCGTACAAGGCCGGCACAACACAGCGTTGCGTTGCTCAGGCCACTGGGGTGCTTCCTCAACATTGTGGGGCCCTGTGATGCAGACTGGGGTGAAAGGAACACTGTAGTGGAAACAAATAAATCATTTGGAAAGTTCTCGCCGAGTTTCAATACGCCACATTTGGTGTCTGATACCACAACAGAGGTAACAATGCTACATTCACTTACTGTGTAAATGTAGAGAATACGATGTTCTGACAAATATTTGTATAATGAGAAAGATAAAAAAAACGTCTTAAATCAATACATAAAATAGATACGGATATATAGCTTTCAGGGATGATAGCTACACCACAATAGTATCATCTGAGATACCGTTTGTTGCAATCACATAAAGCAATTAAAAGTTGTTTATTCGAAGGTTTGTTGTGTAAAATTTATTCACCATGAAATATTAACTTCTGCCATTTTTAAAGATATTGAGACATTGTTGTGTCTTTGGATATGCCTCATTTTTTGGAGATTGCGGATGTATTCAGATTTGCGCTAGTATCTAACTGTGAATTACTGTCGAATCTCAAAGAGCTGTAAATTAACCACCTTCAAGATTTTATGACACTCCGCCATTTCCTGGAACATCTCCCACACAAAGGTCATGTGAGTAACAGCCAACCAAATTCCCAGCGTCAGGATTTTCTCAGCATTTGGTCCTTTGCTAATATACGCATCTCTCCTGTAGCAGCCCTGGCAGCCAGCCAGGAGGCGTCGTTCTATCGGCCCTGGGGCTGCATGGCTTTGCAAACAAACTCACCTGCACTAATTCTAGGCTGACGATTAGCTCACCTACATGCGTGTAGTGTTACAGCTAGTACAGCTACTATAGGCTAATTCGAATAAAACATTACCCGTAATATGTGTCCTTTTATTCGATACAGAGATACAGCAGTTAGAATGTCACCCAAATAAATACAAATGTTAAGAAAAGGCAAATAATCAAGCTGAAACTCAATTTCCTTAAATTTCACATCGGACTTTAACACACTTTCGAATTATTCTCTGAACTCCATGTATGACTCTTCTGAGATAGATCTGGCGTTCTTTTACGAGGGCAGCATTGTTCACAACACGAATCATCAATTAGTCTTTTCTATTTATTAATTAACCAGTTTTCTCTGAACCTGTCACCCAACTTATTCCAGAATATTTTTACACTCATTTCCCGTGAACAAGTAGTCCGTCACTGATGCAGCATTATAATTGCAATCACTTTTCAGTACCTCATGTGACTGTCCCTTTTTGTTGGCTTCTTTCCACTTCTCGTTTTAGTATGGTAAAGGGACTGCATAGCTGGGATCCTACAGACTGGCTAGCAAGAGATGAGAGTCCTTTGAAAAGGAGCTGGCTATCATAAAATTATTCAGTGTCAGAGCAAAGAGGCTGCTGGCCATTCGCGTCCCCCACCCCGCACTCTCTCGTCAGGACACATGGCGCCTCTTCTTGTCGAAGTAAACTTAGCTTTGTTCGTCGAAGTCCCTTAGCAAGATAAGGAATCTCTAGCCACGCGTCAGAAAAAGCGAATGAATATCTACTATCTCTAGAGCGACACCAGAAAATAAAGTTTGGGAACCCTGAAAATTTCCTCTCAAAATCTTTTCTTAAAGAATTTACTTTATTTACTAGCGATTCATCAAGAACATTAACACTATGTGAGCGTGGTAGTAGTTGCCAAGGAAAATCTGATGGAAACAAATTTCAAGCTATGGAAATTTTATACATAAAAGCCTTTTCAATAACAGATTTAAAGTTTATAAGCAGAAAGTACCCTCGAAATATCAAGTTACAATCAAAAAGAGGCAGGGTAAAAAAAAAAAAATATTTGTTACAGTAGCAGCCTTCGGGCTGAGAAGCAGTCCCTTTCAACATGGCCATAGTCACGACCGTTCACAACGACCACTGAAAACTACACTGGTGCAAATCTGCAACACACCAGATTACTTTAAACTAAAATTTTTAACAACTCGCACAACACACTAACAATGCACACCGTAAGAGGAATGGAAATTGTACAAACACTCGCTCTAAGAACTTATTCTCCACCAAAAGCGCAATTTGTTTTTTTGTTTTTTTAAGGCTTTTACGGTGGGAGTGTAGCAACTTTATAAAAATGTCTATTTAAATAAAACCCATGAAATTCAGACTTACATAAAATGTACAGCATGCTCTAATGCTCTACATTACAAATATACCGCCTCGCAAGATAATAGGCAAAATCACATTTCAGGAATTCGCCCTTTACCTTAATTCTATTAATTCGTAAAACCGAATCCGACAAACATGACAGAGGCAGCTATTAACGTACGGTAGACCGACCGACCGACAGACAGACAGAGAGACACTAACTGCCTAATAAATCGAGCAAGTCGGGGACGAGAAACTGACCAAGAAAACAAGTAGAATTTATCAAGTAACTGAAACAACATATCAATGATAACTTAAATTCTAATAACTGCGATTTCTGGCCAAGACCTGGCACAGCACCCCCAAAACGCTCTCCCGAGTCCCGATCCGTCCGAGGCCAGCCGCTTTAGCAGGCGCAGGAAGGCGCGCCGATTTTCCGTCTCACGGGGTCGCAGCTCGCCCCGGCCAGGCCGATGTCGTGGGTTGACTTCTGTTGCTCTCGTTGGCCGCGGAGCCACTCCCCTGGGTATATAGCGAGGCCCACTGGACTGACGTGGCGACCTCACGTGCACCTACGCTCAAGACGGACAAGTCATCCTGTGTCCCAGTGCGCGACCGACCAACCGATCGATCGATCCGACCGCCAATGACCATTGCCCTGAACAACTCGAGCAGACTGGCGGTCTAACACATACTAGCACTCCGGACAACAGGCAGACACTGACCGTCCCACACTGATCCGGCTGACCAACTAACCAGACTCACCGAGACTGACAGACTGGCACTTCTCAGACTGACTGATTGACTCAGACTGACTGACTGCTTCCGCTGACCAACTGCCTCCGACCGACTCACTACCAAGCTGATAGCGCCCCTTAAATGCACGTGAACAGGCAGCCTTTCCACTTTCCCAACAGAGGCAGACACCAAAGCTGCGATTGCCACAGCGGCGCCACCGGCAAAAACGGAGGGCGACTGCTTCACACAACGCGCTGCGGCACGCTCTTCAAAACAGCGCGCTCTTACCACAGATCAGTTTGGTTTAAGTTTTCAGAATCAAACGTTCTGCTTGGATCTTGCTGTTATTCTTCGTAGAGCACAGAGTTTCTGTTCCGTTCCCACGTGCCAGCATTGCCACAGCGCTAATAGTTGAAAATATGGAAAATCGGAAGAGGCCCTAAATGACTTATGATGAAGGACGTATCAGATATTAAGTTGACAAGAACAGATATTTTGGTGTTGAGTTAGTTTTTACGGGATGTAAATGGCATGCGGGAAATGTCACACAGGAAACGCTCGCACGAGACATTCGCTGGAGTTTAATCATAGTTCTTGACAGTGGCCTATAACTAAAATGTAGACTTTCACGGCCGGAAATATCATGTCCATTATAATTATCCGGGCTGTTATGCCGTGGTCGGTTGATGAATTTTGTCTCAATTCCCAACGTTTCGTCTCCGACTGCGGGAGACATCTTCAAGGGGGTCCGTAGGCAATGGTCCGTAGGCATAACAGCCCGGATAATTATAATGGACACAGTGGCCTATAAACAAAATCACCAAGATCCCAGGCAATCGTCTGGCCATAGATACTTAGTGTTACCCATGCATAGATGTGGTGGGTCGCTAATATTCTACAATTCAGAAAGAACATGCGTAGAAGGACTGGTGGTTCGCTCACCCGTGCTTGTGGTGTGTAAAAATGGGCTTTGCGCCACCTGTCATTTGTGTCAGTTGGAACTGCTTTTCATGTGTGGAAGCAATCGAAGGATGAAGATTGAGCAATCTTTCAAAGCTTATCTGCCACTGAGGCAGATTCCAGCCTTCAAACAGAGAATCAAGCGTGGTTGTGAATTTTAAAATTTTCCCGGCGAATTGACTATTCAAACAAATTTCGGGCTTCACGACGACGACCGCCTACAAGCCAGGAATTTGTTCAAGCGTGGTTATTCGAGCAAATGTTACTTGCTTCCCAGTGCGATTACTATTCCGTGATTTGTCGGGAATGCAGCCGGATGATATACTGGAGATATCTGCTGCACGTCGGTAAGGCTGTACCAACAATAAACACAGTGGCGCATGTTCGCCCGCTGTGAAATTTAGTGCTTTCTGTGCATCATCTGAGGCACGCAGGCGCGTCCACATCGGTAATATTTGAAGCATATCCTGTCAGTTTGAGAGTCCACGGAGTTAAAATTCTGTGCTCAAAATGATCAACCTAATTTTCGCTAGACGGCGTATTACGCGCAAAAGTTTTTCTTCCTGAAGATATTAGAGAAGTCACCGGGTCATATGGCTTATCAAGTGGAATGGTGCTGCCACGATTAACAAAATTTTCCGCCAAACATATTTCCACCCTTAATAATTGATTTCCAGAATGGTCTCGTCATAACCAATAATTTCATCGGAGAATGATGCATCCTGTGGAGATACCATGCTGGGCTATGGCTGACTTACTGGCCTGTGAAAGGCGAGTGTGTCGATCGTGCTCTGTTTATTTTGCGTCCATTCAGATTTATGTAGGCTTTATCACATTGGCATGGTATTCGTTTCTTTGATTCAATTATTAAGTAAGCTGTGGAAGTATGTTTGATAAGGAGTAAGACGCGGTGATTTCTTTAATGTCTTCAGAAAGACTAAATTATAAGCCCATTGCCATATCTAGCCACAGTTAATTTCATTATTCTGATCGTTCAAACGACCCGCAATTTGACAGAGAGGGTGCATACAGTATCACCGTTACACATCCTCCTGCGGACCTCAGAAGAGAATGTTTGACAGAGGACGCTAAGCACGACAGAGGGTTGTCATGAAAAGATAACCTATGCGCATGAGCCACTGCACTAATTTTTTGTATAAACTTAGCGACGTGCGTCAGCAAACTCCAGTGTACTTATCTGCACATGTCTAAACGGTTGTCAGCCCACATATCGTAACAAGATGTCGATATCATCCGGATGGAATATGGAAGCACCGTTGAATAGGCATAAGCCTGGAAAAATCAAGTAATCAGTCCTATTACCACTGTTTTCCGTGTACCAATACTGATTGTACGGTTGGTGCAGTATCGCATTCCAGCACGTGCTGAATGTGACCGTTTTGGCATTCCACAACAGTGAAGTTGTGTTCCACTGTAGCCTCAAACTGCTATAAACTATTAGAAACAGAGAACCGCCGATTGTTGTAAAACGTTTGGCAGCTGTCAGAGTTTCTTTTTGTTTCTCATTTGTATCAAATTTGACTTGGAATGCATCAAACAGTTGACAGACCAGGAGAAAGCGCAATGTGTCATCTGGTATGTCGAAGCCAGATCTGTGGCAACGTTACTGCGGAATTATCGAGGGCAGTATGAGACCGGCAGAAACAAGCATGATGAGGTGGTTCAGAAACTTTAAAAGTACAGGCATTGTCAAAGTGCCGCTGTGTCTCAAGCATATGTTGACAGAGCACAAGCCGGATTTCAATGCAGTATCCATCAGTCAATTCTTCGCGCATGACACGAACATCAGGAAGCAAGACCAACTGTCCTTAAAGTGTAACATAAGCAGTTAGACTGATCTGCGTTCAGTGTGCAAATTTTCCAAGCATTGCAATGAAACAATCGACCTCTGCGGGATGCATTCGCGTGTTCCATGCTGGCCTCTTAGTTGCTGACATGGCTACCTGCAAATGATGTGTTTTCAAATGAAGCCATGTTGCACTTTTCTGTACGTGTGAACCGCTACAACAATATGATTTCGGGCTCCAAAAACGCAAACAGCACACGTGCACACTCCAGTGATAACACGAAGCTTAATGATTAGTAGGGCCTAATGCACGGTACAGTGACAGGTCCATTTCCTTCGCAGAGAAGACCATAACGTGAAATGTTTACCTGGACGTGGTCAGTTACTTCCCGCTACCACACATCGAAGAGCTGCAGCTTTCGATCACCTTCCTGCGTGATGGTGCACCCCACAGTTGACTTCGAGCGCGCTGGATATGCTGAGCGACACCACTTGTTATTTTACAATCGACACTACGACACTAAGGAATTTTGCTCCTTTTCTTTATTTTTTGATTAACTACTTCGTCCAACAATAAGAATTTTAATGGAATTTCGAATGAAGCGGAGAGATACAGGCAGATTGAAACGTTGCGTCCAGTCGTGAGGTTTACTATGAAAGTCACTTCATAAGAGGCAGTCTGTATGTAGCAAGTCTTGATTAGAGCAATATTTCAAGCATTCAAGGATTTTCTCTACATCACACACTCTTTTACAAAGTACCAGATTCACACTACCTGTGAATCACGATGAAATAAAGTGCCAGTAGTCACCATTTCATAACTTACCTCCATGACGCCTTAGACATCTGCAGGCAGCTAATACTCGTCTTTATATGGCTTCATTTATGTCTGTTACACGGTTTATAAATTAACCAGAATGTGGCGCTTCAGTACAAAACGGCAATTCTTCATTGTAGCGAGAGTCACATGCGATGGTTCAGTGCGAGTTCCGTCGATTCAAAAGCTAAGCTGAAACATTATGTCTTGTAAGGCTGTTGTTTCACGCTGCGTACCCTGTAAGAGATTAAACCTTTAATTTCATTGTCAATTATAATAACGAAGTTTACATAAAAGCAGAACTTCTCTGCTTTTAAGCCAAATAGTACGAGCGATGTAGGACTGAAGACTTGAAGATCGTATCAGATGTGCGCCAGCATTCTCCGTTCACCACTTTTTTTTTGTGCTTCACCTTTACAGCAAAAGTACACATATTAACTATATCTCATTATTAACTGTCCAAAGTGGAACTAACCACCAACAAGTACTTCACATTTAGAGTACTTCATTTCAAATTACTTCAGAGATTGACCTATCTACAGCCAAACTTAAAATTCAGAAACATAAGACAAAATTAAATTATAGTTACTTCATACAAATTGGACTTGAAATAAGTGAAATTATATAAAGACAGTCAACCTAGACTAAATTAAAGAAATAATCACATGATAAACCCGATCTTAACATATCGTTAAACATTATTGTTACAGAATCTAATTAATTGCATAAGTTTGATTGTTCAAAGAACTCTAAACTAATCGGAGTGGAAACCACAGAGTGTTCCACTCAAAGCACCCTGATTTCAAGAACCCAGGAAAAAAACCACAGAAGATATGACAATGAAAAATGCAGCACATTGAGGAGCATCTCCAAGAATTTATTTATTTATCTCAATACACCTCCACATGTGAATCATTTGTAGGACGAAGAATATCGAGTCTATACTCAATTTCTTGCCAAGTTCTTTGTAACATTTCCTCTGCTATCGTTGCAATAGCAATAGTGACACGATGTCGCAACGTGGGAATATCGTCCGCTTTGGTCGCGTACAAGCGGTCCTTTACGAATCCCCACATGCAGAAATCAAGGAGCGTAGCCGCTGGTGAACGTGGTGGCCAGGCAATGGTTCTCCGCGTCCAATCCAACGATTGGGAAATTTCCTATCCAGGAACTTGCGAACAGCTGATGTCCAATGCGGCACAGCTCGATCTTGTTGAAAAAATGATGTTGGGTACACAGACTGCTCCAACATGTCCGGATACACTGACCCATTCACTGTTTGTTCCAGATTGAAGAATGGTCCAAGAATCGTGTTGCGCATTAGTCTGCACGAGATGTTTGGTTTAGGGCTATCACGAACATGTTCAATGACAACATGCGGATTTTGCGAACCCCAAATCCGAACATTATGCCTATTAACCCTTCCTGACAGATGAAAGGTTGCCTCACATGAGAATAAACACCTTTCCGGGAAGCTAGCATCCATATCAGTACACTGCAGCATATCCGCAGCAAATTGTTGATGGTGTGGTTTGTCGTTCGGCGTCAGATGTTGCAGAATTTGCCCTTTGTAAGCTCATATTCGAAGACTCTTCTGAACTACACGATGCAATGTTGATCGAAATACATCAAGTTGCCTAGATGCTTGACGAATTGACTTAAGTGGGTTTCTGAGAAACGTTTGTCTGACGTCCTCCACTCTCTCTTCTGAAACTCCGTAACGTGCACTGCCAGAATGTTTCAGAAACGTTCTTGTTGCCAGAAACTTCCTATAGCATTCCTTAATTGTTTTCATAGCGCGTGGATCACATTCATACACACGTCGATAATTTCTTTGTACAGTAATCGGCGATTTTGTTTCTGCAAACCACACACCGCTTGTGCGGAATGCTGTGAAGTCACCATTTTAAGTTCATGCGACCATGCTGCAATTTGGCGACGATACCTGGCACTTCTGACGCGGGAATATAAATCCTTTGAGACTGTATACAATGTGGTGCATTTTTCATTGTTCTATCTACTGTAGTTTTTCTCTGCTGGGTCCTTGAAATCAAGGAGGTTTGAGTGGGGCACCCTGTAATTAACAATTTTCAGTTCTACGTATGAAGTTTAGGTACTTTATTTCTATTGATATTACACACTCCACTAAAAACGCAGCATGTTATCTCTAACTGCTCAGTCATCGAAATTCGTGTCTTTAATAGACATTTTCTGGTAGCCATGTGGTCTACTGTTAATCTCTTGTACAGCGCAGTAGCCACTAGTATGTATCTCACACACTGTGTGGTATTCTGAAGACGAGCATAACTACTGTACAGCTAACTGGAACTGGTAAAAGCGAGATAAAAAAAGTATAAAATACTGACTGTTAACGCTTCACGTCGCTCTGATCAGAATTATTAATAAAGTCACTCACAACGGTATAATGAAGAAAGTGAGTCCATTCTGTTTAATTTTTATTTTGTACGTAATTAATGGACAGATTTCTACGTTACACTTCCGTTAAGCTGTTCCTCTCGAAATCCTGAAACATACTGATGGCAGTAGTGTCTGTCTTTGCCATGTTTTCATATCGCCGAACTTCTTTCACGTTGTGTTTAATACGTTGTGTTTAATGCTGAGCTTCTGTTTTTTTTTTCGGTGTCATTTTTACGACAAACAAAGCCGAAAGTTCGATTCTCCATCACTACTACTGCATAACTAATTTCCCCACGTTCGACCATGAGAATTAAGTGATTACTAGTTACTCATTTGAAGAGAGAACATTCGCGAAACAGTCTACGAAACACCAGTAGTAAATTCGCTAGCGTAATACCACATATTGCTTGGCTGCTACGTGAACTCCAAACAGCAGCTGCAACTTTCTCTTGTTGTTGTTGTTGTTGTTGTTGTGGTCTTCAGTCCTGAGACTGGTTTGATGCAGCTCTCCATGCTACTCTATCCTGTGCAAGCTTCTTCATCTCCCAGTACATACTGCAACCTACATCCTTCTGAATCTGCTTAGTGCATTCATCTCTTGGTCTCCCTCTAAGATTTTTACCCTCCACGCTGCCCTCCAATACTAAATTGGTGATCCCTTGATGCCTCAGAACATGTCCTACCAACCGATCCCTCCTTCTGGTCAAGTTGTGCCACAAACACCTCTTCTCCTCCATGCTATTCAATACTTCCTCATTAGTCATGTGATCTACCCATGTAATCTTCATCATTCTTCTGTAGCACCACATTTCAAAAGCTTCTATTCTCTTCTTGTCCAAACTATTTATCGTCCATGTTTCACTTCCATACATGGCTACACTCCAAACAAATACTTTCAGAAACGACTTCCTGATACATAAATCTATATTCGATGTTAACAAATTTCTCTTCTTCAGAAACGATTTCCTTGCCATTTTATATCCTCTCTACTTCTACCATCATCAGTTATTTTGCTCCCCAAATAGCAAAACTCCTTTACTACCTTAAGTGTCTCATTTCCTAATCTAATTCCCTCAGCATCACCCGACTTAATCCGACTACATTCCATTATCCTCGTTTTGCTTTTTGTTGATGTTCATCTTATACACTCCTTTCAAGACACTGTCCATTCCGTTCAACTACTCTTCCAAGTGCTTTGCTGTCTCTGACAGAACTACAATGTCATTGGCGAACCACAAAGTTTTTATTTTTTCTCCATGGATTTTAATACCAACTCCGAATTTTTATTTTGTTTCCTTTACTGCTTGCTCAATATACACATTGTATAACATCGGAGAGACGCTACAAACTTGTCTTACTCCCTTGCCAACAGCTGCTTCCCTTTCATATACCTCGACTCTTATAACTGCCTTCTGGTTTCTGTACAAATTGTTAATAGCCTTTCGCTCCCTGTATTTTACCCCCGCCACTTTTAGAATTTGGAAGAGAGTATTCTAGTCAACATTGTCAAAAGTTTTCTCTAAGTCTACAAATGCTAGCAACGTAGGTTTGCCCTTCCTTAATTTAGCTTTTAAGATAAGTCGTAGGGACAGTATTTTCTCACGTGTTCCAACATTTCTACGGAATCCAAACTGATCTTCCCCGAGGTCAGCTTCTACTATTTTTTCCATTCGTCTGTTAGTATTTGCAGCTGTGACTTATTAAACTGATAGTTCGGTAATTTTCACATCTGTCAACACCTGCTTTCTTTGGGATTGGAATTATTATATTCTTCTTGAAGTCTGAGGGTATTTCGCCTGTTTCATACATCTTGCTCACCAGATGGTAGAGTTTTGCCTGGACTGGCTCTCCCAAGGCCGTCAGAAGTTCCAGTGGAATGTTGTCTAATCTGGGGGCCTTCTTTCGACTCAGGTCTTTCAGTGCTCTGTCAAACTCTTCACGCAGTATCGTATCTCCCATTTCATCTTCATCTACATCCTCTTCCATTTCCATAATATTGTTCCCAAGTACATCGCCCTTGTATAGACCCTCTCTATACTTCTTCCACCTTTCTGCTTTCCCTTCTTTGCTTAGAACTGTGTTTCCATCTGAACTCTTGATGTTCATACAAGTGGTTCTCTTATCTCCAAATGTCTCTTTAATTTTTCTGTAGGCAGTATCTATCTTACCCCTAGTGAGAAAAGCCTCTACATCCTTACATTTGTCCTCTAGCCATCCCCTCTTAGCCATTTTGCACTTCCTGTCGATCTCATTTTTGAGACGTTTGTATTCCTTTTTGCCTGCTTCATTTACTGCGTTTTCATATTTTCTGCTTTCATCAATTAAATTCAATACTTCTTCTGTTACCCAAGGATTTCTACTAGCCCTTGTCTTTTTACCTACTTGATCCTCTGCTGCCTTCACTACTTCATCCCTCAAAGCTACCCATTCTTCTTCTACTGTATTTGTTTCCCCCATTCCTGTCAATTGTTCCCTTATGCTCTCCCTGAAACTCTGTACAACCTCTGGTTCTTTCAGTTTATCCAGGTCCAATCTCCTTAAATTCCCACCTGTTTGCAGTTTCTTCAGTTTTAATCTACAGGTCAAAACTAATAGATTGCGGTCAGAGTCCACATCTGCCCCTAGAAATGTCTTACAATTTAAAACCCGGTTCCTAAATCCCTGTCTTACAGTTATGTAATCTATCTGATACCTTTTAGTATCTCCAGGGTTCTTCCATGTATACAACCTTCTTTCATGATTCTTAAACCAAGTGTTAGCTATGATTAAGTTGTTCTCTGTGCAAAATTCTACCAGGCGGCTTCCTCTTTCATTTCTTAGCCCCAATCCATATTCACCTACTACGTTTCCTTCTCTCCCTTTTCCTACTACCGAATTCCAGTCACCTATGACTATTAAATTTTCGTCACCCTTCACTATCTGAATAATTTCTTTTATTTCATCATACATTTCTTCAATTTCTTCGTCATCTGCAGAGCTAGTTGGCATATAAACTTGTACTACTGTTGTAGGTGTGGGCTTCGTACCTATCTTGGTCACAATAATGCCTTCACTATGCTGTTTGTAGTAGCTTACCCGTATTCCTATTTTCCTATTCATTATTAAACCTACTCCTGCATTACCCCAATTTTATTTTGTGTTTGTAACCCTGTAGTCACCTGACCAGAAGTCTAGTTCATCCTGCCACCGAACCTCACTAATTCCCACTATATCTAACTTTAACCTATCCATTTCCCTTTTTAAATTTTCTAACCTACCTGCCCGATTAAGTGATCTGACATTCCATTCCCCCCCCCCCCTCCTTCCCCATGAACCATGGACCTTGCCGTTGATGGGGAGGCTTGCGTACCTCAGTGATACAGATAGCCGTACAGCAGGTGCAACCACAGCAGAGGGGTATCTGTTGAGAGGCCAGACAAACATGTGGTTCCAGAAAAACTTTCTCTTATACAGTGCAATTTATTTACAATCTACAGACCCGTAGCATCCTAGGACAGGTGCTACCTCCCATGTTGTTCCACTACCCACAGAGAAGCAAGAGCATTTCGTTATAATCTCACAATAGCCCATCGCGTTCTCTAATTACGTGTACATTCTGCGAGGGAAGCGGCAAAAGAATGGAACAGCTTACGCCACATGCCATATAAACGTAAATGCTGAGATAAGTCGCTGCCATCTACCAGCTTTTTAACAGCGTTCCACTTATCCAGATTGATTCAGTTAAACTGACGCCGCCATTGAGTTTGAATCAATAGAAGCTAGTGAAAATATCTGTGTTTTAGTTAGTAATCCAAGCAAGAAAATGAAATGAGAGAGGGCAGATTAAACACAGTAGTCTGGACTCTAAAGTGGAGCGCTGTAACAAGCAGGCCTCACTGTTTGAGAGCTAATCGCCTGAAATGCACTGCCGTAAAATATTCCTCGGTAAAGAACTTTCACGAAAGTTTCTTTTTTTGCGTCCATGTACGTGAAATTTCAGGGTGAAAATCTTTCTCTCTCACAAATTCAATCCTACGTATATTTCCCAGAAAAACGCCGAGTCTCGTTTATTTCCGATATTCCCTGGCAAAGAGTACCCAAGAAACAAATATATGTTGCTTGTCGTATTTTAACTCACTCCGGATTATTTGGTGATAGGTAATGGTCTTGAAACAATTATAACATTTAAGGAATAAAGCCTTTATGTTTGTGCAGGAAGTATCGGTGTATACAAGCTGTCACACGTAAAATAACAGGATGTGTTGTTGTTTCTAATTTTTATTTTGTCATTTGCAATTACAAATTTTTCCTATGTTTTGCGGTAATATTTTACTGAAATTGGTTTATTTTCATTTCACCTGGCTTCAGCAAACAGTTGTATTGGAACTTTCAAGTTCGCAGAAAAAGCTTCTTTAGTGAAATAAACCGTCATTCAAGGCTCATTAGCAGGCGGTTGTATTAGTGCTTTTATATTGCATTTGAGAAGCTCATTCAAACGTTTTCGAGTATTTCCAACATACATTTCTCATGATTTTCAACTCTATTTCAACCAGAGTATCTGCGTAATCTAATACCGACCTAGGCAGGAAAAAACAGTATAATTTCTACTTTAGAATAGTCCAGTTATGATTTGAATTACCAAACATAACCCTAGCAGGAACCCAAAATGTCATCAAAATGATGTATTTGTTGGTGCAGATAAATCAACTAAAGAGTTATTAATAATTTTAATTAAAGGATGTCTTAATCGTAAGGGTTTATTCGTTAGTGAATTACGAATAGGCCCCAGGTTAATGGTAGTGATTTTAACAACTTCTAATAGTGCTAAAAATAAATAAATAAATATTATTATTGTAATAATGAGTGTTGGTCTGTTATATAATTTTTCTAAACATATTGTTATTTCTTGGTAAATGATTGAATTATCAATATTTATAGTTTCAGTATTTTTGAAAAAGTCTATAAATATTGTTATATCTAGAATAATTAATGTCGATATAATAAATACTCATATTGTTAAGGTAATAATTATGGTAATTGATTTAGGTTGAAATATTTCATTTGATGGAATTCTTGTAATATAAATAAATAGAACTAATATACCACCAAGAAACATTAAAAATAAAATATATGATAATCAATATCTTTCCATTATTGTTCCTGTTATTAATTCAACTAAAAAGTTTGACATGTCTTAATTTAATAAAATTAATATTCATTACGTTTGATAGTGATATAATTATTATTTTAATCATTTGAGGGGTGAGTTTATTTAAAATATCGGTTTTGGGGACTGATGATGGGAGCTTTTCCACCTCTGAAGTTTTAAAAGTGGGGGCTAGACTTATTTCCGGTTTACAAGAGTGGCGTTATTTTTAAACTATTAAAACTAATGTTTATATTCTCTGTCTTTACTTCTTTGTTCGTATATTTTGCTGGTGTTTATGATTTTTCCTTCTAAATGTAAACATTTATAATGGTTCTTCTGAGATTAGAATATATTGTTCTTTCTTTATTTATATTAGTTATTATTTTTCTTATTGAGTTTGATTATGATTATTTCTTTCCTGTTATTTTTTTACTTTTTTCTGTTTATGAGGGTGTTTTAGGTCTTTCTATTTTAGTTTCAATAATTCGTTCTCATGGTAATTATTTTTTAAATTCATTTGGCTTCTCTTTATGTTAAAGTATTTATTTATAACTGTTTTTTTGATCCCTGTTTGTTTGCTGAATAATTGTTGATGGTTGGTTGATTCTTTAATATTTCTGTCAAGTTTTGTTTTTATAATTTGTGTTTATTCATATGCAGATTTGAATACAATTAGATATTATTTTGGTATTGACTATTTTTCTTTTAGTTTGATTTTGCTTAGTTTTTGAATTTATTCTTTAATAATTACTGCTAGAGGTTCAGTTTCTTTAAGTTCTTATCATTCTAGTATTTTTGTCACTTTGGTTGTAATTTTAATAATTATGCTTCATTGTTCATTTGCTAGATTAAGTCTTCTTTCTTTTTATATATATATATTTTTAAGGCTAGATTAGTTCCTACTTTACTTTTGATTTTGGGTTGAAGTTATCAACCTGAACTTTTACAAGCTGGTGTTTATTTAATTTTTTATACTTTGGTTGCTACATTACCTTTATTATTGGTTTTATTTAAGGTTTATGACTTTACTAATACTTTATATTTCCCTTTGTTGGTTAATTTTGGTTCTTATTATTTTATGTTTTATGTATTTATAATTTTGGATTTTTTAGTTAAGATTCCAATAATTTTAGTTCATTTATGGATTCCTAAGGCGCACGTAGAGGCCCCTATTTCAGGTAGAATGATTCTTGCTGGTGTTTTATTGAAGTTAGGTGGTTATTGTAATTTTCGTGTTATAAAGGTTATTTCTTATTTGGGTTTAAAGTTTAATTATTTTTGATTGTCTTTGGGTTTATCTGGTGGGGTTTTGTTAGATTTATTGTTTTTGTCAGGTTGATTTAAAGTCTTTAATTGCATATTCTTCTGTTGCTCATATAAGAATGGTTATTGGTGGATTGATAACTAAAAATTGGTGAGGTTTTATGGGTTCTCTTTCTTTAATGGTTGGTCATGGATTATGGTCTTCTGGATTAGTTTGTTTATCTAATATTATTTATGAACTTTAGGTAGATGAAGATTATTAATTAACAAGGGTATAATCAACTAGATACCAAGAATGGCTTTATGGTGATTTCTTTTAAGATCATCAAATATAGCTGCTCCTCCATCATTAAATTTGGTAGGTGAAATTAGATTATTAAATAGAATTATTTCTTGATCTTCTTTTAGATTTTTTGCTTTAATTTTTTGTCTTTTCATAGAGCTTCTTATACTTTATATATGTATTCTTATTCTCAGCATGGTAATTATTATTCTGGTGTTTATACTTGTTCTCTTGGTTATTTTTGTGAATATCATCTTTTACTTTTACATGGATTGCCTTTAAATATTCTTTGTTTAAAGGGTGAATATTTCTTTGTTTAGGTTGCTTAAGTATTTTAATTAAAAATATTGTTTTGTGGAATCAATGATATGAAGTTTTTCATCTTAAGCGGTGAATTTATTTTCTCTTTGTTCCTTAGTTTTTTCAAAATTCTTCTCTAGAACTATAATTTTTTTTAGGTATTTATTATTTAATAATTGATTATAGAATTTCTGTTGAGTGAGAGCTTTTTAATTTAAATGGTTCTATGGTTGTGATGACTTTAATTTTGGATTGAATGTCTCTTATTTTTATGTCTTTTTATATATTTTTTTCTTTGGCTATTTATTATAGGGAGGATTATATTTTGGGTGAAAAGAATATAAATCTTTTATTATTGTTGTTTTAATATGTATTCTTTCTATAGGGTTTTTAATTATTAGTCCTAATTTGATTAGAATTTTGTTGGGATGAGGTGGTTTGGGTTTAATGTTTAGTTATTTACTACCAAAATGTAAAATCTTATAGTGCTGGTATATTAACTGCACTTTCTAATCGTATTGGTGATGTTGCTATTTTAATTTCTATTGCTTGAATATTAAATTGTAGTGGTTGAAATTATATTTAATATTATGATTTTATTTCTAATTCTTTTGAAATAAAGCTTATTACTATATTAATTGTTTTAGCAGCTATAACTAAAAGAGTTCAAATTCCCTTTTCTTCTTGACTTCCTGCTACTATGGTGCTCATACTCCTGTTTCTGCTTTAGTTCATTCTTCTACTCTTGTTACTGCTGGTGTTTATTTATTAACTCGTTTCAGACCAATATTAGATACTTATAATTGTGGTTGATTTTTACTATTAATTGTTTGTATAACTATATTTATGGCTGGATTGGGGGTTAATTTTGAATTTGACTTGAAGAAGATTATTGCTCTTTCTACTTTAAGGCGACTTGGTTTAATAATAAGAATTTTGGCTATAGGTTATCCAAAACTTGCATTTTTTTCATTTATTAGCTCATGCTTTATTTAAGGCATTATTATTTATGTGCGCAGGTTCAATAATTCATAATTTAAATGATTCTCAGGATATTCGTTTTATGGGCTCATTTGTTAATTTTATACCTTTAACTTCAGTTTGTTTTAATGTTTCTAGTGTGTCTTTGTGTGGTATACCTTTTTTATCAGGATTTTATTCAAAGGACTTGATTCTTGAAATGGTTTGTTTAAGATGAAATAATTGTTTAATTTTTTCTTTATTTTTTCTACTAGTTTAACTGCTTCTTATTCTTTTCGTTTGTTTTATATTCAATATCTGATGATAATAATTTTTATTCTAGATTTTCTTTTGATGATAATGGTTATAATATTTCATTTGGTATAATTGGTTTATTGTTTGTTGCTGTTTTTGGTGGTAGTCTTTTGTCTTGGTTAATTTTTCCTATTCCTCATGTGATTGTTTTACCTTATTAGTTAAAGTTTTTAACTATTACACTAGTTTTTAGGTGCTTATTTAGGTTATCTTATTTCTAAGTTTGATTTTTCTCATAATTTATTTTCCTTAAGTAAACTTTCTTTTGTTAGATTTGCTGGTTCTATATGGTTTATACCTTTTCTTTCAACTAAGTTTCTTAGATACATTCCTTTAAAACTAGGTTATTATTCATCTAAATCATTTGATTATGGTTGGGGTGAATTATTTGGTGGTCAAGGTTTATATAGACTATTTATTTATTTAATTGGGTATATTCAGGGTTCATATGACTCTAATTTCAAGATTTATCTTTTAAACTTTTATTTTTTGAATATTTATTTTAGTGATATTATTTTTTTTACTTAAATAGCTTATAATTAGAGCGTGACACTGAAGATGTTAAGGAAGCATTTTTACTTTTAGGTATTTATAAATATAGGTATATTATTTTTAAAGTGAAAATGTAATGTTTTATTTAAACTATTTAAAGTTTAGAAATGTTAATGGGGTCTAACCGGTAATCTAAAAAGTTAGTTCATTTTGGCATTTCATTTTCTTAATTGGAACTTTATAGTTAAATTATATTATTAACAGTAATACACCTCTTTTTGGCTTCAATTAATAAGAATAAGGGTATTTTATTTACCAATCTTCCAGGTTGAAACTGACTCCAATATTTCGCTTCTTATTCTATTGAAGGTTGATTGATTATCTCAATACTTTTTGAATGCAAACCAAATGTTATAGTTAACTGCAACCCTTTATTCTGCTCATTGTAAGGCTCCTTGATTTCATTCATGGTATAGCCCGCCTAATAGGACTAGAATAAAAAATATTGTTGATACTGTTCAGATTATAATGTCTGAGGTTTTGAAAATAATTACAATTGGAAGAATTAGTGCAATTTCTACATCAAAAATTAAAAAAATTACTGCGATTAAGAAGAATTGTGGGGAGAATGGTATTCGTACTGATCTTTTTGGATCAAACCCACATTCCAATGGGGATCTTTTTTCTCGATCATTGATTAATTTCTTTGATAATGTTGTTGCAAGGATTATAACAATTATTGGAATAATAAATCTAATGAAAACTATTGTAGATAGAATTAGGATTGTTTTTCTTGATTTATATCAAGCTTTCTGATTGGAAGTCAAATGTACTATTTATACCAAAAAACATTTATCTATCTCATCAATAAACTGAGATGTATAAGAATAATCATACAACGTCTACAAAGTGTCAGTATCATTCTGCTGCTTCAAATCCAAAGTGGTGTCTTGGTGAGAATTGATTTATTGAGTGTTGGAGTATACATGTTGATAAGAAGATTGTTCCAATAATTATGTGTAGACCATAGAATCCTGTTACAACAAAGAATGTCGATCCACAAACTGTGTCTGCAATAGTAAATGGTGCTTCTCAATATTCACATGCTTAAAGTATTGTGAAATATAATCCTAATAATACTGTGAAGAATAATCATTGTAATGCTTGAGTATGACTAGATTCTATTAAACTATGATGGGCTCATGCTACTGTTACTCCTGAGGCTAGAAGAATAGCTGTATTAAGTAATGGAATTTGTATAGGATTAAAAGGTTGAATTTCTATTGGAGGCCATAGTATTCCTAGTTCAATTGTTGGTGCTAGTCTTCTTATAAAGAATGCTCAGAAAAATGAAAGGAAGAATAATACTTCTGATGCAATAAATAAAATTATTCCTCATCGTAATCCAATTGATACAAATCCTGTATGTAGCCCTTGATATGTCTCTTCTCGTACTACATCTCATCATCATTGGATTATAGTTAGTAGGGTAATTCCGAATCCAATTATAAATAAGTTAATGTTAAGTAGGTGAAATCATTTTGCTAATACTGATACTACGACTATTGCTCCAATTGCTCCTGCTAATGGTCAAGATCTATAGTCTACTAAGTGGAATGGGTGGTTTGAGTGAGTTGTTAACATAGTTTTAGTATACTTCTCTTGAATATCAAGTTCTTAAAATTGAGAAAACATAAGCTTGAATTATTGCCACTGCTGATTCTAGAATTAATAGACGCATTTGTGCAATAATTAGTAGTGAAATTAAGTTTATTGCTATAGATGGTCCTTTATTTCCTAGTAAGGATAATAGTAAATGTCCTGCAATTATATTTGCTGCTAGTCATACTGCTAGTGTACCTGGTCGAATGACGTTTCTAATTGTTTCAATTAATACTATAAATGATATTAATGCAGGTGGTGTTTCTTGAGGAACAAGGTGTGTAAATATGTGATTAGTATGATTAATTCATCCAAATAACATGAATCTTAATCATATAAGTAGGGCGATTGCAAATGTTAATATTAAATGTCTAGTTCTAGTAAAGATGTAAGGGAATAATCCTATAAAATTATTAAATAATATTATAATAAAAACTGAGATAAAGATAAATGTTGTTCCATTAAATGATTTTGGGCCCAGTAGTGTTTTAAATGCATTGTTAAGGTTAAGTTTAGTTTATTTCAGACAATATTAATTCGGGATGGTGTAAGTCAGAACATTGAGGGGATAATAATAGTCCTAAAAATGTTCTAGTTCAATTTAATGATAAATTGAAGATGTTAGTTGATGGATCAAATGTTGAGAATAAGTTTGTTATCATTTGAATTTAAATTTTTTATCTCAACTGTCTTTTTTCTGCTCTTTTAATAAGATTAGGTTTAAATGGGAAACTTTATTTGATTGAACAGGATTAACGTAGCTGGAATTATAATAAATAGGGATAACCATATGAAAGGGGATATTTGAGGGATTTTGATTTAATTTCCCCATCAGAAGTAGTCATTAATTTATTATTGTTTTGTTTAAGAGACCATTACTTACTCTCAGTCATCTGATGAATTTCAAGGTGTACTAACTGTTTAGTTATTTTAGGTTGACACTCTAATGTTATTTATCTTAACTATCTCCTTAGATTATCTTAGATAATCAATTGATAAATAAGCTTACTGTACTTCTTTCAATTACAATTGGTATAAATCTGTGGTTTGCTCCACAGATTTCTGAGCAATGTCCGATGAATAATCCAGGTCGGTTTATTGTAAATGTTCCTTGATTTAGTCGACCTGGTGTTGCATCAATTTTAACTCCTAATGCAGGAATTGCTCATGAGTGTAGAACATCTGATGCTCTTGTTAATACTTGTACTTCTGTATTAATTGGGAGAATTGTTCAGTTATCTACATCTAGAAGTCGAAATCCACTATTTTCTAGGTCTTTTTCTGGTGTCATATAAGTGTTAAATTCTACGTCTGTAAAGTCTGAATATTCATATCTTCAGTATCATTGTCGTCCAATGGTTTTAATTGTGATTATTGTGTCTACTGAATCATCAAGTAAATATAATAGTCGTAATGATGGAAGGGTAATTGCTGGTAATGCTGTTAATATTATTTCAATTAAGTGTCCATGAAGTTTGTTTCGGTTCCTATAGGCAATAAATAACATATAACTTAGGGCATAACCAACAATTACTGTAATTAATAATAATACAACCATAGTGTGATCATGAAAGAATGTTAGTTGCTCCATTAATCGTGAAGCTCCATCTTGAAGGGATAAATTTGATCATGTTGTCATTTGAATATTTTCTAATAAAAGGTCAAACCTTTATTTGTAGTGCTTAAATCTACTGGACTAATCTGCCATATTAGAATCTAGAAATTAATGGTAATTCTGAGTAACTGTGTTCTGTACATGGGTTATTTTGTAGCCATTCTGTTGATCTTCTTATATTACCTCTAAACATAATTGCTCGGTTTATAACCATTCTTTCTCTTATAATTACAATGAACATAATAATTCCTACAATAGAAATTGGCGATCCAATTCTTGATACTACATTTCATTATGTATACGCTTCTGGGTAGTCTGAATATCGTTGTGTAGAGGGAAGAATGTTAAGTTTACTCCGATGAATATAATTGTAAATTGGATTTTTAATCATGTATTCTTTATAGTTAATCCTGTGAATAGTGGGTATCATTGAATAACACCTCCTATAATTGCAAATACTGTTCCTATAGATTATACATAATGGAAGTGGGCTACTACATAATATGAATCATGTAATACAATATCAAGTGATGAATTTGCTAATACTAGTCCTGTTAATCCACCAATTGTAAATAGGAAAATAAATCCTAAAGCTCATAATAATGGTGGATTGAACTTGAATTTAGATCCATATAGTGTAGCTAATCATCTGAATACATTAATTCCTCTAGGTATGCCAATAATTATTGTTGCTAATGAAAAGTATGCTCATGTGTCAACATCCATTCCTACTGTAAATATATGATGTGCTCATCCAATAAATCCTATTAATCCAATTGATAACATAGCATAAATTATACCTAATGTTCCAAATGATTCAATTTTTCCTCTTTCTTGACATACAATGTGTGAAATAATCCCAAATCCAGGTAGAATTAAAATGTAAATTTCTGGGTGTCCAAAGAATCAAAATAGGTGTTGATATAAAATTGGGTCACCCCTTCCCGCAGGGTCAAAGAATGATGTATTTAAATTTCGATCTGTTAATAGTATAGTAATAGCTCCTGCTAAAACTGGAAGTGAAAGAAGGAGGAGAAGGTCTGTAATAGCTACAGATCAAACAAATAAAGGTGATTGATCTAGAGTTATTCTTTCTGATCATATATTAATTGCTCTTGTAATGAAGTTTACTGCACCAAGAATAGAGGATACACCTGCTAAGTGGAGTGAGAATATAGCTAGATCTACAGATGCACCACCGTGTGCGATAGCTCCTGCTAGAGGAGGGTAAACTGTTCATCCTGTACCAGCACCGTTATCTACTTTAGAAGATGTAAGAAGAAGGGTTAATGAAGGTGGTAGTAATCAAAAACTTATATTATTTATTCGTGGGAATGCTATATATGGTGCACCAATTATTAATGGTACAAGTCAATTACCAAATCCACCAACTATAATAGGTATTATTATAAAGAAAATTATTAGAAATGTGTGGGCTGTAATAATAACATAAAAAATTGGGTCATCTGCAAGTAGAGATCCTGGTTGACCAAGTTCAGCACGAATAAGTATTCTTATTGATGTTCCTACTATTCCTGCTCATGCTCCAAATAGGAAGTATAAATTACCAATATCCTTATGGTTTGTTGAGAATAATCATTTTTGCGGTAAGATGGTTGAATTTTAGGTGGTAGACTGTAAATCTACTTATGAGATGTTTTCTCTGTTACCATATTTAGGTCTTATATTCAATTATGATTCTAGACTGCAATTCTAGAGGTACTAAAGCCTAAAAGGATATTCTATTAATCATAACTTTGAAGGTTATTAGTTTAATTAACTTTAGTCTTTAGTATAATTAAATTAAGGTTGATGTTGAATTCAATGATATTGTTGAAATTATTACTGTTATAGGAACAATAATTCTTGATTTTTGAGACTTTATCTTTATAGATCATGAATTTTCTGTGTATGATATAATTAGGGCTGAGAATTTAATACACATGTAACAATAATGTGTAATTGTAGTTAATACAACTATAATGGTTAGAATAGTTGTTATGTTGTTTTCTATTAATGATTGTATTACAATTCATTTTCGTAGGAATCCAAGAAATGGTGGTAAACCACCTAGAGATAGGAGAGATAGGAATAATATGAATTTAATTTCAGTTTTTATATTTCTGGCTGAATAAATCTGGTTTATGAAAAATAGATTTATTAGCTTACATAATAAAACCATAATTAATCTTAGTAGTGAGTAAATAATAAAATATAGTTCTCAGATGTTTTCTCTGACAGTTTGAAACGTCCCCTTTGTAAAATTTATACACGACTGTGCTAAAACTGACACACAATATTTTTTTTTTTTGCGCAACGCAATCTGACTTTCAGTAATCCCTACAAGATAATGGCCCTGACTAACATTAACCTATACATTTCACAAATCACTTACCTCACAAAAATCTTCGTTACTCAAGCTACTGCAATACATCCAGCGCCACTACTGCCAGCTAAATAAAAGATTCAAACTATGAAAGGCACTAACTACTGATAGGCATAGTTAGCTAATGAAAGATTTTAATAGAGAACAGACAATGTATTTACCTTAATAGTCATAATATATATAGCAGTTCATGACATCCAGTCTTACAAATTTCAAAACTCCGCCATCTCTCTCCCCACGTCCACCACTGCTGGTGGCTCACCTCCACACATGGCACAGCGTTACCAATAAAAAAACCTAAACATCCTACTTACAAGTTAGGGATCTAATTGAAGAATATGCTAGAAGTTGGCGGAGAGATGTTTGATTTAAACCTCCTATTGCTCCAATAATGATGCTTAAAATGATAATTGTTCAAATGAAAGTTCTTTGTTGAATACAATAGGATAATACCATTATTAGGGCAATTTTTTGTTGCATTTGTATTTTTGCTTCAGGGCTTCACATGTTTCTCGTTTTTCAGTTTGTTTGACCACGAGTAAGAAGAGTGTTTTGAGTTGAACACTGTTCACTTGCAGATATGACATAAAAGTGTGCGTCCAGAATTAGCAATAGGTTAGCCCTGAACGAAAGCGGTCTTGGTTGACTAGCCCAGCGAAAAGACAGTGAAAGTCAGTGTAGCTGGCTAGAGAACCCGTGCAGACGCACCTCAGACAAAAGCCAGTGCTGGGCGAGTGCGTCCGCTGGAATTCCCAAAAGGTTGTCGTGCAACACTGTGACTTTAAGCCCATTTCACACGGACTAAGTTTTGCTACCAGCTCACTTGCCATCTCCTGGGACAGCTCCCTTGAGGGCCCTATAGCCTGCTAGCTGGCTACCCTGAAGGGAGCTGTGCATGTCAAATATTTTTTATTCCAGTCTTTGATCACAATATCAATTCTTTAGAGGATGACCGGCTTCAGTGCGTAATGACTCTCCTCAGATCTTTCTTACAGCATGTCCTAAAGTGATAAGGCCATAATGGCATTGTCAAAACATATAGATATAATCAGCACAGCATCATCATATAGATCTAAAATAAATGCTGTGCTGATTATATTTATATGTTTTCATGATGCCATTATGACCTTATCACTTCAGGATATGGTGTAAAAAAGATGTGAGGATGGTCATAATGGTCTGAAACCAGTCATCGTCTAAAGAATTGATATTGCGAACAAAGACTGGAATAAAAAAACGTTTGACTGTATTGGATCACTGTTTGTATACGCAACTATGTCGCAGTTGGTGAATCAGTGCATGTTTCCTGTGATAGCTCCGGTGCTATTTTCCTTGTGAGACTTTGTAAGGTTCCCCGAATGCAACCTGCTTTGGCCAATCAGGAGTCCAATTTGGCGTCTTACGTCAATACTACAGGGCAGAGACTCTCAGACAACGCCATCAAACACTCGATACCAAACAGAAAGTCACACTCCCGCTGGCCGAACTGCTTTCTTTATCAGATTTCCATATCTAGTTCGATTTTTCAAGTGTCCACAAATTTTTTCGGTGAAACAGTGTAAGAGTTAATCGCCATCAATACTTGGTGAAACGAAAACTGCTGTGGGTGTGGACCAATAGCTTATTTTTATACCAAAAACTGGCCTTTTCATAAACTATTGACTTATCTTTCCATGAGTTGCTAATTTAATAATACGCTGTTATATGCTTCTCTTGCTATTTCACCTGCATTAGAATGTTAGCTCTGCTCTATCTTAGCGAAAGAAACGAATTTTCACGTGGGAACAAGTGGACTTAGGTATTTCTCAAAACTCGGCCCTGATAATGTTACTCTGAAGAAAACTAAAGGTAATGAAAACTGTAGGAGAAAACAAATCGCTACTTCTGTTGAAATTTCGGTGGAATTATATGGATTGAAACTGGCTGAAGGGTTTATTTGTATATCTCAATAATATAAGAAATATGAAAAAATTAAGAGCATATTGTATGACATCTTTTTTTCCAATCCCTGCACAGAATGAAGGATTGTACATTTTCACCATAAACGCCTCCTAGTACATCAAAGATGTTGGTAATTTGTTTACACCTTGATGAGTGGTTGAGAGGATTTTGCAGGTTTCAGTGTTTTCATGTTTCTCAAACCGCTGACATACAGAAGTAAAATTCATTGGCCCATTTCAGTTCACGTAACTCATTATTAAAAACGCACTGGGGTTTAAGATTCCACTGAAATTTTGACAAAAGTAGCAATTTATTTTCGCCAGACTTCTTATTCCCTTTATTTTTCCTCAGAGAGCCGTTATCAGTGACCAGTTTCGAGTAAGTCCCCTTGTAACTATGTTTAAATCTTCTTTCACCAAAATGCAGCAGAGTTTGTAAATATTAATCTCACAAACATTCTGATGTAGTTGAAATTGTGGCAGAATCAAGAAATAGCAATTGATAGAAAGACAAGTCAGTAGTTCATGAAAATTCCCGTTCTCCATGTAAAAATAAACTGTAATTTCAGCACATATACTGTTCCAAACCCATAGCAATATTTGTTCCACCAGCTATCGACACTTAAATGTTGAAAGTCTTACTACTCTGGAAAAGCCTATGAAGTCACACTTAAATAATACACTATTTCATTAATTGAATATAGCCCTGGTTATGGAAGTTTGGCATATTAATCATCTGGTGGAATCCTTTCCTCTTTCCATATTGTCATTTTCCAAAGTCTTGTTCCATTATCTGAAACCGTTTACTAGTTGTAAGAAATTTTGTTCTGGCTTTTTTCCTGGTGGGACACTTCGCATACAAGCAGTTTTCTAGAGATTGGTGGCAATAGCAATAGCAATATCGTTCCAAGTTAAAAAATAATTCAATGTGATAGCTGTATTTCATACTCAGCAATGTATGATGTAACATGCACCAAACGAAAGTTCATAGCGACCTCCAGTTTTCACTGCAAACTTCTTGGAACTCTTGCAGTAGTTTACTTAATGCTGAAATATCACAATAAATAAATCCATTACTAAAATGACAGGTACCTGACGAATATAACTATTAGATTTGTGATAATCAAATGTTTTACTCGATAATTTTATTACAATTGTTTTAGAAAGATTTGTTCAGTTTGCGCACCATGCCGTTCATGGAGTCAGGCTAGCCAGCTGTCTCCCATGCTAAATCATACACCATGTGAGAGCTTCTGGAAACGAGGTAGCCATCACCCCCTTCTGCTAGCCAGCAGTCATGCACGCCATCTTGCAAACTTACAGAAAACCCTACTCTATGTGAGGTGGATATCAGACCACAGCAGCTGCAATGAGACGCATGCTTGTGATTAGCAGTGCACATTCCTGGACAACAAGTATCTTATTGCTATATGTTCAGCAGCAGACATTGTATCATCGGTTAGCAAAGACAATGCACTGGCAGTCTGCACACCAATGACAAGACCAGCATAGAGCAATGCATCAGTGGAGCCAGCACGAAAATGATGCATGCAGCACACAGACATTGTGTTGACAGAGACAGCATATGGACTGCCCTTGTCCAGTGCATAGCACCATAGGCAGCAGACATCATGCAACAAACTTTACGCGAAAGCACTAAGTATTGGATTTGTGAGTGGTCACTGAAATGTCATGGCTGATAAAATGAATAAAGTCATTTACCGACTGCCATTTAGATGGTGGAACAAGCAATTTGTCTAGCCTGGGGGCAGAAAGAGTCAAATGAGTACTATGATGTAGGAGCCTTTATGATAAATAGAAATACTCATTTATAAATTAATGAGCTGAAAGACAGAGATGGCGGAAGGTGTAGAATCAGAATTACAGACTTTTAAAACTGGATGGAAGGGATCGTTAATAATTTGAAATGAGATATGGGAGATGTAATGTAGACACATAAGAAATTAGTTAAGCATATTGAAAATTTGAGCACTGCTCTTGATGCTCTGGATGGCTACATTATTGTAGAAATGACAAATATAATGAGTTAGTTAAAATTAGCCACAACAGATGATTTGAAAGAACGAATAAAAGGGGGAAAAGGAAGGCAGGATAAAAGATGTTAGTGACCTCAAAGAGACAATAAGCATAGTTTCCATGGGGCAGGAGAGTACGGTATTTGCAACTGTGAATCTTGAAATGACACCAATAAATTTATTTTCTGGCGAAGGAAATTTTCATGTTGGCTTCTTGACTCCGGGTAATGACCAATTTCTAATAATAATGCCTGATGTCATAAATTATGTAACTTTCAGAAAGCATCTGAAGATGAACCTGACAAGATCTGAAAACCGGTTCATGGAATAGCAAATAATTATTCAAAAAAAAGTGACGGCCTGCAGTTTTATGTATTTACATAAAAATAATTATTGTGAAAAGTAATTTGGAAGGTAAAGCACAGACACGGTTGAATTGAAAACTGGGGTTATTGCATGATTATGAAACTAAGTTGAATAATGTTAACCACAAAAAATAAATGAAAATAAAACTAAAAAGCTGAAAAGAGAGACTAAAACAAGGTGTTGTAAACTTTTGTAATAGTGATAAAATTGAAACTCCTACTGTGTCGATTAGAATTAATCTGCATGAAAGTTCAGATTTTTTAAGTAGTCAGATGCAAATGTTGTCGTTGGAGAGCAGAAAAGCCTGGTGACACTGAACCATGATACTGTTAATTTCAACACAGTAAGTGATTTTCATGATAACAGCAATGATAATTGGATTTCGTAAAGAATATTAAAGGGAACTTTCAACTTCTGAAAATGTAAGAGTAAACGCACATTCGTTAGCCTGTTAGCCTACTGATGGTGTGCGATCGTCGTGGCACGAAACAGAGCGCTTCCAATGAGCTTAAACTGCTGAAGCTATATCACAAGGGTTTACAGTTAGCATAATGGGATCTTAATAATGGTGGTAATGAGTAACACAATATCCATTTCTTTATATCAGGTGTATTAACATACATAAGTACAGAACCTTCTCCCGGCACATCCAATCAAGAGAGCAAAAAAGTAACAAAAGACGAGAATTGAAACAAGAATAAGTCACAAATCAATTTTTTGAAAAAACATAATACATGAATTTTACAAAGATTTTAATAATGATTGGCTAATGTACATCTGGTAGAATAATAACATCTTTGACTTTACATTATAGCATAATGTTTTGTTGCAGTTCCTACACAGATGTTGAGGTTTGTCAGTACTGAATCAATGCAAATTTAATTTTAAATTGTCTGGAGTATACAAGGGAAACACTTAACTTACACATGTCCTGTGAGTTAAAATTAAATAATCTCATCCATCTTGATAGATCAGAAGGGACTCTTAAATCTCAATTTAAGATTTGAAGCAATGTCTCCATGAGTAGCTGCAGTGGAAACTGATCCATAGCTTAACTGAAGCATCAGATGCATTCCTGGGCAACATGTACCAGATGGATCAGGCAGCTAGTTATCGAATCAGGATATTAGAAAAAACGCCTTTCGAGGTTATAAGAGAGTTCACAATCAGTGAGGAAAAAATGACATGAGCGGAAATGGCGATCAGGATAGTAATTGGACGAAGAGAAATAATACAGGCACGAAAATTCAAAGTAAAGGGAGAAGAGTGGGAAAGGACTTCCCTTTCTACAAATTAAAAAAAAAAACAGTTTTGGTCAAGTTAACCTCTGCACTTCCAGTACTTACGTCATATTCCAATTGCTTGTCCCAGTACTTGGAGAAACTGTCTGGTCAGCTTGGGTCTGCAGCTACAGGGTCATGTCTTCAAAATGAACACAATGATAGCAAGAAAACCCTCACTGACACGCATTTAATAATAACATCCGCAACAACGTTATCAAAAATCTTCCATGAGACATATGGCAAAAATATACCTGTTGTTCTAATAGCACTGGAACTAACTCACACTTCAAAAATGTAATTCAAAATCTGATAACCTACAATTGAGTAGTAGCTCAGAAGTCCAGAAGTCCAGTAGAGAGCAACTCAGCAGGTGAACGTCTGACCAAGGACACAAAGGAATCAATAAAAATTAAAATTTAAGTTGCATTGAATAAATGGAAGCTGTAACAATACAAGAACATATACATGCAAATCTGGCTTGAGATAATATTCTTATATAAACTGAACATTTGCTTTCTGGTACACATACGTGTCTCATCTAACGTAATACCTAATACAATAATACCTGATACTATAATATCCGACAGTAAGGTAACCCAACAACTCATCATTTTAAGAAAAAAAATGTTTTACCAGTATCAGCATTAAACTACCACCAAAACCTTCCCAACATCTAAACTACAATATCATTTTGGGCCAATGTTAACAGGTGTGCAATAGCTTGTGAGTAGGTAATAATCTGAACAGTCTGAAGAATACAGGTAGCACAGTCTAAATGAAACCATGAAGAAACGTGAAAGGAATTCATCACTGTCATCAAGGAACTATTAACTCCTCACTGAAAGACAGGATAGCTTCCTCAGTCAGTCCTATGTATAGGGTACACTGCACTAGGCAGCATCACATTCTTGCACTATGGGTGCAAAGTTCTCAGGACCATAACAACAGCTAGCCTATTTTCTAAGCACTCGGTGCTATCCCTCTCATCAGCCAATCGTCACTCAGCTCCACAGCCATATGCTTTAAGTGCAAGCTGTTCCGCCAGAGTCCAAAAGACTTGCATCCAGACACTACTGCTATTTATTGTTGATTTCAGGTGGTGTTGGCAAACCTCTGCTCTTGATACCAGCGCACTCCGAGCTAGGCGAGATCAGATTAGATTCAGTTTTCGTTCCACAGACGCAAAAATGAAATAATTTTCTTTGGCGTGGAGTTAGTTATAAAGTATAAACATAAAATAATTGAATATAATACTCAGTACCCTGATCATTTGTCAGGGACTGTGAAAGAGGTGAATACATAACAGTAAAATGGAACTGCTGTCAAAAATGAAATCTAACAGATATTTTTACTTAAGCTGGTCTAACAGTCCCTGTTAAGGCATTCATCTGTAGAGAAGAATGAGCTGCCTACCAACAAGTCTTCCAGACTCTGTTAAACTTGTACTTTATTGAAAGCAAGTTTTTTTATGATTGGTGGCAATTTACTGAAGATTGGAAACAGATATATTACTTGCAACAAATTTCATTAAGGAATAAATATATTGAGAAGCAGTGGTTAGAATACAAAATTCCTTGAACAGGTTTCTACATGATGTTCTTGAATTTACACCACAAATGAGTCTTATTACAAACTTTTGCAGGCTAAAAACTTTTGCTCAGTTGATACGTTACCTTAGTACTTGTATATGATCCTGTATGACATAACAGAAAGTAAGTTAGCAAAGTATGCAAGTTTTTATATTTATAGCTCCTACATCTGTCATAATTCTCAGTGTAAATATAGACTTGTTTAAGGGCGTCAGCAGTTCTGCTGTATGCCCTACCAAACAGAACTTATTATCAAGTTGTAATCCCAAAAATATAACACTGTCAACCTCTTTGATCTGCATATTTTCGTGTGTTATACAGATACAGAAATGAAATCTCTTACAGGTCTTAACTGCATATAGTGGGCCTTTTTTAAGTTTAATGACAGTGAATTAACTTTAAACCATTTGTTAATGCCAGGGAAAATTTGTTTAGCAAAGATTCTATATCTGTATTTGACTCACTACTTTTGCAATGTTTGTATCATCTGCAAAGAAAATAAACTTAGCATCTGTCAATGTAACAGACGAGAGGTCATGATGTACACAAGTAAAAACAATGGATACAAGGTGAAACCCTGAGGGACACCACAAATAATTCCCAATTACATGAGGACTGACTCATAAAGAATGTACATTAAGAATGTACTTAATTCATTATATAACAAATTAGAGATCACTGGCATTTTCTGTGACTTGTCAAATGCCTTTAACTGTGCGAATCACAGCATTCTCTTAAGTAAATTAGAATATTATGGTGTCACCAACAGTGCTTTGAAATGGTTCCAGTCTTACCCAACTAACAGGAAACAAAGGGTGTCATTGCGAAATAAGTTTGCAGTAAGCAGGAATGTGTCTTGACTAGTTTAACTTCTATCATCGCTCCTCCTATAGAATAGGAAAGTAAAAATGGTTCTGGATGAAAAAAATTAAATTTCTGGGTGTGAATAGGTCTCTACATATTTTTAAATTCAGTTTGTAATATTAACACATGTTCATATTAGTACAGTGGAGCTATTTTATTTACACAGTAAGTGGGTATCAGAGATTTATTTATAAAAATCAGATAGTAGAGGATTCTGAAGTCAGTTTTGGAGCTACAAAACCAACAGTCAAAACAAAGTGAAGTGTTCAAGACGTTATGAGGTCTGTAATGAGCACTGCATGTGATCATGCGTTTTTGAACTGCTTTTGTTCCATAATAAATAACTGCCTGCAGCATCAACGTTGGTGGCACTACCCTGAAAAACTAACATACAACAGACTGTGACTTCGCCACGGTATGGGCCTCCCACTATTAACTTCTCACATTTTTTTGTTGAGATGGAGTGTTAGTCACTGCAGTCGTTGATTTTACGTATAGTGCAGTACCATAAATCCAAAAGAATGTAGGTTATCACCCTGAATAGAAAATTGCGAGAAGCTGGAGTATTCAACCGCTGGGAGTTGGCCAAGGTGTTTGATGAATAATTTTTCTCACAGTAAAATTTGAGGCTATAGTACTGAATCTTGTGGAAAAAATGGCTCAATATGCACACATTAACTTTAATGTGCAGTACATGTAGTGAAGAAAGGTACTATTGGAACAACAGTTACACCACTATATAACGAACGTTTTCAGATATAGGGCGGAATTATTTCTAATCCACAGTTCTCTTCCCTCAATGTATTATGCTGTAATGCCTGTGCCACTTTATTTCACTTCACATTTTAGGTAAATAAACCACCTCATATTCATTTCTAATCATTAGTTATCTTAAAGTGTCCAGTTAAACATCCTCAATGACCTGTGTGATTTTGAACCTGATGTTTTAAGATACACTGTTTCCTAAATGATTAAACATGCTGTCAGGGTTCATGGACAATGACAGAAGCATTAATTTGAGATGAAATCTGCTTCAGAAATAACTAAATTGAAATTTGTAAAAAGGCAATAAATGAAGCTGGCATAAAGGAAAACAAACATCTCAAAAATTAAATCTACAGGAAATGCAAAATGGCTAAGATGGGACGGCTACAGGACAAATGTAAGGATATATAGGCAAATATCACGAGGGGCAAGAAAGATATTGCCTACAGGAAAATTAAAGAGACCTTTGGGGGAAAGAGAGCCACTTGTATGAATATCAAGAGCTCAGATGGAAAACTGGTTCTAAACAAAGAAGGGAAATCAGAAAGGTAGAAGGAGTATATAGAGGGTCTATGCAAGGGTGATGTGCTTGAGGACAATTTTATGGTAATGCAAGAGGATGTAGATGAAGATGAAACACGAGATGTGATACTGTGTGAAGAATTTGATAGAGCACTGAAAGACCTAAGTCGAAAGAAGGCCCCAGGAGTAGATAACATACCATTACAACTACTGATAGCCATGGGAGACCCACCCATGACAAATCTCTGCCATCTGGTGAGCAAGATGTATGAGACAGATGAAATACCCTCAGTCTTCTAGAGGAATATCATAATTTCAATCCCTAAGAAAGCAGGTGTTGACAGGTGTGAAAATCATTGAACTCTCAGTTTAATAAGCCGTATCTGCAAAATACTAACATGAAGTCTTTACACATGAATGAAAAAACTGGTAAAAGCTGACCTTGAAGAAGATCAATTTGGATTCCGCAGAAATACTGGAACACGTGAGGCCATACTGACCCTAGAGTTATCTTAGAAAATAGATAAAGGCAAACCTACATTTCTAGTATCTGTAGATTTAGATAAAGCTTTTGACAATGTTGACTGGAATACTCTCTTTCAAATTCTAAAGGTGGCAGGGGTAAAATACAGGGAGCGAAAGGCTATTTAGAATTTGTACAGAAACCAGATGGCAGTTATAAGAGTAGTGGGAAATGAAAGGGAAGCAGTGGTAGGGAAGAAAGTGAGACAGAATTGTAGCCTCTCCCCTATGTTATTCAATCTGTATATTGAGCAAGCAGTGAAGGAAACGAAAGAAAAATTGGGAGTACGAATTAAAGTCCTGGGAGAAGAAATAGAAACTTTGAGATTCGCCGATTACACTGTAATTCTGTCAGAGACAGCAACGGACTTGGAAGAGGAGTTGAACGGAATGGACAGTGTCTTGAAAGGAGGATATAAGATGAACATCAACAAAAGCAAAACGAGGATAATGGAATGTTACCGAATTGAACTGGGCGATGCTGAGGGTATTAGGTCAGGAAATTAGACACTTAAAGTAGTAAATAAGTTTTGCTATTTGGGGAGCAAAATAACTGATGATGGTCGAAGTAGAGAGGATATAAAATGTAGACTGGCAATGGCAAGGAATGCGTTTCTGAAGAACAGAACTTTGTTAACATCGAGTATAGATTTAAGTGTCAGGAAGACATTTCTGAAAGTATTTGTATGGAGTGTAGCCATTTAAGGAAGTGAAACATCGACGATAAATAATTTAGACAAGAAGAGAATAGAAGATTTCGAAGTTTGCTCCAGAAGAATGCTTAAGATTTGATGGGTAGATCACGTAACTAATGAGGAGGTACTGAACAGAATTGCGGGGAAAATAAATTTGTGATACAATTTGACTGGAAGAAGGGATCAATTGGTAGGACATGTACTGAGGCATCAAAGGGTCATCAATTTAGCATTTGAGGGCAGCGTGGAGGGTACAAAACGAAGAGGGAGACCAAGAGATGCATACACTAAGCAAATGCAGAAGGATGTAGGTTCAGTAGGTACCGGGAGATAAAGAAGCTTGCAAAGGATACAGTAGCATGGAGAGTTGCATCAAACGAGTCTCTGGACTGTAGACAAAAACAACAACAGGTGAAATTGAGAAACTTTCAAGTTTACCATTAGTCTGCTGTCAATTATAAAAAGTTGAACACATTTTTGTGATACTTTTATTTGTTTACTCAACATAAACAATCTTAACATGCACTAAATCATACAGAGAATCCCATTTGATCAGAATACTTATCTGACACTTAATAATGTGATAAACAGCAGTATTAGTGATTGCTGATAAATATCTAATGCATCCTCACTATTCTTTTACTCATAATTAGTATTTGCATGTATTATAGAAGTGCGTAAAAACTGAAAGCTATCGATCTGTGGAAAGGCACACACAAGGAGAACCCAGGCTCAAAGGTGCGCTGGCCAGTGGCTGTTGCCTGCACAGCAGCAGAACATCAGGCTTTATGTAGAAATACCAATAGCGTCTTCTGTGGAGCAAGCTCTTGGCAAAACGTTTGTGACTCGGAAATGGAGCGAGGAGGATCGCCCTTTTCAGCAGTAGTGTCACTGTATTTGAATTATAGACACCTGGGCATATTCCCAGGAAGCCCTGGAAACTGAGACATTATCTCTAGTTTCCAGTGCTTCCTGGGAATATGGCCAGGTGTCTAAGACAAATAGGGGGCTCGCAGTTTCCCCCTTCATCATTTTGGAGGGTATCCTTGCATATTAAATAGATTCAACTGGGAGTGTCAACTGGCAATATTAATAAAACAAAAAGACCCCCAGCAATCGCTACTTATTCGGCTTGACGTTTTCGTTTCGTGTTGATCGAAACACGTCAAAAGTAGGCAAAATTGTGGACAGGAAACGGTCCTGAGGCTCTACAGGTTTCTTGTAGGCTTTCCACGTGTTCCCATCATAAGAAAATGGACTCACCACGAAATACATGAAATATTACCTTATTCCTACCCTCGTTTCAGGGATCACGAGTAAGGTGAACAAAACCACCCTGGAATGCATCCTGTCTCCAACCCACATTATATGTACTCTTTTGTTAGTCATGTTTCCCTACAGTACAATGTTAGTAAGTATTCACACAATAAAACAATTCATAGAACCATCCAGACTATGAATCGCAGAGACAGGTTCCACTGAATGAGTTATTTCACTACACTTTTGGCTTCATAATCTTTGAACCATTATTTTGTGGAATGTAGTTGTTTGTGTTATTGTTGTTTTTATTGTTGTTGCTGCCTCTGCTGCTGCTGTTGTGGAAGCAGATCTCCACGATAGTCTGCCCGAGAAGCCTCTTTTATCTCGGCATGCCTACTGCAGCCTACACCCAGTTGAACCTGCTTGTAGTATTAAAGCCTTGGCCTCCCTCTACAAATTTCACCATCCCAAAACCCCCATTACCAAACTGACAATTCTATGATCTCTCAGGATGCATGCTGTCAATGGATCCCTTCTTTAGTCAAACTGTGTCATACATGTTATTTCCCAGTTCAGTTTACCACAACTTCACTAATTATTCCATTTGCCTATCTAATCTTTACCATTCTTTTACAGCATCACATGTCGAAACCTTCCGTTCTCTTACCCGTTTATCGTCCACATCTCACTTACGTTTAAAGCTACACTCCAGCCAAATATCTTCAGAAAGGCTTCCAATTATGTCAAACATATCAATTTTTTTGTTAAATGTTATCAAATTCCTCTTTTTAAGAAATGCTTTTCTTGAGATAGCCAATGCATATTTTATGTCCTTTGCCATTATATCCTTTTTGTTGGTCGAAACAACAAAAGATTTTTTAGTGTATCACTTGTTAATCTAAGCTCCTCCTCGGCATCACTTTATTTAATTAGATTACATTCCATTAGTGTTCTCTTACTTTTGCCGATATTCATCCTATAACTTCTTTTCAACACAGTATGCAGTCGTTAGTTGATATTCCGACTAGGCAACAATATTGACACTGAACCTTGTCCCCATAAGTTCAAAGTTTCTTTTGATATCTGATGATATCTGATAGTAACTTATTTATAGACCAAGACGGTTTTATTCCCATAACATTCGTGATGATCGCAGACTTATATAGGATACTTATTTCCTTTATTAATAAGTATTCATACCGTAAAACTGTTCCTCCAAGTCATTTGCAGTTTGTGGCAGAATTACAATATCGTCGATACGCATCAAAATTTTTATTTCTTCTCCCTGATCTTTATTTACCTTTCCAAATTTCTCCTTGGTTATTTTTTTTCTTTTTTTTACTGCCTGTTCGGTGTACAGATTGAATAGCGTTGGGAATAGGCTACAACCATTCCACACTCCCTTCTCAGCCAATGCTGTCCTTTTCATGTTGTTTGGCTGTTGTAACTGCATTCTGATGGTCTATAAGGCTGTAGATAATCTTTCATTGCTTTCATTTTATCGATTCGACCTTCAAAATTTCAAAGAGACTTTTCAATCAACGTTGTCAAAAGCTTTCGTTATAAACCATCCTAGGCTATTAACTTTTTGTTTACCTAATTTTAATCTATCTTGTAAGATGAGTCGCAGGGGCCATGTTGCCACATGTGTTTCCAAACTGTCTCCCCAAGATCAACTTTACCGGTGTGCTCCCTGAATTCTTGATACTCATACAGCTGCTTCACTTTTCTTAAGAGGTCTCTTTAAATTTGCTATAGGCAGTAAGTCTCTTTCTTCCAATCACAGATGCTTCTGAAATATGGTTCCTAATCTCTGATTGATACATTTGTTCATCTCCGACACACATGAAGATTTGGATCACGATGCTACAATAAAATGAATACGCACCTTGGTATAAAACCAAGTAATGACTATGTTAATGTATAAGTAAGTTATAGAGCGTCATAGTAAAATAAACCGAAAAGTAAACACAATGTAATGACGAACTTCAATTTCTTTTCAATTTATGCATTTCATTTGAGGGGGTTAGTACATCAAATGGGCCGACTTGGAGTAGGAGAGGCAGCACAGAACATTTTAATTCCACTGTATATACTTTTAAAAATAAATTCATAAAACTTTGTCAGCATGACCAGGAATGTTTCGGGATTCACTCATAGCAATGGTAGTTCAAAAACGAAACAAAATAAATGTTTTACATGAGAAATTTCATTATTTTTTTCACTTGCTATTGGCTGCATTTGTTGCTGTAGGTACATTTTACTTCATAAGTAAGAAGTATTCTTCGATGAACATACAAACCATATTTACTGGTGTATGAAGCTCTACAATTTATTTCATTTATAAAAAAATGAATGAGCTGTTAAATTTTAAACTTCATGTTTAGAAAAACTCAAATTTTATAGTTAAGTATCTCAATTATTATCACAGTTTTCAATAGATTTGGGAAATTCTAGAGTTACGTTCTTCTGTACGGATGGTTTCTGTGCAGTGCAAAATTCATCAAAGATTCTCTCTGACTTCTGAAGAAAAGTGTAACAAATGCAGCCAATATAAGTAAAAAAGATGAAATTTCACATGTAAAACAAATTTTTGTTATGTTTTTACTTCCATTGCTATGAATGTGAAACCTGAGCCCTTCCTGATCATGCTGACAAAGTTTTATTAATTTATTTGTAAAAATATAGACAGTGGAAATTAAAATATCCTGCAGTGCCTCTCCTGCTCCAAGTCGACCTGTTTACATCCTACCCCCCATAACAGAATTTGTATTCCAAGTGACAATGTTTTTGTCAATATTGCAAAATTTTGTCAAACTTACAAGTATGAAAATATACAAACCATTATTTTCTCAGCCTACAAGTTTAATTTTTTTTATCAAATCAGAAGATAAAAATGTACGTCAATTGTTACACCGAAACTACTCAACTTTATAACAATTTCTGTATTCCTTCTACCTTACTAGTTAAAGATAGGTCAATTATACTCGACTGAGCTGACCTTTTCGGCGTCTCGCTATACCCTATGAAGAAGGTACTTTTGCGTAAGTACATGTCCTCCTCAGCAGAACGCTGTCGTCGGTAGAGCAATAACTGAAAATTTGATGGCAGACGGAAAATTGGAGAAGAGAGCAGAGATTCATTGAACACTGAAGGTCCGAACATTTAATGAAGAAATTGCTCTCCTGTGCGCCAACGCCTTCACGGAAAACTTCCCGAGTGCAGTTAGAGGCGTGTGAGATGGAGTTGAGGGAAGGGGGGGGGCAATAAAGGCCGGAAGCTCCCTCCCCCCTCCCAATGGCTGGCGGCGGGCCCTGCAAAGGTCAGGGGGCAGCTGCAGCGGCAGCGGCGGCTCGGCGCAACGCGTGCTCCGGACACCGCCGCCCACCGTGGGCCACGGGAGCGCAGGAGGGGAGCCGACACACAGAGGGGGCCACTCGCTGCTAACACGCGTTTCTGTCTCAGGTGAAACACACGTAGCACGGAATATATAAGACATTGTGTCGGTGTAAGGAAAATAATAACTGACTGCCAACCTAGGTAATCTCGCAGCTACAGGCGCGCCTTGTGGCACCGATGGCCTCAGGTGATACAATTCGCTGTCCGAAGACAGAAATATTTACAGGACAAACTGAGCAAAGACGAAGGTGATGAAGAATAGTAAACAGGGAATAGAGAGTTGCTCAGCATCAAAAATTGGAATGTGACAGGAGTGGAAGAAATGAAAGGATTCTATGGAGACTGGCACAGACGAAGAAAGCTTCCTACGAAGAAGGGGATCTAATGGTGTCAGAAATTGATTTGGAAACCAGGTAGAAAGACCTGCAAGTGTAGGCCTAGGCAGCAATGTGAACCATGGGAAGTTCGAGGAGCAAACAGGACGCATGAAGGGTGTCCATAAAAAATGTCACATCTACAAATTTTAGTAGTATCAACTCTAAGTGTTGTAGATTGTTGGTTAAAAGTTACAATTAAAGAGTAACTCACGGAATATATTCGCAGTTGCGAATGTGAGCAACCATCAGCTGTATGTAATCATGTACACTACTGACGATTAAAATTGCTACACCAAGAAGAAATGCAGATGATAAACGGGTATTCATTGGACAAATATATTATACTACAACTGACATGTGATTACATTTTCACGCAATTTGGGTGCATAGATCCTGATAAATCAGTACCCAGAACAACCACCTCCGGCCGTAATAACGGCCTTGATACGCCTGCGCATTGAATCAAACAGGGCTTGGATGACGCGTACAGGTACAACTGCCCATGCAGCTTCAACACGATACCACAGTTCATCAGGAGTAGTGACTGGCGTATTGTGACGAGCAAGTTGCTCGGCCACCATTGACCACACGTTTCCAATAGATAAGAGATCTGGAGAATGTGCTCGCAAGGTGAGCTGTCGAATATTTTCTGTATCCAGAAAGGCCTTTACAGGACCTGCAACATACCGTTGTGAATTATCCTGCTGAAATGTAGGGTTTCGCAGGGATCGAATGAATGGTAGAGCCATGGGTAGTAACACATCTGAAATGTAACGTCCACTGTTCAATGTGCCGTCAATTCGAACAAGAGGTGACCGAGACGTGTAACCCATGGCACCCCATAACATCACTCCAGGTGACAGGCCAGTATTGCGATGACGAATATACGCTTCCAATGTGCGTTCACCGCGATGTCTCAAAACACGGATGCGACCACCATGATGCTGTAAACAGAACCTGAATTCATACGAAAAAAATGACGTTTTGCCATTCGTGCACCCAGGTTTGTCGTTGAGGACACGATCGCAGGCGCTCCTGTCTCTGATGCAGCGTCCAGGGTAACCGCAGCCATGGTCTGAGAGCTGATAGTCCATGCTGCTGCTAACGTCGTCGAACTGTTCGTGCAGATGGTTGTTGTCTTGCAAACGTCCCCATCTGTTGACTCAGGGATCGAGACGCGGCTGCACGATCCGTTACAGTCGTGCGGATAACACGACTATCATCTCGACTGCTGGTGATACGAGGCCGTGGGGATCCAGCACGGCGTTCCGTATTACCCTCCTGAACCCACCGATTACATATGCTGCTAACAGTCATTGGATCTCGACCAACGCGAGCAGCAATCGCGATAGGCTACAATCCGACCTTTATCAAAGTCGGAAACGTGATGGTACGCATTTCACCTCCGTACACAAGGCATCACATTAACGTTTCACCAGGCAACGCCGATCAACTGCTGTTTGTGTATGAGAAATCGGTTGGAAACTTTCCTCATGCCAGCACGTTGTAGGTGTCGCCACCGGCGTCAGCCTTGTGTGAATGCTCTGAAAAGCTAATCATTTGCATATCACAGCATTTTTTTCCCGTCGACTAAATTTCGCGTCTGTAGCACGTCATCTTCGTGGTGTAGCAATTTTAATGGCCAATAGTGTATTTCATAACGTCTATAATCACCATTATGCCTGTTCCTTCCAACGTGCGTGGATATCACAAGGAACGTTGCATCGTACTTCGGAACAACACAGACACTGATATATTTTATTTACCCTTCGACACGGGACAAGCGACTTAGAATCAAAATGTCTCCCCCTTTACGGGAATATACACAATAAATGTACGAGAACAGGTTATAGACACGTGGTAGCGAGAAGTAGAAGTTTGAGTGTAGCCGTCCCCTATGCATGGATGGCCTAATGGTAAGGCGGTCGCTAGTGGTGAGTGGGAAATACAGGTTCGAGTACCCAGTCTCGCACAAATTTCCGATGTCGTCATTCAATTATTTAGCTGATGTTTGTCCATATTCGCAACTGCGAATACATGTCATGTATTTTATATCGGTTGTAGTCTCCGCAGTGCCTGTTATTTTCAACATGCACCCTACTGAGGAACAACAGAGGCACTCCAATATCGTAATGAGGAACACAGTTTTAGATAAAGGCGTACTTGAGTGCCACTTTGTCGTTTTCCTACATGAGGAGCCACATATGCGAAATGGCTACTCTTGAGGTGAAAGCGTTTTGTGTTGTGCAGTTTTCTAAAAGTGATTCTGTAATTCAAGCTCAATGTGCGTTTCGTTCAAAGTTTAACTGTCATCCGCCGTTGCTACAGTCAGTTTGAAACGACCAGATGTTTGTGTAAAGGGAAAAGCTTAGGTCAAAAGCATATGAAGAAGATGTTGACGGTTTAAGAGCGTCTAACTTTAGTAGTCCAAAGAAGTCTGTTCAGAAAGCAAGTCTTGAACTTCAGCTGCTATGGACTACAATGTGGAAGGTTTCAAGAACACTTTTGCACATGCACCCATACCTCTTACGGTTGGTACATGCCTTAAAGCCAGATGACTATGGTGTACTGTATGTTAGAACTTTCCAAATGAAGTGTTGCAGTGAGAAGATGCCCATATTCTTGATCGTGTGGTGTTCAGTGATGAGGCACATTTCATGTTAATTGCTCATTTGGTCTGATGACTCTTGTCTCACGCTGTTTCCAACTTCTGGCCGAGTTTGCACCCCAAGAGGGAAACATGGCGGTGATGGTTTGGGCAGTCATCTTGTGGTATTTCATTAGCTCCATGAGTACTCCACAGAGTCTCATTACTGGTAACGATTATGAGACCATTTTAGTTGATCAAATCTATCCCACGGTACAACGTTTTTTCACCAGTGCTTAAACTGCCTTCCAAGAAGTCAGGGCCCTGTTCATGCCACCCTCATCGTTGGTGACTCGTTTTCTGAGCACGGCGGTGAATTTTCGAGTCTTCCTTGGTCACCAAAGTCACTACATATCAGTATTACTGAACATTTGGAGCCTCTGAAAAGAAGGATGTGTCATCAAATATGCACCTCCATCATCGTTACCTGAAGTTGGCACTATTTTGAAAGAAGAGTGGTATACTTTTCCCTAGAAAAAAACACACCGACAGTATTTATTCATTCAGAGACTCAAAGCAGTTTCGAATGCCAACAGTTTCCCACACTGTATTAGGCATGGTAATGAGTTATGTTTTTTGTGTATTCACATTTTTCGCCATCCCTTGAGTGGGTTGTGGTCTATCGAAGAATTTAAAAATTGAATGGATAGGCAAGGTGCGAAAAAGAATGAGCGGGGATAGAACTGTAGAGAAAAATCTTTACCAGAAAAAACGACAGGTTATCGTAGCATCTATTGAGGAAGGCAAGGATAGTTTACCCAGCGCTAAGATGAGCGCTAGGAGCCTGGGGAATAAACTAAGACTAAATTATGTAACACAGACAATGGAGTATGTTTGGTGTAAGAACTACATAGAGAAGAAAATATTAGCTCAAGATGGAAAGTGATGGACAGCAATAAATCGAGCAAACGACTAATGACTAAAAAAAAGAGCTAGCAACAGCTATAGGCTAGACAGGCTCAAACTGTAGTACGAGCAAAGTTTACTGCAGGTTTACTGATATCATGTTTAATAGCCAGATTACGACTGCATTCGTGTCCATACAGAGAGTGTACAGAAGAAAAGAGTAAGTCGCTGTGCTGTGCTTATACAGGGTGTCCCAAACCTTTTAGGTCGAATTGAAACAAGTGATAGTGGGTCTATAGCCGATTATATAGAGATAGGGAATCAATAGCTGTAAATGCATTTTCACTGTCTGTTATGGCCATGTAGAGCGCACACCGCATAACAACAAGGTCGCTCACAATAACTGGTTAAAGCGACGGCCACCAGTCTCAATGCATGTTTTGCAGCGGCGCGTGCAGCTCTCGCAAAAATCCCGAGTGTCTCTTGTACACTGAAACAGGCACGGGGAGGTATACAGTTACACCCCTGGCCAACAGACTGACATACTGTACACAGCTCATAGCGTGTGTGTCATGTGACAACCCCATGCATCGCACCGGCGCATTAAGCTGTGACGCAGTCCCGCCACTATCCCTGGTGTCAGTTGTCCATGTGTCAGACGGCTTGTGATGTATCAGTGGTCACGTGTGTTCTGAGTACACTGCATAACACGTAGTCAAAGATGGAACTTTACTCGACACGAGAGATGACAGATGCATTTCATATACGGTATGGCGGGATTTAGTGTGCGTAAACCAACACGAATGTACAGCGAAAGCTTTTGCAACAGTTGGTATCCTAACTGGAAGAAGTTTATCCCCGTGTATGCCAACATACGAAAGACGAGTCTTCCACGCTAGACAGAGATGGCCAAGGTTCACGCCAAAGACGTGTGCGAACACCTGACTTTGCGGAGGTGGTTTGGATCGTGTGGCCAACCACCCAAAAATAAGCACCCATCAACTTGCCCCTGTTGCGCAAACTTCGAAGGATACAGTGTCGATAGTACTGGTGGAGTAGATATTACCACCTATCCTAAAGAACGTGTGCAAGCAATGGAACCAACGGACTTTGAGCCCGAGGTCACTTCTCTCAGTGGATTATCTACTACAGTGCGGTAGCACCGAACTTCCTTCAGTTTTTATTGTTCACGCATGAAGCCTCATTCACCGATGATAATATTTTCAACAGCCACAATAGCTGTGTTTGGAGTGAGTACAATTTCAACCCACATCAGCGGCCAACGGCAACTATTCTCTGTCAACGTATGAGCGGGCATTGTCCAAGATTACTTAATAAGACCTTATTTGCTGCCTCCCCGTTTGACTGGTCCACGTTAGCTGGTGTTCCTGCGAGATGTGCTGCCGCAGTTCTTGGAGACTGTACCCCTTCTTGCCAGCGAAATGCTGTGGTTTCAGCACAACGGTGCACCAGCCCCGTTCGATGTTGCTGTCTGCGAGCTCCTGAATAACGCGTACTCTCATCGTTAGATTGGAAGGGGTAGTCCTGTCCCATGGCCAGTGCGGTCACCTCTGGACGTTTTCCTCTGGGGTTACATCAAGCCGTTGGTGTATGAACCCCGTAGAAACAGGTGGAGACCTGCTTGCCAGTGTCCAAGGTGCCTGTCACCTGGTACAACAGACACCAGGGTTCTTTGAGAGAGTGCAGGAGAGCTTAATGTGCCGTTGCCTTGCATGCATTGAGAGTGGCGTTCGTCACTTCGAACAATTTCTGTGAGATACTTTGCTAAGCGATGTACGCTGTACACAATAAATGCACATTTCCGACCATTGGTTCCCTGTCTCATTGCAATCGGTTGTGGTCCCACTTTCAATTTGCCCAATAGATTTGAGACGCTCTCTGAACTAACAGATAGAACAATTATTGCTCTGCGTCAAAATTGCATTGATATAAATGAAGTAACGTTACTATTACGTTAATAAACGTTGCCCAGTAACGTGAATAAGTTTTTCGGTGAAGAATGAAGCCAGGAACCATGTTTTTCTCTTAAGTTTTATTTTAATGCCATTATCGGTTTAAGCGTATGATGCCCAGTATATTATTCGTCAGTAGCATGCCATCCACTCCCGTAGTGCATAAGAATATTTGAGTATTTAGAGCCACTTGGTACACTGCGTGAAGAGACATGCATCCTGTAATGGACGGCGTTTCGTCTTGCTTTGGTCCTTATTTCTTTTCAGGCTGATGGACAAGCACACACATGCTGCAGAAACCACTGTGGTTCTCACACACTTGAAAAAATTCCTCAAATTAGTTGCAGACTCAACGATATTCCTGACCTTGCAATGACCGAATAATCAAAGGTTGCCAGAAAAAAATGAAAATCACCAAGTATCCATATGCCGTAAGTCTTGTAACTTAGATAGAGACGCACAGTGCAAGTCGCTCTCGTCAGTCCATTCGGAAGTCATGCGTCTTGAGAAACTGCTTAATTCATGTTCACTGACTACGAATTCGAGGTGAAAAACGACGTAGTCACGTCTCATCCACGAAAAACAGCCTCAGCGCTGTATATAAAAGCTCTCAAAAGCCAACCAAGGGACTGTTCGGCAGAGTTCAAGAGTTCGAGACGACCAGCGAAAGCCCTCTCTGATGAACGAGCCTACAGCAGATGCTATGTAAGTGAGCAATCTGACTGAATTAACTTTATGCACTAATGAGGAATTCCAAAGCTTGCCTGTACGTGCCTCTGGGCAAGGGTTATTGGTTTCTGTCGTTCATTTGTTAACATGTGCTGAGGTCTGCAAGTCACATTGCGATGAGTAACCTAACGGTTCGTTTAAATGTGGTCTTTCCATGGTTCATGGTCTGTATTACCATAATTTATTGCATATACCCGAGTCTTAACGAAGTTATAGGACAGGAGTGCCATTTTTCCTGATAACTGGAGAATCTAGTAAGGCTTACCCATGTTTTTATTAAGCAGTGTCTGCGCCGTTCTCCATGTTCTTTGCCAACACATGTAGAAGCAATAAATCCCCGATCAGTAAGACAACACAGAATAACATTTCTACTATCATCTCCTTATATACATCTATAGCCTAACAACATCCAAGTCTTTGTGTACAGGCTCCAAAATCTCAGATTGATCCTGTGGCCATTTCACTCCTGTCCACATACCAAGAAATGGATGAATGAAAATCCCACTTCTCTTCTCATCTGTGAATGACCTCCTAAAGTAAGTATGCTGTGACGCAGACTGAGTTATGTCATGGTGTGCCGGCCACGGTGGTCTCGCGGTTCTAGGCGCGCAGTCCGGAACCGTGCGACTGCTACGGTCGCAGGTTCGAATCCTGCCTTGGGCATGGATGTGTGTGATGTCCTTAGGTTAGTTAGGTTTAAGTAGTTCTAAGTTCTAGGGGACTAATGACCACAGCAGTTGAGTCCCACAGTGCTCAGAGCTATTTGAACCATTTGTCAAGGTGTATTGTTTTTGCTTGAAACGTAAAGACTATCCACTAAGGAAACATGTCACTCATTTCCCAAGCAGCAAAGATTTCAGTTACCTTTTGTTAAGTAAAGAATAAGTGTGGGGAGTACAATATATTAATATCAGAAAAATTCTTTCTCTATCGGAATGAGTTTATTATTTAAAGAGTACAAGAACAGGTTCTTTCCTTCCTTTTAAAATTACTATTCATGATGCATTGACAGGACATTGTAGAGCCATCAGACTGCATTCTATAAATTACGAGATTAGGTTTACTGGTTAATAGTCAGCTGAGGGTGTTACAGTAGTAAAAAGCGGAGGCTAGGGGTAGGTATATATTTGCTCACTATGATGGTTTACATCTAAGTAATTTACGATTGATGTCATACCCAACATGGTTGAAATGTCTATAACAGTATGCCACCACAAAACTGTTTCAGACGCTTTATCGTCATTGTACGTGTATCCAATATGAAGCTGGCTCTAGATTTTCGGTTGTTGAGAAACAGGCGACTGAATGCTGATCTCACATAATTCTCCTGAAGAATGTCCAGATGAAGGACATCACAGAACTGCAAAAACAAATATAACGCCAAGGAAGTGCACGATATGGTGTTCGATGATCGTCAAAGAAATTTATATTAAAGAGCAGAGACAATAAGTCCACCAAAACGTTCCTTCCCTGGTGCTCTGTGAAATGTAGGGAGAGAGGAACTGAAGTGCCAGGCGACCAAACAAACACCATTCACATGAAGATTAAAATTTTTGTTTACTTGTCCAATATCGCTTTGATGTAAATAAACACCCGAATAACGCAGTAACTGCCAAAAATGCACAATAAAATAAGGTGCTGAAAGAACCATCAAGGTAGTTTACAATAAGTTGATAATGCATCCAGTAAAAAGTCGGCGGCGTCCATCTAAGTTCGCGAAGCCACTCGCCATATTACAACATCCAGAAAGGAACTTATTTGATTACATACCACAATATTAAATAACCAGAGCAGTTTGTCTGGTGATTTTTACCCCCAATGATGAATAAAATACACTCTAATACACAAAAACGACTCATCACGAAGGAATTACCGGTTTGCGAAGGAAATCGGTAGATGTGATGTAGGTACATCTACAGACAAACATGTGACTAGAATTTTTTTTAAACATTAATTTTTTTTTGGAGAGAAGGAGCCCAAATTGAGCAAGTCAGTGAGACATTTATTCCTCATGCAAGCCGTTATTCCTCCTCCTGAGGGATGGAGTGCCCAGCCCAGCCCACAGTGCTTCACAGGTTCTCAGTTCGGGAGAAGTGAGGCGACCTCGCCGGCCAAGGCAGGGTTTCGCAAGCACGACGACGAGCAGCAGAAGCTCTCTGTGTGTGCGGGCGGGCATTATCCAGCTGCAGCGTAAACCCAGGGTGTCTGCCATGGAGGAAAACGAAATGGGGCGTAGCATACTGCGATACCTCCAGGGACCACTTTCGCTGGTGACCCAGGAGAAAGCCGGCCGAACCCAGTGAGTCGAGCACCCGAGGCGCGGGCATCGTAGCCATTCTGCAACAACACGGGGTGTAGACGGAAGGACGCTCTCACTTCACTTATTCACTTAAGAATAGACACGTTGCGAAGAGCGTTTAGGACAATGAGAAGCGTCCCGAAAACTTACGGGTACCTCCAGACATTAGGCTGTAAGAATGATCAAGTGAAAGCATGTGAATTCTTCTGGCCTCGCAGTACTCGTTTTACTTTCCTTACAAAGCAACTACGTGTCGACAATTCCAACATCCCACAAACACTAGGAGGAGCGGACACATAGTAAGAATAATTCTCTCAGGAAGGTGCGTGAAAGAAGTCAGGCTTCATAAAAAGATGTTTTCTGGACAGTAAGGACGTTCCTTATAAATCACGGACGCCAGCAAACTCTGAGACGAAGCCCAATCATGAGTCTGTCCAGGCCGCAGCTACAAAGAGAATGCTGTGTGGCTGCTTTCACAACAACATCGGAGTGCAGGAAAATACTGGAAAAACGTGCCACCAGCGCTGGTGAAATCGTGAGAAAGACGCCAGTTTTCGAGTCACAAACGAGCCCATCCAAGACTGGAAATTTCCACGCTTCACGGAGCGTCATGGTCATGAAATAGCTATCAATCATCGGGTGGCATTGCAAATTTAACCTGCCAATGATAATGCCGTGAGAGGGGAACATTTTGAGGAGTCGTGGAGCTAACGGATGGATAGAGAGTGAACGGAGACAGTCGGTGAGACAGCAGGGAAGCAAGAGGTCATGGAGGCTCTTTCATCGCCAACATCCGCCTTCTGACACTGTGATATCGCAGCTTTGACCCCACAATCCGCAACAGGCAAACGGTGTCGCAGTTGTAAGTGGGCCTCGTTGCAAAGCCGATTCGCGCCGCAGAGCTCCGAGGTGACAATCCATACCGACGCTGCGCCTGCCGTCACAGTGCTGTATGACAATTGATCATAAATAATGGTGAGATGATTTGTAGCCCCCCCCCCCTCCCTTTCTTACTCTTAATAACCGAATCGTATCCACCCCCAGTTAAATCGGCTCTGAGATTTGTAGTTTTGTTTTGTGTAAATGCATTTTTGAACGTTCTAGTCATCCAAGCCATATGTTCCACTCATACATCAACCCCTTAATCTCGTAATGTTTTATGTTTGATTTGTCAATTGTTGGCTCCCAGCGTGGAGTGATCTAATTCGTAGTTTTCGAAGTGATATCGTTGGTAATTTTCATGGTATTTAATGTCTAAAACAATGTCTCCAATTCACCATAATATTGTCGACGTACCGCTGTGCTGTAAGGGTACTGCAGATGACAACCAATTGGGTCCTAGGCTTACATTTCAGCAAGATAATTCCCTCCCGCAAACTGCAAGAATATCTGTTACTTGCCTCCATGCTTGCCAAACGTTCGGAGCTTTATGGACCGGAGCCTACAACGATCTCGGGATTCTGCTGATTTAACGCACCAGTTGAACACAATCGGGCAAGATATTGCTCAGGAGGACGGCCAACTTCCAACAACTCCATCAATAAATGCCAACCCGAATAACTGCTTGCATAAGCTCTAGAGGTAGACCAAAGAGTTACTGGCTTCCTAAGTTTGTGAAGCTCTTTCTCTTAAATAAATCACCCAATTTTTCTGAAATTTTAATAGTTTGTTTTTCTGTTTACACACTTCATACCTTCAGATTTCTATCCCATTCGGATAATTCCTTTGTGGTACGGCCTTTTTTATCTTACAGTGTACAAACAGCCAGAAACACCAGCAATAGAAAGAGTTGTACAATGTGTTCGCTACACCAATAAAATAAACAATTAAGTTTAAACAGATTATTTAAAAAATAAAAGAGTAATCTGCAGTTTTATGATGGAGTTAAATGATAGAAGAATTTCGTGAAAGCCATTAGAAATTAGGTTAAACACATTAAACATTAAAGGAAGACTGTCGGCATACTGGCACGGCTCACTCTGCAATGTCGCACAGTCTTAACACTCGTCCGTGGCCGTATTTCCTAAGCCCCTACATTTGTGCGCCGTTCGTTGCGACGCCGGCGAGGGAGATCTTCTGATTCACGCAGTCGACTCAGAAGAGGTTGTCGACAAACTCCGCTACTTTTTGATGGTCCAGCACTGAAATGGTTTAAATGGCTCCGAGCACTATGGGACTTAACATCTATGGTCATCAGTCCCCTAGAACTTAGAACTACTTAAACCTAACTAACCTAAGGACAGCACACAACACCCAGTCATCACGAGGCGGACAAAATCCCTGACCCCGTCGGGAATCGAACCCGGGAACCCGGGCGTGGGAAGCGAGAACACTACCGCACGACCACGAGCTGCGGACAATTCGGATGGCAGGTGCCCCAAGCTGCTTGAGAATTAATCCTGCTCCAAGTGCCACCAGCCACTTCCTGGCGGTTTTCAATCGTATTCTGTGAGGTACATAGAGCGTGAAAACTTCCAGATGTCGTCACTATCCGCAGCACTGGGCAATTCCCAAAGTAGGCGTCAAGTGATCCGAAAATTATTTTATTCCCATTTCTGATCGACAGTACTCACATCTGCAATACGCTATCTGATCAAAAGTAACCAGACACCTGTTTAGTGTTCATTAATAGGTGGTGTGTACGCCCTTTGCCTATTTGACGACGTGGGGTCTGCTGGTCACACTTTCAACATGTATCTGAATGTCTGTGGAGGAACGACAGTCCATTGTTCGTCGACAGCTGAAACCAGAGGATGTAGTGATCTTGGATGCTGTGATCTGGAAAGAAGCCTACAACCTAACTCATCCCAAATATGTTCGACTGAGTTCAGGTCAGGGCTCTCGGCAGAACAGCCCATTTTCTGAATGTTATTGTCCACAAACCATTGCCTCACAGGTGCTGCTTTATGACTGGGTGTATTGTCATGCTTATAGAAACAATCATCTTTCTCATACTATTTCTCTACAGTATGCAGTGCACAGTGCTATAAAATATATTTATATCCTTCCACTTTTAGTGATTTCATAAGCGCAATAAAGGGACAACATCTCAAACGTGAAAAACATTTTTACAACGAATCACCGCCTCTTCATTGTAACGTTCTCCAGGCAGTCACCAAACCCTTCTGACTCATCACTTGTTTCCAGTCATCCACTGTGTGTGGTGGTCGATCTTTAAGCCACATCAAATGTCGCTCAGCACTGACCCAAATAACGTGTGTCTTACAGGAGAAGCCGGGCCATTGCAGCCCATTACGTTGAGCACGGGGCGCACAGTCTCTGTGCTGGCTGGGCTGCCGGCACCACTTTGGAACTCACCATTGGTTCATTCTGGTGTTTTAACCACATTTTTTACAACTAACCTTCGCAGTCCTCGACGATCCCTGTCCGTCAGAACATGAAGTCTGCGGGTACTGCTTTAGCTGTGGTTGTTCCTTCGCGTTTTCACATCACAATCACATTATCAACCTTCGGCTTGGGTTGCAATTTCCCCGATGAATTTCTCACTTATACCATGTGATCTAAAGTATGCGGACACCTGGCCGAATATGACTTACAAGTTCGTGGTGACCTCCATCGATAGTGCTGGAATTCAATTTGGTGTTGGCCCACGCTTTGCCTTTATGATAGCTTCCACTCTGGCAGGCATGCGTTCAATTAGGCGGTGGAAGGTTTCTTGCGGAATGGCAGCCTATTCTTCACGAAGTGCTGCACTGAGGAGAGGTATCGATGTCGGTCGATGAGGCCTGGCACGAAGTCGGCGTTCCAAAACATCCCAAAGCTGTTCTATAGGATTCAGGTCAGGACTCTGCGCAGGCCAGTCCATTCAGGGATGTTACCGTCGTTTAACCACTCCGCCACAGGCAGTGCATTATGAACAGGTGCTCTATCGTGTTGAAAGGTGCAATCGCCATCCCCGAATTGGAAGCAAGAAGATGCTTAAAACATCAATGTATGCCCGTGCTGTGTTAGTGCCACGCAAAAAGGGACAACTTCTTAACCGTGAAAAACGGTTTTACAACGAATCACCGCCTCTTCATTTGTAACGTTCTCCAGGCAGTCTCCATGAAAAACACGACCACCACCACTTCCAAACTTTACTGTTGGCACTACACACGCTGGCAAATGACGTTCACCGGGCAGTCGCCATTCCCACACGCTGCCACCGGATCGCCACATTGTGTACTTTGATTCGTCACACCACACAACGTTTTTCCACTGTTCAATCGTCCAATGGTTATGCTCCTTACACCAAGCGAGGAGTCGTTTGGCATTTACCGGCGTGATGTGTCGCTTATGAGCAGCCGCTCGACCATTAAATCCAAGTTTTCTCATTTCCCACCTAACTGTCATAATACTTGCAGTGGATCCTGATGCAGCTTGGATTTCGTGTGTGATGGTCTGGATAAATTTCACATTACGACCCTCTTCAACTGTCGTCGGTCTCTGTCAGTAGCAGATGAGGTCTGCATGTACGCTTCTGTGCTGTACGTGTCCCTTCACGTTTCCACTTCAATATCACATTGGAAACAGTGGACCTAGGGATATTTAGGAGTGTGGAAATCTCGTGTACAGACGTATGACACAAGTGACACCCACTCATCTGACCATGTTCGAAGTCCGTGAGTTCCACGGAGCGGCCCATTCTCCTCTTTCACGATGTCTAATGACTACTGAGGTCGCTGATATGGAGTACCTGGCAGTAGGTGGCAGCACAATGAACCTAACGTGAAAAGCGTATATCTTTTTTAGGATATTCGGACACTTTTGATCACGTAGTGCAGGTGACATCCAAAGGCTAGTCAGCGTTCGAACTCACCGCAGTCTCCTGACCGACTCGTTCAGCCGTTATTAGTTTTCTACTGACAACACAATACTTCCTCCCTCCTTTTGTGCTTCTGAGTCCACCTCTCGTGACATCAAGTGGTCAGTTTCGTATTACATAGCGTTGCCTGAATACTTTTGGTACGTTGTACAGTTTCAGTTGTCGACTCAGTTTGTTCTTAATAACGACATCACTCTCACGAAATGTGAAAGTCTTGAATTAATTCTAATCAGAGAGCAAAGCATTAATAACATTTTGTCTTGATACGATGAACATTCCTACAATGAGGTAGGTTTGCAAACTGGGTTATTAAGGTCCCGCTTTGTGATACGTAAGACAACGAGGTCTCCACCCAATCCATTAGCGATTGATCGATAACAGCCTTCGAAAGCCCAGCACACTCCCTGGTCGTGCACAATCATATTTAATAGGTTATTAGAAATCTTCAGTGGTTAGACCGAGGTCAGAATCAGTCACTCATGTGAAGTACTGATCACTTCCCTAGCCTTTATACTTGGCATTTACTCCATCAGAAAACCGTAGATAGCAAAGTAATTTATGTAGAGTAGACTGCTAGATTTTACAATACTCGTACTGTCACAGGCTTTTAGTCGATAGGTCCACTTGTACTGCGTCAACACTTTCGAGAATGCGATTTACTAAGGACATCTAGGTGCTGATTCTCGACTCTCGGTGTATGGGGGATGGTGTTTAAACGTGTGTACATTATGTAATGAATTAGAAGAGAAGAACTGCTGACGATGAGCTTGTACTGAATGACAGAAGGTTTTCTTCGTTTGCTAAGCACCCGCAGACCATGAAAACCATTACTTGATGACCAGTAAAGGGTGTTAAACATTTTCACCGTATCTAGCGAATTCGAATAGATGAATTGCTAATGATCAACTTTTACTGAAAAATAAACAGTAGTTTAAACATTCTCAGAAAATGCAATGTTTCAACAATGCAGGATGTTCTGTGAAAGTCGGCCGTAGCGGCCGAACGGTTTTAGGCGCTACAGTCTGGAACCGCGCGACCACTATCGTCGCAGGTTCGAATCCTGCATCGAGCATGGATGTGTGTGATGTCCTTAGGTTAGTTAGGTTTAAGCAGTTCTAAGTGCTAGGAGACTGATGACCTCAGAAGTTAAGTCCCATAGTGCTCAGAGCAATTTGAACCATTTTTTTCTTCTGTGAAAATGTGTTCCTGCCATACGGCTCAACGAACTCAATTTCACCTCCACTTTTTAAAAATAAATCTCTTGTCGATAACAGCTGGGACCAAACGTGATGACCTTTTAAATTTCGACAGTCTTCATTTCCGGACCAACAGCAGTCCTAAAGTAACACGTGTCCGACATCAACGGCGTTATTCGTACAACGTTTGGGCAAGACCCTAGGGAGACAGCGTAACACAGCCTCAATTTTTTCATGCAAACGGATGAGCAAGACCTTTAATTCTTCCGTAATATATTCACGTTTTTTGGACAATGTTCTATTACACTTAAACGTGAACGTCTTGGTTACCCAGAACGAGACATAAGAGGATCTGTATTGTGATGTGAAGCGAACCTGGACTAAAACCTCCGAAATCACCAGAATAGCAGTACGTACATCGATGGTGAACTGAAGGACCCTTCCAGTAAGTGAGAGAAGACTCGGGACTGAAACATAGAAACTGGATATCAGTATCAATAACGCTGTGATGAGAAAACAATGTTTCAGTATTTTTAAATGCCGTTGAGAAGTGTTTTGTTTTTCTAAGGGTTGGAAAGAGTGTGCGTATTTCTTAGGCATTTACTTAACGAACTTCTGTATTGACAAATTTCTGTTGTTTATGCCTATCTTTTTGTTATCAATTTACTGACCATAACTTCAAAATACCCCATATAAGACAACATAGTCGAATACAGGCAACACTCATTTATCCAAGATTCCCTAATATCGTCTTGGTTATGGATTGCGCTATGCAGCTTAAGCCACAGTTCAAGTTTCAAAGCAAATAGGAGGAACTTATTAATAATATCTGCACACTAAATACTGTAAAGTAAATGATGAAGAAAAGGCTAAAGTACTTTCATATGTTCAGCAAATCCCTAGCAGATAGGTAGTCACGATAATCGTTTTCTTTGCCGTACCACTCTTGCAAAGCAAAGGCCTGTGAATTAGAAATTTATCGATTAATGTGGAAAATCTGCTTCATCGTCATTGACAACCAGTGGTGTATTGACCGTTTCTGCCGCTCTAAGCTGTCACTGTACATTTCCGCTGCAGACCAAGCACGCACTCATATTATGATTGTTGTATCAGAAGCCGAAACATAGTGGATATGATGTACAACGTTGTGGACTCAGAAAGTGCACATATGAATACGTACTAATACATAAAACGTTCGGTGGAATTCTGAGTTTCGCTCTATTGCAAAACTCATCAAAAACATGGACATAAGGTTCACTTTTTATAGAAATCAGCGTCATCCATTTGCCATCTATATAACAACATGGCTGATAAATATGTTAAATATAATTATACCCTGTGTGGGTGATCTGTTAACAAAGCAACGTATTTATTATGAAAAAGGTACTCTGTTACGCAATCCTTTAAATGTATTTTGCGTCAGTTATGGCTTTCCGTATGTCAAAAATGGTTGAAATGGGGAGCACTATGTGATTTAACTTCTGAGGTCATCAGTCCCCTAGAACTTAGAACTACTTAAACCTAACTAACCTAAGGACATCACACACATCCATGCTCGAGACGGGATTCGAACCTGCGACCGTAGCTGTCGCGCGGTTCGGGAATCAAGTGTCTAAAACCGCTCGGCCACCTCGGCCGGCCGTATGTCAAAACTAGAGCCTATAGCTACTTTTTCTAGTTTTTCATGCATGATTTTAACGGCTCAGTATTAAATCAGTAACTTTATTTTTCTTCTGAACACAATTCTATAGCATTTTACGTGACAGTTTTGGCGTAAACATCTCATTCTAACATTGAATTAACGTAATTCGAAGTAAATACGATATCACAATTAAAAAATGTTACTCCGCTCTTAATCTAGACTGTAGCAAGAATGTCTGTCGAAGAAATGTGATCACAGAAAAATCCGAAAGAGAATTGAGAATGTGTTCTTTTCGTTTTCTAAACTTGTACGATTGACAATAAACGACGTCTGAAATTACCTGTGTCATGTAATTTAGCGTCAGGAGCCGAGAGATGAATAGAATTGATATATTTGTACACTTTTTGAACTGTGTCTGACAGACATACGAAATAATATTACAGCTAATTCATTGATTCTTGTGGGAAACCCATTAGGTGCTATGAGAGAGGAACGCCTGAATAACAGCCGTCACGCCTCGAGCAGTTTCACCGTTGAAAAAGCATGCTAATGGTCTTATAACTTTCTCTTCTGACACTATATTATGTAGAAAAATGAATAGCTAGCAGCCCTTATTTCTAATTAGAAGCACTGGAGATCATGACATTTACGTATTACTAATATTAAGACAAACTTTCTTGCACAAGTAATTAGCACTGTTCAGACTGAACGGGGATCATACTGATCCACTTGTAAATATAATTCTATTTAGTATCATATTTTTTTGTAGTTTCTATAAAGATATACAGAAAGTACCGATGGGGAAACATGAGGATCCTCAGATTGATTGAGGTCGCTACCCTCAGCTCTGATACGTGCGGTGTCGTTGTTTAAATGAGGATTAGGTACACGATTTAAAGCTGTTTCTCTCCGTTATTTAGATGCTTCTTATTGATTTTCTTTCGCAGTTCACAATTATTTTCCTCTTTTTTGTGCTCTTCAGTATACAATAAAGTTCATTTAATTTTATTTTTAATTTCAACACATTCAACACAATCGGGTTTGTTTAGTGCCCATCTACCAAATAAACTTTTTAGTAAATTGAGAACCGTAATTAACTTTGCCAGTAGCTGCGTCTGGACGATACTTTTGTTTTTTGTTCGTGCTCTACCTACTCGAAATTAGCATTGCACAAAGAAAATTACATAAACATAAAAAGACAAATCTCATAAGACAAGGCTACAACGGTTGGTGCCAATTCAAGGTCGACAGCAAGTTGCAAGATAGTCCTAAAGCTTATCAAAGATAGTCCGAGAGTTGGACTGCCTGAGCAGTACATAATACTAACAATATTGATTGTTTAAACGATATCTCTATACAGAAAATGAAACTTCAGGATTCACTGACTCACTCGTTCACTCAGAGACTCATCATCGGCCAGCCCAAAGCACTAAGGATGGGAACTCGACATTTGCAGAGGGTGTTAATCTTCCTCTGTAGTTTTAGTTTCGGAAGGGATTTTTCGAAATTCCTCCCCTAAGGGAGTAAAATAGGGGATGAATTCTTTTTAAATATGTCACTATTATGGCGATTTTGAAGCTAGACTTACGAACATTGGTATTTAGGTACTCGGTCAGAAGTAAAGAAACAAATGCTTCAGTATTTTTGGAAATTTAACCCTTATGTGGGTGAAATTGTATTTGGCTTCTATGTCAGAAATAAAAAAGCATACATTTCACTGTTTTTGGAAATTCAACCTCTAAGAGCAAGAAATAAGGGGAGATCCATTGTATGAAAATATTTCATTGTGAAAGAGTTTGTAAAGGTAAATATTTGAAAATTGGTATTTGGCTTCTCGGTTAATAATAAAAAAAATACGTGTTTCGCAGTTTTTGGAAATTCAGTCCATAAGGGGTTAAATAGGGGATTAAATTTTTTAAGATAACATTTAGTTATATTACTCGTAAAAAAAATTTAAGCTTAATCTATAAAAACTAGTATTTCACTTCTCGGTTAGATATAAGGAAATATGTGTTACGGAATGAAAGATTCTATGCAAACATCACCACATCCATGCAAAAGACATGATTAACAAAAACCTTGGACTCTAGCACCCAGAATCGCTTTTTGTCCACAAGTACATTCGGAAAATTTCGTGCTTCTATGGGCTTAATTAGCATGAAAAGTTTAGGAGGTGTTGCAACTTATGAACAACATAAAAATTCGTTTTAAAAAAATCTGTGCAGACCATACGGTCTACGCGAGTGAAGCAGCCGCTGATAAACTACTTTCATATGTATCAGTCTACTAAAATTATGTTAAATGATTTTCTAATTACGTTTCTGTAACGACATACCAACTGAAATTCAAGGCAACAATGCGGTAGAAACTAAATCTGGTCATGTGACGAGTAAGCAATAATAAAGTGAGATGGGAGAAGATTACAGAACTAAATATGGATGAGGAAAGCTTGGATATCGTTGACGTTGTGAGAGAAATACCGTTTCGATGTTTGACAAAAGGGAAGCAGCTGGGATATGTCTGAACGGAAGCAACGCTGATGATAACCGGTGAAACTGTAATTTCATCTTCAATACAGGTTACTAATAACTGTGGGGCTGAAATGGAGCAGGAGAAAAAACTAGGGTTGTACGTAGATACAGCCGCGCGTGACAGTGCAACCTCTTAAAAACGTGAACAGAACTATAGTGCAGGAGGGCAGATCAGGTTTCCCCGTGGATTTGCACGCTTCGGTAACAGTGGGCGGTATGTCTCAAATTGTAGTTAGTGTTGCTCAGCTGGCGTGATACTGCACAGATACCCCTCTACCTGACCATCAGTACTCTAATCAGTACTCGAATCAGTACATAATTACATCCGGTGTCCCCTCCCTACGCCACCCCCTTACTCCAGATGTCGCTCTTTGAAGATAAATTCGATAATCTTCTAAACCTAGTAACGTTGTTAGCTGTACCAGACCTACGTGAGAGGAATCGTCTGTAATGGGTAGGCTACTACGGCTTGTTAAACCTGGTGTATGACACACAAAACTCAAATCGAGAGCGTTTGAGTTTTCAAACGTACAAAGATGGGACTATTTTATTGTTGACGGAGTATACCCTGTACTGATGACGTGTGACAAGTCAGAAGGGTGTTTCTTTCGCAAGCAATGCTGTACTGATTGCTCTGGCAGTGGTTCCTCTCTGTTAGATGCGCTGTCCCGGAGGCGTTGGCTCGAAGACATCTATAGAATTTGGAATAAATAGAGAAGAAATAAAAATTGGCAAGATGAAGCTTTGTGTCGCGTAGTGAGTCATACTTAGATCGTTGTGAAAGAAAGGTTTCTAAGCTCCAGACCGCTACGGGTCATAGATCTTACTCGTCAAATAAGACTATGACTTCCTTCCGTGTGAGAGTACGTATTTTTGTATGTAGTGTTGGTGAAAATGCGCAGAATCGTTCAGTAATTTGTTATTGCCACATTTGTAACACTTTGAGGGTTAATTTAATGAATTCAAGAGATTTGTCGCTGAAAATATTACAGTGAAATTTTCTCCACCAAAAATTGTCGCGTTACGTGTCTTCGAAGCTGCTTGATTCTACTTAGCTTTTGCACGAAACATAGTAACGTATAGATTGCTATCTGTGAGCTGCAAATTCAATTTAACAAGATCGTTTGTTGATAAGTGACCAGTTTATTCACTGCTTCCGTAATACAAGTACTGATTGGATTCAGGAGATGTTTCTATGTTGTCTTTCGGATGGCCCTCTATGTATCCATATTGTGTACTGAAGGACTATGATGTCACAACTGTTGTTCCTTTGGCAGCATGAGTTTCTTTCCACTATAATGACTGAGATCTCCGTTTTTTGAGGACGTAGATGGACAGTTAGTAGTTCTTATCGATATTTGAGCACAAATATCAGTTCCATATGCTGTGAACATTTTAACACACTTGTATAGGCGACCAGTAACAAAATAAGACATCAATAAAACTCCGTTAAAAGTGGTGATGTGTTGTAGCACAATCACGTTTACATTTTAAAAAATTTGTTGATAGTCAATAACAGCTGAATCCTTGCTTACAGTTTGAGTTACTGTGGCACCTATAGAATGTGTAATACTTTTGTCGCTAATTATGGCAAGAAAACACCATGGATCATTTTGGAAAGCATTTTGGTTGTTTAAATCTCAATAACTTCTTCACTCGTCAGACCAACGGGAGCGTATCCACGCAACTGCCGTGAATTCAGCGTCGCAGACCAGTGCGATTTGTGGGTGGATGCTTTTCAAACGACGATGGAGTGCACCCTTGTATGTGCAGCAGATAGATCTGTTTTGTACATGTTGGAGCAGATTGACTCTGTCACGCTTCCCTAATATTGAGGACCGTAGCACCCGCCGACCCGCCGCCCCTCCCCGGATAAAATCCATATTGTTATCGGATCTCAATGGAGCCTAAAGCGTTTAATTATTTCCGAAAATTAAATTCTCGCCAAGCCTCTGAACTATCGGGTGGCGTTAATTCATCCATCGCTGCAAAGCGCCTTCGGCAGGAAGCCTGGGATCCATTTGACGCTGCTATTTTTAGTCACGTGTTTTTCCATTTATTTAGAATTTATGTGCCCCAAAATACACACCATTTTTCCAGTATAAAAACAGCTCTCTAGTACAGTACAAACAGACAAATAAAAATGCATCTACCGACTGGCAAATATATCCACAGCTTCTAATCTGTTAAGGAGACAAAATAGGTGGCAGAGAGCTAAACAGGCTTAAAGAACGATGGTTTGATGTAACCGCTAGAGCAACAAAACGAGGAACTAACGTTAGGAGAGAAATTACCTGTCCACAAGCAATTAAATACACATGACTTCATTACTTACTCTTCAAGCCTCAACAACTTGAATTACAGATGCGTACATTTACAGGGGATTCTTCAGAAAGTACTGGGCGCCTTATACACTGAAGCGCCAAAGAAAACGGTATAGGCCGGCATATTCAAATACAGGGGTGTCGCTGCTGTCGGAGAAGCCTACATCAGACAAAAAGTGTTAGATTGGTTAGTGCTGCTACAATGGTAGGTTATCAAGATTTCAGTGAGTTTGGACGTGGTGTTATAGTCGGCGCAAGAACGATGGTAGTGATGAAGTGGGGATTTTCCAGTACCACCATTTCACGAGTGTACCGTGAATATCAGGCACTCGGTAAAACATCAAATCTCCGACATCGCTGCGACCAGAAAAAGATCCTGCAAGAACGGGACCAACGACGACTGAAAAGAATCGTTCAAGGTGACGTGCAACCCCTCCGCAAATTGCTGCAGATTTCAGTGCTGGACCATTAAAATGTATCGGCGAGCGAATTATTCAACGAAACATCATCGATGAGGGCTTTCGCATCCGAAGGCCCACTCGTGTACCCTTGATGACCGCACGACACCACGACACAAAGCTTTACGCTTCACCTGGGCCTGGCAGCACCGCCACGGACTGTTGATGACCGGAAACATGTTGCCTGGTCGGAAGAGTCCCGTTTCAAGTGGAATCGAGCAGTTGGACGTGTGAGGGTATGGAGACAACTTCACGAATCCATGGACCTTGCATTCAGCAGGCGAGTGTTCAGGCTGGCGGAGGCTCCCTAACAGTGTGGGGCGTGTGCTGTCGGAACTACGAGGGCTATCCACAAAGTACATTACGTTTTGGAATTAAAAATAAATAAAGTATTGGAAGTTTTTTTATTATATACAGATGAAATCCACACTTAAATACTACTTTTCTGCATAGTTGCCATTTAAATTAAGGCACTTAGCGTAGCGATGGACGAGTTTGGAAATTCCTTCGTCGTAAAATTCGGCCGCCTGCGCCTTCAACCACGGAATGACTGTCTTTTGGGACATAAAAGGTGTGATTTTTGTGTATTTCCTGGAAAGAGGCACTACAATAGTCTACTATAGCTGAAGGCTATGCTAAACTATATTCTCGGCAAATGAGAACGTAAGTAGGCAGTGAACCATCGCTAGCAAAGTCGGCTGTACAACTGGGGGCGAGTGCTAGGAAGTCTCTCTAGACCTGCCGTGTGGCGGCGCTCGGTCTGCAATCACTGATAGTGGCGACACGCCGGTTCGACGTATACTACCGGACCGCGGCCGATTTAAGGCTACCACCTAACAAGTGTGGTGTCTGGCGGTGACACCACAAGTAGATTTTTCAATTTCTCGAGGGTAGCACAGTACACTTCAGAGTTGATCATTGCAACATGAGGGAGGACATCTAACGGTATAAAGCCTTCAGAGTCCTAGAAGACCATCGTCATGACTTTACCGGCTGAGGCACAGCTTTGAAGTTTTTCTTTGGAAGAGAGCTGGTGTGGCGCCCTCTTTGCATTGCCGTTTTGTTTCCGGTTCGAAGTGATGAACCCATGTTTCACCGTCTGTGACGATGCTCGATAAAACTGTCACGATCAGTCTCGCAACACCCAAGCAATTCCGCACAGAACATCCTTCGTTGCTTTCCGTGGTATTCTGTTAGGTGGAGAGGAACCCGGTGGGCACACAACATTGAGCAGCCCAACTGGTGGACTAGTGTGTCAACACTAGGGAAAGAGAAGACCAGTGAAGCATCGGCGTGTTTGATTATGATCCGTAGATCACCTCGAGTGAGAGTGTTACACATTCCTACACTGCAGGTGTCACAGTTGTGTGCGGCCAGCCGACAAACGGTTGTTCGGACACATTTGCGCGATCTTGTTGCGATGATGATGACAGATACCTTGCTCAACTACTCACGGCGCTTTTGTTCACTCCCAGGTCTCCGTAGACATTCTGTGAGTGCCTATGAATACATGCGATGGTATGGGTTTTCGCCAATAGAAACTCAGTGGCAGCTCTCTGGTTGAAAAGGACCTCCGCTTCAGACGCCATTTTGAAGGCAACGTATAGCGCCGCCATTTGTCGCAACTTTATGAAACTGCAAGGGCTGAAGCAAAAATACTCCATGACGTCCCAAAATTCCGCATATTTCAACCGAAATTGGCCGAGAGAAAAAAAAAATGTGTTGCATACTTACTAAACGCGCCTCGATACATATACCTGTGAAATTATAAGTTGCTAAACAATTCACCGATTTGTCGTCATTATCGGATTCGCAGGGATAGCATTAAATTGCTATGTCCAGTCAACTGCACTAACATAGTGTATCTTGTTTTGAAGCCACTAATAAAATTCAAAGAACAACGTTAAATAAATGAAAGTCATTGCTTGCATTGATATAACTATGCGATGTAAACAGTGGACCTGCCAGGAAAGTTGTGGAGGCATGAATGTTATTTGATCTGTATAGAATTGCCGTTTGGAATAACATCTCATGGCAATGATGGGTGCACATCTGATGAAAGTAACATGTTTACAACTGATGTACATATTGTATGCAAATATTGGTGTATGTGTGTGAGAGTTATTCAGTATGTAACGGAGGCTGGATGAGGCACTAATAAACGCAAACAAAAAAAAAGCTATATAAAAGAAACACAGGTGGTACACGTGTTACAGCACACTTCTTGTGAATCTTAGTATGCACTGTGATTCATTATTGAGACTCATTGTCGCAATTCTTTGTCGAAGACATTTCATTTTTATTTATTTATTTAATCTGATCTGTTACGGCGATTAGGCCTTCTCTTATATCGGACCAGTACTTCACACATACTTACGTTTCCTGCATCATAGTTATGGTACCTAAGAAATAACAGTTTTAATACAACCAATAGTATTAAAATCATCTGTGTATCTGTAGACAAAGTGTGAGTAAATAATGCTAATTATCAACTAAAGAAGTTAATACTAGCAGTACTTCTACTGCTGCCGCATCCACTAATAATAATAACAATAATTATTACTGTTATCGTTATTATTATTATTAGGGACACTGTAAATCGATAAACTGTAGAGAAGACAGAGGGTAATGGAAATCTCTGCAATTGTCTACATGCAGCCAGGATAGCTATGGATAGATAGTGAAAGATGATCAAAAAGTGGAATATCATATGGTAAATTTTTTTGCTGTGTCATATAAAGAATCATGTCCACATTTAGCTCTCATTGAAGGCGAGCAGAAAGCTGATAGCTGATTCATCTGTTGCGCTGCTGCAAGAAGGTACATTATGTGAAGGAAGCGAAGCTTCTGAAGAAGTTTATCGGAAAACGTTTTACTTACTGCACGAAAATAATTGGATTGGCAAGTTTTTTCGCTATGTAGCTGTTCTGAAACGATTCTAATCAACCACATGCCACTTAGGCGACTTGCATAACTCTACCAGTTATGCGTCTGGGGAAAGGGGAACTATAGTGTAACGTGGAAAACGAACCACGTTCCGTTTCTGGCCAACCTCCACATCATCGAGCCGTGAACGCTAAGTGGAAAGGCAGAAGGGCATCCGTGTTGCGTAAGTGACATCAGATTGATCGCAATCGTTTTCAGAACAACTATACAGAGAAAAAACATGCGAATCCAAAATTTGTGGTTCTTAGTTCCTTATGCATAAAGTGAAACGCAACGGAGATACAACTTAGCTCGGTTTATATGAAGAAAGTTTCACACAGCACAGCATATGACTCAACTTTCTGCTTTCCTTGAATCAGATGTGAAACGAATCTTTGCGTGACAATGGGAAGAAGTCTGGCATTTGATGGTCGACTCTTTGATCAAATGATCTGCTTGGTAGGATGAAAGTTTCAAATTATACAGAATACTGGTAAATGGATCAGCACCACCAAGAAAGATATTTAGACTTTTAAAAGATCATAAAGACATGGACACGATCGTGTTGAAAGCGACTCAGGAGTTTCTTGCGGATGTATATAGTAGATTTCGAAATACTTCTACACATGGTTAAGGGACGAGTTTCAGAAGACGATCATAGTTATACACTGCCAATTTATGTTTCCTTCACATTAGCAATCACAATATACAACCTAAATTCACTGCAAATTCTTGTAAAAACGGGTAGTCAGTTACTAAACTTCGACGTATTTTAATAAATGACTTGTAATGGAAAGATCACCACTTCATTATGTGAAATGTCTTACAACTTGAAACAACAAAATATTTTTAATCAATATTTTCCTTGTAATCATTTGCGGATAACTGCGTAGAGACAAAAACATGTGAATTTAAAATATGTGGCGTTGTTTTTTTCATTCTTCAAATAAAACGTTTTGTGAAAAACTACTTCAGTCCCTCTGTTTCATTTAGATACAATAAGTTCTTTCAGCACCACAACAGATAATTCAACCTTCAGTTTTCTCCTTTCCTTAAATCAGACTTAGATGCGGAACGATTCTTTGCGCGGCACTGGAAAGACAGCTGTCACTGGATGTTCGACTCTTTGATCATATTTCACCGTAATATGCACAGCTATTCTGACTGAGTGCACAAAAGCGTAGAGTTTTCCATACCCTCCATCTTCTCAAATGTCTTATCAATCTACACTGTCCCTAATAATAATTATTTATACAATAGTTATTATTATTATTATTATTGTGGTGTCACCGCCAGACACCACACTTGCTATGTGGTAGCCTTTAAATCGGCCGCGGTCCGGTAGTATACGTCGGACCCGCGTGTCGCCACTATCAGTGATTGCAGACCGAGCGCCGCAACATGGCAGGTCTAGAGAGACTTCCTAGCACTCGCCCAGTTGTACAGCCGACTTTGCTACCGATGGTTCACTGCCTACTTACGCTCTCATTTGCCGAGACAATAGTTTAGCGTAGCCTTCAGCTACGTCATTTGCTACGACCTAGCAAGGCGTCACATTCAGTTACTATTGATATTGTGAATCATGTACCGTCAAGAGCGACGTTCGTCATCAATGGATTAAAGTTAAGTATTCCACCAGCTACGTCCGTTTTTCTGAAGTCTAATTTCCTTGTCCTGTTCCAGACCTCACGCCAGCCTGCGTGAGCTAAAGCGCGTGCCTTTCGGCCTCCTCTAGTAACACGGTGTTGGCTCTCCTGCCAACCACAACAATTATTATTATTAGTGGCACCATAATTGCCATGAGATATTACTCCAAACGATAATTCTATACTGAACACATAGCATTCATGCCTCCACACAACTTTCCAGCCGTGCGCTGCTTATATTGCGTAAGGTATATCAATGAAAGTGATGATATTCACTTACTAAACATTGTTCTCTGAATTTTATCCGTGGCCCGCAAACTAAGTAAGCTCCTCCAGTCAAGTCATCTGGCCATAGATATTTAATGATACGCATGTGAAGCCGGGCCGGATCACTAATACAGTCTAAGCAACGGTCTCCAGCCTTGCTTTGAACCACGAATCAAGATTAAACTACCCACAACCCCAAACTCAATAACTAAAGCCCTTAAGCTCCTTACCTACTTTGATAAGGATTCTAAGTGGGAGCACAGGACTGTAACAAGCACACCGGCAACTGTTCATTCACCGCCCAGATGATTGTGACTCCTAGAAGCTTCCGCTCACAATCTTCACAACATCCGTACCAAGTGGGCAGTGGAGGGAATGCTGTATGTCAAAAGGGAGACTAACACTTCAAACATGTATTGAAACTAAGCATTAATCACACGTTTCTGAGTTTTCACGTCCAAGCGGACGAATTAAACAAAATACATGAAATTACAATCTTTCACAAGAACCATTACTTCCAATCGGTGACATTTAAATTCATTAACAGGAACCATACTTTACATGACCACAAATCTTTGTAAAATTTCTGCAATCTTTACTTTTTTGGAGCATAGGCTAGTTATCTGAACAACTCCGCGAGTAATCCATAAGTATTAAACCATAAATCTTAAGAGAACATTTACGCACCTTGAAAGAAAGTAAAATGTCATGACTTATTGAGCCGTGGCGCCATTGAGCTAGTAGACTGTTCTGTCTAGCGCCACTGACTGAAGTGCAGTATCGACCATTTCTCATACAGCCCAATTGCCAATATCCGTGAGGAAGAATTGTGGGACGTCCTGCTAAACCCACAGGACAGGACAGGTAGTTTAAATTGTGGAAAGGGGCCAAAATAAGCGGCTATCAGTTACACTCGGACATACAACTTCATTTATTCGACCAAACGTTACAAGAGGCAAGAAAATTTTTAAAAAACACAGCATTAATTTTTGGAACTTAATTACCGGCTGAATACGCTATACAGTCTCATGCTTTAAGGGCAAGACCACTTTAATTTAACATCGGCTGAAAGCCAGTAACTTAAAACTCATACCAAAATCAGAAATTTAAAAGACAGAAAGCCTTATCTTAAATCAGTTCTTTCAATTAGGCTGAAGGCCCATCACTTAAATTATAAACAGCAGGCCGCCATTTCGTCGGTTGGTTGGCAATTTTTAAATGGCCAAAGGCCTTACGTTAAAACAGTTCGTTAAATTAGGCTGAAGGCGGAAGCAATCTTACACCTTAAGGGCAAAACAACCTTAACTTAAAAATCGGCTATAAGCCATACAAATACAAACAACAAGAACAAATAAGAAAAGGCAGTACACCCAACGGCGCTGGAATTCAAACACTAACGCTCGCTTAGGTGAGACAGGCAGTCGGCCCAACCATTCTCGACCCGACGACAACCCAACCGACAGACAGTCAACGGACTCACCGACGAGATAACTTCTGTTCCACCCGACCAGCACCCAACAGGGAGTTCAATCGAACGACGTAGGAGGTATTGGCGCCCACAACCAATTATACATTGAGCTATCAAACTACACACCGTGCTGGACAGCGACAAACGATGAGGAAAATACACTGCCTGAATTTACGTCAACGGCCAGAACAGGTAACCGGAACGTTAACGGCCACAAGGCAGAAGATTCCGCTGGTGCACTTCAATTGAAAATAACCAAGTACAGTTAAACTCCACCGCAGTGTGGCTAAAATTTGCCAACTTAAAAACACACATTGTTGTTCGCAGGAATGTCCCAACAGCCGACAACGAAATCCAAACGACACAATTTGGGCATGCGTGACTTGCTGGTAGATTAAGTCAAAACTCAGCTTTCGTGTCCAGGATCGGTGAGCCACGGACCTCGTAGGAATGGGAACAGCACCACACACTCCAACCGCGCGTGGACGCCACCAGCGGCCTCGGCCAAAACTAAGAGCCGCGGAGATTTCCTCGCTGCTGCACGCCAACCGCCCAACTGCTCGCACACAGCACAGCCGGAAACTATAAACGCCAGGCCAAAGGTAGTACAAGGTTCGAATATCGATACACACCGCGGGAGACAAAAGACAGAACAGCAATCAAGGTTTAACATGAGCCAGCCACGGCTGAAGTTGGTATCTGTTGGCTGTGTCCTTACAATGTCATTGCTTGCCAATATATATTATACAGGGTTCGCTGGCCCGAGGTGCAGGCATGAAGTTTGGGGATTGGTGGTAGCGTCGCGACAAGAGGTGGTCACGAGGTCCGAGCGGCTGAAGCCACGACCTGCATAAGGAGGCCCTGCGCAGAGCGAAGATACCGGAGTACTTCATCGGGAAAGCGTCGACTACAAACAGCAGGCCGCCATTTGTCGGTTGGTTGGCAACATTCGTGCCGGACGACCGCTCGTGGCTTGGCTGCCCTCTTCTACCTGGCTTTCATCGGCACCACTCAGTAACCGCTGCGATGCACCGTGGATCCATGGAACTGCTTGTTGATAAAGGGGAGCAACATTCTGTAATCCTCGTGCTGATCTGTGTCATTGCCTACCTGCCCTCCTTATTATTTTCTGGTTTGTACCCGACCCACAGAGTTTTACTCAATCGGCACTTTGGTTGTAAACATAGGCCGTAGTATTGTTCTAAGACACTAGTTGTCATTTAAAAATTAGTCGCGCTATTATATTGCCTTTCCTTTCTGGTTTATACCCGATCCTTAATGTTCTAATGAATCAGCTCCTACTCTTAAATACAGCCGAAAAAATTGCACTAAGGCACAGGTTGCCATTAAACAAAGAGGGACCTTATGGTTAGACTTAGATGTTCACCGGTTCAGTTCTTTGATTGTAATTACATTCCTCAGTCAATAGTTATAACCTAAACTGTGCGTTGCTGTGTTTGAAAGGCCGGGTCATTATTTGTGTATTTTAGCTGGATTACTCGGCAGTGAGTTCTCTTGTAATAAGTGATCACCAGTAATTTTTAAGACGTTTCTTCAGAGCGGTCTTAATAACTGACAATGTTCAACTTTGAAAATATTAACAGGCAACAGTAACCAGCGATTTAGTCAAAATAAGATTGTCACAAGGGACGTGTTGGGATCCAGTCGCACCTTGGTGGCCGATTGAAATTAAGAGGTTAGGTGCTTTGAAATAAGCCTGATCATTGTCATATTGTTTCCTAATCTGTTTAACCTTTAAGCACAGGTGCCCATATTAACCCCGAACTTCTCTACATACAGCTTTCAAATTAAAAGTTACGTCTACTCTTTTGAATATTTGAATCACTCCTGTCATCAATGGTGCTTATATAGTTTTCATGTGTTGCAGAAGGGTTGAGAATGGTTTAAATGGCTCTGAGCACTATGGGACTTAACATCTAGTTGTAGAAGGGCATTTAATAAGAGAGAACGTGTCCAGCGCGGTAATAAATACCGCTGTTTCACCCTTAACAGGCGCGCTGCAGGTCGAGCCCTCTTGTAATCATTGTCATATTGTTAACTGTTTTGAATTCTTTTGCAAAGGTTTATTTATTTTAAGGTTTAATCTCAAAAGAATTTTGCAAATTTGTTCATTTTGTAATTTTTTTTGTTATATATATTGTTAAATAAACATGTTGCGTGAAAAGAGTTATATTGGTGGGTGATTCCTTCTACGTTTTCATTACTTGTAGTAAGTACCACGTATCACTTATGATCCAATCAGGTGAAATGAAGTTGGTTTATAACTATTACAGATTACAAAGCTCCAACCAAGTAAGGTAGTCTCTTATGACTGAACCTCAGTCAACACAATCAAAGGGCCACAGTCCACTACGGGCACGGTATTCCTAACCCCCGTGGCTCCACAGTCGAAGACAGTTGAAATTGGGTCATTTGAGAGCGCAACATTTTCTAGACCTCCAACACCTTGTAACATCTCATACGTCTGACATTTCCTTAGACAATCTGACAAGAACAATAATTAATACTTTGAAAGCAAAACAACTGATAGCCACCGCAAATCCCAAGTCACATGATAATTACAATCACAACACTAACAAAGATTTCTCGATTTCACTCATTATAGCCATCACGAGACGGGTCCATAATCTGTTAAATACATAATATTAAAATAAGCCCGAAATACGTAACATACAATTTTCAATCAAATCCCTCGATGTTACCGGCAGCCGTTTACAAATTTATTTGTCGTTATGGCAACAAGTAGTACACTTTCTTGATTCAAGATAACTTTTCCCACACACAGTAACATATGCCGTACCAGATCAACAAATGTAGGCAGTAGTGTGAATTTTAGAATAACTATGGTGGGATGAGAACAATTTTCGGCGGCACAGAATAACAACACATGCTGTCAGTTACTCGATACCACCACCCGCCATATGCGTTAAGATTCGTAGAGTGAATAATTTGTCCAATTCTAACTCATCACTAACTTATGCCATCCATTGCTGGCACTTATAAAAGTAGAAGTATTCGATTTAGGAATGTTCAAGTTAATGTACCAAATCAATCCTTTCCTGGATAGGAAAACTGTATCGTATTACTCCTGTAAGGAAGCTCAATATCTTCAGTGATCTACGTTTCAGTTCACAAGTATAATGTAAATTGAAGGTAGAGGGAGGAGAAAGGAATGGAAAGGGAAGGAGCTGTTGACGTCAGCTGCATCGGTAATTTATGCGGAATCAGCGGCGACGTGTGAAAATGTGGGCCAAGCCGGGATTCGAGCCGGGAGTCTCCTGCTTACCAGGCAGTCGTGTTAACGACTGCGCCATCCCGGCACGGTGTTTGTCGCAAATGCGCGGACTCTCTCAGCAAACAAACCAGCCGACGCACACTCCCACTTAGCTCCACCTATCCACTGTCCCTGACCAGCTCCTCCATGCTCGCTTCTTTGAGATTCCCGCAGGAAGTCGAACGTAATCGTTCATCCGCAGTGAGGATGATGATTTGTTGTCCACCGAGGCGAATTAATTTCAGGAATATGAGGTGTCTGTTCTTTCGGATATGTCTGAGAGAACATACACTAAGTATTCATATAATCAAACCAAAAGACATCTCCACATATTAAGCCACCAGTCCAGCTAAGCACTGACATTGTCCAAAGCCCAAAGCAGTGCCGTACTTTAATAAGGCAGGATTACTCATATGCCAGTTCGGCCTCTACCAGCTCGACTTTGCACTGCCTGCAAACTCCTTCCCTTTACGACTCCTGATGGCACCACCAGCGCGCGTCAAGGAGGGGATGGTTCGCAGATGTGCCAATCAACAGCCCACAACCGAAACAGAATACAGCTTAAAGTCATTACAAAAGATGTCACTCAAAAACATCATATTCAGGTTCCCACTGAAACAAATGGCATTTATTGGCTCAGTTAAACGTTTCCAGTCCCATTTCGTTCATTGAGCACCACCTCCAGCTACCTACTAGAGCCACAGTCAGGTGTATGTCCTCAGTCTGCTTAACATCTTAACATGTGCATGCTCAGTTAAAAGTAACGATCACCCAATAACAGTGGAAACAAAATTTCCCACCAGCACTCGGGAACACATTTTCAAGGTGCGTCCACACCACTCGTGCTCGCCAGACTTGTGCTCGCCATACTTGTCTGTCAGGAGACTTGTCAGATTTGTCTGACTTGCGTTCGTGCTACTGCTATCTTCCTCCACACTACTCCAGTTGCTTGCCAGGCTTCTTCGGCTCGTGTGGATCCGCGCCTTTCTCGCATCTTTTAATGGACGAAATGGTTATAGCAAGTGCCAGCTTCCTTGCGATGCGCCTTTTAGCTGAGGAAGAAGATAGAAGAAGACGCTACAAAGACCGAAGAAAACGCAGGTGGTGGATGAACACAGTTTTCAGAAGCAGAAAGAGATATAGTGGGAGTGATTTAATGGATGACGTGGATGTTGAAAACATAAATTTCAAGACATTTTGCCGTATGTCCGCATCAGACTTTGAATATCTGATAAATTTTGTTGGACCGAAAATATCAAAGGCTAATAGCAAATTTCGGAAAGATATACCAGTTACTGAGTGGTTGGTAGCTACGCCCGAATACCTAGCAACTGGCGATTCCCAAACCAGCCTCAGTTTTTTATTTAAAGTCTCTAAGCAAGTGATATGAAACATTGTTCATGAAGTATGTGCAGCTCTTACTGGCAGCTTGAAGGGAATTGTAAAGCTAAATTAATAAATCATACACCTTTTGTTATTAATGCACTTTTATTCATCAGTTAATAAGCAAAAGAAATAAAAACATTTGCTTTTAAAGAATGAGAAATAATGAAGCGCAAATATTATTACTTCTAATTACTATGAATCAAGCAGATCCAGAAAATGTGGAGAGCCTTGTTCGGTGATGTCAGAAGTAGAAGTAGATGTCTGTTGGAAGTTGCTTTGCATCTGCTCATGGGCATGAACATCTTGAACTGAAGGAATCGGTAAATGCGACGAGCAACTGTAGTCGTTGTTAAAGTTGGTCTAGAATGTTCGAAACAGCCGATTTCTGCTCTGAAAATCGTGTCGGAAAATTCTTTTTTAACAAAAGCACGTGTTATTTTGTCCATGGACTGTAGAACGTTCGTTATATACTCTCCACCGGCGTCAAACTCGTCTCTAGTTTTAGATAAAGCAGTTTTTTTGTGCATTACATGCCTCTCCTATGGGAGAATCTTCGGCCCTTTTTCTCTAATTTTTTGTAGGTGAAGCAAATACCTTCGTGCGTTTGTTTGGTGTGGGTGGTAGTTTGTTGGCTTGCGTTGTTTGATGATCGACATCTTGACTACTAATTTCTTCGCAAGTGCTCACTGTACCTTCGTTTTTATCCATGCCCGCAACCCTCTGTTCTTCATCTCCTCCTTAGATTCCTCCTAAAATAAAGAGACGACAATAGATTGATATAAACAATAACAAAGCAAGTAAAATAAAAATAAAAGATTGGATGTAGGATTAGAGGGATGTACGATAATAATCGTAAAAAATTGGGAACTATGTCAACTTGATAACTGAAATACAGAATATTCGTTATAATGATTACCCGCTTATTATTACGCAGTATTATTGATTTTAATTAGTATTAACATTCATAATTATGAGAAAGTTCATTACTGTCAATGCTATTAATAATTATTTATATTATTAGCTGGTATTAGTTTCTATTCATTTTTTTGCAGCTGCTACAGGCGCAAAAAGAGTGGCTGTTTGTAGCAGAGGAATATGAGAGAAAGTGAAACTTTCCTCATTGCCTCGCTGCAATGGACGGCAAACACTGATCAGTCCAAAGCCCATTTAATTCTGGAAGCGATTTTTTCAGTTACAAGACTTTTTCAGTATTGTTCTTTTTGGTCAAGTGGATGCCGATTATTGTTTTCTGTATGCTGATGTCGACTGCCAAGGTCGAATTTCAGACAGTGGTGTTTTTCGAAATACATCTTTTTTTTAAGAATATGAGTAATGGTACCATCGTTTTTCCGGTCCCTCGTACTCTACCAGGTAGACAGAAAAAAGTACTCTATGTTGCAGACGACGCGTTTCCCCTCATCAATCATATCATGAAGCCGTATAGTGGACAACAACCTCGGAGGTCGATGAAAATAATTTTTAATTAGAGACTTTGAAGAGCACGGTGGATTGTGGAAAATGCGTTCGGAATACATTCTTCTGTATTCCGAACACTAAGAAAGCCTATATTACTACAGCCTGAGAAAGCCGAAAGTGTTATTATGACTTGTATCTACCTCCATAATTTATTTCGAAAAAGTTCTGCTTCCAGACAAATTTATACCCCTGTAGGAGCAGTGGATCATGACGAGAACGGGCATTTAAAGCAAGGAACTTGGAGAAAAGAGATCACTCCTGCTACAACGTTTACACGATTATCGATCATTCCACGACGTTCAACGCAGATTGCCCAAGACATCAGAAATGAATTCGCTGCTTATTTCATTTCCGTTGAGGAAAGATTGCCATGGCAAGATGATTACCAATAACTTATTACAAAATTTTTTTCAGCTATTAGCTACGTACATACTAATGACTGCCTGGCTGCACATATTTCAACTACCTGTACATGTGAAGTTTTACCGTCATTAATTCCTATTTTATTATTTTTATTTCGTCAAATAACATCATATACAAATAAAATACATATAAATGCACACGTGTTCAAATATATTGTTAGAAAAATAAATGTTATTCATTATTATTTATTTATTACTAGCTGAGTACCCACCGATGACCCAGTATGCATTCCAATCCTGTTAGTCCGTTTCCTCTACTACCGTAGCTCATTACTGCCATATTTCACCACAGTATCCTAACGGATTGATCTCTGTAATTGTTCCATGCAATGTGGCTTGTCTGACAACTCTACACACTGACAACTCTACGCAAATGCCCCTGCCCTCTGTCGTTAAGTGAGGGTCATTGGCCACTGCGTTGCCCACGGTCAGAGGCAGTGTCTGAAAAGTATTATTGTCGCACACTCTTTACACTATGCATAGCAGGATATTTAATTCCCTACCGATTTCCGACATGTAATGCCCAAGCGTTTAGCTCCAACTGCCATTCCGTCTTCGAAGTCTGCTAATTCCTGTCGTGCGGCTTTAATCATGTCGGAAACATTTTCACGTGAATCACTTGAGTACAAATGAGTACCTCTCTTTGGAACGATGATTACTGGACAAAAGAGGTAAGTAGGGTGAGTCGGTTTATAAGTAATAAAAATGGCTCTCTGTGAATTTGATGTGCATCTTGCATCAGCAAATTCTGATGAAATAGCGTTGAATGGTAACTTGTGTATAACTCAGCCTGAAAGAGATGAATAAAGACAGTGGAGATACTTCTGCTTCTTGCCTTACTACACATCTCGTTGTATTCATGAGAAAGTCATGAAAGTAAACTCTCACTGCATCATGAAAGTCACGTTTTCCAGATTTTTTTGTAATTCGTTGGTTCTAGACCTATAAAAAATCTTTGCCAGCATTCAGCCTCAAGCTAACGCCAGAAAAAATGCTAGGACAGGTGAGGAATCTATTTCCAAACCTAAAGATTTTTTTATTGACAATTATTCTCTGCAACTTCGGGCCACCTTTAAACACTAGAAGCGTTGTAGACAAGACAAGGTTAACAACACCCACATTATGAAGGCAAGATGTCCTGCAGCGCCCGTGGCAAATGACCCAGTTCTGCGAGCGTCGGAGGGAAACACGTAGGCGAGAACGCCAAGCAGAAGTCCTCGGGGACCAGTGAGCGGCAGCGCCCGGCGGTGCGGTTAACCGCCGTCCTCAGGTCACCGACCTCTCCTGGTCCTCAGACACGAGGCAACATGGTCTGCCTGGCTGCGCACGTGCCATGAACGCATCTCGAGGAAGTGGGAACAGGGATGGTGGTTTTCGGTTATATCGTTTTCTTTCCATCCCAATTTAACTTGACTCTTAAAACTGCTCAAAACAACTGGTTTCTAAAATACTTGAATTTCGGTTTTTTGTTCCTATTATTTCCTGTAATAAACGTAGGAATTGAACAAAGATTGAAAAGTTTTGACTCTAGAGTTTCAAGATACATAGAAACAAAATGTCAAATTAAGCAGGCAAATAAAACAAAAAAGAAAAGAAAGCTTAGCCCGTCCACCATTCGCTTCGATTCTCGAAAAGTGATAAGTGATTAAATACTAGGAAAAAATTACCGGTACTGATTGCAATTTTTTGAAACCCTGCTAAAATATCATATTGTAATCAGGGTGATACTCCCTGCTAATCGGGCAGGACACGACAGGTAGTTCGAATTGTGGAAAGGGACCAAAATGAGCAGCTGTCAGTTACAGTCGAACACATATGACTTTATTTATTTGACCAAACATTACAGTAAAATTTCTTGAACTCAGTTATCAGCTGAATACGCCACACTATCTTATGCCTTAAGGGCACAACCACTTTAATTTAAAAAATGGCTAAAAGCCATTAACTCAAAATTCTGACGCCCAAAAGAATATTTAGAAGGCAGAAGGCCTCAGGATTAAGTAGGTTCTATAATTTGGCTGAAGGCCCAAAAATCTAAAAGCAACAACGTTAATTTAAAGACAGCTGCAGGCCTATGATTTAAGATACAAGGAAAATTAAATGAAAAAACAAGAAGCAGAAGGCCTTATCTTCAATTGGGTTGAAAGCCCCAGTCTGATGCTCGAAAGACAAAGATCCGTAATTTTAAAACGGCTGAAGGCTTATGACTTGAAACACAACTAAAATAATATTTAGAAGGTAGGAGGCCCTAGGCTTTATCTTTAAGCAATATATTAATCAGGCTGAAGGCCCAAACAATCAAACACTTGACAAGCAAGGAAGTTTAACTTTAAAACCAGCTGGAGGTCCATGACTTAAAACACCACTAAAAACAGTTCAAATTTAATCCAAAACCATCAGCTATGAGCCAAACAAATACACACAACAGAAAATAAAAAACGCAGTGCAGCTAACGGCGCTCAGAAGTTTCGGGGGTCGGCCAGCACTTGAAATACTAACGATCACTTAGGTGAGCCAGGCATTCGGCCCAACCATTCTCGATCCGAGGACAACCCAACCAACAGACAGTCAACGGACCCACCGACAAGGCAACTAGCGCCCCTTTCGACCAGCACACAACCGGGAGCTCAATGCAAAACGTAAAAGGTACAGACGCCCACAACCAAGCATACATGAAGCTATCAAACTACACACCGTGCTGGACAGCGACAACATGGCGAGGAAAATACACTGCCTAAATAAACGTCAATGGCCAGGGCAGGTAACCAGAACGTTAACGGCCCCAAGGCAGAAAATTCCGCTGGTGCACTTCAATCGCAATTAACCAAATACAGTTAGACTCCACTGGACACTGCCTAAACCTTCGCCAACTCGAACACAAACGTTGTTGCTCGCGGGGATGTCCCAACAGCCAACAACGAGAACCAAACAGCACAATGTGAACAGTCTTGAGTTGCTGGTAAATTAAATCCAAACTCAACTTTCGTGTCCAGGGTCGGTGAGTCACGCACCTCGTAGCAATGGGAACAGCCCCGCACACTCCAACGCTGCGTAGAGACTGCCAGCGAGCCCGGCCAAACTACGCCCCGCGGAGATTTCCTCGCCGCTCCACGCCAACCGACCGACTGCCACACATCAGCACGGAGACACCACTAAAATAACTGATCAGTCGACATCACAAGCTACACACAGTTCCACAAACACTAGGACGAAGAACGAAACCAATGCTAACAGAGGTGACCGAGCAATGACACGGCCGAACCACGAGTTGTGACACACACCACCAACCCACGTCTCCTGGTAACACGACCAACCGACGATCAACCAAGACCGTCCCCAGTCCAAGTCACGTGTGCCGGCAACGGTCGGACGAGTCATAGTTATCCAAGTCTCACTACTGCCCCAACCCGACCCACTTCCGCCGCGTCCCAACTCCACGACTGCCAGGTCTGAACTACACTACGGGCGCGTTCCTGACAGATCCCAACTCCCTGCCAACACATGACAACCGGGAAGCAATAGCAGTCAGCAAAGATAATACACCGCTGCTGCCGCTCACGGGCAGGCAAGATGACAACACAGTGGTACCTATAATTGAAATTAACATAACGAGAAAGTAGTACAGTAAACACAGGATGTCATATGAGATACGAAACGAAAACGAGACACGGTCGGCTCACAGGGCTATCAGTATTTGGGCATGACGAGTAGTCAGTAGTAAAGGGTGAAAGCTGTGTTTGAAGATGTATTTATTGGTCTTAATTTGTCCGTTTTCAAGGGCTGCAAGCAAAGAAAGCCCTTTTACGAAGAAACAGGCGGCAGATCAACCAGTTCCTATTTATATTATTCATTATGAATGAACACATGTTAAGTTATAATTTATATCTGTTACCATAACCTCCTTCCTATTTTGTTATTTATTAAAAATGACAGAAAAATCTCTAATCTTGTAAAGCAAATGAAGTAGTGTACTTCATTGTTACGCCACTTCGTAAAAATAAGAGCATTTCCAGACGAGGGTTGGTGCCATTCAGCAATACTAACGGATGTGCGGCGACAACAGCGAGAAACTACCCTATTGACCCGGTGGGGCAAGTCCTGTGCACTGCAAGTACGCGCATACTTTAAGCCACGACACACTGCAACAGGGTCATTATTGTCTGAGAAATGCTGTACCAGTTCTCATGGCATTTCTTCGTTATTCGTTTCTGTCGGCGTTATTATTAAAATATCGCTGATCACTTTTCTCATTTTCTGTAATAACACAATATCCAAAATAATGCTAATTTTTCGTATCTAAATTACTTCTTGTTTAAGAACGGTTTATTTAAAACCGAAAATTTTTAGGGCTATTGCTATGACTAATTGATATTTCGATTTTTTAGTCGGTTATTAGTAAAAAAACTGTTATAGCAGTGGCCAAACAAATACCGAAAACTGTCGGTTATTCAGGAACTATGTACTCGTAACAGTCAGCAGTCAGTATTTCATATTCACAGATTGTTTTAGAGTTATATGCGTGATTCCTAATGACTGCATTCGCATATCATTAACATGTCTTTAGCACCACTTCGTCTGCTATTTCACTGCGTGAGAAATAATTATTTCGTTTACAGCGGAATGCATTTCAACTTAGTTTGAAATAACGAACAGATCTCTTGAATTCCAGAAGACGTCTACACGAACACAAAACGTACGGAAAAATGACAAACATCAATCCATACAGCATCTATCCAAGTTTCTGTGCGTGATTCGGGCCGTGGTGTAACTGTGAAGCACATAACTGGATGTCAGGCATGTGAGAACGTGAACACAGTTCATCCGCTCCGTATTGCCGCACCGAATTAGTTCGCACCTGTAAATGGGTAACCCAATGCGCAGTTTAAACGGGTTGCTGTCGTTGTTTATGCACGCACGTCACACGCACACATTGAAGTTTGCCGCGTAACAGAAGGTGCCCGTATATAGCAGCTGCAACTTGAGTTAAAAACTTGAGGAGATGCTCTGTCCGCTGCCATATGCCTGTTTCTTGTAGTTTTTGGACAATCATCTTCTGAACAACTGCATTTAGTTCAAATGGTTCAACTGGCTCTGAGCACTATGGGACTCAACTGCTGTGGTCATCAGTCCCCTAGAACTTAGAACTACTTAAACCTAACTAACCTAAGGACATCACACACATCCATGCCCGAGGCAGGATTCGAACCTGCGACCGTAGCAGTCGTACGGTTCCGGACTGCGAGCCTAGAACCGCGAGACCACCGCGGCCGGCAACTGCATTTAGTTAGAAAGAGCAAATTTACGCAATAACAGCATTGTCGAGAGCAGGCAGGAGAAGCTTATGCTGAATGCTGATTTATACTTACACCACGGCCCGAAGCTTATGCTGAATGCCGATTTATACTTAAGTCTCTCGGTTATTAAACTAATTGTATGTGCAGAATTGCTTGTTCATCTAATATCACATAATGAGTAGTGTCGCATATGCTACCTGTATTACCGTTTTCAGACACAATCGCATCGGACGTATGCCGTGCTACGTGTGTAACATTAATGTTTAAGTATCCACCAATGATTTTCTATAACGAAGAGGCGCAAAGGTATTATCTTATCTATAAGTTAGTGCACGTTAGATATTAGTGCTATAGAAACCTAGATATGAAAGGCAAATGTGTATATATAAAAACAGACTTTTTTCTCCATGATCACCCACTGCCACCTGCTCGCGGTTGTGGTGGTACATCGCCCTTGGTCTCCTGCTGCTAGTAAGGGAGTTTGGTCACAGTGGGTGGAAGTGAGTGCCAACGGCTTTGCCGCAGTGGTAACACCGGTTCCCGACAGATCACCGAAGTTAAGCGCTGTCTCGGGCTGGGCTAGCACTTCGATGGGCTGCCATCCAGTCTGCCGAGCGCTGTTGGCAAGAGGGTTGCACTCAACCCTTGTGAGGCAAACTGCGGAGTTACTTGTGTGCTCCGGTCTGGTAAACTGACATACGGCCTAGAGAGCGGTGTGTTGACCACACGCCCCTCCATACCCGCCTCCAGTGACGCCTGTGGTTGAGGATGACACGGCAGCCGGTCGGTGCCGTTGGGCCTTCTAAGGCCTGTGCGGACGGAGAGAGAGAAAGAGAGAGAGAGGGTGGAGTGGGTGAGTGCCTGTGGCAAAAATCATTTTCTCACGCATTGTGTTTATGAATAGCCGCTAAAGTAACATAGTCACCAATTACAATAATTATTAATTACTATAAGAATTATAAACAGCTGTTAATAGAATTATATAGCTATGTACTTACAACATTATAGTTTAGATCTTCCACAATTTTTTAAACTGTTTTAGTAATTTCTAGCGGCTACCCAAATCTACTGTTACAAAAATTCTAAATTATTCAACAAAATTTGATTTACATTCTCAGAGACGTGTAAGGCTAAATTCTGTAGAAATTTCTTCAATTTCCGAAATCGAATGTATGCGAAAGTTGAAGTATATCTAAATCGAACATACCAAACTTCGATTGTCGATATACGTCCCGCATCAGCGCCTTTTCGTCGGTCACATTGTAACAACGGTCAAGAAAGGATCAATGAGAAAAATACCTAAACGCAAAATATTAATATACAAATGGTAAAATGATTTCTAAAAAAATTTCTTTTTTGTAGTCATTTGTTTTCTAAAAACTTGTATACAAGTGAGTAGAAAATTATTTTTCACTTGTATTACTTACTGATAATGATTTATTTTAATTTATTAATCAATTTATTTTTGTAGTTGTTGTTACAGGTAAAATGACAAAGCGAAAGATAGTGTTCACGCAATTCTATGTGAATTCGTCAGGAAGAAGAAAGACGTTTTACGAAAATGCGACAGGGAGTGCAACAAATAAGTGAAATGCGAAGTGAAGAGTAGAACTGCAGTTATTTTACTGCGACATCCGAATTCGCCGAAAATGTGTAACAGTACAAGACTCTGCGTCAAACAACTGCAGAATATACCCCCTCCCCCCTCTCCCTCGGGCATGGGCGTGTGTGTCGTCCTTAGCGTAAGTCAGTTTAAGTTAGATTAAATAGTGCGTAAGCTTAGGGACCGATGACCTCAGCAGTTTGATCACATAAGACCTTACCACTACCAACTGCAGAATAACATATTCGAAGCCTGTATAACGACTGGCAAAGAAAAAAGGCAGATGGTATTTATATCACGAATACTTTTAATATCAACTGGATTCCCTTTCAGATTAAGGCGATTGAAGTTTCTCGTAAAATTGGCTTACAGCTTGACGATCAACAATACACATTCCGGTATTGTGGCCTTCGCTTGAAGAACTCATGCTTTTCACATGGCCAATCGTACGTCGCATGCTCACGCGTAGATCGCATCAAAATTTATGCATTTATATCCGAACGATAAAACCACACCCACCCACATACGTTCTCACCTGTTTTACTTAAATAAAAAATTTATCGCATTATTAATTAATTACTTTAGTAGACACTACATACACCGTATGTTTAATGGGATATATGTTTGATAGGTAGAATGGTCTTCAAGCCATCAACAGTGCGATGTATTCTGAACCGGCAACGCCGGAATTGCAGCTAGTTTACAATAAAATACACGGAGAGATTATTATCATTGATATGTTATAAATAGTGATTTGATATCAGTAGGCATGAGAATGTTAATTCTCACAAACATCTACTATAAAACTGAGGGAGAGTAGATTATGTGTCATTTGACACAGCATTACAACATATTCGGAATACATATTATTTGAAAATCTGTCTGCATAGACAGAGCAGTTTAGGCATAGAACGATATACTAAAACTGCATATTACAGTAAATAATGTTTTATGTAGAATTCTTTTGCAGATAATTACTTTTCTGCAATAACATGAGATGCGATCAAAAAGTTCCTTTTCGAAGGCAGTACAGTCCTGAATCGGTAAGCCACTCAGCCAAAATCGCCGTGAGCGTTTAGGCAATCATCCCACCGACGCCCCAGGTTGAGAATCCCTATTTGGCAAAAACCGTTTCTGCTCCGTCAAGAAGTCTGCCGCTGACATCCTCCTCCGACAGGACTCGTCGACTTCTGAAAGTCTCATTTGTGGGACCTAAAACATGATAATCGAGTGAGTAGGGACTCTGTGGCGGACGCTGAAGTGCCTCCCAGTTGAGTTGACGTACCTTCTGCGTTACGACATTTGCGGTATGGGAACGTGCGTGATCGAGAAGCAGCTGTTTTCTCGGACGATCGTTTCCGACAAACAATTTGCGACGTTGTCGCGACAAGTAATGTTTGCAGGCAGCCACCACAGCTCTCCGGCCTCTGCGGCGAAAGAAAATCGCTTTTATGCGTCTATTTCTTACAACCGCGTACAAACATTCGAACTTCACATTAGATGCAGATTTCTGTAGCGCCTCTAAGCTTGTGGAAAATTTGTCCTGAATTTTAGTTAGTGCCAGAGCTACGTAAATGGTCTACAAAGGGGTGAAGTATTCCCGTGCAGGAAAGGCAGCTTCGAACTTATCATGTCATCTCTGGAAAAACTAGTGAACCCATTGAAAAGGGTATTCCTTCAGCTGATTTCCGAAATACCTCCCTCGGCAGTTTTCAAAGTTGTTTATCGCATTGCGTGTGACATCTATCTTAACAAATATGGTTCAAATGGCTCTGAGCACAATGGGACTTAACATCTATGGTCATCAGTCCCCTAGAACTTAGAACTACTTAAACCTAACTAACCTAAGGACATCACACCACACCCAGTCATCAAGAGGCAGAGAAAATCCCTGACCCCGCCGGGAATCGAACTAACAAATATGAAGTTTAAAGTTTCTGTCACCTAAAAAAACTGAAATTCACGCTGATATTGTGTCAAATGTGCCTCAGAGAATACTTTGTGTTAAGGTTTTATAGACATCCAGTAATGTTTTATGCTGGAATCTACATGTTAACCCAGTAAATATGCCGTTCCACGATCACCAAACAATTTTTTTTTATGTTGTGTAGTTCCATGTTTTAATAACCATAGAATACTGAGGCCTAATCTTTGTCATGGTCGCATACATTGATCTTCCATAACATAATCATCATCTATCCAATAGCCTGTATGTCCACCTTTGGCACGGATAGTAGTGGCGACACGTCATGGCATGAAATCAATGAGGCCTTGCTAGGTCACTGGACCGAGTTGGCACCACATCTGCACACACAAGTCACCTAATTCCCGTAAATTCCGAGGAGGGGGGGCGATGAGCTCTGACGCCACGTGCAACCACATGTCAGAAGTGTTCGATAGGGTTGAGATCTTTCGAGATGGGTCGCAGCACGTCAATTGGAAGTCACCACTGAATTCCTCGAACCACTCCATCACACTCCCGACCTTGTGAGATGGTGCATTATCTTGTTGAAAAATGCCACTGCCGTAGGGAAACATGATCGTCACGAGCAGGTGTACGCAGTCTGCAACCAGTGTACGATACTCCCTGGCCATCATGATGTCTTGCACCAGCTCCACTGGACCCACGGCCACCTACGTGAATAATTTCCAGAGCATAATAGAGCCTCCCCCCCCCCTCACTACAGGTGTCAAGGAACTTTTCACCTGGAAGAAGGCGGATTCCCACCCTCCCATCGGCACGAAGAAGGAGGTATCGCGATTCATTAGACCATCCACCACTCTCCATTGTGCCAACGTCCAGTGCCGATGGTCACAAGCCTATTTGAGTCGTAGTCGGCGTTGTCGTGATGTTAAAAACTGGCACATGCATGGGTCGTCTGGTGCATAGGCCCGTCGTTGGGAGTCATCGGTGCACTGTGTGTTCTGAGACATTGGTACCCTGCCCAGCATTAAAGACTGATAGTTCCGCCACAGTTCGCCATCTGTCCTATTTTAGCTGTCTGTTCAGCCTACGTCGTCCGACATCTGTAATCAGGGGTGACCACCCAACCCACAACGTCTGGACGTGGTTTCGCTTTGGTTGCGCCACTTTTTAAAGACACTCTCCACAGCAGTCCCCCCTCGTGCTTAGACTGCGGGCCATCACACTATGTCCTCGGTCAAACTCAAGTTGCACGCCTTCCCCATTCGACACACGGAATGCACGCTCGCTGATACTACTTGCAACGGACGTGTGTCTGACTGACAGTCATTCCTCATCAGGTGACGCTGCTATCGCCTGGACAGATTTGTGTCGATAGAATGTCGGTGGTCACAATGTTCTGGCTGATTTATGTATAGGTTGTTTTTAACAGCTGTACAAAACTTAGTACGTGGCAGAGTTACAAACAGTTTAGGTTTAGGTTGATACTTATATGTATCAACTTGACAGTAACTTTACAACTTCGCACAGTAGTGTCGAAATATGTGGGAGAACCTTCCTTCAGTACGCTCATTTTTGCTAATTCTTCCTGCGTTTTACGTTTTCATTGTTACCTTTGGTAATACATTGGTCGTATTGGAAATCGAAGTACTGTTTTGTACGAAGAAGATATGATACCGTGCAACTTATGGCTCGTTAAAGCAGCTACTTAGGTACTTTCGCTGCTGTAGTGAAGAGAAACTTCCTCGTTTCGTGGGGTCTTAGTTTCCAATTGAAAGCACTTCGTTATTACCTCCGGGATTCAGCAGATCGTCGGCAACTGGATGGGTGAGTCCGAGCACTCCGCAAACTCGTAAATTAGCTGTGGGACGTGAAACTGGTGTCGGGACGCAGAGCGGAGCTAATGGACCGCCTGCCACCGCCACATTAGCAACACACACACGCACGCACACACACACACACACACACACACACACACACACACACACACAACGCGCCCCGCCAACACTCGTAGCAGTGCTGCGTACTTACGCTAAACCTGTTCTGTTTCTAACACGTTTACTGGTTGATGAAGAGGTTGCTAGGAATCAGTTTTGGTAAGTGTTTCGTTATGTATGCCGAAACGTACAAATCTATATCACACTTCAAATCTTGTACGGCAACACGGAGAAGAAAAGTGAAATACCGCAGGCGTTTATTCAGTAGATACCTACAGGATTCAGACAGATGCTCTTCACAAACACTAAGCTACGATCAAATCAGTTCTTGTCAACCGGTCTTAGATCGTGCTGAACATTTGTGACAGATTGAAGCTACGAGTCATGTTGGAACTTGAAACAGGACTGTCTCCGGTGTTTAACTCTTTTTGCACTTTTTTAATGAAGTTGTTAATCGTCACTGCCAGCAGCAGCAGCAGCTATTTGACGCTCATCATCTAACAACAAACTACTTCAGAATTTCTCATGAATTATGCTCTTCGGCAATACTGCTCCTGTTTTCAGGTGTCAGCTAGCCATTTACCTTTACGTCGATTCCTCCATCCTTTCCTATCTCTTGGAATCCAGCAAATTATTTCCTTGGTCTACCTGCTGTTCATTCGCTTGCCTATTCGGTCGATCCAAAAGGTTTCGAGACTGGATAAATAACATATAGAGGAAAGTTAAGATGGTCATTTTAAGGCTTCAGGTATTGTACGTGGTCTCGCTCCACTTGAGTAGGATTCAAAGAATATTCATACAGGTCTGTGAAACTGTCAGAAAAGTCATTCTTGGAAATGTTGTTCAAATTACACGTCACATTATTTTCAATGTAATTATGTTGTCAAAGAGTTCACCCTTCATATGAATTTCTGCACTATGTCGTTTCGTTGTAGGTTCGTACTGATAACGCCAAGTCTCGTCACACGTTATGATTTTTACCAGAAATTTTTAATTGAAATCATTCATTGGCAATCAACACGTCTTTGTTTCTGTTCAGGAGTCAAGGTATGCAGCAGAAACTTTGCAGTCACTTTTCTCTACTCCAAAACATTCTGGAAAACGTCTTGAGCACTTGATGTACAGTTGTCGCTCCATTGCAATTTGTGACATAACAACGTTGATACACAACAGTCGCACGTCCACCACTTATCACTGCCCGTTCACGACTGACTGGTCGAACGCATATCCATTTTTTGCTGTTGTTAGTTCTAGCTGCCACCATAGTTACTGCGCAGCCGTCGCTTGTACATCGGGAATAAAATCAGACATGGAACATTTTCGAGAGATGATTACATTCTCACCCACTTCCGTTCGTTTCCACCGTAATCAGAATGTTGTACTTCACCTCATCTCTTTCGTGGCCCATTGTTTTTCTTTCCTGCCTCTCCTTGTAAATCCAACAACGATCTCTACATGTCGCCCTCTGTGTACTGTTTCTAGATAAATACAGCAACGGAAGTGATAATTCAGTTTTGTTATCCCTCTTATGTTTCGTTCATAGATGCCGGCGATATCAAATTGTCAAGACATATCATTCGGTAAAAACTAAAAGCATTACAAAGTTAATTATGATTGTATCCATAATTCAGAGATTTAGATATATCACTCTCCTGAAATTTATATTTTTTTCTTTTTGCATCTGAATATCATTTGTAGCTGGCTGCAGCCACGGATCCCCATTGGGAGGTGGTATAGAGTTACTTCGGTCGGTCAGTATAACGTAGCTGCTCACCACCCCGTGGGTTATAAGTAAGGACGCCCACACGATAGTTTGGGGCGTCTAGACCTGTCGGTATGGAATATGTTTAACATTTTGGAAGATGAATAGCGACTTGTAAGCAGTCATAAAAATGTTCCAGTCCAGACCTTGTTGAAAACCAGTGTAATACCTAATTTTAAATCATTTTCGTGAAAGAAAAACGCCTGACTACATTTTTTTTCATTTCGTTAGACTGATTAAGGTTTTTTTTCATGTTACATGGCAAATGAGCAGACAACACCTGATACGTGAAAACTGATAAAGCTCATGCATCGATACTGCGCCCACGAACCAACATGTTTGTTACTACTACATTTCTGTTACTCAAGCTAACTTCAGAAAGAGAGTTTCAATCAGTTTCCCTCGCAATTTGATGTACACGTCTTGTGTATAGTATAAGATCTATAACCTTCCAAACACAGCAGTTATACATCTTCTATTCCTCATGGTAACGTGTACTCAGTAGGTCTAAACAGTGGCTCGTGGCTGAAGTCTGACTTAGTGCTTGTGCAGCAATGCTGTAAGTGCGTGCAGCAAGTAATTGTCCAAACTGGCGCTTTCGCTTCGTTTTAGTTTACTGAAAGGTCACAGCTAACCGTATCGTCTGGGTGAACGACGCAGTTGGCTAAAACGCTGAAAATCCGGAATAGCCAAATTTTCAGCTTTCGACGATGGAAGACCACAGAAAAATTAACTGTTAGTTCCGGCACTTCTCCAGAAAAATTCGTAAGATTAAACAGATTTTACAGTAAAACAGTTTGCAATTGTACTTCACTTTCTAACACGTGATCCACGAAGAAATCCTGGCAGCTACGTGGAACGCTAAGATCCATGAGGCCTCACTTGTTCTCGACCAGAGCCGAACCAATACAATAAGCTACCGCCTTGCACAACAACACAGGTGGTTTTTTTCTGTTTTTTTCGCTTCTGAAAGTCTCACTCAGCAACCGAGGAGCTTAAAACGCCCTAGCTAGGAGAAGTTAACACGTCTTTCTTAACGTAACGAGATGGTGAGTAGTTACTTCATGGAATGAGATGTTTCCAAAGGGATTGTCACAAGGCCATTGCTGTTGACAAAATAGTCCGTGCGGTAGCGTTCTCGCTTCCCACGCCCGGGTTCCCGGGATCGATTCCCGGCGGGGTCAGGGATTTTCTCTGCCTCGTGATGACTGGGTGTTGTGTGATGTCCTTAGGTTAGTTAGGTTTAAGTAGTTCTAAGTTCTATGGGACTGATGACCATAGCTGTTAAGTCGCATAGTGGTCAGAGCCATTTGAACCACGAAGACGACAGGCAACAAACGTCAACCTGACATGAACAACCGCGTAGTAAGGGTAGATGTAACGTTATCTACATTCTGTATATGTAGAAAGGTTGCACAGGAAGTAAATCGTTCAGAAACGGCATCTGAATGTTGGTTGTTTGTGATGAAATCGTTTTATGCTCCATGTAAGAAGCTACGGTTTATCGTTTCCTGATTCTGCTGCTCTCGTTGGTTCAAATGGCTCTGAGCACTATGGGACCTAACATCTTTGGTCATTAGTCCCCTAGAACTTAGAACTACTTAAACCTAACTAACCTAAGGACATCACACACATCCATGCCCGAGGCAGGATTCGAACTTGCGACCGTAGCAGTCGCGCGGTTCCGGACTGAGCGCCTAGAACCGCTAGACCACCGCGGCCGGCGCTCTCGTTGGTATGGACCCCAAGACTGACAACCGAATACAAAATCACACTCTTATGCAACGTCTTACAGGATCTAAATGGAACTGCATGACTAGCACCCGAGAGAACGGAGATACTGCCGAATGGCCGTGTAGGGCTTTATAACCATGTCACACATTTTGAGACAGAAAGTGTGGTTGTTTGCAGAGGAGGCTCTGTTCTACGTGAAGCACCCCAATGGGCTGGTAAATGTGCTGACGTTGCGAGGACAAGGAACGGTGACAGGTTGCACTCTTGCGACGGTACCTAACGGTCGCTACTGAATAGTTGCTCTTCCAAACAGCATCCGTTACGAGCAAACCAGTTGCGTGTTTACCTGTGGTTACTCGTACATTAGGTACTTGGACTATGCACGGCTCTGTTTGAAAAGAATACTTCAGTATAGTCATAGCGCCGAGCTGCGAACGTCTGCTTTCATGCCCCGAAGCTGCGAATAGTCTATGCATTGGCTAGAATTGCGAATTAACGAAATACACGGAAATACAAAATAAAAGTTAAATGAATAATATAATAAAAAGGGTTCTATTCTAACCTCTGTAATTAATGTAGATGACAGAATTATGTTAAATAATGTTTATTCAGAAAAAGGGAATCTTAAATAAACGACAAGTATCAGACGACATTCAGTTAAAACACAGACAGAAAACAGTTTTATCAAATAGAGTTTCGTTGAGAGCATTATGAGAACGGTAGAGAAATCCCAAACTAAGTACTCATCAAAGATATGCGAATACTACGTTCATTTCGTAGTCTCAATACATGAAATATTCACCAGCTCGAAACAGTTCAGACATTATGGTGAGTCACAAATTAGCACACGCAATACATACGCTGTCTATTACCAGAAATAGTTAGAGTCCTACCACTTCTCTAAACACACACACCACGAAACTTTTAGCAACACCCCTGTTCCCAGAAATCCTGAAGACAGACGTTAAGTGTGGATATTGTATAACAGATACAGTCCCTTTGACTGTTCAGGGACGTCACTGAATCTGCCCAAAGGTGTCAACAACCATGCATAAGCAGCGCCTATTAGACGCAAGGGGTCCGACAGCCGATCAGTTCCCGTCATTCCACCAGGAAGGAGGTACACGGCTCGTGTTGTCTGTAGTTCAACCATGCCTAGACGGTCAGTACCGCGGTTCGATCGCGTCCGCATTGTTACTTTGTGTCATGAAGTGTTTTGATTAGACTAGATCAGATTAGATTAGATTTTCGTTCCATAGATCCGAGCTGAGGAGATCCTCGTGGATGTGGAACATGTCAAATTTTTTTTAAGCTGAAATAACAATACTAATAGTATGAATATATACAATACATCATTTGTTTCTATTAAAAAATTCGTCAATCGAGTAGAATGAGTTGCCCACTAGTAAGTCTTTCAGGCTCCTTTTAAACTGATCTTAATTTTTATGTTTGCAGGCAAATTATTGAAGATGAGTGTTCCTGAGTAGTGGACCCCTTTTTGAACTAAAGTAAGTGCTTTTAAGTCCTTGTGCAGATCATTTTTGTTCCTGGTATTGTAGGTATGAACTGAGCTGTTTGTTGGAAAACAGATATATTATTTAGGACAAATTTCATTAAGGAGTAAACATACTGAGAGGCAGTAGTTAGTATACCCAGTTCTTTGAAGAGGTTTCTACTCCACAAATAATACATGTTACACGCTTTTGGACTCTGAAAACTTTTGTTTGACTTGAAGAGTTACCCCAAAATATTATACCATATGACATTATGGAATGAAAGTAGGCAAAGTATGCAAGCTTTTTCATTTTTATGTCGCCTATGTCTGCTAACACTCGAATTGTTAATACAGATTTGTTAAGGCATTTCTGCAGTTCGGTGGTGTGCTCCTACCAACTGAGTTTATTATCAAGTTGTAATCCTATGAATTTAAGACTGTCAACCTCCTCTATCTGCTCTTCTTCATACTTTATGCATATGCTCGGTAGAGACATCTTACACGTTCTGAATTGCATATAGTGAGTCTTTTCGAAGTTTATTGTCATTGAGTTGGCTTTAAACCATTTATTAATATCCATGAAAATATCATTAGCAGATCTTTCTATAACTACACTCGACATACTATTTATTGCAATACTTGTGTCATCTGCAAACAAAACGAACTCTGCTCCTGGCAGCGTAACTGATGAGAGATCATTAATGTACACAAGAAAAAGCAATGGCCCTAAGATGGATCCTTGTGGGACACCACATGTAATTTCTTCCCATTCTGATGATGACTGATGACTTAATTCACTAGTCCCTTGCATTGACACTCTTTGTTTCCTGTTAGCGACGTATGATTTGAACCATTTTCCAGCACTGCTAGTGACACCATAGAATTCTAATTTATTTAAAACGATGTTGTGGTTCACACAATCAAATGCCTTTGAAAAATCAGAGAAAGTACCTGCTGTTTGTAACTTGTTATTTAATTAATTAAGTACATTTTCCCTGTAGGTGTAAATAACCTTCTCGATATCCGAACCCTTCAGAAATCCAAACTGTGTTCTTGATAATATTTTATTTGTGGTCAGATGGTTGAGAAGCTGCCTGTACATTACTTTTTCTAAAATTTGTGAGAATGCTGGCAAAAGTGAAATCGGTCTGTAGTTTGATGGTATCTCTTTATCCCCTTTCTTGAATACAGGCATAACATCTGCATATATTAGCCAGTCAGGGAATGTCCCAGTTATAATTGACTGGTTACACAAGTAACTTAGAATTGTACTAAACTCACAAGAAGATGCTTCAATTAATTTTTTTTGATATTTTATCGTAACCACTAGAATGCTTTGTTTTTAAAGATTTTATTATGGAAGTTATTTCTTTTGGTGAAGTGAGTGACATATTCATGTACCTGAACTATTTGTAAAGGCTAGTTTCAGATATTCAAGGGCATTATTTACTGATCCTGACAATCCCATTCTATAAGTAACGGATATAAAGTACTTGTTAAATAGATTTGCCACACTATGCCCATCGGTTACTACTGTGTCATCTACCCTTAGTGCTATTTGCTTTCTGGTTCTACCAGTCCCCTCTTTCAGTATAGGGTGTTACAAAAAGGTACGGCCAAACTTTCAGGAAACATTCCTCACACACAAAGAAAGAAAATATGTTATGTGGGCATGTGTCCGGAAACGCTTACTTTCCATGTTAGAGCTCATTTTATTACTTCACTTCAAATCACATTAATCATGGAACGGAAACACACAGCAACAGAACGTACCAGCGTGACTTCAAACACTTTGTTACAGGAAATGTTCAAAATGTCCTCCGTTAGCGAGGATACATGCACCCACCCTCCGTCGCATGGAATCCCTGATGCGCTGATGCAGCCCTGGAGAATGGCGTATTGTATCACAGCCGTCCACAATACGAGTACGAAGAGTCTCTACATTTGGTACCGGGGTTGCGCAGACAAGAGCTTTCAAATGGCCCCATAAATGAAATTCAAGAGGGTTGAGGTCAGGAGAGCGTGGAGGCCATGGAATTGGTCCGCCTCTACCAATCCGTTGGTCACCGAATCTGTTGTTGAGAAGCGTACGAACACTTTGACTGAAATGTGCAGGAGCTCCATCGTGTCTGAACCACATGTTGTGTCGTACTTGTAAAGGCACATGTTCTAGCAGAACAGGTAGAGTATCCCGTATGAAATCATGATAACGTGCTCCATTGAGCGTAGGTGGAAGAAACTGAAATGAGCTCTAACATGGAAATTAAGCGTTTCCGGACACATGTCTACATAACATCTTTTCTTTATTTGTGTGTGAGGAATGTTTCCTGAAAGTTTGCCCGTACCTTTTTGTAACACCCTGTATATCCCACATTGTTTTTATTTTGTTCCCTGACATTGCCATCTTCTTCTCGTAGTCCATTTGTTTAGATGTCTGAATTACTTTTTAATATTTTACAATATTCCCTGTATTTAGCTAAATCATCAGCATTGGAGCTATTCTTGCTCGACAGATACATTATCCCTTTTGTCTTACAGGAAATCTTTATTCCTTGTTTAATCCATGGATTTATTATAGACTTCAGTTTAATTTGAGTAACTTTCAACAAGGGAAGTGTCCAGACGTCTCGGAGTGAACCAAAGAGATGTTGTTTGGACATGGAAGAGATACAGAGGTACAGGAAGTCGACGACATGCCTTGCTCAGGCCGCCCAAGGGCTACAGCTGCAATGGATGACCGCTACCTACGGATTATGACTCGGAAGAACCCTGACAGCAACGCCACCATGTTTGAATAATGCTTTTCGTGCACCCACTGGACGTCGTGTACATGATGCGCAACTTCACTCCCGACGTCTATGGCGATGTCCGTCTTTGCAACAACGACACCATGCAGCGCGGTACAGATGGGCCCAACAGCATGACGAATGGGCCGCACAAGATTGACATCACGTTCTCTTCACCGATGAGTGTCGCATATGCCTTCAACCAGACAATCGTCGCAGACGTGTTTGGAGGCAACCCAGTAAGGCTGAATTCCTTGGACACACTGTCCATCGAGTGCAGCAAGGTGAAGGTTCCCTGATATTTTGGGATGGAATTATGTGGGGCCGACGTACAGCGCTGGTGGTCATGGAAGGCGCCGAAACGGTTGTGTGATTCGTGAATGCCATCTTCCGACAGATAGTGCAGCCAAATCGGCAGCATATTGGCGAGGCATCCGTCTTCATGGACGACAATTCACGCACCCATAGTGCACATCTAGTGAATGACTCGCTTCAGGAGAACGACATCGTTCGACCAGAGTGGCCAGCATGTTCACCAGACATGAACCTTACCGAACATGCCTTGGATGGATTGAAAAGGGCTGTTTATGGACTATGTGGCCCACCAACCACTCTGGTGTATCTAGCCGAATCGCCATTGAGGAGTGGGACAATCTGGACCAACAGTGCCTTGTGGATAGTATGCCACGACGAATACAGGCATGCATCAATGCAAGAGGACGTGCTGCTGGGTATTAGAGGTACCGGTGTGCACAGCAATCTGGACCCCCACCTCTGAAGGTCTCGCTGTATGGTGGTACAACATGCAATGTGTGGCTTTAATGAGCAGTAAAAAGGGCGGAAATGATGTTTATGCTGATCTCTATTCCAATTTTCTGTACAGGTTCCGGAACTCTCGGATGGGAGGTGATGCAAAACATTTTTAGATGTGCGTATAGAAGAGTTCCTTCAGAAGTTAAAGTATGGCACTGACCGTTCACCACACAGAATCAAACATCTACTCGTTACCAAAGGCAGATCAGTCTACTTCCAGAACCCTTGAGCCCTTCACTCGAAAACTCCCAGTCCCTTCTTCATTCCGGTAGTGTTCCACTACAGTCTGCTTTCTATTGGTTGATTGAAATCCTCAGCAAAAATACACAGTCCTTAAGTTCTACATACATGATTTGACTCATCTTGGCCACTTTCCTGCACTTAACTAAAATATTACAACAATTTTTAAATAAAAGAAATGTTATAAAGATTGTGTCACACTCCGGCCTGCCATGCACAAAGATTATAATTTGTTTCCTAAATAAACAAACTAGTATTCTTGAGTAAATGCGCTCACGTTTAATTAAAAAGAATTGTGGTTAAATATGATTTAAACAACTATTTATGCCTTCTTTACAATGGTGGTGTCCGCTAACTTCTGCGATTAAACACTTTTAAATTAGCACGGTTTTTAATAGTAGTTGCAATCAACAGTTACTGGAAAAAAGCAATCTGTTCTTTACATAATTACTCTAGTATAACAATATGTGAGGCAATCATGTTGTATTCATTTGCTGTGTAAATGTGGAAATTACGCTGTTCTGACAAACACTTGCGTATCAGAAAAAAGATATAATTGACGTCATAAGTCAATAACCCCCCCCCCCCCCCCCATGAACCATGGACATTGCCGTTGGTGGGGAGGCTTGCGTGCCTCAGCGATGGAGATGGCCGTACCGTAGGTGCAACCGCAACGGAGGGGTATCTGTTGAGGGGCCAGACAAACGTGTGGTTCCTGAACAGGGCAGCAGCCTTTTCAGTAGTTGCAGGGGCAGCAGTCTGGATGATTGACTGATCCATCCTTGTAACACTAACCAAAACGGCCTTGCTGTCCTGGTACTGCGAACGGCTGAAAGCAAGGGGAAAGTATAGCCGTAATTTTTCCCGAGAAGATGCAGCTTTACTGTATGGTTAAATGATGATGGAGTTTTCTTGGGTAAAATATTCCGGAGGTAAAATAATCCCCCTTCGGATCTCCGGTAGGGAACTACTCAAGAGGACGTCGTTATCAGGCGAAAGAAAACTGGCGTTCTACGGTTCGCAGCGTGGAATGTCAGATCCCTTAATCGGGCAGGTAGGTTAGAAAATTTAAAAAGGGAAAGGGATAAGTACAAGTTAGATATAGTGGGAATTAGTGAAGTTCGGTGGCAGGAGGAACAAGACTTTTGGTCAGGTGAATACAGGGGTAATGCAGGAGTAGGTTTAATAATGAATAAAAAAATAGGAGTGCGGGTAAGCTACTACAAACAGCATAGTGAACGCATTATTGTGGCCAAGATAGACACGAAGTCCATGCCTACTACAGTAGTGCAAGTTTATATGCCAACTTGCTCTGCAGATGTAAAAATTGATGAAATGTATGATGAGACAAAAGAAATTATTCAGGTAGTGAAGGGAGACGAAAATTTAATAGTCATAGGTGACTGGAATTCGAGAGTTGGAAACGGGAGAGAAGGAAACATAGTAGATGAATGTGAATTGGGGGTAAGAAATGAAAGAGGAAGCTTCTGGTAGAATTTTGCACAGAGCATATCTTATTCATAGCTAACAGTTGGTTCAAGAATCATAAAAGAAGGTTGTATACATGGAAGAGGAGGAGTAGGAGATTAGTGTTTAACATCCCGTCGGCAACGAGGTCATTAGAGATGGAGCACAAGCTCGGATTAGGGAAGGATTGGGAAGGATATCGGCCGTGCCGTTTCAAAGGAACCATCCCGGCATTTGCCTGAAACGATTTAGGGAAATCACAGAAAACCTAAATCAGGATGGCCAGAGACGGGTTTCAACTGTCGTCCTCCCGAATGCAAGTCCAGTGTGCTAGCCACTGCGCCACACCGCTCGGAATATACATGGAAGAACACTGGAGACACTAGAAGGTATCAGATAGAGTATATAATGGTAAGACAGAGATTTAGGAACCAGGTTGTAAATTGTAAGACATTTCCAGGGGCAGATGAGGACTCTGACCACAATCTATTGGTTATGAACTGAAGATTAAAAATGCATAAACTGCAAAAAGATGAATTTAAGGAGATGGGACCTGGATAAACTGACTACACCAGAGGTTTTATAGAGTTTCAGGGAGAACATAAGGGAACAATTGACAGGAATGGGGGAAGAAATACAGTAGAAGAAGAATGGGTAGCTCTGAGGGATGAAGTAGTGAAAGCAGCAGCGGATCAAGTAGGTAAAAAGGCGAGGGCTAGTAGAAATCCTTGGGTAACAGAAGAAATATTGAATTTAATTGATGAATACAGTAAATAAATCAAGCAAAAAGGAATACAAACGTCTCAAAAATGAGATCGACAGGATGTGCAAAATGGCTAAGCAGGGATAGTAGAGGCGTATCTCACCAGAGGTAAGATAGATACTGCCTACAGGAAAATTAAAGAGACCTTTGGAGAAAAGAGAACCACTTGTATGAATATCAAGTGCTCAGATGGAAACCCAGTTCTAAGCAAAGAAGGGAACGCAGAAAGGTGGAAGGAGTATATAGAGGGTCTATACAAGGGCCATGTACTTGAGGACAATATTATGGAAAATGGAAGAGGATGTAGATGAAGATGAAATGGGAGATAGGATACTGCGTGAAGAGTTGACAGAGCACTGAAAAACCTAAGTCGAAAAACTCCCCCGGGAATAGACAACGTTCCATTAGAACTACTGACAAAACTCTACCATCTAGTGAGCAAGATGTATGAGACAGGCGAAATACCCTCAGACTTCAAGAAGAATATAATAATTCCAATCCCAAAGAAAGCAGGTGTTGACAGATGTGAAAATTACCGAACTATCAGTTTAATAAGTCACATCCGCAAAATACTAATGCGAATTCTTTACAGACGAATGGAAAAACTGGTGGAAGCCGACCTCAGGGAAGATCAGTTTGGATTCCGTAGAAATTTTGGAACACATGAATCAATACTGACCCTACGACTTATCTTAGAAGAAAGATTAAGGAAAGGCAAACCTACGTTTCTAGCATTTGTAGACTTAGAGAAGGCTTTTGACAATGTTGACTGGAATACTCTCTTTCAAATTCTGAAGGTGGCAGTAGTAAAATACAGGGAGCGAAAGGCTGTTTACAATTTGTACAGAATCCAGATGGCAGTTATAAGAGTCTAGGGACATTAAAGGGAAGCAGTGGTTGGGAAGGGAGTGAGACAGGGTTGTAGTCTCTCCCAGATGTTATTCAATCTGTATATTGAGCAAGCAGTAAAGAAAACAAAAGAAAAATTCGGAGTAGGTATTGTAAGTAGGCTGTTAAGGTTTTTTTATTGGTAACGCCACATAGCGCTCTGTATGAAAAATCACTGGCTGTGCTGCGTGCAGTCAGTGGCTGGTTGGCATTGTTGTAATTCTCGCCATTGTAGCGTTGGGCAGCTGGCTGTTAACAGCGCCTAGCATTGCGCAGTTGGTGGTGAGCCGCCAGCAGTGGTGGACGTGGGGAGAGAGAGGGAGGAGTTTTGAAATTTGTAAGAATTGATGTCATGAACTGATATATACATTATGATTATTAAGGTAAATACAATGTTTGTTCTCTATCAAAATCTTTCATTTGCTAACTATGCCTATCAGTAGTTAGTGTCTTCCATAGTTTGAATCTTTTAGTTAGCTGGCAGTAGTGGTGCTCGCTGTATTGCAGTAGATCGAGTAACCGAGATTTTTGTGAGGTAAGTGATTTGTGGAACGTATAGGTTAATCTTAGTCAAGGCCATTCTTTTGTAGGGATTTTTGAAAGTCAGATTGCGTTGCGCTAAAAATATTGTGTGTCAGTTTAAGCACAGTCTTGTATAATTTTTCTATGGGGACGTTTCAGTATTAAAATCCACGGAGATGGAATAAAAAGTTTGAGGTTCGCCGATGACATTGTAATTCTGTCAGAGACAGCAAAGGACTTGGAAGAGCAGTTGAACGGAATGGACAGTGTCTTGAAAGGGGGATATAAGATGAACATCAACATAGCCAAAACGAGGATAACGGAATATTGTCGAATTAATTTGGGTGATGCTGAGGGAATTAGATTAGGAAATGAGACACTTGAAGTAGTAAAGGAGTTCTGCTATTTGGGGAGCAAAATAACTGATGATGGTCGAAGTAGAGAGGATATAAAATGTAGACTGGCAATGGTAAGGAAAGCGTTTGTGAAGAAGAGAAATCTGTTAACATCGAGTATAGATTTAAGTGTCAGGAATTCGTTTCTGAAAGTATCGGTATGGAGTCAGCCATGTATGGAAGTGAAGTAATAGTTTGGACAAGAAGAGAATAGAAGCTTTCGAAAGAGGGTGTTACAGAAGAATGCTGAAGATTAGATGGGTAGATCACATAACTAATGAGGAGGTATTGAATAGAATTGGGGAGAAGAGGAGTTTGTGTAGGTTGCAGTAAGTACTGGGAGATGAATAAGCTTTCACAGGATAGAGTAGCATAGAGAGCTGCATCAAACCAGTCTCAGGACTGAAGACCACAACAACAACAACAAGTCAATAAATACACTCCTGGAAATTGAAATAAGAACACCGTGAATTCATTGTCCCAGGAAGGGGAAACTTTATTGACACATTCCTGGGGTCAGATACATCACATGATCACACTGACAGAACCACAGGCACATAGACACAGGCAACAGAGCATGCACAATGTCGGCACCAGTACAGTGTATATCCACCTTTCGCAGCAATGCAGGCTGCTATTCTCCCATGGAGACGATCGTAGAGATGCTGGATGTAGTCCTGTGGAACGGCTTGCCATGTCATTTCCACCTGGCGCCTCAGTTGGACCAGCGTTCGTGCTGGACGTGCAGACCGCGTGAGACGACGCTTCATCCAGTCCCAAACATGCTCAATGGGGGACAGATCCGGAGATCTTGCTGGCCAGGGTAGTTGACTTACACCTTCTAGAGCACGTTGGGTGGCACGGGATACATGCGGACGTGCATTGTCCTGTTGGAACAGCAAGTTCCTTTGCCGGTCTAGGAATGGTAGAACGATGGGTTCGATGACGGTTTGGATGTACCGTGCACTATTCAGTGTCCCCTCGACGATCACCAGAGGTGTACGGCCAGTGTAGGAGATCGCTCCCCACACCATGATGCCGGGTGTTGGCCCTGTGTGCCTCAGTCATATGCAGTCCTGATTGTGGCGCTCACCTGCATGGCGCCAAACACGCATACGACCATCATTGGCACCAAGGCAGAAGCGACTCTCATCGTTGAAGACGACACGTCTCCATTCGTCCCTCCATTCACGCCTGTCGCGACACCACTGGAGGCGAGCTGCACGATGTTGGGGCGTGAGCGGAAGACGGCCTAACGGTGTGCGGGACCGTAGCCCAGCTTCATGGAGACGGTTGCGAATGGTCCTCGCCGATACCCCAGGAGCAACAGTGTCCCTAATTTGCTGGGAAGTGGCGGTGCGGTCCCCTACGGCACTGCGTAGGATCCTACAGTCTTGGCGTGCATCCGTGCGTCGCTGCGGTCCGGTCCCAGGTCGACGGGCACGTGCACCTTCCGCCGACCACTGGCGACAACATGGATGAACTGTGGAGACCTCACGCCCCACGTGTTGAGCAATTCGGCGGTACGTCCACCCGGCCTCCCGCATGCCCACTATACGCCCTCGCTCAAAGTCCGTCAACTGCACATACGGTTCACGTCCACGCTGTCGCGGCATGCTACCAGTGTTAAAGACTACGACGGAGCTCCGTATGCCACGGCAAACTGGCTGAGACTGACGGCGGCGGTGCACAAATGCTGCGCAGCTAGCGCCATTCGCCGGCCAACACCGCGGTTCCTGGTGTGTTCGCTGTGCCGTGCGTTTGATCATTGCTTGTACAGCCTTCTCGCAGTGTCTGGAGCAAGTATGGTGGGTCTGACACACCGGTGTCAATGTGTTCTTTTTTCCATTTCCAGGAGTGTATAATAGATACAGATGAGTGGCTTTCTTGGATAATAGCTGTCGTACATCATATGGGGCAACCGCATGAAACATTTAAAAGTAGTTAATTCGGAAGTTTACAGTGAAACTGTGTAATCACTGCGAAATATTACATCTTTGGTTTTAAAGATATTGAAATATTGTTGCACCATTGGATGTGCCTCATTTTTATGACATTGCTGATGTATTCATATTTGCATTAATATCTGGTGTGCCGGCCGAAGTGTCCATGCGGTTCTAGGCGCTTCAGTCTGGAACCACGCGCCCGCTACGGTCGTAGGTTCGAATCCTGCCTCCGGCATGGATGTATGTGATGTTTTTAGGTTAGTTAGGTTCAAGTAGTTCTAAGTTCTAGGGAACAGATGACCAGAGATGTTAAGTCCCATAGTGCTCAGAGCCAATATCTGGTGTGAGTTATTGTTAAATCTGAAGGAGCTGTAGCTTAGCCATCTTTCAGTTTGTCTGACACCCCGACATTTTAAAAGCATTGTCTCCTGCACAACGGCTATGCGAGTGAAAGCCGTCCAGATACCTAGCTTTGGGATTTACCCATGTCCAGTCGTTTGCTGAAGCACGTGGCTCCCCTGTAGCGACCGCGGAGGTCCGTCCTACCGCGACGCGCTCTCGCTGCTGGGGCCGCAGAGCTTCGAATGCAGATTCGCCTTACCTCGTAGCAGTTCTAGGCAGACGATTAGGTCGCCTACATACGCGTAACGCTATATTCTCCAACGCCATAATTACGCAGCTACTAACGTGATGGAAAGAGGCACTGGCCATTGTGGCCGAGAGGTTCTAGGCGCTTCAGCCTGGAACCGCGCTGCCTCTACGGTCGCAGGTTCGAATCCTGCCTCGGGCGTGGATGTGTGTGATGTCCTCAGGTTAGTTAGGTTTAAGTAGTTCTAAGTATATGGGACTGATGACCTCACATGTTAAATCCCATAGTGCTTAGAGCCATTTGAACCATTTTATTTTGAAAGAGGCATTATTGGTTACACAATATGGTTAACTCTGGTTCACACATCCGGTAATTTGGACAGCTCCTGCTGCTTTTCTGATGTGTGGCCCCTCTTCAAGGTCTCAGATACCTCATTTTGCTCGTACTATCTTGAGCTGCCTCTATACAGACGGCGGGCGACCGTAGCATTGTTCACCGCGTTCTCAAAATCTGTCCCACCGCTCCCTGTATCCTCCTGACTCAGTGCGAGTGCTCGTTAACGTAGCTCCCTCGTGCCCTGCTCTGCCTGCAGAGCACTGAATGCCAGCCCAGGGCCAGAAAATGGTGAAGCGGCAGGTAGGACACGAATGCCGAGCAAGCGCGGATGGAGACCGGGGTCGCGGACTGTCAATAAGAGATGGCGCTTTCAGCACTCGGAAGCCCCTCTACGGGCTGCCAGTTTAATTCGCGCTAAATGAACACGCGTCGGTCAGGCGGGCGCTGAATAAGTCACGAGTATCGACCCGGCGGCCGTCAGCGGAGCTACTGTGTCGCTGGGCCGGCGGCTAAGGCGTTTTTTTCTGCCGCTAGCAACGGTGCGACCTTAATACCTCCCAGTCGGGAGCAAGCGCGGCAGCAGGCGCTGGACTGCGGGCTTCGTCACATCACCTTGCCGGACGTTGCGTGAAATCAAGCTTCCCCTCAAGGGGACGTACGGGTGAAACATCAACCCGATTGTAAAAAAATCGCAAGGCGCTGAAAATTTGTTTCATAACATATCTCGGCGTGCTGAATTCAGTGGGTAAATGCAATTTGATAAAAAGTTTTTTTTTCATCACTCTAAACATAGTGACCTCTTTAACACTGTACGCATACCAAAAGTGTAAACCAATTATAAAAATCCTGTATTTGTAATACATGACAAAAATTTAACGTAAATAGAATTACACTACTGGTCATTAAAATTGCTACACCATGAAGATGACGTCATACAGGCGCGAAATTTAACTGCCAGGAAGAAGATGCTGTGAGATGCAAATGATTAGCTTTTCAGAGCGTTCACACAAGGCTGGCGCCGGTGGCGACACCTGCAACGTGCTGATATGAGGAAAGTTTCCAACCGATTTCTCAACAGAAACAGCAGTTGACCGGTGTTGCCTGGTGAAACGTTCTGTGATACCTCATGTACCGAGGAGAAATGCGTACCATCACGTTTCCGACCTTGATGAAGGTAGCCTATAGCAATTGCACTTCATCGTATCGCTACATTGTTGCTGGCGTTGGTCGAGATCCAATGACTGTTAGCAGAATAAGGAATCGGTGGCTTCAGGAGGGTAATACGGAACGCCGTGCTGGACCCCAACGACCTCGTATCACTAGCAATCGAGATGACAGGCATCTTATCCGCATGGCTGTTACGGATCGTGCAGCCTCGTTCAAATGGTTCAAATGGCTCTGAGCACTATGGGACTTAACATTTATGGTCATCAGTCCCCTATAACTTTGAACTACTTAAACGTAACTAACCTAAGGACAACACACAACACCCAGCCATCACGAGGCAGAGAAAATTCCTAACCCTGCCGGGAATCGAACCCGGGAACCCGGGCGTGGGAAGCGAGAACGCTACTGCACGACCACGAGATGCTGGCGTGCAGCCACGTCTCGATCCCTGAGTCAACAGATGGGGACGTTTGAAAGACAACAACCATCAGCACGAACAGTTCGACGACGTTCGCAGCAGCATGGACTATCAGTTCGGAGATCATGGCTGCGGTTACCCTTGACGCTGCATCACAAACAGGAGCGCCTGCGATGGTGTACTCAACGACCAACCTGGGTGCACGAATGGAAAAACGTTTATGTTCAGCATCATGATGGTCGCATTCGTGTTTGGCGACATCGCGGTGAACGCATATTGGAAGCGTGTATTCGTCATCGCCATACTGGCGTGTCACCCGGCGTGATGGTATGGAATACCATTGGTTACACGTCTCGGTCATCTCTCTTTCGCATTGACGGCACTTTTAACAGTGGACGTTGCATTTCAGATGTGGTACGACCCGTGGCTCTACCCTTCATTCGATCCCTGCGAAACCCTACATTTCAGCAGGATAATGCACGACCGCATGTTGCAGGTCCTGTACGGGCCTTTCTGGTTACAGAAAATGTTCGGTTGCTGCCCTGCACTTTTAACAGTGGACGTTGCATTTCAGATGTGGTACGACCCGTGGCTCTACCCTTCATTCGATCCCTGCGAAACCCTACATTTCAGCAGGATAATGCACGACCGCATGTTGCAGGTCCTGTACGGGCCTTTCTGGTTACAGAAAATGTTCGATTGCTGCCCTGCACTTTTAACAGTGGACGTTGCATTTCAGATGTGGTACGACCCGTGGCTCTACCCTTCATTCGATCCCTGCGAAACCCTACATTTCAGCAGGATAATGCACGACCGCATGTTGCAGGTCCTGTACGGGCCTTTCTGGTTACAGAAAATGTTCGGTTGCTGCCCTGCACTTTTAACAGTGGACGTTGCATTTCAGATGTGGTACGACCCGTGGCTCTACCCTTCATTCGATCCCTGCGAAACCCTACATTTCAGCAGGATAATGCACGACCGCATGTTGCAGGTCCTGTACGGGCCTTTCTGGTTACAGAAAATGTTCGATTGCTGCCCTGCACTTTTAACAGTGGACGTTGCATTTCAGATGTGGTACGACCCGTGGCTCTACCCTTCATTCGATCCCTGCGAAACCCTACATTTCAGCAGGATAATGCACGACCGCATGTTGCAGGTCCTGTACGGGCCTTTCTGGTTACAGAAAATGTTCGATTGCTGCCCTGGCCAGCACATTCTACAGATCTCTCACCAATTGAAAACGTCTGGCCAATGGTGACCGAGCAACAGGCTCGTCACAATATGCCAGTCGCTACTCTTAATGAAATGTGGTATCGTGTTTAAGCTGCATGGGCAGCTGTACCTGTACACGCCATCAAAGATCTGTTTGACTCGATGCCCAGGCGTATGAAGGCCGTTATTGCGGCCACAGGTGGTTGTTCTGGGCACTGTGTTCTCAGGATATATGCACCCAAATTGAGTGAAAATGTAATCACATGTCAGTTGAAGCACAATATATTTGTCCAATGAATACCAGTTTCCCATCTGCATTTCTCATTGCTGTAACAATTTTAATGGCCAGTAGTGTACTACGACACTATACAATATTTGGCCCTATATGAAGTAAAAATGAATAAGAGGCGATTTGACACGTTTGAAAATTGTATTCTTTATTTTCAGTTTACATATTACGAGTACATCAGACATCCGCGTCTCCGCCGCGTCCGCACTGGCAGGTCGTTGGCCGCTGGTACAGCTGGCCACGCGGAATGGACGTAGGCCTTGTCTGGCCACCACACGTCGTGCTGTCATCCGTCGAGGGCTTCCGCGTCGGCTTAGAGTTGGTGGACTGCTGTGGCGTTACCGCTAGTGTATGTATGTATCGCGGCACGAATATAATTAGGAAAAGTAACTAAACTGTGCTCGAATGTTGGTCGTCTGCTCGCCATAAGAACCTGACAGCACGTCGGCGCCCATTCTGGGCCAGAAAACTTCATAAAATTTCACTTTAAAGCCACAACTCAGCCCGCCACGTATGTAAATGCTGGAAATTGCAAACAAAATATAAATTCTACCTACACTAATTTTTTACGTTGATTTCGGATGTACTTACAGATTAGGAACGTATGCATCCACGATTACGGGTGTACACGTATTTTATGCAAATAAGCAGACATATTCATATGAAATTAATGTTTCGATTAAATTTCTGTGGAGTGCATGTATATCTAGTGATACAATACTAACTATACTTCAACTTAGAAAAAAGATCAAAATGGAAAAAAAGCAAAATGCTGCTCCTTCGTGAATTTTAAATATATTTGGCCCAAACTTTTTTGTGAATACGTTCAGTGATAACCAATAACTTCACTTACGGGTTTGAAAACAACTATTTTTTCAAAACTCAAACAATCTAAACTGCTGAAAAAATTTTGTTTAGCATATTGGATGTACCCACTGAATTCTGCGTGCCGAAATATGTTACGAAACATATTTTCAGCCCACTGCATTTTTTTATGATTGGGTTTCAAATTTCACCGGTACCTCCCCTTAACAACGCCGCAACTCGTTTCATTCGGAGGCGGTATCTTCCAGTCACTCATCTCCACAAGCAGTTGTAAAGGCTGCTACAAGAGTATTGCAACACACTGATCATAATTATCACTGCACTTGGCTTGTCACCTTACTGTGCGACAAAAACTATGAAACTACTTCTTTTCTTTTTATGAGATGTACTTTAATTGTGAGTCGTCTTGAAGACCTAAGTTCCTGAAACTACAACTTTCCTGGATCCGCTTATTGTCATTTTATGCACGGTGATTCAGCTATCCTACAAATGTCGTGCTATGCAACCCATGTCATATCTGCCCTTCACAAAACACATGCGAGATTTTCGTATTGTCTCGTTCGATACAGAAAACATGAATATGATCTTCTTGTAGCAAATTTACTGTAGTTAAATTTTGTACCGGGATAACTTTTCGCTGGTGGCCACGTTTTCAGAATTATTAAACAAAGCACAAAAGAGATCTTCAAACGCACCCACACTCCCATCCTCAACCCCCACCGGTGAGGATTTCTAGTATGTTGTTCATGGCACTCACTCCTAGCACTTTACGAAAATTTGAGGCTCCACGAATTGTTTCCCACATTCGACCTATTTCTGGTCTTATTAGGCCACCGTCTTAGTAGAGCAATAAACAAATTGCAAAATAGACTTTAGTGTAAATTTCACCTAACAGTTTTTTTTAATTTTGACAGCATAAAATAAATAATTACATCATTGTATTCGTCAAGCCTTCTAACTAATAAACTACTGTGTTAGCGAGAGTTAAGTTTGGAATGGATTATTAACGTAATTGGTTTAGCATAATGTTTACAAAAGTTGTTTTTCTCTCATTACTCTCACGAGCATGTTTAAATTAATAATGTTAACGAAATAGCCGACTATGCTGGTGCCATAACGGCCCATCAATAGAGACCAAAAAATGTTGAATATCGGTAGTAGTTCGTACTTCGGAAATTTTTGCACACTGGTAGCAGAGAGTGCAACGAAGAACATAAAAATCCTTGGTGGTAAAGGATGACTGTGGGGATAGAGGTGTGCTGAATGTTATCTTTCTACGTTTTCCTTGAATAACGCTGAAACCGTGACCTTCAGCAAAAACGTATCCCAGGACAAAATTTAGCTGCATTAAATTTCCTACAAAAAGTCCTGTTCGTTTTCTTTTTCTGCAGGTCTAATAGTTTGAGCGCAGCGAGAGAAAATATGAAAATCTCGAGCGTAGTTTTGAAAGCCAGTACAACATTTCGGACTGCATAAAATGACGTCGGTAAGGGCAGATGAATCACCCCGTGTGCAGGTTCCTTGTATTTCTTGACGTTCTAATTATATTTCGATGTTACATTGCCAAAGAGAAACAGAAAACCCTCTAAGTAATGTCTAGTCATTTCTCAATTTCAGACGGTACAAAATAAAATTCGACAATATAGAGATCGGTTAAGAATTTAAAATAGCCGAAGTATGCATATTGCAAAGACAGTTGGGGATCAGTACCAGATAAGATTGATAGAGTTCTTATAGAAGATTCAAAGAAGAGCAGCGTGTTTCGTTACAGGTTCGTTCAGTAATAGAGACAGCGTCACGGAGATGAACAGCCTGTTCCAGCAGCATACACTACAAGAGAGGCATCTTCATCAAGGTGTTGTTTAGTACAAAAGTTCCAAGAGCATAAGTTTCTCGAAGAGTCAACGAATATATTGCTTTCTCCTACGTACATCTCAGGAAAATACCATGAAGGGAATATTGCCAGCCGCTGTGGCGGAGCGGTTCCAGGCGCTTCAGTCCGGAACCGCGCTGGTGCTACGGTCGCAGGTTCGAATCGTGCCTCAGACATGGATGTATGCGATGTCCTTAGGTTAGTTAGGTTTAAGTACTTCTAAGTCTAGAGGAGTGATGACCTCAGATGTTAAGTCCCATAGTGCCTAGAGCCATTTGAAGGGAATATTAAAGACATTCGAGGTCACGCGGACGCCCATTAACAATCGTACTTCCCGCGAACCGGAAAGGAGGTAAGAGAGAGTGTTGGGAACTGACAGCTTTATTTAGGTGGCTTCACGAGTGTGAAGGTATATGTAGACGTCTTGCAACCATACAAATATCTCAAAAAACACGCCAATACAGCCAGTTTCGCTGTGTCATAATATAATCTGCGATGGAGCTCCGTATGCGCAGCTAGCGCCATTCGACGGCCAACACCGCGGTTCCTGGTGTGTCCGCTGTGCCGTGCGTGTGATCATTGCTTGTACAGCCTTCTCGCAGTGTCCGGAGCAAGTATGGTGGGTCTGACACACCGGTGTCAATGTGTACTTTTTTCCATTTCCAGGAGTGTATTTGAATAACACATCACCTTCCTGTAGCAAAAACGGCAAGAGAACGGGACAAACAACATCGTGCACGTACAGAGCGCTGGTCAGCATCCCTTCCAGGAGTACCAAAGGTGAACTCGATTTGAAGTTTACCGCACCCTCGAGTAGCAATTCTCCGAAAGGACCATCCGGTCACTCGAAAGGCCACAGTTTCATTCCGCAGCTAGTGGTCTCGCGATCGCGTCTCGCTTCCCGAGCACGGGGTCCCGGGTTCGATTCCCGGCGGGGTCAGGGATTTTCACCTGCCTCGAGATGACTGGGTGTTTGTGTTGTCCTCATCATTTCATCATCATCATGAAAGTGGCGAGATTGGGCTGAGCAAAGGTTGGGAATTTGTGCGGTCGCTGATAAACGCGCAGTTGAGCGCCCCACAAACCAAACATCATCATCATCATCATCATCATCATCGTCAGTTGGCTGCAGGAAGAACGAGTGCGTCTCCGTAGCAGGGTTGCCTTCTTGCTACACTCCTTTGCACCACACTAAACCTTCTCACTGTGAGCTCTCTCTATTAAAGGGTTGACACAGATGGCTCTCTGCTAGCTATGCCAATGCCCTGTCTTTTGGCAGATGACTCTTAAACCATTATCAATACATTTTCTATCCCACTGGTGGTGTAGGCCATCATCGGATCAAAGTCGACGTTGTCTTTCCAAGAGCACAATTTTTTCCATTGGTGTAATATATTTTGACGTTTTTGCAACTGTCTTAATGACCACACTTACTTGCGCTGTCGACCTACGGAGAATTAGTCCAATGCGGACAACACCGGATCCTTCGACGGTTCAAATGGCTCTTAGCACTATGGGACTTAACATCTGAGGTCCTCAGTCCCCTAGAACTTAAAACTACTTAAGCCTAACTAACCTAAGGACATCACACACATCTTTGTCCGAGGCAGTATTCGAACCTGCGACCGTAGCGGTCGCGCGTTTCCAGACTGTAGCGCCTAGAACCGCTCGGCCACCCCGGCCGGCCGGATCCTTAGAAAACATGAGCTAAACTGAGAGGTGGCATACCTTTCTGAGGCACACAATTGCCTGCCCCCTCTCGTGTTTACAGCAATCATCTTAATTTCAGTAATTCGATTTGGGGAGGTATAGCCGAGAATGGGCATTACAATGCTAGTATTGAGAACATGGAAGATACGAATGTTTTCCTCTCTAATTTCATGCGGTGAAGAGTTTCTGTTCCTTCCCATGCAGGATCTTTCGTCGCCTGGGTGGTCCCATAAGACAGGAGGGTTCTGCTGGTCAAGAAAGGGTTATACCAGCTGGTGTGAGGGACTGGCTGTATGGGGTGACTGCTGCCCCGGCGCAGACATTGTCAAAAGAACGGAACGACACGTGCACGTTGGGTTCTGAGGGAGAGCCTGGAGTGAGATATTCCCTTTCTTCGCGAAAATTCGGTAAACACACCTTTTGGCGAGCTACGAGCGAGGCGTGGGAACGACATGAGTTCCCAGGAAGTTTTAGCGGGCAATTTCCCGCGTTGTTTGTAAAAGACCACCTATGGTTGGCTTGCTCAGGGAAAAGCTCCGTGACATAGCAGTAGAAGAGCTTCGGCAATAGAAGGGAATTTTCCACCGGTTTTCAGGTTGCTGATTGGCTCGTTTAACTATGGCCATTGTAGTGTGGGTGGTAATGTACTGGGTTCGGCTTGTACGGGTTCTCTGTGAGGGAGTCTAGTCTCACCTTTCGGTCTGAGTAGATTACAAGACTGAGCTCTCGCTGCTCTGGACAGCCTGCCTTCCATTGGCTGTCTAATATACTTTCGTTTAATAGTACCTGTTTGACGAAGTTGCTGAAGTTTCGTCTTGAACATAACTTTCCGAGTACAGTTGGCAGTTGAGCGTTCTGCGTACAAACAGCCTATACTGCCTGTCTTGAGCAGTTTTGACTTAAGTTGACTGTATCGGAGTTACTATGTGATTTCGCTTGTTAAAATAAATCACTGTACCGTCAATGATTGTGTGGCAAGCTTTCTTCGTCTCCCTCAGAGGCGTATTTGAACTGCTGGAAGTCTTTAGTCTGGAAGAACCAGGTCAGGATAATTAGTATCAAGCTACACTCGCGACATTATTGTCACCATGACGGGACGTCGAAGCAACCAGCCATCGCCGCCGGTTCGCCACATCGTGTTCTTGCAGCCTGGTAATGTGTCCGCAGTACCGGCAGACTAGAGAATTTTGCTATGTGATAATCGGAGCTCAGCAGAGAGCGCCTGTTTCCGATCTTTTATCTTGGGTCTGTCTTGGGTTTTAATTGCTCAGTTCTCACTACTGTTGCAGCGCAATTAATGTCTGGTTTGTTGGGTGTTTTTCTTAAGGTTTGAATTGCAAACAACTGGCTTCACATGCCACTTGATCATAAATGTCACAAGCTAGCCTCTGCCAAGCACTTAAATGTGAATTGCAGAGTAGTCATGTAGATGTAGTTTATGGACAACTTCACCTTCACAGAAATTATCTGTGTATCAAATTTACGTATTGTAAATGTTTCATGTGTTTTTCATTTTGAATTTAGTCAGAATAAATCCAATTGTTATCTTGAACAGAACTTTAATTCTGTAGTTAGGTAGAGCAACTTTTTCATCTGTCACGCCATTAATTAAACTTTCCACTATAAAATTAATTTTTATCAAATTAAATTACTGCAGGTGCCAAACACTTCCCTACTCCACTTACACAGTCAACTTTTTTTTAATCCATGTGCAACAGCAAAAATTCGGAGTTAGGAAAGGGGGGAGGGTCTTAGGGCATCATTCCCATAAGCAAATTCTAGCTGAAATGAGTGCTAAACACACTGCTAGCCCTGGCACCTCGCAAAGCAAGTGTCCCGTCGAATAATCCGCCAGTTACTAAATACAGAGTTTTTACGAGTCCAGGAAACGCTACACGCTGTGTGGCAATCTCCATTCGATGCTGAATGTCACACACTGCCCTCTTTGGCTCAAAATGCTTCGTATTTTATGACTGTCACAGCGTCGGCTGAGCGATACATCGTAATGAGGACATGTAACTTAATTCAATGTATGTCTTACATACTACATCTACATCTACATCTACATCTACATCTACATGACTACTCTGCAATTCACATTTAAGTGCTTGGCAGAGGGTTCATCGAACCACAATCATACTATTTCTCTACTATTCCACTCCCGAACAGCGAGCGGGAAAAACGAACACCTAAACCTTTCTGTTCGAGCTCTGATTTCTCTTATTTTATTTTGATGATCATTCCTACCTATGTAGGTTGGGCTCAACAAAATATTTTCGCATTCGGAAGAGAAAGTTGGTGACTGAAATTTCGTAAAAAGGTCTCGCCGCGACGAAAACCGTCTTTGCTTTAATGACTTCCATCCCAACTCGCGAATCATATCTGCCACACTCTCTCCCCTATTATAATACAAAACAAGCTGCCCTTTTTTGCACCCTTTCATTGTCCTCCGCCAATCCCACCTGGTAAGGATCCCACACCGCGCAGCAATATTCTAACAGAGGACGAACGAGTGTAGTGTAAGCTGTCTCTTTAGTGGACTTGTTGCATCTTCTAAGTGTCCTGCCAATGAAACGCAACCTTTGGCTCGCCTTCCCGACAATATTATCTATGTGGTCCTTCCAACTGAAGTTGTTCGTAATTTTAACACCCAAGTACCTAGTTGAATTGACAGCCTTGAGAATTGTACTATTTATCGAGTAATCGAATTCCAACGGATTTCTTTTGGAACTCATCTGGATCATCTCACACTTTTCGTTATTTAGCGTCAACTGCCACCTGACACACCATGCAGCAATCTTTTCTAAATCGCTTTGCAGCTGATACTGGTCTTCGGATGACCTTACTAGACGGTAAATTACAGCATCATCTGCGAACAGTCTAAGAGAACTGCTCAGATTGTCACCCAGGTCATTTATATAGATCAGGAACAGTAGAGGTCCCAGGACGCTTCCCTGGGGAACACCTGATATCACTTCAGTTTTACTCGATGATTTGCCGTCTATTACTACGAACTGCGACCTTCCTGACAGGAAATCACGAATCCAGTCGCACAACTGAGACGATAGCTGATTGCAGACTTTATGGACTGTTCAGAGCGCTGTAACGGAAGTGGGAGTGAGTGCCTTTACTGCATGTATGTATGCAATTCACATTTACGTTGCGGTGATTGTACCGGCTTGACATGAGTTACATAAATGTTGGAAACATTACAAAAGCAAAATTCTCTATAACGCTCTCACAATAAAAACTGAATGAATATATTTATTTGTGGAAAACGTATGTCGAACAGATACTGTCACTTAATTTTAAAGTAATATATTTGTTGCTATAGAATTTTAATACATTATAAATTTCAACAAAATCTGCCATGGGAAAATAGTTTCCTGGATCGAAAGATTTTTGCATCATACTACGACTCAACTATTGCTTTTGGAAAACATTAAAATGTGACTCATTGCTTTAATATTAAGCTTGGTGCGATTGGCTCTTGAAACGTATACCCCATGGTGTTGTTCTGTTCTATCGTCCGAAGACTAGTTCGAGGCAGCTCTACAAGCTACTCCATCCTGTGCAGTCGTATTCATCTCTGAATAACTGCGGCAGCCAACATGCATTTTAACCTTCATAATGTACTCGTGTACCAGCTTTCATACCTGAGGTTGCTGACACACACTTGCGCGTTGGGGCTCGTTTCGGAGGTACCCCAGTTCAGATGCTGGTGCTGGAAACCTTTCACTGGCAATATTTGGCTGACAAGGAGTTTCTGATCACCAGTCTTTGCACCAATGTCCTGGATTAAATTCTAAACCGTACCACAGTGTCTCATGAAATGAGGACATGTAATATGGTTGATGATGGTGAGCTATGGAGGGGACCGATCACATGATAGTAAGTGATAGAGAAAATATAAAGAAAATTATCAATATGAACGAAGACGGAAATTTTCAAGCAAATTTATGTTGCACCGAAAATGTATCCCATGTCACATCAGGAAGAAGTTTTAGTATGTGACCATGTAGATAAAAAGAACAAAACGTTTTCAGCAGAAAACAGAGGGCTTTCAGTCAATCTGTGAATGTTAGGGAACGTTGAAATCGACAGAATTACGTCATATGTTGCTACATGACCGTTTTTTCCCAAACTGTCCCAGAACTAATTTAAAACTCCGATTTAAAAAAATCAGAATAATTAATCCCCACTTGTATATGCAACATGTATCAGTACCAGTAGCTGCCAATATTTAGCCAACGTAGATTACATTTTCATACTGAACTGCATGTCCACCTAAACAAGAGGCCTCTTTGAAAGCATCTTGCTGTGAACGAGCGGGCGCATAGCAGGCCATAACGGCAGGCATGGGGACCGCCCCAGGAGGATTCGTGGAAGAAACTCGGATAAACGCATGCTTTGAGATAGCCACCCCTCGGCGCCGGATGCTGAAAACAGATTCTATCTCACGTTCTTCCAGGAACCCGCAGTCTGTTTTTGACGATCTGTATATTGTGTGGATGTACATGCCGTGTCCCGGTAGAACGCTTTTGTCGACAGACCTGTAGAAAGCATAACTTCTTAGTAAACAGGGCGCTATATATGAAATCAGAGAGTGCATTGAGATGCAGCACAGATTACGATATCTCTGAAGTCGTGGGGCACTGCTCCCCGAGCTCAGTCGCTGCATACAAAATGTTTAACCCAATGGAAAGAATGGTATTATAAATAATTTAGAAGTGGAAGAGAGAAACGCGGCTGTGCTTCCAAAAGCCCTACCTCACTGGCCATAGAGACAAACAGAAAGAGAGTGGGACACAGTTTTGCACGTGCCCAGTGTTACCAAGATTATTGCTGGTTAAACGCCTGAAGTCAGAGTAAGTGAAGGAGGCCGGCATCTTTTAAGACAACTTTTGGCTTGTTACCGCTTGGAATATCTGTCGTTCAGCCTGTTGGGAATTGAAGTCGTCGGGACATTTATATCTCTGAATAATGATAGTCTTTGTAAGACGTAACATGTTGTAAACTCTTTAGTATACATATGATCTGTGACCAGGAAATGACGCAGAATCTCTGACACCAGCACACTTTCTGATTGGAGGGCCTGTTAAATGTCTCCACTGACCAGAACCTACCATCACACAGTATCTGACAAACGAATTTAAACTGCACCAAAAACTAGCAGACGACTTTCGGAAAAGACGGACCAGTTGTTCGTACGAATCCAACAACTGATAGCGCCACCAAGTCAGCGTCCAGCTGTAAATTAACATGGAGAGATCTAGCCGCTTCAGCGATACGAACGGAGCTTCCACAAAGTTAGAGGGACACATGCAAGATATATCGACACCCGACCTGTTAATCTGGCTTTGATTCCAAAGGACAGACGAACAAGACACATGTGGAAGAAATGGCAAACAGAACGATGTGTACAGGGAAGAGGCCGTAAAATAAGGAAGATAATACTGCGCACGCTTAAACGACAGCAGACAGCACGTCCGGTTCAGGTGATCATCCCCTTGGAGGCTGACCAGGGTGGGGAGGACGTCTGGAGTAGAAGTGCTCGGTCATCTTTATCTCTGAATAGCGATACTCTTTTTTAAACATAATGTTTTGTAAACTCTTTTATCTGTGATCTGCGACTTGCAAGTAAGTGTTAAGTCTACAAATCGGTGCTTACTACTGTGATTCAAGACACAGCAAATCAAACCTATCTGATGAATGATAAACTCAAACACATGACTCTTCCTCGTAAATAGCAGACGGCTCAGTATTACTCTTTCGACAAATATCCACAGCAGAGTATCGCTGCAACCGAACGTCTGCAGCCTTTAGGCTGGTACCTCTTCGAGCAGACTCGATTCGCTGCGGTTTTAGGCATTTTCCTAGTTGATTTGAACCTAGATCCAGACGAAAGTTGCTAGTACGAATCCAACTGTTTGTGCCACCAAGTCACATGGCGAGATCTAGCCGCTAAACTTTGATTATTATTTCTTTTGTGCCGTTGGCGATACGGAAACAGGGAACTGTCAATATACTACATTAGCTTGTGCGAAAGAGATTCAAGTTAGTCCGTATTCTTAACTAAACTTCATTTGCTAAACTATGCGTGACCACAGCCAAACAAGAACAAAACATAGAACAAATCTATAGCAGTATTTATAGAGGACCAAGTAGACAAACAGTATATAAGAGGTGGACAAAAATATGGAAAGAAAACCACAACATATTACCATGCCTAAAACGGTATAGAGAAACTATTGGCATTCGAAACAGCCCCCAGTCGTCTCAGAAAGGAAAACCTATACGGTTTTGAAAGGCATCTTATACCATTCCTCCTGCAAAATAGTGGAAAGTGCAAGTAATAATGATGGAGGTGGGAAGCGCTGCGCACACTTCTCCCCAAAGCAGACCACGAGCGCTTAACAGTATCGCTGTATGGTGACTGTACAGGCCAGGGGAGATGCGACAATTCATCCTCGTACTCACAGAACCAGGCCTGGACAATATGATCACTGCGAACAGGGGTCCTGTCACCTCGGAACAGAGTGTCACCACTATGTAACAAGTATTGTACCATGGGATGGATGTGATCAGGCATAATCTTTGGCAGTAATGTGACCTTGCAGAGTAGCCATGTGGACCATGAAATACAGCGATATGGCTTCCCAGATCATCAACGAACCCCCGTCATGTTACAATCTTGGCAGCAAGTGGTCTGCATAGTAGACTTGGCACTACGTACGTCTAACGTAAAATCAGCCAGAAGTTGAAACTGTGTGAAACCAAGAATGAGATTTTCATTCTGCAGAAGAGTGTGCGCTGGCGAATTAAAAATGTGTGCTGGACCGAGATTCTAGATCTGGACCCTTGCCTACTTCTGGAAGGTTCGCAGAATAGCTTCTGGAAGGTATGAGACGAGGTACTGGCGGAATTAAAGGTGTGAGGAGAGGTTGTGAGTCGTGCTCGGGTAGCTCAGTCGGCGGAGCACTTGCCCGCGAAAGTCAAAAGCCCCTAGTTCGAGTCTCGGTCCGGCATACAGTTTTAATATGCCAGGAAGTTTCATTATAGTATGAAACAAGACTAATCCGACCAAATTACTTTCTTCCAAAGCTCCACAGTCCAGGGTTTATGGATTGGCATTAAGTTTACTATTACAGGCACTTACTTCACTGATGTATTGGTTTGGATTTGCAGTTCGCTCTGCAGTTCCCATCTTATGGAGCTCCCTTCGCTTTGTTTTGGTGCGGGCAGGGTTCGCGAGGGCTACGTTCGGTTCTGCAGTGACATTTGCTGCTCTCGTCCTCTTATTTTTTCTCACAGTCCTCTTCAACTGTCACGTCCACTCAACATACACTTCGCATTGAATAGTGACTTAGAGGATGACACTTTACCGCTTTCCCTGTGCGCGGTATTAACCTTCGGTAAGGTGACTCTTGAAACACGAAACAGCTCGACTATCTTGATTGCGAAAGCACCCACGCTACGGGTACCGTCAGTCTGCCCACGTTCGAATTGACTTAGCTCCGACAGAGTACACTCACCATTACACATCACACCGTTCTGACCACGAGTGATACTTGCAACGTATTGAGGAAATGCAGAGGTGCCGTTTGTGGTCATGTAGAACAGTGCAAACTGCAGGCTTGGCTAGAATCTGCGTGCATTTTCAAGTCTGTATTTCTCGCGGTATTTCCATATTTTTTTCCATCTGTTGTATTTGTCCTACGCGTTGTTGAAGAGCGGGAATGACGAAGCCTTGTTGTTGTGGACTCTTGACACCGTTTCGCTTGACTATACACGAAACAGGCGGCCTGTGTTCAGCGGTCGTGCGTTTTGAGGTCGTGAGTTCCTCACAAGTGCCTCAACCTTTGTATCCATTTCCATGTCTGATAGGAAAATTCGACGTACCAAAAGCTTCAACGAGAACTGCAAGACGTGTATTGAGTTCACTTTAATTATCCGGAGTAACAATCCTATACGACGTAACTGTTAAGTTGTATGTTTACTATGACTTCAGAATTAACAGGGATATTTTCATGGGATCTCGGAGTTGGTTATTATTTATTTTGTCTTCTGATTTTCTTGGTAGCCGTTGTAGGTAGTGTCATCTAAATTTACAATACACCACATAATTACTGACGAGCTAGCGACAAGAACACTGAGACGGCTGGTAAACAATATTACTACTCATTAATTTTTTTGTTTCTGAATATTAAATAAGCGATCTGATGCACCACGTTATCTGTTATGTGATATTATATTCATAAACTCACAACAGCTGGTCAATGACGCGTATGACTAACTTATGAATGCAAAATATTCTGAAATATTTTTATTACGCTTCGTAAAATCGGCTTTCCTATTAGTGCGTTCTAATTTTGAAGAGAGCTTTACCGTCAGTTAGGTTACGCTTTTCTCTTTAAACTGCAGAACGTTCAGTTTTCGAGTTATCAGTCTTATGACTGGTTTGATGCGACCCACCATCAATTCCTCTCTTATCCCAAACTCTTCATCTCACAGTACCACTTTCTCTCTATGTTCTCAATTATTTGTTGGATGCGTTCTAATCTCTGACTTTCCGAGCAGTTTTTACCCTCTGTAGCTTTCTGTAGTGGCATGGAAGTTATTCCATTTCTTAACCACATGTCTTATCATCCTCTCTCGTCTTTTTTTCAGTGTTTTAAAATGTTCCTTTCTTCGCCGTTCTTCCGGAAAATCTCTTCATCGATTCATTTACAAACTGAATTTTGTAGTGAATGTGGTAGAATGATAGATACCGCGAGATTAAGGTCAACCATTGTTACACACAAAGGGGACGGCCTAATTCCTTGGTGCTCTTGTGGAAACCTTCCTCGAAAGGCGAATCGTGGATACGGTGGAAGTGCGGACAGTACTGTTTCTGCTGGAAGAGATATTTCTGAAAAAGGCAGGCGACTGACAGCTTACCACGACTAAGGAGAGAGACTCTGGTAGCTTAACTTCGTGACCACTGGATTTCGGGGGAAAAAATCAACCATCCCCACCCAGATATCAAAAAATTGTTTTAGCATCCCCCCAAGTAACACAAATATTCCCAGAAATTTATCCTCTCAGACAATATTTTAGCTGATACGTGTACGCTCTTCTCCCATATGATATTATACATTATTTACTATGGCATGCGAATCTTCTATATTTTGGACACAAGATCAGGGACTTCAGCCTGTGAACTCCAAGATCCAGGTGTGCCAACACCTTACAACTAACAGAGCTGACTGCGCTGGGGAAATAGTGTTAACTCGCAACGAAGCATACATATGACAAGATGTTTTGATTTCAAAGTCTTTTAAGCCGCCAGATATGTCGGAAAGGTATTCCCTTATTTTACGTCCATAACTCTGGCCTGGACATCTTCGTCCCCCCCCCCCCCCCCCCCCATTTGTTTTCTCTGGTGTGATAGTAATTTTTTTCATTCTGGATTTCAACTTTTACTCTACCATACTCCACCATAGCTTGGCAACCAATGTAAATTTTTGTTGACTCGGACGTCGACTGATCTGGTATAGGTTTTATTTATTGTATCTCGAACCATGCTGCTTGAGTTCGGTATCGTTAGCCTGGCTCCTGTAGGGTTACCTGCTTAATATGGCTGAATCTGTCCAGTATAGCTTACTGTGCCCTCAGATCACACGAGCCTCACCACCACGTCAAGGTCACAGGCCCAAGAGGTTATACGTTTTATTTCTCGATTTTTTATTTTTAAAATATTTTTATTTTTTATGTTTACTATTTTGTTACTATGTTTAATTTTTTATTTTGTTGTTTTTTAATTTCTCGGTTTTGTAGTTACACATATACCTGAGACTGTATATTTCAACATATGAAAAATAGTCATAAATACTTAACACCGTGCACAAAATAACAGCGGACATATATATGACGCTGAATTAAATATTAACTACTGTGCGAAATTTATGAAAATAATGTACGTATATAATCCATATTATGTAGATGAACTTACGAAACGACCATTTGACACAGATAAACTTACTCGAAACCTAACTACACCGCAAACTCAAAAATTCGTGCAACGAAAAAAGTCCTGAAAAGTATTGATCTTGCTATTATCTCTTATCTTAAAATTCTTGTCATTGTTCTTTTTTAAATATGCGATAGTAGAAATTGAATACTAAGAAACTATCGCTAGAAAAACACACTTGAATAACTTTGCCGCAAAATGTTCCAACAACCAATCCGCATTAAGTATGAGTAAGATCAGCTGAAATTAGCTGAAGCACTGAGAAAAAATATAAGCGCGACAAGGTACTACCAAATTGTCAATCCTTGTTTCGTGTGAAAAGAAATTTTGTGCAAGACTGCATAGAAGCTTTTGAAGAAAAGACAGTAAAATATTTTCCGTTCGTTAGTAATAAGAAGACCTTTCTCTTGACAATTATTTTTATAGCAAATTTCTTGTTAGTTTCATTTTCTGTGTGGTCATTGTTGACGCTTTCAATGCTCGATCAAACAGTATATCACTTAGTACAGGGCTTGGCATAATTCTGATTTGGAACATGCACTGTTTTACACGTCCAAAGATTTTTCGATGATTTTTAATCTTTTGGTGAATAAAATCTTCAGTGCATAAGTAACGAAAGATAATCAACTATAATAACCAGATATTTAATTGCATCAAAATGCAGCGCTTAAAATGCAACGCATTTCTACGAAACACAGTTTCACTGCAGCCATGTGGTTTATCACACGTAAAACCCAAATAATGAAAGATTTTTTAAAACGCTTCTTGTAATGATCGAAATTAAGTATTTTTATCATCAGCTGTATCACTTTAAACAGCCACAGAACGTGAGATTTGCGTAAAACCGTATTTTACATGCATTTTATGTGCAAATTTAGAGCGCAATATCGCGACAACAGATAAAGCTTTCACCAAACAACAAGGCGAACATTAATTCCGTATATTTGTCTAACTTCTTATAAAACCTAAACCCATTCGAATAAGTTTGAAAAATAGACGTGGCGCGAGTAAAAAGCCCAAATGAATCTAGATTTTTGAAAGCGTATTTACTATTCACCTTAAGAATGCATTTTTCTTTATAAATTCGATTTTAATTTTTTAAAATCCGAACGTGTTTGGCTAGGCTTTAACGTGACTGGTAACAGTAAACGCCGGCCGGGGTGGCCAAGCAGTTCTAGGCGCTACAGCCTGGAACCGCGTGACCGCTACGGTCCCAGGTTCGAATCCTGCCTCGGACATGGATGTGTGTGATGACCTTAGGTTAGTTAGGTTTAAGTAGTTCTCAGTTCTAGGGTACTGATGACCACAGCAGTTAAGTCCCGTAGTGCTCAAAGCCATTTGAACAGTAAACTTTTTGTTTCATTTAATGTTACCACGTGTTGGGTACGCGTAAGTACGAACTTTATGTGCTATATTTTGTTCGACTTTAAACCATGTATCTCGAACAACGGATAATGATTATTGTAAGAAAAAAAGATTCATTTTGACTTTAACTATCTACGTACCATCGTCCAAAGATTGAAACTGTTCGCACAAGTTTAAAGTATAGAAGTGGCGCGCAATGTTCATTGCTCAGCGGCATGCCGCTTACGGCATCACCCCTCCTCCTTCCTCCCCCCCTCCTCCACCCCCATTCATCAAGCATTTTCAAAGCTGCAGCCCATAACAGTGCCCAGTTTGATTTTTCTGGCCCAGCCGCATCACACCCTCCATACAATTCTTAGCGGGCAGGTCGCCTGTAACATCGTTATATTATATATTTGTAATTCATATCAATATATATCATTTTGTTTCATTGCAGTACGATAGATTAATCTTCGTTTGTAAATAAATTCCACATGATAAATTTCTGACCTTTATTAATTTCGAAACGAGAAAAGCCATTTGAAGCTGGCAATTTTCTATAATTGGAAGGTCCTGTCATTAAAGTGATTATCCTTGCATATCCAGTTTCGCTCTGTTAATGAAAGACACTTAAAAAAAAAGTTATACAGCTTCAGCAGATAATTAAATGTTACGTACGTAATATTTCAATTCACAAATTTACCGTCTGATTGTGATATCCATACCATCAGTATTAATTGTCTGTGGCTTTTCCGTAATAAGTTAAGCGCGATCGCGTGGATCAAAAGATGTAAAATGATTATGAAATTTGTGGCTGTGACTGTTAAAAGTTAGCTAAAAGTAAGAAACAACTGTCAGTTTTTACAACAGTGAGCGGTACCTTTTTAGTTCTGGAGCCAGTGTGTGTCCCCTGCGAAACAGAATTAAAGGATCACGTTTCCGAATCCCCGTAATTTCACCCATTGCGACGCTTGGTTTTGGAATTTGGCTCAAAGGTGAGTACAACCTTCCTCTCTAATGCTGCAAAAGCGTGGCGCCCTGCGACGCCACCTGCGGGCTCGACGACGCTCCAAACAGCGAGGCGTCGACTCACGCGAAAAAACGGCTACTGCTCAGGAGTTCATGTGACGTGTAAGTTGGGTTAATGGGGTCACACTGGCACCAGAATCCACCAAAATGCTGCCCAAAGTCACTTTGGACATGTCTCATGATGGGAAGGTTGTCATATTCCCTCTTACCCAAATTTCATCCCTTCAGTAGACGCCTCTGTGATGGGGGCCATAATTGCGACGCACAGCGTTGAAATGTTCATCTACATCCATACTCCGCAAGCCACCTGACGGTGTGTGGCAGAGGGTACTTTGAGTACCTCTATTGGTTCTCCCTTCTATTCCAGTCTCGTATTGTTCGTGGAAAGAAATATTGTCGGTATGGCTCTGCGTGGGCGCTAATCTCTCTGACTTTATCCTCATGGTCTCTTCGCGAGATATACGTAGGCGGGAGTAATATACTGTTTGACTCCTCGGTGAAGGTATGTTCTCGAAACTTCAACAAAAGCCTGTACCGAGCTACTCACCGTCTCTCGCGCAAAGTCTTCCTCTGGAATTTATCTATCACCTCCGTAACGCTTTCGCGATTACTAAATGATCCTGTAACGAAGCGCGCTGCTCTCCATTGGATCTTCTCTATCTCTTCTATCAACCCTATCTGGTACGGATCCCATACTGGTGAGCAATATTTAAGCAGTGGGCGAACAAGTGTACTGTAACCCACTTCCTTTGTTTTCGGATTGCATTTCCTTAGGATTCTTCCAATGAATCTCAGTCTGGCATCTGCTTTACCGACGATCAACTTTATATGATCATTCCAGTTTAAATCATCCCTAATGCGTACTCCCAGATAATTTATGGAATTAACTGCTTCCAGTTGCTGATCTGCTATATTGTAGCTTAATAATAAAGGAGCTTTCTTTCTATGTATTCGCAGCACATTACACTTGTCTACAATGAGATTCAATTGCCATTCCCTGCACCATGCGTCAATTCGCTGCAGATCCTCGTGCATTTCAGTACAATTTTCCATTGTTACAACCTCTCGATATACCATAGCATCATCCGCAAAAAGCCTCAGAGAACTTCCGATGTTATCCACAAGGTCATTTATGTATATCGTGCGGTTTTCTCACGTGTAACGCACAAAATATTTCATTGAGGTCCCCTGGCTTTTTCGTGCTGATTTTAAACGGTTCTGTGTCTGAAATGTTTTCAACGGCCATTCTTGAGGAAGCCGCTTTCGCACCTTTGAGCCAAATTTCAAACTTAAGCGTCGCAATGGGGGGGGGGGGGGGGGGAATTATGGGGTTGTGACCTTTTAATTCTGCCGCACTGCAAAACATCACAATCACGGTCGTCCGCAGAAATTTATCCAGACAGATGTACGACTCTAAAATTGTCACTTTTGATATAAATGAATTTGTCAGTTTCGAGATGTGTCATGCTACAAACCGCATTGATTAAAGGGCGGATTTAGCAATAGCACCCGAAATCACTTTTAGAAGTGCATGAGAATTTTGTACTCAAGATTTTAGGATGGGGGGGGGGGGTGTATTTAATTTTGCCTTCTTGTGCTCTCTCCTCCACTCCCCACCCCGCCAGGGGGTCTCCTTGTCGCAGTATTTATTTTAAATCACTCTGGCCCTTGTAGTTTTGTTAGTCTGTGGCACAATGTAACGTCTCTTCAGACTTTTATCTGAACAGCAGAAACCATTCGACTGGTGCACTGCCCTTCGCGACGCCAGCCTCCACCCTTCATAGCCGCAAATCTGCTGTACAATATACGGGGATCTACACCATACGTTTCTTTCTTTAGTTTCTTTGGGCGATGACTGTGCTGTTGCTGTACGTTAATTTGGTCTGCTACGAAATCGTTTTTATCCAATCTCCATTTTTTTCAGTGAAACGCTTATTGGAACTAGCAGAATTATTATTGCGGACAATAGGGAAGTGAATCATTGTTCAATTTTTATATTCACTGAGATACAGATATGTTATTTCACTTTGATCGTTGTTACCGAAGCATTTCTCGAAGCATAATTTCACGCTTATCATGCGGTTGTGGCGTTGAGGGATAGAAGATGGGATGGAGGCAGATCGAGCAAGTTGAACAGCACGACATAGCGTCAAATGGAAAACTAGAAAATATTTCCAGATTTTCAAGACGAGCTTATAAAATACAAAGGATCCTCACCAAAACGCCACAAAAATAATATGAAGTTAATATCACATCATATTGCTAACGTAAGTGTATTAGCTTTGAAAACGACACTAGCACAGGTCGGATGTTTAAATCTGACACATCGAAATTTTTAAAAAGCTCGCTCCGAAAAATTGGGAATTTTGCAAACAACACGCAGAAGGTTTAGTTCTGCAAACGCTGCTAGAAGTGACGTGACAAAGTTGCAGTAGGAAATTAGTAGCGAATTCACTTCCAGATTACACTGTGTTATTCCTTTGGCGAAGGCTTTGAAATTCTGTCACACTTTAACAGTAAAACACTGAAGATTATGGGGATTCACATGTCCAAAAAAGGGATGCGAGCGATTTTGTCATAAATATAGACCGATCATGTGAGTATTTGTGAGGTTAGCTACCTGAGCAGCGCTACGATATATACATTCAGACGAGCTGTTCGCTTTCTGTTGGCTGTTGTCTGCTGTGTACCAGGCTGATTAGACAACAGAAAGTTTGATTTATCAGCGCAACTGTGATGTTGCGCATGACAGATGTGAATGCAAATATTCCCAACATGCAAGAAATATTAAAATTTTTGAGTGCACACTTTCAAAGTGGAACTCTCTATTACGGTGCCTTCATGTAAAAATGAACAAAAGCACATCGACACTTCAGACATTACTGAAGGTCATCTTCATCACAGTGACGATGAGAACAGAGGGTGGAACGTTGGACTGTATTACACCAGTAGGTACTTTCAGGATGCATTTATTCCCTCAGCAATGTTTTTATGAACATTTCTACTTTTACAAACAAGTAAGGTCCTGAAGGGCGCTACACTGTATCAAGTGGTTGCTAATATAAGTCATTCAGCTGGATGACGAAGTCATGATTTGCCGCTTAGTTAGTGCCGTGAAATGGTAACTCATTGCGTCAGTGTTTGTTGTACTTTTCTCCACTTTGAATTTTAAGAGATACGACGAACTGTATAATTTTTATTAGGCCTGAATTTTGGAATAGTAGCAATAATCTTCATATATTACCACTTTCAGAGATATAGAATTTAACAGGTCTAATTTAATACTTATTTTTTGTAATGTATTTGGCCAACCAATGTAACTGGGGCAATATGGCGTACAGTGCTTGCTTCAGTCATACTAGCCCACAGTATTAAATGTTCAGTTTTTATTAGAATTATACACTTGAAAATATAGTGTGAGATGCAGAAAAACAAACGGAGAAAAACAGCAGTCCAATGTCCAATATTTTTAAGGCTACGCTACACAAAGAGGTGTCGACCATTGAATATAACAAACGACAGATCAAAGAAAACGACTCGCCCGGAAGTTGCGCTTTAGTAACATTTTCAGTAGTCCCAGTTTTCACTCACGTAAAAATCCAATCTCCCACATTATATCTCACAGCCGGTGCTTGTCGTTATAACGGTATCGATCTTTATTGTGGGTGTCCAGAGTCTGTATGCGAGATAACTGTTTTGCTTCCTCGGTACCAGTGATGTGATATTTCAGACAGTCATCATCTGGCACCGTGAGGGATAGCTGCGCGGTTTAGGGGCCTTGTTAAGAATTGCACGGCCCCTCTTGCCGGAGGTTCGAGCCCTCCTTAGGGCATGGGTCTTTGTGTTGTTCTTAGCTTAAGTTAGTGTAGGGACCAATGACCTCAGCAGTTTGGTCCCTTAGGAATTCACACACATTTGAACATTTAATCGACTGTGATGAAGTGTACCTTATTCGTCGGAAAAAGGTGTCGATACCAATGAAAATTGATCCAAACGATGTGGAAAATTGTACAACCAATCACCAATGTAACTGCTGAATACTCTGTCGTAATGAAGATATATTGTAGAGAAATATAAATACAAAAATCATTTTCTATCAGTCAGCAGACTATATTATTAATTATAATTTTATGTTAGTGGAATTCCAAACTTGTAATGCAATAATTCAGTCACCAGTTATAAAGCGGACACTTTATTTCGGGAAGTGTTGGGTTATAACCAGACTTAAGTTGATGTAACAATGAGTGGCATGTGTTCATGGTGTCAGCATTATTTGCGCCTTAGTAAATTCTCGTATTCAAGGAATCAAAAAGATAACTTAGTAAAGCCAAATTTCAGACAAAAGTTTAGAATTATTTGAAGTAATGATGAAGCAAATGAAAACTGAATGGGTTAGAGCCGTACACTACGCGATAATAAAGACATAGGCTAACCTCACTACAATATTTAACGTTACTAATTATGATAAACAAAGTTTACAAAACACTTAACATGCTCTCTCTTCATTTAAACGTTGATCGCTTCAAATCAACAATACAACACAATAGGAATGCTGGAATATGAAACCAGGCCATCGATACAGAAAATTACCAAAGACACAGAAAATATTTATAGTTTTAGAAAACCCTAGAAATACGTTTGCACATTCTGAAACACTCGATGTGTGTAAATAGCACCATCTTGGAATATTCAGTATTTACGTAAATCGCAACCCTTACTTTAATACATCTACATCATCGTGGCTGTAATTAGGCAATGTAAAAGCCGTCCCCTACACGGACAAAAACGGGACTACAAACAGTAAATCGTTCTTAACATCCGTAAATCCACGAGACAGCAGGATTTCACAACATCAATAAATCAGCCGCGCATCTGTCATCCATCATTGTTTATCGAAGTCGCTGGTCAAGGCCCGACGAAATGGCTGAAAAGATTCAACCTATTCCCCAAATACAATAGATGAGATGGTGTGTCTGGCAAACGTGTGCTTTTACCAGAACCGCACCGCACAACAGTGGTTCGAAAATAATGAAGAGAGCGGACAAATCCCAGTTCGAACCGCAGAAGTCATTTGACGACAGTCAGAATCAAGTTCATTTAGCGGAAGATTAACGTTGAAGAACAGGACCAAAGGCCACTGCAAGACTAGACAGTCGAAAATACAAAATATTTTCGTCCCCTGTCACATCGTGAATCCCAATATAACAGAAGCCGACAAAATCTCACACTTCTTGAAAGCAGTGGCATAAGGCATATACCAAGCTCTTCTGTTAAAGAAAGAAACAAAGACGGCAAACGAATCGAGGATATGTAACACAAAAGCCTCGGGCGAAAGAAGTATAACCGACTGCCGAATGTGGCCCCTACGGCAGTTGTGGAAGATCAGCATCAGTTCGCCTTTCTCTTACAGGAGACAGTACGAGAAACGATGCGGCAGTGCACGGCAGCGACAAATGTCGGACCAAACACGCAAGAGACAGCAGCAATGAATGACGAGCCCATACGACATAGAAGAAGAGGTGTATCGATCTTTGTCGTCAGTCTCCGTCGTCCTCGAATTCACGCTGAAGCATCGGCCATCTTAGTCTTGTGCCGCGCCCACAAACGCTGGTACAACCAACTCCTACACCTAGTACCCATCCGGCACGGATATTTGGAGAAGAGAAACAACACACCGGCATATTTCCGCTGTCGATGCCTTGGATACGTTGTACGCTACAGCAGAGAGAGCAGAAGAGTGTTCGATAACCATTATTCCGCAAAACCTCAACCATTACAACAGTTCTACTGTTACTAGCCAACATAAAACGATTGTAGTCGGCCAGTTTCACGACGCCTATCGCCGTACCAGGGAGAAGGCCGCTTTCCAAACAAGCCATAGTCATTTTCCCCTATCATACAGAGGTACAAGCCGCTCTCCTTACCGTCAAGTTCAGCACACCTAAGCGGATCGACCGCTTGTAGAGATGAGACCGCCACTAGTGAAAAGCCTCCACGGATAACGTTTATTAAGATCACAGGAAATCTCATCGACTTCATCATCGGCAAGCAACCAGTTTGGATGCTGGTTGACTCAGTTGCTTCCCTTTCTGTAATGTCGGGTACTTATTGTCGTCATGTAAAAAAGACTATATTCCGTGATACGAAGGCGATTTTGCTGAAAGTAGCAAATGGGAAACACATCCAGCCAATAGGAACATGTATTGCAATAATAACTACTAGTAACAGAAAACAGCCCTTCGAATTGTATTTTTAACGGAATGTAGTCATAAAGACATTCTTGGATGGGGCTTCTTGCAGGCATCACCAGCAGTCCCGCCAGCTGGCCGATGTGGCCGAGCGGTTCTAGGCGCATCAGTTTGGAACCGCGTGACCACTACGGTCGCAGGTTCGAATCTTGCCTCGGGCATGGATGTGTGTGATGTCCTTAGGTTAGATAGGTTTAAGTAGTTCTAAGTTCTAGGGGACTGATGACCTCAGATGTTGAGTCCCATAGTGCACAGAGCCACTTGAACCAGTCCCGCCGCTATCGACGATATGAGTACGAGTTATCATTCGATATGCTCAATTAAGCTGTGAAGATTCTGTCGGCTACAGAAAGCTAGTCAGGCTCACAAAAGAAATTTATATGCCAGCGACACTCACAAGCGTTGTATGTGTTCAAGGGGACCTCTTGATACCTGATTGTTACCACCAGCCACAATTCATTCCTAAAGTTATGTGCATATGGACAGCTGAACCAGCAGTACCAGGTCGGGCTGACGGAGGAGATAGAGAAGATCCAAGACCAGTGCGTTTCGTCACAGGGTTATTTGGTAATCGTGATAGCGTTACGGATATGTGTGGCAAATTCAAGTGGCAGACTCTGCAAGAGAGACGCTCTGCATCGCGGTGTAGCTTGCTGTCCAGGTTTCGAGAGCGTGCGTTTCTGAATGAGGTATCGAATATATTGCTTCCCCATACTTATACCTCCCGAGGTGATCACGAATGTTAAATTAGAAAGATTCGAGCGTGCACGGAGGCTTTCCGGCAGTCGTTCTTCCAACGAACGATACGCGACTGGAACAGGAAAGGGAGGTAATAACAGTGGCACGTAAAGTGCCCTCCGCCACACACCGTTGTGTGGCTTGCGGAGTATACATGTAGATTTAGATGTAAGGGCAGATTAGCGCCACCGACGTAGAATCGTGCCCCACCAACAGTGTAGAAAACGCAGGGGAGGAAGCTGCTATCGATCTGCTGAAAGGTGTTGGTCTTACTGAGAAACAACGTCGGTGTGTGTTAGCCGTTCTGCGCCAATTTTCGGATTGTTTCAAATCCAGAGTGCCAGAAAAAAAGCGGTGAATCACAGTATCAACACTGGGGATCATCCACCAATTAACCAGCGCTCCTGTATTGCCAGCTAAACGGCGAATAATTGGGGAGGAAGCGGAGAAGATGTTGCAAGATTATGTCATTGAGCCTCCAGGGAGTTCTTGGTATCGGGGAAGAAGAAGGATGGCACACTTCGTTTCTGCATTGACTACTGACGACTGAACAAAGTCATGAAGAAAGAAAGCTCTCCTTAGCCTCACACTGACGACACCTTAGACTGCTTGAAAGGAGCGAAGAGTTTCTCAACTATGGTCATATAGAGAGGCTACTGGCAAAGCGAGATTGTGATGTTGGCCGAGCGAAGACTGCCTTCATAGTTCCTGGTGGCCTCTAAGATTTTAAAATTATGTTGTTTGGATTGTCTAATGCTCCAGTCACCTTCGAACAAACGATGTGTAACCTGATTCGGCAGTTCCATGTGTCTTTGCCCTCTTGATGACATTGTTGTTTTTTCGATGACGTTTGAAGATCATCTAAACCACTTCACAACCTTGTTGCAGTGTGTCAGACTACAGGTCTCCACTCGTATCCTAAAAAGTGCCTCTCATCACCCAACAAAAAAGAGACTTGGGTCCCCTAGTTAACGGCAATGGGGTCTGATCTGATACAGAGAAAATTAGAGAAGTCACAGATTTTTCAGCTCCTCAGTACATTCGTGAAGTGAGAAGCCTTCTCAATATGTGCGATTCATAAAGGATTTCTGTATTAAGGCACGTCCCTTGCAAGAATTACTTCAGAAAGACGCTAAATTTTCCTGTAACGAGTCTCAAGAAAGTCCTTTCTTTGTTCCTAAGGAACCGCTAACATTCTCCAGTCTTAGCACTGTATGATGAGAATGCCAGGATAGAACTTAACGAGACGTTAGCGCTTATGACAATGATGCAGTTCTAGTAAAAATTCAGGAAAGCCCTGAAAAAATGATAGCTTATGTTTCCAGATTACTCTCAAAGTCAGAGATGAACTACTCTACGACAGCGAAAGAATTGCTTGCCATTGTTTCTACTGTCAAAAAGTTCTCGCCATATTTGTTTGCCAATCGATTCACATTTTATGATGGATTAACAATCTCCATGCTGGCTGACTAGTCTAAAGGATCTATTGAACTGACTGGGGAGATAGGCACTGAGGCTTCATGACTGTGGTATCACATAGTATAAAAAGGTGGATGAAAACACAAGGATACCCACTCCCTTCCAAGTAATCCCTTAGCGGAACACAGCAGCATACAGCTGAAATGTCAGTCACAGTGTATTAAATGACAATGCTGTTTCACACAGGGAAGATTCAGCAGTGACGAAAACCATAGAGGTCTTGAAGAAGGAGGAACTTACCATAGGAGAATACCAGTTAATAAATTGAAAATTGTGTGAGAACAATATTGATCCATTGTGGAGGAAATGGTTGCGTATCATCCTAGCTCATCTGTGGCCAGCTATCTTAAGCATTTTGATGATACTCCAGCATCTGGTCATTCTAGACAGAATCGGATGTAGGTATGACTGGTCAGATTTCCATTGCTCCATCAGACAAAATGTAAGCCACCGTATGGAAAACCAACCACAGAATCACATGTTGAAACTACCTCCTGAGAATCTGATACTAATCTTGCCTCAACCGAAAGGGAACGAGCACTTGAGAAGGTTACCAGTGTCGACAAACGAGAATCCAACTGTACTGACTATCTCACTCACTACATCAAATCTGTGCCACCTGCCAAAGCTCAGAAATATATGAAGTTCCTTCTAGAAGACATCAGTTCTTTGCATGGAGCAACAGTCTGATGATCATTAAAAGTGACAAAGTTTTCCAGTCGATGCTAGTACCACAAGTAATCAACGCCACAGGATGACAACCGTCTGCTACAACAGACGACTGGCCTCGCAGAACACTTAAATAAAATGCTGGCACATATGCTTTCCATGTATGTTGATGTAGAAACAGAGAGTTTGGAATATAAAACGGTCTGTCATGACATTCACATACAACACAGTTAAGCAAGATACTATAGGTTTCACACTGTTCTTCTTGCTCTAGAGCCACAAGGCTGAAACCACGATCGATACATAGTTCCAATTTGAGGCAGATGATGGTGGTGTTAAGTTCTTATGGGTCCAAACTTTTGAGCTCATCGGTCTCTAGTTCGGTCCCAAGGCTAACACACTACTTAATCTAAATAAAACTAACTTACGCTAAGGACAACACAAACGCACACACATATGCACGAGGGAGGACTCGAACCTCCGATGGGGGGAGCCACGCGAACCGTGACAATGCGCCCGAGACCGCGCGAATATCCCTCGCGGTGCCAGATGATGACTATGTGAAACACCACATCACTGGTACCGAGGCAGCAAGACAGTTGTCTCGCATTCAGTGTCTGGACGCCCACAATAAAGATCTAGACCGATACTACGACAAGCACCGGCAGTGAGATATAATCTGGGAGATTGGATTATTAAGTGAGTGAAAACTGGGACTATCGAAACTGTTACTGAAGCGCTACTTTCGGGCGAATCGTTTCCTTCGTAGCTTGTCGGACGTCACGTATGAAATAGAATACTGTGCCCATCAAGAAGCCAAAAGCCCAGAGACATCGTCCATGTCCTCTGTATGAAGCTCGTCTGCAGTCCTGCGGCGCACATTTAAGATTGGAGGCTCAAAAAAACTGAGACCCACTTGACGATCGCGATGCTTTGACGCGAAGGGCTACCTTAGAAGGTCATGATAATGAAAAGAGTGTTACAACGCGACCAGAATATGAGGCTCCGCCAGCACTGCCGTCCAGAGGATCATCGACAAGATCTAGATCAGGGTCCTGAAGTCGGCTCCGAAGAGAAGTTCTGAAATAGGGAGCAGCTGCTTCGGGAGAGAGGAATGTTTCTAGCAGTGATACAAGCAGTGTGACGTAATTTCTCTCAATGTGGATAAGCACCAAGCCCTATCTCTTATGGGAATCAGGTACTACGAGTAAAGGGATTATGGGCAGGTGTCACTACGTTATCAATGAATAACGGGCTCTGAATTTGGGTCGGAAGGGAAGGTAGCTTGGAGAGAGAGAGAGAGAGACGGGGGTGGGCGGATGAAAAGGTTTAAATATCGACACTTTTGTTTTTGGCTTAAAGGCACCTTCTTTTGTAAGAACTCTGGACTTTATACCTTCATTAACAACTATAGAGTTTAAGAAATTATGAAAGGTGAAACAATGGTTTGTGTCCATTATTTATATTCGAAAACAAAGATTTATAAAAAGCTTGTAAAATGGAACTTAAAAAAAGGGGGTGCAAATACATGCGACAAAAAAAATGTGCAAGAAATCTTTTGAAATATTTTAATGAAATGGGTTATAACGATACAAAATGGTAGACTAGTCTATAAAAGCAACTTTCGTACATTTATGCATGAAATCTCAAATTATTTACAGTAATCGCAAACGTAAGTAGGTGCTTCAGCGCCTGCGCAATCTACGTGTTCCGACATTTGGCACATAACACATTTAATCCGCATCTTTCCTCTCCTTTTCACCACAAAAGCGTCTGGTGTATCCCCATCGTTCACATCAACGTTATTGTTGCTATCCACAAGATGGCGGCTGCGGGAGCCTGAAGAGTACGATGATGAATCAGTTTTGTGGAACAAATTTTCTTTTTTTTGAAGGCCTTTGGGTTTTGCTCCACTGTCCACAGAGTGAAGATGTAATGGTTCATAGGTTATAACCCAGTTACTTTGCAAAATTGTACTCCTTATGACCAAAACGGGTAAAATGTCAGCCAGTGAAAGACGTATACACATTTATTTACTGTACTAATTTGAAACTTGTTTGTTTCGCCATAAGTCACAGGAAAGAAACACACAGAGATGGGCCTCATGCTTTTGTGTATATGTCAAGAGCCGCAAAATAAATTTTGGGTGCAGGAGTGTGCAATATGTCCTGGTGCTGAAATGGTGACTATTGAAGCATTACATCTTCAGGATACTGACGATGACGTAACATATGCATTGTGGGAGGGAGGACAGTTGCTGAAGAAGACAGTAGAGCCACAGAAGTTTGTTACAGAGGTCAAGCATTGGGTCATGAAAGGAATAGCTTAACATTATATCCGGACGATTCAGAGAGGGTCCATAGCAGAAATAAAATCAGCCACATCTCAGAATACCGACACATTAGTTCTTCATGTCGACTTCGCTGAGAACTGGTCTGTTGCTTAGCATAACGAAATTCAAAGTTATCACCGGCAGACATCACAGGTATCAACATCGACATGTCTTGCTCACTTCCTGGGAACATCTCACTGTTTTGCTATTGTCAGCAAAGATCTCATTCATGACAGTGCGTAGTCCATTGACAACATGATAATTGATGACTGGAGGTCATGCATTTCCTAAACATGTGTATGTGACTGATGGTGCAGCAATTCATTTTAAAAACCGCTTTCAGCTGTGTTAGCATGGTCAACACTGTAGTACAGGAATTAGGACAAAAATGGATATTTTCAGCAACAGGTCATGGAAAAAATTTGCAAAGAGATGGGATAGGAGGTCTCTGTAAACATCTTCCTACAAGATTAATCTCCAGTATGAAGCTGTTGATGCTATAAGAGATGCTACTGGATTTGTGCACGCCATATAAGATTTAATAATAAACACGAAACTCTTAATTATAAATGAAAGGTCATTAAGGGAATTCCAACTAAAAAAGAGAGAAGAGCGGTCTGCCACGAAGCCTGTGGTAGGAATTCAACCAAATCACAACTTAGTTGCATCCCAAAGTGGCACATACACTGCAAGAACGGTTCTCCACGAAATGCAGCCTGTTAATGTATGTCAAATGCAGATACCACAGTATACATTAGAAGACTCTGTACTGAGCCACTTCATTCCTTGACTGACAATCAGTGGTGCGTGAGACAGATAGTGTCTCTCATGAGCTACAAGAAATAATTGTTTCCTTTATGACACCTCATGGTCCTGGTAATGCTTTCAAATGGCCATCATCAAAAGATCAGTGTGTAGTTCCCATATGCGAACTACTGCTCTTGTTGAGTCATCCTTGGCCATGTAAAAATTCAGCGCAACGATACGAGTTCAATGAGAAGCAGATAAAAAAAATGAACTCTTTTCAACAGTGCAGTGTTGATAGTTTCAGTGTGGGCAATTTTAATTCATGGAAAGTCATGAAGAAGTAAAATCAGAACAGAGTACAATAATAATTTGTGAATAATATCATAAAAAGAAAACTGGGCATAAATTTTCTATATCTCATTTTTTTATAAAATGATTTCGGACAAAATTATGAATTGTTTTCGCACTCACTGATAATGTGGTAAAGTAATTATTTTGATTCAGAAATGACGTTGTATGACGTTTACTTAAAATCATCCATCGGTTTGAATAGTTAAGTGTCCATGATTTTTTCACCTTGAGAGTAGAGCTAGGTCTACCTAAAAAATTTCTCATTTTTTGTAGAGACAAGTATTGCCCAGTCTGATGTACATTTCCTAAGTACAATGACCAGCTAACATACCATGAAATTTTTAGAACATTTAGGAAGGGGGTTTTGGAGAAAATAATTTCAATATAACCAAAAAATTTCAGACTCTTCCATTTTTATGAACAATGTTTTTTATAGTTGACGAATTTCATGCATTAATTTCATATCTAACAGTTAGCTGTCCTTCTACTTTATCATTTCACAAGACAGTTAACATGCTGTGACTATTCATATTATCAAAACATAATTCTGATATTCGCAAAAAGCTACAAATTTTCCTAGTCCATTTTTCCAAAAAAAAGAAAGCTCGGAAATGTGTATGTATTAATCATGTCTCATAGTATTGGGAACGAAGTATTCATTGAAAATAAATTCAAATCTCTATCATTTTTGGTTTCTTCATTACAGTTTTTCCTTTCGTTACAACAGTTTCACAACTACTCTCATTTAGAGAGGTCGGTAGCGTCTGAAAAAAATTATTTAAAAAAATACCGTTGTTTTGGAGAGGTATCATGTGGAAATTCAACATATATTTTTTCGGCGAACTTTGAAACAGTGATGTGACCCATTCACACTTGACCTGTATCATTTCAGATGAAATTGTCCTGTTACAATTTTCTTCATCACCAATTTCAGTCTAATCATCACTGTACAAATGCGAGATACCTCTGAACAATGTTTCACCTTTGTCTCTTTTGGAGTGAGCACGATTACTCCCTTAATAGATTTTTGGACAACATGATTGTGAAGACGAAGCAGCGATTAGTATGACTAATCAATTATTAAAAACAGCCTTAATCGCATTTATTATTATTATACCGACAACCGGTTTCAACTCGACATTGGGATCATCTTCTGGGCGTTTACACTGGGCAATTATAGATATCCTTCAGAAAACCTCCATTATACAATAGCTAAAATTACGTAAATTTAAAATATGTTACCAAGTGGTTGTAGTCATTCCATATTAGCCGTTTTAGTACATTGACTCAAACGTTTTCTACGTAAATGTACGAATATATATACTATAATACTAGACGACACCATTTTTTGTTTGTCACAAATTGTTTTACTTTATATTATGGCACATAATGTACTATACTTTCAATAATTTTACGAGTTGACAACGCAACATTTGTCATTATTTTATAATTAACACTATAATTGTAACTCTTTTTAAATGGAATGGTTCAGTTTTCTGTTATTTACTGTCACTTAAATTTATGTTAAACCAAGGTGACTAGTAATTACATATAATATACTGTATTAAATGCCGTTGAACGCCGCTGGGGGTGTTGCCGTCTATTCACTAGATCTCAGCACGCTATTTAGGCCCATACGAAGGGTTAGTCTAACATAGTTTCCTGCCGTTATGTAGACAGGAGTGACACCACCAGCAGTCGACCATGGGTAACATATTTTAAATTCCCCCCCACCCGATGAACCATGGACCTCGCCGTTGCTGCGGAGGCTTGCGTGCCTCACCGATACACATAGCCATACCGTAGGTGCAACCACAACGGAGGGGTATCTGTCGAAAGGCCAGACAAACGTGTGGTTCCTGAAGAGGGGCAGCAGCCTTTCAGTAGTTACAGGGGCAACAGTCGGATGATTGACTGATCTGGCATTGTAACACTAACCAAAATGACCTTGCTGTCCTGGTACTGCAAACAGCTGAAAGCAAGGGGAAACTACAGCCGTAATTTTTTCCGAGGGCATGCAGCCTTATGTATGGTTAAATGATGATGGCGTCCTCTGGGGTAAAATATTCCGGATGTAAAATAGTCCCCATTCGGATCTCCGGGCGGGGACTACTCAGGAGAAAGAAAACTGGCGTTCTACGGGTCGGAGCGTAGAATGTCATATTCATTAATAGGGCAGGTAGGTTAGAAAATTTAAAAAGGGAAATGGATAGGTTAAAGTTTGATATAGTGAGAATTAGTGAAGTTCGGTGGCAGGAGGAACAAGACTTCTTGTCAGGTGAATACAGGGTTTTAAATACAAAATAGGGGTAATGCAGGAGTAGGCTCAATAATGAATAAAAAAATAGGAATGTGGGTAAGCTACTACTAACAGCAAAGTGAACGCATTATTGTAGCCAAGATAGATAAAAAGCCCACGCCTACCACAGTAGTACAAGTTTATATGCCAACTAGCTCCGTAGATGACGAAGAAATTGATTAAATGAATGATGAGAAAAAAGAAATTATTCAGATAGTGAAGGGAGATGAAAACTTAATAGTCATGGGTGACTGGAATTCGATAGTAGGTAAAGGAAGAGAAGGAAACGTAGTAGGTCAATATGGAATGGGGTTAAGGAATGAAAGAGGAAGCTGCCTAGTAGAATTTTGCACAGAGCATAACTTAATCATAGGTAACACTTTGTTCAACACTCATAAAAGAAGGCTGTATTCATGGAAGAAGCCTGGAGACACTGTGAAGGTGTCATATAGATTATATAATGGTAAGACAGAGATTTAGGAACCAGGTTTTAAATTGTAAGACATTTCCAGGGGCAGATGTGAGCTCTGACCACAATCTATTGGTTATGAACTGTAGATTAAAACTGCAAGAATGTGGGAATGTAAGAGATGGGACCTAGTTAAATTGACAGAACCAGAGGTTGTAGAGAGTTTCAGGGAGAGCATTAGGGAACGACTGACAAGAGTGGGGTTAAAGAAATACAGTAAACGAAGAATGGGTAGCTTTCAGAGATGAAATAGTGAAAGCAGCAGAGGATTAAGTAGGTAAAAAGACGAGGGTAACAGAAGAGATATTGAATTTAATTGATGAAAGAGGAAAATACAAAAATGCAGTAAATGAAGCAGGCAAAAAGAAATACAAACGTCTCAAAAATGAGTTCGACAGGAAGTGCAAAATGGCTAAGCAGGGTTGGCTAGAGGACAAATGTAAGGATCTAGAAGCATATATCACTAGGGTTAAGATACACTCCTGGAAATTGAAATAAGAACACCGTGAATTCATTGTCCCAGGAAGGGGAAACTTTATTGACACATTCCTGGAGTCAGATACATCACATGATCACACTGACAGAACCACAGGCACATAGACACAGGCAACAGAGCATGCACAATGTCGGCACTAGTACAGTGTATATCCACCTTTCGCAGCAATGCAGGCTGCTATTCTCCCATGCAGACGATCGTAGAAATGCTGGATGTAGTCCTGTGGAACGGCTTGCCATGCCATTTCCACCTGGCGCCTCAGTTGGACCAGCGTTCGTGCTGGACGTGCACACCGCGTGAGACGACGCTTCATCCAGTCCCAAACATGCTCAATGGGGGACAGATCCGGAGATCTTGCTGGCCAGGGTAGTTGACTTACACCTTCTAGAGCACGTTGGGTGGCACGGGATACATGCGGACGTGCATTGTCCTGTTGGAACAGCAAGTTCCCTTGCCGGTCTAGGAATGGTAGAACGATGGGTTCGATGACGGTTTGGATGTACCGTGCACTATTCAGTGTCCCCTCGACGATCACCAGAGGTGTACGGCCAGTGTATGAGATTGCTCCCCACACCATGATGCCGGGTGTTGGCCCTGTGTGCCTCGGACGTATGCAGTCCTGATTGTGGCGCTCACCTGCACGGCGCCAAACACGCATACGACCATCATTGGCACCAAGGCAGAAGCGACTCTCATCGCTGAAGACGACACGTCTCCATTCGTCCCTCCATTCATGCCTGTCGCGACCCCACTGGAGGCGGGCTGCACGATGTTGGGGCGTGAGCGGAAGACGGCCTAACGGTGTGCGGGACCGTAGCCCAGCTTCATGGAGACGGTTGCGAATGGTCCTCGCCGATACCCCAGGAGCAACAGTGTCCCTAATTTGCTGGGAAGTGGCGGTGCGGTCCCCTACGGCACTGAGTAGGATCCTACGGTCTTGGCGTGCATCCGTGCGTCGCTGCGGTCCGGTCCCAGGTCGACGGGCACGTGCACCTTCCGCCGACCACTGGTGACAACATCGATGTACTGTGGAGACCTCACGCCCCACGTGTTGAGCAATTCGGCGGTACGTCCACCCGGCCTCCCGCATGCTCACTATACGCCCTCGCTCAAAGTCCGTCACTGACGGCGGCGGTGCACAAATGCTGTGCAGCTAGTGCCATTCGACGGCCAACTCCGCTGTGCCGTGCGTGTGATCATTGCTTGTACAGCCCTCTCGCAGTGTCGGGAGCAAGTATGGTGGGTCTGACACACCGGTGTCAATGTGTTCTTTTTTCCATTTCCAGGAGTGTAGATACTGCCTACAGGAAAACTAAAGAGACCTTTGGCGAAACGAGAACCAGTTGCATGAATAACAAGAGTTCAGATGGAAACCCAGTTCTAAGCAAAGAAGGGAAAGCAGAAAGGTGGAAGGAGTATATCGAGGGTCTATACAAGGGCAATGTTCTTGAGGATAATATTATGGAAATGGAAGAGGAGGTAGAAAAAGATGAAATGTGAGATATGATACTGAGTAAAGAGTTTGACAGAGCACAGAGCATTGAAAGACCTAAGTCCATACAAGGCCCTGGGAGTAGACAACATTCCATCAGAACTACTGATAGCCTTGGGAGAGCCAGCTCTGACAAAACTCTATCATCTGGTGAGAAAGATGTATGAGACTTGTGAAATACCCTCAGACTTCAAGAAGAATATAATAATTCCAATCCCAAACAAAGCAGGTGCTGACAGGTGTGAAAATCACCGAACTATCAGTTTAATAAGCCACGGCTGCAAAATATTAACATAAATTCTTTACAGACGAAAGGAAAAACGTAGAAGCCGAACTCGGGGAAGATCAGTTTGGATTCTGTAGAAATGTTCGAACACGTGAGGCAATACTGACCCTACGACTTATCTTAGAGTATAGATTAAGGAACGGCATGCCTACGTTTCTAGCATTTGTAGACTTACAGAAAGCTTTTGACAGTCTTGACTGGAATACTCTCTTTCATATTGTGAATGTGGCAGGGGTAAAATACAGGGAGCGAAATGCTATTTACAATTTGTACAGAAGCCAGATGGCATTTAGAAGAGTCGAGGGGCATGAAAGGGAAGCAATGGTTGGGAAGAGAGTGAGACAGGGTTGTAGTCTATCCCCGATGTTATTCAATCTGTATATTGAACCAGCACTAAAGGAAACAAAAGAAAAATTCGGAGTAGGAATTAAAAACAATGGAGAAGAAATAAAAACTTTGAGGTTCGTCGATGACATTGTAATGACATCAGAGACAGCAAAGGGCCTGGAAGAGCAGCTGAACGGAATGGACAGTGTCTTGAAAGAAGGATATAAGATGAATAACAACAAAGGCAAAACGAGGATAATGGAATGTAGTCGAATGAAATCAGGTGATACTGCTGCCGGAATTAGATTAGGAAATGAGACTCTGAAAGTAGTAAATTAGTTTTGCTATTTGGAGAACGAAATAACTCATGATGGTCGGAGAGGATATAAAATGTAGACTGGCAATGGCAAGGAAAGCGTTTAGGCTGCAGTAGGTACTGGGAGATGAAGAAGCTTGCACAGGATAGAGTAGCATGGAGAGCCGCATCAAACCAGTCTCAGGACTGAAGACCACAACAACAACAACAACAACAACATTTCAGATGTATGTAATTTCAGCTTTTGCATAATGGAGTCTTTCTGGCGAAGTGTTTCTCGCGCCATGCAACTTTTTTTATTACTTGTTTTTTTGTAATTCAAATATATACAGGGTGTTTCAAAAATGACCGGTATATTTGAAACGGCAGTAAAAACTAAACGAGCAGCGATAGAAATACACCGTTTGTTGCAATAGGCTTGGGACAACAGTACATTTTCAGGCAGACAAACTTTCGAAATTACAGTAGTTACAATTTTCAACAACAGATGGCGCTGCAAGTGATGTGAAAGATATAGAAGACAACGCAGTCTGTGGGTGCGCCATTCTGTACGTCGTCTTTCTGCTGTAAGCGTGTGCTGCTCACAACGTGCAAGTGTGCTGTGGACAACATGGTTTATTCCTTAGAATAGAGGATTTTTCTGGTGTTGGAATTCCACCGCCTAGAACACAGTGTTGTTGCAAAAAGACGAAGTTTTCAGCGGAGGTTTAATGTAACCAAAGGACCGAAAAGCGATACAATAAAGGATCTGTTTGAAAAATTTCAATGGACTGGGAACGTGACGGATGAACGTGCTGGAAAGGTAGGGCAACCGCGTACGGCAACCACAGAGGGCAACGCGCAGCTAGTGCAGCAGGTGATCCAACAGCGGCCTCGGGTTTCCATTCGCCGTGTTGCAGCTGCGGTCCAAATGACGCCAACGTCCACGTATCGTCTCATGGGCCAGAGTTTACACTTCTATCCATACAAAATTCAAACGCGGCAACCCCTCAGCGCCGCTACCATTGCTGCACGAGAGACATTCGCTAACGATAGAGTGCACAGGATTGATGACGGCGATATGCATGTGGGCAGCATTTGGTTTATTGACGAAGCGTATTTTTACCTGGTTGGCTTTGTCAATAAACAGAACTGGCGCATATGGGGAACCGAAAAGCCCCATGTTGCAGTCCAATCGTCCCTGCATCCTCAAAAAGTACTGGTCTGGGCCGCCATTTCTTCCAAAGGAATCATTGGCCCATTTTTCAGATCCGAAACGATTACTGCATCACGCTATTTGGACATTCTTCGTGAATTTGTGGCGGTACAAACTGCCTTAGACGACCCTGCGAACACCTCGTGGTTTATGCAAGATGGTGCCCGGCCACATCGCACGGCCGACGTCTTTAATTTCCTGAATGAATATTTCGATGATCGTGTGACTGCTTTGGGCTATCCGAAACATACAGGAGGCGGCGTGGATTGGCCTCCCTATTCGCCAGACATGAACCCCTGTGACTTCTTTCTGTGGGGACACTTGAAAGACCAGGTGTACCGCCAGAATCCAGAAACAATTGAACAGCTGAAGCAGTACATCTCATCTGCATGTGAAGCCATTCCGCCAGACACGTTGTCAAAGGTTTCGGGTAATTTCATTCAGAGACTACGCCATATTATTGCTACGCATAGTGGATATGTGGAAAATATCGTACTATAGAGTTTCCCAGACCGCAGCGCCATCTGTTGTTGACAATTGTAACTACTGTAATTTCTAAAGTTTGTCTGCCTGAAAATGTACTGTTGTCCCAAGCATATTGCAACAAATAGTGTATTTCTATCGCTGCTCGTTTAGTTTGTATTGCCGTTTCAAATATACCGGTCATTTTTGAAACACCCTATATACAAATAATAAGGTGTTGAAAGTCGTTTGCCGTGGAAAAATACTTGAAATAAAACACAATATCACAAATAATATACAAGTGGATACAATTTATTGAAAGGTTCGGTATACGCTGGCACATAATTAGCAATTACTGACCAGAAGTAGCTGGAGTATCGCACGAACCAGGGTGATATTTATCATAGAAACATGGAATGCAGGAAACAGCACGACATCGAGTACATCTGGTTAACGATGCGTTTTTACGAGAACAATTGTTTTTTTAATTATCTGTTGGGAAACACACCTGATTGACATTCTGAAAAATTGTTCTATCGTTCGTCAGGTTTCAGGCATACCACGCGTATCGTATCATATCGGCAAAATCGGAGAAGACAATTGGTTGCGGACGATGGATTGGATTTTTATCCAATCGTCTCTGGAGTTGATGTCACGGTTTCGCTCGATGAAAAAAGCACAATTTGAAGGCGCCTGATCAAATTTTTTACCTGCCGGTAAAAATACACATCACACGGTTGGACGAGAGGAGTGCACTTTGGAGGAATGACTTTTATAGTGGACGTCGGTAACTTCTTATCATCCTAGAACATCTCATCGTATAACGCCGGGTTCGTTTGCCCACCCCAAGAGTCGATCAGAAGGAGAAATTCTTTCTTTTGTACGTATGGTTGCAAAGCATTACGCAAGAAGTCCATGAACAAACCCGTTGTTAGTTTACCAGATTTGGAGGATGTAAAACAACGTTGGTATACTTCTTGGCGTACTCGTCGACTGTCTTCTGTACTCTGCGTCCAAACGTACCTGTGGACTCTTGGAGGCAGCCGGCCGCGGTGGTCTAGCGGTTCTAGGCGCTCAGTCAGGAACCGCGCGACTGCTGCGGTCGCAGGTTCGAATCCTGCCTCGGCCATGGATGTGTGTGATGTCCTTAGATTAGTTAGGTTTAAGTAGTTCTAAGTTCTAGGGGACTTATGACAGCAGATGTTGAGTCCCATAGTGCTCAGAGCCATTTGAACCATCTTGGAGGCATACGAAAACAAGAGGCAAGACCCGTCCAGACATTGTGATTGAATATTGTGCCGTATACGAGTGCGTCACCTTGTTCATGTCGTGTCGGGTTACCAGGACAGCCTTTGACCCTTTCTCGGCGAGAGTTCTGTTGAACATGGACTGGTACTGGCACCCTGACAAACAAAATATAAAAATATCGTTTATATAAGAAATGTGAGAAATCTGTGCTGTCTATCATATATCAGATTATCATATTCTATCATCATGTCATATGACATTTGTGAACTGCTCTCTACGTACCTGTTTGATCAGTATTAATTATGAAATGTGTCGAAGTCAGTTATCAACGTTCGCGTCTCGATCCGAAATGTGTCCGCTGCGGCCAAAATTTCGTCTTGGGTAGCCGTCTCTTTCCGGGAAACAAATTTTGTGATTTTCCGTTGCCGAATCCCATGCTTCTTCTTAAATTCGGTGACCCATGTTTCTGAAGCTTTGAAGTTGAAATCTGGAAACTGACTTGCAGCGCCCAAGGCCCACTGCTGCAGGTTTCTGGTAGTAACTTGCTGGAAGTTTTGTCGAGCTTCTACGAAGCGATCATGCACCGATGAATCGATGGTACAATATTTATAAAATTTGCTATCGCCACGTTTGATTTGGTCTTCCCCCTGGATAAATAGCCCATATTTGTCAAACGAGAGCACACCCTTTTTTTGTACAGTTTTGAGACTCCAGCCTGGATGTTCTTTGGCCAGACTGACAGCTCTTATTTTGTAATCCAGAGAAATATAGTCCCACTCTTTTTTTATCTTCTCGTCCGGCTCGTATTCGTCTGATGATTCGTTGGCAATGGGACTCGTTTCAACGTCTTCGTAGGCGTTATTATCGTCGATTTCATTAATGTCTATCAGTGCCTCATGATGAACGAGAGATAAATCGGCGAGCATTTGCAGCGTATTCTGGAACATTTCTTCCTCAATTACCATGGCTTCTTCGTTGATTAATGATGACGGTTCTGTTGCGATGCGATTACTGTTTCTAAGGAGGCTTTCAAAATACATCAACGCATCTTTCAATTGTTATTTCGCCACTTCACTGTGTATAGAATCTTCTTCGATCACATCACTTTCATGCGAAGGGCCCGGATCGCTCTCCAATTGTACCGCCTCCATTTCTCCGTTTGTTTAACAGGGTGTACCAAAACTCTCACGTACGCACTGATTTTCGACGATGTTATAAGTTGCGCTCGGGACCGCATCTACCTTCTTTCGAAGTTAGCAGGCAACTACGCTGTTATGCGGCTGCTCGTTTGGGCCCATTCAACATCCGTCCTTCAAGTGTAACGAGCGAGTAACGCAGTTTATTTTTCATACCTGCTTCAGCAAATTTTCGTTCGTGGGGTCTCTATTCTAATTCGACCGTTTGACTTACACTATACGTATTCGTTTCGGAATATCGTTTCTACGTCTTCTGTTAACTATACGTGGTAAACATTATGGAGACAATTAATAACATTTGTGAAATACAACTTTGTTTGCGGAAAACATAATGATGTTCGAAGTCGCCAGCTTTTCCGCGACAAACGACTTTCAACAACTTATTATATGCATAATTGTTACCCGTGTTGCCCGAGGCAGCCTCGCCAGCGGCTAAGTCCCGTTCAAGGTCACCCTCCTGCCTCCGGCAACAATTATGCATATAATAAGTTGTTGAAAGTCGTTTGTCGTGGAAAAGCTGGCGAGTTCGAACATCATTATGTTTTCCGCAAACAAAGTTGTAAAATAATATATATATATATATATATATATATATATATATGTGTGTGTGTGTGTGTGTGTTTGTGTGTGTGTGTGTGTGTACATTTGAATTACGAAAAACAAATACTAAAAAAAAAACGTTGCATGGCGCGAGATTCCATCTGGCGACCTTCAGATTACTATCCGGAGCGCTTACCGCTGCGCCACAACGCTCCTTCAGATTACGATCCGGAGCGCTTACCGCTGCGCCACAACGCTGTAGAAAACTATTAACCGTAGAGAGTATTTCACCACAACGGTTTCTTTTAACCGTCGATTTTCTCGACAACGGCTGAGAAGTGCATCTTGGTGCTTTGCCACATTACACCTCTGGCCATGAGCTTTTATTATGAGGAGTATGAATCGAATCTGAATTTCACAATTGGCGGCGTCCCCTTGTCAGTTTGGTGCCTTCCCTTTTGCTGCTTGCCTTATTGATACAAGAATGTCTTCCTCCGTGAGGGGGCTACGTAGCAACCGATGCATCGTGCCTGTTTGTTAAACAGCTCAAAAAATCAGGAGCTTCTTTATCACCGATACCAGACTCCTCAAAGAGTTTTTGAAAATATTTATGAACTTCTTATACATACGTTAGTGATTTCTCACCATATTGCCTTTCTCCATTTTTACTTCTTTCAGTATCTTACATGATGGTAAAGGATGTTTATCTTTTCTCGACTTCGTTGATTACTTTAGCTCTTACTTTTAGACCATCCAGATGTAGCGATTTGATAGGTAAAATTTTAGCCTTAATCTTATTAATACTTTATCTTTCACGCACTACGTCTATATGTCTGCTAGATATTTCACGAAGTCATAAATGTAGATGTCTAAGGTGTTTCTCGCTCCCTCCTTTTGCAAATTCAAAAGCAAATCAAGAATCTGATGCTTTTGTTGGCTTTCACATCTCATGGAAGCCAAGGCTGTTAGTGAGCGTCTTAAATCCTGCCGAAGTGTTGAAGTTTGGATGTTGATCAAAACGCAGTCATTTCATAAGCAATTCAAGTCACTATCGAATGTAATTTTTTCAGTGCCCCGCATACACCAGGTAGATGTTGCTTCAAAAGATAAACAGCCGTCATGAAAAGTGGGGTTCCCATGATCATCTGCAAAGAGTGCCAGCCCTGTTACAATGGACAGCTTGAGAGGTTAGTCCGTGCTACGCTAAGATAACACCATAGAAGCTGGAGATAAGCCACATTCATCATTTGCTGAACATTGCTTAAGCCAAATATGCGATATAAAATGAAGTGAATGCAGACAAAATACGCAATTGATGTGGAAGTCGTACACACGCAAGGAAGGGGTACTAAGTTTACTCAGTTAGAAATATTATAATTTTTAAAAAAATGTTTATTTTTTCTCATTTGCAGTTGAGTGAGCAGACGCAGTTCAGTTACTCGCCCCTTTTTGGTAATTTTGCAACTTCTATATACGAGGAAAATCTGGGTGCTTTCAGTCATAAATAGATAATGACGCATTCCTGTGCCATAGCTCTACTCCAATGTATGTTATTCATAGTAGTTGTAAGTGCTGTGACAATGAGGGTTTCAGAAAATAGATGTCATTGTGTCAAAACTGTCGACAGAGATAACCCTTGAGCTCAAGTCAAGAATCAGTAGCTTAAAGAGTTGACATATTTATCTTTGCTTGGTTACCTTCTTTGGGGTCATTTGAGAACTAGAAAATTGGGTTACAAACCGAAACCTAGGTCGTATGATAACAATAAAGCTTGCAAAAAGAGGCGAAATAAGTGTTCTACATACCAAAATAGAGTGAATTAGTTAATATACCTGGTGATCAAACAATTATTGCTATTCTGATCAGACGAAGCGCCATCTGTCAGAAATTTTTTTAACGTTTGTATTTTTTGGTTTTAATAAAACCTCATGTCATTCCAAGCATGTGTGTCAATTTTTACCTCTCTATCTACATTATTCCGTGGTTTATTAAGTTTTCAAATTTATACTGACTTTTTGATCACCCAGTATATCTGTGGTACTCCTATTTTCAAAGAACCGTTAAGTATAACACGTAACCCTTTTTTATAACAGGGATTTTATTTCTTTGAATTAAATAAACTTTTACAGGTTCTTTTACTTGTACTTAATTTAACAGCATCCTTCACTCTTTAAATTTTGTTAAAAGACACACACACACACACACAAAATACACCAACTGTTTATAATGTGTGGATTTCCATCTCCCTAGAATTGCTGGCTTAATTTGTGTGTTCGTACATTAAGCAACGCTGCTGCCACATCGTCCGCGAGCTCCATATGAAACACTATTTTCGTTAATGGCACAAAATAAAATCATCAACAAAAACTTACTGTACAAAGTACAGTGTCCATTGGTTTGCACTGCCGTTGCTCAGACAGGAAAGATCACGGTGTCAGGAACAAGAATTTGTGACGCTATGGAGAGAACGAATGCCTGACAAGAACGCAGGACCTCGCGACTCTTTATCTCTTTCGCTCAAGCTGAATTAATCTGCTGTGCACAAAACCAGGGCCAAATCTTCAGCATACACATAGCCCAATCCGCTAAAAGGCCGTCAGAATCGTAGCTGGGGTGGTCATTCTCTTCACGGTGATCCTATTTTAATTATATGTTTGCTATTCCGTGTGTGTTAAGAGTTTATATCGTGCGTTAAATAAAGTCTTTTCTTTTGGTTGCATCTAAGAATGTTCTCACACTATTGTGTCATTATAGTGAGTTATTATTTACTGTGTTAAAAATTCACTTTTAATAAAGATTTAGGTTATAGTAAGATGATAAGTTACACTTATGGCGTCATTATTATTGGGAAAACGTGTGTAATTATTTTTCATTATATTTAACTTAGCATGAGTGGACAGAAAAACATTTGAGCAGCAGAATTGTTTCAGCGGCTTATTTGAAGATAAGTAAATGATTGGGCCGTGAGTGTTTGTGTGTGTGTGTGTGTGTGTGTGTGTTTGCTTGTTTTAGACAGAACATTAGAAGGTGATCGTTGAAAACAAACGAGGAATTAGAGAGACCATCTGAGGGTTGAGGAACGGCGCAGGGGACAAGTTCCTCTTTTGTATCGCTGCAAGCCTACTACCGTGTTTTGCGCTTCCGTGAAAGCAGATCTGGCATATTGTCAGACATCAACAAACACTTCCTCTGTTGTGAGACTCATACTCAAACTCAATGCTGATCCAGGACTGCTCTCTGCACTCACTCCGGAATAAGAAATGAAAACAAAGAGCAATGCACACAAGCCAAGGAGAAATTGCGTTTCTAAAATCGAATAAAAATAGTCTCGATCGCGTTTTAAAATTTTTATTCGTTAGCAACTGCTTTTGGCTCTTTCCTCAGACCATCTTCAGGCTTTTCCCCCTGCAACACAGTGACGATATACACTCAGTACAGAAGGAATATAAGCTACAATAATTAAGAAGTACCATGTTATACCCATTCAGGGTGCTGGTGACGGCAGGCAGAGCGAGATCCGTAGGGGTAAGGATGCCACTTCTGAATAATGCAGCTTTAGTCAACATTATACAGGGTGGTCCAGTGATCCTCACCGGGCCAAATATCTTACGAAATAAGCGTCAAACGAAAAAACTACAAAAAACGAAACTTGTCTAGCTTGAATGGGGAAACCAGATGGCACTTCGGTTGGACCGCTAGATGGCGCTGCCATAGGTCAAACGGATATCAACTGTGGTTTTTATATAGGAACCCCCATTTTTATTACATATTCGTGTAGTACGTAAACAAATATGAATGTTTTAGTTGGACCACTTTTTTCGCTTTGTGATAGATGGCGCTGTAATAGTCACACACATATGGCTCACAATTTTAGACGAACAGTTGGTAACAGGCAGGTTTTTTTAATTATAATACAGAACGTAGGCACGTTTGAACATTTTATTTCGGTTGTTCCAATGTGATACATGTACCTATGTGAACTTACCATTTCTGAGAACGCATGCTGCTACAGCGTGATTACCTGTAAATACCACTATAATGCAATAAATGCTCAAAGTGATGTCTGTCAACTCAGTGCATTTGGCAATACGTGTAACGGCATTCCTCTCAACAGCGAGTAGTTTACCATCCGTAATGTTCGCACATGCATTGACAATTCACTGATGCATGTTATCAGGCGTTGTCGGTGGATCACGATCACGTGTGGGCCATGGTATGGTGCTTCGACAACCAATCTACCTGTCATGAAATATGCTATTCATTACCGCCTCAACCGCAATCGAGCTATGTGCCGGACATCCATCATGTTGGAAATACAACGCCATTCTGTCATGCAGTGAAACACCTTGTAGTAACATCGTTAGAACATTACATAGGAAATCAGCATACGTTGCACCATTTAGAATGCCATAGATAAAATGGGGACCATATATGCATCCTCCCATAATGCCGCACCACACATTAACTCGCCAAGGTCGCTGATGTTCCACTTTTCGCAGCCATCGTGGATTTTTCGTTGCCCAATAGTGCAGATTATGCCGGTTTACGTTACCGCTGTTGGTGAATGACGCTTCGTCGCTAAATACACTCCTGGAAATGGAAAAAAGAACACATTGACACCGGTGTGTCAGACCCACCATACTTGCTCCGGACACTGCGAGAGGGCTGTACAAGCAATGATCACACGCACGGCACAGCGGACACACCAGGAACCGCGGTGTTGGCCGTCGAATGGCGCTAGCTGCGCAGCATTTGTGCACCACCGCCGTCAGTGTCAGCCAGTTTGCCGTGGCATACGGAGCTCCATCGCAGTCTTTAACACTGGTAGCATGCCGCGACAGCGTGGATGTGAACCGTATGTGCAGTTGACGGACTTTGAGCGAGGGCGTATAGTGGGCATGTGGGAGGCCGGGTGGACGTACCGCCGAATTGCTCAACAGGTAGGGCGTGAGGTCTCCACAGTACATCGATGTTGTCGCCAGTGGTCGGCGGAAGGTGCACGTGCCCGTCTACCTGGGACCGGACCGCAGCGACGCACGGATGCACGCCAAGACCGTATGATCCTACGCAGTGCCGTAGGGGACAGACCGCACCGCCACTTCCCAGCAAATTAGGGACACTGTTGCTCCTGGGGTATCGGCGAGGACCATTCGCAACCGTCTCCATGAAGCTGGGCTACGGTCCCGCACACCGTTAGGCCGTCTTCCGCTCACGCCCCAACATCGTGCAGCCCGCCTCCAGTGGTGTCGCGACAGGCGTGAATGGAGGGACGAATGGAGACGTGTCGTCTTCAGCGATGAGAGTCGCTTCTCCCTTGGTGCCAATGATGGTCTTATGCGTGTTTGGCGCCGTGCAGGTGAGCGCCACAATCAGGACTGCATACGACCGAGGCACACAGGGCCAACACCCGGCATCATGGTGTGGGGAGCGATCTCCTACACTGGCCGTACACCTCTGGCGATCGTCGAGGGGACACTGAATAGTGCACGGTACATCCAAACCGTCATTGAACCCATCGTTCTACCATTCCCAGACCGGCAAGGGAACTTGCTGTTCCAACATGACAATGCATGTCCGCATGTATCCCGTGACACCCAACGTGCTCTAAAAGGTGTAAGTCAACTACCCTGACCAGCAAGATCTGAGCATGTTTGGGAGTGGATGAAGCGTCGTCTCACGTGGTCTGCACGTCCAGCACGAACGCTGGTCCAACTGAGGCGCCAGGTGGAAATGGCATGGCAAGCCGTTCCACAGGACTACATCCAGCATCTCTACGATCGTCTCCATGGGAGAATAGCAGCCTGCATTGCTGCGAAAGGTGGATATACACTGTACTAGTGCCGACATTGTGCATGCTCTGTTGCCTGTGTCTATGTGCCTGTGGTTCTGTCAGTGTGATCATGTGATGTATCTGACCCCAGGAATGTGTCAATAAAGTTTCCTCTTCCTGTGACTATGAATTCACGGTGTTCCTATTTCAATTTCCAGGAGTGTAGAACGCGTGCAAGAAATCTGTCATCATCCCGTAATTTCTCTTGTGCCCAGTGGCTGAACTGTACACGACGTTGGAAGTTTGTTGCAGGTCGTGGTTGACGTTTCACATGTGGCTGAACACTTCCTGTTTCCTTAAATAACTTAACTATCAGGTGAACGGTCCGGACACTTGGATGATGTCGTCCAGGATACCAAGCAGCATACATAGCACACGCCCGTTGGGCATTTTGATCACAATAGCCATACATTAACACGATATCGACCTTTTCCGCAATTTGTAAACGGTCCATTTTAACACGGGTAATGCATCACGAAGCAAATACCATCCGCGCTGGCGGAATGTTACGTGTTACCACGTACTTATACTTTTGTGACTATTACAGCGCCATCTATCACATAGCGAAAAAAGTGTTCCAACTAAAACATTCATATTTCCTTACGTCCTACACGAATATGTAATAAAATTCTTTCTATTTAAAAAAAACGCAGTTGATATCTGTTTGACCTATGGCAGCGCCATCTAGCGGGCCAACCATAGCGCCATCTCGTTTTCCCCTTCAAGCTAGACAAGTTTCGTTCTTTGTAGTTTTGGTGCTTATTTCATGAGATATTTGGCCCGTTCACTATCGATGGACCACCCTGTATGGTGTAAGCTCTGCCCATCGCCTACAGAATTACATTATTGACAACCAATCATGCATGAGGTATGATACATTGATTGGCTTAGTCGAATTTACAAGAAAAATAGATACAGAAATAAATACAAAAATTACACACATATAAAATTACACGTCTATCCCCATCATAATTAATTTAAGTCAAAGAAACAAAATGTCAGGCATACTGTTATCGGTCTTGTGTGCAGACTGCCCCTGTGTGGATTTGCTTGTACTCGCTTCAGCAGAGACGGCTATATTTGGTTGCTATATCAGTGATTTGCCGGTACCGGCAGCTGCACTGCAGCGCGGCCCACCACAGATACCATGGCAGATGACGGAATGCTGAGGAGGAAGCGGATATATGGTGGCTTGGAAGTCGATCTTCCTGCTGCAGTTTTGCTTGACTATAGTAGCGAACACTGACTGTCACAATATGGCCTCCATGGTTCGAATCAATCGCTTAATCGATAACTTCCTTAGATTGTACATAACTGCCAAAGATCCTAGGTATAAACTTGGACGGTGTTGTTATGCTGTAGACGATGGGCAGAGCTTACAGTATATGATCTCGACTAAAACTGCCTTAGTCAGCAGTGATATTTTTACTTATACGGGTGTGCATTGTCTGCCATCACCAACAGCCATAATGGGTATAACACAGCACTTCTTAATTATTGTAGCTTCTATTTTAGACCTTGTTTAGCCATATTTTCATCCCTCCATATTGTTGTTGTTATTGTTGTAGTCTTCAGTCCTGAGACTTTTTAGATGCAGCTCTCCATGCTACTCTATCCTGTGCAAGCTTATTCATCTCCCAGTACTTACTGCAACCTACATCCTTCTGAATCTGCTTAGTGTATTTATCTCTTGGTCTCTCTCTATGATTTTTACCCTCCACGCTGGCCTCCAATGCTAAATTTGTGATCCCTTGATGCCTCAGAACATGTCCTACCAACCGGTCCCTTCTTTTTGTCAAGTTGTGCCACAAACTTCTCTTCTCCCCAATTCTATTCAGTACCTCCTCATTAATTATGCGATATAACCATCTAATCTTCAGCATTCTTCGGTAGCACCACATTTCGAAAGCTTCTATTCTATTCTTGTCCAAACTATTTATCGTCCATGTTTCACTTCCATACATGGCTACGCTCCATATAAATACTTTCAGAAACGACTTCCTGACACTTAAATCTATACTCGATGTTAACAAATTTCTCTTCTTCAGAAACGCTTTCCTTGCCATTGCCAGTCTACATTTTATATCCTCTCTACTTCGACCATCATCAGTTATTTTGTTCCCCAAATAGCAAAACTCCTTTACTACTTTAAGTGTCTCATTTCCTAATCTAGCCGGCCGGTGTGGCCGAACGGTTCTAGGAGCTACAGTCTGGAACCGCGCGACGCTGCGGTCGCAGGTTCGAATCCTGCCTCGGGCATGGGTGTGTGTGAAGTCCTTAGGTTAGTTAGGTTTAAGTAGTTCTACGTTCTAGGGGACTGATGACCATAGCAGTAAAGTCCCATAGTGCTCAGAGACATTTGAACCATTTATTCCGAATCTAATTCCCTCAGCATCACCCGACTTAATTCGACTACATTCCATTATCCTCGTTTTGCTTTTTTTGATGCTCATCTTATAACCTCCTTTCAAGACACTGTCCATTCCGTTCAACTGCTCTTCCAAGTCCTTTGCTGCCTCTGAGAGAATTACAATGTCATCGGTGATCCTCAAAGTTTTTATTTCTTCTCCATGGATTTTAATACCAACTCCGAATTTTTCTTTTGTATCCTTTACTGCTTGCTCAATATACAGACTGAATAACATCGGGGACAGGCTACAGCCCTGTCTCACTCCCTTACCAACCGCTGCTTCCCTTTCATGCCCCTCGGCTCTTATACTGAATATGTGTTATTACTGTATTGCGGCGGGGAAAAGTATGAAGATTAGTCTGAGGAAAGGGCCGGAAACAGGTGGCTTGTCATTTTTCTAGTGTTAACCACTCAAAGAGAAAGTACTATCTGTGTTACCGCCATTATACTATCTTTGATATCACACCTCATAAGCTTCAGAAGACCAATGGCCAAAACATAAGACATGAGGATAAGCCTAAATATTTGGGAGTGAAACTATATCGGACCCTAACGTACAGCTCACACCTCGAAGACACAAAGCAAAAATTAAAATCCAGCAATGCTATCCTTTCGAAACTGGCTGGAACAACATGGGGATGTGGAGCGCCACTTTGAGAACTTCAGCACTAGCCCTTGTCTACAGTGTAGCTGAATACTGTTCACCAGTCTGGAGGAGAAGTGCACACGTATCTAAAGTGGATGTCCAGCTGAGGGAGACAATGCGAATAATCTCGGGAACACTCAGGGCCACCCTCTGTGCATGGCTTCCTGTACTAGCGAACATAGAGCCTCCAGAAATCAGGCGATCACAGCTAGCCCTAAAAACCTACAGGAAAATTATAGACAACCCGGACCTCCCTATCCACCAAGATCTGACACCGACAAACAGGCTTAAATCCGGATCACCTTTTTGGAAAATCGGTGAAGAACTACAAACCTTTGAGCCGAGAACGGCCTGGAACGAAGTATGGTCGGCAAGTGAATTTAAAAATAAAAAATTAGTACACGATCCGAACAAGAAGATTGATGGCTTCAACCTACCAAGAATAGTGTGGACAGCTCTAAACCGGGTCAGAAAGAGTGTTGGGAGATGTAAACACCTGATGAACAAGTGGGGCCTGACAGACAGCGCTGTATGTGAGTGAGGGGAAATACAGACAATGGACCACCTACTCGTGTGCAAAGTGTATGGCTATGGTGGTGAACTCATGGACATACATAGACTCAGTGACTCAGCCATAGAGTGGCTCAAAAACATATCTAATGTAGTGTAGAATTATATTGTTTTCTTTTTTAGTATATAGTGATAAGAATATTGTAAATTATACCTCTGTGATGCCGAACGAGTAAGTAAGTAAGTAAGTATACTATCTTTGATATCACACCTCATAAGCTTTAGAAGACAGCTTTTGGAACTGTAATAGGGAACAGATTAATTACGAAGTGGGGTGTAGTGGTAGATTTGCCCACCGAAAATAATACTTCTTTCAAAACATTTTTTTTAAAGTTATATCTGCGCCCTCACTGTTACCAGTATTTAACTCCGAATAAAACAGTAAACATGAACCCATTATGATTACAGGCAAATTTTTCCCAATAGGTCTGAGCACAGCATAAAAATATTCAATGAATATTTCCAGTAAAACTTTCATTACGAAATATTGAGACGTCCCCTTAGAAAAATTATAAATGACTGTGCTTAAACTGACACACAATATTTTTAGCGAAACGCAATCTGACTTTAAATAATCCCTACAAAAGAATGGCCCTGACTAACAATAACCTATATCTTTCATGAATCACTCACCTCACAAAAATCTTCGTTACTCAAACTACTGCAATACAGCGAGCGCCAATACTGCCATCTAAATAAAAGATTCTAACTACTGAAGGCACTAACTACTGATAGACATAGTTAGCAAATGAAAGATTTTGATAAAGAACAAACAATGTATTTACCTTAGCAGTTTTCAAAAGTCATAATATATATCAGTTGATTACATCCAGTCTTACATCTGTCTCTGATAGACACACGTCCAGATCATCCGCTCTCAACACTCCGCCATCTCTCTCCCTACATCCACAACTGCTGACGGCTCACCTCCAACTGCGCAACGCTACGCGCTGTTAACAGGCAACTGCCCAACACTACAATAGCCAACAACAATGCAAATCAGCCACAGACTGCACACAGCACAGCCAGTGATTTTCATACAGAGCGCTACGTGGAGCTACCAATAAAAAAAACTATACAGCCTACTTACAATATGTATGAAACACGAAGTCGTGAAAATTCACACACAACTTTGTCTGAATACAATATTTAATTAATTTCAGTACCGCGACTTTCTTGTTAAAAACAAAACTATCCTAGGCATAGACCCAACGAATAGTCCTGCAAATACACGATAGCTAAATGTTTCTGACTCAGTCTTGAAATTTTCAGATAAGAGTTAACAAACAATATAAACAGTGGCTTATTCCCATCAGCGATACATGAAGGGCTTGGAGGCACACACTATCCAAAGCGCCCTAGAGAATGATCCAATTGACCAATTAACATATGAGAATGGAACAAATGTATCGACATAAATGGTGATCAATAAACTCAGCTGTAATCCTAAATTATACAACAAGTCACACATTCAGTAGGACACGTACCAAATCTTCACAATCGAGTGTGGAGCAAGCAAAGCTGTAAAATTTAAAATTTTCCCGGCGAATTAACTGTTCAAAGAGATTTCGGGATCGCAGTCGGTCGTCGTAAACTTCATTCCACCATATTTCGGCTGGACAACTGCCAGCCATCTTCAGGTGATCCGAACGAGGACTGACGAAGACGCTCTCCGTTCCGTCTTATAAAGTGTGCTGATGGTACTGCCGCGCATGCGTTGGAGTCGCGGAGACAGAAGGGCCGCATCGCCCAGCGGCACTGCAAGACTCAGATGCCGTCGGTATTGTCGCTGGCTGCAGCTATCGAAGTCTTCTGGCGTCTTCGTCTCGAGCAAATTTGGAAGATGACGGGATTCCACGCGTTATTCAGTTGATAACCACTGTCACGGGTCATTAGATTTTCCACATTGCGTATTTCAACGAATTCTTTGATAATGAAATCCCAAAAGGTTGTTGCTATAGCCAAAATCGAAATTTTGTCATACTCTATTGAATGTCCGTTGGAAATACAATGTTCCACAACTGCAGACTTACTGGGTTGGAGAAGCGAGTGAAACGCTGATGTTCCGTGCAACGCTCTTCCACTGTACGCGTTGTCTGTCCTATATAGGCACATTGACACGATATTTTATAAATTCCCGCCTACAGCAGTGACAAATCATCCTTCACGGATCCCAACACATCCGAAAGATAAAAGCAAAGAGGAAAGTGCACTTGAATCAGCGGTTTGTAAACCAACTGTTTTGGAGATACGTCGATGATACTTTCATAGTGTGGTCCCATGGAGAACAAAAGTTAATGGAGTGTTTTCATCATCTTAACTCCATCCATGAGAATATTCGATTTACTATGTAACTAGAGAAAGATGGTTGCCTTCCATTCCTGGATGTTTTGGTTAAACGGAAGAGTGACGGCTCGGTGGACATTCTGTTTATCGTACGACCACCTACACTGATTTGTACTTGCATCCTTCAAGTAGCCATCACCCATCCCAAACCACGAGTGTGCTTGAAACCCTTGTGCACAGGCACATACGGTGGCGGATGTAGAGAATTTGCCTAAGGAACTAGCACACTTAAGAACGGTGTTCAGAGACAATGGATACTCTACCCGGCAAATTAACAGGGCCTTCTCAACTAAAGCCAGGAACCGAGAAGTGGATAAAGAGGAGAACGCGCCAACCACGTACCTAGTTTTTCTTTTCATCTTTGGAAACATCTCCTTCAAAATAGCGAGGATTCTTAATAATTTTCATGTGGAAGTGGTTTTTCGTCCAGCTTCTAAGATTTCGGATCTGCTGTGATCGGTGAAGGAAGATTTGTTACTGTGGAAGGCGCGAATTAATAAAATACCGTGTCAATGTGGTGTGGCCTATATAGGACAGACAGTGCGTACAATGGAAGAGCGTTGTATGGAACATCAGGGTTGCACTTGCCTACTGCAACCTAGTAAGTCTGCAGTTGCTATGAAAAAACTTCGATTTGGCCACAGCAACAATCTTTTGGGATTCCATTATCAAAGAATCCGTTGAAATACGCATTGCGGAAAATCTAATGAACCGTGACAGTGGTTATCAACTGAATAACGCGTGGAATCCCGTCATCTTCCAAATTTGCTCGAGACGAAGACGCCAGAAGACTTCGACAGTTGCAGCCAGCGACAATACCGACGGCAGCCGAGTCTTGCAGTGCCGCTGGGCGGTGCGGACCTTCTGTCTCCGCGACTTCAACGCATGCGCGGCAGTAGCATCAGCGTACTTTATAAGACAGAGCGGAGAACGTCTTCGTCTCACCATCTATGGCCATCCTACTACCCTCACCCCCACCCTCAAGTACCTTGGCGTCACCCTTGACCGTCGCCTCTCCTGGACCCCCCCCATCTCTGGACTATCCAATCCAAGACACACTCCCGACTCCACATCCTCAAGCTCCTTTCTGGCCGCACATGGGGTCTGGACCCCTCCACAATCCTCCACACCTATAAATCCCTCATCCGCCCCATCCTCTGTTATGCCCACCCCACCTGGATCTCCACCCCTCCTACCTTCTAGAAGTCCCTTCAAATCCTGGAACGCCATGCACTCCGGGTCGCCTATTGCATCTGCCTCCTTCCCCCACGCGGATCCTCTATGACTTAATTCCTTTTCCACACCTCCTCCTCTTCCTCGAACAGATACGTATCCTTTACACTGCTCGTAAACTTCATCCCCCTCACCCGCTTGTCTCTCCCATCACTTCCCACCCAACTGCCATGCCTGTACACCTGCATCCCACCTGCTCTCAATCTTACCACAACCCAAACCTTTGCCCAAGTCAAGGTGGCTTCCGCCACCCCCCCTCCCTGATGATGCCCACGTCCATCTACCCCTCTTACCAGCTTTATTTCTACCTTTCCTTCTCCTGTGTTTTTCCTCCAGGGCATCCTCTTTCCCTTCTCTCCCTGCTCACTTCCTCCCCCTCCTCCCTCTCTCTCCTCCCCCGTCCTCAGTCTTTCACACACACTCCTACCCTCTCCCCTCACCCTCCCTTCTTCTCACCCACTGGCATCTTCCCCCACTCCCCCCCTACCCTCACCTCTTCCATCAGGCAGGCCCCCAGCTTTTTCGTGTGCACAGTATGTTTTTAGTGCGCCAGAGCTCGTCGCCACTGTGCTAGTGTTTGTCTTCTCGTCAGTTACTCAGTGTCTCTCCTTCAGTGTTCTTCCGTTCACGTGTCAAACTCTGTGTCTCCGTTGTGTACAGCGCGGAACGTTTTTATACAAACAGTGCGTCATTGAACGTTTTCATTTTTCTTAATATGTATGTCTCCTGTTTTCCTCCTCCATGTATGTTTGTTTATATGTCTTTCTGTTTAAATGGTTCAAATCGCTCTGAGCGCTATGGGACTTAACTTCTGAGGTCATCAGTCCCCTAGAACTTAGAACTACTTAAACCTAACTAACCTAAGGACATCACACACATCTATGCCCGAGGCAGGATTCGAACCTGCGACTGTAGCGGTCGCGCGGTTCCAGACTGTAGCGCCTAGAACAGCTCTTCCACCCCGGCCGGCTATGTCTTCCTGTTTTATGTATGTTTTTTCAGTGGCCGAAGAGCGGCATAGATAGGCCGCTGCCGGCCTACCTTTCTGTAAAGCTTTTAAAATTACAATAAAGAAAAAAAACGTCTTCGTCATTCGGCAGTCGTCGTTCGGCTCACTTGAAAATGGCTGCCAGTTGTCCAGCCGAAATATCGTGCAATGAAGTTTACGACGACCGGCTGCAATCCCGAAATCTCTTTGAACTGTGAAGCAAACTGTTGCCCACACGAGAAGTTCGCACTGCTATCATACAGACAGGTAGTGACTACAGAAGTAGAAAGGCCCGTGTCTCTACACGCTGCCGTCATCAAACAAACCGGCGACACACAACCGACGTACTCGCCATGGTGCACGGCGTTGACACTGTGGATAGCTCAGCCGTCTGCTTGTTGACTGTCACAGCGTAGCGGGCCTTCGCGTCCTCGCGTCCTATGTCTCCATAGTGGCTGCTCCCTCATCTCTTGCCACTTCATACGCCATGGACCAACTCACTCTTTTCTTACTCTGCGGTCCGAGTGGAGGAAACCAGGAATATAACAATTGGCAGAGAGGAGGAAGCGATAAATCAATACGTCGTAATCCACATTTCAGTTTTTTTATAGTCTTAATACCTCTTGAAGTATCTTAAGAGTTTTCTTACGTTACATTATTTCACCCTCACGGATTTGTGTGTATATAATGATAGAACACAAAATATAACATTTCCCTGCGGAAATTGTAGGAATACAGACAGCATCATTCATTGCGCATTTTGATGGCTCTAGTACTTCCCATCAGGTGGACATCTTGTGTTTTGCGTGGCGCCAAAGGTGTACGTGTCCTATTTGTCAAAGCAAACAAGTAGTAGTTTCATTTACAGATCTGTTCAAAACAGTTCGCAGATGATGTGATTGTCTATAAGCTGCGCGTTGCAGTCGTACGGTCAAGGGCGCATTGCCACGGTTCGCGCTGCTTCCCCCGTTGGAAGTTTGAGTTCTCCCTCGGGCATGAGTGTGTGTGTTGTCCTTAACGTAAGTTAGTTAGATTACGTAGTCTGTAAGCTTAGAAACCGATGACCTCAGCAGTTTGGTCCGATAGAACGTACCACAAATTTCCAATTTTCAAAATTGTCTATAAGAACGTAGCAACGTCAGAAGATAGTGTCGATATACAGAAACACCTGTAGAGATGAATGATGCAGGATCTGACAATTGACCCTGAACGTAAATAAAATTAAAATATTGGGTATACATAGGAAAATAAATCTACTACTGTACAACTACACTATTGATGGCAAACTGCTGCAAACGGTGTCCACCACGAATTATGTAGAAGTAACAATCCAAAGCGGCAAATAGTAGGAAAAGTAGATGCCGGACTGAGATAGATGGGAAAAATATTGAGGAAATGCGACTCATCCGTGAAGAAACGCCTTGTAACGCGCTTGTTCGACCGATAAGTATTGTTCATCAATATGGGATCCTTACCAGGATCTGATAATAAAGAGAGAGACAGAGAGAGAAGATCCAACGAAGAGCGGCGCATTTTACCATGGGATCGTTTAGTCGCTGCAATAACATTACAGATATGATCAACAACCTCCAGTGGCAGACGTTGCAAGAGAGGCGTTGTGCCTCACGGAGAGTTTTACGATTGATATTTTGAGAGCAATTACCTGGAAGAGTCGCACAACATATTACTTTCTCCCACATGCATTCGCTTAATGACCACTACGAGAAAATTCGAGAAATTAGAACTAACACATAGGCTTTCCGACAATCCTTGTTCCCATGCGCTGTTTGCGAGTGGAAAAGGATAAGCTGTAGAGAGTGGTCGACAATTGGATGGATGACCATTCAGGCCGCCATGCACTGTTACCATTTTTCGGGGTGCACTCAGCCTGGTGATGCCAATTGAGGAGCGGTGTGCTGACCCCACGCCCCTCCTATCTGCATCCTCCTCTGAGGATGACACGGCGGTCGGATGGTACCGATGGGCCACTTGTGGCCTGTAGACAGAGTGGTGGTATCAGTTACTAGTACGTAAGTACTCTCCGCCACATCCCCTTGAAACGTCCTCTTCGAAAAATTATACAAGACTGTGCTTCAAACTGACACACAAAATTTTTTAGCGCAACGCAATCTGACTTTCCATATCTCCTACAAACGAATGGCCCTGACTAACATTAACCTATACCTTTCACAAATCACTTACCTCACAAAAATCTTCGTTACTCGAACTACTGCAATACAGCCAGCGCCACTAGTGCCAGCTAAATAAAAGATTCAAACTACTGAAGGCACTAACTACTGATAGGCATAGTTAGCAAACGAAAGATTTTGATAGAGAACAAACAATGTATTTACCTCAATAGTGTTCAAAAGTCATAATGTATATAGCAGTTCATAACATCCAGTCTTACAAATTTCAAAACTCCGCCATCTCTCTCCCCACCCCCACCTGCTGGCGGCTCACCTCCAACTGCGCAACGCTACGCGCTGTTAACATCCATCTGCCCAACACTACAATGGCAGACAACAATGCAAACTAGCCACAGACTGCGCACAGCACAGCCAATGATTTTTCATACAGAGCGCTATGTGGTGTTACCAATAAGAAAACCTAAACAACTTACTTACACCCTTTAGTTGGCTTGCGGAGTATGATGCAGATGTACATGTAATAAGTAATTTTGTTACTGATATTTATTTTTAGTGTGCTAAGATTTTAGAAAGATTAATTTAAGTATTCCCTCATAAAAATCCATACTTAAATCTTAATTTTATCGACTGCAACTATGTCTATAGAAAAGAATTAAGGAGAAGGAGGTTTCCATTTGGAAGATTAATGTGGCTTTATGGCGGTAACATAAAGTAAGTTAATCACTTCTGTAACGTTCATTCAGTAACACTGCTGACACAAAACAATGTACAAACGTCGCAAAAGAATGGTTTCAGTCAGACTATCAAACGCGGTAAATAATCTACAGACCTCAAGACAGTGTTTTCTAACAGCTACTACCAAGTATTGTGCGACAGGAGCTGTTTTATTACATGCTGTATTTGTCGCTTAACTTGACAGGAGATGAACTGTTAGCTAGAGCATACAGCGTATAAGAAAGTTATGTGTAGGTGCGCAACTTTTTTTCCGCATATAGGGCAAAAATGCTGTTGCAACGCCAGTGTGGCAAGACAATTGAGCAAATATTTTACGGTAGTTGTCCAGACGAAATATCTGATACTGACATTGTGAAACGAGACATTATAAGGCACTGAAGGCGATAGTTGCAGTTAGCAGGATGACATGTAATGAATCATCAGGAGCAACGATACAGCTAGAAATGGTTTCCAAAAATTAAGTGAGGTGAGAACCTCTTTCTTTTCGGGCATGCTTTCTTCATCTATTTGGCTACTCTGCGTGCAGTACTATAGAAAACAGTGCGCAAAATCGTATAGACGTCTCAATATCCGTTAACGGTACAACAGCTCCCCTGATTTTTGTAATAGGAGTGGCCACATCCCGAAGTTCATTAAGCCAGATTTATGAACTATGCTATCGACTTACATAAGCGCAATGCGTTTGAAACGTGAACGAAAGTGAAGCCGTAAGGATATCGCATGCGAAAGTAAAAACATACGAGTGCATTTGTAAAGCTATGAATCGAATCATTGTTGAAAGGTACCCACGTATAGAAATAATTGAGTTCTGTTTATACAAAAGTGAGAACGAAATAACTCTCTGACTCTTTCTTTCCACATTTACTACATAAGAGTTTCCTCGCACACTCATTCTAGTATCGTGGAGTCCATTACTTTTTAAAAAATAAGTCCTCCGCCGTATCTTGCAATGGTTCAAATGGCTCTGAGCACTATGGGACTTAACATCTGAGGTCATCAGTCCCCTAGAACTTATAACTACTTAAACCTAACTAACCTAAGTACATCACACACATCCATGCCCGAGGCAGGATTCGAACCTGCGACCGTAGCAGTCGCGCGGTTCCGGATTAAGCGCCTAGAACCGCTAGACCACCGCGGCCGGCTATCTTGCAATACTTACGTGTACTGCAACTTGTATAACTTTTTATGGAGAGGTAACTTTGAGACCAGGTCTCGTCGTTATTAGAGAAATTCAGAGTTCGTTTTTGGAGACTCTGTTATCCATATACAACTGCCCTGTGAGATACGGCCAATATTTCAGCTGACGCGCGACGACCAGATCTTTCCTGCTTGCATATGCAACGTGAATGTTTTATGCCGCTCGTAAATATGGTAATGGCGTGGATTTTATGTGTTGAAACAAAGGCAGAATCTGCGCTACATTCGAACAGCAGATTCACACATCACAAGTTGCCAAAACAACTTTTCTTTCAGTATCGCCAATTTACTTAGAGCAATAACAGCAGTGGTATGCGCCGTAAATTCACTTATTTTTGTACCATTGGACTGCAATAATCTTAGTAGTGTTTTTGAAAATAACTTAGTTAAATTATCCGCTGCATCTTTAAATAATAGGATTCAGCAAAGCATTTGGACATACAGCTCACGAAAATACTTCAGATAATCCCCGGACATCGTCCGATAGTTACATGAGAAACAGACAGCAGCGTATTTCTATGACAATAAAAATACTTCTGATAGAAAGTTTCTTCGCTATTGTTACAGACATCAGTCCTGGGCCATCTATTGCTGCCGGCCCAAGTGGCCGTGCGGTTCTAGGCGCTGCAGTCTGGAACCGATAGACCGCTACGCTCGCAGATTCGAATTCTGCTTTGGGCATGGATGTGTGTGATGTCCTTAGGTTCGTTAGGTTTAACTAGTTCTACGTTCCAGGGGACAAATGTCCTCAGACGTTGAGTCCCATAGTGCTCAGAGCCATTTGAAGCATCTATTGCTCTCTTTCTTTTCGATTGAATCTTTCTAAACTTGTATTTCTGTAATAACCTCGAAGTTTATTCCAGTCCTGGGTCTGCATATCAGTAGTGCCTTTCTCCAGATGAATGACAACCTATCCTCAGTGTTCAGATCGGCGTGAAACCAGAATCTAAATCAGGATGGCCGGACGCGGGTGTGAACCGCTGTCCTACAGAAAGCAAGTTGGTTGAAATGGCTCTGAGCACTATGGGACTTAACATCTGAGGTCATGAGTCCCCTAACACTTAGAACTACTTAAACCGAACTAACCTAAGGACACCACACACGGCCATGCCCGAGGCATTATTCGAACCTGCGTCCGCAGCGGTCGCGCGGTTCCAGTCTGAAGCACCTAGAACCGCTCGGCGACCCCGGCAGGCTGAATGCAATTCCAGTGTGCTAACCACTGCACAACCCTGCTCGGTCATGGTAAGGATTACGGGGTGTGTGCACAGTAGGAAGCTGTGGCACTGATTTAGCGGTCACCGCTTAGTAGCCCCCCCCCCCTCCCCCTCACACTTTTCCACCGTATTAAGTTGTCATTTATTTTTGAGTGAATACAAGGTTGTTTACGTGACGGGGAGATCTTATAGGCGATCAACGATTAAGTGCAAAGTTACGCTACTGGTAACAGTATACTAAGTGCTTCTGAGAGTGCCGGCCGGAGTGGCCGTGCGGTTCTAGGCGCTACAGTCTGGATACCAGCGACCGCTACGGTCGCATGTTCGAATCCTGCCTCGGGCATGGATGCGTGTGGTGTCCTTAGGTTAGTCCGGTTTAAGTAGTTCTAAGTTCTAGGGCACTGATGACCTCAGAAGTTAAGTCCCATAGTGCTCAGAGCCATTTTTTTGCTTCTGACAGTATGGTTTGATGCTTTTAATTAAATATAATGGTTCGCTGCATTAAACTAATTACTGCAGACAACGAAGAACGTTAGGAAATAAATTTCATATACACGGTCCAAACACATTGTGACAACTGCCGGTGTCAGGAATCATAGTGCAATAACCACTCACAGACAGCAGGTGTCAACTTGATAGTGCGATCCATGAACGATAACGGTTCGCGCAAATCGAGACAAGGGCGGGGATATTACAGTTGCCGGTTCCAAGCGGCAGATGCGGAATGCGCTTACACATATACTCCTGGAAATGGAAAAAAGAACACATTGACACCAGTGTGTCAGACCCACCATACTTGCTCCGGACACTGCGAGAGGGCTGTACAAGCAATGATCACACGCACGGCACAGCGGACACACCAGGAACCGCGGTGTTGGCCGGCGAATGGCGCTAGCTGCGCAGCATTTGTGCACCGCCGCCGTCAGTGACGGACTTTGAGCGAGGGCGTATAGTGAGCATGCGGGAGGCCGGGTGGACGTACCGCCGAATTGCTCAACACGTGGGGCGTGAGGTCTCCACAGTACATCGATGTTGTCACCAGTGGTCGGCGGAAGGTGCACGTGCCCGTCGACCTGGGACCGGACCGCAGCGACGCACGGATGCACGCCAAGACCGTAGGATCCTACTCAGTGCCGTAGGGGACCGCACCGCCACTTCCCAGCAAATTAGGGACACTGTTGCTCCTGGGGTATCGGCGAGGACCATTCGCAACCGTCTCCATGAAGCTGGGCTACGGTCCCGCACAGCGTTAGGCCGTCTTCCGCTCACTCCCCAACATCGTGCAGCCCGCCTCCAGTGGTGTCGCGACAGGCGTGAATGGAGGGACGAATGGAGACGTGTCGTCTTCAGCGTTGAGAGTCGCTTCTGCCTTGGTGCCAATGATGGTCGTATGTGTGTTTGGCGCCGTGCAGGTGAGCGCCACAATCAGGACTGCATACTACCGAGGCACACAGGGCCAACACCTGGCATCATGATGTGGGGAGCGATCCCTTACACTGGCCGTACACCTCTGGTGATCGTCGAGGGGACACTGAATAGTGCACGGTACATCCAAACCGTCATCGATCCCATCGTTCTACCATTCCTAGACCGGCAAGGGCACTTGCTGTTCCAACAGTACAATGCACGTCCGCATGTATCCCGTGCCACCCAACGTGCTCTAGAAGGTGTAAGTCAACTACCCTGGCCAGCAAGATCTCCGGATCTGTCCCCCATTGAGCATGTTTGGGACTGGATGAAGCGTCGTCTCACGCGGTCTGCACGTCCAGCACGAACACTGGTCCAACTGAGGCGTCAGGTGGAAATGGCATGGCAAGCCGTTCCACAGGACTACATCCAGCATCTCTACGATCGTCTCCATGGGAGAATAGCAGCCTGCATTGCTGCGAAAGGTGGATGTACACTGTACTAGTGCCGACATTGTGCATGCTCTGTTGCCTGTGTCTATGTGCCTGTGGTTCTGTCAGTGTGATCATGTGATGTATCTGACCCCAGGAATGTGTCAATAAAGTTTCCGCTTCCTGGGACAATGAATTCACGGTGTTCTTATTTCAATTTCCAGGAGTGTATTTTGCTCTTGATGAATGCACGTATCCTTCCAATTATGCCGCTGGCTCGCATGTGTAGAATTTGTCGCTCACTAGCACCATCAACCACGACAACTCGCAACACATATAATACAAAATTTACCAAATAATTCCAGCACTACGTACAACGTTCATAGCATACAGCTTAGAACACTACCGAATTCTCATTGGCTGTCGGAGCACGCGTGACGTCGGTCCACAGAACAAGCCTAAACTCGACTGCCATAGTTTTTTACTCCAACTATAGCAATGAAGAGTATATAAAGCGTGTCGGTGGGACGCCGAAAACGGAGCGTTTTATCTGCCGTCCAAACGGACGTACTCACTGGCTTTCGGGATAAGGATGGAAGCTTTTACAAAGTGGCTAAGTTTGTAAACAGTTTGCCCCCGTGGTTAAAGTACTCCGTTCATGGCAAAAAGGCGCTATCCAAACCCGGTGCCGAGGCAAGAGTGGTGCACCACAAGCCATAGATAACAGGGGTGAACGATGGCTGTGGAGACGTGTATGGCCGAAGAGACATGCAACTTTCGAGCAACTGATCAACCAGGTGAACCAAGAGGCTTCCATCAGTGTCTCCTCAACGGCCATTCAGCAAACGTTGCTGCATATCGGCCTCTGCAGCAGGCGCCTGTTCCGTGCACCCATGATCATTGCTGCTCATTGGCGACAAAGGCTGGGATTAGCACGCCATTACCACAAGTGGACGTCCACTGAGTGGTGACAGGTGACCTTATCAAAAGAATCATGTTTTATGCTCTGTCGGACAGATTGCCGCTGTCGTGCATGGAGTGAAGTGTATGAAAACAAATACAATTGCCGGAAGGGTCCAGGAGGGAGGAGGGAGCATTATGGTATGGGAAATGCTTTAGTGGGTGATCTCGGTGGTCTGGAAGGCACAGTGGATTAACACAAGTATGAACCTATCCTTGCGGATCACATCCATAATCATGTTGCAGTTGTGGTCTTCAGTCCAGAGACTGGTTTGATGCAGCTCTCCATGCTACTCTATCCTGTGCAAGCTTCTTCATCTCCCAGTACCTACTGCAACCTACATCCTTCTGAATCTGTTTAGTGTGTTCATCTCTTGGTCTCCCTCTACGATTTTTACCCTCCAAGCTGCCCTCCAATACTAAAGTGGTGATCCCTTGACACCGATCCCTCCTTCTATTCAATTTGTACCACAAATTTCTCTTCTCTCCATTTCTATTAAATACCTCCTCATTAATTACATGATCTACTCATCTAAGCCTCAGCATTCTTCTGTAGCATCACATTTCGAAATCCATAATCATATGCACTTTCTTTATCCTCGGAACGATGACATCTACCAGCATGACAGTGCGACGTTTCAGAATTCTCACAGTGTATACCTAGGTGGTTCTAGGAGCGCCAGTGTGAATTACCAATCGAGAATCTGTGGAACTATCTTGACCGGTTTGCACGCGCCATGGATCCTCAACCGAGAAACTTATCGCAGCTGACCACAGCACTGGAGTCGGCGTACCTCCACACTCATGTCCGTATCTTCCAGTATCTGATTAACTCTCTCCCTGGACGTCTCGCAGAGGTCCTCGTTGCAAATTGTGTATATTCAGGCTTTTGGTAGGTAGTCACATTAATGTGATTTGATACGGTATTTACTAAATACAACCAGAAGAAAGTACTGGCAGAACACTTAGAAGATGCAACAGGCGTACATAGAGACTGCCTACACTACGCTTGTCATCCTTTTCTGGAGTATTATTGCGCGGTATGGGATCCGCATCGAATGTGATTAACGGAAGCAGTCAAAAAATTTCAATGAGGTGAAACACGTTTTGTATTGTCGAGAAATAGGGGAGAGACTGTCACGTACATGGTACGCAATTTGTGGTGGCGATCATTAAAACAAAGGCGTTTTCCGTTGCGGCGAGATCTTTCCGCGATATTTCAATCACCAACTTTCTCCTCCGAATGCGAAAATCTTTTGTTGCCGTCAGCCTGTTTTGGCGTAAATGATCATTGTAATAACACAAGAGAAATCAGAGCTCATACGGAAATGTTTAAGTGTTTGTTTTCCCGCGCGCTGTTAAGAGTGTGGGTCGGCCGGAGTGGCCGTGCGGTTCTAGGCGCTTCAGTCTGCAACCGCGTGACCGCTACGGTCGCAGGTTCGAATCCTGCCTCGGGCATGGATGTGTGTGATGTCCTTAGGTTAGTTAGGTTTAAGTAGTTCTAAGTTCTAGGCGATTGATGACCTCAGAAGTTAAGTCGCATAGTGCTCAGAGCCATTTAAACCATTTTGTTAGAGAGTGGAGCGATAGAGAAATAGCCAGAAGTTGGTTCGAACCACTTAACTTTGTGCTGCAATGTAGTCATGCAAATATAGGTGAAGAAAGAAGGAAATAAATGCTTGTAAACATGCCGATTCGTTTACTGTTGCTAATGTTTCTACGTATTAAATGAATTGAGCTGATTCGGATTATAAAAGAGATCTGAAAACTAACTGCAGAACCTTCCTTCAACAGACTAGTTGAAACCTGGTGCTGTTCCACTTCTATATCGCACATACTCCAGAAACGATTTAGAGATAGTAATGATCCTCGCAATGAGAGAAAAATTAACCTAACGAAATGAAGTAACAGTGAAGAATTAGAAGATATTTTACATGTAAATGTAATACAAACTAACGAAGAAAATATTAGTAGAGAAAACATTCGTTATGAAAACAAACATTACTGTCAATGCTACAAAGTACTTTGGTGCAAACAGTTAGAAATTGTGGAAAAGAAGGAAAAGTACTTCGGAAAAAGAGTACAGACTTACAGGATTGTCTCTCTCAGTTAATCTCTGACGAAGACGGTGCACAAATTTTGTCATCTGAAGGTATCGCAAGAACTATGACATTATGCTGCATATCTTACAAAACTTTTATATATAAATATAAGCAAATTAATTCTTTATTTAGGTAATAAGTTAATAATAATAATAATAATAATAATAATAATACACTAAACTATGAAATATCCCGAAATACGACGTGGCATGGAATCGACTAACGTGTAAAGTAGCCCTGGAGAGAATTGACACCATGAATCCTGCAGGGTTGCCCACAAGTCAGTTATAGTACGAGAGGGTGGAGATCTCTTCTGAGCAGCACGTTGCGAGGCATCCCAGATATGCTCAATAATATTCATATCTGGCTAGTTTGGCGGACAGGAGAAGAGTTTAAACTCAGAACAGTGTTCCTTGAGCCACTCTGTAGCAATTCTAGACATCTTCGGTGTCACATTGTCCTGCTGGAATTGCCAAAGTCCGTCGGAATGCACAATGGTCACGAATGGATGCAGGTGATCAGACGCGATGCTTACGTACGTGTCACCTGTCAGAGTCGTATCTAGACGTATCAGGGGTCCCATATCACTCCAGCTGCACATGCCGCACACCATTACAGAGCCTCCATCAGTCTGAACAGTCCCCTGCTCACATGCAGGGTCAATGGAGTCATGAGGTTGTTTGTATGCCCGTAAACGTCCATCCACTCGATACAATTGGAAAGGAGACTCTTCAGATCAGGCAACATGTTTCCAGTCGTCAACAGTCCAGTGTCGAAGATGACTCGCTCTGGCGAGGCGTAAAGCTTTGTGTCGTGCAGTCATCAAGGGTACACGAGTTGGTCTTCGACTCCGAAAGCCCATATCGATGCTGTTTCGCTGAAATGTTCGCAAGCTGACACTAGTTAATGGCCGAGCACTAAAATCTGCAGCAATTTGCGGAAGGTTTGCACTTTTGTCAAGTTGAACTATTCTTTTCAGTTGTCATTTCTCATGTTCTTGCAGGATCTTTTTCCGGCCGCAGCGATGTCGGAGATTTGATGTTTTACCGGATTCCTGATATTCACGGTAGATTCGTAAAATGGTCGTACGGGAAAATCCCCACTTTATCGCTACCTTGGAGGTGGTGTGTTCCATCACTCCAGCACCGACTGTAACACCACTTTCAATCTCACTTAAATCTTGATAACTTGTCATTGTCGGAGCAGTAACCGATCTAACAATTGCGCCACACACTTGTGGTCTTATAAAGGCGTTGCCGACAACAACGCCGTATTCTGCCTGTTTACATATCTATGTATTTGATTACGTATACCGACACCAACTTCTTTGGTGATTCAGTGTAATTTGCCTCTTTTTCCTAAATGATGTTTACCTTCCTACTGCTCGCAAGCATTCTTTGCTGTCATATCCGCGCCCACTGATCGGTTTTCTGTATATTCACTGCTACTTCTACCATGCTAGTTTATCCTGAGTAAGATCATTGAAGGTAGAATGCTGCCAGCCAATGTGGAGTTGAGGGCTGTTACAGCACGCATTGCTTAATACTTCAAAGTTCAACAGAAAGCTTTTTCTTCTTCGTTCTATTCATTCGAGTCTGTTCTGAAGTAAAGGCGTCCTTTCGCTCGTGTGTCATATGGTGTGTTCATGAGAACGGCTCTATTAAATTATAACGAGAAAAGGCGAGAGCAATGTATGAAAGCAGTCTAGAGTTTGTATTCACGAAATTATACTGAAAATTGTACACAACATTTCTCCATACTTCTGCTCTGGCAGACAAGGTAATGTTCGTCTATAATTACGAACTTGGTGAGCCATATTGGAGCAGTAATATTCCTTGTTTGTGGAAGCAAAATGAATATAAAAATAGTGTTTGTGGTTATGGGGATCAGTTTCAGTTCTGTTTACATGTTCTGTTTGATTCTTAGTCGAGTTTAGCAAGCCGACCTTTCATTTATCAAATATTTTTTTCACTTTATATATTTCGCGACTAACCTGAAGAACAGGTCTTCCTATAGTAGCGTCGTGTTTCTCTACGTTAAACAACTGTGATCTTTGGGATTTAATGAGCTCAGTCCAAAAGAGAATCTCACATCCATCATTAGTTCAATGAAAAACAGTTCTCATGTCGTACGAACTGTATGGACAGGAAAGATTTCTTTTACTTTAATAATTTTTTTCAGATTACAGGAGGTAAGTTTACCTCGATAATTCCAGACCTGTATTTTTTTTCGCCGCATTGGTACAACGTTTTATGGGAACCTTGAACTACCAGATCCTTAATGGCAAGTGCTATAGATTATAACCAAATCCACAATTATGGTACATGTCTACTAGATGTAATGTAGATTATGCTCTTGAGATTCAAGGTTAGACTGAGCGATGAGTAAATCACTCACTTAATTACAGTAAATAATGACAGACGCCTGAGAATGTCCGCTGTGCAAAGTATGTGTCTGCATCAACTCATACCTGAGCGGCAGTCAGATCGCGCAGTAATGTTATCTCTCGGTGCTTTACTCATTTTGTAAAGAGTGCAGCTTCAATCACAGCAATTTCATGCAGAACTTTATGACCACCACTACACCATACAATATGAAATAGAAATAAGTGCAATCTCTCGTTCTGCTAGACTTTTCCTCAGCGCTATAGTCCAACAAGGGAAGATTAGCGAAACCTGAAGACAAAACTAACTATGACCGCTTAAGAGCTTTACGTCAGCACATCTGCCTCTTTGCTTATGTCAGAGCATCGCATACCAAGTTGAGATAGTTGCAGAGAGAGCTCCATATGTTATAGCTTGTACATCGGCTCCTCAGTGCACAGGGTACACGAGCTGCGTAAGCCCTACTTCACATCTTTCCAGTAGGTGTCTCTCTCAGATAAGGCATTAGCTAGGACGCGAAGTAGGTCAACTGTTCCAATAACGTACCCCAGATGTAGAAAATACCGCTAGAATAACAGAATTTGGATCACTCCCTTATAGGATGAGATTTACCTGAGAGACATTCATGCTTGCGGTGGCACTTTATGTGTGTCACGCAAACAAAACCTTCCACGTGTAAAACTTTAATGTCCAATTAATATTTTTGACATTCGTTTCGAAAGTGACCATTTCATTGTGTAACGGTGCATCATAACCTATTCCGTCATTGATCCATCGGTATTTGAGATTTTGGCGCTCACTGGCGAAGTACAGGTTTCCGTGGATGTTTTCCATCAGCGGGTGATATTTACAAGAGAAAAATGTGTTGGATGTGTTTCAACGCAGCACAGCGCTCCAATGTATATCTGATTCAACATCTCCCTATCATATTTGGTGGTCAACTTTCAACCGGTTGTTTCCTGGTCCTCGCGATAATCCGACCCTATTTATCGTTAAAAGATCATCTAAAATATGACTTTTATGAGGAAATTGTAAGCACAAAAGTCATCGAGAAGCGAATCATATCAATAGGAGAATATGAAGTACCCGTGAAGAAGCACCAAGTAACCCTGTAGCTTGCTATCTTACCCTTCCAAACTGACCTGCGCACTTTAGATTAATATGGGTAACATTTGAACAACGATACCTAGTCTGAAGGATACTGTGTCTATAAGATGTATGACAGTTGGCCAACAAATATAGTAAATTACGAAATTTTACTTAATTTACGAGTACAGTATAGCAGGTAAAATACATTATTAAATTTCTAGATGATTTGAGGGTACAAGTGTTACAGAATTGTCCACCTGCGTACCTGAGTCAGCCAGGCTGACTGACATATCTAGGACTCGGATTCGATTACCGGAACTGTCATGGATTTCCTTGGTGGGAGCTCTGGTATGGGGTTGAATCAGCCTCATGAGGCAAACGGAGAAGCTACTCGACCGATTAATAGCCGCTCCAAGGTCAAGAAACACGACAACAGTGAGGAAAGCGGTTTTTTGACCACATGCGCATCGAACCGCATCTGATAAAACCATTGGCAGAGGATGACACGACAGTCGGTCAGGCGCAATAGGTCCATTTGGACCAGAAAGTGGAATTGTCCACTACTGGCCATTAAAATTGCTGCACCAAGAAGAAATGCATGTGATAAACGGGTATTCATTGGACAAATATGTTACACTAGAACTGAAATGTGATTAATTTTCACGCAATTTGGGTGCATAGATCCTGAGAAATCAGTACCCAGAAACACCACCTGTGGCCGTAATAACGGCCTTGATACGCCTGGGCATTGAGTCAAACAGTGCTTGGATGGCGTGTACAGGTACAGCTGCCCATGCAGCTTCAACACGATACCACAATTCATGAAGAGTAGTCACTGACGTATTGTGACGAGCCAGTTGCTCGTCATCATTGACCAGACGCTTTCAATTGGTGAGGTATCTTGAGAATGTGCTGGCCAGGGCAGCAGTCGAACATTTTCTGTATCCAGTAAGGCCCATACAGGACCTGCAACATGCGGTCGTGCATTATATTACTGAAATGTAGAGTGTCGTAGGTATCGAATAAAGGGTAGAGCCTCGGGTCGTAATACATCTGAAATGTAACGTCCAATGTTCAAAGTGCCGTCAATGCGAACAAGAGGTGACCGAGACGTGTTAACAATGGCCGGGTGATACTCCAGTGTGGAGATGACGAATACACGCTTCCAATGTGCGTTCACCGCGATGTCGAAAACACAGATGCGACCATCTGATGCTGTAAACAGGAGCTGGATTCATCCGAAAAAACGACGTTTTGCCGTTCGTGCACCCACGTTAGTCGTTCAGTACACCATCGCAGGCGCTCCTGTCTCTGATGCAGCGTCAAGGGTAACCGCAGCCATGGTCTCCGAGCTGATAGTCCATGCTGCTGCAAACGTCGTCGAAATGTTCGTGGAGATGGTTGTTGTCTTGCAAACGTCCCCATGTGTTGACTCAGGGATCGAGACGTGGCTGCACGATCCGTTACAGCCATGCCGATAAGATGCCTTTCATCTCGACTACTAGTGATACGAGGCCGTTGAGATCCAGCACGGCGTTCAGTATTACCTTCATGAATCCACCGATTCCTTATTCTGCTAACAGTTATTGGATCTCGACCAACGCGAGCAGTAATGTCGCGATACGATAAACCTCAATCGCGATAGGCTACAATCCGACCTTTATTAAAGTCGGAAACGTGACGGTACGCATTTCTCCTCCTTACACGAGACATCGCAACAACGGTTCCGGGTTCCCGGGTTCGATTCCCGGCGGGGTCAGGGATTTTCTCAGCCTCGTGATGACTGGGTGTTGTGTGATGTCCTTAGGTTAGTTAGGTTTAAGTAGTTCTAAGTTCTAGGGAACTGATGACCATAGATGTTAAGTCCCATAGTGCTCAGAGCCATTTGAACCGTTTTTTGAACAACGGTTCAGCAGGCAACGCCGGGCAGCTGCTGTTTGTGTATGAGAAATCGGTTGGAAACTTTCCTCATGTCAGCACGTTGTAGGTGTCGCCACCGGCGCCAACCTTGTGTGAATGCTCTGAAAAGCTAATCATTTGCATGTCACAGCATCTTCTTTCTGGCGGTTAAATTTCGCGTCTGTAGCACGTCATCTTCGTGGTGTAGCAATTGTAATGGCCAGTAGTGTAGTTTAGTTACTACAGGGTCAAAATTAAACACAAAGTTCCACCACCTCGCAGCGCCAGTGGATGTAACCTAGCTGCGCTTCGAGTCGAACTGGCCTTGGACTACTGATACATGTACGACAGTCCGTGCTACTTCAGCTCACTGGCAGAGTTCGTCAGTTGTGGCAGCTGCAGATTGGTAATACGCCAATCTCTCGACAACCCACGACCAGATGTGTTCAGTGGGTGAGAGATTTCTAGAACAACATTGGAACACCCTCTATGTCGGGGTAGGTCCGAACAGCATGGCCAGAACGTGGTCTTGCATTATCTTGTTGAAATATAACCGTACGGGAGCCTAAAAAATGGGACACAGCCACCGACATGAACACGTCAAGAATATATCGCCCTCTGTCCCAATGTGATAGTGTGGTTTACCCAAAAGTACCCTATAAAATTTCGCCAGGCGTTGACCCGCCTGACGACGTCGAACGAAGTCTACAACGTTTGTTCTCCTTGGAACTCCCATAGAAGGATAAGTCCATTGTGACGGTGTAGGTCGAACCGCGACCTGTCTGAAGAGACGGCAACTGCTGTACCTAGTGTTGTCGGTGGGTCTCCACCACGTCGACGCGCCTCCCTCTGCTGCCACGTTAAGGGAATACGTAATAATGGTCGCAATTCTGACAGTGCGTGCTGCTTCTGACGACGTCGCAGTCTCTGCATGGATACTTGTGTTGGTGCAAATAAGCACTTTTTCTGACTCAGGGTATGTAAGACCTTGTATGGCCAAATGAACAGTATGCATCTCGTCTTGTGTACTAGTTTTGTGGAGTTGCATGGTGTAAAATAGACTGTCCAGTCACATTAATGTGACAACTGTCAAAAACCAGAATAATTATCTATTGCAGTACAGGACGCTGCGAGACGTACAGGAAGAGTGTCGTCGAGGTCCGACAGGGACGTGAAGCCGCGCCGACACCATTGACGTAGGCATGTGCTCTGGGTTTCTCGGTTGAATAACCATGTCGCGAACAGCCCGATAGAAGTGATTCCAGATATCCTCGATTGGGTTTAAAACTGGGAAGTTTGGTGGCCGCGGGAGAAAAGTAAACTCATCCTGGTGCTCTTCGAACCGCACATGCACACAGTGAGGTGTGTGATTCGTCGCATCGTACAGGTGGTAGCTGAGATCATGCCGAGAAAAAATAAAACGGATGCTGAGGGGACATGGTCCCTAAGGGTAGATGCAGACTCGTGTTGATCCATTCCGCCTTCCAGAGTGACGCTTTTATCCAGGGATTGCCAGGAAAATATTCCCCAAACGCTCTCTCCTCTGGCTTGGACCCCTCTAACTACTACTCCAGGGTGTCGCCCACATGCCTGATGCAACATAAAACTTGATTCATCTGAAACGGCCATCTGTTGCCAATAAGTCGGCGCCCAGTTGCGGTATTCGCGTGTAAATACTAGCCTTCGTCGCGGCTAAACAGCAGTTAGAATGAGTGCAACAACCACAAGGCTGCTTCCGAGGCCAATAACAGCAGTTTTCGCTGAACGGTCGTTGAAGAGTCATTGCTGGTAGCTCTCTGGTTCATCTTGGCTGTCAGTCGCACTCTATGACGTGGTTCGTACGAATCATTGTGCCCACAAAGAAGCAAGGAGAGACGTCTGGTCACACCGGGTCTTACAAGTCAACTGCTGTGATCTGATTATGGAGCAAGCTATGGGGTGTTGTCAAAATACGTTGGTAATAGGGCTAAAACAACTATTTACTACCAAAAACTGAAGGGGTAGCACGCGATAATCGTAAGATTTTACCAACTGAGGGCACGTTCAACAAGTACTGTTATTTCACGACGTTCTTCTTAGACAGCAGCATATGGCAGTGAGCTAATCCGTGTACTAATACATGGCGTTTTAAAATAACTAATACCTTTATTAGAGGTACTTAAGGTTTGTTTCACTCTCGTTAGCCGTACGTTTGGTTGAGCAATGGGCCCACACGGAATATCGTTATGCTTCCCTCAAAGAACGCCACTTAGTCCAATATCACATAATTTATGTACTTTTCTATGCCCGATTATTACAACACAGAAATCATCTATGCCCACCGTTAATGGTATTATCTCTGCAGAGTACCTGTCATAGGGTTCATCGCGTTGACATTTACGTGTCGGTTGGTAGATAATAAACAGGAGTATCGTCTTGTAAATTTCAAATACTGACTTACGTGATGTTCTCACATCACGCATCACCTTTTGGAGATTATAGCAAGCAATAAACGTTGAATGGCCTATGGTCTAAATTTGAAGGTGTGCACACCTCGCCACTACGCCCATTCTTACTAGTCACTTTCCATCGGAGCAGATTCTGCCTGCTTTCGGGCGGCTAGCGGAAATGGTAAAGACTCCCAGTCTTGCTTTCGAGATTAAGGCGGAGCTCACCACCTGCAGCATCTTCGATAGAACCGACTGTGGTCCTTTGGTGCAGAGCCGAGTGGAGGGTCTGAATCAGAGGCTCGGGCGATTCCGTGACCGTGTGGGCTGCAGATCCCTTGACTTGCGCCAATGGGTGGTGGGTTTCCGGGTTCCGCTTAATAGGTCAGGAGTCCACTACCCACAGGAGGCGGCTACACGGGTAGCGGCGGCTGTGTGGAAGGGACTCGGCAGTCTTTTTAGGTTAGAGGGTCTCCGAGAACCACAGAAGGGGCGTCCGTCTAAAAGTGGGCAGGTAAAACACAATAAGGTAGTTGTAGAAACGATTGGTATTGTAGTTGTAAATTGTAGCTGTGTTGGGAAAGAACCAGAGCTCCCAGCCCTAATAGCTTAATAGAAAGCACTGAAGCACGATCTAACAGTGTTCAGAAAGGATAGATGAAATACAGTTGGTGGTGGAGTATTTATTGCTGTCAGAAGTTGTTTGCCTTGTAGCGAAATTGAAGTAGATAATTCGTGTGAAATAGCATGGGTAGAGGTTATACCTGACAATCGAACTAAACTATTAATTGGATCGTTTTACCGACCCCCCGACTCAGAAGATATAGTTGCTGAACAGTTCAAAGAAAGCTTGAGTCTCATTTCAAGTAAGTGCCCCGCTCATACGATTATAGTCTATGGTGACTTTAATCTGCTCTTGATGTGCTGGAAAAGTTATACGTTTGAAGCCGGCGGCAGGCACAAAACGTCAACAGAGATTGCACTGAATCCTTTTTCAGAAAATTATGTTGAACAATTAGTTCATGAGCCCACTCGAAGCGTAAATGGTATCGAAAGCATATTTGACCTTTTAGCAACAAATAATCCTGGACAAATAATAAGTATTGTGACGAATACAGGGATTAGCGACCACAAGGCAGTTGCTGCTAGGTTGAATACCGTAACACCTACAACAATCAAAAAGAAACGCAAAGTGTATCTATGTAAAAAAGCTAATAAAAATGCTCTTAACGCCTTTTTAAGAGAAAGTCTTCCGATCTGGTCATGTAAGTGTAAAAAAGTTGTGGAATGTTTTCCAAGAAATAGTATCAACAGCAATTGAGAGATATATACCACATAAATTAATAAGTGAGGGTACTGACCCCCAATGGTACGCAAAACGGGTCAGATCGCTGTCGCAGAAGCAGCGAAAAAACATGCCAAATTTAAAAGAACACAAAATTCCCAAGATTGGCAAAGTCTTACGGAAGCTCGAAATATGGCGCGTACTTCAATGCGAGATGCTTCTAATAATTTCCGCAACGAAATCTGGCAGAAAACCCAAAGAGATACTGGTCATACATCAAGCACACCAGTGGCAGGACCTTCACTGCGCGATAACAACGGTGAAGTCATTGATGACAGTACCGCTAAAGCAGAGCTATTAAACACAGTTTACCGAAACTCCAACACCAAAAAGACGAAGTAAATATTCCTGAATTCCAATGAAGAACAACTGTCAAGATGAGAAACATAGAAGTAGATATATTCGGAGTAACGAAGCAGCTTAAATCACTTAATTAAGACAAGGCCCCTGGTCCAGACTGTATACCAGTCAGGTTCCTTTCAGAGTATGCTGATACAATAGCTCCATATCTAGCAATTATATACAATCACTCGTTCACAGAAATATCCGTACCTAAAGACTGGAAAATTGCTCAAGTCACACCAATACCCAGAAAGAGAAGTAGGAATAATCCGCTGAATTACAGGCCTATATCAATAACGTCGATTTGCAGTAGGGTTTTGGAACATATACTGTTTTCGGACATTATGAAGTACCTCGAAGAAAACGATTTATTGACACACAGTCAGCACGTATTAAAAAAAATCGTTCTTGTGGCACACAAATAGCGCTTTATATTCATGAAGTAACAAGTGCTATCGACAGGGAATGTCATATTGATTCCATATTTTTAGATTTCCAGTAGGCTTTCGACACCGTTCCTCACAAGCGTCTTCTAACCAAACTGCGTTCCTATGGAATATCACCTCAGTTGTGCGACTGGATTCGTGATTTCCTGTCAAAAAGGTCACAGTTCGTAGTAACAGACGGAAAGGCATCGAGTAAAATAAAAGTTCCGCAAGGAAGTACTATAGGCCCTCTATTATCCCTGATCTATATTAACGATATAGGAGATTTTTTGTAGATTATGCTATCATTTATCGTCTTGTAAAGTCATCAGATGACCAAAACGACTTGGAAAATGATTTAGATATCTGTATGGTACGAAAAGTGGCAATTGACTATGAATAAAGAAAATGTGAAGTTATTCACATGAGTACTAAAAGAAATCAGCTAAATTTCGATTACGTGATAAGTCACACAAATCTGAAGGCTCTAAATTCAACTACATACTTAGGGATTACAATTACAAATAACCTAAATTGGAACAATCACATAGATAATATTGTAGGTAGAGCAAACCAAAGACTGCGATTCGTTGGCAGAACTCTTAGAAGGTGCAACAAGTCTACGAAAGAGACTGCTTACGCCACGCTTGTCCGCACAGTTTTGAAGTATTGCTGTGCGGTGTGGGATCCGCATCAGGTGGGACTGACGTATGACATCAAAAAAGTACAAAGAAGGGCAGCTCGTTTTGTATTATCGCGAAATAGGGGAGATAGTTCACAGACATGATACGTGAACTGGAGTGGCAATCATTAAAACAAAGGCGTTTTTCGTTGCGACGGTATCTTCTCATGAAATTTCAATCACTAGTTTTCTCCTCCGATTGCGAAAGCAATCTGTTGGTTCCCACTTGCATAGGGAGAAATGATCATCACGATAAAATAAGAGAAATCAGGGCTCGCACAGAAAAATTTAAGTGCTCGTTTTTTCCTCGCGCCTTTCGAGAGTGGAGCGGTAGAGAGACAGCGTGAACCCTCTGCAAGGCACTTTATTGTGAATAGCAGAGTAATCACGTAGATGTAGATGCAGATGCTATCTTAACTGAATTACAATGCGACCTTTTACCACAGTGGTGTCAATTTATCTCTCGTCAACTCCGACAAATTATTTTGTCGTGGAATCACCGAGACGCCTGTACTTATTCAGAGCCAGTTCCTAGCGTATTTATTTATGATGCAGGGACTCACTCTAGAGCGCCTCCTACCCCGGGCCCTTGCCTAGCAGTTAACTTATATACAGGAGTTTCCTTGCACGATTTGTCGCTTCTCTCTCGAAACAAAAAGCGCGCTGCTGAATAAGAGCCGATACTTAACAGGAACGCTTCCTTGGTACCCTGTCCTCAAGACTAACTAGCACTCCGAAATCGCGAAACTTCAAACATTACCATCATATTTTAGATCACCCCTATGTAAGTAACGCAGGCTTTTGTCCTAATTCCATGCAGAACTCTCATTTTCGCTCCATTCGTCTTATGAATATAACACAGAAGATGGCAGAACTGAAACAGTGTTAGAACATCGACGAACCAGGTTCCATTATACCAACACCAGGAACAAAGCGACTGCATGGACCTCCCCGCAAAGAAAGCAACGCACAATGGGCAAGCGACTCATCCCCTATTTCAATGCATCCAACCACATGCCAGAACATACAGCGAGGAAATAATAGTAGAGGAAACACGATACCAGAGAGCTCTCCAGTGCTGTATTGTACAACGTGCTACCCCCAGAAGACGGCAATTTTTGTATACTGGAGGTGCGGTAGACGATACGCAGTATACGTGGTAATGATACATATCCATCACGAAATCTGTCTCAGTCACATGTACAGGATACGTGCTAGAACACTGATATTGTACTGGGGCAACTCATCAGAAGATGATACTTTCATTTTCCTATGTGAGGTAAGACGATCAAAGACAAACTTCACGCTAGAGACTAAGGAAATTGAAACACGAATTCCCTGCTAATATAACTACACTGGTATTATAAAATGTGAAACTTCCAAGATAATTATTGACTCATATAATTGTCAGATAATGTGTACTGTGTACGTACTGGCATAAATTTATTGTAACCAATGTAGAACACTCGGGACCGCATTAAGGCCCCAGCGGAACAAGCGACCGCTTGGGGAACCAAACTGTGAGGGGCGTCGGAGGAGCCACAGAGGGACAGGATATATCGTAATTGGTAGTGACAACTGACAAAGTGAAAGTGTACGGTAATACAAGCAAAAACGTTCAACTGAACATGGATCCGCAAACGACTCATTTACGAGATAACTGCAAATGTGTGGTTACGTGTCGCCATTGACATTAAAATGAAATATTGGCCTAATTGTCAGCAACTCGTGGTGTTGTGGTTAGCCTTGTGACTCTCGAGCGGCAGACCTCAGACTGGATAACCGTTCGGCTCGGAGATATTCTCTTGTCGGGACTAGGTGTGCCTGTTGTCCTCATCATTTCATCATCATCCTTGTGCAAGGCATCGACAACAAAGTGGCCCACAGTTGGCCATGGAATCCTGAAAACCTGGCCAAATCTGCAGTCTCTTGTCCAATATTGCCAAAAATGGCTGTAATGGGCATTCTGATCCTTCTCATAACGATTTCTACATCAACACTGAAAAATTCAAAATGGTGGGAACATATGGCGAAAAGGAACTGGGAAAAGTTAATGAAGTGGACTAAAAATTGTTTCGGCGAACATTTATAATTCTAATGGTAAAGTTTATTACAAAACAGCCTCTATTAATATCTTTGTTATAGAAGATATAAATTAGTAACAAAAATTGAAAGTTTAATAAGTCTCACGTTTCTTGTTTATGTCCTTTTCCTTACCGACATTTGTATCCTCTCCATCATCTTCAGCATCTGGTTGCGCGTAATCCCATGCAGCAGGTACCAAGAGCGCAACGGCTTCCGACGAAAACGTTTTTACTTTTCGTTGGAGATGAGGTCCGCAAAGAGGAAAGATTAATTTTTCAATATATTTAAAATATATTTTTCTATTTGGTATTTGTATTTTTATTTTGTGATGGTTTATTATTAATGTTGTAGAAATAGCAGTTATACGATTAAATGTGCATACGTGTTTTATTCGTTTTTCAGTAAAATTTTCAATTGTATTACATAAAACAAAATAAAGGCTTTTGCAACTGTCTCTTGAAACTGGCTCAAGGCCGGAACTAGTAGCTCGATTTTAAGGCTGATTCGCGGAGATGGTGAGAAATATTGAAGGATTGAATGAATAAGAAGGTGGAATGTCTTGTAATGTAAGACTTGCCTCTTTCACTTCACTCACGTTTCACAATTTTCTTCTTGTGTTCCGGTAAGAAATTAACTAATAAAAATCAATTGTTAATTACTTATTAAATAATAAAATAAGTATTCGTAATTAAATACATACCTTCTGGAGACTGATCCATTTCAAAAACATTCGGTCTGATTTCGATGAATCCAAGTTCAGTTTTACAAAGAGCACTCTATGCCATTGGTCCCTTACCTATCCTGCATTTGTTGTGAATCTCTCGCCCACCATAAAGTACCTCAGGTTACCCTTTTCCCAAGTGATATACTGCAAAATGTGGATGACGCCATTTTTCTAGATTTCCGGATGGCGTTTGACTCGATGCCCAATTGTAGGCTGTTAGTGAACGTACGAGCACATGAAAAAAGTTCATAGATGTATGAGTGACTCGAACACTTCTTAAGTTATAAAACCCAGTTGTTCATGAGAGACAAAGGTACGTCAGGAGGGCTCCAGTGAAGTGTGACAGAACCGCTGTTGTTCTCTATACACACAGATGATTTGGCGGATAGGGTGGCCAACAAACTTCGGTTGTTGGCTGACGATGCTGTGGTGTACGGCTATGTGTCGAACTTGAGTGACTGTGGGAAGATGCAAGACGACTTAGACAAAATTTCTAGTTGGCGTCATGTATGGTAGCTAGCTCTAAATGTCGAAAAACGTAAGTTAACAAGAATGACTAGAAAGAACAAACTGGTATTTTCGATTACAGTATTAGTAGTGTTCTGCTCGACTTTGGCGCGTTTTCCGTGTACTGATAAAGATTTTGACAACTTTTACCAATTTTCGACAACGTTCATGGAAAATATCCTAAAACTTATGACTTAATGGCTTTTTTGTATAACATACAAGTAACTCAGTTACATAGTGTCTTATGTGTGACACAATACAATATTAGATGACATTTTTTTGTATTTCTGCCCCAATAATTCGAAAATTATAAAATGAGAAAGGTCCTTTCGTCAAACTAGGAAACTAACAGGATTCTTTTACACTTACGTTTAACAATGTCTGAAGAGACAGAGATTGGTGACGATGTTGCAGCTGTACTAATTTTATGCAATTTATTCGTAATTCTGGAATCTTTCTAATATTAGTTGCGTTAGGTATGAAGCTATTACCCATTGGTACACCCAAAAATTTGTGCTGGACTAGGTCACAAATTTTCGTCTGTCACCAAGAGGTAATATATTCATACCTAATGCAGCTAATCTCAGAAAGATTCTGCAACTGCGAATAAATTTCATAGAACTCTTATTATGTTCATTTCTTCCACCCAGTTTATCTGAGAGCACATTTTTATCGATGCTAGTACAATACAATGAATCGCAGGTATTAACTTAAATGGAAGTGTACTATTTCTTCTTTTTTAATACTCAGCAGTGGAAAAAGATCGAAAAATTTATTATTATTACAGATGAATGCCTTCCTACAACTTATTTCAAAGTTAAAAACTATTTCCATTACCTCCAGATTTTTTAAAGGTCTTATGAACCCAAGACGTGGAGACTAATGTCTGACAAAGCGGAGGGTTGGAGAAAAGGCAGGGTGGCAAGTTGCATGTTGCTTGTTTCGAAAAATGTCTTTAACCGGCTCTGAATACGGCGCTGAGACAGTTCATGAAATTGAAATACTTATAAAATCAGTCTTTGAAAATCCTTCATTCACTGACACCACAGATATTTGAAAATGAACAAGACGGAATTAAGTCTTAGAGCTATCTTTGCTGTCGGCAGTACCTTCCCGTAGGCAAAGAATTAACATGTAAATTGTTTCAGGTGGAATCTGCGCGTACAGATGTCACACAGTTCATGACCAGGATACTAAATACCACATTACAGCAAAATAAAGCAAGCTCACATACGTTTCCGGACATGAATTCCAATTCAAAATATTGTCTACTCAGTCCCCTCTACAAATCCTAGAAATTTGTAAGGGGAATTTTACAGCAATCTGTATAAATGTGTTCTAATATGACAGATGTTTCTTTTAAATTTGCTGTCTGTTGATGACACTAGCTTGGTAGTGAAGGATGTTGCATGGAACATACACAATGTGTCAAACGGTGCAGTTAAAGACATAAGTTCACGGTTTGCAGAATATAAATTGGTCGTGAATTACAATAACACTCAGTTTTTACAGCTTCTAACACACAAATCAGCTAAAACTAACAATTTGATTACAAAGAATGGACACCAGACTAGTGTATCTGAACAATTCGGATTACTAGGTGTTCAGACAGATGATAAGCAGTCATGGAAAACTCATTTCAGGATCTTGTTCAATAAATGAATGGTGCCACTAGAGCTGTATCTGCAATTAGTCTCTCACGAAAGGTAATCTACCTCGTTTATTTTCATTCTCTTTGGCATACGACATTATATGACGCCGTAACTCTTCCCATTAGCAACGGGTGTTTTTGGCGCAGAAACGAGCAGTTCTAACAGGAAGTGGTGTATTTTCACAAACCCCTTCTCGAACCGCGTTCTGGGAATTCTGACATTGGCCTCTCAATATGTATCCACTTAATGTCGTCTGTTAACAATACGAAGTTATTCCCAAGAATTAGCAGATTTCGCTCAGTTAATACTAGGCAGAAATGCTGTCTGCATTTGGATCACACCTCCTTTACTCTTGTGCAGAAAGGCTTGCATTATTCTGCTGTAATTATTTTCAATAAGCCGCCACAAGAATGAAAACATCTTAGCTTCAATCCTCGTACTTTCACGTCAAAACTGAAGAAATTCCTCATGAACCGCTCCTCCTGTTCTCTCTGGGAGTTACTGGGTGAAATTTAAGAATTCGTGGTTATACTAACACGCAAGGTGAGGCTCTGAAGTCAGGCCGTCTGAATATATGAGCCACTTTTAGTGACGGAAGAAAGTACTTCCAAACAAAACCCGTTTAAACTGGAGGGGAACATAGCTTGGTGTTCATCATTGTTTCATAAGTGGAAGAATGGAGGAGATGTGATAGGAAACTTAAATGGATTGGCATTCTACACTCCTGGAAATGGAAAAAAGAACACATTGACACCTGTGTGTCAGACCCACCATGCTTGCTCCGGACACTGCGAGAGGGCTGTACAAGCAATGATCACACGCACGGCACAGCGGACACACCAGGAACCGCGGTGTTGGCCGTCGAATGGCGCTAGCTGCGCAGCATTTGTGCACCGCCGCCGTCAGTGTCAGCCAGTTTGCCGTGGCATACGGAGCTCCATCGCAGTCTTTAACACTGGTAGCATGCCGCGACAGCGTGGACGTGAACCGTATGTGCAGTTGACGGACTTTGAGCGAGGGCGTATAGTGGGCATGTGGGAGGCCGGGTGGACGTACCGCCGAATTGCGCAACACGTGGGGCGTGAGGTCTCCACAGTACATCGATGTTGTCGCCAGTGGTCGGCGGAAGGTGCACGTGCCCGTCGACCTGGGACCGGACCGCAGCGATGCACGGATGCACGCCAAGACCTTAGGATCCTATGCAGTGCCGTAGGGGACCGCACCGCCACTTCCCAGCAAATTAGGGACACTGTTGCTCCTGGGGTATCGGCGAGGACCATTCGCAACCGTCTCCATGAAGCTGGACTACGGTCCCGCACACCGTTAGGCCGTCTTCCGCTCACGCCCCAACATCGTGCAGCCCGCCTCCAGTGGTGTCGCGACAGGCGTGAATGGAGGGACGAACGCAGACGTGTCGTCTTCAGCGATGAGAGTCGCTTCTGCCTTGGTGCCAATGATGGTCGTATGCGTGTTTGGCGCCGTGCAGGTGAGCGCCACAATCAGGACTGCATACGACTGAGGCATACAGGGCCAACACCCGGCATCATGGTGTGGGGAGCGATCTCCTACACTGGCCGTACACCTCTGGTGATGGTCGAGGGGACACTGAATAGTGCACGGTACATCCAAACCGTCATTGAACCCATCGTTCTACCATTCCTAGACCAGCAAGGGAACTTGCTGTTCCAACAGGACAATGCACGTCCGCATGTATCCCGTGCCACCCAACATGCTCTAGAAGGTGTAAGTCAACTACCCTGGCCAGTAAGATCTCCGGATCTGTCCCCCATTGAGCATGTTTGGGACTGGATGAAGCGTCGTCTCACGCGGTCTGCACGTCCAGCACGAACACTGGTCCAACTGAGGCGCCAGGTGGAAATGGCATGGCAAGCCGTTCCACAGGACTACATCCAGCATCTCTACGATCGTCTCCATGGGAGAATAGCAGCCTGCATTGGTGCGAAAGGTGGATATACACTGTACTAGTGCCGACATTGTGTATGCTCTGTTGCCTGTGTCTATGTGCCTGTGGTTCTATCAGAGTGATCATGTGATGTATCTGACCCCAGGAATATGTCAATAAAGTTTCCCCTTCCTGGGACAATGAATTCACTGTGTTCTTATTTCAATTTCCAGGAGTGTATATTATCTACCTTTTATAATGCGTTTGAGGACGCGTACAATGTGTTAGGTCCTACTGGGCTCGGTTACGTATGGTGATCCATTAAACATGACGCATCAGTGAGAAAGAACAAGCACTCTACGTGCTTACTGTAATGTACAGTTTACATTGAATTTAAACAACATTCCAGTAACTTTTGAAAAAACGACATTTTGTTAATGGAGTGCATGATTGAGTCTCTTGTAAATTTTTTTTTTGTTTCTTTACTGACATAATCACATGTTTATGACACAGTCGAAACCGGTTACGGCCATACGATGACCATCTTCAGATGCTAAAGGCGGCATACACTGAACACAGGTTCATGCGTTGTCAAACTGTAACTGCAGGTTCGTGTGTTTATCTGTTGCATGAAGTCTGTTAATCAGTGGTTGACGTCGTATCGAGTAAACGATGCCTTCATAAAGTTATCAGATATTGATAGTGTTAGATGCAAAGCTGATATGTTGTTTATTAGTAGCGAATGTCACCAGAGCAGCAGTGTGGTTGTCACCGAGAGTCAACTTGATCACACAACACCCTCTCTCCTTTGCCGACATACTACTAACAGAAACGGGTAACGTCGAAAACAGAATTAAACGGCTGAAATCATCAACTGACAACCGACAAGCTGTTGACATCTTAGCAGTTGAAGCACACAGTCCACATATTAGTACAAAATGGTTCAGATGGTTCTGAGGACTATGGGACTTAACTTCTGAGGTCATAAGTCCCCTAGATCTTAGAACTGCTTAAACCTAAGCACACCACACACATCCATGCCCGAGGCGGGATTCGAACCTGCGACCGTAGCGGTCGCGCAATTCCAGACTGTAGCGCCTAGAACCACTCTGCCACTCCGGCCGGCCATATTAGTACAAGACAGCTCGAAGGTGAAGGTGTTCAGAGAATATTACATTCCAAAAATTTTTACCCATACCCCATATAAGGGATATAACTCTCTTAATATGGGCTATAGAAACTGCAAATAGATGATATTTTCTTCACCAAGATGTTATTTACAGACGAAGTATCATTTACAGACCATTTTATTGATGGGAACTTAAATAGTGTAAGGTATTTTGATATCTTAACAGAGGTACTGCCATTATTATTAGACGGTATCCTACTGGACATTCGACAAGTCATGTGATACCAATACAGTGGATGTCCTGCACAGTCTGTATGGAATATTGCAGAAGTTCTGAACGACAGATTTGAAGATAGTTGGGTTCGGGCAACACAAAATGATCTGCTTGTTCGTCAGACCTAACGCCTAAGGATTTTTACTTGGGGGGTAAACTGAAACAAGTTTGCCGTGAAATTCCAACCACTTCCAAAGACATGAAAGATTATATTACACAAGCCTGTTGTGCTATCAGCTTGCATGAACTTAAACATGAGGTACTGTCCACATTAATCGCTCTACACCATGTATGACAGCTAATGTTCACAATTTTGAACACGCATTGAAACAACCTAATGGCATTAAATTACTTACTGTACGCTTCATCCTAGTCTGTTTGGGTACGTTTCGAAATGCGCTTGTGAAAGGTCAACAACATTATCTGATGTAAGATTATTACTATACAACCTAATGCATTATAAAACAATAAAAACACTAACACTTAATAATCTTTAAAATTATCATAAAAATTACAGCAGTTAAAAAGTCGGGATGATGAGGTGTTTCCAAAAGCTGCATACTTGTAAGGGGCCACTTTATTCGGAATTACCGGCTTCATGTCAGTATAGACGCATCTTGAGGTTTTATCTGCCAAAAACACAAATGATTGTGTGAAATTTAATAACATGGTATAAGTACAGATCCATACATAGTGTTGGCATTCGACAAAGAACAATGACAAGTACTCACGGTCGTTATATTTCCGTAATACAAATGAACAGTTATCGGAGTCCCAGCATTCGGGAAGTTATTCATCTTAAGAGTCAAATCACATTGATGTGTTGTAATAAAAATAAGTAATCCAAAAGATGTTTCTCCGAATTGTACTAATCATACTGTTGAATGAGCCAGGCCTATAAAAATGCAGGTAAAAAACAAATGATGAATTGGACACTAATGTGAACTGGGATAAAATGCCTAAAAATTATGTAACATCACACAGTATTTTAAATCATATTTACATCGGTTTTATTCAGCTGGTGGCTACCAAATCCTGTAATATATCCTAAGTGGTGTTATCAGCTAAGCTATTGTTCATATTTCCGTCCCCGCCCCACTAAAATAGTGACCCATTCATTATTTGCTTTTACCCACTTTTTTAGATGGTTGTCTCAATCAGCAGTCATGCTTTGTCCAATTTTGACGAACACTTTTTTGGATGTACTCAATTTTATTATGACAACCCACCAATGTGGTTTAACTTTTAATGTGGATAACTTCCTGAATGCTGTCATTCCGTAAATGTCCATCTACTTTGTGAAAATGTAACTGTTGTTAGTATTTGCCTCTTTTTTGTTGGGTGTCAACACTGTCTACGGTTCTTCACTTCTACCATTTCATTAAGTGTCACACAGTCATTTGTATTCTTGGCAGATAAAACCTGAAGATACGTCTATAGCGACGTGAAGCTGGAAGTAGCGAGTAAAACAATTTCACATACTATGCATCTTATGGTAACATCTCATTATTCCTGACTTTTTTAATTCTTATAAATTTTTGATAATTTAAATCATTATTGAACGCTCAGTGCTTCTTATTGTTATTCACAAAGTGTCTGAGCTGTGGTTTCCCTCCCTAGATAGTTGTTTATAATCCACAGTACACGTCTTCAAACGTATTGTTAACAGGTAAGTAATATACACTCCTGGAAATTGAAATAAGAACACCGTGAATTCATTGTCCCAGGAAGGGGAAACTTTATTGACACATTCCTGGGGTCAGATACATCACATGATCACACTGACAGAACCACAGGCACATAGACACAGGCAACAGAGCATGCACAATGTCGGCACTAGTACAGTGTATATCCACCTTTCGCACCAATGCAGGCTGCTATTCTCCCATGGAGACGATCGTAGAGATGATGGATGTAGTCCTGTGGAACGGCTAGCCATGCCATTTCCACCTGGCGCCTCAGTTGGACCAGCGTTCGTGCTGGACGTGCAGATCGCGTGAGACGACGCTTCATCCACTCCCAAACATGCTCAATGGGGGACAGATCCGGAGATCTTACTGGCCAGGGTAGTTGACTTACACCTTCTAGAGCATGTTGGGTGGCACGGGATACATGCGGACGTGCATTGTCCTGTTGGAACAGCAAGTTCCCTTGCCGGTCTAGGAATGGTAGAACGATGGGTTCGATGACGGTTTGGATGTACCGTGCACTATTCAGTGTCCCCTCGACCATCACCAGAGGTGTACGGCCAGTGTAGGAGATCGCTCCCCATACCATGATGCCGGGTGTTGGCCCTGTGTGCCTCGGTCGTACGCAGTCCTGATTGTGGCACTCACCTGCACGGCGCCAAACACGCATACGACCATCATTGGCACCAAGGCAGTAGCGACTCTCGTCGCTGAAGACGACACGGCTCCATTCGTCCCTCCATTCACGCCTGTCGCGACACCACTGGAGGCGGGCTGCACGATGTTGGGGCGTGAGCGGAAGACGGCCTAACGGTGTGCGGGACCGTAGCCCAGCTTCACGGAGACGGTTGCGAATGGACCTCGCCGATACCCCAGGAGCAACAGTGTCCCTAATTTGCTGGGAAGTGGCGGTGCGGTCCCCTACGGCACTGCGTAGGATCCTACGGTCTTGGCGTGCATCCGTGCGTCGCTGCGGTCCGGTCCCAGGTCGACGGGCACGTGCACCTTCCGCCGACCACTGGCGACAACATCGATGTACTGTGGAGACCTCACGCCCCACGTGTTGAGCAATTCGGCGGTACGTCCACCCGGCCTCCCGCATGCCCACTATATGCCCTCGCTCAAAGTCCGTCAACTGCACATACGGTTCACGTCCACGCTGTCGCGGCATGCTACCAGTGTTAAAGACTGAGATGGAGCTCCGTATGCCACGGCAAACTGGCTGACACTGACGGCGGCGGTGCACAAATGCTGCGCAGCTAGCGCCATTCGACGGCCAACACCGCGGTTCCTGGTGTGTCCGCTGTGCCGTGCGTGTGATCATTGCTTGTACAGCCCTCTCGCAGTGTCCGGAGCAAGTATGGTGGGTCTGACGCACCGGTGTCAATGTGTTCTTTTTTCCATTTCCAGGAGTTTAAATGACAGTCCGTTTAAAATAACAAAGTTGACTATCATATCTTGCCCCCCCCCCCCTTCCACCTACCGAAAAATGATAAACAGCACACTACGTTCCCTTTAATATAAGCAGCTTTTAATTCAAGGATATTTTATATCAGTAGCTGAGTTACTCAGGGTGCAAGTCTTAAGTGCCTCGTCTTGTATATTCAGCAGCTTGTCTTCTGCACAGAATTCGTGTAGATTTCGTTTTATGTATTATTAACTTTTCTGATATAATTTCATTTACTACCTCGTTCCATGATAATTGGTCCTACGGAACCAGATGTGTAAATTAACAAATTGAAAAACTGAAGTCCTATTCGTGCCCGAGAGGTCACACATACTGACTTCTGAAATGTCAACAATACCACAATTGACTGTAATTCTATATTTTTGGGTGCCAGATGGTGATGGCTGGACAGCTAGATGGCCTATGCTTAACCACGAAAGCGTCGAATAGTGAAAAATAAAGAACTACAATTGCTGGTGGGAATGATGTCATTTCAGAAATTATGTACGATGTGGTTCCTGCGTGATGAAGAGTAACATCATATTGATGTTGATAATGGATAAAAGATCAGAACGACATCAAAGTTTAATTATTTAGTACCCATTATGTGACGAACATCTCTGGAAGCTTGATAAGTATCTAAATGGTGCTTTACGGTGTAGTACTTCCCCTTTCCGTCAGTGTGGTTAATTTATTATATGAAAATTGCAGGTGGAGGGACAAGAAAAGAAAGAAAAGGGAAGGAACTATTGGTGCCAGCTGCATGTCCGAAAGAAAAGACACCACACATTCATTTAATTATTAATTACGGCAATTTTTTGTTGTATTGTGTAGTAATAGTTGTGTGATGGTAGTAAATTGATTTGGATCATGAAATTTTTCTTTCACAATACGTAGAATAGCGAGAAACACTGTTTTACGACATTCACAATGTTATTTAGTCTAATGTCAAATTATAGCCTTACGTTAGACTGCCTTCTGTACATCAAAATTCTTTATAGACATCGAATTTGTAAAAAGCTTTGAGAAATGTCGACTTTTTCTATATAAATGGTGACTGAGTTAAGCCGTTCACCTCAAATATTCCTTGTACCATTTAAGATATCGTAGTTCTGTTTTCACTCAGTTGTGTAAAGTATACACTAAATGACGTATTGTCTCTTTTCTTAAGTACTTTAATTGCAGAGATATCGGTATCAACTTTGCGTTTTCGTGTGCAATTATACTTATGTTTGCTGCTATTATAGAAATTCTATAACAGACAAATACAATGACTTTTAGGTATTCAAAATCAGATCAGTAGCTTCAGAGAAATTACAATATTTAGAACTTAAGATTTATCTGTTGTGAATTCCTACGGGACCAAACGGCTGAGGTCATCGGCCCATAGACTTACACACTACTTAGACTAACTTAAACTAACTTGTGCTAAGAACAATAAACACACCCATGCCCGAGGGAGGACTGGAGTCTCTGGCGGGAGGGGCCTCGCAAATCCCTGACATGCCTCAAAACGCGTGGCCAGAGAAAACAGGTTTGCAGTTCCGTAACTGCAGTATAAAACAGGCTCATTCTGTCAGTGTCCTTCACGTGTGTGGAGTGCTGTTTAGTCTTTCACAAACTACGAATCTGCCAAACTTTTTATTGGGCAGACACTGGATTACCATGAGAGGGTAAAGTCGTCGCCACATCGGATAAAGCAGCTAACATTGGCGTGCACACAGACGGAGTATCCCAAATCACAAGAATCAGAGCTGTCGGCACATGCCACAAGCCGGTTAACGTGATTTTGGGCTCTCAGCGCATTCCAGCGGCAGTTGTCGGCTTAATTTGGCTCAAAACGACACAGTTTGTTCAAGGAAATGGACGCACGTAGAATTGCTTCATCAGCTATTATTAAAACTCACATTTCTTTCTTGAACATATGCTAGTCGTGTTTATGTGACCGGTAGACATAAATAAAAATTTCAGTATCACTGAAGTGTAATAAGACAAAAACGAAATATACATGTCCACTCCGGAAGAACATCAGCATATAAAAGTTCATCAAATCGAAGAAACTCATTCCTGACAGAGAACGCACTTAGAAATTATTTCTATTTATTTTACGAGAAACTTCCACAAACTTTTAGAAAACGCCATGATGGAAAAAGCGGGATGCGAATCCTCAGGCGATTCGGTTGGTGGCGCCCAAACCAACTAAACTATGCTGAAACACCTGACAGCCACGTATTTTATGTTATAACTTTAGAAGGCTGTGACGACACGTTTTCACGAATCTTCAATGGCTGGTTGCCTCAAAACAGCTTTCTCTCATAACACTCGAATTATAACATGAAATAAGTAAGAGTGAATATTTCTTAACTACCAACATGGCGTTTTCCTTGATTTTTTAACTACAAATAGTACCAATATCGATTCGCTCTCCAGACATTCAATGTGCTGCTGTTTTGAAATAGCATATGTTCATATGTTGTAACGTATAACATTAAACAAATAACGTATAACATAAAACCAACCGAATATGGATTCTGCTGAACACTACAAATACAATATGGAGTCTTGCTTCCTGCTTGTGACGTAGGGAGCGTTCACATTGGTTCTACTTTAAGTGACACGTTGCCGAAATATGGCAGAATTTATTTTGTATTTCACTTGGCGGAATGGCTCCTGAAAGAGAAACAGCAGGAAGTGACGTAACAAAATTCGTAGAGCGCCACTTCGACGTTAGTTAACTCGTTCCGTGTGCCAACGCCTTAAGGAGCAAGACTGTAACGAGCGGTGCGAACGAGAAGATATTCTGCCAGCAGTGGCTCATGGCCCACGTCTTTGGTTCAGAGAAACAGTGAATGCAGATGGAATAAGTGAGCCCTGCACTCTTCGCATTTTACACACAAACAACTTCAGTCCGAGTCACGTATGACTTCAGCAGCACGTTAATCAGCAGAATTGCAGAATATGCATGGATGTTTGAGAGTGGAACGCCGTTACGTTTGTCCCTTGTAGAACAACGATAAAAACGGCAGAAATTATTATATTTCCAGACGAAAAAGCGGAATTGATACCGGTATCTCTGAAGTTAATATACTTATAGAAATAGATTATACGTCATTTAGTGGGGATTGATATGGACGAGCGCAGCTCAGGGAAGTAAGATTGTAAAGGAAGGTTGTTTGTTGTTGTTGTGGTCTTCAGTCCTGAGACTGGTTTGATGCAGCTATCCATGCTACTCTATCCTGTGCAAGCTTCTTCATCTCCCAGTACTTACTGCAATCTACATTCTTCTGAATCTGCTTCGTGTATTCATCTCTTGGTCTCCCTCTACGATTTTTACCCTCCACGCTGTCCTCCAATGCTAAATTTGGGATCCCTTGATGCCTCAGAACATGTCCTACCAACCGATCCTTTCTTCTTGTCAAGTTGTGCCACAAACTCCTCTTCTTTCTAATTCTATACAATACCTCCTCATCAGTTATGTGATCTACCAATCTAATCTTCATCATTCTTTTGTAGCACAACATTTCGAAAGCTTCTATTCTCTTCTTGTCCAAACTGTTTATCGTCCATGTTTCACTTCTACACATGGCTACACTCCATACAAATACTTTCAGAAACGACTTCCTGACACTTAAATCTATGCTCGATGTTAACAAATTTCTCTTCCTCAGAAAAGCTTTCCTTGCCATTGACAGTCTACATTTTATATCCTCTCTACTTCGGCCATCATCAATTATTTTGCTACACAAATAGCAAAACATCTTTACTACTTTAAGTGTCTCATTTTCTAATCTAATTTCGTCAGCATCACCCGACTTACTTCGACTACATTCCATTATCCTCGTTTTGCTTTTGTTGATGTTCAGCTTATATCCTCCTTTCAAGACACTGTCCATTCCGTTCAACTGCTCTTCCAAGTCCTTTGCTGTCTCTGACAGAATTACAATGTCATCGGCGAACCTCGAAGTTTCTATTTCTTCTCCATGGATTTTAATACCTACTCGGAATTTTTCTTTTGTGTCCTTTACTGTTTGCTCAATATACAGATTGAATAACATTTCACTCCCTTCCCAACCACTGATTCCCTTTCATGCCCCTCGATTCTTATAACTGCCATCTGGTTTCTGTACAAATTATAAATAGCCTTTTGCTCCTTGTATTTTACACCTGTCACCTTTCGAATTTGAAAGAGAGTACTCCAGTCAACATTTCAAAAGCTTCCTCTAAGTCTGCAAAAGCTAGAAACGTAGGTTTGCCTTTCCTTGATCTTTCTTCTAAGATTAGTCGTAGAGTCACTATTGCCTCACGTGTTCCAATATTTCTGCGGAATCCAAAGTGATCTTCCCCGAGGTCGGCTTCTAACAGTTTTTCTATTCGTCTGTAAGGAATTCGCGTTAGTATTGTGCAGCTGTGACTTATTAAACTGATATTTCGGTAATTCTCACATCTGTCAACACCTGCTTTCGTTGGGATTGTAATTATTATATTCTTCTTGAAGTCTGAGGGTATTTCGCCTGTCTCATACATCTTGCTCGGCAGATGGCAGAGTTTTGTCACGACTGGCTCTCCCAAGACCGTCAGTAGTTCTAATGGAATGTTGTCAAATTGTTCTTATAATGTTTTCTACTCCAGGGGCCTTATTTCGACTCAGGTCTTTCAGTGCTCTGTCGAACTCTTCACGCACTATCATATCTCCCGTTTCATCTTCATCTACATCCTCTTCCATTTCCATAATATTGTCGTCAAGTACATCACCCATGTATAGACCCTCTATATACTTCTTCCACCTTTCTTCTTTCCCTTCTTTGCTTAGAATGGGTTTCCATCTGAGCTCTTGATATTCATACAAGTCGTTCTCTTTTCTCCAAAGGTGACTTTAATTTTCCTGTAGGCAGTATCTGTCTTACCTCTAGTGAGGTAAGTCTCTACAGTCTTACATTTGTCCTTTAGTAGTCTATAGAAATTTACATTAACATTTCCGGAGGGAGGGAGACAGGCGAGAGAGAGAGAGAGCAAGAGAGAGAGAGAGAGAGGGAGAGAGAGAGAGAGAGAGAGAGAAAAGCAGGCAGACAGAGAGAAAGAAAGAGAGAGGATGAGATATTTCGAATCGCTATGCGGGCAGTCACTGTTGATTCGCTTCAATATACTGTAGGCACTGCGGGTGGTGACGTAGCCGACACAGCGGCGTGTAGCGCGGTACCCTCTAACGGCCAGGCGCGGCACGCTGCCAGGTGTGCCTGTGGCACACAGCGCGCAGACTCGCTCCACCAGCCACTCTTTTTTTCTTCGTCCCTCAGTTTTTATCCACCCTTCACGGTCTTGGTGACGTTAAGCAGAGGCGAAAACACGCGCGTTCGATATTCGTCTGACGCGCGTTACGCACATCAGTTCAGCACAAGTTTCGTGAACCGTGAGGGCCGCCCCAGGGACAGCGGTGGCAGGGTCTGCAAATGGAATGGGGCGGTGGGCGGGCGACCGATGGAAGCAGAAGAACTGAAACAGTGAACTGAAAAGTTCTTTTTTCCTTTTCTGTGGAGACCTGTGCGTCTGTTGGCGCTCTGGCTCCAATCAGCTGAATGGTTACTTGTGCTTCGCCAAATGGCTGCCCACTGCTCTTTTCAAGCATAGGCCAATGTGATGGTGTCTTTGACCAACCCTTTATTGAATTGTATAATATCACATTTCTATCTTCGGTTAAGAAATTTTCTGTCTTATACAGGTATAAATGCTAATTATTACATTAGGATCAGACGACATACAGCAGATTAGCTAAAACTGGAACTATAACAGAAAATTTGTAGACTAGAAAATTTCGGAAAAAGGATATAAAGAGCTTTTACTGTGAATCAATAAAAGCATATATTAATTTGTAAATGTTTGAAGGTTAAAAAAAATTCTTCGAACCGTAAATGATGCACTTCAGGTATACGCTGTCCCATATTTGACTTTTATTTCCTGAATTGAACCATGATGGTAATAAAGAAGCCACTGAAATTTATGTTTAAAACTAATGTCATCATATTCAGCATAATATTGTTTTCTCCTCATTACCCCCATTCAAACACTGTCTCGATGTGTCTTCCCACCATTCTTTACACACTGAATAACTTCTCAATCTTTCTAGTATGCCTGAAATACTAACTGACTATGTCGATCATCGATAATACACTGGCGCGCGGGATTAGCCACGCGGTCTGGGAGCTGCAGTAATGGACTGTGCGGCAAGTCCCGGCGGCCGTTCGAGTCCTCCCTCGGGCATGAGTGTGTGTGTTTGTCCTTCAGATAATTTAGGTTAAGTAGTGTGTAAGCTTAGGGACTGATGACCTTAGCAGTTAAGTCCTATAAGATTTCACACACATTTGAACACTTTTTGATATTACACTGGGAAGGAAGACATTCTTCATGACATTGTTTGCCTGCTTTTTGTACGCCAAAGAAGTCAGAACTGAGCAGTCTGCTGTCTTTCTCTTTCTCACTCCTTCCCTTTTGGGTGCCCATGTGTGGGCGTTATACGTTGGAGATTTCTGGTATTAATGAGGAGTGAGTTCATTTTTAGTATAGATAATAAAGGTAGTACAAGTATCAACCTAGAGTTGCTACTTAAGCTGCTTCTGAAAGGTAGCTGTCATCGAAAACATCTCTTTTGACAAGCCTCACTCCATCCCTCTTTAACCTGTTTATGGTGCTGTCCACGGTCACATCTTGCCCAGAAAACGTTTTGAGCATTTCATTTATCTTAAGCTCGATAATGAGTTGTATTTTGAACGACTCCGAACAAAAGGTTCAATACACGCATCGCCGCCAAGAACACAAGGATTACAAAGCACAGAGTCAGACTAGTAAACACGTCATACGTTCCAAGTTTCTACCACTCGGTTTAATTTAGGACATGATAGAAAATAAATGGTGTTACCTTATATTTCTCATGTTACGCATTGTAGTTCGTTCTTATCGAAACAACCTAGTAACTTGACCAACATAGGACCTAGCACTTATTTTACATATCCATTAGATAATGCACTACATCTAGAAACAGACATTCTTTCTTGGATTCACACCTTCCCCTGAAGAACACTTAATTGGTATATTTTGCTTGAAATTCGATAAATGACGGAAAGAAACATTGGCTTCCAGCTTGCTCTGACCATTTACCTTCCGAATTACAGAGACAACTTTCACCATGTTTGTTTGTATATAGTGAAGAAATGCCATGAGTGTTCATGATGTCTACCTCACAAAATATTTTTACGAATCGAATACTGCATGTACTAAAATTAATAAGGGAATATTTTAATATTTTAAAACACAAAGCGTTGTTCACTGTGGGTATACTGCCCTTACTAGTGTTGAACAATGAGGTTATCGAGGGAAAAAGAGACATGTTTTATAGTGGACACGTTTGGACAGAGGGAGTTTTATAGACGTAATTTTTAGTGATTGCTAAAGTATGGGTAATTGAAAGACACGTCATTCGGTATTTTTGTCCACTGGGAGTCGAACCGCGCAAGAACCCTAGGTTCGGCGTGGGGCGGTGGTGGGGTGGGTTGTTATGCGGTTGTGAACCACTGAGGCTGAGGCGGGACGAAGCCTCTCCATTGTTTCGAGGTCCTCGGTGCAAATACACAATACACAAGCAACAGACTGCTGCGTACCGTACTGCTGAGCAGGAAAATCATGGAAAAACCAATAAGGTAGTGCTAGCGTGTTTGTGGGACTCTACGGTACAATTCGCTGCCTGAATTTTCTGAAAGGAGATGAACGTAGTTCAACTGGGTAGATCTACAAATGAATTATGTATAATAACCAGAAATCTTGCATATGACGTTTTAGTACTCTTCTTTACAATAGCAAAAAACTGGCTGTCGGGATGTCCTAACAAGCAGAAGCTGAATAAACGCACTTTTGTAGAACTTGTACATCTTCTCAATGAAGACAAAGAAAAGCTGAAACATCATTTAGAACATTGTTTACACTAGGGTAAAATGTCACACAGAATGACTGCCTCTCTTTTAAATACGTTCACGAATCAAATATGATACGTGATATGTGAATCCAATTTTATCTCAGTTTTCTGGATAAAGTATCTGATGGATGTAATTTCTCATAGTTTTCCATAGTAGTACATTATGTCAAGGGTTGTTGGTCAAGTCGATGGAATATTTTTTAAATACGTGAACATGCTCAAAGTTACGATGAATCTACTGTTACGGCTGCTCATTTGAATTGATTGAAATCAGGAGTCATAAATGCGGTTTCTACTACAATGTTCGCTCACTGTTCGACTAGTCGACTGAATTCAGTGCTAAGTCATGTCGAAGATTAAAAAACGCAACATTTCTTGACTCACTAAGTGGTCTTGCTGTTCTTTTTCCAAGCCGACCAAAAAAACGTGGATTCAGGCAAACTAAAGAAACGGCTGTATAAAGTTGCCAAGCGATGGTGTCCTGCTTACAGTTTGGTGAAAACCTTATATCGCAGTCAGATGATTGCACTTTTGAGCAAGATAGTGGATCCAGGTAAGTAGGACTAAGAAGCCTTTACTGCTGATAGCGGATATGAAATCCCATGATGCAAGTCAGTTTCATTCTACATGCCTTCGGAGATATTTTCCCTCTGAATGATGCGTTATTTGATATATTGAAGGCCACAGCTTAGGACACTGGCTAATGTGCAACAAAAATTAATGGATTCGAAGAAATGATTAAAATCAAACGACAGATTTAAAAGACTATGGGATGTAGTCATCCATGGTGAACATGTGGATGAACCAAATAAGTGTTCTTGGCATGATTCTGCAGTCAGTTTGGAAACAAACGTTATCAAAATCTACTGTAACATCTGGGACACAGTGGTGGGGCCATTACAAGACAGATTCAGTAACTTGGAATGCGTTATTTTTGTAAGTTTTGAATTTACATAATTTGGCTCGATAGGATATACGAGGATAACTCAATAATTATCTGCAATAAATTTTTATAATTTATTGTAACACAAGTGCACAATTTGTATTGCCATATTTTTTCAGCGTTGTCACCCTTCTTTTCAGAACATTTGGTCTGTCGCTGGCCAACCTTTCCTACACTCTCTGCAAAAAAAGTTCTTGGTTGCGCAGAAAGCCACATACCCACCTCTTCCTTCAACTGATGATTCGAGCTGCTCTCTGGTTCGAAAGGATGAATCTGTATTCCATTTTCAGTGGTGATTCGTTCCAGATGTGTTTCGCCTTCGTTAGCATGACGTTCCAGTAAGTGCTCTTCCTCGAGTTATTTTGGAACGGCTGGTAAGCATACAAAACAGTAGAGTCAACCTAAAGACAATTAGAATAAAATTGCAAATTTTCATTGACTCATCTTTACATACAGTGTTACCCATAACTTGCCCAGAACTACTAAAAGATTTAGATGGATCATTGTTAGTTTTTACCATAATCGGTGTTTAAGTATATTTTCAGAGAAATTCAAGACGAAAATAAGAGATCTATTAATTTAAAATTTTAAGTGGACTCCAGACTGCATACTGTGAAATTGTAAAGCCCTGACTATTCCTGTATACAAGGCCTCTGTCTGGAGAAACTTTTCAAACATGAAAAGGGTAAAATAAAGGCTATGTATATAGCTCAGAAACTAAAACGGGTTACAAGCTTTATTATCAACTGAAAGGGATCCTTTGTGGAAGCCTAAAGTCTGAGTTCTGGAAATCAACGAACTCGGCAAAAAGATAATTTATGTTTAAAAAAATGACATTTTATTCTTTTGTTACTGCCTACCTTAACGAAAAGTACAATAAATATCACTGGACGCAATCTCATCCTTATTGGGATTCAGTGGTCAAGGAAGCTGTGAAAATACAATTAGCAGACAACCTGCTCAACCGAGACGATGATTTCCAGCTTGACAAATCATGGAAACCACTCACTACATGTCCGTGCTGTCAAAGTAATTATAATTCTGCGTCTTCAGGGCCTGTCATTCCAATATATGCCATTGGTTTTCATATTCAACAACATAATTTTCTGACTCTGCGCATGCTTTGTTTTACTCTTAGAGACAAAAAGTTTTATCCATGAGTTCTTGGCGATCGTGTTATCTCTGGCCGCAGCTTTAATTCCACAGTACTGTATCAAGTGGTTTAATTTCTGCTGAAGCTGCAAGTAAAGTTATTGACCGAAATATCTGGAGAAGAAATAATACTGTCCTGGGTGCTCGCCCGAAAGATGATGGAATAAGGGAGGATTTTCTCCAAATCGAATCATTCACTTGGCGTTGGACGGCTGCTGATTAGGTACACTCTGGTATATTCCCTGTTTGCGGCAGAAAGTTACAAAGCAGCGCACACACCACTCCAGAGCGACATATTCGTTCTAGAAATACTCCCTCACGATGTGTGGCATTATTTCTCTTCCAGGAGTGTTAGTCCAGCCACATATGTAGGACAGACAGCTTGTGTGATGTTCAGAAAGTAGAAGAGAGGGTTACTGGCGGAAGCGAAGCTGTGATGGCTGGTCGTGGGTCCTGCTTGGGCAGCACAATCGGGGAGAGCATTGCGCGCAAAAGGAAAAGTTCCCGATTCGAGTCCCAGTCTGTGAGACGCTACTAATCTGTCAGGAAGTATCAAAGAAGCAATTGCTTCTTTCCCCCAGTCAAGCCTGGTGCGGCGTCAGCCTTTTCATCACTTAACATTTTGCTTTTATTTTTATTATTTAACCTTCTGGCTGGATGCCCTTCTTGACACCACAGTCGACAAGATAACCTGAGGGACGGAAGTCGTGTAAGCCATCCATCTGTGAATCGTATAAACTTTGTTCTCTGTGTCATCGCATTTTTGCTGTTTATGTACCTTCTTTCTGAGGCGGAATTTTGGAATTAGCCTAACATTTGCTTAGAGGAGCATAGAAACAGCCTAAAACGCACACTCATGCTGATCATTCTACCAGCCCATGACCGTTAATTCACCGTGTGGATAGAATCCGAGCCTTGTTCACTTCCTTGTCTCTCTATCTAGCGCGCTGTGTGCTACGCTATATGAGAAAGTCAATGAATTACTGTTACACGTCTGAAATACTCTTGCCCGCGATAGAGGACTTATACAGAGGCACTGATTAACAACAGGGCATCTGAACACAAGAGCTAAAAAATTATGTTAGCTGTGTCAATATCAAGCACACGCTGTAAAGAAAATAGATGACCTGTACCGTCTACATTTCCGGCAGTTAAATTCAGCTTCAGTTTAGACGCTACTGATAACAGAGCATATGTTAATCTCATGTCCTCAGAATGGCCCATATTATTGTCAGACTCAGCCTCCTGAAGCACCCTGGTTAATGGTCTGGCTGATTTTGCGGTAGTGGGAAAAGTATATTATCTAAGAAAAGCATGTGATACTAGGGTCATACACACGGTTTGAATAGAGAAGATTCTGTCGAAATATAGTGAGAAACATAGTACTGAAAGATCGAGCTGTTGAAATCCTCGTAACAAAGATAATGGGAAGAGATTAAGCTCTGAAATGTCATATCATGATTCTATAATTAATACCCCAGCTTCACTCTATACGTATTGCCACAAACCATATCACGGCGTTTGCATTCTGCTCCATTGGCAAATATTATCTAACGCACATATATCCATCTCTGTAGAATCTAACGCACATTTATCCATTTCTATAAAATCTAACGCACATATATCCATCTGTGTAGAACACGATGAAGCGGCACTCTTCCATAAACGCCTGCCGCGGTGGTCTCGCGGTTCTAGGCGCGCAGTCCGGAACCGTGCGACTGCTACGGTCGCAGGTTCGAATCCTACCTGGAGCATGGATGTGTGTGATGTCCTTAGGTTAGTTAGGTTTAAGTAGTTCTAAGTTCTAGGGGACTGATGACCACAGCAGTTGAGTCCCATAGTGCTCAGAGCCATTTGAACCATTTTTTGAATCTTCCATAAACGCTACTTATTTTCAAGCCAGTGACAGCATTCAGCCTGAGTTCTGGACAATGTGAACCCACACAATGGCGTGAATGCCATCCGTCCGGTCCGCAGTATAAACCTCCAACTGGTAGTGTAATCAGATCCAGTGCACCAAGTACACGGCCTGTCCCGGAAGTGCTGACAACATGGCGGACATTCTTGTTATGGGCACAATGCCTGGGTGGGTTCCACACTCGAATCTGTCTAAGCAGCATGAATTATACGAGTGGTAGCCCTACAATTTTAATTCTTATTCGGAAAAACAAAGGATAATTAATATTTCGTTTGTTCACAGATACCTGTCTGCCGTCCTGAAAGCCCCACACCTGAGTGCCATGACTCCACTAGAGGACCCCGAAAAATGCTTCTGTCCATGGATAAAATGGGCTATCGTGTGAGTATTCACTTCCGGGATTTGAAGAGAAACAACGCTGCAGCAATCCATGTTGGATTGGCGCGACAGTATGTCAAAAATGAACCATCAAATGATACGATGGTTAGGTGGCGTGTATTTTCCAATGTGGTCAAAGTCTGAATGACGAAGAACGTAGGCAGACGATCTGCCTGTGAAGAACCGGGAATCAGAAGAGAATTAGAGATCCTAACGTTCGAAGGGCGACGTATCACCTTTCCGGCGGTAGTGGAAAAACTGAAAATCAGTCATGAATTATTCCAACATCTCGCACGACATTTGGAACCTGACAATAATATTGTCTGCTAGCTTCAGCGACTGCTCACCTCCAACAGAGGCCGCAGCAGAAAAGGTTCAGCAGTTTCAGGCCAACCCAGCTAACATCTTTAGCCGCTTGACCACCATATCGCTATGGATCCGACCCAAAGCAGAAAGCAAGGAGTCGAAACATGTGGATATGCTATTGCGGAAAGGGCGAAGACAGAATCGTCGTCGGACAAGATGGTGCATCATGTGTTGCTATCGGATTAAACCCGTAAGGGGCAAACAGTCGCTGGAGACTTCCTTTGCCCCTATTTTACCAACACAGGTAGTCCCTGCAGTCACTCTCTTCCCCTGATCTACACTACTGGCCATTAAAATTGCTACACCAAGAAGAAATGCACATGATAAACGGGTACTCATTGAACAAATGTATTATACTAGAACTGACATGTGATTACATTTTCACGCAATTTGGGTACATACATCCTGAGAAATCAGTTCCTAGAACAATCACCTCTGGCCGTAATAACGGCCTTGATACGCCTGGGCATTGAGTCAGAGCTTGGATGGCATGTACAGGTCCAGCTGCTCATGCAGCTTCAACACGATGCCACAGTTCATCAAAAGTAGTGACTGGCGAATTGTGACGAGCCAGTTGCTCGGCACCATTGACCAGACATTTTCAATTAGTGAGAGATCTGGAGAATGTGCAGGCCAAGTCGAACATTTTCTGTATCCAGAAAGGCCTGTACAGGACCTGCAACATGCGGTCGTGCATTATCCTGCTGAAATGTAGGGTTTCGCAGAGATCGAATAAAGGGTAGAGCCACGGGTCGTAACACATCTGAAATGTAACGTCCACTGTTCAAGTGCCGTCAATGTGAACAAGAGGTGACCGAGACGTGTAACCAATGGCACCCCATACCATCACGCCGGGTGATACGCCAGTATGGTGGTGACGAATACACGCTTCCAATGTGCGTTCACCGCGATGTCGCCAAACACGGGTGCTACCATCATGATGCTGTAAACAAAACCTGGATTCATCCGAAATAAATGACGTTTTGCCATTCGTGCACCCAGGTTCGTCGTTGAGCTGTGATGCAGCGTCAAGGGTAACCGCAGCCATGGTCTGCGAGCTGATAGTCCATGCTGCTGCAAACGTCGTCGAACTGTTCGTGCAGATCGTTGAAGTCTTGCAAACGTCCCCATCTATTGACTCAGGGATCTAGACGCAGCTGCACGTTCCGTTACAGCCATGCCGATAAGATGACTGTCATCTCGACTGCTAGTGATACGAGGCCGTTGGGATGCAGCACGACGTTCCGTATTACCCTCCTGTACCCACCTATTCCATATTCTGCTAACAGTCATTGGATCTCGACCAACGCGAGTAGCAATGTTGCGATACGATAAACCGCGATAGACTACAATCCGACCACTATCAAAGTCGGAAACGTAATGGTACGTATTTCTCCTCCTTACACGAGGCATCACATCAAAGTTTCACTAGGCAACGCCGATCAACTGGTGTTTGTGTATGAGAAATCGGTTACAAACTTTCCTCATGTCAGCACGTTGTAGGTGTCGCCACCGGCGCCAACCTTGTGTGAATGCTCTGAAAAGCTAATCATTTGCATATCACAGCATCTTCTTCCTGTCGGTTAAATTTCGCATCTGTAGCACGTCATCTTCGTGGTGTAGCAATTTTAATGGCCAGTAGTGTAATTTAATGGCGTCACTATTTTCTTCTTGCCTCAAAGGCAGCCAGTCTACGAAATAGTCCCGGCTCACAACCAGGGACCATGCGTTCCCATATTTTGTCTCTGCGAGTAGCTGTCCTGTCGTCGACCTTATTTCTCCGTTCCCCATATCACTCACACCACTGTCCGTATTAAAACTATTGGCGATGTATAATTAAATACTAAGCCCACTTATTAACATCTTGGCTACACATTAACGAATTCAGCTGTAATATGTAATGTTTCGTGATTAGCAGATGTGCAGTTGACTGTTAACAAATCAAAATGTTCGTTCCACTCCAGTGTCGGTGGGACCTCCTGCATTTTCCTTTCACGTTTCAACATCGCTTGACGGCTTCTCACAGCATGAGCTTAGCGCACCAATCATGTTTTACACACTGGTTGAGCTGGGACGTATTCAAGCCATTAGGTCTTGAAGGTGCATCTCAGAAGTGTTTGTGTAATTGTGCATTCACATTTTCAGCCTTCGTCCACCTCACATCCCATCAAAGTCTTAGCAACAGCCAGAATCTAACACTGTTTCATGAAAGCAGTGCACTTGACCAACCTTCTAGTATAGACATGTAGAGATTAGTGTTGTGGAACTGTAATTTTGCAACTTTTGCTACTTGCTTGTAACTGATTAATTTAATATTTGTTAAACGGCGCACAGAGACACACACACAGAACAGTCTGCAGGGAGACGAGATATAAACTTCCCCTCAGTACTGAAGAGAAAAATTTCATTTTATGAGTCATACTAGATGACAAACTCGACACCGCCAAGCTTTTCGTTCTGCTAATGTTGGCTCGACTGTAAGAGTTTCTTAGTAGCAAAGAATAAATGTTGTAAAAGTTCATGCATGATGCGGCATTTTTGACGTTTCTCAGTATTCATAATATCATATCTCTTAAACTATATGTCATACAGTTATATTGTTCTGTAGGTGTATTCATCGGCATATGTGGATAATGTCTACGAAATACGTTATGAATATAGTTGATAGCAAAGAAGTAATAAATTTAAACATCATGCATCATGCGGCAGTTTTTCACGCATCTCAGTGTTTGTGATGTTATATCGTCTGATCTATGTCTCATACAATGACATAATTTTGTAGGTACACAATGCGGCAGCTGTGGATATTATCCGAAAAATGTGTTGCGAGTAGTGTTAGTAGCAAAGAAGTAATAAATTTTAATTGCATGCATAGAGTGGCAGCTTTTTTACATATCTCAGTGTTTATGACACCATACGTCATGAATTATATCATGATATAATTTTGAATGTGCATTTAGCGGCGTACGTGAATACTCTCTGCTAAATTTATTGCGAACAGAGTTAGCAGCACAGAAGCAATAAATTTAAACGTCATGGATGATGCGGCAGTTTTTCACACGTCTAATTGTTTATGACGTCGTATATACTGAGCTATCGTACGAATATAGTTCTTACCCCCAGTCCAATGATCCAATGATTTAAGAGGAGATGAGGAACACACATACACACACACACACACACACACACACACACACACACACACACAAACGTGCGCCTACGTACATCCATTTAAATAATATGTATGGCTTAGTCCATCAAAGGTATGTAGGGGAAATTCCTCGGAGTTTAGGCACTGGGAACGAAGTTACATGGGACAGTGAACTAACCTTTGGAAGAAGACCGATCCCAGTTCTTTTTCTGCTATCCAGATTTATATTTTTCATGATTTCTCTAAACTGGTTAATGCAAATACTGGGATGGTTTCTTGAAAAACGATACGGCCAATTACCTGTTCTATCGTTCCTCAATTCGAGTCTGCGCCCTGTCTCTCACGACCTCATAGTCGACTGGACGTTAAACTCTATTTTCCTTTCTGAAATTGGTAAGAAGCACTAAGAGATGGAATTTTTGAGGCAGGTTGTAAAATTTCCTGGGTGACTAAGGCGGTAGGATGACTGTCAGCGAAGATAAAAGTTCGTTTCATACGTTGTTCTAATTTGTCACGGAATTTCATAACACTGCTGAATGAAAGACATTCTAGTTCCTGACTGCTCAAAGTTATTCTGGTCTCTGTATTCGTGTTTATCTGGCGGAATGAAGGAATTTTACGTCGGCATCATTATCGTGAAATGATGTAGGGAAATTCCTGTTAGCCGAATTTTGGAAGGTCTTAAATACTGCACCAGTTCGTACGCACTTTCCGACATGTGTGTGTGTGTGTGTGTGTGTGTGTGTGTGTGTACGTGCGCTTATCCACCCGCCTTCAAAATGCGTGTTGCGTGTTTCTCTCTCAATGAGAAGAACTTTTGCAGCTTAATTTGAAACACTGTGAACAGGGGTATTACTTTCATTTCTGCATTATTCACATTTTACTTCCCTCGGTAGACTACACAATTCAATTAAAATCTATTCGAGTCAGAACGGAATCTGAGAGATGTAAAATAAAAATCTGATGTTAAATGTATTCTGACTAATGAGAGTTTTTGTAAGAGGTAGTGTGGAATCCTGTGGACATTCAGCAATAATGCAAACAAAAAATAATATTTCTCACTGTAACAAAAAACCTCAGTGTCTCCATTTACGCTATAGCAAAACTTTCACATCAAAAACCTGATTTGTACAGAGGTTCTTTTCAGCATAGACCGTTCTTAGACATGGATACATAAAACTAAAATACAAGTTGTAAACCACAGATGTATGCAATTAGTCTTAAACTTAAAGCACATAGATGGGAATCGATTCTGTACATTGGTCGCTAAACGAAATCCCAGTAGTTGAATAACCAGTGACTTTATTTGACGCGTTTCTGAAGATAGCTGTATCAGTTACAACACGTCTTTATGCATCTGAATACCTAGATGTTCATGACTATCTGGTGATTGGTATCTCTCGAAACGTGTCAAACAAAGACATTAGTTTTTAACTAGTGGAATTTGATTTAGCGATCAATTCAGCAATTTTGCAGCACTCATATTAATTTGCAGTATGGTTGCGTTCTTCCTGCGTGACTTTATGTCACAATTGCAATCTAGTTGGGCACTGGTAGGCTATGGTAGTGGACGGAGGTCGGGAAATAGCAAGAGATGTGTCCAGTCCAGTGTCACACAGAATATCAGACGAACGATTGTAGACACGACAGTCACAAGCTCACACAAAACTGACATTCGTCCTCTTTGATGTATGCCTGTCATAGGCAGCCGTGTCTGTCACAGGACCCGGTGCAGCTGCAGCTTGGAACAGCATCAATAGAGACCTCAAAGAGAGAGATTCTACCATCTTGTTTTTCTTTGTTCATTACTTGCATACCAGATAGTCGAAGGCTGACAAGTCTAAATAAAAACTAGTATTTGTGCGAGTTTTCCTACTGTTGATAGTGCTGTTCGGTGACCCCAACAACTTAGGCTGAATTTGAATTTCAACACGCTATACTATTCCAAGTCCTTCCTATGTCAGCCAGCAGATGTAAAAGGTTAGATTGATATTTCTCGCCAGATTTAGAACGAGCACACTCTCTGAAGATTAACTAGCATTTGATTGATTCTGAATTCGCGAACGTGGGAAAAAATAACTGTTGCAAATATTATTTAGAGTTGCTATGTCTTCATTCAATGGCTGGATCTAAACTAAACGATATTATTTGATTATATCATCTGTCAGCAAAAGCGTCTGTTTTCCTTGTGGGAACTTTTGGTATTTTGAAGGCTGTTAAATACTGCAAAAACAAGTGTTCAAACATGTTCTTAATATACAACAATTTTAGCGGCGTTCTGGAATCTGTGCACAGGGTGAACCCAAACTCATCCAATGAGATTTCCTCAACTACTCCGACGCAGTTCGGAAGCAATGCAATGGTGCTTTGTGCTGTTAAGGTCACTGGTGCTGTGTTGCAGGTGAGCAAACGAATGTACATTATCGAACAGTAGATATTGATGTCACCTGCCAAATGAGAGGTGATGGAAGATGTAACAGAGACCACATTTCATCCGCTGTAAGCATACTTCAGAGAAAAATCTCTCCGCCAGTTGTTTGGACGCTATTCATAAGCAACATGACATCGATGCTCTGAATGACTAAAATGCAATGTTGGAACGTTGTAGCGTCATCTCAGAAATACACGCGTATCTTCCTTCCGCTAAAGCGTCTGCAAGACTCTCTCAACAGCAACCACCCACTCAAGTGCCGTTGCCAAAACAGATACCCCATCCCGCTCATCCTTTCAGCAGCGGCTGCTGCTTTTATTCTAGCGGCAAGTAACGGCGTTTCCACGGACTCACAGAAGTGCTGAGCAAGAATTACTATTTATCTTATCATTTACATTAAGTATTGCGTAAATTTACGTTAATGACATTGGAAAATCGTCTTAATTACTGGTCCCGAATGCACGCAAACTGAAAGACGTGGACAGATTTAAAAGCAAATATTGCTATTAACAACAGTCTTGATGACAATTTCTTTATCAAGGTGACCGGTTTCGACCACTACTATGGTCATCTTCAGACCATTGAGTAGGAACCTCTTTCTGTTGGAGAATCCACATCCTTCACCAGGGCTTTGATAACCAATCACCATGGCCTGAAATGAAGGACATGCTACCCAGGATCCTTCCCACAACTTCTAAAGTAGCGTTCTGTCAGCCATCCAACCTTTCTGTTGGAGAATCCAACAGAAAGAGGTTCCTACTCAATGGTCTGAAGATGACCACAGTAGCGGTCGAAACCGGTCACCTTGATAAATAAATCGTGATCAAGACTGTTTTTAATAGTAATATTTGTAAGACATTGATCACTGCCTTTCCCGTAATGTATTCAAAAGTAATAGATTTACAAGCGTACAAAAACAAAAATTAAAATTTAGCAGAACTTCATACTTATGCGGTTCAAACGTTACGATTTATCAGAGGATTACAGAACTGTATTTGGATTTCGGCTAGGTAAGGTATTATCAAAGTTACTGATATGTCTTTAAGAATGTACCTGAGTTTCTCACGGCGAATACAATATTCAAATAACGGGTAAGCAGCCGGATCACATCGTCGACAGCCGCCGATTTTTCGACAGATATTGTATATTTTCAAGGCAAAACTGCCTGGTTCTGATTTCCAGTACTTGTTTGTTATGCTGCAAATAATTTCGAAAAGAGAAGCCTCATACGAAAACTTGAACCACACATGAAAATCTGGTAAAGAAAAATAAGTACACAAGAACATCATTCATCCGGCTCTCACTAACCCGGATTTCCGATTTATTTGGATTCATCTTTTGTTTCCTTCTCTTATTTTAAAAAAGCGAAAATGTACAGCTGTTATGTTGGCACCGTTGGTGGCATAGAAATCTCCAGTCCAACGCTTCCAGGTACCGTTACTGCGTTCTGTATGGACCTATTCCTTACAGAGTCAAGAAGCTTGTGGCGACTTCCTTTTTCCTCCGTTCTCTAACTTTTCTCGTTTTATCAGCAATCGGCCCGTAAGGAACCTAGCTGTGGCTAGCCGGTGTCATCGACCTATGGGGACTCCAGACGAGTTCGGGGCCTGTGTAACTATCCGCGTAATTATCAATTATCTCACGGCAGCATTTCAAACCTGCTTTATTATATCTAACTCAACAGCAACTGCTGAAGGCAAACTTGAATATTCTGCGTCTGGTGTAAAATCACCGTTTCCTTGTAATAACTCCCTCACATCGAATTATTTGTTATTTGTTGTTACGAAAGTACACCGCTTATCCTCCGTCCAGGAGTATCTCTGATTAGTCCAATGATAAGTTTTTACTGTTATTCCACAGTACAAACCAGTAACAAATACATGCAGTAACATTTAAAAAGCACGCCACCATATTTTACAGGCGTCATTTCAAATCACTAATGAGCCGTTATAATGATTCAGTACAGTCGAAGAAACCGTTCTAGAGTATTCGGAGCGGAACACATCAGTAACACTGCACACATATATTATTACGGAACAGCAGTTTCATTTAACACATTTTTTGTAACAATTTTCTGCGCCGGGATACTTTGTTGACTGCTGTTTCCCACAGGGTCCATGGCTGCCAGCCGCTACTTACAGCCACCCAGTTTACTGATCATTTAGCTGCAGCTTTTTCTGTAACACACTACATTGTATGATGAACAACCGCAGCCATAAGTAGACCTCTTGAATAATAAATTATTTACAATCTCGGCCAAGCGCTCATTACTCAAGATGTCCTTATGTAAAAATTTTCAGTGCTTTCAATTCTCATTAATACAGGTAACACCCCCCCCCCCCCCCTTGGTTTCGGACAGTGATTGCCCCTTCTCAGCTGTCCTTACAATGTGTCTTTCGAACATGCTGATTCAGTGTGAAGTCTGAGTTTTATAATTAAAGACGGCCGATATAGCCGGACCATCACAACTGTACTAGTAACACACTTCTGTCCCGCGTTTTAAATGTGCGAGAATGAAATGGCTTGAAAGCGAAGAAGGAGACAGTTATTTCGATGGACAAAAGTTGGACGTGCTAAACAAAATAGACAAAAGAGAAATATAGCGCAGAATATGTTTTAGAGACATCAACTGTATCAGATTGGAAGAACAACCAGAGAAAAGCCTGAGGACTTCTGCTTCAGAATGATGACTAATACTAGTTTGCAGAAGTGCAGTACAATGCAGAAGGCAAGAAATGAAACACTCGATAAAGCATTATATGTTTGGTTCAGTTGGAAAAGAGACTACGGTGTTCCGATATCTAGTTCAGTCCTACAGGAAAAGGCGCAAAGCTTAAACATCAGGCTACCCGATGGCGACCCTAACTTCGCAGGCAGCCAGCGTTGGTTGGAAAGATGGAAAGCTCGACATGGCATTCACCATCTTTCAGTGACGGATGAAAATCTTTCGGCGGGTATAGTGGAGGCAGGAAACTTCAAAAATGAATTTGAAGCAGTTGTTTCTTCCGAAACTTAAATTTCAGCGACTACAGAGTTTAAATGCCAATAAAACTGTTTTTTTTTTTTTTTTTACTGCCGAAATAAAAAGATTTGTGTAGTACAGTACATATTTGAGATTTTGCGTTAAGCAGAATATTTACGGATTATCGAGATTTTCGGTATTCCGGATTGCATTCGGTTCTACCTAGGTCGGGCAAACATAGATGCTGTGTAAAACGATCAATATGAAAAGTGACTGATAATTTCAATGAATTTTGTGTAGTATCAGAAAGAGTCTGTTACTTTACATCTGAACCAATTTTTATTATGCAGAATGTAGATTACGACGAACAAAACAGTTTTTATCTGAAGCAATCGATTTGGAAGAGATCGATTGATCGCATTTAATCTCCGGTTTGTGAAGAGCGGGGCTGGTTGAACAGCATTGTGCTACAAGCGTGATGCACCGTCTCATTGTACTCAATGGCTTGTATCGACTGATATTCGTCGAAACTCTGCTTGAACCGATCCTAATCTGTGTAATGCGTGTGCTCTGTGATGGACAGCGAGGAAAGGCATACACAGAGGGCAGTGGCGTCTGTGCTCTGTTATCCAGCATAGAATTGCTTTGACTTGCTTCGCCGTGCCTATTCCATTAGGCGATACGATCCGCGCTAGTTGGCGGCGACAGCTGTCACCGGCAAGCTGTTGTCCAAGGCAGTTGACTCTGGCGCAACATTTTTCCTAGAATACCTTTAACGCGACGAAACGTAAAAATTGCCGACCGACGCGGCTGCTGAGGTTGAATGCCCTTGCATCGGGCGCCCCCGGGCGATCAAAGGTGCTGATATCACTTGTCCTCTCTCGACCTTTGTCACTGTCCACGGACTGTACACGACCTGACAACATACTACCACGTGACATTTCCAGCTACATCCTCAGGGTGATGACAGAAGTGCTCTCTCTCCAGTAAAATTATTTGTAAATCTATTTTTATGCCATTAATGCAGGATCAATTAAATGCGAAATGCTAGGAGTTGAGTGGTGAAAGTTGCTGGAAGCCGAGATATGCACAGAGATTCGTTAGGTGGACGTGGCCAAAAACTTGGAAGATCAATTCGAGACAGAAAACAAGGCTTAGATAGCACTGAAGTCACAGTGTAGAAATCGCAGAAGTAAAGGTAGTGGCTTTTTTGATGGGCAAATTGCTACTGCATGAGTAAAATCTAATCAGTGCCTAGTATTGACAAAATAGCATTTACTTTCATTAACAATCGCGACTATATTTTCTCATTGACGGTTTCAACCGCATCAAACGGCCAGCTTCCGATAATTACGCAGATCAGTAGCCTTAGACTTCTTCAGAACAGTGCATGGCAGCTCCGCTGACAATAAGCGGTCCGTTCCTGGTTCTCGACAAAGCTACACAACGATCTCAAGTTGGTAGTTTGAAACAGGTGTTATAATCTGACTGCTCATATGTGCAGAGTCTTGTAAAATCGGATGTATCTTTTCGAAACACCCATTACTTCTACACACATTATGTGATCAAAAGTATACAGACACCGTATGTAATGCGGGAGTGAACACCAGACGTTACGCGAGACGAAACCGCTAAACCAAAAGGCGGCGTGAGTGTTGTTTCGTCAGAAGAGAAACTACAGCAGAAAGTTATTTTCATCATTGCAGCAACACCAGCAACCGTTACGAAGTTGTTTCTAATGAAAAACAGCCCACAGTTGCATTAATTATGTTTATACTAAATCTTGATGATGGTTTCAACTATAATAATATAGCCTTCTTCAAAAGTCCTAAAAAGTGATCAAAATAACATTTAGACCAGTAATACATTCTATAGATACACTTCTAAAATTACGTATTTGATAGCATATTACTTACATAAGCTTTTAAAACTAAAAACGTCTTAGCCCAGCGGCTGCGTCACGATCAACAAAATGAAATAACTTCAACAGACATAAGCCTGTTTCGATCATAAGTAAAGCTACATATGGCACCGTATGTCCTCCGCCACTACATCTGTTATGCTAGGCGCACGGTCGCCAAAGTGCTACATCCCGCGCGCCATAGGCGGCGCTCCACACATTGAACTACAACGCACCGTTTATCAGGAACCTAGTCGATATCTACGATAAAATATTAATCATAAACCTACAAGTGCAACTGAAAGACCATATACTATACTTATTAATACGACTGTCCAACGGTTAAAATGCTGTTGCATACGAACATTGAAGTGGTCAAACATTAAAAAATTCATGTAACAAAGTTTGCATCACTATTTGAAGTATAATTCAAAATCTGGGCTATTACATGCAAACAAAACTCAGCTTATATCATACGCTCTAACAGCTTACAGGGCTAGTTCTACCAGCCGACCTTCATCGTTGTACATAGGCGCACTACTAATGAACGACGATAGTTCTACGAATAGCAGTCTAGTGCGTAAGTGCGGTAACATGGCACAAGACAATGAGAGGCACATTGACAATACTGTCTCAACACAAACTACTGTTAACATAAAACAGCTCATGCCTCTTCACGACAATTTTCTACTGGTGCACTGCCCTCAAACAGTAGTTTATCTCAAATAATCATACAACACTACTGCACAAACGAGTCACCACTAGTGCCTATCTGCTATGCCCAGTACGGGCTGAAAACCTTCAACGAAGCTGGAACTTTTCAAATAACGCTGATCATTCAGTAAATTCCTATTGTCACACATTATATGTTTGTATACCTGCACCTCCTCCAGTAAATCTAATTTCATACCTTTGGCTTCTTTACACAATAGCTCGGTGTCATTAACAGGAGGTGGTGGTGGTGGGGGGGGGGGGGGGGATATGTCCTTCTTCAATGATGTGTTTGGCAAACGTTGACCCATTCTTATTCGTACCCATCCTCGACGGCATATGTTCTTTATGTCTTATGGCTATAGATCTACCCGTCCGCCCTATCTAAAATGATAGGCAATAGTGGTGACCCGATTGTGCCGTAGTGTTGTATGATTATTTGAAATAAACTACAGAATGAGCCGGTCAGAAGAGGTCAGTTTCTTGGAACGTTCAGTGCTCGCTGGACGTCACAAGAGTAACAAATCCACCAAGGTCATTTCAACTTTTGTGAGGCTGCTTAACTAGACTGTTGGTGATGTGATTGTGGTGTAGAAATGCGAAAAAAACCACACATAAACCAAGACCAGGTAGACCTCATATTTTGATGGATAGGGACTATCAATAACTGCAGAGGGTGGTTGTTAAATATCACCTGAAATGAGCAGAAGGAATCACTCATCAGCTCCAAAGTGCTGCAAGAAGCCCTGCCAGCACATATTTCTGTAGTCAGGGGTAGGCGAAGCTTGAGGTGGTGTAAGGAGCGGCACTGCTGGACAGTGAGTGACTGGAGTGATGAATTACATTGTACCATGTGGCAAATGCATGGAAGGATTTGGGCTCGGCGACTGTCTGGACAGCCTTGTCTGCCTTCATCTGCACTGCCAACGGTGAAGTACACTACAGAGCAGGTGGTGTTAAGCTATAGGGGTATTTTTCGTGGTTAGGATGTGGTCCCCTTTTTGAGTTAAAGAAAACGCTAAATGAAGAGGTGTACGAGCCCATTTTACAGCATTGTGTTCTGCACACACTAGAGGAACAATTTAGAGATGATGTACGCTTGTATCAACATGACCTTGCACCCTGCCATAACGCAGCATTTGTGTGACAATGTTTTGTGGATAATAGCTTTCCCGAATTGGACTGGTCTGCACAGAGGCCCGACCCGAAAACCTTTGTGTTGATTTAGGTCGACTTCGCTCCAGACTACCTTCTTTGGTTTCTGCTATTGAGGAAGAATGGGCTGCCTTACTTACCCATAGATCGTACACCTCATTGAAATTGTCCATGGCATCATAAAGGCTAGGTGTGAGCACAATCCATATTAATGTGCACCAAAAGCCGTCCGGATACTTTTAATCATATAGTGTGCATCTTGATATATTAGAACAATTTTTCCCGTTACATGCTGTAATGGTATCCTAGACACCTTACTGAACCTATAACGAGCTTATAAATTAATACATAAATAATATACTGGTTGATTCTCGCAAGAACATAACAGCACCCAACCACTTTTGGTGTGGTTGCCGGTTGCTGTTATCTTCTCTACAAAAATAAACGTGTATTTTGCACACCGACACTGACTAGAAATGTCAGTTTTCGACAAAATACCAAAAATATTAATTACAGTAGGTAATAATAAAACTGAAGAAATCATTAGTGTGCCAATAAAGAACTTAAACAAGCCTGTAGACCGTCACAAACCTTATCTCTTATAGGTATAAATCGGCCGACCTCTGGATAGAGATTAACAGAAATAAATATATTTATATCCTTATGCATGCAGATGACGTTACCATTTTGGAAGAAAGTAATGATGAGCTACCAAAAGCAGTTTATACACTCCTGGAAATTGAAATAAGAACACCGTGAATTCATTGTCCCAGGAAGGGGAAACTTTATTGACACATTCCTGGGGTCAGATACATCACATGATCACACTAACAGAACCACAGGCACATAGACACAGGCAACAGAGCATGCACAATGTCGGCACTAGTACAGTGTATATCCACCTTTCGCAGCAATGCAGGCTGCTATTCTCCCATGGAGACGATCGTAGAGATGCTGGATGTAGTCCTGTGGAACGGCTTGCCATGCCATTTCCACCAGGCGCCTCAGTTGGACCAGCGTTCGTGCTGGACGTGCAGACCGCGTGAGACGACGCTTCATCCAGTCCCAAACATGCTCAATGGGGGACAGATCCGGAGATCTTGCTGGCCAGGGTAGTTGACTTACACCTTCTAGAGCACGTTGGGTGGCACGGGATACATGCGTACGTGCATTGTCCTGTTGGAACAGCAAGTTCCCTTGCCGGTCTAGGAATGGCAGAACGATGGGTTCGATGACGGTTTGATGTACCGTGCACTATTCAGTGTCCCCTCGACGATCACCAGAGTTGTACGGCCAGTGTAGGAGATCGCTCCCCACACCATGATGCCGGGTGTTGGCCCTGTGTGCCTCGGTCGTATGCAGTCCTGATTGTGGCGCTCACCTGCACGGCGCCAAACACGCATACGACCATCATTGGCACCAAGGCAGAAGCGACTCTCATCGCTGAAGACGACACGTCTCCATTCGTCCCGCCATTCACACCTGTCGCGACACCACTGGAGGCGGGCTGCACGATGTTGGGGCGTGAGCGGAAGACGGCCTAACGGTGTGCGGGACCGTAGCCCAGCTTCATGGAGACGGTTGCGATGGTCCTCGCCGATACCCCAGGAGCAACAGTGTCCCTAATTTGCTGGGAAGTGGCGGTGCGGTCCCCTACAGCACGGCGTAGGATCCTACGGGCTTGGCGTGCATCCGTGCGTCGCTGCGGTCCGGTCCCAGGTCGACGGGCACGTGCACCTTCCGCCGACCACTGGCGACAACATCGATGTACTGTGGAGACCTCACGCCCCACGTGTTGAGCAATTCGGCGGTACGTCCACCCGGCCTCCCGCATGCCCACTATAAGCCCTCGCTCAAAGTCCGTCAACTGCACATACGGTTCACGTCCACGCTGTCGCGGCATGCTACCAGTGTTAAAGACTGCGATGGAGCTCCGTATGCCACGGCAAATTGGCTGACAGTGACGGCGGCGGTGCACAAATGCTGCGCAGCTAGCGCCATTCGACGACCAACACCGCGGTACCTGGTGTGTCCGCTGTGCCGTGCGTGTGATCATTGCTTGTACAGCTCTCTCGCAGTGTCCGGAGCAAGTATGGTGGGTCTGACACACCGGTGTCAATGTGTTCTTTTTTCCATTTCCAGGAGTGTAGATTGTATCGATAAGGAAAAACAGACTACAACCTTAAAATATCAACAAATAAATCTAAATTTATGGCTCAACGTATAATAGTAATAGATAGCCCGCAACTCGTGGTCGTGCGGTAGCGTTCTCGCTTCCCACGCCCTGGTTCCCGGGTTCGATTCCCGGTGGGGTCAGGGATTTTCTCTGCCTCGTGATGGCTGGGTGTTGTGTGCTGTCCTTAGATTAGTTAGGTTTGAGTAGTTCTAAGTTCTATGGGACTGATGACCATAAATGTTAAGTCCCATAGTGCTCAGAGTCATTTCAACAAAAAATAGATATACACTACTTAAGCAGGTCTCCAACTTTAATTTTTTAGGATGCAACGTAAGCTACGACATAGCCTCTAAGATTAACAAACATTAATTCGTATTCAGAATGGAAAAAAACCATCCAGAACAAAATACGGAAGGGAACAAAATTAAAATTTTATGAAACCGTGGCTACATTTGTATTGTTATACGAGAGCGAGTCTTGGATCACTAAAAGACGCGAGAAAGGCAAACTAAAAGCAGTAGAAATGAGGTTTCTTAGGGAAGTGACGTAAGTACCAGGGAGGAGCATATAAGAAACGAAGATTTTAGGAATGAATAGATATTCACAAAATTAATGAAAAGACTGAATAAAATAAAACATTGTAGACCTTCACGACTGGCGTTTTCTTCAGTGAAAACTTACGGGCTAAGAGGTCGTGGTCAATGTATTAAACTGCTTCCTGACACTTCGTCCGCAACTGCAGGAGATATCTTCCGTTTTACGAAGGGAAGATGTCTCTCGCAGTTGGGGACGAAATGTCGGCAAGCAGTTTTATGCATCGACCACGACCTCTCAGCCCGGACGTTTTGGCTGAAGAAAAAGAAACATTATGGAAACATCACCTGCAAAGTATAAGTGAAGAGGGGATCCCACGTCTGGACATATTGTACCAGCAAAGAGGAAGAATGGAAGTAGGGAGACCAAGAATGGAGGTGGCAGAGAAAAGTGAAGACGGAACAAGCACAAGTGCCTAAGCCTTCAAGTTCAGACATGCTGTTTCCCTCTTTAAACTGACGAGCAGGTTGCATTCAGCGAATTGTTATGCTCTTGTTGATGTAGTTAAGGGAACAGGGGTATGTCGGTACCCAGGAATAAAGCTTGTAACAACCGGTTACGCAGAGCAGAATATCGGCGGTACAGATGCGGAGCGGCGCGATGGTGCGTGCTGCGTTGACGCCAGCAGGCGCGTCAGGCTCATGCATTTTAAGTGCTGTTTTGACGGAGCGCGGGCGGGCGGCACGGTACAGCCTCGCAGGCGGACACAACTGCTTCCTCTGCACACTTACCCAGACAGCCTGCGCCTCTTCCAAGAGATTGGCGGAATCCACTTTCAGCAATAGCGATATGCACATATACAGGTGGCGGTAGTATCACATACACTAGCTATATAAGGGCAATGCATTGGTAGAGCTGTCACTTGTATTCATGTGAAATGGTTCCCAACGTAATTATGGCCACACGACGGGAGTTAACAGGCTTTGGACGCGGAAATCGTTAGAGACTTCAGTATTCTGCTAAGCGCAGTGTCAAGAGCGTGCCGAGTATACCAAATTTGATGCATTACCTCTCACCATTCACAACGCAGTGGTGACGGCCTTCACTTACGCGTTTTCGTAGAGTTGTCAGTGCTAACAGACAAGCAACACTACGTGTAATGACGGTAGAAGTCGATGTGGAATGTACGCCGAACGTATCCGGCAGGACAGTGAGGTGAAATCTGGTGTTAACGGGCTACGGCGGTAGACGACCGGCGCGAGTGCCTTTCCTAACAGCACGGCATCGCCTGGCGCGCCTCTCCTTAGCTCATGATCCTGCCGGTTGTACCCTAGACTACTAGAGAAACCGTGGCCTGGTCAGACTTCAGTTGCTAAGAGCTGATTGTAAGGTACAAGTGTGGCACTGACTCCACGAACCTATGGACCCAAATTGTCAACAACGTACTGTGCTTGCTGTTGGTGACTTTATAATAGTGTGAGCTGTGTTTACATGGCATGGGCTGAATCCTCTGCACGTTCGGCTGCTTACAGACCATTCGCATCTATTCATGGACCATGTACCCTAACAACAATGGAATTTTTATGGATGACACTGCACCATGTCACTGAGCCACAATTGTTCGCGATGGGTTTGAAGAATATTCTGGACAATTCGAATGAATGGTTTGGTCACCCAGATCGCCCTACGTGAATCCCATAGACCGTTTAGGGACATATTCGAGATGTCATTTCGCGCACAAAAACCTGCACCGGCAACAGTTTCCCAATTACCGATGGCTATAGAAGCACTTTGGCACAATATTTCTGCTGGGGACTACCAACGACTTGTCTTGCCCATGCCTCACCGAGTTGTTGCACTACGCCTGGCAAAACGAGGTTTGATACGGTGTTAGCAGGTATGCCGTGACTGGCATTTAGTAACATTTTGTAAGTAGAGTCAGTCATGTTACGATATATTTCTCCCCGGAGAGGAAATATGGAGGTTTAAAAGGCCATAGATCACAAAACTGAACGATAAGGAACTTGTCAGTAACTAACGAATGCGTTGACATAATATTTTGCCAGACAATGAACGTGAATCACCCAGAAAGAGATGAGGAAACGAAATAAAACTTAACTGGTTGGCAGGGTTTTTTAAACTGTTTCAGTGGGTACAAAATCGATTGCAATTTACGAAAAACTTGGCAGTATTGGCCTAGTTCGGCCTAGTTATCAGAAGACGTTGGATCGCCTCCGTTCATGATGAGCACGCCGATTCGGTTGGAAAGGATATTATAAGGCCCATGTATCCTCTCTTGAGGAGGCTGCCAACAATTGTAAGTAGTGCTTCATATCCCGTATACTGGCAATGGGAACGAGTTCATGTCCAAACTGGTCCCACACACGTTCTATCAGGGGGGAGGGCCGAGAGAGAGAGGGTGTAGATATGTGGATCTCGCTGGCCGCGAGAGTCAGTGAACATCACGTGCACTGTTTACAGGGACATGTGCCACGTGTGGAAGAGTACTGTCGTGTTGAAAATAGCACCTCGATTCTGTCACATGAGAGGTAACACAAGAGGACGCAGAACATGCCACCATCGTGTCATGAGAGTCCTCTCTATCACTGTCAGCCGTGATCTAAGATCATAAATGATCGCTCCCCCCACTATGACGCCATAGCACTACTGTGCCTCTCTAAATGATACTTCTTTTCAGGTATCTATTGTAATCGCTTAGGATGGTCGTCCGGTATTGTATGGACACCATTCATCAACAGTCCGTGCTCCCCGATCGCATTCCAAACGCTGCCGTCTCTGTTATGGTGTTAACCGTATCCTACGCATGGGATGGTAATTCCCTAGTCCGGCTGCTGCTTATCTTCGTCCAATGGTGTAAGAGGAGGAGGAGATGAGCGTTTAACGTCCCGTCGACAACGAGGTCATCAGAGACGGAGCACAAGCTCGGATCAGGGAAGAATGGGGAAGGAAATCGGCCGTGCCCTTTTGAAGGAACCATCCCAGCATTTGCTTGAAGTAGTCGAGGGAAATCACGGAAAACCTAAATCAGGATGGCCGGACTCGGGATTGAACCGTCGTCCTCCCTAATGCGAGTCCAGTGTGCTAACCACTGCGCCACCTCGCTCGGTCCAATGGTGTAGGATGATACAGAACGTTGCAGGGCGTCCATTACTTGTTCTCGGATGGCAGGCGCAGAAATGAAAGAGTTAATACGTGCTTAATGTACATCCACTTGTTTTTCCTTCATCTAGTATATTTATTTGTCTCAGGTGGGTTTTGAAACAAGACCGCAATCACGGAACCAATAACGCTTTTTCTTTATTCTTTCTTTGCTTAAAAGGGAAGTAGGCAACCCTAATCAGTTTTTTAACTCTTAACGAATAAACTTTTTCTCCGATTTAGTTCTCACGATATAACTGAAAGCAGGGAATAACGCAGAGTAGTTCGCTGCGTGTTCAGATATCCCATAGCAGCATTAAAGGTACTCCTAAACAATTCGAACCGGAAAAAAATCTACCAACCAAAATGAAGTTTTAGGTATAATAAAGAACGAGTTAGTAACACGTTTACACTCGTGCAAATCCGCTGGCGATACACTGAACAACGTTGTACCTGCGGGTGTCAGGTGCAATATTCCGTTTTATGTTGAACAAGGATGTATGACGGTCTTGCGTGGTCAATAGCCGGAACGATGATGCAGTGTACCTCATTTTTGACGATGATAGTCTATTCACCTTTTCACTTCCTCTATGACTAGCGGTACTAATAGGAACATTATCCTTAGTAGCTACAAAGGAAAATGCATAAAATTTGATTTTCGAAACAGGCGAGATGAATTTAATGTTTTGGCAATAATATCAGATAAAGATCGGCGTCACAAAACTAGATCTCGTAGTCTTCTCACAAAGTTTTTCCAACACAGAAATCTGTATACGTCCCACGGCTTAAAGTGTGCCTTCGAGTTCTCTGGGATCACCAGATAAACAAGTTCCTTGTCCTCAGGTAAGATTCTCGAACTGTTCTTTCACACTGACCACTCTAAGAACCTAACAATAAGATATTTCGATGCTATCATAAGGATATTTGGGGCTTCACAAAGAGATTCTCGAATTCTAGATGCAATATCACCATTGTTATTTTTAAAACTATGAAAACATTGTCAATTTAAATGAAGCTTCCTTAATTCCAAGTACTTAATTATTACCTGTTGTTGACAGATGATGCAATCGATTTTATTAATTATTTACTTGGTGTCAAGAGGGCTTCCTTCAATGTGATATAATGATATTCGCCACTCGAAGCTGATAGCACGAACAAAAATATTTGTCTATAATTAATTACATGTTACAGCAGCTTTCTCCTGATTTCGTGATGCCGTTATTTAATTACTTTAAGTACACTGTTTACGGAAAGTATTAAGTACACTGTTCACCTTAGCCCTTAGCACAGGCTCTATTATCGTGGCAGTGGGCGGTCTCACTTTCCTTTTCAGTGCGCTTCCAGTGTTCCTAAAGGAAATTCAATCTCGCTATCTCGATATCTGAAAAAAAAAAACATTTGCAACAACTGTTTTAGAGAGTAAATATGAAAGTGAACTGCGTTGTCATTTAATTTTGTTTGAACAAAATTAAATATAAGCCGACCTTTCGAGCAATCTGCAGAGGTCATTTTCGAGGCAACTAAACAGCAGCGTCAGTTTCCTGAAGCCGACCGATGTATGTCGGTTTTTTATAAAGTGGGAGGCTGATGACTCATTTTCTGGGTCGATCTCTGTTGTTATTCAAATAACAGGAAAAGATACCGTATACAACATGAAGGTAAGAAATGTCAGACTATCCACCATGTCAACATAAATCCACTCATTAAATGCGTCCGAGCGAGGTGGCGCAGTGGCTAGCACACTATACTCGCATTCGAGAGGACGACGGTTCAATCCCATGTCCGGCCATCCTGATTTAGGTTTTCCGTAATTTCCCTAAATCGCTCCAGGCAAATGCCGGGATGGTTCCTTTGAAAGGGCACGACAGACTTCACTTCCGTCCCCAATCGGATGAGACCGATGACCTCGCTGTCTGGTGTCCTCCCCCAAACAATCCAATCCAATCTGATCCATTAAACGCGTTGTTGCGTCCTGACGATGAAGATTGGTCCACGGATGAGTACTGTTATTAGAGGAAAATTCTGGGAAAACAATACCAAGGATGGAGTGGAAACATGACCATTTACAAAAAAAATCATCAGATATGTTCTTACACAACCCGACATTTCCTCCAACGTGGTTTTCTACTGTATGCATATTCGTAGACAGACAATGTCGTTTTACGACCTAGCATATTTATATACGCGACAATACATGTGCTAAAGTATCTCATATGAGTGTTGCAGTAGCGTCTGATCAGCTGGACTAGCAGAAAAAATTTGTCAGTGCCGAGCAGTTTTCTGGTATAATTTTTCTCTGGCACACACAGGAAATTTTTGCAGTATTTTGAAAAGAACGCAAAAAACTGCTGACAGATCGGTCTGAGAGTTTATAACGAGTAACTTCACTCCTTGCAAAAGAATATTCATCATTCTTCGAAAAGAGCATTGTTGCAATGCAATAACTAACATACAGGAGACAACTAGATATTTAACCTGTGCAGTTATCCACACTTCCAAATCGGTAATCCAAGCTTAATAAGGAATAGGGCTTACCAAATAACGCTGCAGCTGAGAGTAAAAAAATCTACAGCAGTTTTTGTAGGATGAAGAGGACGGCACACTGGGAAGCATGGTACAATTTTACATATCGTCTTGCTTCATTCTAAGTCAAAATCTGCATCTACGTTCCTCAAGGCACCTTACAGTGTACGGCGAGGGGTACCTTGTTTGCCACTGTAACTTCCATGTTTCTTGTTCCAGTCACAGATGTTTTTCTGGAAGAATGATTGGTGGTAAGCGTCCATATCATCTCTAATCTCTCTATGTTTACTTTCGTGGTGTTTATGCGAGATACACATAGTAGGAGGAAATATATTAGATGACTTTTCTAGGAACGAACACTCTCACAACTTTAACAGTAAATCCCACTGCGATGCAGAGCGCCTCTCTTGCAGCGTCTGCCAATGGAGTTGGCTGAGCTTCTCCGTGGTGCATTAGTGAGTCGCAAATGAACCTGTAACGCAACGCACTGCTCTTCTTTGAATTATCTCTATTTCCTTTATCAATCCCATCTGGTATGGATCACAAACTAACGATCAATATTCAAGGTTTGGTCGAACGAGGGCTTTGTAATCTACCTCCTTTCTGCGTGGACTGTATTTTCTAAGGATTCTTCCAATGGACCTCTGTCTGGCATCTGTCTTACGTGTGATCAGTGTTATGTGATCGTTCCACTTTAAAACGCTCTCTGCAGAGATTCCAAGTTATGGCGTCAACGTTCTACGTAATTCATCTGTGTATATGAAATACTGAATATTTTTTTTCAAAAACTTTCTCCTCGTGTAACGTGTACGTAAGATATCGTATTTTTAACTGCTGACCAATACTGACTGGTGGCTGGTCCTGTATTGCGCTTTTGAACAGTGTCGTGAACTTCAATTTCAGCGAGAGGCGGAATTTGGAATAATGACAATGAATCTAATGAAATCACAAAAGAAACTAATTGTATACTCAGTGAACACTATTTAACTGAAAGTTAATACTGAACTGCGTTATGAAAGTTACGTAACGTGAAATGCAATATCTAACTTGAAATCCCCATAAAATAAAATACTGCTCTACTTGGAAGAAAATAACTGTTTAAAATTACCTTTACTGTTCGCTGTAAATTAATCTGCTTACTTAACACAACACCTGAAAATACTCGGAAGGCAATTGAAATCAGAAAATGTAGAAGCTAAAGAAAAATTATCTCTACGGTTTTTTTTTTCAGGAACAGTCTGCGGCTAGCTGCAGCGTAAGGTACAATGCACACACGACTATACTAATAATGATGGAGGAGGGTTTTAATTTACAGAAATGTACTTTTGAAAAACTGAATCAGATTGTTGTCAAAAGAAGACTGTACAACATAAAGAGACTCTAACAACTACGAAATTCACTCATTACAAAATTACAGACATTTAAACCAATTGTTTTATTTGTGACATAATGAAAACAAAGAGATCAAATAAACACTGATCCTGACTATTATTAGTTATCTAAGGGACGAAGATTTCCTTCAGTTAATAGTTATAGCAGACAAAAATTTCAGTATTGCACAGCATTGGTTATCTTGAAATATTCCTCTAAAAATCTCCTTGGTCCATACAGTCAAGAAAATACCTTTACCAACAAGTTTTCATCTCCATAATAAAGTGTTTTAGGATTCATAACATCACATCTTCTTCTCTGAATCTCAACTACTGTCTAATCTGCCTCTAATTAGACTGCCCCGCCGTTGCAAAAGTAATTGATGATCAAGACTACGTTAAACACTGAATCTGGGATCATATCCACTATACGTGCAGCTGGCTTATGCGTCTCCGTCTCTGTATAGTAAAGGTGAAACAAGTACAATGGCGAGAAACATATGAAAACCTTACAATGGATGTGACTGCTTCCAGTAATTGCTCTGGTATTATGTAATAAAGGGTCTCTCTTCCCATTTACGCGCAATACGTTACATCTCTTTATGACGGGGGTCAAATACCTATCCCCACATCAAACATCGATACTCCTGCATTTTGCTACAATTTGCGTTGCTACATCTCTCCATACAAGACCATCCATATGTAAAACGTCGGCTACTTTCACTAGTCATGCTGTAAGTATTTTATGCATCAAAACATGCCATTAACAATGCGCTACTGTACCATTAGTTGCATCAAAAGCAAGTGTATGCCTTTGTTCTTCCTACATTACTAGACACAATAGAGACTCCGCTTTACGAATTCATCGGTGCGTTCAGTCCCTTGTGTTCAAATTTGCATATAAATCTAACATGTAAGACGAAATACAAAAACTGAGCTCTTACTGGATTCCTGAAAAACGTAATTCCCGGTTGAATGAGAGATACGTTAATGTCGTCTTTTTCTTAGCTCACTGCACGACTTCCCGCAGGAAATCCTCTTTCAACATGCGGTCTCCAGTGCGGGCACGCATGCCTTTTGTCAGAAACGCGTCAGTACGACCGTTCCGGACGAGGAGAGGCGGCTTTTGTCTCTCGCCTACGCACTCCACTGTAGTGGGGCAGGCGGCCATTGTGAGGGCAGCGCGCGGACTGCCCAAGCCCTACACTCTGCACCCTTTATCGGCAGGCAGGCGCTCTTCCTCGCTGCTCTTTTCAGCACTTCGCCCCTCGACAATGCCGCTCTTAATCTCCTCCTGCAACTACGACCGATATTCACGATAGCGTTCGTTAATAGCAGCGCTAAAGACGTAAGAAACAATTCATCATTACAAGTCGTCATGCATATTTCTGAGCGTTGTCTCCATCCTGTGCGGTTAGTAGCTTCTCTTAGAGCCTACTGAAGAGGCAGGCCAGAGATCATCTTCATTTGATTAGAATTGTAAACTCATAAAAGCCTTACGGCAATGTTGTACTACCTGCCATACAATGGAAAAAAATCTTCCGTCAGTCAGATTTGTAATTTGTATTCATAATGCAAGTAAGACGCCTTTTAAATTTCCTCGATATACCGGAAGGAGTTCCATTAAGAATACTGGTTGGTAAACACAGGGGAAAATTTTTAAAAATCTGTCAGTTATCTACATAGTGTAGCTCAAAAATTATAGTTTTTAGCCCACGTAATGCTTACCATCTTTTAACAGATCGCTTGGGAACTATTTGATGTCTGTATCACAGCTTTGATCTCACACTTTTTCCCTATCTTAAAAAAAAAATGGCTCTGAGCGCTATGGGGCTAACTGCTGTGGTCATCAGTCCCCTATAACTTAGAACTACTTAAACCTAACTAACCTAAGGACATCAGACCCATCCATGCCCGAGGCAGGATTCGAACCTGCGACCGTAGCGGTCACGCGGTTCCAGACTGTAGCGCCTAGAACCGCATGGCCACTCTGCCCTATCTTAAGTTTCTGTTCCCCAAGTGAAATGAAGCAATTTAATTATTTATGTACAGCATAGAAATACGTATCTCAAAATAAAAACAAAGTAGAAGCTTGATATTTTTCGGGAATTTCCTTAAACGGTTATGTTTAAAGTAGTCTTTTAAAAAGATGTTGCTGTCATAAATTATGGTTCAAAAATTTTTCATAACGATTGTCAAAAACTTAGGTAATTAGGTCATACTTTTTCTTTAGATAAGTCTTTAACTTCCATATTTAAGTAATAAGAATAGTCCAGTTTTAGTTAAGTATGCTTCAGGGCAGTACACAAAATTTCAGGCCTCTACCTTTAATAGTTGTTAACTAATGCGCACCAGAACATAGAAAAGTGAACTTCAGGAAAATTCAAGCTGAAGTTCACGTTTCTCTGTCTCTAGCTACCCGGCATAACACTAATACGTCCTAGCTGCCTATTCATCTTGTATCTGGTATTGTTCTCACTTCCTTTTCTTTTTCAGACTTTTTATTCTTGCTTCTTTCATGCTTTCCAACACTGACTTCTCTGCTTCGATGTGTCTCCTCCTCTCAATGAAAATGAAAGATATTTGCTATTCCATCAATTTCATAACCTTAAATCTTGACGCTGCACCATCAGCATTCAGCACAACTATTTTCAAAGTATTTAGTCCTACCAGAATAGCTTTTGGTATCCATTCCCATATACAGTTATTAAAACTCTCATTTGGGTCTTGAATCCTTCTATGTAATTACTTCTCTAATCTAATCTTGTATACTAAGACATAGAGACTAAAAAGTCATAACAACAACCAAATGACAACAAATTATGTTTTCAACAGAGCTGTCTGCGTGACATGGGGGTGTTGTCATGTGTGCAGACGTTTTTAACTTCTGTAATTTTGACTTTCTTCAGTAGAATTTTTTCGAAGTAAACTTTTTCATTCAGAGAATTACACAGAATTTTTTAAGACAAAAATTAAAAAAACGATTTTTTGACGTTTATTCACTTACTAGTCCCCTTAACAGCTACCAAACATCGAAGTGATATGCAGATAGGAATCAATAACTTCGCTTTCAATTTGTTATTAGGAAATATTCTCTTCATAGTGGTTAAATGGTGGATACCATCTGAGGCTAATAGTTTAGAAATGGAAGATAAACTTCCGAAACCTTCCAAGACACAGTAAACAACAATGTTCCCAGACGTATATAAAACTTTAGCATACGATGTTCAACCCACAATCCAGCTGACCGAGAGAGAGTGCAGATCTTATTCCGGTAGCTGTTTAATGAATGATATTACGCTGGTACAATTTCCCTGCTAGCGTCTAATAATTGCTTATTATTTTAAGACATATTGTGTCAGGAAACATTAGAAACACGGAACGTTTTATGGGGCTAGGATGTCAAACGGGCCGACTTGGAGCAGGAGAGGCACCACAGGACATTTTAATTTCCACTGTCTATACTTTTACAAATATATTCATAAAATTTTGTCAGCATGACCAGGAAGGATTCAGAAGTCACACTCATAGCAGTGGAAGTTCGAAAACATAACGAAGTAATTTTTTTACATGTGAAATTTCATCATTATTTTCACTTACTAATGGCTTACTAATTTGACATTCTACCCCACTTAGAAGGACTTCAGCACGGTTCTTGGAAGGAAACATCTTGACATCTTGCGGGAAGCATAAGAGTGTTACGTTTATTCTACGTGTACTTTGTATCCAGTAAAACTGCACAAAATAATGCAGTGAGTGGTACCATGACAATGGCGGAAACATTCGAGGTTGAGAAGAAGTTTGGATCGGTAGTTATATTCTGCCAGCAGTCTTATATGAAAACCTCCAGGCTATGTGGAGTAAAGGTAAGATATTGCACTCACATTTGGGAAGAAAATGCTTCCAATTCCCATCCGAACATCTGGAATTAGATCTTCCATTAAGGCCCTAAATCGCCCGAGGTTGGTTTTGTCGAGAAGGAAATGGCTGATTTACTTTCCCGTCGTTCCCCTTTCCGTATCCGGTGACCTCGCAGTTGAATGGACTTCAAACCCTAATCTTCTTTCCCACTATCATTACTATTATGGCTGCCCACATTCGTGTTGCTGCCGTAAATACAGTAGAGGTTTTGATCTATTGTTACGTTTGGGATAAAAATACTTTTTGTCACCAACATTTCACAGCTACGATACTACCATTACATAACAGAAAAAATTCACTCGAATAAGATTGTAAAGTTTTACAAGTATACACTGTTAAGCCGAAACACTATGAGTATCTGCTAAATAGTATGTTGAGCCACCTTTGGGAAGCAATACAGCAGCGATCCTGAGTGGCATCTATTCTATAATTCTTTGGTAGTTTTCCGGAGGTACGTGGTCCCAGATGTCTACGTACAGGTCACTCGATTCCTGGAAACTACGGGACGGTGCTTTGTGGCGAGAAGCTGTCACATGATAGCGCACCATAAGCGAACCCACGGGTTAATATCAGGTGAGCGTGAGCTCATTATCATGGGGCTCAGACAACAGTAGCATGAGTCTGGCCTTGTTCAGAGCAGGAAGATGGTATCACCATCGGGTAAAGGGAAACATCAACCACGAAGGGATGCAGGGGGTTCGCAATAATGTCGATGTAGACCACAATTGTCATGATGCCTCCGATTACTGCTGCAGGCCCAATGAAAGCCCAAATTAACGTCCCCATAGTGTAATACTGACCCGTTCAGTCTGCGCATGTACACGTTTGGAGCAGGCGTTCGCCTGAATGGTGGCGTATCCTGACATGACCATTGCGTGATTTGACAAGGAACGTGTTTCATCCAACCACACGACATTTTTCCACTCATCACGATCCAAACTCGATGATTTCGTGCCCAATGAAATCTTAATTGACAACGTTGCTGAGAACTGCTGCGGAATCCCCTGTGGGCACCGAAAGATGTGCTCCAAAACTCTTGTAGCTGCACCAGGACTGCTTTCCGTCTAAGAGCTGCCAGAGCTCTTTGGAAGATCGTCGCCTATCCTTATTTACGGAACGTGGGAACTGGACACCAAATCGTCACAAAAACGTTAGATTTACTGTGCAAGTCACTGAAACTGAGACTCGAAATTCAAAGAATTAATCCAAGAAAGGCACATTTTTAATTAGACAACATGCTATCTGACATTACTGCGTTCACCTCCTTGTACAATTAAGATGATTATGATTGTTGGGGGACAAGGATCATATATTCCGAACAACGCTGTTTGTACCAGAATAATTCCTGAATTCATTCAGTTCAGCAGAGAAGTAACACGACAGATTAGTAATATTGTTATTAAATGTTTTCACTAAGTAGTGGGAAGAAAACAATATTTACACAGCGAACTTAGAAATAGCTTCTGTAATCCTTTCCGTACGCAGATGTAATTCACAGAATTCTGATGATGTGTATCCCATCACAAGTCTATCAGAATAAATTATTTAAAGTGGTGAACTGGTAATCAAATCGATCTCCGTGGCTCCAGCAAGATGGGGCAAAGCGTTAATTGGAAAACACAAGGCTGATCACAGCAAGCCGGTGCTGCGTTTATTTAACCAGTAGTAACTGCAGTTTTAGGCCATGTCGTTGTCGACTGCCTGCAGTGCTCAGTGGGTTGCTACGCAATGACCCACGGGGCCGTAACTGCGACGACGCTTCGTCGCAATAAGCAACGTGTCATTGACCAGGCAACCGAACAAGTAGAGTTACATGTGGTGTTAACTCAAGAACATCCTGCAGAAGCCTGTTTAGGGAACTAGGGATACTAACTACTGCTTCCCAATATATTTATTCCTTAATGAAATTTGTCATTAAAAATATATCACTTTTTCAAACCAACAGCTCAATTCATGGAATCAATACTAGAAATAAGAATAATCTTCACAAGGATTTAAAGTCACTTAGCCTTGTACAAAAAGGTGTACATTATTCAGTAACACACATTTTTAATAACTTGCCAGCAGCCATAAAAATCTTAACAACCAATGAAATTCAGTTTAAGAGAAGCCTAAAGGATTTATTGGTGGCCAACTCCTTCTACTCCATTGATGAATTTCTCAGTAAATATGTAAGTACAGTATAACTTCTGCGTAATTTTGTAAGTAGGCTGTTTAAATTTTCTTATTGGTAACGCCACATAGCGCTCTGCATAAAAAATCACTGGCTGTGCTGTGCGCAGTCTGTGGCTAGTTTGCATTGTTGTCTGCCATTGTAGTGTCGGGCAGCGGCAGCTGGATGCTAACAGCGCGTAGCGTTGCGCAGTTGGAGGTGAGCCGCCAGCAGTGGTGGACGTGGGTAGAGAGATGGCGGAGTTTTGAAATTTGTAAGAATTGGTGTCATGAAGTGATATATATATTATGACTACTAAGGTAAATACATTGTTTGTTCTCTATTAAAATCTTTCATTTGCTAACTAAACCTATCAGTAGTTAGTGCCTTCCGTAGTTTGAATCTTTTATTTAGCTGGCAGTAGTGGTGCTCGCTGTATTGCAGTAGCTTGAGTAACGAAGATTTTTGTGAGGTAAGTGATTTGTGAAACGTATAGGTTAATGTTAGTCAGGGCCATTCTTTCGTAGGGATTTTTGGAAGTCAGATTGCGTTGCACTAAAAATATTGTGAGTCAGTTTAAGCACAGTCTTGTATAAATTTTTCTAAGGGGACGTTTCAATTTCAGTGCAGTAATGTGTTTATTGTAAATGTGTGTGTGTGTGTGTGTGTGTGTGTGTGTGTGTGTGTGTGTGTGTGTGTGTAAGTACAATCTAACTTCAGCACCATTTCAGTGCAGTAATGTGTTCATTGTGCCGGCCGCGATGGTCTAGCGGTTCTAGGCGCTCAGTCTGGAGCCGCGCGACTGCTACGGTAGCAGGTTCGAATCCTGCCTCGGGCATGGATGTGTGTGATGTCCTTAGGTTAGTTAGGTTTAAGTAGGTCTAAGTTCTAGGCGACTGATGACCATAGCTGTTAAGTCCCATAGTGCTCAGAGCCATTTGAACCATTTTTGTGTTCATTGTAAGTAAGTATTATAATAGTTGTATGACATGTTTTTTACCTTATAAATAAATAAAAAACTTTTGTATTTTAAATTCAGTGCATTAGTATTTGTAAAATGACTTTCATATAGTGTTCATTAAAAAATGACGATCATTCCATTCAGGACCTGTGGAATGGTACATTAGCTTATTTGTTTCAGTTGTAAATATTTGTCATGTATTGTTGTTTTTTGACATCTTCCACATCCTGGAGGACCTCCTCACTACGGATCAATTGGAATGAAAGTAAATCTAATCTAAAAAAAACTTCTACCACCGTACTCTGAAGTACACAATACAGACACGAAAGGGCAGCCAGAAAACGAGTGTAGCACTAATTCCTCCTAATCTGCACCAGCGGCTGCCCAATAATCCCCTTGCAACAAAATTTCTGTCAATCGCCTGTCTTGCCTCCAAACATTGTGTGCGCGGGAATCATCGCATATCGCCACACAATTTGCCTATGGCTGGCATCTGGGAGGCGTTTTAAGTTGAAACGTTATCGAGGTTTCTCCTTCGCTAACGGAACCATTTCTGCAGAATCCCGCGCCAAGAGCAGGGTGTGAGGAGCTTTTCAGGAGCGCATCTCACCAACGCAGCCCGTAGCAGCGCCAGTCCTTCTTTTGTGTTAATACGATTCCTTGGCCGAAAAAAAATCTGAGTCTACATCAAGTTCCCATGCGGTAGAGAAATCACAGCTTTGAGTGTCACGGTGCGGGATGTGGCGCCACCTCACCCCCTGTCCTATACAAAGCCTGAGGGCTGCCGGGGGCGATTTGTCCACTGGCTTCCTCTCTGGGCCCCCATGGAGGCCGCTATAAACCGCCCCGACTCCGCCGTTCCCTCGCTTCATCGCGCAGGGTGCGTTGTGCTTGTTCACAGACACTGAAGCTAACTGAATTAAATCATTTGCTACAAAATTTGTTATTTGCGTGAAATGCGATATTTAATCACTTAAACTTACTCCCTGATGAACATAGTTATAAAGATTTAGAATGATACTGCAAAACCATATGCAAATTGCGTAATTCTGTATTAAAAATGTAAGGTGGGCGAATGATATGGGACTTGTATTCATTGTGAACGGACCACATCGGTTGCCACATTCCAAACTGGCAAATCTCCGACCTGCACGCTCTCTGAGGCAGTATGGACTGTCGACAGCTTCTGCACAAAAAAGAAAAAATGGTTCAAATGGCTCTGAGCACTATGGAACTTAACATCTGAGGTCATCAGTCCCCTAGAACTTAGAGCTGCTTAAACCTAACTAACCTAAGGACATCACACACTTCCATGCCGAGGCAGGGTTTGAACCTGCGACCGTAGCGGTCGCTGGGATACAGACTGTAGCGCCTAGAACCGCACCGCCACTCCGGCCGGCCTTGTTGCACACTCCTGGTTTCATTTCCATTCAGCCACTTCTCACAGGTGCTTGTCTTTCAAGTAACACTTTTTTCCGTGCAACCCTCCCAGTCTGGATCTGTTACAAAAAAAAAAGTGAGTTGTTTACAATCTGGACTCAATAGAAAAAAAGGTAAAGGTGCCATTAGGCCGCCAGATTTGAAAAAAAAAATTACTTGAAAATCTCATTTATTTTTTGTCAGGAAATATTGTAAATATATTGGTGGTTAAGTAATAACTTTGTAACTTACAATTTGGTAGTTAATGTTGCTGCATAAACGGTTGTAATACAATATGTAACTGTACTGCGTACCAATAAAGTACGTAAAACAAACTTAAAAAATTACATTTTCTTATTCCTTCATAAAATCTCTCTTGTATGCTCTGGAAACTTATCCTGATACCCAGATATTACCTGAAGCAAATTATCTGCTTCTGTTCCCCATTTGTTGCAGTCCTTCATAAGCTTGACCACTATTATCCGGAACACAACCAAACTTAAGTTTGTAACTATTAATGGAGCAGCGACACCATTGTGAAGGACTCGTCTCAGACAACTCGATACCTATGTCAAACCCCGTTTCTTTCATTGGATACAATCATTTGCCTCATTAATTTCAGTGACTTGTTTCATTCCTAACCAAACTGTTTTAATATTTCCATCTGCTAGTTATAACTCATAAATCAATGGAATTACTATACTGAGTTTTTTATTTAAAAAACAAATTAAGGCCATAGCCTGCTAAGGAAGTGGGCTGAGATGTACCATCAACAAAATTAAATTAAAGCATTAGACAGTTGTCGGTCGACAAACTGATATTTATAATTGTTTTATGATAGATATAAGAAAACTTCCTTCTTTTGCAGCTGAAATTAATAGCCGAGTACCAGAAAAGTTTCGCCTACTTATGTTAGGCATTTTCAGTGGGCTATAACACATATAAACTTATTTAATTACATGTATTTTTATGCGAGATTTGTAGTGATTCTTCGGTAGTTTGTTTAAATCTAGCTATTTCTGTTTGCACTAATATGGTTGTTTATTTTACTTAAATCATTTTTTAGTGGTGTTCACGCAGCCATTTGTTTTTCTATATCTACTAAATGCACGTAGCGTAGTTTCTTCCGATAAAAATTTCTTTACACATAACGTACACTGTAGTAAAATGAGCTGTGCATGCTTGCACTGCTCTTGGTCACATGCTTTAGAGTTGACTCAGGCATTGGGGGAATTGACTGATGGATCGGGGGAGAATGGTCTGTAATGTTGGAGGCAGGGTGGTTTGTGGGGCACTGTGTGTGTGTGTGTGTGTGTGTGTGTGTGTGTGTGTGTGTGTACGAGTGGCATTACTATTATCGTTATTATTTTATTATTTGTTTCTTTGCTTTTCAATTTTTCTCTTTTCTTTATTTGTTTATTGTTTGTTTCTATATTTTTATGACAGATTGTGAATTGGTTTGAATATTGGTCTTATCTTGTTGTTCTTTTTGCAATCGGAACTATTTTTGTTTATATTTATGGCCTTCTGTACGAAGTATTTTACCTGTAGAGTGAGCATTCTCTTTCTTATGTTATTATGCCATTAGATTACCATGTTTGTTTATACCCCAGGGTGATTTTCTTTCATTATATGTTCAGCATAAGTGGCATGGGAAATGACTTCCCTTGATTCTGTATATCAGCTTCTATGAAGATTGTTAGGGAGAGAACTTTATTGTGTAACTGCTGTTTGGTCTGAGTTCTACGTGTACACCCACTATATTTTCAAAGATCTTAGGACATGTTTTATTCTTCACCTTTCTTCCAGAATAAGGCATAATAAGTAAGTCTATTAGTAGATTGTCATTTGGATTTAGCTGGTTTCAGTCAGGCAATGACTTTTGCTCGTTATTTTCATATGGTATGTTACCCGTTTGTATAATATTTGTGAACAACTTAGCCAACCACTTTTTCATACACTGAGGCGAAAAAAGTCATGAGATATCCTCCAATATCGTGTAGGACATCTTTCGCCCGTTGTAGTGTACCAACGTAGGCGCAGTGAACAAGTAGTTGGAAGTTCTCTGCAGAACGCCAACCGCAGCTGCGAAAGTATTGTCAGTGCAGGATTTTGTGCACACACACACACTTGTTGGGTTTCATGTCGGGCGATGTGGGTGGCCAAATCATTTGCTCGAAATGTGCAAGCATATCGTGAATAATTGTGGACCGGTGACATATTTGAGAACATGAAATCCACGAATAGCCGCAAATGGTCTCCATGTAGCAGAAGATAATCATTTCCAATTAATGATCGGCTCAGCTTTACCAGAGGACCCAGTCCGTTCCATGTAAACACAGCGCACACCAGCTTGCACAGTGCCTTGTTGACGACTTGTGCCCATGGCTTCGTGGAGTCTACGTCACACCCAAACCCTCCCATCAGCTCTTACAAACCAAAATCGGTACTCATATGACCAGGTCACGGCTTTCCAGTCATCTACGGTCCAACCGATATGGTCACAGGCCCAGGAGACGGACTGTAGGTGATATCGCGCTGTTGACAAAGGCACTCACATCGGTTATCTGCTACTATAGCCCACTAGTGCCAAATTTCGCCGCACTGTCCTAAAGGATACGTTGGTCGTACGACCCACATTGATTTCTGCGGTAATTTCAGACGGCTTACCGTCAGTTGGCATTGACAACTCTATGCCAAATCAGCTGCTCTCGGTCGTGAAATGAAGGCAGTCGGCCACTGCGTTGTCCGTGATGAGAGCTAATGTCTGAAATTTTGTATTCTCGGCACACTCTTCACACAATGGAATGTCCCTTGCGTCTAGCTGCACCTTCCATACAGCGTTAGTAGTTTGTTAATTCCCATCGTGCGGGATACGACCGCCATCTGTGCATGTGCAGGTCACCATCCCATGAGTTTGGTCACCTCAGTGTGTACTTGCCACTGTCGAAGGCCAGGTGTTTCCCTGGTTTCATCTCCTTTGAGGCGTTTTAATTGTCGAATGGTAGAGAATGCTCAGTTTTAGCCTTTTTAAATCTGTTTTGAGTGCCTTTAATTTCTACCTAGTCGTAAGAGCACGACGGTTGCTTAGTTCCGCAGGATTAATCTGCGTGTGCCTCTGGGTGGTGCTAAACGTACATCAAAATATCTGCTGATAAATTTTACGTCACACATCAGAACAAGACATCATATAAAACTTACATAAAGACGAAATATTGCTCCTCACCACGACAGTATTGCGCACTGGTATCTGCTTCCTAAAATTTCCCGCCAACCTCTGCAAGGCTTCCTTCACACATGCAATTATCCGGAGATGTGGAGAACTTCCCGTGTCTAACTTTTCCATTCAACCCAATGAAACTGCCAATACTCTAAGATATTCTATGTTAAAGACAAAGTTCGATAATAATTGTTATGATTTTTTATACAGTAGATATTGATGGGCTACTTCAGTTACCCAGAGGACAATCAAAATATCAGTCAACAAGCATCAGAAGTCAACAACATCTGAAGTAACTCGAGGAGACAGTGGGAAACTAATTTTTAGACCAATAAATCACATCCTGTGAATGAACTGTTCGAAAATGACGGATATGTCCATTAACTTTGAACAATTAAACAGAATTTTTTTAGTATCGTACAAGAACTGACAACAGGCAGCCATGTACTCATAATTTTATATGAGGTGAGATTTTTAAATACCTTTACGAGATTACACGTACAGACATCATTAACTGTATTCATACGCTACCTTATAAACGATACCCAGGTTATGTGCGTAAACCTATAGACTTACCCAGTTTTCAGGGACATTTATAAATATGTAACAGTAGTTTATCGCATAGATATACGTACCACACAAAACTGAGTTTTGACATAATATAATATTCTGCAGAATCGACGGTCTACGCGACATTATTATGTTTTTCTAAATAAATGTTCCTGACGAAATTTTCCACATTCACATCTAATCATTTAAAATAAGTAAAACTGAGTCAAAATATTATAAAAAAGGCTAAAGAAATTTCCGATACTTACTACAACGGATTATCTGGTAAATGATGTTTTGAATATATTTTACACAAACTGATACCCATGGTCGTATATTGAAATGAACACTAGGACATCATCTAAAATATGTTTTTCTATATCCCCTCACATGTTTTTCTTCATTATTGACCAGTCTGTGTGGAGTATATGTATATTTAATGCCTATGACATCGTGATTTCTTTGCCCATCTCGCACTGCCTCCTTGAAGCTTCCAGCGTGTGCACAGAAGTTAAAGAGCAAACGTTCAAACAATTACAAATTTACTTTATTTTCGATTTTCATTATTTTCTGTAACATAACTTTCGTTTATTTTAATTTCACTCGCGTAACTATGGGTATAATGTAGCCTCGTTTACTGTGGTGCTACATTTGGCATGTGAATAACAATCAGGTTTTCGCTTCGTAATCACATTACGTACAGCGTCTGAAAACAATATACAGAATCTGAAATTACACGTTCTGCTGGTAAAACAAGAGAAACAATCTGAACGTTTATTATACAGACCCAATAAAAATTCTGCGGAAATTCTACAAAGCACAGTGAGTCCATTTGTCATCCTGTTCAGCGTTTACGCGGAAGAGCTGTTTCATTCGATCGACCTGCTCACGGCCTCATTCTGTTCCCTACAGAAATACCTAAAACACATTTAATTGTGTAATGAAAATATCATTCCTAGAGCTGAAGTTTTTAACAAAGCTTATATTGACTGTAACTCGGTAAAATGTAAGTACGGAGAGTTGTCCACGAGAAGAAATTTACGATCTTGTTCATTCGTTTCAGGCGTCCTGATTTGATTTTCTGTGATTTTATTAAACTATTTCAGGTGGCTCCAATTAATTACTAAGAAAAGCACCGTGCCGCCTTCCCTCCTTCAAGCTTGAAATTTATAGAATGAATTACTTTTTCTGGAGCGCGTTTATTAACATTATTGTTGATGCTGTTGCTGTTGCTTTGCTATATTATTTTCTTTCTAGTATTTCCTTATTCAACCTTTAGGTGTTCTGTTCTTTCCATACGCTCTGTTCATATTACGCTGTGTTCTTTTAATTTTTATCGTAGAGGCAATATTGCGATTGAATAATAATTAATAAATATAAATGAAGATGTGGTGCGTTGCATGTAAAACCTGACTCCATTGAAATATTTTTGCACAATTGTGTTCTAATTCACATTCCGGAAGGCGAAACCACTTTATCCTCAATTGCTCGATCTCTTTGGCGTATCATACACTAATAAAAGTTGAGACAACCTTAAACATTTTGCTTGTGAACTTCTCATGCTCTTATATTTACTCTTCATTCCGAAAGTAGTACTGTACTACTGAGGACTTGCGCGATGTTTAACAGTTAACACTTGCTTTCCTTTAATCGTTTTCCGTGGATAAGGGTTCTTGGAAACTTCAGACCCCTTCGTTTGTAGTAACTAGGTCACAAATTTCTTGTTAATTTTCTGGTGTGCTGTACTGGATTCCTCAAACGAAATGTCAAAAAATGTGTCGCAGTCCATCATTCTCATTGACGTCACGATAACTATCCTAAACTATGCAGTCATGTTACTACGTCAGAGTACTTGTTGCAACGAATGAAAGAAAATCAACTAAATTTACGTACGTATCTGCAGCGCGTTTAGGAACTTTATTGCAGCACTGGTTAGGCGTGGTGATTATCGCTAAAACAGACGGTTTTCGGTTATATCGCCGTTTAATTAGACTGTTAACACCGCTAAAAATATTTGGTTTCTGAAATAACCGATTTCTGTTTTTTCCATTATTTCCTGTTATAAACGTAGAAACCGGGTAAAGGTTGAAAAATTTTACTCTCTCTGTCTCAAGATAGTACATAAAAACAAAATGTTACATTAAATAGGCAAATAAACAAATAAAAATAAAACTTAGCCCTTTCAATGTTGAATAATGCTAAAAATCAAGAGTATTCTCTCATTGATTCTAATTTTATGGTAACTCTCTTGAAAAATCGTATCGTGATCAGGCATCATATGAGTTTTTGGGCATTACGAATAGTCATTGGTAAAGGGTAGAAGAACTCTGTCTTTAGTGTTATTTTTCCGTTTCCAATAGCTACAAGCAAATAAAGGCAATGTAGGCACAGGCAGCAGATCACCTAATTCCTAATTTTTTGTTTACTATTAAAGAATTGTTTTCAAGTTTTTACTTTATTACTGTTACCATAATTCCCTTCCTCTTTTACCATTCCATAGAAGTAGTAGAAAAATCTTTAATCTTTTGAAGCAAATGAAGCATTCTTGTTCATTGGTAGGTCACTTCGTAAAAATATTTGCAGCCTTGTGTTGGTGTCATTCTGCAATACTACAGATGTCCAGAGACGTCAGCGAGAACTGCCGTATACACCAGATGGGGCCAAGTACTGCACACAGTACGTACACTCGTACATTTGGCCATGACACACGAGAACGGTGAAGTTATTGTCTCAGTAAGACTGTACAATTCTTATACCAACTATTCGCTGCTCGTTTCTGTCGGCATTCGTATTAAAGGAGCAGTGACTGCTTTTCTCACTTTCATAATAACGCAATATTTCAAACCAACGCAATATTTCAAACCAATACAAATTTTGCGAATAACAGTTACTCCTTTTTTTTAAAAAAAAAGTTTACATAAATCAGAAAAAATTGATGTGGGTAATTGTTAATACACATTTTTAACTCCGTTATTAGTAAAATAATAGAAAAGCACCTGTTACAATCGAGACCAAACATATACCAGAAAATACCGGTTATTCAGACCGGAAACGGTTTTAACTGGTCGGTTTTTCCCACCCCTAACATAGGTTCTCCTACACGAAGTGTTGGCATAATCTTGCAAGTAGAGTAGAGCAGATTTCAACAAGTTCATACGTCAGCTTAAGTTTAAAATGACTATTGTATAAAGCTCTACTACACCTCCGTATAATTTTATTCGTATTATTTCACAATTGCCCATTTGCTATGCTTGGGTCGGAGATGACGTCTAGATAACAATCAGTGTAATATGCTGCGTAATATGCCACCAAACGCAACGAAAATCTTCTCTGGCGCAAAGAGCTGTCACCTCGTTAATCTTGTAATAAAGCGCCAAATAATTCTCAGTTGATGTTCACACAAAGAAGTGACATCTAAATTAGAACGACTGACGTTAATGGTAGCTTATAACACAGAATCTAAACTGCTTTATTATCAAGAAAATTAGTTCTTTACTAGGCAACGGTAATGACAACGTTGGGAGCATAGCCTCGAGACCGTATAATATTTAAGACTATCTGGTGCCTGTGAAACGTTATAGACTTTTAGAGCTATGCTAATGAGCTCGTCCTCCAGGACCGTGCACACAGATTCTGGATTTCAGCTTCACGCGGGGGAGCAATTTATCTCGGCAACTGCGTCCGTTTAATAGGCGCCAAGGGGCTGCCCATTCGTAGATCACTCTACCTCCTCCGCGTCGTTTGCCGGCTCTCTGCGGTGCACTGTTCATTATGCGATGCAGAATTACAAACCTCCTCCCAATTAAACAAGCCTCACGCGAGAGAAAATTCTAATTTTGCATCGACAGAATTCGTTCTAGCTCATTATTATTACACTTCTTCTTGCGCGAATCGTTCTGCATCAGCGAAAGATTACTGGTCCCATACGTCAGTTCACGACAGCACTAAGATCTCAATAACCGCGGACTACTTGAGTGCAAGAGAGTTAAATATACACTCCTGGAAATTGAAATAAGAACACCGTGAATTCATTGTCCCAGGAAGGGGAAACTTTATTGACACATTCCTGGGGTCAGATACATCACATGATCACACTGACAGAACCACAGGCACATAGACACAGGCAACAGAGCATGCACAATGCCGGCACTAGTACAGTGTATATCCACCTTTCGCAGCAATGCAGGCTGCTATTCTCCCATGGAGACGATCGTAGAGATGCTGAATGTAGTCCTGTGGAACGGCTTGCCATGCCATTTCCACCTGGCGCCTCAGTTGGACCAGGGTTCGTGCTGGACGTGCAGACCGCGTGAGACGACGCTTCATCCACTCCCAAACATGCTCAATGGGGGACACATCCGGAGATCTTGCTGGCCAGGGTAGTTGACTTACACCTTCTAGAGCACCTTGGGTGGCACGGGATACATGCGGACGTGCATTGTCCTGTTGGAACAGCAAGTTCCCTTGCCGGTCTAGGAATGGTAGAACGATGGGTTCTATGACGGTTTGGATGTACCGTGCACTATTCAGTGTCCCCTCGACGATCACCAGAGGTGTACGGCCAGTGTAGGAGATCGCTCCCCACACCATGATGCCGGGTGTTGGCCCTGTGTGCCTCGGTCGTATGCAGTCCTGATTGTGGCGCTCACCTGCAAGGTGCCAAACACGCATACGACCATCATTGGCACCAAGGCAGAAGCGACTCTCATCGCTGAAGACGACACGTCTCCATTCGTCCCTCCATTCACGCCTGTCGCGACACCACTGGAGGCGGGCTGCACGATGTTGGGGCTTGAGCGGAAGACGGCCTAACGGTGTGCGGGACCGTAGCCCAGCTTCATGGAGACGGTTGCGAATGGTCCTCGCCGATACCCCAGGAGCAACAGTGTCCCTAATTTGCTGGGAAGTAGCGGTGCGGTCCCCTACGGCACTGCGTAGGATCCTACAGTCTTGGCGTGCATCCGTGCGTCGCTGCGGTCCGGTCCCAGGTCGACGGGCACGTGCACCTTCCGCCGACCACTGGCGACAACATCGATGTACTGTGGAGACCTCACGCCCCACGTGTTGAGCAATTCGGCGGTACGTCCACCCGGCCTCCCGCATGCCCACTATACGCCCTCGCTCAAAGTCCGTCAACTGCACATACGGTTCACGTCCACGCTGTCGCGGCATGCTACCAGTGTTAAAGGCTGCGATGGAGCTCCGTATGCCACGGCAAACTGGCTGACACTGACGGCGGCGGTGCACAAATGCTGCGCAGCTAGCGCCATTCGACGGCCAACACGGCGGTTCCTGGTGTGTCCGCTGTGCCGTGCGTATGATCATTGCTTGTACAGCCCTCTCGCAGTGTCCGGAGCAAGTATGGTGGGTCTGACACACCGGTGTCAATGTGTTCTATTTTCCATTTCCAGGAGTGTATTTTAGAAATTGCTCGAAGACCAATTGAACGTACTTTTCAGCACCACAAAATTGTGTCATATAGGGAGGATGGAGCTTCTTTGAGTAAGAGGACAGCCTTATTAATGCGATCTTTCTCAACGGATAAAATTCTTATTTCGCATCAGAGTACGTATTCTGCTCCAGTCAGTACATTTTTTTCACTGGCAGAGACTGTTATCCGCGTTAGATGTGTTAACAGCCAAGCAGCTTAATTCCACATTCAGAAAAATGCAAAGGCAAACAAATTAGCAGTCTGTGTTTACAGAACACCTCGTTCGCACTCAGATCCAATCGATAACTGACTCACCTACACACACACACACATACGCTCGCTCGCCCGTGCATATACAGGGTGGTCCATTGATAGTGACCGGGCCAAATATCTCACGAAATAAGCATCAAACGAAAAAACTACAAAGAACGAACCTTGTCTAGCTTGAAGGAGGAAACTAGATGGCGCTATGGTTGGCGCGGTAGATGGCGCTTCCGTAGGTCAAACGGATATCAACTGCGTTTTTTAAAATAGGAACCCCTGATTTCTATTACATGTTCTTGTAGTAATATGAATGTTTTAGTTGGACCATTTTTTTCGCTTTGTGATAGATGACGCTGTAATATTCACAAACGTATAAGTACGTAGTATCAGGTAACATTCCGCCAGTGCGGACGGAATTTGCTTCGTGATACATTACTCGTGTTAAAATGGACCGTTTACCCATTGCGGAAAATGTCGATATCGTGTTGATGTATGGCTATTGTGATCAAAAAACCCAACGGGCGTGTGCTACGTATGCTGCTCGGTAACCTGGACGACATCATCCAAGTGTCCGGACCGTTCGATGGATAGTTACGTTATTTAAGGAAACAGGAATTGTCCAGAAACATGTGAAACTTCAACCACGACCTGCAACAAATGATGACGCCTAAGTAGGTGTTTTAGTTGCTATCGCGGCTAATCCCGATTTCTTTCTGTGAGAAAAGTTGTAGGATATTTGCTTTCGTGATCCACCGTCAACGTCTGACAACATGCGTCAGCGCATTGTCAATGCATGTGCGAACATTAAAGAAGGCGAACTACTCGCTGTTGAGAGGAATGTCGTTACACGGATTGTGAAATGCATTGTGGTTGACGGACATCATTTTGAACATTTATTGCATTGATGCGGTATTGACAGGTAATCACGTTGTAACAGCATGCGTTCTCAGAAATGATAAGTTCAGAAAGGTACGTGTATCACATTGGTACAGCCAGAATAAAATGTCCAAACGTACCTATGTTCTGTATTTTAATTTTAAAAAACCTACCTGTTACCAACAGTTCGTCTAAAATTGTGGGCCATATGTTTATTACAGCGCCATCTATCACAAAGCGAAAACAGTGGTCCAACTAAAACATTCATATTTCTTTACGTACTACACGAGTATGTAATAAAACTGGTGGTTCCTATTTAAAAAAAAAACGCAGATGATCTCCGTTTGACCTATGGCAGCACCATCTAGTGGGCCAACCATAGCGCCATCTGGTTTCCCCCATCAAGCGGGACAAGTTTCGTTCTTTGTAGTTTTTCGTTTGACGCTTATTTTGTAAGATATTTGGCCCGGTCACGATCAATGGACTATGGTAATAGTAGCCCCATTAGTTTTTACATACATTTGAACATTTTTCTTCGGATTTCACGAAAATCCACATGCACACACACACACACACACACGACTGTTATTAAATATGCATGCTCCCTACACAATAGTAGCCAAACAATGGAAGTGAACAGACCACAAGCGACAGCTTGTCAACAGCGAACAGTTTGGACGTGACGTTTATTACTATTGGGAGAAGGCAGCTCCCACGTGTGAAATGTCAGTTACCAAGTAATTTTCATCAGGCTATATAGGGTGTTGAACAAATGGAGTAAATCCACTGGTAGGTGTCTGCATACAGAGGGAATTCAAATGGGATCGTTAATTTCAAGTTGTTTTCATTCATCTCTGAACCAAAGACTATTGATAATGCTGAGGGGAGGGGAGGGGAGGGGAGGGGGAGAGGGGCATTGGGAACATGACACTTGCATCAAGGAGCTTTCAGTTCCCATGAGTTTCGCTCTGAAATTTAAAGTTACTATGTTCTTCACTGACTATGGCTCCCCCATGAATTTTCGGTTGCAGAAGGGGTCCGCCATCTGAAAAGGTTGGGAAGCCCTGGTCTAGAGTGATCAATATGACACCTGGACTATAGAACCGTGGGCCAATTTTCTTTTCACACATGCGTCCCAATTTGGTCTGAAGAGTGATCCTTGACAGATTCGCATCTGGTGGGGAGGTGGAACACGGGCCTAAACGTTGTGGAAAGAGACTCATATCGGGGAGGATCCCTAAAGATGTAGGCAGGGGTTATGCTGATCACTCGAACACCATGAAACCACATGGCTGAATCAGCAAGATTCAATTGCTGTCAGATATCATGACGAGATCTTGGAACATCATGTGCGATTATTACAAGACTTTGTAATCATGGTGACATCACAGAGTGTGGGTGGTTGATGTTTCTTTTTTTGGTAACGAAATATGTTGCAAGCTTGGCGTGGCCTGCTCGCTGTCCCGATTTGAATCCCATGAGTAAATATGGGATGCACTACTGACATAGGTTGCATAAAGTCAGCATCCACCAACCATTCTCCAAGGCTTGCGAGCAGCTCTGCAGGACGAATGGACGTTATTACCTCATCATGAGGTTGATGACATCATTCACAGCTTGTTCCATCATTGTCAGGTATGTATTGGCGCTAGAATTGGTTACACACCACTTTTTTTTCACATCATTCTTCTGACTGGTTTTATGCGACCCACCACAAATCTCTTCCTTCGCCAACCTCTTCATCTCAGAGTAGCACTTTCAACCTATCTCCTCAATTATTTTCTGGATGTATTTCAATCTCTATCTTCCTCTACAGTTTTTGTCTCTAGTACGATGGAAGTCATTCCCAGATGTCTTAACAGATGTCCTACCATCCTGCCCCTTCTCCTTTTCGGTGTTTTACACTTATTCCTTTTCCCTCCGATTCTGTGCAGAACCTCCTCTCCTCATTCCTTAACTTATCACACAACCTAATTTTCAACATCTGTCTGTAGCACTACATCTCAAATGCTTCGATCCCTTCTGTTCCGCTTTTTCCACAGCCCATGTTTCATTACCATACAATGCGGTGCTCCAACTGTACACCCCCAGAAATTTCTTCCACTAATTAAAGCTTATGTTACACATTAGCAGACATCCCTTGGCCAGGAGTGCCTTTTCTCCATTGGTAGTCTGCTTTTGTGTCTTCCATGCTCGTTCGCCATTGGGTATTTTGCTGCCTAGGTAGTAGAGCTCCTCTACTTCAGCAACTTCGAGACCATCAATCGTGATGTTAAGTTTCTCTCTGTTTTCATTTCTGCTTCTTCTCATTACTTTCATCTTTCTTTGATTTGCTCTCTGTTCTGGCATAACTACAAGCGCCTTAACGAAGATGAAGAAAGCAAGACCAGAGAAGACGATGAAACAACATCAGCCAATGATGTACTGATTAGGACCACGCCACGACAGGAGCGACATCTGCAAGAAGTAAATATAAGCACCGCTCCTGCTAGCCGCCACTAGTCATTAGTGGAACGTATTCGCAGAGCATAGCATGGCCTAGCAGAGACAGCTACCAGAACAGTTAGTAGTGATCCACAAACTATGTGACAAACTTCCTTGTCTGAACATTGTGTATAGCAAGGACTCGGATTTATGTTGCATGTCGCCCATCGCCTGCGACACCTTTGTATATTAAAGTTAAGTATTGTCAATTTGCTTTATAGAAATAAAACTACTAATGTTATTTGCATGAACGTGTCACCATCCATAACACGGATTCCTACACTTTCCACCCCTCTGCCGGTGGGGCCCAAGGTTTCGTCCTCTCCCCTCTTCTATACCTTCACCCCCCATCCACCTTCTCCAGTACACCGATTACACTGCCTTCCTTGCCCTTGCTCCCAGCACCTTCTCGAATCCCATCTTGACCGGTTCACCACTTTGTGTAACCAATGGCTGCTCAAGGTCAACCCTTCCAAAACCCAGGCAATCATTGTAGACAAAACCACCCCTTCCTTCCGCCTCCTTGATTTTTATGTCACTATCTATGGGCATCCTGTTCACCTCAACCCCACCTTCAAGTACCTTGGTGTCACCCTTGACCATCACCTTTCCTGGACCCCCCATCTCCGGACAATCCAAGCCAAGGCACGCTCCCAACTCCATTTCCTCAAACTCCACCGCACATGGGGTCTGGACACCTCCACCGTTCTCCACACTTATAAATCCCTCATCCACCCCATCCTCTGCTATGCCCATCCCTCCTGGATTTTCACCCCTCCCACCTGCTACAAGTCCCTCCAAATCCTTGAACACCACGCGCTTTGCCTCGCCTACTGCATCCATCTCCACCCCCATGTGTATCCTGTACAATCCCTTCCCGCACCTTCTCCTTTTCTCCAAACAGATACAGATCCTTTACATCTCCTGCAAGCTCAATCCCCCACACCCCCTTGTCTCTCCCATCCTCGCCCATCCCACCCCACTGCCACGCCTGTATTCTTGCATCCCACCTGCTCTCCATCTTCACACCCTCCATACCTATTCTCAAAGTTGCTTCCACCAACTCCCTGTCCCTGATGATGTCCTTGTTCCTTCCATCTTCCCCTCCTACCTGCTTTGATTCTCCCCTCCCATTCCCTTCCTTTCCCCCCAGGGCTCCCTCTCTCCCTCCTCACCTTCCTTTTTCCTCCTCCTCTCTCTCTCACACACGTCTCCCACCACCTCCCCAGGCTTCCAACGCCTCTTATTTCCCCTCCCCCCTCTCTCTTCTTTCTACCACTGGCTCCACCTCCCTCCTTCCCGATGTCCTACTTCCCCCTTCCACCTGGAGGCAGGCTCCACCCCCTTCATCAGTTTGTTTGTGAGTGCTTCGCCTATGATCGTTACCAGTGTTTCCGTGCATCAGTGTTTCTCCGTTGCGTGCTACAGTGTTTTCATCGGTGCTATCCTAAGTTCACATCTCCAACTGGACGTCTTTGTCCGTTCAACTGGTGACACCCTTTGTGTGCAGTGCCTTCTGTCGAACTACTTCTAATATATTGTGAAATGTTCATCATGATTACCATACTTTTTATGTTTGTCTGTCTTCTATTTCTATCTGTTGTGTCTATTGGCCTCATCTGAGACATCAAATAACAATAAAGGAAAAAAATTGCATGAACTGTTGTATAGCATTCCGAGACTGCAATATCTCTTAGGCACCCTATATGAGGCGAGTGGGCAAGACTCAACAACTGGCGATGAGTATCCTCCGAACTTCGTGCCTGACGGCCACGGCATTTCATGTATATTGTACTGGTGCCTTAATTCTCTCTTGTCTTTACTTTGCAGGAGCGCTTATTGCTTTCGCAGTTTCTTTTCGTTTCTGCGTTTTCAACTGGGCATTGCAGAAAAATTTTTTGTACATATTTTTGTCTGTTTGTTGCATTTGTCCCTCCAACATGCTGGCCCCACCTGTCCTGCCCCCTACTCAGGCGCTACTGTTCCATCTGTTAGATGCCACACAGCTATTGCAGATGTTTCAGTTTCAGATGCAGCAAACATCCTACTTTGGTCAACACGATTCAGCAGCTACTGGCCAACACTGCGTGCCTGGCAGAACAAGCACCACCTATTACAGCTGATGTACCACCTTTTCGACAGTTTCGTGAACAAGAAGAGTGTCTGAAGTGGCTGGCACAGTTCGATGCACATATGCTAGCTCACGTCCCAGGTACTGTGAAACTTCCGTATCTATTATTCACCATAGGAAGTGCAGTGTTCAGATTAATTCAAAAACTCTTTCCTAACGCCACTCCGAGTAAACTTGTGTATAACAATCTTATCGAAACACTAACAAACTATCATGACCAACAAGTGAATGTGGTAGCAACTATGTATCAATTCAATTGCAAAAAATGGTCAGAACAGACTTATCGCGAGGAACAGATCTCGATTAATGTCTGAAGTAGTGCTGGAGGGAACTGCCATCATGATCCTGCAGAGCTGTCCATAAATCCGTAGGAGTACCAGGGGTAGAGATCTCTTCTGAACACCACTTTGCAAGGCGTCCCAGATGTGCTCAATAATTTTCATGTCTGGGGAGTTTTGGTGGCCAGCGGAAGTGTTTAAACTCAGAAGAGTGTTCCTGGGCCACTCTGTAGGAATTCCGCACGTGTGGGATATCGCATTGTACTACTGGAATTGTGAAAGTCCGTCGGAATGCAAAATGGACATGAATGGATGCAGGTGATCAGACCGGATGCATACGTATGTGCCACCTGTCAGAGTCGTATCAATATCACTCCAGCTACACGTGCGCAACACAACTACAGAGGCTCCACCAGCTTGAACAGTCCCATGCTCACATGCAGGGTCCATTGATTCATGAGGTTGTCTCCATACCCGTACACATCCATCCGCTCGATACAATTTGAAAAGAGACTCGTCCGGCCAGGCAACATGTTTCCAGGCATCAACAGTCCAATGCCGGTGCTGACGGGACCAGGCGAGGCGTAGACCTCTGTGTTGTGTATTCATCAAGTGTACACGAATGCCCATATCGATAATGTTTCGTTGAATGGTTCGCAAGCTGGCACTTGTTGATGGTCCAGCATTGAAATCTGCAGCTGTCTGCGGTAGGTTTGCGCTTCTGTTACGCTGAACGGTTCTCTTCAGTCGTCGTTGATCCCGTCCTTGCAGAATCATTTTCCGGCAGCAGCGATGTCGGATATTTGATGTTTTACCTGATTCCTGCTGTTCACGGTACTCTCGTGAAATGGTCGTACCGGAAAATCCCCAGTTCATCGCTACATCGGAGATTTGGGCCGACTATAACACTACGTTCAAACTCACTTAAATCTTGATAACCTGCCATTGTAGCATCAGTAACTGACCTAACAATTGCGCCAGACACCTGATGTCTTATACATGCGTTGCCGACCGCAGCACCGTATTCTGCCTGTTTACATAGCTCTGTGTTTGAATACACATGGCTATACCAGTTTGTTTGGCGCTTGTGTATAAATCCTAAAATTCTACACACAGCTGGACTGTTTCGAACGCTATGGCTGCGACACTCACACTAACAAAAACAAAGTAAATTGCTCTTAAATTTACCTGTGATCAAGGGAATCATACTATATGATCAAGGTGCACTAACTGAAGCCTTCACCGACCAGTCTCAAACAAAGATGATGCGTGATAACACAGACAACTGACAGTAAAGAAGATAATCCTCTTTGTCAAGATCGTTAATAATAACTTTTATTCTCGATAAGCGGTTTCGGTGTCAATGTTAGCATCTTCAGTTCTCAAAAGACAGATTATTACACATTTCTTAAAATTTCTCAGGAACTGGTTGGTACGTAACAGACTAAAAGACTGATGCATCGGCATCTCAGAAATAAAACAACTATATACACAGTTATTCATAACAAAGCACGTCATTCCGGCTAGGGCGCCCTGTCTGCAATGACGTGCCCTGTTGTGAATGGCATGAGGCAGATGTATATTGCGAATAACGGTGTATGTAGTTCATTTTTGACATGCTTATGCAGTAGTTTATTAGGCTGTTATATACTTGTCAATTCATGCAAAAGAGCATTTTTACTGCTATTTTAAGAAATATGTAGTAATCTGGTTACCGAAACCGGTTATCGAGAATGAAGATTATTATTAGCAATCTTAGTAAAGAATTTTATTTTCTCTAATGTTTTATCACGGATCGCCCTTTGCAAAAAAAAAAAAAAAAAAAAAAAAAAAAAAAAAAAAAAAAAAATGGTTCAAATGCCTCTGAGCACTATGGGACTTAACTTCTAAGGTCATCAGTCCCCTAGAACTTAGAACTACTTAAACCTAACTAACCTAAGGACATCACACACATCCATGTCCGAGGCAGGTTTCGAACCTACGACCATAGCTGTCGCGCGGTTCCAGACTGTAGCGCCTAGAACCGCTCGGCCACCCTGGGAGGCTCGCCCTTTGCAGCTCAAAATGAGTAAACTGAACAGGTAACTGACAATACAGAAAACTCAAAGAATATGAAGCTGAAGTGAAAACCTCACATTCATTCCTGCATTAGTGTCACCTCACTCATTTCACACTCGCGTACTTCATAAGCAATAATAACTCGTATGTCGGTATCAACAATTTACGTATACAAGAGCACTTCTTATCAACTAATTAGACGTTGTTGTGCAGTGTGGTAGATTTAAACAAAAGTAAAATATCCAAGAAGCTGCAAAAGTCAAAGCAGCAATAAGGAGTCCATTTTTACTAATTGTGCTTTTCTGTCGGGAGGGTTTGTAGTATAGCAGTATTATTTACCATTTATCATATCATAGCCATTACTGAAATTAATTATTAAATTTCTAAGTCCAGTAACAGATAGAGCAGAACAACGACTGCGCGTAGCATAGAATTCTCATAGTCTAAGTTCGGTAGACCTTATACTCTGTCGTCGAAATTGACTTTGTAGGCAGGTGGTTCCGCCGAATCCAGTTCTTCTTGGGTATCGACAGGGACAATGCGGCCATATCATCTCTTCAGGTGTGGAGACGTTTGCAAACACCGTTTTCAGTCCACAGAAATATGAGCAGCCGCAGTCATTTAATTGATGTAAATGTAAATCAAATGGCTCAAATGGCTCTGAGCACTATGCGACTTAACATCTGACGTTATTAGTCCCCTATAACTTAGAACTTCTTAAACCTAACTAACCCAAGGACATCACACGCATCCATGTGCGAGGCAGGATTCGAACCAGCGACCATAGCGGTCGCGCGGTTCCAGATCGTAGCGCCAAGAACCGCTCGACCACACCGGGCGGCCGCAGATGTAATTCGTGGAGGCAATTCAGCAGCAGACCGATGATAGCACTCAGTACACCTATAGGTGCTACAATTTCCCCGCTACCACAAATAGGTCTGCTAGTAATAAAAGTTACTAGCGATTTTGGCATGTCTCGTGCATGTAGCTTTAACCCAGTAACAAATAGCAACAATTTTCTTTGCTGAGGAGTAACTGAATAAAATTTCACAGTTTTTGTGTTTAGGTTAGTTGTTTCTTCTTTATTTTACAATACTGTTTCGAAATGTAGCAATACTGCCACCAAAGAGTTATCCAGAGTACTTCGAATGCATTGTATTACGTCAAGAAAATAGTTGCAGCAGATATTAGCACTTGCAGGTCTCAATGGAGCTACACGGCTTTGGAATCTGATCGGTATGCACTAGTTAGTGGTTTATCGAAATTCGTAAAATATAAACGAAATGCGAAACTCGATCACATCTCTAGAAATGTCTTGAGTTAACAGAAATATAGTAGTTCATTATTTACGGTTTAGTCAAACTCGTAACAAATATTACTAAAAAAAGAAAAAAAGGACAAAGAAGATTAATATATACAAACAGCAAGAACATTGACATGTCCGAAATCGATGTTTCTATAACTGCATTCCTAGTATAGTTTAACGTCCTAAAAAGATTTGTCGGCAAGAGCACTTCTTGTATGACGTGCCATTTAACGTATCATTCATCTACTAGAAATTGTGTCCCCTGGAGAGTAATTTATATAAAATAGTTTGGTGCTCAGTGAGCGTGAGCTGAAGTGCGACTATCTATTAGAGAAGTACAAGCAAACTTGGTTCTGATTGAACTTGAGTTTTTTACGGACTTGGCAGTTGCGCGGCAAAGCCGTATGACGGCCTGCAATCTCGCAGAAGGTAAACAAATGTGTGGACAGAGTGCCCCGGCCGTGCAGGAGGAGCGGGAAGGGGGAGGGGCAGGAAAGCAAACAAACACTTCCCCGATCACGACAGTTCGCGGATTTAATGGATCTACTCCCACCGATTAAAACGACGCAGCGACGTCAACAACGGAAATTTTCCACTCTGCGTCTCTTGTTCCCATACACAGCCGTTCTGCCTGGATGTAACAGCCTTTAGCAGCTGTGTCTAACAATCGTCTGTATAAAATACTTTCACAATCAAAAGGCCTGAACGAAGCGTGCTTTTCTAGAAAATTCTTTCCTGTGGCCCTATGACCTCGCCTTCATTAAATCTGCCAACCAAATCACATGTGAAAGGACCTAGTTTCTATTAGTTTGGCACATAAGTTCGTAGCTTTTTTCCATAAGTTTAATAAATACAATAATTGCAAATAAAAGAAAAGTTATTCATCAATAATGTATTCTCCATCACTATTTACACCATTTACCAAAGCTGAAAACCGCCCGGTTCCACGACTGTAGGAATCACGTGGTATTGAGGCGAAGAACTCCTCGAGCCACGGTCAGAGCGCTTGTTCATCCGGAGAAGACGTTCTCTGAAGCTAGAGAGCGCAATGGTGAAAATCTGAGGGCTCAAAATCAGACGAATAAGATGGCTGCGTAATGACTTCCCAACACAACTGCTGTATAATGTTTCTCTCGATCTAGTAGAATGCGCGCGGGCGTTATTGTGGTGTAGCATCATTTCAGGCAGTCTTCTTGGCCGTTGTTCTTGGACTGCGTCTGCAAGACATATCAGTTGTTGACGGTAAATGTCAGGAGTGATGGTTACACTTCAGGGATCCAATTACTAGTACATCACACCGTCGCTGTTCCACCAGATGCGTAACATTACGCTTTGTGAATGCGCGCAGGCCTTTGTAGGGGGAGTTGGTGCTTTGTTTGGGCGCAGCCATTTCTTTCTTTTCGAACATAAAGACATCATTTCTCGTCACTAGTAACGATACATATTAGGAATGGTCGGTGTTGTTCACGAGCCAATTAATGACGAGCAAAGAGAGATGTACATATGGCCACTCGCACATTTTTGTGATTTTTGCTTAGATCATGCGGACCCATACGCCTCACTTTTGAACCTTTTCCATGGCATGCACATGTCGCACGATGGTGGAATGATTACGTTTCATCACATTTGCCAGTTCTCGAGGTCGGTGACGTGGTTCATTGTGAATTAATAAGTTTAGACGATCTTCATCAAACCCCTAAGGTCTTCCTGAATGTGGAGAGTCAGTAACGCCAAAACTGTGCTCCTTAAAACTTCCTTGCCGTGCTCTGCCCAATAGCATTATCCCCATACAGAGGGGACATGTATCTGGCTGCCTCCACTACTGTCACTCCTCCACTGAACTCAAACAGGAGAATATGTCGGAAATGTTCCGGTTTCTCCATTTGGTATTCCATTTTATAGCGTCCACAGCTCTACTCTACAAAAGTCAACATGCAAACTCAAACAGTAACAGCGAACTACAAATAAAAATCAGAATCATTAAATAAATCCATAGCAACCAGAATACCAACATTCAAAACAAAAACGTCACGAACTTATGCACCAACTTAATATTTGAAGTATGAAATATTTGCGAGTGGCCACTTTGAAAACACGCAAACCTCTTCCAGGGTGCAAAAGCGTTCCTTCTGAGAAAACAAGGCTGGAGTTGACGACAGAGTAAGCAATGAACCTTTGCATAAGTGTACGATAAGGTCTTCAAAACAGCCAGCACACTGCACACCACTGAACTGTGTTGTGACTAGATGGTCTATGCGTCACCCTTTGGAGTTCCAAGCAGTCAACATGTATCTGAAACATTAATACCAAAAATTAGGCTGGCTATGTTTCCTATGACAGGAACACCAGTAATACACGCTGTTACTTGGGAAACCTTAGTAACAAGAATAAACCCAAGGAACCAACACTGAAGTTCAGTAGTTATGTACATATATTCTATCATCGAGCATAAGCAACCTCACTGAGACTGCCAACTAATAAAATGATATGAATCAATTGTCAGTTGGGATCAATTTGGTGCTCCCAAATCACCAGAGGATGAATGACCCTAATTTCTATATAGCTCATCCATACGTTATTACACTAGGCCGCCAGCGGCGCAGCCAACTACGCTACCGGCGAAGCAACGATCACTTGTTGTTCAGGCTACGGTAGTTCGGCAGTTCCCACTAGTCAAGCAGTGTGTTTTCCTCATACACTTCTCTACGCACTATTTCATTTGCTTCAGTATGTCCAGTAAACTTACAGAATATTCTCTCTATCACCTTCCAATATACTTTTTTCTTTTCAGTGCCACTCATTCATAAGGAGTGGAAATCCATAAAAAATACTTATTTACTTCGTAAATTTTGATTCGCTAAAACAAACTCTCCCTCTCTCCCCATAGGGTGGGATTTGAGAGAGAGCAATTAGAGTTTTACAAATGTTGACCCAAATATTAATTTTTTCCGCAGATTCGGATAAGTTTTGTTTGGGTCAACATTTGTAAAACTTTCATTCCTCTCTCTCAAACCCCATTCTATAGGGAGAGAGGGAGAGTTTTAGTTTTGGCGATCATCAAGTAAATAAGAATATTTTATTTATCCGTGACTATTTACCACGCAAAAATGTGAACATGGATTTTCTGGAATTACAGCGCTCACTACCAAGAATCAAAACAAATGTTTAAGACAAGATGTACGTAGTTTTTTATGTAGAATCTGATTGTGAAATAAAAAATGGGGGTTCCCATTTTAAATTTTAAAGTTGCCTCCCGCCCCACCCCCCCGGGGGTTGGGGTGGTGGGCTAATTTTAGCACCAGGAAATGTCCTCCTCGAAAATAATCAACTTTGGATTCAATACATTTTTTCGTGTCAAGCTTATTTTTTGAGTTATTTGGTTTGCCCACTTAAAATTTACACCCTGTATATACAAATATTCAACACAAGCAATGTAAAAACGTTTGGAATTAAATGTTCTTATCACTGTCCTTTTTGAAAATAAATGTTTTTATTAATGTTCTGCTTTTTGTCATACTTTGAATCAACTTCCGTTTGACATAATAGGATAAAAATATTGAACTAAATGATTCAATACAGTTTATCGGTTTAGTTACCTACAAGTTTTTCTTCTGGTGAGATAGACTTTCTCATTTTCGTGTCTTTGCAGGTAATTTCAGCGTTTATTAACGACAATAACTCAAAGAAAGACGATTTGGACATTCGTAGGCAATTAAAAAACTTGATGTCGTCCAAACACAGTTCATCAAAAAGACCATAATACAACCCTTTAGATTCTCCTAACGATAGCATAGGGTGTACATGCATCTGCCTCTCCCATCGCCTTCTAGTTTTCATTAAAAGTGCTAGGAGGAGCATGTATGTATAGTTGTTGTCCGACATGTTCCCTGGGCACTAGTGCACAGCGAAGTGACGGCGTGGTGGCGCAACCGAGTGGTGGTGGCAGGAGTGGCGACCAAGTGCAACAGGCTCCGTTTGACACAAAGTCCCGCCAAGACTCTACGCCACCTGTGGCCGCCGACGTGGTGGCGGGACGAGGCAGCCAGCCGGCAGCCAGCTTCTGGCGGCTCCACTGGCTGCCATAGTCTAACAAGCTCCACAACAATCTGTTCCCAATGGCGAGCAGCGCCACGGGTGGCGTGGTTGGATGCGCCGCCTGGCGGCCTAATGTGATAAGGGCCTTAGGGATTCGATTATGCCCTGTTGCTGTAAGCCCTTATAGAAGAGGTGATCTTTCACGAGGCACATAAACTCGGGACAACCAATGAATGGCTTACACAACAACGTAATACCGGATTAGTGAAATAAAAGGAATATTAAAGGAACAATCCCTCTGGATAATGATGTAGCCTAACCACAGGATTAAAGTTCACCATCCGATTATTCAGATCAGTCATAACGCTACTTCGAATTGGGGCCTTACACAGGCTAATATACAAACACAGTAAAGGAATAAAAGATTAATAGATTGCGTGAAGTAACGAATGTAAGCCTTAGGCTTGGTGCAAGTTCACCAAATCACTCAAAATGGATTATCTTCCTAAAGTTAAAATATTTCATTCAAGATTATGTATAGCAACAAATTCACCTTGGCCAAAGTTCAGTTACTGATGCCTGTAATGTCACTCACTCTTCAAAAAAATTACTAAGTACTGAATGGTTCAAACATAATATTCCTAAATCCTGAATACATCGAAATTTGAACTTGTGCAGCTAACCGGTTGCGCAAACCTTACCAAATAACATTTTCCACAAAGGCATGGACAGCGAAAGACCACGAAACATGCTCTGCTCACCTATTTAAAAACTTGGTCGTGTGCCGAACCTCTGTAGTCAAGTGAGCAACCTGCAACTAGCAAACCATTCTTAGACCGCTGTTACACTGTCAAATTCCTTTGGAGAATGTTGGTTTGTCAAATATATTTGACATAATGCAATAGGGAACCTTTGCCAAATCTTGTCTTTCGTCAAATTCATTTGATCAAATCTAGTGCCTCGTCTTCTGTTTGCTGCTAATAACTGGCATGTATAAACACACTACGAAAAGATTGTATGTTGTGTGTATGGAGTAGAGAAGCACATTCAACATGCAAAAGGGGTCGAAACTTATCGTATATATATGGAAAGATTTGTGGAGTCTGTGATGATTTTTTTTTTCCTTTTTTAGGTAGGGAGGAGGAAATCCACTGTCTTTCTTGAATGTAAATTCGAAAAGCCTGCGCTGACGGATTTGTATAAGAATGCAAAATCAGGAAAGATGTAAGGGACGTCCAGTGAAACCACTGATGTTGCTTTGTTCATTGAAAAAGGAATTAAGAAACGGCTATTGCTTGTCAAGGACAGAAAATTAGCACAATACGATTCATTGATGATGCGTTAGTGGTGGCTGAAAGAAAATATGAATTGAGTTTTGTACTAGATGTAATGGAACATGAGCTAGCTTAGGTTAAGATACGTACATACAGAAGAAAGTGTCACAGATGGACATGCTACAGGACTAACTTTTGCAGCCGGGAAAGAAAAACTAAGGCGAAGAAGGAGGGACAAGACCAAAAGGATAAATAACAGCTAATATCCAAGAATTAAATATCTTGCCTAGTTTTGAACGTATTAAACTGAGTTTAAAACTCGCAAAGACACTCGCGGAATCAACTGCAATCGGCATAAAGCATCAGTAAATATTTGGCAAGCATGTGGATATGCTTATAATCAGTCCCTTTTAAACTTAAACACATCAGATCACAATTCATTTCTCATTTTATAGGACTGTCGATGATACCATTACAACTCGGCTACTTTGTACTATTTACATTACTTTGCATTCGGATTTTATTATTATACGTTAAAATTAGCAGTAGATGAGATATTAATTTTATTACATTTCGTATTTGAATTGGAAAAACCACTGTCCCGTTTAGTGACTGGGAACTATGAAACTAACAGCATTAAAAATAGTAATTTCTTTGTTTATATCACACGTTTCTTCTGTTACTGCACGCCAGCCATTATGAAGGAACTGTGACGAAATATTTGATGACAGTGTAATACCTCTTTCTGCACCACACCAAAGATCTTTGTCAAAGAAATATGAGGCATACTTCATCAAACGGTTTTGGCATAGAAATCTGATTCTTTAATGCGGGACTTACAGGTATGTGTTTCACAACTTTTATATACTTCAAGCACATATTGCATATAGTTTTAGATAACATGTAGTTTTATATTACATTATTACATGCTAAACATCGCAATAAGACCAAATTTTACTCGCGATTCATTCATTGCTGTTGCAATATTACGCTACTTAATAGTCATGTTACAAATATTAACTTTATAAATTCTCTTTAAATCAAGGTAAACAAACTGGGACAACATGAGGAATTTTTCATGGTAATACTCTTTATTTTGACAGTACAATTCAAAATACTTATAAAATTGTTTATAACAATTCGCTTATTTCCTCAACAACAACATAAATATGGTCATTTTATAACTGTCATCAACACCTATCCATCTGCGTATCGTAAGCATACTTAACATTTCTGTAACTTTTGTTGTTAGTCTCACATTAGTTAGCACATCTAGTTTCGCTTCTCGGTTTCTCGCCCATTTATTCTCGCCCCTGTTCTCCCAGACCACAACAATTAGGGAAGCAAATTTCTAAGAGTATTTTGAGCCACAGAATGTGGTACAGAACGACACCAGAGTAACGATGAAAAGGAAGTTAGATCCAGCGAACAAGATGGAGCAGTAGGTAAGAAATTGGCACATATTTTAAAGGAGCTGCTGGGTAGACCCCACTTCTTGTCGTGACTAGTTTCCCAATACCCGTTTCGTCTACATCGTCATTCTTATCGAGCACTCACACAGCTTTCGGTCGGGTGCACAACCGCAACGCCCTCTGTCTGGAAACCAGAAGCCGCCCCTACTTATAGCCTTGGTTTTACTGTGGGGCAAGTGCTGTTGAGACTACACCTTTTTCCATAAGTACCTAGAGAGCTTGATAAAGTTAATTCATGCACCTTGCCTCACATTATTCTCTCCAACACTAAAAAGAGCTCCCGTAGGATCTAAAAACTCATCGCGCTGCTTGCCTTCTGTAACCTACTTGGGTAATACGGACGGTCCATTCTCGCTGGGAAGGGGGACCATCACAGGAAACCTGCGTCGTAAACTAAGGAGCCACCTGGATTACTCCGCCAAAGCGTCTGGAAGCTTCCCGACGACACTATACCCTTCTCGGCGAGAATCCGCCGTAAAGTCGGCCATGTTTGCTCTCATTTCTTTTGCGCATACTCCTTCCTCTGGTGCATAACTCGAGCTCGCATTAGCTCATGAAATCAGTTAAACGGAAGCAAAATATTCAGTAAAAGCTTCCTACCCCGCCGTATTTTTTGAATTTGAATAATTCGAGCTCACAGACTGTAGTTTAGATCCCTACCCAGTCAATCTAATTTACGTTTTCATTGTGCTTCTTTTTCTCCTCAACTCGCAAGATGAATGACTCACTCAAACTTCCTCCCTTCTTGATGTTCTGGTATCTTCTCCCAAATTTAATTTCGTTGCTACCCTCCTTTCTTCATTCCCTCGATCAGAATAATTAAGTGGGATGAATGTCAAAGTAGATAGGAAATTAGCTAGATGGAAAACGATGCTCTTCCTCTTACGAATGACTATTTTGATTACGCTTCTTGCTTTACAACTCTGCTCAGCACTTCTTTGTGTGAGACTGTCTGTCCATAGTATCTTCAAAATTGTCCTTCAGTGCCATGAATCAACAGTTTGCAGCCTTTTCTTTGCCACCCTCCTCATCGTTCAAGTTTTTATCCTGCATCAGCAAATGCTGCAAATCTAGCACTTTAAGAATAGTTATCTTGTAGTCAAGCAGAGGTCGGATGAGGTCAGTAGTGTTATTCACTGGATAAGTGAGTGTTTTTTCCTTGATTTATCCAAGTTTTAATGTCCATTGTATTTGAACCATTTGTTGTTCTATAATTTCTGAGGCACCTATCCCAGCTTTTCGCCTTCAAATTGTACATCTGCATTTACATCACAAGCCACGAGACGGTGTGTGGTGGAGTGTAATTCTGGTACCACTTACTGGTATCCCCTTTCCTACTCCATTCGTGTATGGCTAGTGGGATGATGCTCCAGTATCTCGAATTTTCCCATTCTGTTTATTTCGGGAGGAGTACGCGGGAGAAACTAATATTTTCTTTGACTCCTTCCAAAACGTACAACTACTTTCTGTTTCAAATTTATTGTACAATTCTTTATTTTTGTTTTGCATCTGTTGATCTTGATACCGTAATTCCCTATTAAGATTTCATTCGCTTTGTGAAATGTCTTCCGGAGATCGTCATTTCAGCCCAATAACACAATAAGGCTGATTTCGTATGCCCTTCTTATTTCAGTTTTGCACATCTTACCGTGCCGATTCAACATAATCTTCTTTCCCCCTTCTTTCACATTCTGTAAGCAATCGGTTGAGAGCACTATTGACGAATGCGGAGATGATTCCTTCAAAATAGTAGTGGCCAATTATGTTTCTCAACTTCCCAACTAAACTAGTGCTCAGTCTCTTACGATACCAGAGTCGATAGTATGTTACAAGTTTAAATTCTTTGCTTCGCCCATTCGACTTCTGCTGACCGTTATAGGCACTATCAGATGACAATAAAATATTGTAACTTCCGTTTTTTTGCTTACAATACGCTGTAGCAGTTAACTCTGTTACGAGTACTCTGATGAAGATTTAAGATTCGAGTAATGTGAACGTCAGAGAAGTCTGGTTACTAGTGTGAATACTAAAGCATATATTGATATAAAGTATTGCGGTATAAAGCATAGACACATTAATGAATATATGAGTAGATCACTAAGCTACAAATGTGTTTTACATAACGTAATACGCGAACTGCGGTCAGCTGAAAGAGGAAAGTGAATTTGTAGTGGAATCTATACTGTCACAGACGTTGTGTTATGTAGAAACACTGTATTTATTAGCAAGAAATGTATTAATTAATTCAGAAGTGAAATACGTAGGCTTAAGGTACATTCATTGCCAAGATCGAGGAGAACTTTTAAGGTTTTAGATAGAGAGCACCTAGGTTCTTTGCAAATGTGGTGTGCCTCACGTTAACCAATGACTGAAACAGAAAGACTAATTTATGTCAAAGATATTTATTAAAAGTTATGCAACTGTATTTACGTTATTTACTTGCCTTAGGTGAAATATTTTTATCGATGCCTGTTTTTTTCACTGGTTAAAGGAAAAGAACGAAGATGTTTGAGTATTTACAGAATGTAAGAAATGGTATCAGTGTTCCGTTGTCTTCAACTGCGAAGGCATATGCTAAGTTATTACAATAAAATTGTTGGTATACCAAAATAGAACACATGCATAAAGTTAAAAAAAATTCTCACAGGCACTGTTAAGTAGCTGTCTAATAAATTTAGTAGTCACCTTAGTGAATCTGTATATTAAACGAGTAATGTTGAAACTCATCTTGTCACGACTTTAATGAAATTAATCAGTAGATTAACATTGAATAGAGAGTTTAAATGTTGGCTGAGAAGGAAAATTAGAAATTAATAGAAAAAAAAGAAAAACATGGGGGTGATACGTAATATAATTTTGCATTTCAGAGTATCTGTTGTCTTCATAGTAATACGTGTTCTGAGAATGAATGAATTCTGAAGGAAGACATATTAGCGCTTTTAAATAGAGGATGTTTTATTTCTAATGCCGTTCTCTGAAATGAATCAGAAAAGGGAAGAGCACTAAATGGTATTATATACGAATAAAGTAATACAAATGGCAACCACTCAGAACGGAAAATTTATTCCTGCTACTGACCTGTAAAGCCATGACGTAAAATTAAATTACTTACTGAGTATGTCAACAGTATGGGCACTGCGTTTGAAAATAGATGAATCAATTAATATTTTAAGGAAAGGAGTGGTATATATATACATGAAGTTAACTGTATTCTGTGCTGAGATTGAGATGAAACGTCAGGAAACGGTAAAGTGGTCGAGTGACACCAGATGCACTGATTGACTATACAGAGAAGTTAAAGAAGTTGTACTGTATTAATTGTGCTTAAGATGAAGAAATAATTAATGTTATTGTGTATTTCGTATGTAAATATAAAATGGTCGTGGAGTAATAGTTAGTACGAGGAGTCAGATTTGTATAAAACCTGATCGAAGTCACATTTGTGGAGCTATTAAACAAATAGTGCACCAATAGTTGTCCCTGCTTAAAATAAATATTGCAGCCACGCTGGTAGATCTGTCTAAATAAATGTTGCTATTCCCGGTGCAACTGTTGACCTGGACGAAGAATGATGCTTTCATTTACTGTATTTGAAGCAGAATAGAAAGGAAGATACAGTGAATAGGACGGTTTTGATGTAAGGCAGGAAGCATTTACGATGGCGACCGTAGTTGATGGTAATTGATCTGTAATAAGTACTCTGACGAAAATTTAAACAATAGCTTCTCTCACCTGCAGACTTCAGGAGAAATTGTTGGAATGTATACGATTACTAATATCCAGAATGAACAGTAATTATATACTCAGAACCAGTGACTCACAGAGATCTCATTCTATAATTATAATACTGAAAAAAAGCTTTTGTGGCTAAACGGTCTTCTGACTCAAAACGAAAATTTACAGTTGTCCCAGATTTTGGGTTGTCTCCCGGACACAGCACTTTAGAAAGTATTGCTTTATCTTAAGGGGATATATCCAACAGTTCGCCAATGTCGAGCGTTAATTCGTCAGCTTAACTCTTCTCATAGATAAAATAAAAGAATGGATTGAAAATCGTTGCTAACATACCGAATGATGTCACAAACTGGAGATTTACGCCGTATTAATTTGTCTTAAAGTATTTTGTAGAAAGGAATTATACCATGCAGCCTCCAGAAGCGCTTGGAGGAATATAATACCTGTGTGGCAACAGCAGGTCGACAATATTCTGGACACCATGGAGCATCGGGATGCCAAATCTGCGGTCAAGACGTTAAAAAAGCTGATGTACCAGTAGCTTCTGCTCTGTATAACGGAATGACTCATGTTCAAATGGTTCAAATAGCTCTAAGCACTATGGGACTTAACAGCTGAGGTCATCAGTCCCCTAGAACGTAGAACTACTTAAACCTAACTAACCTAAGGACATCACACACATCCATACCCGAAGAAGGATTCGAACGTGCGACCGTAGTGGTCGCGCGGTACCAGACTGAAGCGCCTAGAACCGTTCGGTCACTCCGCCGGCAAAGACTCATGTAATTTTATATTTGGCGCCAGGCTAGAGGTTTTATTACACTGAATGTTGAATAGAATTGAAATATTTAAAGATACACTGAAGAGCCAAAGAAACTGGTACACGTACCTAATATCGTGTAAAGCCACAGCGAGCACGCAGAAGAGCCGCAACACGAAGTGGCATGGACTCCACTAATGTCTGAAGTAGTGCTGGTGGGAACCGACACCATGAATTCTGCAGGCCCGTCCATAAATCCGTAAGGGGCGTGGAAATCTCTTCTGAACAGCACGTTGCAAGGCATTCCAGATATGCTCAATAATTTTCATGTCTGGGGAGTTTTGGTGGCCAGCGAAAGTGTTTAAACTAAGAAGAATGTTCCTGGAGCCACTATGTAGCAATTCTGGACGTGTGGAGTGTCTCACTGTCCTGCTGGAATTGCTTAAGTCTGTCGGAATGCACAATGGACATGAATGAATGCAGGTGATCAGACAGGATGCTTACGTGCGTTTCACCTGTCAGGGTCGTATCTAGACGTATCAGGGGTCCTATATCACTCCAACTGCACGCGCCCCACACCACTACAGAGCCTCCACCAGCTTGAACAGTCCCATGCTGACATGCAGGGACCATGAATTATTCATGAGGTTGTCTCCTGCAAGTCTATCCGCTCGATACTATTTTAAACGAGACCCTTCCGATCAGGCAACATGTCTCCAGTCGTCAACAGTCCAGTGTCGGTGTTGACGGTTCCAGGCGAGGCGTAAAGCTTCGTGTTGTGCAGTCATCAAGGGTACACGAGTGGGCCTTCGACTACAAAAGCCCATATCGATAATGTTTCATTTAATGGTTCGCCCGCTGACACTTGTTGATGGCCCAGTATTTAAATCTGCAGCAGTCTGCTGAAAGATTGTATTTCTGTCATGTTGAAGGGTTCTCTTCTGTCGCCTTTGGCCCCGTTCTTGTACAATCATTTCCCGGACGCAGCGATGTCGGAGATTTGATGTTTCACCGGATTCCTGATATTCGCTGTACACTCGCGAAATGGTCGTACGGGAAAATTTCCGCTTCAGCGCTACCTCGGAGATGCTGTGTCCCATCGCTCTGCGCAGACTATAACACCACATTTAAACTGACTTAAACGTTGAAAACGTGCCATTGCAGCAGCAGTAACGGATCTGAGTGCTGCGAAAGACACTTGTTGTTTTATATAGGCGTTGCCGACCGCAGCCCCCTATTCTGCCTGTTTACACATCTCTGTATTTGAATACGCATGCACATACCAGTTTCTTTGGCGCATTAAGGCCTGCAGAGGATCGGTGTTTGGTACAGGGACTGGCAATTGACCTTCAACATACACAAATGCAATGTATTGCGTATACATAAGCAGATAACCCATTCTTGTATGGTTACACGTGTGCAAAACAAGCACTGGAAGCAATTACTTCCATAAAATATCGAGGAGTACGCGTACTGAGCAATTTAAAGTGCAACCACATACAGTTAATCGCGAGTATGGCAGATGGCAGACAGATTCATTGGAAGAATCCTCAGGAACTGTAGTCCATCACCAAAAGAGGTAGAGAGAAAATTGAGAACATCTAGAAAAACAACAACACGTATGTAAGCGCGAAAGCGTCACGGAGCTCAGCCATCTCCAGTGGGAGACGGTACGAAAGAAGCGTTCTGCAACACGGTTCGGTTTATTATTTAAGTACCAAGAGCGTATGGTCCTACAAGAGCCAGGCGGCAGGTACATTCTCAGTTATTTTCTGGATGCATTCCAATATCTTTTTTCCTTTACAGTTTCTACCCTCTGCCTCTCTCTCTAAAACCATGGAAGTTATTCCATGATGTCTTAACAGATATCCTACCATGCTGTCCCTTCTTTTTGTCAGTGTTATCTATATATTCCGTTCCTCGCCGATTCTGTGGAGAATCTCCTCATTCCTCACCTTATCAGTGCATATAATTTTCAAATTCTTCCATAGCACCACATCTCAAATGTTTCGAGTCTCTTATTTTTCTCACAGCCCATATTTCACTGCCGTATAATGCTGTGCTCCAAGCGCACATTCTCGGAAATTCCTTCCTAAAATTAAAGGCCAAAAATGTCATTTTTGCCAGTAATAGTTCGCTTTTTATGTCCTCAATGTCCGTCCGTCATGGTTATTTTGCTGACTAGGTAGCAGAATTCCTTAACTCCATCTACCTCGTGATCGCCAATCCCGATTAGTTTCTCGCTATCCCCATTTCTGCTACTTGTCATTAAATTCGTCCTTCTTTGATTTACTGTCACTTCGTATTCTGTATTGATTAGACTGTTCACTCCATCCAGCACAATCTGTACTTCTTCATCACTTTCACTGAGGATAGGAATTTCATCAGCAAATTGTATCATTTACATAATTTGATCTTGAATTTTAATTCTACGCTCGAATCTTTCTTATATTTGCGTCATCGCTCGTAGATATATAGATTGAACAGTAGGGACGAAAGACTACATCCTGTCTTACCATCTTTTTAATGCGACCACTTCCTTCTTGGTCTTCCACTCTTATTGTTCCCACTTGGCTCTTGCGCACATTGTATATTACACTACTGGCCATTAAAATTGCTACACCAAGAAGAAATGCAGATAATAAACGGGTATTCATTGGACAAATATATTATACTAGAAGTGATATGTGATTACTTTTTCACGCAATTTGCGTGCTTAGATCCTGAGAAATCAGTACCCAGAACAACCACATCTGGCCGTAATAACGGCCTTGATTACGCCTCGGCATTGAGTCAAACAGAGCTTCGATGGCGTGTACAGCTGCCCATGCAGCTTCAACACCACAGTTCATCAAGAGTAGTGACTGGCGTATTGTGGCGAGCCAGTTGCTCGGCCACCACTGATCAGACGTTTTCAATTGGTGAGAGATCTGGAAAATGTGCTGGCCTGGGCAGCAGTCGAACATTTTCTGTATCCAGAAAGGCCCATACAGGACCTGCAACATGCGGCCGTGCATTATCCTGCTGAAATGTAGGGTTTCGCAGGGATCGAATGAAGGGTAGAGCCACGGGAAGTAACACATCTGAAATTTAACGTCCACTGTTCAGAATGCCGTCAATGCGAGCAAGAGGTGACCGAGACGTGTAACCAATGGCACCTCATACCACCACGCCGGGATATATGCCAGTACATCGATGACGAATACACGCTTCAAATTTGCGTTCACCGTGATGTCGCCAAACACGGATGCGACCATCATGATGCTCTAAACAGAACCTGGATTCATCCGAAAAAATGACGTTTTGCCATTCGTGTTACCCACGTTCGTCGTTGAGTACACCATCGCAGGCACTCCTGTCTGTGATGCAGTGTCAAGGGTAACCGCAGCCACGGTCTCCGAGCTGAGAGTCCATGCTGCTGCAAACGTCGTCGAACTGTTCGTGCAGATGGTTGTTGACTTGCAAACGTCCCCACATGTTGACTCAGGGATCGAGACGTGACTGCACGATCCGTTACAGCCATACGTATAATATGCCTGTCATCTCGACTGCTAGTGATACGAGGCCGTTGAGATCCAGCACGGCGTTCCGTATTACCCTACTGAACCCACTGATTCCACATTCTGCTGACAGTCATTGGATCTCGACCAACGCGAGCAGCAATGTCGCGATACCATAAACCGCAATCGCGATAGGCTACAATCCAACCTTTATCAAAGTCGGAAACGTGATGGTACGCATTTCTCCTCCTTACACGAGGCATCGCAACAACGTTTTAGCAGGCAACGCCGGTCAACTGCTGTTTGTGTATGAGAAATCGGTTGGAAACTTTCCTCATGTCAGCACGTTGTAAGTGTCGCCACCGGCGCCAACCTTGTGTGAATGCTTGAAAAGCTAATCATTTGCATATCACAGCATCTTCTTCATGTCGGTTAAATTTCGCGTCTGTAGCACGTCATCTTCGTGGCGTAGCAATTTTAATGGCCAGTAGTGTACCAGTCGTCCCCTACAGCTTACCCCCTATTTTTCTCAGAATTTCGAACATCATGCAACATTTTTATTGTCGAACGCTCTTTGCAAATCGGAAAATCCGTATGAACGTGTCTTAATTTTTCTTTAGTTTTGCCTCCATTATCAACCGCAACTTCAGTATTGCCTCTCTGGTGTCTTTATCTTTCCTAAAGCTAAGCTGATCGTCATCTAACACATTTTCAATTTTCTTTTTCATTCTTCTGTATATCATTCCTGTGAGCAACTTGGATGCATGAAGAGCTAAGCTGATAGTACGACAATTCTCGGACTTGTGGCCTCTTGCAAGCTTCGGAATTGTGTGGTTGATGTATTTCCGAAAGTCTGATGGTATACTACCAGACTCATACATTTTACACACCAACGTAGATAGTCGTTTCGTTGTCGCTTCCCCTAATGACTCTAGAGACACTACTGGAAATTGTCAATCCCATCAGCCTTATTCGTTCTCAAGGGGAGTTGTAACGCCCATTCCCGACAATGTTAAATTTACTGACTTGGCGAACCTTTTCCAGCCGTTCAGTTCTCTGATGCAATTTGCTACAGGATTAATTCCCATATGCTGTAGCACTTTCACCTTACCAATGTTGCCATAATTAAAAGCAATAACAGCGTCACTGACTCTCCACTTTACTATCTTCATTCCAACAAAAACATTTTGGTAAGCAAGTCCATATAATATTATTGAACGTCTCATTGGGATTTTGAGTCTGACCATGCAGACACTTCTTCAATAATTCAGGATTTGCCAGGTTTCTATAAATAGGTTTTATTATATTCATGACTGTTGCTGGGATGGAATGTTTATGGCTGTATGAACTGTGTGAGTACTGGGCATTACGGTAATTCCGCCATGAATCAGGTCCAGGAGGGCAAACGCCGTGTACTGGTTTTTCATCAGTTGACAGTCCGTCGAAGAAGGTAGCCCATACTGCCTGTTTCATTTTCAACAGATCCTCAGTTTAATTCTAATGGTCATCCCATAATACCGCTGTAGCTCATCAATCATTTTGACTGTCATTCTGCCTCTTATGGTTCGACGTACAACGCGTGTTTATGCTATGAAATGGTACGATACTGTTTCTGACAGTGCTACCAATATAAACACGTAATTTAACCTTGATAACACAGCGATCCACAACCTTCTGTATAAAAAATTACCAATTTTATTAGATATTGGAGTAATGAACATAAAAGTTTTAGCATTTTTAACCAGTGTAGATTATATTTTAAAAAATTAAATAAAATAGTTACCATGTGAGTTTATATATCATTTTATTCGGAAAATTGCTAATTTTATGAGATAAAAATCCGAAAATGTGAAAAAAAATTTCCTATTCTAGCTCCCCTTAAGTCTTCGAAAGTTCTATTAAATTCTGATTCTAATACTGGATCCCCTGTCTCTCCTGTATCGACTCCTGTTTCTTCTTCTGTCATGTCATCAGGTAAGTCTTCCCCGTCAAAGTGGACTTCAGCGTATTCTTTCCACCCAACCACTCTATCCTCTGTACTTAACAGTGGAATTCACACTGTGCTCTTAATGTTACCACCCTTGCTTTTAATTTCACAGAAGGTTGTTTTGAATTTTCTATATGCTGAGTCATTCCTTCCGACAGTCATTTCCTTTTCGATTTCTTCACATTTTTCATGTAGCCGATTCACCTTATCTTTCCTGCACTTCCTATTTATTTCATTCCCAAGTGACTTGTACTTCTGTATTCCTGAATTTCCCTGAATATTTTTGTACTTCCTTCTTTCATCGATCAGTTGAAGTAATTCTTCTATTACTCATGGCTTATTCCCCGTTACCTGGGGTGTACCTCCATTTTCCTTTCCAACGTCTGTGATTGTCATTTTTAGAGATGTCCATTCCTCTTCAACTGAGCTGCCTACCGGGTAATTTGACATCGCAGTATCTATAGCCTCAGAGAACTTCAAGCATATCCCTTCATTCCTTAGTACTTCCATATCCCACTTCTTTGCGTATTGATTCCTCCAGACTTTAACCGACTCTTCATCACTACTAAATTGTGGTCTGAATTTACACTTGCTCCTGGGTACGCCTCAAAATCCAATATTTGGTTTCGCAATCTCTACCTGACCATCATGTACCTCCTGGCATTTTCGAAGTATACCTCCTCCTTTTATGTTTCTTGAACAGAGTATTCGCTTTTACGAGCAGAAATTTATTACAGAACTCAATTAGTCTTCCTCCTCTCTCATTCCTGGTACCAAGCCCATATTCTTTTTCTACTCCTTCTCCTACTACCACATTCCAGTCTTCCATGGCTATTAGATTTTCATCTCCGTTTACATACAGAATTACCCGTTGGATACTCTTACATACATTCTCTACATCTTCGGTTTTCGACGTCAGCATATATATCTGAACTACATTTGTCGGTTTTGGTTTACTGTCAGTTCTGGTGAGAGCAATCCCATCACTGAACTGTTCGCAGTAACTCATTCTCTGCCTCACTTTCCTGTTCATAATGAATTCTACTCCCGTTAGACCATTTTATGAAATTGTTGATATTACGCTGTACTCATATTACCAGAAATCCTTGTCTTCTTTCCGTTTCACTACATGACCACCGCAGTGCCTAGACTTGCCTAAGCACTGCTCTTTTCAGAATTTCTAGCTTACTTACCAAGTTCAAAATTTCTGGCATTCCACGCTCCGACTCGTAGAACATTAGCCTTTCATTGGTTATTCAATCTATTTCTCTTGGTCATCTCCCCTTGACAGTTCACTCCCGAAGACCTGAATGGGGGACTATTCCGGAATCTTTTGGCAATGGAGAGATCATCATGACACTTCTACAATTACAAGCCATATGTCCTGTTGATAGACATTATGTGTCTTTAATGCTGGGTTTCCATTGCCTTCGGCATCTTCATGTCGTTAATTATTGGCGACTCTTCCGCCTTTAGGAGCAATTCGTCACCCCAAGGGCGACAGAGTGCCTTAAACCTCTGTCCACCCCTCCGACCTGTTTCACAAGGGCTTTGGCTGAACGAGCGTGCCTTCTTATGCCGAAAGTCTTTATTTGCCATTACTGATGCTTTTTATTTCAAATTTAAGCTGTGCCGGTGTTCGAACCCAGGACCGAGGACGTTTTGACTACAAACCAAAGACACCTTGCCTAGACGAAGGGTCGTATACTCTCGCGAATTGACCATAGAGTTAAAATTGGAGAGATTAGAACTCACATGCGTTCTTCCCGAGAACCTTTCGTGACTGGAACAGAAAAAGACGGGACACTGGTAAAAAAAAAGTACACTTCGCTACGCTGCGTAATGTGGCTTACGGAGTATACCTGTAGATGTAGATGTACATTTTTCGCTTACTCTTTTACTATTATTCTGAAATTTCATTTCACTTTCTTCAATGTTTCTTCGTCGTACGAACTGAACAACACTGATGATAAGCTGAGACTGGCCTTACGCCTTTCTTGACACAAATATGTTCTCGTTGACCTTCCTCCTTTAGAAATTCAATTTAGGTTTTTTAGTAGGTTATTCGTTTGTCTATGTACTTTAGCCCCGATCTTTATCACTTACGTTCCTGAAACAAAACTGATCATCTATCATCAGTGCATCTACTATTTTTCTTTACATTCTTTCGTACATCATTCTGGTCAGCAGTTAGGAGGGTGACTTCCCAGACTAAACGTCCAATAGTTTTCGCATTCACCCGTACGTGGCTACTTTGGCAACTAGATAATAGAGCTTTTATGAAAATATAACGGTAAGTCGCCTGTTTCAACAAAATCCCACGAACAACCAGAGTAAATGACGAGCTACGTACGAAGTTAAAGTTAGAGACGGGTGTTTTTAATCTTTTCGCGTCAGTTAAGCGTTTATTGGCCTGATGCTATTCTTTAGAGGTGAACAAATCAATATTCTGTTGAGAAACCGAGAGTTGCAGTTGTTTTAAAGGTCGCTTACCACATGAAAGTTACAAAAGCTATCGTACTAAATGTATCGTTGTAGTAGATAATCTTCAAAATTTCGGAATCACATTATTGGAAACTGCAAAAGGAAAATCTATTTCCATATGTAATGTAACAGTTGATCATCTTGTAAAGTCCACTTTCATTTAATTAATGTGCTAACAGTATAAGAAGATAATCGAAAAATGTTTTGTGTACATTTGCTCTGAAAGTCTCAATTACATCATATATTAAGAAGAAGATATTCAAATGTCCTCGTAATTAAAAGAGAAAATGAAACGAGTCACACTATTATTCACCGCTAATCCGGCCGAAGCAATCTCCTATAATTGCGCCTTTACTAACTGCGCCTTTACTAATTACTTAATTCATTCATAGCACCCATTTCTTTGGAAACCTTGAATTACGGAAAACCTGCGATACCTAACGCTAAACAAAAAAATTAATTTAGTCTTAAAACTGTTATTAATTTAATGGCGTCTGAGCGGGCTTTAAGAGAAAGAGAAACCCCACCTCGGGTCCAGAAGCAATTTCGCGGCCGCTTTTCACTCGCGGGTTGATGTATTGATCAAATCTCGCAGCCTGTTCAGCTACATTGTCCGTAAAGGACCCATCGCTTTAAGAGAAACACTTGTCGGCAGGCTCACAAGTGCTCGAGGTCACTAGATTAAATCGATAGCTGTCAGCGTGAGTCAACGTGTGTTTAGGGGCACGTGCTACCGCTCCATTTTCACCAAGGCGTGAAGTGTGAATGTATTTCTCTACTACTGGATACGCATTAAAAAGTACACAGTGCTTCACAAGTCGAATATAGATGTAACAAAAAGACCGTATACTCATTCACTTTATCTGAATTATGGTTACGTCCACCTCAACCCTACTGAGGACGTAACCCATTCGGAGACGATGTGCCATTCTCTGCTTACGTTCAGCTGCAGGTTTTCTTATTGGAAGAACATATATTTTCATAGTGAATATTTTCCCTATTCGCTCACAAAACAGCCTAAAATACCTCAACGTTAAGGAGAAGTAATATTCCCTTCCGTGAAGGTGAAGCAAAAAAGGTGGAGTTTTTCATAAAAAGACCTGGATCGTTGCACGTGCATGAATAAGCGTCTGATACATTGCAGTATCTATCTTACCCCTAGTAGACAACATTCCATTAGAACTACTGACGGCCTTGGGAGAACCAGTCCTGACAAAACTCTACCAGCTGGTGAGCAAGATGTATGAGACAGGCGAAATACCCTCAGACTTCAAGAAGAATATAATAATTCCAATCCCAAAGAAAGCAGGTGCTGACAGATGTGAAAATTACCGAACTATCAGTTTAATAAGCCACGGCTGCAAAATACTAACGCGAATTCTTTACAGACGAATGGAAAAACTGGTAGATGCAGACCTCGGGGAGGATCAGTTTGGATTCCGTCGAAATGTTGGAACACGTGAGGCAATACTGACCTTACGACTTATCTTAGAAGAAAGATTAAGAAAAGGCAAACCTACGTTTCTAGCATTTGTAGACTTAGAGAAAGCTTTTGACAATGTTGACTGGAATACTCTTTTTCAAATTCTAAAGGTGGCAGGGGTAAAATACAGGGAGCGAAAGGCTATTTATAATTTGTACAGAAACCAGATGGCAGTAATAAGAGTCGAGGGGCATGAAAGGGAAGCAGTGGTTGGGAAAGGAGTGAGACAGGGTTGTAGCCTCTCCCCGATGTTATTCAATCTGTATATTGAGCAAGCAGTAAAGGAAACAAAAGAAAAATTTGGAGTAGGTATTAAAATTCATGGAGACGAAGTAAAAACTTTGAGGTTCGCCGATGACATTGTAATTCTGTCAGAGACGGCAAAGGACTTGGAAGAGCAGTTGAACGGAATGGACAGTGTCTTGAAAGGAGGATATAAGATGAACATTAACAAAAGCAAAACGAGGATAATGGAATGTAGTCAAATTAAATCGGGTGATGCTGAGGGAATTAGATTAGGAAATGAGACACTTAAAGTAATAAAGGAGTTTTGCTATTTAGGAAGTAAAATAACTGATGATGGTCGAAGTAGAGAGGATATAAAATGTAGACTGGCAATGGCAAGGAAAGCGTTTCTGAAGAAGAGAAATTTGTTAACATCGAATATAGATTTATGTATCAGGAAGTCGTTTCTGAAAGTATTTGTTTGGAGTGTAGCCATGTATGGAAGTGAAACATGGACGATAACTAGTTTGGACAAGAAGAGAATAGAAGCTTTCGAAATGTGGTGCTACAGAAGAATACTGAAGATAAGGTGGATAGATCACGTAACTAATGAGGAGGTATTGAATAGGATTGGGGAGAAGAGAAGTTTGTGGCACAACTTGACTAGAAGAAGGGATCGGTTGGTAGGACATGTTTTGAGGCATCAAGGGATCACAAATTTAGCATTGGAGGGCAGCGTGGAGGGTAAAAATCGTAGAGGGAGACCGAGAGATCAGTACACTAAGCAGATTCAGAAGGATGTAGGTTGCAATAGGTACTGGGAGATGAAGCAGCTTGCACAGGATAGAGTAGCATGGAGAGCTGCATCAAACCAGTCTCAGGACTGAAGACAACAACAACAACATTTCCTGTCTGTGACATTTCTTTATGGTGACGTTGAAGGGTAATTGAACGATTTTTTTAAATTGGTTACACTGGATTGAGGCTAACGATTCTGCTGTTTAGGATAAAAATCACCTACTTGGTGAAATTAAATCTTAAACTAGACTTTCAAAAACAATTCTAGTACACTCTATAAGAGTCCTCTTTCTCTTGAACTGAATATAAAAAGATTGGTTGTATTTGTTTACTATCAAGAAGAAACAGCGGAATTCTCCTAATGACGGAAACTGAGGCGGAAATCGGCGTAATTAGTGAGTGTTGGCACGTTTCTCACAGAGTAATGCTTGACTGTGAAAATAAATACCAGTCATCAACTGTCAGCATTTGCTTTCCGGTAATCCAGTATTTCTTCAAGAGGTATCGGCCTTCCTAACATGAATTTAGAGTGAATGTAGGTTCATTTAGTGACTATGCGTTGTGCACTCAATTCTTCAGCAATGATTGCCGATATGTAGCATCACCATATTAGTAACATCCAACAAAACTCTACTCTCGTCGTTAAAAGATGCTGCAAAAAAATTTAAAAATCAAAGTTACAACAAGAAACAATGACAATTCTGATTATAAACATTGTATCTTTTAAGTAAATATTATTAGTCTCATAAATGCAAAGAAAAATACGAGAGCATCATAATGTGGTGGCAGTTCAGACAGCAGAGGCCAAAAAGAAGAGGTGAAGAGGAAACTGACCAGGACTGAGCAATTGTTTTTCAACCAAAATCAGAATGAAATTTCGATCACAGATTCTATACATTCTACAAATATTTTTGACAGTATTGGAAAACTTATTACGTTTATGTTCTTTTTTTACATTTTTTCTATTACATCTGCCAAAAACTTTAAGTGATACCACATCTGTACCATATTCGATATCAAAACCTGAAATTAATTCAGATTCCCATTTAGAAGAATCAAAATGAGTAGAATTATTTTCATCTGAACACGAAACAAAAACAAGCTAAATATAAGGAAAAGAAATAATAATAAATAAACAATAAAGCTGATACTTTATAAAAACAAATATTTTTAACTACCAATTAAAAAACTGAAGACAAGAAAACTGAAGCTAATCTAAGTTCACATGCGATAGTTTGAGCAACAGAACCTGCTAAAGAATAATCTGAATTTTATGCTAAGCCAACGATTATTATACACACAAAAAAAAGTTTTGCATCGCTTCGGTTCTGAGAGTTTCGGAACCTGCACAGAAAACTGGAATAGAGATCAACATATACATAATTTCTGCCCTTTTTATTACTAATTAAAAGATCACTTTGCATTTTGTACCACTTTACGGCGAGATCTTCAGAGGCAGTAGTCCAGATTGTTGTACACAGCGATACGTCTAATACCCAGTAGCACGTCCTCTTGCAATGATGCATGCCTGTATTCGTCGTGGCATACTACCTACAAGTTCACCAAGGCACTGTTGGTCCAGATCGGCCCACTCCTCAACGGCGATTCGGCGTAGATCACTCAGATTGGTTGGTGGGTCACGTCGTACATAAAAAGCCCTTTCCAATCTATCCCAGGCATGTTCGATGGGGTTCATGTCTGGAAAACATGACTACTCTAGTCGAACGATGTCGTTATCCTGAAGGAAGTCATTCACAAGATGTGCACGATGGGGGCGCGAATTGTCGTCCATGAAGACGAATGCACCGCCAATATGCTGCCGATATGGTTGCACTATCGCTCGGAGGACGGCATTCGCGTATCTTACAGTCGTTACGGCGCCTTCCATGGGCGCCAGCGGCGTACGTCGGCCCCACATAATGCCACCCCAAAACAGCAGATATCCTCCACCTTGCTGCACTCGCTGAAAAGTGTGCCTAAAGCGTTCAGCCTGACCGGGTTTCAGCCTGACCGGGTTGCCTCGAAACATGTCTCCGACGACTGTCTAGTTGAAGACATATGTAACACTCATCGACGAAGAGAACGTGGTGCCAATCCTGAGCGATCCATTCGGCATGTTGTTGGATCCATTTGTACCGCGCTGCATGGTGTAGTTGTTGCTAAGTTGGACCTCGCCATGGACGTCGGGAGTGAAGTAGTGCATCATGCAGCCTATTGAGCACAGTTTGAGTCGTAACACGACGTCCTGCGGCTGCATGAAAAGCATTATTGAACATGGTGTCGTTGTCATCAGGGTTCCTCCAAACCTTAGTCCGTAGGCAACTGTCATCCGCTGCAGTAGTAGCCATTGGGCGGCCTGAGCGAGGCATGTCATCGACAGTTCCTGTCTCTCTGTATCTCCTCCATGTACGAACAACATCGCTTTGGTTCACTCCGAGACGCCTGGACACTTCCCTTGCTGAGAGCCCTTTCTGGCACAAAGTAGCAATGCGAATGGGATCAAACCGCGGTATTGACCGTCTAGGCATGGTTGAACTACAGACAACACGAAGAGTGTACCTCCTTCCTGGTGGAATAAGTGGAACTGATCGACTGTCCGACCCCCTCCGTCTAATAGGCGCTGCTCATGCATGGTAGTTTACATCTTTGGGCGGGTTTAGTGACATCCCTGAACAGTCAAAGGGACTGTGTCTTTGATACAATATCCACAGTCAACGTCCATCTATCTAGTTTTGGGAACCGGGGTGATGCAAAACCTTTTTTGATGTGTGCAGTAAAAACACCTACTCTAATACAACATAAAAAAATTTAAATAAGGAAAAATTACCCAAACATTTAAGGTACATATCAAATAAGAAACATAATAACATAACAAAGCAAATAATTTTATATAACAGAAATAGGTTTCTCCTTACAAATTAATTTGATTGCATCACTAAAGCGCTGAGGAATACCAACAAAGCCAACCTTATTACGACCCTTTCAAACTTGAATATAACAAAAATAAGAATGTAGAAGTCACACCTCTGTACACATAAACACACACACACACACACACACACACACACACACACACTCACACACACACATACACACACACACATACACACTCACATCCACACACACTTGAGCGTGATGATGAGGAGAAAAGCGTGGCACTGAGATTATAGTTCTGACTCGTGGCTTAAACCTAGACCAGTAAATGACAAGTAACTAATTTATTGTAGTTCCTGCCTAGCTCCGCTATAGGTGACGTAGAAGTTAAATACCGTTAACAATGCACACAGAGACACTTGCCATTTGCTGTGACATGGTGCAATGACTGAGGTAACTGATGGCAAATGCTGGCACTTTGCTATTACTTACCAAGTAAATATCCGTGTCTGCTTAAATCTAAAGTTGGAGGATGAATGTTCATTTGCTAATTATTAATCTGGCGTCAGAAGGGTGCGGGATGTAGTCCCCATTATTAGTCCTCTGTGTGGCACCAGAGAATAACTATGGAGGTGGATCAGACCGCCTGTATCACTTACGGAAGAAGCGTAATACGGTCCCAGTTAGGCGCGCCCTTTGTGGCGTCTAGCCGTTACTACGTGCCGCCACACTGGAGACTGGCCCTGCTGTGTGGCATCCTTTGTGTATATAGCTGTGTACTGTGTCTGACGGCGGAGGGACGGGGAGGGGGATGAAAGCTAATAAAGCTCACTTCATTAGCTTCATGCTTCTGTGCTTGCCCGGTCGTGTATTTGGCACGTGCACACATGCTGCTCCCCAAGGCATCTGTCCGTGGTATCTGAGGAACACTGTACGCAAAACCTCTTGTAATTGCTCTGTGGGCTGAGGCGACATCCACTTCGATCTGGAAGTCATTCCATGGCTGCCGGCTGCGAATGCACGTCTGCAAATATTGATAGATGCACTGAGCATGCGAATGCACAGGCTGCGACTTCATTTGTTTTCCGTGTGCTCTCGTGACTCCATTATTAGTTTGAATCTGCAAATAATGCTCCCGAGTTGTTGTATGAGATTAGCTGTTACGCAAGATTTCTTTTCATTTCTGTACCTGGTAATGAACACCTGCTGAATGACACTGAAAAACTTTAGTGTCGGCTGTGGTTGATGCTCGGGCTGTGGAAGCAAGGGTGGCTTTAATATTGACATTACTGTACAGTCTGGTATCCCGTGCAATTTTTAAGCCAGATATTTTATATCATGTGGAGTGGCTCTGTACCGAGAAAAAACATTAACAATGCATTATCCTTGTTGTACTGTTGAGCGAGCTTTGAGACTTGAATGTTCGTACAAATCTTTCAACAAATCCGTTTGCTTCTGGACGAAATGGTGCGATTTTGAAAAGTGTAATGCCATTTCATTCACTGAAAAGTTTCAAATCGTGCAATATAACATGAGTAGTAGTGTCCAAAACTACTGATTTTTGCAACTCTTCATAGGAGAAAATTTTTGACAAGGCCTGCATAGTTTTTACAATGACGAAGCTTGGAATATTTTGTAGGGTAGGTTGAAAATTACGAATTTAGAAAAAGAAAAAATATTAAAACAAAAACTTGTAAAATAGAAACTCTGCAAATGTGACTTAGTTACATATTTCTACTAAGACTGAAACTGCTACAGGAAATGTTATAAATAAAAAAATGCATAGAAAATTTACACAGCTACACATTAATAAAAATTTTGTTACATCTTTTTATAAATTAGTTCTATCCTCCTGTCCTTTATCTGGTTGCAAACATCGGTAACTCGAGATATGAACTCGTAAACTCGTAGAGATCCCTGCTCTATAGCCAAAATCGCCATGTTTGACAGTCTGTCATTTGCCATTGTGTTGCGAAGCCAGGTTTTAACGCGTTTTAATGTTCTCGTGCCTCTTTCGCGGTGGTTGCTGCAATTGCAAGAACCGACGACAGTAATTTCAAACATTCAGAAAACTTTTTTAATCCCCTGTATATAGATTTAAGAAGGTTCTGAGGCTTTACAAGTTTATCCTCACTGCTGTAAATAAACACAAGTTCTCCTTCCAGTTTTTCACTGCCAAAGAAAGTGTAAACGAGCATTTTAAGTAGTTTTTCAGCGTATCGGAAAATTGTTTGGTCTACTATAACCTGAGAACTTTTTCTCGTTAACAGATCATGAATGTCCTGGAATCTTGTTTCCATGTTTACCAGTACTGGTTCAATTGCTTCGCCCTCTTAACGCTTGAGTACTTGCTCTGTTTCGTTAAAATTAGTTTCGGGTATTAATGCTGAATTTGTAAGGCTCTTAGCTTCCACTATGCATTTCGGAAAAATTTCATCATATCTTAGTCTTTCAACAGCCTTGTATTGTATTGTATGAAACTGGGGACCTAGAAACGACGGAGAGGTTCCGTCCCCTCCGTAGCCTCAGTGGTACACAACCCCACAACGGGCTACAGTAGTCACACTCACCCCACCGCTGCCCCACACCGAACCACGAACATCTCACATCCCACACCACACGAGTCTAACGCCAATGTTTGCGTGGTAGAGTAATTATGGTGTACGCGTACGTGGAGAAAGTGTTTGCGCAGCAATCGCCGACATAGTGTAACTGAGGCGGAATATAGGGTACGAGCCCGCATTCGCCGAGGCAGATGGAAAACCGAATTAAAAACCATCCACGGAATGGCCGGCACCCCGGATCTCGACATTAAGCCGCCGGGCGGATTCGTGCTGAGGACCGGCACGCCTTCCCTCCCGGAAAGCAGTGCTTTAGACCTAACGGCTAACAGGGCGGACTTCAACAGCCTTGATGCAGTTTTGAATTTCGGGCTAACAGCGTCTTATGCCCACATTTTTACTTTGCAAGATGTCAAACAGGATATTTGTCTGATGAAAAATCGAATTGCACAGCTGTAGTAGAAAAACGTTTGATCATCCAGTATACTATTCAGCCCAATCGCCTGATGTAAAGAACTGCCATCCTACCCTTTACTGTTTATCACATCGTTAAATAATGCTGCTCTCAAGTCTGTATAGTGAGGAATAATGGTTTGTACAGTGAGGGAATGAAAATTCCACCTTGTTCCACACAGACAATGTAGGTAAAACTCCCCTTTCTTCTCTCAGAAGTTCGCTTCTTTTACCGGAACGGCTAAAAGATGCGTGAAATCCCAATAGATTTGCCACAAAAAATGTTTACTGGTGTAATTTATTTTACAAGCATAAAGAAGGAGTAGGTTCAACTGATGTGTGTAGAAGTGGATAAAGAGAGCAGGAGGATATGCTTGTTTCACAATAGAATGGACATCATATTTTTTCCTTGCCATTGCACTGCAGCCATCATTTGTGTGCGAAGCTAATTTGTTTTTCTCAGTATTCCAATTTCTCAGCACTTGCAACACAATGGTGGCTATGGCTTGTTCACTCTGGTCTTTGGATACATCATAAAACCCTACGAATCTCTCTTGTATTTCTACTAATTCGTTATTTGCAAAACGAAAAATTACACGAGTTTCACTTCTGATTGAAGCATCATTTGTTTCTTCGGCTTGTACTGATATAAACCGATTATTTTTAACTTCAATTGATATTTGTTCTTTACCAATATCCGTAATACAAGCTATTAATTCATTCTATGTACCAGAGAACGTGCCCTTAAATACTCCATCGAATGGTAAGTAATCTTTCATGTATGGTGCTTCTTCTGCCAACAAATCCAAAAATTGTAAATTATTTTCTTAATTTACTGACACCTCACTCTCGTCATGACCTCAAAGAGGTCACTCATGCCATAATAAAACCAGGTAATCCAAATAAGTCTCTTCATTATACTTCTGTTTCGTTCAACCTTCTCGTTATGTTTCAAAGCTACCAGGGGTGTTGCTGCTGAAGGAGCAAGGTCAATTCTTACTGTACTTAGCTAATTGTATTTAGAAGCTGCTGCAGCATGTGAAATGGGACGTTCATGCTCTTTAGCATTCGAAAGAAATCTTTGAAGACTCTCTTCTCCTACTCCTCACTTACACATTTAAAAACGGTCATTACCTATTGCAAATAATACATAGTAGAAACAAAACAGTTTGTTCCTCACAACGCTTCCACTTACCTGGCGTTTTGATGTTTGCTATTGTGTTTGGGAATGTCTTCCAAATTTTTCACAAGATTTTTTAATAGACAGACTAGGCGCTATTTGTCACAGAAGGACGAGAGAATAATGTAATGTTTTCAATCAAAAAATTCGGTGTATCTTGTGCTGAAATAAGCGCGTCCATAGCAGTTGGAGGAAGTCAGAAATACCCTGTGTTACAAGATAATGATTTAACTATTTGACAACTCACAATTCAACTTTCGACAACACAATAACAAGACAAATTGACGATGACACCGCACACGTGACAGGGCACACCGGAATATACTTAACCAATCACTGTCACTACTAACTACATTTTAACTATCAAATTCATGTTACAGGTTTCACCATGAGCACGCCTAGCACTGTTAACATGAAAACCTACAGACACGCTACGAAACTACCAACGTTTGTAATACTAAAGGCTACTAAATTTTAATCTGAAAAAAAGTGAAAATACATCTACATCTAAATCTAGATGGATTCTCTCCGAATCACATGTAAGTGCCTGACAGAGGGTTCATCGAACCACCTTCACAATTCTCTATTATTCCAATCTCGTACAGCGCGGTAATGAACGAACACCTATATCTTACTGTACGATCTCTGATTTCCCTTATTTTATCATATGATAGCTCCTCCCTATTTAGGTCGCTGTCAACAAAATATTTTCACATTCGGAGGAGAAAATTGGTGACTGGAATTTCTTGAGAAGATTCCTCCGCAATGAAAAACGCCTTTGTTTTAATTATGTCAATCTCAAATCCAGTATTATTTCAGTGACGCTCTCTCCCATATTTCACGAGAATACAAAACGTGCTGCCCTTCTTTGAATTTTTCGATGTACACCGTCAGTCCTACTTGGTAAGGATCCCACACCGCGCGGCAGTATTCTAAAAGAGGACGGACAAGCGTTGTGCAGGCAGTCTCCTTAGTGGATCTATTACATTTTCTAAGCGTCCTGCCAATAAAACACAGTCTTTGGTTAGCCTTCCCCACAACATTTTCTATATGTTCCTTCAAATTTAAGTTGTCCGTAATTGTAATTATAAGGTATTTAGTTGAATTTACGTCCTTTAAATTTGACTGATTTGTGGTGTTGACTGGTTAGACAGTCTATTTCCTATCATCTTGCAACAACATCCAATGGTGCATTCACATTTATTTTCTATGAATTATGAATGTCTTCTTGTTTTTTGTGTTTATTTAAAACACTTAAATTAAAAGTTGATGGATTCTCACTGTGCCCGGCTTTCTGCTAGCGTTCTGGACCATGAAAAGTAGTGCTATCTGTTAGGGAACTGCTGAATGGCATGTCATTCACCTGCTGACGAGAAGCAGATACAAACCAAACGCCAAAACCGTATCCGCCCTGTAGAAAGCCAAGTCCGTGATATGAAAGAAACGGGCTTACTACGAATGCTCGAAACAACGGAATTGCAAGCTGTTGTTACTTCCAGAGTTAGAGGAATGACTCATTAAAATGGCCGGTGCATATACGAAGTTCAAACGTAAAATATTTGAAAACATTTACAGGATATGAATTAAATTTAGTTTGGACGAATTATTTTGGAAATTCTTGGGCATGCTCAGTCTTAGAGTGTTAATGCTCACTACGCCACTAGTGTGCATAAAAATAATGGGTGACATTTGTATGACATACGAAAATTATGAAAATGTGTAGTTCACAACCAACCAATAGCTACCTAAAACTGGTCCAGCATAGTCTACATGCAAATGTGACCACGGTTCTGACACCCATGGACATGAAAATATTGTACTCGATATGCTGAGTGATATTTCCTGAGGAACAGGAATTTATTCAGCATCGCTTCTATGTCTTTACTTATATTTTTGCAATAGCAATGCTCTCTGGCAATGCATATAGTCTTACAATGTCGCAGGACATTTGAAGCTCTTTCGGTTTAAGCACTTTGAGAATCACCACTCATGTCGCTCCTGATTCTGAATGTACCAGCGTCACACCCTTTTAAACAGTGAAAGCACATCGCTTGTACCAGTGTGATTTAATTTTCAGATGATTGGTTAACTTTGTATCTAAGTGCTCCTGAGATTGAATGTATTATTTGATCTTAGATAATATTGAATCTATTGGCACAAGCTTTGCGATCAAATTGCGGTTCAATGGAGAATTTTCGACTGTGTCGTGAATGTTTAAATCTAACGCAAAATACACCAGGAATAGAACCAAAATTTTTATCCTGTCTTATCGGCAGTCGTAATAGCAAATCTACGTTAGCATGTTGAGCTGTGGACCTGAAAATTATTTCATAGCCACAGTTTGATGAAAGTGGTGCCCGTCATTGCAAGTATTGAGTTGTTTTGGAAGGCACGGTATTGTTTGGTCCAAATATAGCCACCAGTGGTTTGTGGTCCTTAAGTAAAACGCATCTTCAGCCATAAATCTATTCATGAAACTATTAACAGCAAAAATTAATAACAGGAGTTGCCTTTCCAGCTGACTGTAGTTCTTCTGAGCAACAATCCGTGTTTTGACCAGGAATGTAATCGGAAGTTTTAAAACAACGTTGTCTACGTGATAAGAGAGCCTCAGTTTCGTATTTCTGCTGCAGTCCTTCACGTATTATTTTTATAATTTGTTTTGAGACGTTAGGCAGTAGTAAACTCTGTTTTAAGTTGTCGAATGCACGTTGGCATTCATTGTTCGAGGTAAATTTTCTTCCTTGCTCTAAAGGTTTGTGAATCAGTTCAGTTATGGGTGCTTTGTATAGTATAAACATAATTATGAGGACATTCTGAAAAGTAGTGCCTCCGAATTTCTTGTGTGTAATCTCTCAAAGCTCTACAAATAAAACAAACGTTATTAACAGTCTCCATCTTTATTCGTTAAGTCTACATATTTTCTGCCTTCTGCCACTGGACGATTCCGCGTTGTAGCTTGTAACATGACAGTGTGCAGCATAACTATGTCGGGGCATGAGAAACAACGTTCGGTAATTGGGTTTCGATTTCGAAGAATTCGTCCACACAAAAAGCATCCTCTCCTTCAGCGTGACAGCGCCGGACCCCACATGAGTGCTGCGACATTTGCAACAACACAGAACCTTGGGTTCACTGTGAGCGGCCGTCCTCGATATAGTCCTGACTTGGCTCCATCCGATTTCCATCTGTTTCCAAAACTTAAAGAACATGTACAAGCTTGCTACTCTCTTTTAGAATCTGAACTTTAATAAAAATGGCAAGATACTGTTAATCAAAACACAGGGATAAGTCTAGATCTAAATGACTATAGATTTATCACAAGACAAAAAATGACTAAAGAACCATGAAACAAACATTTTCATTTGACAAACGCTTTCACTAACATGGGGTTTATGCTGGACAACGTGATCAGCTGAGGATCGACACACGACACTAACCAGAACAATAATCGATTTATTTGACTTCAAACACGTGAATCCGGGTTATGGCACAAAAACTACGCCCCCATCAAGCATCTATACTCTAATATTCAAAAAAGAAAAATATCGTTCGAAATAACAGGGTGCTGAGACACATATATTGGAGTCCTACGCCGTGCCACCGAACCGTTTACCCTTCTGCTGGTCAAGGCAGGAGACTGAAGTCATGGACGGCCGCAATCCGCTATCAATGGAGCGAGCCCGAAAAATGCAAGTATGCAGTCTCGCGATCAGTTAATTTGGAATTCAGGTACTTCCCTATGAGTGTCTGAAACCCCGGTGGATTCCAGTGTGCTGGTGAACCCGTTTGCTGGTCTGCCAAACCAATTGGAGTCCATGCCACGACTATGCGTGACGGACTATGTCAGATGTTTAGACGGCCGACTCAAGACAAATAAGTACACCCACGCATCACTCGTTGAGTGCATGATGCTAGAAGCAGTACCTCTGACGGTTCAGAAGGTGACTGGCACAGACTCTAAGTGGCACACTAGCAAACGACACAAGTCTCACTGTTTAGGTAGAGACCTGCAGTTCATTACTAGCGAAGAGCCAGAACAAGAGTGATCTCTTCTCTTGCTGTCTGCTTCCTCCTCAGCTCGGTAGCAAAGCACATTTACATCTCAGAATTCCCCACTTTAGCACAAGCCAGTCACGAGCTGGAGCGTGGCATTCGAAGCTGGGAGAGTGCCCTTTGCTCTGCATACACCGATGTGACCAATCAGAAACTTTAAAGTTAACTGGGAGAAAACGAAAAAAAAATCAGCTTCACGCCCTCTTTCCCACGTGTTTACGCCATGTCGTTTGCTAACAACATGACCAGGATGGAACCACAGCCCTCCATAAAAAGCTTGTTACCTCCCTTGTTGCATCCATTTCGAAGTTTCCAAAGAACAGCCATAAACTCACTAAAAGCCTCGTGCTTTCATAAATATGTTTTGTAACAGAGAGTGGACGTCTGGGCGCCAGTGACCTGTCCCAAGGAAATTCACAGAATGCTCACAGTTGTCTTGTCGACTTCCTGCTAAACAAGGGCCCATTCTCTGCTTTATTGCCGCTCTACAATGTGCTAGCCATTGCAGCGGCGACTTCTCGGCGACTGCCTACCCACCGGCGCCAACCAACATGTCTGCACAATGACACCGTGACCGTGGAACTCGGCCGTCTGGAAATGTTTCCACCCAGGTTCTGCATAAGTAAACGCGCTTCCTTTGGCCCACCGTCACCGTGATTTTACTGCAGCCATTTAAATCACCACCCTATTCCTTTGAACACAGGTGAAGCTTACCATTATTCCTTCCCTAGAGCACGCAAGCAAGAGTGTTAACTGTTGCCCACCATTTCATCATGATGTATGAAGTCAAATTGCAATAAAGATCATATTCCCTAAGAACACCGTATCAGACGTGAGAGTGCCCTGCAATCTCTCACATCTTTGAGGATTTCACTTTGATAGTGATGAAGCACTGCAAGCAGTGGGGAGCTTGTGGCTTTGCCAACCACGTCACCCTCTCTACATTGATGATATCAACAAACAGATCTGTCATTGGGAGAAATGTGCTCGTCACCATGGTAACTTTGTCGAGAAATAAATATGTAAGCAAGAAGAATAAAGATGTATTACATTAATAACATTTGTTTTATTTAAAAAGCCTTAAGAGAATTCACACAAAAAAATCGTTGGCAGTACTTTTCAGCACACTCTAGTAATTTGGTCTACACAGTATGTAATTGCTTGAAATCCTTATGAGTCAAAAAGTTTTTAATTGTTTTGAAGTGTCATTCTAATGTCATCTTACTACCGAATGTGTCCTAAGCATTGTATTTCCCAATGGAAGAATGAGCAATTTTCTTTGTTACATTTGAAATTGGATGGTTGTATAATCATAAATACACACTCCAGATAAAATAATAGTTCTGCAGGATTTTCCCCAGAACAATGACGTCATCCAGATAGCTCACAGCGTCAGGAGTTTTGTAAATTATTTGTTCGAAATATCACTGGAACAAACTTTGTGCATTGGCAATCCTGAATGGCAGTCTCTTGTATGTATCAAGTCCGAGTAGAGGTCTTATGCCCAAAAAATCTATCTTTTTACGCTTCGTGGTATTTGTAAGTAGGCTTCCTTCAAATAAAGTTCTGAAAAATATACACTACCAGCTAATTTAGATTTAAGTCGTCCCGCTTTGGAACTGGATAGGAATCTATTATGAATTGACTGACCTTTGAAATCACCGAACATCTGTAATGTGCCAGTCGGTTTTTGTACTACTACGATTGGCATTGCCCATTCGCCACTGGTAATGGATTCTCTATTCTAGGCAGTCAAGATCCAGTTTCAGTCTGTTTCTCAATTCAAATGAAGTTTCGAGCTGTGCAAAATTTTGGCACAGCATCCAGCTTCAGTGTCAAGTGTGCCCTGTACTTTTTATGTTATTTGTTACTTCAGAAAAAATTCTACTTTTGTAGCAGATTTTGCAGTTCTTCATTAGCATTTCAGAGTGGATCTGTTTCACTTCGTCATTAATTATGAAGCCTAGCGTTTGAATAAATCAAGGCCGAGTAAGACTGTTGCTTTGTGTGAATTTCCTACTGTAAGTCCGCCCTTGTTTTGTAAATAACTTATATTCATTGTTATCAAGTGGCCTTTGACCAATATTTGTTGGTAGTTGCAGGTAAATAGCAAACTCTGAAATGTAGTTCATTTGAGTAAACCTAACTTTCTGTACACCTGTAAATTACTTAAAGAAATTGAAGAGAGTGTGTTTTAAATTTCAGTGACACTTTATTAACTCTGAGTCCTACAGCTAATGTTGTCGTTTACTCAAAAGAGAGAATTCACTTTATTTTTTAGCAATGAAATCTTACTGACCGCGTCGTGTTCGTCTCGAACATCGTTGTTATTTTTATTATGAGTGTCTTACTATATTGTTTAATTTGCTTAGTGTTACACACTTCGCATTTGTGACATGTCTTTTTGCAATAAATGCATTTAGTGATTCAAAAGAAACAGTCTTCGTGTTAGTGCCTAGCACCATAGCATGCACATGAACGTAGGTTTCCGTTATTTAATCTGTTTGCAGTCTGCTGGTTCTGTCTAGTTTTCATGCCTCACGGCGTCCGCAAACATTCCCGTTTATCGCTTCGCCATGAGGGCTGGGTTTCGTACGTCTTAAACGTACTAGCGTCGTCATGCTGAAGCGTATCAGCTGATACTAGCATCTGTTCATGCACCCAGATTATAGGCAAACAGCCTTTCAATAACGAATTAGTCAGATTAAGGAGGTCTTTCTTTAGGTGGGTGAAGAATAAGCGTGTCACGAATGAGAGCATGAGCATAAAGCTTTAGGCTCTTGCCATTTTTCCAACAGAATTTTGCAATTTTTGTTATAGCACTGTTTTTGTTGTGGTTGTTGTGGTCTTCACTCCAGGACTGGTTTGATGTAGTTCTCCATGCTACTCTATTCTGTGCAACTTCTTTGTCTCCCAGTACCTACTGCAACCTACACCCTTCCGAATCTGTTTAGTGTCTTCATCTCTTGGTCTCACTCTACGATTTTTACCCTCCGCGCTGCCCTCCAATACAAAATTGGTGATGCCCTGATGCTTCAGAACATGTCCTATGAACCGATCCCTTCTTCTAGTCAAGTTGTGCCACAAACTTCTCTTCTCCCCAATCCTATTCAGTACCTCCTCATTAGTTAAGTGATCTACCCATCTAATCTTCACTATTCTTCTGTAGCAAATTTTGAAAGCTTCTATTCTCTTCTTGTCCAAACTATTCATAGTCCACGTTTCACTTACATACATGGCTACACTCCATACAAATACTTACAGAAAAGACTTCCTGACATTTAAATATATACACTCCTGGAAATTGAAATAAGAACACCGTGAATTCATTGTCCCAGGAAGGGGAAACTTTATTGACACATTCCTGGGGTCAGATACATCACATGATCACACTGACAGAACCACAGGCACATAGACACAGGCAACAGAGCATGCACAATGTCGGCACTAGTACAGTGTATATCCACCTTTCGCAGCAATGCAGGCTGCTATTCTCCCATGGAGACGATCGTAGAGATGCTGGATGTAGTCCTGTGGAACGGCTTGCCATGCCATTTCCACCTGGCGCCTCAGTTGGATCAGCGTTCGTGCTGGACGTGCAGACCGCGTGAGACGATGCTTCATCCAGTCCCAAACATGCTCAATGGGGGACAGATCCGGAGATCTTGCTGGCCAGGGTAGTTGACTTACACCTTCTAGAGCACGTTGGGTGGCACGGGATACATGCGGACGTGCATTGAACTGTTGGAACAGCAAGTTCCCTTGCCGGTCTAGGAATGGTAGAACGATGGGTTCTATGACGGTTTGGATGTACCGTGCACTATTCAGTGTCCCCTCGACTATCACCAGAGGAGTACGGCCAGTGTAGGAGATCGCTCCCCACACCATGATGCCGGGTGTTGGCCCTGTGTGCCTCGGTCGTATGCAGTCCTGATTGTGGCGCTCACCTGCACGGCGCCAAACACGCATACGACCATCATTGGCACCAAGGCAGAAGCGACTCTCATCGCTGAAGACGACACGTCTCCATTCGTCCCTCCATTCACACCTGTCGCGACACCACTGGAGGCGGGCTGCACGATGTTGGGGCGTGAGCGCAAGACGGCCTAACGGTGTGCGGGACCGTAGCCCAGCTTCATGGAGACGGTTGCGAAAGGTCCTCGCCGATACCCCAGGAGCAACAGTGTCCTTAATTTGCTGGGAAGTGGCGGTGCGGTCCCCTACGGCACTGCGTAGGATCCTACGGTCTTGGCGTGCATCCGTGCGTCGCTGCGGTCCGGTCCCAGGTCGACGGGCACGTGCACATTCCACCGACCACTGGCGACAACATCGATGTACTGTGGAGACCTCACGCCCCACGTGTTGAGCAATTCGGCGGTACGTCCACCCGGCCTCCCGCATGCCCACTATACGCCCTCGCTCAAAGTCCGTCAACTGCACATACGGTTCACGTCCACGCTGTCGCGGCATGCTACCAGTGTTAAAGACTGCGATGGATCTCCGTATGCCACGGCAAACTGGCTGATACTGACGGCGGCGGTGCACAAATGCTGCACAGCTAGCGCCATTCGACGGCCAACACCGCGGTTCCTGGTGTGTCCGCTGTGCCGTGCGTGTGATCATTGCTTGTACAGCCCTCTCGCAGTGTCCGGAGCAAGTATGGTGGGTCTGACACACCGGTGTCAATGTGTTCTTTTTTCCATTTCCAGGAGTGTACGTGATGTTAACAAATGTCTCTTCTTCAGAAACGCTTTCCTTGCCATTGCCAGTCTACATTTTATATCCTCTCTACTTCGACCATCATCAGTTATTTTGCTCCTCGAAGAGCATAACTCCTTTACTACCTTAAGCGACTCATTTCCTAATCTAATACCCTCAGCATCACCCGAGTTAACTTCACTACATTCCATTACCCTCGTTTTGCTTTTGTTGATGTTGATCTTATATCCTCCTTTCAAGCCACTGTCCATTCCGTTCAGCTGCTCTTCCATTTCCTTTACTGTCTCTGACAGAGTTACAGTGTCATCGGTGAACCTCAAACTTTTTATTTCCTTTCCATGGATTTTAGTTCCTACTCCAGTTTTTTCTTTTGTTTCCTATACTGCTTGCTCAATATACAGACTGAATAACATCGGAGATAGGCTACAACCCTGTCTCACTCCCTTCCCAACCACTTCTTCCTTTTCACGCCCGTCGACTCTTATAACTGCTTTCTGGTTTTTGTACAAATTGTAAATAGCCTTTCGCTCCCTGTATTTTACCCCTGCCACCTTCAGAATTTGAAAGAGAGTATTCCAGTCAACATTGTCAAAAGCTCTCTCTGAGTCTACAAATGCTAGAAACGTAGATTTGCCTTTCCTTAATCTATTTTCTAAGAAAAGTCGTAGGGTCAGTATTGCTTCATGTGTTCCAACATTTCTATGGAATCCAAACTGACCTTCTCCGAGGTCGGCTTCTACTAGTTTTTCCATTCGTCTGTAAGGAATTCGTGTTAGTATTTTGCAGCCGTGGCTTATTAAACTGACATTTCGGTATTTTCACATCTTTCAACACCTGCTTTCTTTGGGATTGGAATTATTATATTCTTCTTGAAGTCTGAGGGTATTTCGCCTGTCTCACCAAATGGTAGTGTTTTGTCAGGGTTGGCTCTCCCAAGGCTATCACTAGTTGCATACTCCTGGGGCCTTGTCTCGACTCAGGTCTTTCAGTGCTCTGTCAAACTCTTCACGCAGTATCATATCTACCATTTCATCCCATTTCATCTTCATCTACATCCTCCTCCATTCCCATAATATTGTCCTCAGGAACATCGCCCTTGTATAGACCCTCTATATACTCCTTCCACCTTTCTGCTTTCCCTTCTTTGCTTATAACTGTGTTTCCATCTGAGCTCTTACTATTCATACAAGTGGTTCTCTTTTTTCCAAAGGTCTCTTTAATTTTCCTATACGCAGTATCTACCTTACCCCTAGTGAGATAAGCCTCTACATCCTCTAGCCATTCCTGCTTAGCGATTCTGCACTTCCTGTCGACCTCATTTTTGAGACGTTTGTATTCCTTTTTGCCTGCTTCATTTACTGCATTTTTATGCTTTCTCCTATCATCAATTAAGTTCAATATTTCTTCTGTTACCCAAGGATTTCTACTAGCCCTGGAATTTTTACCTACTTGATCCTCTGCTGCCTCCACTATTTCGTCCCTCAAAGCTACTCATTCTTCTTCTACTGTATTTCTTTCCCCCATTCCTGTCCATTGTTCCCTTATACTCTCCCTGAAACTCTGTACAACCTCTGGTTTAGTCAGTTTATCCAGGTCCCATCTCCTTGAATTCCCACCTTTTTGCAGTTTCTTCAGTTTTAATCTACAGTTCATAACCAATAGATTGTGGTCAGAGTGCCCATCTGACCCTGGAAATGTCTTACAATTTAAAACCTGGTTCCTAAATCTCTGTCTTACCATTATATAATATATCTGAAACCTTTCAGTATCTCCAGGCTTCTTCCATGAATACTACCTTCTTTTATGATTCTTGAACCAAGTGTTAGCTGTGATTAAGTTACGCTCTGTGCAAAATTCTAGCAAGCGGCTTTCTCTTTCATACCTTACCCCCATTCCATATTAACCTACTACGTTTCCTTCTCTTCCTTTTCCTACTATCGAATTCCAGTCACCCATGACTATTAAATTTTCGTCTGCCTTCACTATCTGAATAATTTCTTTTATCTCAATATACATTTCAGCAACCTCTTCGTCATCTGCGCAGCTAGTCGGCATATAAACTTGTACTACTATGGTAGGAGTGGGCTTCGTATCTATCTTGGCCAACTAAAATGTTTCTACCAAACTGTACACTTGCACTAGCAAGTTACATTGGGTTTCGTCGTCTGCAGTTTATGTTCTACTGGCAATGTTTTGTGGCAGATAATTTTCGCAGCCAGATTACGGACTATCAAATGGTGCTTTTCTAACCCGTCTAAGGCCCGTGCTAGATCATACTTAATGTAAAAGAAACAACCGATTTACTCAATTTTCTTGGGCTGGAGGAAGAGTGTAATGTTTAAATTTTGACCATGTTCTCTAGGATAGTTACATTATGGCCTGTTCTGATAGGTAGACAAATGATCGCTAAACCAAGGTATAAGTAAAACACTTGATCTCTTATATTTTTGACACATAGAACATGAGATATGAACGCCTGAAGAATCACATTTTCGAGCACATATATATATATATATATATATATATATATATATATATATATATATATATATATATATATATTCAGCTGTAGTATCATGAGGAGTAGAAGAATAGCTTTGAAGTTATAGCTCTGGTCAATATCTAACTCAGTGAATGATGAATAACTAATCTAATTGAAGTTTCAGCGTGGCTCTGCTAACAGTGACACTGTAAGTATTTCGTGATGATGTAGCCTTTTAGCCAGAAGACCTTGCGCAGATGGCTTAGCTCATGAGGCAGATTATTGGCATATGAAACCATTCTTGCACATGTACCAAAGTTTGTAACACAGTGCGCTTCAGTGCCGGATGATGTTGCCTTATGGTGTGCCGATATATGTCAAATTAATAAACGAAATGACCTCGACCAAGAATCATAATAACACTACCGATGAACATCTCAAGATGAAACTTGTATTTTAGCTGTTCTGGAGCATCGTGTCGGGCAAAATAAACTGCCTGGCGAAAAGACATAAAATCAAATCTATCTTCAGGCCTCCAACAAAAATTCGGCAATTATTGATAACAGGCAAATATATGGCAGGTCTCATAGTACCTGGGATCTACAAGAATCACTGTGAGTGTGGTCAATCTTATGTTGAACAAACAATGCGCACTACAGAATAACACAAGAAGGAATATGCCAGGTTTCATCGCCTATGTTACCCCAAAATAATTTGCTGTACTTGCACAATTACTATAAAACGGTTATTGGATCAAATTTGACTTTTTTTGTCGTAGTTCCCACTAACAGCTTCTGGGAGGCTAAGTTAAATAGAAATGGCGGCCTGCAGCATAGTGCTACTTGAGATACAGCATTCGCGAGAATGAAGAAGGCACATCGAATGCAGAGTCAACATAGCCACATACAGTGTATAACGGAGATGTAAGTGCAGATATTTCTATATATATGGTACCTTAATATGTACACTCATCATTGCGTTGCATGTTCTTTTTCTCCTCTGTGTCTAACTGCTTTTCCACTAGCACATCACATAATTTACTATCTGTTGTTTTCTGCATGGTCATAACTGCACCACTCAGCGGACTGCACCTGTCTCTATAGACTAGCCGTTTTGGGCCCACGAATTCACTTTTCAGCATCTGACCTGCTGCCCACGGGAAAATAAGCAGTCATTGCTTGCTTTTGCCACATGTATTTGGAGGTACTAATCAATCTAAAACATAAGACTTGTAATAGTTGAAGCTGTTAGTCTGCAAATGCCTTATATACTGATGTAATGTTGTTCGGTACACCGTCGTAGGTCACCAATAGAAATATCTGCACTTTTCCCCATTATACCCTGTATATGACTTGGCTGTGAGCACCAGTGATATCATTCCACCTGAAAATGGCCGAGGAGTGCTAAGCCGAAAGCGTTTTAATACTTGATGCAGCTGAAACCGGAGAGCATTTTATTCAAGGCGTTTTATTCTTTCTGAAAATGTCTGTCTTTAAAGTGTTATACACTTTTGCATGCTTTAGTTTTAAATACCGTTGAAACAGCTTTAACATTTTGATCGGAAGGTGAAGGAGTTCTCCTAACATAGAATTTACTATGTACAGAGCAAGACTTTCCTGTCAACAACGAGCGCTTGCTCGATGGCCAGCGGCCAGCGGCTGCCTGCTGGCAGCGGAGAGCACCAGCTGCCTGGCAAGCATGACAGGACATGACCCCGTTATGGGAGCTCGCAAGACCCGCTTACATCATCCTCACAGTTAGAGAGCAGGAGATGTAATTCCACTTCGAAATTATAGTTTCTGCTAAGAAAAAATAAAAAAAAAAACACATAATGCAGCCACGCAGAGACAGAGGTAATGATGCGACACCTGCATTTCAGATTGCATTATAGGTTCCTTGATAATACAATCTTAAAGGACACATGCCTTTCAGATTATGTTCCTTGACATTTGGAAATGAAATATGCTTATGCGACGAGACAAGACTTACCGCCTTTGTTCCCGTGAAGGAGGTTTTAAAATGTCTGGAAGTGGTGGGAACTTGTTGACTAGGCATTTCACATCAGGTAGACATTCCCTTACTGAACACGAGCTGACTCTGGCCCCACCACTTCCAAATTCAGCAGGGATGGTCAGAACAGCTCTCAACTACTTGAAAATATTCGGAAGTTCTCGACTGACTCAGCAGCAAGTTGGGTTATAAAATCAGGGGAGTTGCCATTCAAAGCAAGGACATGTGTGCAACTCTCTGCGAGAATGTATGTCTGACATATACACTGCTGGAAAAAAATTGTGTGCCCTTTTAGACGTTTGCAGTTCACTCAGACGAATGTTGAAAATTAGGTGGACTGGTTAGGTAAGGAATGAGGAGGTTCTGCTCACAATCGGAGATGAAAGGAATATGTAGAAAACAGTGATAAGGAGAAGGGACAGGATGATAGGACATCTGTTAAGACATTAGGGAATGACTTCCGTGGTACTAGAGGAATCTGTAGAAGGCAACAACTGTACAGCAAGACAGAATTGGAAGACATCCAGCAAATAATAGAGGACGTAGGTTGTAAGTGCTACACTGAGATGAAGAGCTAGCACAGGAGAGGAATTCGTGGCGGGATGCATCAAACCAGACAGAAGACTGATGACCCAAAAAAAAAAAAATCCTCAAGATTTGTTGCGGCAAACGGTGCATAGGGAGTACATGATACGATTAAATTTACAGTTTAACAGCACAAGCGGTTCTGAGATACAAGGTATCGACCCATGCTGAAACACCCATATTATTATGTTGTGTAGCCTCCACGGACGACAATGCAGGCACTAACTTTGCCATCCAGTCGATCGTAAAGACGGCGAATGAGGTCCTGGGTATATGTTACGCGGCGCGTGCTCGATGTGTTTACGTAGCTCTGTAAGAGTTGTTGAGTGACGTGTCGCAAGAGACACTCCTCGTCCTATCACTCCCAGACGTGCTCTATTGGAGACAAGACCGGAGACTGTACTGGCCAGGGAAGTTGCTGCACGTGTTGCAGAGCACGTTGAGCTTCGCGTGCAGTGTATGGGCGAGCATTATCTTGCCGGAACAACACATCATCTCCCTGTTGCAAGAGGGCAAAACAACGGATCTAACGACATTCAGCACGTACCGAGTACTGGCTAGCGTCCCCTGCAGGCACACCAAAGGCGATAGGGAGGTGCATGTTTAAGCACCGCAGGCAATACTGGTCCCACTGTGTCTTGGACGAATACCCTCTCTGAGACAGAGCTCACCAGGTCTGCGTGCAGGCAGAATCTGCTTCCATCGCTGAAGACCACGACACGCCTTCCAGTCTCCCAAGTGATCCTCTGGCGGCACCAGTCGAGCCGTGCGCGTCGATGGAGTGGCGTGAGTGGCGTAAGGGCTGTGTGTCCTCAGTGCCGCTGCTAATAACCGGTTCGCAACAGTTCGTGTTGCCTCTGCTGTGGAAACTGTACGGTCTGCCACTGCTGCTCTTACAATATCACGATCCTGCCAGAGGTCTGTACTGCGTGGACGTCCAGAATCTCGTCTACGGGTGCATAAATGTTCACATGACCACTGATATAGGGTTCGTTGCACAACTGACGCAACACGTTTAACTTGTATGGCAGTTCTCCGAAAGAACTATCCCACCAGTCGGAACGACACTGTGTGGCCCCTTGCAGACTCGCTCGGTTTGCTGTACGAAAGCACGAGTACGTCTCCGTGGCATGGTTACCTGATTGCTTCACACACTGAGCCTTCTGGCTATGAGCATTCCCTATTAAAGGGTAGACAAAGATGGCGCTCTGGTCGCTATGTCACTACGCTGGCTTTCGGCGGACGGCGTTGGAACGGTTCACAGCACATCGACTAACCCCTAGGTGGCATATGCCGTCATTAGATCAAACACAACGTCATCTTTCCAGGTGTAATATCCTTTTTTCCGGAAGTGTGTTACTATTAACAATATCGCATCGTTCACCTACTAATTCTACTTCCAGAAACGTTTCTGTGTATGCAGCTCATTCACAAGGTCTCTTACAAGTATTTCTTTTTCATTCCTTTAGCACTGCCAAGTCATTTCAGCCTTTTGCTTTTAGAGAGTTGATCTGAGACCTCTTCATTTCTTATCCTGACCCTTCCACTCTGCCACACTATCCAGGCAGGTTTCTGATTCTGAGTTGCATTCGTCTGGCTGTTTCCAGTCTGTTCAGACCATAGTAGTATAGCTGGGCTGGTACTGGTACAGTCTGCATTGTTCCCAGATTTCACCCCACCCCTTCCCTCCTCTGCTCCTCGTATGGCAACTTTGCTGATGTCATGCGTTGCTGCCACATTTTCAGTATCCTCAGGTCAGCCGCCTTGTGTTCTATTCTTAGCACAAGTAATGTACTTGTATTTTGCACCAATAGGACAAATGCTCATTTTCCAGTATTGCGCCATTTTAGTCTTAGGGCAGTCGTGTTCTGAGCTGTGATGTCAAAGGAGTGGGGGAAATCCCTACAGCAGTAGTGGACTACTTTGAATTCCCCACCACTTTAGACTAAGGGCAACTGGGCTGTGACATCTGTGGGGAAATCTGGCGTCAGTGCATGATGTCATGGATGATGTCACAGGGGAAGCCGGAAATCTGGCAAAAATGCCGACTGTACCAGTACCGGTCCAGTTATACTACTGATTTTGCCATATTTCTTCCCTTCAAACAGTGATGTAATTCGTGTATTTCTTTTCAGTCAGCGTTGCAGAGTCTGTGAGCAGCGAGTGTCAGCTACCGTCCGATCAGAGCAGCACTTGACAGACTGGAACGGTTGACGTCTAGCGTGTAATCGGAAGGCTGAAGGTGAATTTCAAACTAATCTAGTAATATTACTGTATTAGTATGAAGTTCCCAATAAGGGTGAACTGGCACCAAAACGTTAATTACGACCAAATAATGATAATGATTGGGTTGCTTGTGAGGTAGAATTTAGAAGTCGAATAAGTGCAGATGCAGGGTTGGGTTTAAAGACTCTGGACGTTTCTTGGATGCCTGTTATTATGTTTTTCAGAACAGAGTTCTTCTAATTAACCAATCCCTTAGAATCACAGGAAATCTTGTGTTGTGGCCGTCCGCAGCTGTAAACTTGCTCCATGATGAATAAGCCATATATAATTCCCTTCATTTTTTGATTGCATTCAAATATGCATGGTTACCCCCGTTGTTTTAAAAATAAAATAACAATTGTATTTTAGGTTCTTCTAGCTTTCACATGTAAAATTACTTCGAAAGGTGCTATCGAAGAACTTCCTCTGACAGTGTTTACGGTTCTAATCCTACACACTCTTTCGCGCATGCACCCGTTTTTCTTATCGGCTTCAGTTCGTCTAGATAGTCACTGCGCATCTAATGTTGTCACGAGATATGCCTGTATAAGGTTTTATATTTTCCGTTCTCCAGTTCGTTTATTTAGATGACTTTCTATTTACAAGCAGCATTCCGTCTACAATGGACCTTTGTAACCTGTCGTACAGTCATATAATTCTGAAATTTATTTTACTTTACCAGATGAAAGTATGTTTCATCAACCAAAAAACATTTGATTTATACTTCTACAGCCCATCTTACCGCTTTTTCCTTATTCTTAATTTCTTTTATCGCGATGATGTTCCTTGTAATCTATCTTTCCCCAGCCTTTCCTTTAGCTAGATGGTCTATTTTCTAAACAGAAATTTATCTAAACTTACCTATCGTACAATCATAAAAGCTCTGCTTCATGAGATTTCTGTTACTTTGCCAGTGTGAATGTAGCTTTCACCAGCTACACATACACTATGTGATCAAAAGTATCCAGACACCAACAAATACATACGTTTTTCATATTAGGCGCATTGTGCTGCCACCTACTGCCAGATACTCCATATGAGCGACCTCAGTAGTCATTAGATATCGTGAGAGAGCAGAATGGGCCGCTCCGCGAAATTCACGGACTTCGAACCTGGTCAGATTATTGGGTGTCACTTGTGTCATACGTCTGTACACGAGATTTCCACACTCCTAAACACCCCTAAGTCCTCTGTTTCCAATGTGATAGTGAAGTGCAAACGTGAAGGGACACGTACAGTACAGAAGCGTACAGGCAGACCTCGTCTGTTGACTGACAGAGACTGCCGACAGTTGAAGAGGGTCGTAGTGTGTAATAAGCAGACATCTATCCAGAGCATCACACAGGAATTCCATACCGCATCAGGATCCACTGCAAGTACTATGACAGTTAGGTGGGAGGTGAGTAAACTTGGATTTCACGGTCGAGCGGCTGCTGATAAGCCACACATCACGCCCGTAAATGCCAAACGACGCCGCGCTTGGTGTAGGAGAGTAAACATTGGACGACTGAACAGTGGAAAAACGTTGTGTGGAATGACGAATCACTGTACACAATGTGGCGAGCCGATGGCAGGATGATTGTCTGGCGAATGTCATCTGCCAGAGAGTGTAGTGCCAACAGTAAAATTCGGAGGCGGTGGTGTTACGGTGTGTTCGTGTTTTTCATGGAGGAACCTTGCACCCCTTGTTGTTTTGCATGGCACTATCACAGCACAGGCCTACACTGATGTTTTAAGCACCTTCTTGCTTCCCACTTTTGAAGACAATTCGGGGATGGCGATTGCATCTTTCAACATGATCGATCACCTGTTCATACTGCACGGCCTGTGGCGGAGTGGTTACACGACAATAACATGCCTGCAGGTGTCTAGCCTGTACAGAGTCCTGACCTGAATCGTATAGAACATCTTTGGGATGCTTTTGAAACGCCGAATTCGTGCCAGGCCTTACCGACCAATGCGACTCCTCAATGCAGCACTCCGTGAATAATGGGCTGCCGTTCCCCACGTAACTGAACGTATGCCAGCGAAGTGGAAGCTGTCATCAAGCCTAAGGGTGGGCAACACCATATTGGATTCCAACATTACCGATGGAGGGCGCCAAGAACTTTTAAGTCATTTTCAGCCATGTGTCCGGTTACTTTTGATCACATAGTGTATCGTTGTTTTACCTTTGACGTCCGTCTAGTTTACAACTTTATTCTTATTCTAATTTTCCTGTATCTGGATGATATTCCCAGCATTCTGCTCTATTTTAAATTGGACTACCGACGTCTTCATGGTTAAACATTTTCATCACAAGTGAGCGAAGAATGTTGGATCATCTGCCTCTTATCGTTCGCAATAAATTATGAAATAAATGTAATCACATAATTTTTCCTAGATATTTCCGTGTATAGTTGAACTACATTTTAACCAAAACAGGAACTTTAATCATTTACTCTAGTTCATATACAAATGTATAGCTAAAGACGCCGCGAAACTAGTTGGATCAGAAATAAAGATTTATCAAACAGCTGAAGCGGTTTAATTCATCACGGTGCCCTTAAAATCAATTTGTTGCTAGTCTGCAAACTACTGTTACACCAATCTTGTGAAGCAAATGTACCGCAATACAAAGAATTCGAGTTTGATGTCATCCAAAATTTGTGATGATTGGCTCTCCATTAATGTTACTGATAAGGCATTAAAGAAACGTGACACTTTTCAACAGAGATATTGTGGTTTGACACTGAAACGAATAGTTGAGCTGCATATTAATGCAAATGAATATAAAGGGTTTTGTAGAGGACTATGAAGACATCTCTGTAAACGACCATGGCATCCAATACTCCGACTATGAATGATTGGTCAAAGCCGACAAGAGAGATGAGTAATAATCAAAATATCCACGGGTGTACTGCCGGTCTATAGTGTCCAACGGGCACAATATTTCGGCGATCAAACATGTCGCCATCATCAGGTGAACTGACGGACTGAGCTCCTGTGAACGTACCGGCACGGAGATCCGTACGCTATGGCTGCTCAGGGGGAAATGGGTTCGGTCGCGGCGGCGGGGATTTAAATACCTCCGCGAGCGGCGCGCTCCCTCCGCCGTCCGCGCCCGGCGCCACGGTAGCGCGGTGGAACAGATTGCGACGGAGTCTGAGATGACGTCGGTGTGATGGCTCTGTCCGCCGTGGTCGTCACAACTATGCGTTTGCTCGATTTACTCTTGATTAACCCAATCGCTGGTTCCCAAGCCTTGCTAAGATTATAGCCACAGTCACGGTTTATGAGGTCGTCATTGGTGCGAATTTCGATGGCCTCTCTAACAACGCTGTCCCAGTATCTCGACGTCTGTACCAGAATCCTCGTTCGGTCATACTCCATAGCGTGATTTTCCGACAAACAATGTTCAGCGACCGCTGACTTGCTTGGATACATCAGTCGAGTGTGCCTCTGGTGTTCACGGCATCGATCCTCGACGGTACGCATCGTCTGACCAATATACGACTTGCCACATTGACACGGAATGGCGACATGTTTGATCGCCGAAATATTGTGCCCATTGGACACTATAGACCGGCAGTACACCCGTGGATATTTTGATTATCAAATACGCCGGGAGAAACTCAAGAATCACGATATGAGTAATGATTTCAAGCTGTACTGTCATATCTCACGAAACACCAACACAAGAAACGTACCAATATATTAATGTTGCAGGTTGCTAATATAGATGCATACCATTTCTATTACCTAAAAATTTTCACAACTAGAAATTAGTAGCATTACTGCTCATCAGTATTCAGTTGTCGTATGGGAGCGTTGTACGTGCTAGTTTCTTTCCAAAGAGTCGTAGATGAATGGTTAGCTGTGCACAGTTTAAACCAGTCATCAGTATATAGGATGGTCAGAAACAATCTGATAAGTTTGTGAGGGTGTTGCAAGGTAGATTGTGCTGAGGAATAATTGTTGAAAAAAATTTGACATGTTGGGCCGTTTGCAAGTCAATTAGCACTGAAGTTAGCCAGTCAGGCAGCTGAGAGCACCAATTTCAAGCGGCCCGTCAGAGTAGGTGTCGCCAAACGCGTTCTTCATTTGTTTTCCTAAAAGCGAACGAGAGAACGGTACAAACATTGGACATGGGACGGTGGTAAAGGCTGAGCAGTCTCGCGCACTATCATCTAAAGTGTGACAACGTCTGGCACTACTAGTACCTGGCCGGCCGCTTGACTTGGCGCACGTAACAGCGTGACTGGATCACTTCAGTACTAATTGACTCGGGAACGACGCTACGTACCGAATTTGTTTCTTAGCAATTATTTCTCAGCACAGCATACCTACTTCTTTTAATGTGAACTCTTGTGTGGCGCCATTTTGCGTTATTAATTTAGTTAACTGTCTATGTCGTCCCTAACCTTCTTTTCACTACGCTAAAGTTACTATGGCAGAGAAGAAATCTGCGAACCTTTTGTAGGAGGCGAGTTGTGAATCTTTTTATATCTTTTTGTGTCTGTTAAAGCTAGAAGGAGGCTGGAGGGAGCGTGGTTTTCGTTCTGTGCAGTCAAACTGTCACTGAATAGGCCGATTTCCTCAATACGAATAGGAATATTATTTTATAAATAACCCAGTAAAAAGGAATATTCTTCATCATGGCCTTTCTTGGCTTGAATTTTATGATATAAGTAAAATATATATTTGTTTTTCTTTGTATTATGTATGCAGGTATAGATTAACTGTCAGCTGTCTCAGATGAAAATGCTCCTGCATTGCAACTTTTGGAAATGAAATGTTTATCGTCAAGTCAAATGACAATGAAAGCACATTACCATTCACCTCTCTGCGCTCATCTAGCAATTCACTTTTAATTGCAGTGTATATTCTTTTTACTTTTTCTGTTATGTACAGCAAGTTCTGTTACAACACAACGTTCAGCTGCTTCATTAATATGAGGACATTTTAAGGTTTAATTTTCCGCAAGCGCAACAGCAACTAACATGCAGGCGAGAAAATTTATAATTGGAGTTCTCCCTAAATATTTTGCACAAGCCACTGTAACTGACTTCCATATCAGGATACTTCTGCCCGGACATAGCACATAATTCTGAAATTTAAATCTACATCTAGATAATGATTTTCTTCTCCAGTGTAGTGGGTTTCTTTCAACAGGAATGGGTTTACATATTCACGTACTTTTAATTTTGTAGCCACAAGTAAGGAAAAAATGATATGTTTACCTCTGTTGCTGACGAATTTTAGATCTGGAAATACTGCAATTACACCCTTTCTTTATTTTTTGGATGATTAGTTTTGAACACTATTTTTAAGGTTTTTTCAACATGGTGATGATGGCGGCTATGGGGCTACAGTGTGATTGACTATTTCATTTTAATTGTGCTAAAATACTAGACTGTGATTTGCTGTTTCGAATTAATATTGGGTAAAAGACTAGGCCATGCCTGGAGGGGACAGGAGGGGATGGGGTGGGGAAGGGAGGGGTATGACGTTATTGAAGGAAACGTGCTGTGTCACATGATAACCATGTCATAAATAAGAGGGGCGTGGCTTGTGACATCCTGCGTTTGCCCCTGCATCTGGGCAACCCACACTAACACTTGCACTTCTTGTCAGCGTTATTGCAATACTCGATACCGAACTGGAGTGCAAAGTGCGCCAAAATTGGGACATATACGGTATATTACTTGCACTGCTCTTTATATACTATAAGTATTTTTCTTAAATTTATAATTATAAGTACTGGAGGCGTTAAAAATGATCGGAACCTGCCTTATGCGCTAGTCAGTTGTTCCTGTTCCTTGTTGACAAAGGATTTCCTATTGAAGTTTAAAGGCAGTTTTCCAAGAGCTATACTGTAGGATCTATGTTGATAATGCAGGACACAATAATGACACATGAGTAGAAATGCCTGGTTATAGATGTAGTGTATCCAGCTGTATGACTTAATGGCTATGTAAACAACACAGTTGTTCGTTAGGAAATTAAGACTTTTGCTGCTACATAATGGGAAGTATTGTAACAAATACATTCTCACCTATTCCAAATTTTATTGAGAATATGTGGAAACAATAACTTATTTTAGACTGCTGAGATGAAAATTAATTAGAGTATAGCTAAAAATTTATAACATTACTTGAAATTAATGCATGGACCCATATTTTACACAGAGCTAACATGCTATCACACTTAGTGTACAGAGGTTGTGAAATTAATGTAAGGTTCAAATATAAAAGGTAAAGATGACACAGGAATATAAAATAAATTCCTATTAGTGACTACAGACAAGCCCTGCAAGCTTTAAAAAGTGATAAATATGAATAAATAACATTAAGTAACTATAATTGTCTAAGTTAGTAGGATTGTCTAAAAAATGTTGCTCTGTATCATTTGAAAAGTTAATTTCCCCAACTTTATTTCTCACAGCACTAGCTCAGTCTAAAAACAAGCTATGACGTTACCATCTGCATTTATACGAGGCAGTCTATTTCTGGTGAAGTAAGATTCCTTGTATTTCTGCGTAGTGCTAAAAATTCTGTTATCTTCCTGTTGAAGTTCCCCTAGTTATGGCTGGTTTTTCGGTTCCGTCCTTGATGACGGAGTGCATAGCGCAGTGGACTTCTCGCCTCAGCTTAGGGTCCTCGTTGCGCTGGAGTGGCCTGCATTCGTATCTACTGTGTACGCTCGTCTCCACTTAACTTCTCGTCAGCCTAACGTTAGCAGCAGCTGCGGCCTCTCCTCAGCTGCTCGCAAACAGCCTCCACTCTGGTGTCTTAATCAGCAGAAAACCGCTCAATGGCCCGTAACAGCGGAAGAGGTCCGATAAACAGGCAATTCTGTTCCTTCTCCCGACCCAGTAGTCTCCTATTCAAGCCGGGAAGGCTCTTACGGCCACCCATTCTCGCTTACGCACAGGAATATAAAAAAAAAAACATTAACACCAGTTTTAGAGAGATAATCAAGTGCAAGGTAATAAGACCGTAACAAGCGAAATCGTGACGACCGCTTGACAAGCCAAAAATTAGCCGTCAGTATATAAAATTCGTCGGGATATTGGTACTGCGCAATCACCTGTGATCGTAAGTATGTGCTACCTAGTAGTATCTACTAATACAGTTAATACGAGTGTTAATTTTGAAGCAGCCATTAATGAGCACGAGTGCAGCTGTTTTCACTGTATTCAGCCAGTACAGAACTGAAACCTCTCATGATATAACATATATTATACTGCAACTGGGATCGAAATAATTCGTTTTCATGTAATTTCAATTTACCTTGTGCTCATGCAATTTAAGAGAAGTCTACAGACGATTTCTTCCTACTTGATGATGGCCTGAGAGACCGAAAATATAAAATAATATTAATTCGCCTCGCAGCTGTCGGTGTATCTACACGCTGTGAGCTTCAAACAGTACTAGTTCATAAGGGTTAAAAAATACGTAAGTCATAAAGAAGTCATCTTCATGATAAAGCCCGATCCTTGTGTAGCAGTTTCGTTTCTTCTTCACCGAGCAAATGATCATAGAAAAATATTAACTTGTAGACTGTCTACAGTTCTCAACCTACAGATTCTGTGCCATTAACGTGGACTAAATTTTAAACCGCTTGGCAATATTATACGGTGTGATAGCGTGTCATAACTGCAGATAATCTGAAAATAATACTGAGTTGCTTTCTGGCACCTTTGGAGAGAAGCAGTCAGTAGACACACTACCATTTCCCCCTTTACTTTTCCTGCCTGCATAATCGATAGCAAAAACACTTCACAAAACACTACACCGTACCCTCCGTGCGTCTATCAAAATTAGTAGTGTCCTCCGAACAGGCGTACCTGAGAGCAAGCACTGATATCTTGAAATTTGAAGATTCAATAGCATTAATGACGAAAAAATTCATTATTCAGCGACTGAGTACCGTCAGGGGATCTGTCGACTGCACTGTCGCATTTTCTGCAACTAGTTACAGTTCATCACTCTTGCTATATCTAACCTGCACAAGATTTGGTACGTATGACATCCGCAGGTGAGAGGCATAATAATTAATTTACAGAGAGCCACTTCAGTCGTACCAACATTTATTCAAACAACGATCGGTTTCGAGCTTGTAATATCCCATCTCCAAGACTATGAAACTGTAATATAGAAAGGAGAGGAAGGAAGAAATATATGCCAAAATACACTCCTGGAAATTGAGATAAGAACACCGTGAATTCATTGTCCCAGGAAGGGGAAACTTTATTGACACATTCCTGGGGTCAGATACATCACATGATCACACTGACAGAACCACAGGCACATAGACACAGGCAACAGAGCATGCACAATGTCGGCGCTAGTACAGTGTATATCCACCTTTCACTGCAATGCAGGCTGCTATTCTCCCATGGAGACGATCGTAGAGATGCTGGATGTAGTCCTGTGGAACGGCTTGCCATGCCATTTCCACCTGGCGCCTCAGTTGGACCAGCGTTCGTGCTGGACGTGCAAACCGCGTGAGACGACGCTTCATCCAGTCCCAAACATGCTCAATGGGGGACACATCCGGAGATCTTGCTGGCCAGGGTAGTTGACTTACACCTTCTAGAGCACGTCGGGTGGCACAGGATAAATGCGGATGTGCATTGTCCTGTTGGAACAGCAAGTTCCCTTGCCGGTCTAGGAATTGTAGAACGATGGGTTCGATGACGGTTTGGATGTACCGTGCACTATTCAGTGTCCCCTCGACGATCACCAGAGGTGTACGGCCAGTGTAGGAGATCGCTCCCCACACCATGATGCCGGGTGTTGGCCCTGTGTGCCGCGGTCGTATGCAGTCCTGATTGTGGCGCTCACCTGCACGGCGCCAAACACGCATACGACCATCATTGGCACCAAGGCAGAAGCGACTCTCATCGCTGAAGACGACACGTCTCCATTCGTCCCTCCATTCACGCCTGTCGCGACACCACTGGAGGCGGGCTGCACGATGTTGGGGCGTGAGCGGAAGACGGCCTAACGGTGTGCGGGACCGTAGCCCAGCTTCATGGAGACGGTTGCGAATGGTCCTCGCCGATACCCCAGGAGCAACAGTGTCCCTAATTTGCTGGGAAGTGGCGGTGCGGTCCCCTATGGCACTGCGTAGGGTCCTACGGTCTTGGCGTGCATCCGTGCGTCGCTGCGGTCCGGTCCCAGGTCGACGGGCACGTGCACCTTCCGCCGACCACTGGCGACAACATCGATGTACTGTGGAGACTTCACGCCCCACGTGATGAGCAATTCGGCGGTACGTCCACCCGGCCTCCCGCATGCCCACTATACGCCCTCGCTCAAAGTCCGTCAACTGCACATACGGTTCACATCCACGCTGTCGCGGCATGCTACCAGTGTTAAAGACTGCGATGGAGCTCCGTATGCCACGGCAAACTGGCTGACACTGACGGCGGCGGTGCACAAATGCTGCACAGTTAGCGCCATTCGACGGCCAACACCGCGGTTCCTGGTGTGTCCTCTGTGCCGTGCGTGTGATCATTGCTTGTACAGCCCTCTCGCAGTGTCCGGAGCAAGTATGGTGGGTCTGACACACCTGTGTCAATGTGTTCTTTTTTCCATTTCCAGGAGTGTATATGGAAAAACCAAAAGGGCAGACTGCCGAAAGAAGGCCACTTACTGATAGTACTTGGTAGTGTATATCATGAGGTCGGGCCAGTCAGTAAAATAAAATGTAAGGTGACAACGTTCTGTCGCTGTGTGACGTTCCGTTAGGCAGCACACATATGAAGACATGCTCGAAAAAATGGGCTAACCCTCAAATGTAAAAGCTTAGAGATAAGTGTTTCCGTCCGTTGCTGCTACGGATACTATCAAAACTGGTATTGGTCTCACCCCTAAGTATCATTTTGGAATGAGACCAACGTCAATTTTGATAGTTATCGTACACAGAACGATGGCAACACTTATCTCTAAGTTTTTACATTTGAGGGTTCGGTCATTTTTCCGCATGTGTTTTCATAAGGCTTGTATACGGATGATTTCATGGAGGTTTAGAAAATTAATAAAAAGAAACAACACCCAAGGGGTTGGTCACAGACAAACGAAGATACGCACAAGTGCGATGCATATCGGTGAGGCAGTGACCATTAGGTTTACCTTATGTGTAGAGACGGGTTTTATGTGAGGTTCTTACTGCGTCGGTTTTGAGGATGGAGGTTCAAAGATGCCACAAGAGTCTAAATTACTTGGACGAGCAGCTAGAAAATAGAAAAGTGTTATTCGCAATCTACAGGCCGCTCGTCCACATGTCAGGCACCGGGGCTGACAAACAAATTCCTTCTCACTACTTCGATTGGAGTGAAGATGCGACGACGAAAAATTAAAAGATAACTGTTTTCTATAATCAGGTATATACATAATTCCATCCTTCCAAGGGCACAAACTTTTTTTTTTATAAATCACAGAAATTCTTGTTCAAATGTGTGTGAAATCTTATGGGACTTAACTGCTAAGGTCATCAGTCCCTAAGCTTACACACTATTTAACTTAAATTGTCCTAAGGAGAAACACACACACCCATGCCCGAGGGAGGACTCGAAACTACGCTTTGACCAGCCGCACAGTCCATGACTGCAGCGCCCAAGACCGCTCGGCTAAACCCGCGCGGCCACACAAATTCTTTACTGCTCTAAGCAGCGCTAGGCACAGTTCAGGATACGGGATGTGCACATAAGCGCTAGACCGAAATAAAAGAGACTTTTAATTACTAGCAGTTCAGGAGAAAGTTAAATTTATAACAGTTCTAGAAAAATGAGATTTACAGTTTCTCGTTATCATTTAAAGGACGTCCGTACACAGTCATGCAAGGCCAGTGTTCTCAGTTGCGGTTAGTATGGCAATGCACTATGTCACTAAGCTTGGGACTGACCTGTTCGCTGGGACACACACTGTTTAAATGGTTCAAATGGCTCTAAGCACTATGGGACTTGACATCTGAGGTCATCAGTCCCCTAGTCTTGTAACTACTTAAACCTAACAAACCTAAGGACATCACACACATCCATGCCCGAGGCAGGATTCGAACCTGTGGCCGTAGCAGCAGCGGGGCTCCGGACTGAAGCGCCTAGAACCGCTCGGCCACAGCGGCCGGCCCACGCACACTGACGACAAAAGACTTTGAGTGACGAACCCACGCGGCAGTTCCAGAGTTACCTGTATCCCATCGGTTCTGTCGGGAGTGGACAACGGAAGGAATAGCAGCTTCGGAAACGCCTCTCGAAAACGCACACCAAGCGCCCTCTCAACACACTAAATTACTAATAACTTTCCCACTCGAAGTTTTATCGTCTCTCTAATTTATTCTTTCGGAATTCCATGTTTAAGGAAGATTTCGCTTCTATTTAACCTCTGTTTCTAAATAAATATAGTTAGTAAGGATTTTGAAATGGAACTTACGGTACCTACTAGTCTTTGCCTTCTGAAATGTCCAGTCTGTTATCACTGCATACTTCCTAAACCAACTCTATCGTTTTCAAATTTGGTGGGTGTCATCACTTTCTATGCATTATGTGGGCTTCTTATCTCTGTAGTAGAGTTTATGTCTAAATGGTGAATACTGTACTAAAGTTTTCCAACCTTAATTCAGAAATTTACAATGTCTTAAAAAACTCGCAAGATATTGGAGATATTTTGCGAAACCTTCCACATCATACAAAATCCCCTGTTCATGGTTGTATGTTCCCTGCACAAAAGTTAATTGTGAAAAGGCCATTTCTCTAAGACCTACCCTGTTAATTTATGTGTATTTATCGTTACCTGGGTAGCGCGTTTTTAACTGATACGGGAATATTATTAATCCCTGTCTTAATTTACTCATATGAAAGGTACTTGGATATAAAAGATATGATATGACTTGTAGGATATAAATCTCTAACCAATTTTACAGAAGTATTTATAAAAATACTCATTAGTTTTAAGATCATAATAATTTTTGTAAAAAGTGGACATCAAAGTAAGATTAACTATCTACATTTTTCTTCGTAAATAAGACTCCAATTTCTTCGACTTTTATAAAATAGGAAAACCTCTGTGTTGAAATATGCACAATACTTAGATTAATGCATCTTGTAATTCTGAATAAATTCTGGCAAATGCAGAAGCAATGCAACATACGGGAAACACCCATTGAAGTTGTCAATGCATTCCAGTTGCACAAGAGGGGTTACAAAGAGTAACCCTCTCAATACCAGATGCGGGGAAAAGTACTTTATGCTCAATGTTTGAAAATCTCGTGATGAATTTCAAATTTAAAAATTCAGAAAAATATTGTTTTTAACGGTTTCTTATACAATATTTCGTAATTGTTTTCAATTTTTCAGTGAAATTCTTAGTAGTGAATGTAACTATTCTCAACCCATGTCATGTTCATATTTTCAAGTTCGGGACCCTCCTTATACATTCATATTTCGTTAAGAAGTATGTCGTGAACATAACTCAGTGAAAGTTAACGAAAGCAGTAGTTTTAAATTTTTTGAGGTGGTCGTAAATTTCCCTTCCTCCCAATGTACATGTTACTGAAAATTCGTTTTGACCTTACTTATACATCAGAGTTGAAAAAGAATATTACACGCTTAATAACAACGATAAAAACACGTTAATTTGGTTTTCATTATTTCGCAAGAGAATAAAAGTTGCACTAACAAGAGCGATAGTAATTGTTAAAAAACCATTTTATACAAATAAAAAAAACTTGGTTAACTTGCGTTCATTAAATATGAATAAGAGTTTCAACACTAAGTGCTTCCAAAAAAATGTCATGCCATTTTTATTTCGTCATAGTTACGGTTATCATTTATAATATTTGTTGCCTCATTAATGGGTCAGTGACTTTAAGGGACTGAATTGGTAATACATCACTTCCAAATTTTACTTGGATATTGAATGTAAACAATAGTTCGTTACGATACTAATCTCTTCCCACTTGTCATATGCGGTAGTAATATTTCCTGAAAAATGTAGTTTCAGACAATACTAAGCGACAAAACTGAGACATTTTCAGGACCAAAATTAGGTCGACTCCATTGTACTGCCAAATTAAACACATTGAAACGAAAAGAAAAAGAAACAACCACAATAATCGTTGTACGTTTCACTGAAGAGTGAAAGGGGCATCTACAGTCTACCTGTTGAAACTGAATTGAAGAATGAGTGTTCCGGCGTCGAACGTCGCTGCAGCTGTTAAAAACTCCACTCACGTTGCTTTCAAGCGTCCCCTGTGAAGGGTGGAATCGACTTAATTGCTTGCAACGACTGGGTGTGTTCCACACAACTGCCAGTCACGGTCGCATCGGCCGCAGCAGGCCCCCTGCCACACTGCAGGGCACTTCTTGTAGTTGCAGCGTTATATCCCAAACCCTGCGGTACTACGAATCAAATCCATATCCTCCGCACACTTCGTACATCGAGCAAGGTGGCACAGTGGTTAGCACACTGGACTCGCATTCGAGCAGACAACGGTTCAAACCCGCGTCTGGTCATCCTGACTTAGGTTTTCCGTGATTTCCCTAAATCGCTCCAGGCAAATGCCGGGATGCTTCCTTTGAATGGACACGGCGGCTTCCTTCCTCGTCCTTCCATAATCCGATGAGACCGATGACCTCGCTGTTTGGCTTCTTCCTCCAAACAACCCAACCCCAACATACTTCGTTCTTCCACAAAATACATAGAATATTTTTATAGCGCATTTGACTTTTCCGCTAATCTTAGTAATATATTGATAATAAATTGAAATTTAGTACCTTTAAAGTAGTGATGTCCGCAGCTCGTGGTCGAGAGCCTAGCGTTTCTGCCTCTGGATCATGGGATCCAGGGTTCGATTCCCGGCCGGGTTGGGGATTTCCTCTGCCCGAGGACTGAGTGTTTGCGGTGTCCTCATCATTCATCATCATTTGTGGAAGTGGTGGATTGGACTGTGTGTAAGATTGGGACTTTGTACGGGCGCTGATGACCACGCAGTTGAGCGCCCCACAAACCAAACATCATTATCGTCATCATTAAAGTAGTGATCTAGAAAAATCACATTTACCATAATTTACCGAGTTCGAGTCTCGGTCCGGCACACACTTTTAATCTGCCAGGAAGTTTCAAAATCAGCGCACACTCCGCTGCAGAGTGAAAATTTCATTCTGGAAACATCCCCCAGGCTGCGGCTAAGCCTTGTCTCTGCAATATCCATTCTTTCAGGAATGCTAGTTCTGCAAGTTCCGCTGGAGGACTTCTGTGAAGTTTGGAAGGTAGGAGACGAGGTACTGGTGGAAGTACAATTGTGAGGACGGGTCGTGAGTCGTGCTTGGGTAGCTCAGTTGGTAGAGCACTTGCCAGCGATAGGCAAAGGTCCCGAGTTAGAGTCTCGGTCCAGCACACAGTTTCACATTTACCATGTTTTGTGCATAGTAATACAGGACGGTGAGTAAATATCCGAGACGTTCGATAGAGCCAAAGAATGTAGCTCACGGTGGACACAGGTTGTGTTAGAGTCTGTGGTCCAAGCAGCTGCTCATGCTGCTCTGGTTTCATATTGCAGTAGAATACATATTCTACCTGCTTAGGACCGTAAGGAACAGTTTGCTGTAAGCTGTGAGGATATCGTTCTCTGGAATCCATTTCACAAACCAAAGTACCACTCATATCGGAGAGTGTAGCGAAAGACGCACCCGGAGCGACGTATGACGTGAAGTCGCGCTACGACAGCCCAAACGAACTGCGTGTACCAGGCTTTTGTGGACTAATAGTGTAGGTGTCATCTGCATCTACTTATATGCCTCGCAAGCCATTGTACAATACATGGCGTACGTTACATCGTGTCAATGTAATGGTTTCTACGTCCTACGCGAATCGCATGCTGAGGGAGGGAAAACTAGTTCACTAAATGCATCTTAATATCTTTTGTCACGTTCTTATGATCCATATGCGCTATACACGGTGTTCCATACTTCCTATCCCCTCTTCTAGAAGTTACAGAAGACACTTCGTTGAATAATGGTTCAAATGGCTCTAAGCACTATGGGACTTAACATCGGAGGTCATCAGTCCCCTAGAACTAAGAACTACTTAAACCTAACTAACCTAAGGACATCACACACATCCATGCCCGAGGCAGGATTCGAACCTGCGACCGTAGAACCAGCGCTATTCCGGACTCAGACGCCTAGAGCCGCTCGGCCACAAAGGCCGACACTTTGCGGGAAATACACAGTTAGGAAGTGAAAAAAATTAGAAGATGGGATTGCTTTCAAATATCTCTCTTCACTGTAACTACACTGCATAGACAATTAGATCTGACCTTTGTGCTCGACAGCAGCTCATGGCGAAGATAACGCTGCGAGCACTCATCGTCGGGTTCTCTCCTACATGACGACCAACGTCCCCTTCATAGAACGTACTAGTTTCTCACGGCCGTTGTGGTCGGACGATAAGGGTATATAATTCCATGATTATGAAATGGACTGACGACTGTCCCCTTCTCAGTTTATGTGCATGCCGAGAAGCAGAAGATTTGAAACTGAGCCGATCTGCAAACTTATTTTATATCGAAACGCTATATTTGAGGAGAAGTGTTCCTTGCCAAAGCTATCTACTAAGTCCTCTCTACAACTCCTAGAACACCGTGGACACGATTTCTCTGTCGTGCCACTTTTGAATGGCAGATGGGAAAAAGGAACACCTAAATCTTTCCGTGCGAGCTGTTGTTTCTCTTATATTACTGCGACACTCATCTCTCCCTATGCAGGTGGAAGTCAATGCACTGCATGACATTGAAGTGAAGCCTCCAGAAGACTTGGTCGGATGTCAATGTAGCTTCGTGTATACATGATGGTCAGAAAATGTCTAAAATGCTTGTCAGGATGTTACAGTGCAGATGAAAGTTATTTGCTCTGACTCGATCGAGCGTTCGTTTTTAAGTATTAAAACGTTTGCCTACTATTTACTCGAAACTGACTGCACACATTTACATAAAGGCAAAACTAACTGGCGTTTTCTCTGCAGGAAATTAAATCAAAACTATTACTCAAAAAACACTACCAAAATTAAACAGTGCACTGCTCAAAAAAATTGAAATAGCGAAATTACGTAGCAACGTTATGAAACACAGACTGTTCACTGGCTCATTAAGAAAATAAGTTACAAAGAAAATGCTTAGAATTTGCGAAGTGGAAACATGAGATGAGAAACGAAAGAACCAACAAAACATGAAAAGAATCTCACCTGAAAAATTACAGCATAATCAGCAGCCACAGCACAGCATGAAGAAATCGCACCAGCTAAAATATGGTAAAGTAAAACTAAACTACTGGGAGAAAGATTGGGATGATTTTCTCATATTAAAAAAGCTTCTTACTTGAAATAAAAATACTAATCCGTTCATTATAATGAAAATGCTGTATTTTAAACTGTTATTTCACAAGAACATAAAACTTGCAGAAAACCAAAAACTTTACTTTCTTTATAAAAGTCTTAGAGGGCAATGCTTTTATTTTTATGCAAATTGAAATGAATTAAACTGAAATGACCTAAGGTGAAATGGGGAGGTGGACTATTCTGTTGCAAGAAATGCTAACGTTATCAATATGCGCAAGCAAAACTTATTACCTCAAAAACATACCCATAATGCAAATCCTTTCTCTCTGTTCCATAAGTGCTGCGTCTATAGGTCCTTCCATTAGATTAATAATTCATGGCAGTTTTCTTCAGCAAAATCCTCCTCAGATATGCACTACGCTAAAGGTTCTACAGGCTTTCTCCATGTCCAACATTCGACTACTCTCCGCTCTACAAATGAGCTAGAGATAAAGAGAGACTACTGTCACCGCCGGTAGTCGACTATTCTGCACATGTCTCACGAGACTGCTTCCCTCTCGTAACTTGAAATTTCCACTCATTCTGAAATCAGCCGCAAATAAATATCCAGTCCACTTATATAAGAGGGCTGTTCGGAAAGTAAGGTCCGATCGGTAGTGAAATGGAAATCACAGCGGAAATCAAAAATGTTTTATTTGCAAGAGTTGTATACACCTTCCAAATAGTTTTATACACAGTCGCCGCTCTGAATGAGACATCTGTTGTAGCATTGTATCAACTTTCCATGTGAGCAGAGAGAGAACTCTGAGGGAGCCAAGTCCGATCTGTATGGTGGGTGACGAAACACTTCCCAACGAAAACGCTGCCGGAGCTACCTCATTGCGCCTGCGGTGTGCGGCCGAGGATTGTCATCAAGAAGGAAATGCATGACAGTTACGTTTTGTGGGCTGCATGAAATCAGGCGAAATCTCTCGTAGGCACTGTTACTTGGCGGTACACACCGTTTTCCAGGTTTCTTTAAGTGCTCAGTGTGCGATCAGAATTGAAAAGAGCGACGTGATGCGATCTATGGTCGTACTAGAGACAATGTCCAACACATCTATACGAATATTCGTCGGATTTTCACTGTGATTTCCGTTTCGCGATCGATCGGACCTTACTTTCTTAACAGCATTCGTATATTAACAGGCTGTACGGAGACGTAAATATTAAGAAAAAAATCGATACGCTGCGCCATTTGCGAGCTATTTAGCATTGAAGGTAGCCAATCAGATCATCGTGTGCACAGATTCAGCTTTCAGCTAACCAAACAAAGCATTCGTTGGGCAACACCGTCCCTGGCATACCGCTTGAATGTCAGTGCACGACGCGATGATTGGCTAATTCCAATGCTAAATAGCTCGCAACGTGTCGAATTTTTTTCTTAACATTTATGCCTCAGCACAACCTACCCTGCAACATCCCCACAAGCATTTCAGACATTCTCTGACCTCCTGTATACACACGACCAGCAGTTGTGTGAATTATTGAGATTTGCAATTTTCTGTAAAGCTTACAATAACCACGAGATTGTATTAGTATTGTTCGTGTTTAGCGTTGTTAATAGGCATGATATGGTTCGTAATGTAGCGTCGAATGCTAAGAAATCACTGTGAAGGACGTCGAGATATCATGTAGACCTGTGAGACAGCGTAATCAGTACCTGAGCGTGTTTGAAAGCGTCCTTATTGTGGATCTCCATTTTGCAGGCTGGTCAAATCACGCAAAATCCAGACATGGGGTGCAAAATTTAGATTTGGGGGTATTCAGTTATGCAGTACAATGTTGGGCTGCATTGGAACCAGAGGTCAGGCATACTTGTCAAGTTTCTGGGAGGGTCACCGTACGGCGCGCGAAGCAAATCGTAAAACCGTCATATCCGCACCAACAATCCGAAAACAAGTAATGAAATCCCTGCAATATTTTGTCTCATCCCGCAGCGAAGGTCGGAGACAAGTAGCAGGCTGCCTACGGAACTACTGTACCGTGCGTAGCGTAGCCTACCAAACACAAATGGCTGCTAATTTTTGGCATCAGTATGGAACACAGTATAGTACTTTAAGTCCAAATCTCAATGCTACCCAGCAGCGACAGGTACGAGTAGTCACGACTCAAAGGCTCCATGAACCGGCTCTTCGTGGAATCTGGAACCTCTGGTCTGAGTATGGTCATAAAGATCAAAACCGGATACTGGAATCAAAATTAAATAAGTTATAACTTATTGCGATTTGGCTTCTTCTTATTAAAAAAGCGTGCATGGGGAGCTGTTCTGTGACGAGAGAGCATGGTCTGCTGATGAGTGGCGTCACATTGTATTCAGTGGTGGATCGCAGTTCTGCACTATCCCGGAAGAGTATGGTGGCAGTGGCACAGCGGTGTTTCTCCTGGCATTATGGTGAGGGGAGCCATAGGTGTGAAAAATGGTTCAAATGGCTCTGAGCACTATGGGACTTAACATCTGTGGTCATCAGTCCCCTAGAACTTAGAACTACTTAAACCTAACTAACCTAAGGACATCACACACATCCATGCCCGAGGCAGGATTCGAACCTGCGACCGTAGCAGTCACGCGGTTCCGAACTGAGCGCCTTAACCGCGAGACCACCGCGGCCGGCGCCATAGGTGTGACTTCAGGTCAGTGACTGAGGGTACTTGACGGACATCCTGCGGTGTCATGTGTTACCTCTAATATGACATTTTCCAACAAAACAATGCTCTTTCTCACGTGGTACGTGTCTCTATGAACTGTCTGCTTGATATTGAGGTACTCCCACTGCCAGCAAAATCCCTACATACATCCCTGGTAGAAAAAGAGTGGAACAAACTCGTATGTCAATTCTGTCCCTGTGCGAGTATCCAGGATATCAAGGAGCACTTAACAACAGTTGTAGGCCACCTTGCCTCAGGGGAGGATGCAACTGCACGCTTCTCAACCAAACCACTCCATGCATCCAGGCTAGAGGGGGCTCAAATCCACACTGATAAGTAAGCTCATACCGACAAGTTCTCTGAGATTTGGCTCGATTTTGTAATCACTAAAATAACATCACATGTCCTCTCATCCCATGAAGTTCCATTTGGTTTCCTGCTCCCCTCTCCGGTGCTCCCATTTTCTTGTCAGGCAGTGTAAAAACTCGGAGAAGAAAGAAAGTCAGTGATCGAAATTTAGTGAAAACATGTTGCCTCAACGAAAAATTCTTGTTTCAGTGATTGTATCCCCAATTCGCGCACCACGTTCGTGACGCCTTCTCCCCTGTTTCACGACAATACAAAATGGTTCCTTTCTTCGAAATTTTTCGTTATCCCCCATCAGTCCTCTTCGGCAAACATCACATGCCACACAACTGTACTCAAAAAGAGGACGGACAAGCCAGTGTAGCAGTCTGTCCTACAGAGGTGCTGCATCTGCTAAGTGTTCTACCAATAATACGTAGTTTTTGATTCGCCTTCACTATAGTGCTTTCTACTTGATGGTCCTACTATAAGTTGTTCGTAATTGTAGTTTCTAGATGTTTAGCTGAATCAACGATATTTAAATCAAACCGAAATTCTTTTTGTACTCATGTGGAGGATATCAAACTTCTTTTTTAATTTAAGGTCAATTGTCCTATTTCGCATTGTACTAATATTTTGTCTAATTCATTTTAAAATTAGGTTTCATCTTGTGAAGACTTCACTAGACGATAAACAACGGCACCTTCTGCAAACATGTATGAGGACTGCGCAGATTGTTTCCTAAATCGTTTATATAGATTATGCACATCAGAGGGCCTATAACACTTTCTTGGTGAACCACAGACATGACTTATGTTTCACTCCATGACTTCCCGTCAATGTCTACCAACCGTGACCTTTCTAGCAGGGCACCACGTGTCCAGTCGTGCAGATGAGACGATTCTCCATAGGCACGATGTTTGATTAGAAGCCACTTGTGAGGAATGGTGACAAAAGCGTTTTGGAAGTATAGAAATATGGAATTAACTTCAAACGCTTCAAGGTAAATAATGACAACCAAAACAGTTTCAGGATAAAGATTTATTAAAATTCTTGACCACGGTTTCGGTATATCTAAACGTACCTTCATCAGAAGTAAAATACACTAAAACCACATTCTGTAATGGAGATTAATAAAACAATCGTGCCAAAGGCGTCGTCAGTAGTTAAAACAAGAATATTTAGATCCGAAACAGTGGTCAAGAATTTTAATAAATCTTTATCCTGCAACTGTTTTTTTGCTGTCATCATTTACCGTCAAGATTTTCAACAGCTGTTGTTTCAGCCATGTTTAAAATCTTGAAATTAACTTCAAATCCAGGGTCAATGGCAAACACTACATTGTGTGAATAAAGAGTCAGTTCTCGGTCACAATAACGATTGTTCTGAATCCGTGCTATGTAGTACGAGGGTGAGTCAAATGAAAGCCCTAAATATTCTCTTAAATATTACTTATTGTGCAGATGTGGTTCACAGCTGTATCACTTTTCAACACAATCTCCCCCACGCTCAATGCAAGTCCTCCAGCGCTTAGAAAGTGCATAAATCCCTTTAGAAAAAAATTCTTTTGGTAGTCCGTGCAACCACTCATGCACCGCGTGGCGCACTTCTTCATCAGAACGGAATTTCTTTCCTCCCATTGCGTCTTTGAGTGGTCCAAACATATGAAGATCACTAGGGGCAAGATCTGGTGAGTATGGTGGATGAGGAAGACACTCCAAATGCAGGTCTGCGATTGTTGCAACTGCTGTACTGGCAGTGTGGGGCCCTTGCATTGTCATGTTGCAAAAGGACACCTGCTGACAGCAATCCACGTCGCTTTGATTTTATTGCAGGCCGCAGATGATTTTTTAGGAGACCTGTGAATGATGCACTGGTGACAGCGGTCCTTCTAGGCATGTAATGCTCCAAAATGACGCCTTTTTCGTCCCAAGAGAGAGTCAGCATAACCTTCCCTGCTGATGGTTCTGTTCGAAACTTCTATGGTTTTGGTGATGAGGAATGGCGATATTCCTTGCTCGCTCTCTTCGTTTCTGATTGGTGGAAGTGAACCCTGGTTTCGTCCTCCGTAACGATTCTTGCAAGGAAGCCATCACTTTCTCATTCAAAGCGCCGAAGAAGTACTTCACAAGCCTCAACACGTCGTTCTCTCATTTCAGGAGTCAGCTGCCGTGGCACCCATCTTGCAGACACTTTGTGAAACTGGAGCACATCATGCACAATGTGGTGTGCTGACCCATGACTAATCTGTAAACATACTGCAAGGTCATTCAGTGTCACTCGGCGGTTTTCCTTCGCTATGGCTTCAACTGCTGCAATGTTCTGTGGAGTCACAACTCGTTGTGCCAGACGTGGACGAGGAGCATCCTCCACTGAAGTCACACAACTTCCTACTCCATTCGTAGACTTGCTGCTGTGACAAACATGCATCACCATACTGATCCTTCATTCGTCGATGAATTTCAATAAGTTTCACGCCTTCACTACGCAAAAACCGAATAACAGAACGCTGTTCTTCCCTGGTGCAAGTCGCAAGTGGAACGGCCATCTTTATACTGATACTGCGACGGTATGTGTGCATCTGCACTATGCTGCCACCTACAGGCCATTCTGCACGCTGTTTGTAGCACGCTTACCAACTTCCAGAACAACGGCACGAAATTTCGATTTGTTATTACAAATTTAAGGTTTTCATTTGACTCACCTTCGTAGATTGTTTTCTTCGAGGTATCTCGTAATGTACATCGAAAGCATATATGTCAAAATCCTATTGCAAAGCGATGTCAGTGACATGATTGTATAACTCAAAGTATCATTTCTATATCATTTCTTGTATATTGGTGTGACCTGTGTAACTATCCAGTCTTTAGGTACGGATTTTTCGTCGAGTGAGCGATTGACAGCTAGATATGGAGCTAGTTCACCAGCGCACTGAAAAAGGAACCTAATAGGTATACAGTCTGGCTAGGAAGACTTGCATTTTTTAAGAGATTTAGCTTGCTCCGCTATGCCCAGGATATTAACTTCTAAGTTACTCGTGTTGCCAACTGTTCTTGGTTCACATTTAAGAATATTCACATCTTCTTTGGTGAAGAAATTTCGCAAAAACCGTGTTTAGTAACTTCAGTTTAGTGGCGCTGGCATCAGAAAACCTACCAATGCTGCCGTACAGTGAAGGTGTTGACTCAGTCTTGCTGCTAGTATAACTCAAATTCTACCAAAATCTCTTTGGATTTTCTGTCAAATTTCGAGGCACAGTTTCGTTGTAAGAAATATTAAAAGCATTTTGCGCTACATTCCTAACGTCTATATAAGATTTTGCGTTCTTTTAAATCTGATATGCCTTTGCGCTGCTTCTGAAACTATGTCCTGGCCTGTTTTGTGCACTATGGAGGTTCATTTCCGCCTCTTATTAACTTGTTGGGTACTATACCAAAAATTTACGAGTAACTTATAACGATCACATAGATAATGTTGTGGGAAAAACAAATCAAAGTCCGCGGTTTATTGGTAGAACACTTGGAAAATGTACCAAGTCTGCTAAAGAGACTGCTTACATTACACTTGCCCTCCCCCTTCCGGAGTATTTCTGTGCAATGTGAGACCCTCATCAGATAGGATTGACGGACGACATCAAAAAAGGTCACGGAAAGGCAACTAGTTTGTATTATCGCGAAATAACAGAGTTCCATGTATGTGACACATAAACTGGGGCGTTTTTAGATGCTGTAGAATCTTCTCATAAAATTTCAATCACCAGCTTTCTACTTAGAGTGTGAAAATATTTTTTGGCACCCACCTACATAGGGAGAAATGATCATCATAACAAAACAAGAGAAAGAGAAGTCAGAGATCGCACCGAAAGATTTAAGTGTTCGTTTTTCCCGGTTGTTGTACGAGAGTGGGACGGTAGAGCAATAGCTTAAAGGTGATACGATGAACCCTTTGCTAGACACTTAAACGTAAATTACAGAGTAATCCTGTAGATGCAGACGTAAATCTGTGGTCAATACTTTTTCTCTGAATTAAAGCCACATCTCGTCTACTCTCACATAGTTTGGAAGGAATGGAGATTGTCTCTTGTGAATCACTCAAGCAAATTTTTGTCATATTGTACTTTTGTTTTGTTGATTTGAATGTTAAAGTAGTCATTCTCGCTACAACGATGTTATCCCTATATCCGTCATGACTCATTCTACTAGATCAGTATTGTCTGTTACACTTAGAATGAGTTCCTGAACTAATTGTTCAAAGTAATTTTATGAGAAAGTATTTATCATAATCGTGGATGATTTTTTATGCATACCACCGACTTTAAACATGTATTTTCGTAATATATCGAGAGTAGATCGATGTCATCAGGAACTATAATTATTTGAAATAAGATTCAAGTTTTCATTGAACCTTTCAGAAACTATAGCATCTCAGTCAGTAGGAGGGAGGGATGGATGAGAGGAGAAATCGGCTAAGGGTACCAGTTATTAATCTGTTCTGGTTGTCGAGTGTAACTCTACCCACAGTAACTCACAGCAACTATGTACTTCAGTTTCACTACAAGATAAACTACTGACAGCAAATAAACACATCACAACCAATTTAATCTGTCCTCTAAACACATTTAGTCCCTTGTTTAAGCTTCAGCTCGGCTTATCTCCGGCGTTTGGCGGGATTCAGCCTCAATGCTCTCTATAAGCACTTGGTGCTATGGTTCTTCCCCAACATAGCTACGACAGTTTAGAACTATAATACCCTCATATTGTAGCCGCCCTCCGTTGATCTGCTGTCGACGACTTCTCTGACGTAAGATATTGATGTTGTTATCTACTGTATATATCAGATGGAGCAGCCACAAAAATCTTCACTGTAACGGTAACTAAATTTTGGGTTTTCATACAAATAATTAATGTTGTCTTTTTCACAGTCTATCACCCTTCATTTGTTGCTGCGTTAACGAAGACAAGATAGTTAATAACGTCTTTGGATGTTAGTTATTATTTAAACTTCTTATTTCCGACATTACTACTTATCCGCGCTGTTTCTAATTTTGTATTCTTTCTGTCCGATTGGAATTGAAACGTTAAATAGTTTTTAAGTCATAATTTACTTTCGTAATATTTCATAATCGAAGCTTCCGTCATTCAGAGGTACAGTTTGCAGCTTGGCTATAATTATCGTTGACCAATACACACACTATTGTGGAAATCACTTTAATTTTTAATTAACAACATATAATAATAATTAAATGATCATGAATGATTACGTTTTGTATATAAAGAAAAAGAGGGTTGATCCTACAGTTCCACTCAGCAATTGCGGCAACTAAAATGTCCGTGATTTTTATAGTTTGGCGCTCCAAGATATTAAAACAAGGACTATGGTCCATTATTATACTTCGAGGCAGCCATTCGAACTTCATACGCTTTTACTTTCACAAAGCTAAGTGGCCAGTTCCGTTCTCACATTCTGTTTAACGTCCCTTCTTACAGTCCACAGATCCTATTATCGGATATTCGGCATGTACTGAGGGCTATTTCTCTCGCGCACACAATTCCTCAGATATTCTTAGTCAGTGATCTTACGGCAAAGATCTACATAGACCTCAATATAAGTTTCAACGTAAGTCTGTCCCGTATAAATCAACTACAGTCACTTTTGTTGCAGTTTAATAGAAGTACCCTGATCCCTTCCGTAGCATATAACACTTATTCAGAGCGCAGAAAACAAGACAAGAGAACTGACAAGAACCGCGCATGGTTTATATAGTAGAATTTAGAAACAAAAGTAGCAGTGTTTAACCCTCTTTGACTTCCCTGAGGCGCTACTTTGCTGCGGAAATGATTCTGATGAGAGAGTATACATCGATAATTTTAATTAAAATCTTTCCAATGCTATTAATTATTTCCGATATTATCGATAACCTCTCCTCGATATGAGAATAAGCCTGATAATATTGTTCTCAATTAAAACAGCGGTTATAGTATCCTGCCCTCGTATCCTACCCTCGTATCTCACCCTCGTCCTATCTTAGACCTGGACCCTCGCAGACTGAACCACTGTTCCTACTTTTCCGATATCCCCTAACCTAAAGAACCGCCCTGTCAACTCTGTTCAGTGTAATCGCCTCCTGCGCATAATGAGCACCTAATATGTAAACAGGTCCCGAAACCTCTCTACCTCTCTCACAAGTCAAGGAATTTGCAGCCTCTACAGTCGCAGAACCGTCTTAGCTTTTGATCCAGATCCACTACGTGTATCTGTACCAAAATCCCTCAGTCGATCGTGTCAGTTATGCTACAGATGGTGAAATTTGCTTTCATCTTCCAAGCAACACTAGCCATATTTACCGCTGCAGATACCTACTGAAAGCGAAATTGAATCTCTTTCGACCTTTAGCGACATACACCGTTAGTACTGACCCAGCTGCGGTTGACTGCACCTTGTGCTGCTCATGGAATCCGGAAGGACCCGTGCCACACCTCGAACGATTGCCACTATTGTGCACACAGAATGCACAATGAATTTATTGCCCCCTTTGCACCAAAATCCCTACTTGGTTCCATCATGCACCTAACACCGGAGACCCCAGCTTCCAAAAATCCCACACTCTATGAATGGCCAGACTTTACAGGCTGAGAGACAAGGCAAACGATTGCTACTGGCTCAGGATTCTCATATGTCATAGACAGTGCCTGAAATCTGGTTTTCACACAAGGCCTTTGATAGCCCTCCCCTCCCCTCCCCCTCTCCACCTCCCCTCCCCCTTCCTCCCCCCACCTGGAAAAGTTTTTGCTGCCTGCTACACCACAAAATGACCTACTCGACCACAGGGTGAGAGATCAACCTTAGTGCGTGCAGCGACCTGGGCTGATCAGGGGACACGTGGGAAGTGCTGGACGTTGCTTGGGTCCTCACGTCCTGCCCCGGACTGTGAAGCCCATTGGCAATGGCCTCAAGTTGCCTTTCCACCTGGAGTCCTGTGTAAAGGATCTCCTACTCATATCACATCCAAATGCAGAATTCAGAGTCCCTCTCCACTCAAACACTCGAGAAATTTACGGTTAAGCTGCAAAATAACACAGAGGATGCTACGACTTAGAAGCTCGTAACACATAATATACTCTCACGGTGCTGCACGCACAGAGGTTGACGCCTGACCAGAAATCTGGAAACCTGGAAACCTAGCAATAGGGAATCAGTTATAATCTCATTATTTCGTGTGAATAAAGAGCCAGCTGTGTTTTTCTGAATCCTTGCTGCTTACATGTCAATAGATCGTTTTTTACAAGGTATTTCATAATGTTAGAAAGCAGTATATGTTCCAAAAGTCTACAGAAAATCGACGTCGATGATATGAGTCTGCAATTTAATATATAACTTCTATTTCCTTTCTTGAAAAATTGGAAAATTTTTACTTGTGATTTCAGCCAAGTCTCACTCTCTAGCATGAAGTGCAGGAGACTGTTTTCTACAAGCGGTAGAAGTTCTGGTAATTTGCTATAAGTTCAGTGGCAGATAGCAACTATATTTTTAAGAGGCTTACTCTGCGATTTTACTATTTGTTCTGTGCCAACAGTTGGTCTATACGATGCTGATATTTTTACTGTAGTCTCAGGAATTACACTAATCTAAAAACAAAATGTGCATTCCACCCGTACTATGCCATCCGAATGGCAGTTTCCGGTGTATAGTGCACTCCTGACCTATGCAGGGCGACTTTACATGTCTCCGCTGTGTAGCGTAGGTCGAGAGGAATCTCTCGGCTGCTGGGGGCCTCCTCTGTCATCGGTACGCTGCCACAAATCAACAGCCGTGGCTAGACCTGACGACTGTAGCGCGAAGCGCATGGCCTTGTACTGCTGGAAGAGCACATTTCCTAGAGGTCGTATGGCTACCTGCAGAAAGTGCTGTGTAAAGGTTTCTCACCACTTTCACCAGTCTCAGAAAAGAATAGAGAATGATCTCAGAACTAAGGACACAGGTGTCTTTGGTCCCGACAATAAGTCTTGCATCATTTTCAACTGCTGGATCCTGTGACGTCAGAGAAATGTGCTATCCCAGCTTTCAACACTCTCTCCAATATGTTGTTCAACTCCTCTGGACAGAATCATCAGCAGTGCCGTCCTCCATCGACTATACATGAAACATGGTGGGAAACTGTTTATTGTTATAGAAGCATACCGGCAAAATCCCTTGATAACTTGTGAAGAGCGCCGCCGGAGTGGCCGCTCGGTTTAAGACGTCATGTCATGGACTGCGCGGCCCCTCCCGCCGGAGGTTCGAGTCCTCCCTCGGGCATGAGTGTGTGTGTTGTTCTTAGCATAAGTTAAAGTAGTGTGTAAGTCCAGGGACCGATGATCTAAGCAGTTTGATCCCTTAAGAATTCACACACACTTGAACAACTTGTGAAGAGGGGTGGGATTAGCGAGGAACATTTTTTTCCCTCTACACTCGTCTCATACTCGATTACAAAAAGTAGTTGTACATTGTAGCTGGAGACTCAACGCGGGATATTGAAATTTCCAAGGAGCCTCTCCATGGGTGTGTGGCCCTGTAATGACATTTAAGTTTCTATAAAACGTGCTACCAAATCGGAAGTAACGTTCCTTTGAGATATCTGGATCGCAACAAAGTACGAATGCAACATTAAGAGAGATACATGTCACCGAAGTGTATTCTGTGCAACGGATTAGGTGCACGGCAATACGCAAAGATCCGGGTTCCAGAATTGGGTCACGTCTCTGGGTGAGATTTAGCTGTGGTGGGAAGTACTCACGTGCCGCAATCGCAGACTAACCGGCATGGCTTGAAGACAAAGGGATACGCTTCATCTTGCAAACGGAATTCACTCGACTCCACATTGTATCTACAGCAGTTGCTGAAAGAAGGTCACAAACAAGTAGATGCAGCCTGTACTTTACAAAACAAATTCATCCTTAATCTAACGAGGCGATAAGTAGCACATGATCAATTTGCCACTGTACATTTCATTTTCTGGACTATAAGACTTCACAAAAACAAAAAAGAGAAATTGACGAGTTACAGAACAGCGATCATTTCAGCATGAGATGAGATACAGGTAGCACGGCAACAGTTCTAAATTATTTTGATAATGCAAAGAATAATTTTAAAAAAAGAACACCAAAGAATGAAATGATCTTATGGTATTGATGTCTGGGAGTCCCCACCTGGGGAAGTTGGAAGGCCAAGTTATAAGTCTTTTCGACTGACTTTACGTGGGATATTTGTGTGTTGATGATGACGATATGATAATGAGGGCAACACAACACCCAGTTCCTCCGCGGAGGAAATCTCCAACACGGACGTGAATCAAACTCAGGCCTGCTGTGCGCAGTAAGGCGCAGTAAGGTAAGCTAACAACTCAGCTACGGAGATAGACGAAAAACCGAACCATATAGAGGCATGTAAATTATGTTATGCACTATAGAATGTTGAGAACTCTGTGAGTACAGGAATGTAAGGGTAAGTAATTGTGATGTGTACAGGAATTAAGAGAGATTAATAACGACAGCACATAAACCGTGGCAAGAACAATAAAAGAATTGGCATGTGCATTTGAAACAGGTACCATGTTTCACATTAGTTTATGGTTGTATTTTTGGCTGAAAGAACAATGATTTGAAATGAAAAAGGCAATAGTATAGAATCTGATTGGTTTTATGTGGTCCACGACGAATTCCTCTCTCGTGCCAGCATCTTCTTCTCAGAAGAACACTTCCAAGGTCCATATTCAATTATTTTTTGGATATATTCCAATCTCTGTCTCCTTCTACGGTTTTTACCTTGTACAGCAGGGACAGCCAAGACTTCGGCACGTGATACATGCCTTGGCAAGAGCGCCACAGCTCTCTCGCCTGGTCGCACACTTCCGCCACAGCCACGCCACGCAGTCTCAGTGTGGGAAGACGGGGAAACATTTTAAATAGCAATGTACTCACATTTCATACTGCTTGGTTCTATATTTCATATTTCTCAACGTCATAGATCGCAAACAGAACAAATTTTCAGTCTTATTTAATTATTTTTGGAATGCTGAAGACATGAACTGTTTTTATTTAGTAAAAACTGTCGGCATCCGGACAGGCGCAGACAATTTCACGGATTTCCGCACTCAGGTTGCCATGTAATTGTCGCTCGTTTCTTTTCATAATCAAAGAAAGACCTTTGACGTAAATATGTTTGTCGCAATATTTTATTATGTTTCCAATCTCGTTACCCTTCGCGACAAAAAAAATGTAGATGTCCTGAATTGTTTTGACGTAAAAAAATTGGCTTTTACACAGTAATTTGTTACACTGGAAATCAGTTACATCTTCCAATACACAGTATTATTTTCAAGTGAAATTGCAAACAGTCTCATAAATGTGATAGGTGTCATGTATAATTTTGGTATCTGAATCGGTTGTGAGCGAGCAGCGATATTGTAAATCTGTGTCGCAGAAGTTAAGTTAGTATCTCTGATGTTCGGGAGGACGCAGTGGAGCAGTCAATGTTAAGCTGTGTTAGAATGAGGAGGCAGACAATCATAAGCTATGCTAGAGTGACGAAGCAAAGTTAATATTATATTTCAAATTTAGTGTCTCAATTTATCAGTTTGTTCAATCAACCTGATTACATCAAGATCGTAACGGAAACTGATTTGTGAAGGAAAACGTCTAATGGAAAGTCGAAGGTAAATATTATAATGATGTTACTTCTTTTCACTATTGCTGCGTCATCGGTTTAACTTATTGTACTGAGAGTTGCTAGCCTTGAGAAAAAGGAAAGTGTATTGTTTGGATGTTAAGAAGTTAATTAAATTTAAAATATGCATTGAGCACTTTTTCACAGTATACAAAAAAACTTAGTGTTGTCATTCATGCTCATATTTCATCTTTTTACCAACATTCTGTTACGATTTTTAAGGGGTCATGGAACTAAGTGTGTTCAAAAAACAGTTCGATTTGCAATTAACAGAGAACTCATTGCAACTCTCGAGTGTCTCTGTGTAGATACAGTAATTTGCAGATTTAGCATTGCGGCGTGCAAAACAGAGAAGTACTGCAACGCTTTATCCAGATTTGGGCAGTATAGAGGTTAAGGACAAAATACTTTTTTTTATTTATTCAGTCAGGGTCAACTTATGTTATTCAGTGATACTTTTTGTGATAAATTTTGCAAAACCAATTACTCTAGGTTTCATGTCAAAGTTCATTATTCAGGCAGTTTATACTATTTAAAATTCTTGCAGTCAGATTGATAACTTTTACAGTATGAAATATTCCCTTTTCATTACGACAATTAATTATTCTTTCACTTTACACCTGTACAAGTTTCATTACGACAGTTCATTTATTATTACAGCTCAAGAGCTTACAATCAGAAACGGCACTTCAGTTATATTTTTAATTATTTTAAAGTGAACATTCACTATATATTGTTGTTGGTTATTTCAAAGAGAATTTTCAAACTAATCGAAAACAGTTGTGAAATTGGCAATGTTCTCAAAACATTTAGAAAAATATCTCTCTTATTCTTTTTTCTATTTCCAGAACTTACGTTTTCTTTAACGTCAGTCAGCTTAGGGAAATGGATGGTGTATTTTGTCAGGCGAATTTCTTTTTAAATGCATCCCCATCAGATTAGAAAATCCTGTTCTTCACCTTGCAGTGACTTAGTACATGGGCAGTGGGCAGCCAAATCCATTTAAAACGCGAGTTCAGCGACCCACTGCTCTAATTCTCGTTCCTGCTTTCCATTTTTCTTTAGAAATTCAGCATCTCAATCGTCTCAAGCATGATCCCTTAACTTTCTCTATGCTCTGTGTTCAATTTAATCGAAATCTGTTGTAACGGACAGTGTAATAATGCGTGCAATCCCGTAAAATTTATTATTCATACCACCAGTTTCATCTACATGCCTGCAAATTCAGCATAAAGTGCTTCCTGGATTACAAAACAATGAATTCTGTCTGTCAGTTGTAATTGTTTGCTCTTTCATTGTCAACTAACTCTTTATATTCTTTGTGCATAATGATGTCATTCCACAGCAAATTTGCGGTATCCATCGAGTATGCGACAATAGATTGCTAGCTGCCTTTTTTTTTGTGTAAACAGCCACTGGACGTTTGAACTTCCTTTATACCACATACAAATAATGGAAGGTGAACAGCGCTGACATCACAATTCTGTCGAATCGAAGAACGTCGTGCCGACCGAAAAATTAAATGTCGCACTGTGCCGAGTACTTCGGAGAAAGATCGAGCAAAGCCGAGAAAGACCCAGCCTCAGCTCGCACGTGGTCCGCAAGTCTGGTTCACATGAAGTTGGGCACTCCACGGCCATCCATGCTCTACAAAATGGTTCAAATTCCTCTGAGCACTATGGGACTTAACATCTGAGGTCATCAGTCCCCTAGAACTTAGGACTACTTAAACCTAACTAACGTAAGGACATCACACACATCCATGTCCGAGGCAGGATTCGAACCTGCGTCCGTAGCAGTTGCGCGGTTCCAGACTGAAGCGCATAGAACCGCTCGGCCACTCCGCCCGGCAATGCTCTACAGTTCCCTCTAGTATCACAGAAATTTTCTGATATCTAATAATATGTCCTATCGTCCTATCCCTTCTTTTCATTGTTTTCCATATGTTCCATTCCTCGGCCATTCTGTGGAGAAACTCCTTACTTTTTATTTTATCCGTCCAGTCAGTTTTCAACATCCTTTTATAACACCACATCTCAAACGCTTCGATTCTCTTCTTTTCCTGTTTTCCCACAAGCCGTGATTCACTAACATGCAGTTTTAATCACGTCCATAACGACTGTTGCTTTTACGAAATATTAATGATTTTCACCCCAAAAGGTACCTTTGAAGTTCGGAGGCGGGAGATGAAAGGATTAACTTATCGTTGCTTTAATTAGGTCCTCTAATGTTTCACTTATTTGGGTCTACCTTCACTGTTTGCAGCCTAGGTATCCTAGTGAACAACACTTAATTAGCCGTTTCTCTGTATCACTTTCTGTACAAGAAATTACACGCCCACTTAGTTTTCTGCTGGGTCAGGAAAACAAGCCCTTATTTACGAAGTTACTGCATAGAGTACCAATAGAAAGGATTTATTAACTAAGTAAAACTAGAAAGACAGGCGTCTCTCACTTACAGGTAGAAATCTGGACTATATGCTTTGTTAACAATACATGTTTTGTGTTGATTATTTATATACAGGATGTCCGTTAATGTTCTAGTTTCAAAACGCGGTAGGAAAGGAACCGCTGGTCAGAATGACCTCAGGATATTATTGACGCAGGGGAAAACGTAGCCGGCCGTTGTGGCCGAGCGGATCTAGGCGCTTTAGTCAGGAACCGCGCTGCTGCTACGGTCGCAGGTTCGAATCCCACCTCGGGCGTGGATGTGTGTGATGTCCTTAGGTTAGTTAGGTTTAAGTAGTTCTAAGTCTATGGAACGGATGACCTCAGATGTTAAGTCCCATAGTGCTTAGAGCCATTTGAACCTTTTCTTTTTTTTGGGGGGGGGGGGGGGGCACGTCATGGAACGAAACAGAAATTAATTTAGATGGGGCTTTAAGAGTGGGAATATGCATACCAATAGATACCCAGCACAGGGCTGTTCCTCAGTTTGCGTCAGAGACGTCCAACATGACTGACTCCATGAAGCTCCGGACTCCGCTGGTAGAGCTCTTTTACAACAATGGTGACCGTGCTCCAGTAGCCCTGCAGAAGTTCCAGACGCACAAGAGTATGAAAAAGGGCACTGTTGAGAGTCTGGAGAAAATGGCTACAAATTTCGAAAAGATGGTTTCTTTTGAAGTGCAGTGTGGCAGAGGGTGGAAAACAGTGGATCCGACGTCTGTCGAAGATGTGACCACAGTAGCGCAGGAGAGGTCTAGCGGTGGGGTACAAAGATCCAGTTCACGATAAACTGTACATGCCTGCGAGGACGGCGCATAAAATCTTACGAAACATTCTGTATTGTTATCCACACCAAGTCACCCATGTTCAGGAGTAGCTTGCTGCTGACCTGTCAGCAAGACAAACTTTCGCTCTGTAATGTCTTGTTCACTTGGAAGAGGACAATGAATGACCATGGAACATTCTGTAGACAGACGAGGCCCATTTCGAAGGTCATGTCAATACACAGAACTGCAGAACATGGGCGACAGAAAATCCGCACACATATCAACCAGTACCACTTCATCCTGCAAAGTTGTCTGTGTGGTGTGGGTTCACGGCATCGTTTATCGTAGGGCCACATTTTTTCAAGGAGATGAGACCTGCGGGTATTGTTAGCTGTATAGTGAATGGTAAACACCACAAGAGTCTTTCGCGTACCAACGTGAATCCACCCTTTCAACAGCGTGGATGTGTGCAGGGTCATTTTTATGCAAGATTTCGCTCCTCCGTACAATACTCAGCCAGTGAAGCGGCTGTTGCAGAGGCTTTTCGGTAATGCTAGAATTATCAGCCGTCTTTTACTACAGCCTGGCAGTCTACATCATATGACCTTAATCCGTGTGACTTCTGACTATAGGGCTGTCTGAAAGATGTTGTGTTCATTGCTCCAATTACGATCGTAGCTCAACTGAACCACGTATTGCGCAACATATTATGGTAGTGACCCCCGAGACACTGATCTATAGTAAGAACATGCTGTTTCTTGATCTCAGCTTGTGGCAGAAAAAGGTGTCCCCAGTATATTGAACATGTCTTGCGCCAGTCTCGCGACAGTCAGAAACCAATGTAATTCTGCTTTTTATGTAGTTTTTGCTCCCGGGTCAATTGTTGTTGTTGTTGTGGTCTTCAGTCTTGAAACTGGTTTGATGCAGCTCTCCATGCTACTCTATCCTGTGCAAGCTTCTTCATCTCCCAGTACCTACTGCAACCTACATCCTTCTGAATATGCTTAGTGTAGTCATCTCTTGGTCTCCCTCTACGATTTTTACCCTCCACGCTGCCCTCCAATACTAAATTGGTGATCCCTTGATGCCTCAGAACATGTCCTACCAACCGATCCCTTCTTCTGGGCAAGTTGTGCCACAAACTTCTCCTCTCCCCAATACTTCCTCATTAGTTATGTAATCCACCCATTTAATCTTCAGCATTCTTCTGTAGCACCACATTTCGAAAGCTTCTATTCTCTTCTTGTCCAAACTATTTATCGTCCATGTTTCACTTCCATACATGGCTACACTCCATACAAATACTTTCAGAAATGACTTCCTGACACTTAAATCTATACTCGATGTTAACAAATTTCTCTTCTTAAGAAACGCTTTCCTTGCCACTGCCAGTCTACATTTTATATCCTCTCTACTTCGACCACCATCAGTTATTTTGATCCCCAAATAGCAAAACTCCTTTACTACTTTAAGTGTCTCACTTCCTAATCTGATTCCCTCAGCATCACCCGACTTAATTCGACTACATTCCATTATCCTTTTTTTGCTTTTGTTGGTGGTCATCTTATATCCTCCTTTCAAGACACTATCCATTCCGTTCAACTGCTCTTCCAAGTCCTTTGCTGTCTCTGACAGAATTACGATGTCATCGGCAAACCTCAAAGTTTTTATTTCTTCTCCATGGACTTTAATACCTACTCCAAATTTTTCTTTTGTTTCCTTCACTGCTTGCTCAATATACAGATTGAATAACATCGGGGATAGATTGCAGCCCTGTCTCACTCCCTTCCCAACCACTGCTTCCCTTTCATGTCCCTCGACTCTTATGACTGCCATCTGGTTTCTGTACAAATTGTAAATAGCCTTTCGCTCCCTGTATTTTACCCCTGCCACCTTCAGAATTTGAAAGAGAGTATTCCAGTCAACATTGTCAAAAGCTTTCTCTAAGTCTACAAATGCTAGAAACGTAGGTTAGCCCTTCCTTAATCTAGCTTCTAAGATAAGTCGTAGGGTCAATATTGCCTCACGTGTTCCAACATTTCTACGGAATCCAAACTGATCTTCCCCGAGGTCGGCTTCTACTAATTTTTCCATTCGTCTGTACAGAACCCGCGTTAGTATTTTGCAGCTGTGACTTATTAAACTGATAGTTCGGTAATTTTCACATCTGTCAACACCTGCCTTCTTTGGGATAGATATTATTATATTCTTCTTAAAGTCTGAGGGTATTTCACCTGTCTCATACATCTTGCTCACCAGATGCTAGAGTTTTGTCAGGACTGGCTCTCCGAATGCCGTCAGTAGTTCCAATGGAATCCAATGGAATCATCTACATCCTCTTCCATTTCCATAATATTGTCCTCAAGTACATCGCCCTTGTATAGACCCTCTCTATATACTCCTTCCACCTTTCTGCTTTCCCTTCTTTGCTTAGAACTGGGTTTCCATCTGCGCTCTTGATGTTCATAAAGTGGTTCTCTTATCTCCAAAGGTCTCTTTAATTTTCCTGTAGGCAGTATCTATCTTACCCCTAGTGAGATAAGCCTCTACATCCTTACATTTGTCCTCTAGCCATCCCTGCTTAGCCATTTTGCACTACCTGTCGATCTCATTTTTGAGACGTTTGTATTCCTTTTTGCCTGCTTCATTTACTGCATTTTTATATTTTCTCCTTTCATCAATTAAATTCAATATTTCTTCTGTTACCCAAGGATTTCTAGCAGCCCTCGTCTTTTTACCTACTTGATCCTCTGCTGCCTTCACTACTTCATCCCTCAAAGCTACCCATTCTTCTTCTATTGTATTTCTTTCCCCCATTCCTGTCAATTGTTCCCTTATGCTCTCCTTGAAACTCCGTACAAACTCTGGTTCTTTTAGTTTATCCAGGTCCCATCTCCTTAAATTCCCCCCTTTTTCAGTTTCCTCAGTTTTAATCTACCGGTCATAACCAACAGATTGTGGTCAGAGTCCACATCTGCCCCTGTAAATGTCTTAAAATTTAAAACCTGGTTCCTAAATCTCTGTCGTACCATTATATAATCTATCTGAAACCTGTCAGTATCTCCAGGTTACTTCCATGTATACAGCCTTCTTTTATGGTTCTTGAACCAAGTGTTACCTATGATTAAGTTGTGCTCTGTGCAAAATTCTATCAGGCGGCTTCCTCTTTCATTTCTTTGCCTCAGTCCATATTCACCTACTACGTTTCCTTCTCTCCCTTTTCCTACTACCGAATTCCAGTCACCCATGACTATTAAATTTTCGTCACCCTTCACTATCTGAATAATTTCTTTTATTTGATCATACATTTCTTTAATTTCTTCATCATCTGCAGAGCCAGTTGGCATATAAACTTCTACTACTGTAGTAGGTGTGGGCTTCGTATCTATCTTGGCCACAATAATGCGTTCACTATGTTGTTTGTAGTAGCTTACCCGCATTCCTATTTTCCTATTCATTATTAAACCTACTCCTGCATACCCCTATTTGATTTTGTGTTTATAATCCTGTAGTCACCTGACCAGAAGTCTTGTTCCTCCTGCCACCGATCATCACTAATTCCCAGTATATCCAACTTTAACCTATGCATTTCCCTTTTTAAATTTTCTAACCTACCTGCACGATTAAGGGATCTGACATTCCACGCTCCGACCCGTAGAACGCCAGTTTTCTTTCTCCTGATAACGACATCCTCTTGAGTAGTCCCCGCCCGGAGATCCGAATGGGGGGCTATTTCACCTCCGGAATATTTTACCCAAGAGGACGCCATCATCATTTAATCATACAGTAAAGCGGAATGCCCTCGGGAAAAATTACGACCGTAGTTTCCCCTTGCTTTCAGCCGTTCGCAGTACCAGCAGAGCAAGGCCGTTTTGGTTAGTGTTACAAGGCCAGATCAGCCAATCATCCAGACTGTTGCCCTTGCAACTACTGAAAAGGCTGCTGCCCCTCTTCAGGAACCACACGTTTGTCTGGCCTCTCAACAGATACCCCTCCGTTGTGGTTGCACCTACGGTACGGCTATCTGTATCGCTGAGGTACTCAAGCCTCCCCACCAACGGCAAGGTCCATGGTTCATGGGGATCAATTAAAAACCTATATAATTTTGTTTTTTATGCTGAGTTTGGCCTCAGGGTAGTTGAAATCTGATTTTTCCCATGTGATGTTGTACGATCTTGCCTTGTTGAATAGGCTTACCAAACTAACATTGCCACGACTGTTGACTGCCGACCTTATGCTGTCGTGCACATTGAACAGTACGGTTGGTGTAGTGCACGCCGGCCGGAGTGGCCGTGCGGTTCTAGGCGCTACAGTCTGGAACCGAGCGACCGCTAATGTCGCAGGTACGAATCTTGCCTCGGCATGGATGTGTGTGATGTCCTTAGGTTAGTTAGGTTTAATTAGTTCTAAGTTCTAGGCGACTGACGACCTCAGAAGTTAAGTTGCAAAGTGCTGAGAGCCATTTGAACCATTTGTAATGCACAACTCTGACCACAGCCATCGTATTGCGATTCATCTGTCATTTGTAGCAGCTTACAGCGACACCTGTTGGTAAAGTTTTCGTTATTTTTTCCATTTTTCACCCTGCGTTAGTACATTCTGTTAAAATATAACGTCATTACGAGCATTGGTTTTCTGGTTTGAAACTGGAACATTAAATGTGAATATCCTGTGTGTTGTATGGCACTCCACGTATTATTCAACGAAAGCAAACGCGAGAACCGATAGGTGAAACTCTATGGATGAAATTCTATAGACTCGCAGCCGTCCAACTGAACCCGCAATAAATGCACTCGACTCTGATATTATACAAAGTAACTAAATGATACAGACCTGATAATTATCAATATCATTCTTACATATTTTAAGAGTGAAATATTTCAAATTGTTCAAATGGCTCTGAGCACTATGGGACTTAACATCTGAGGACATCAGTCCCGTAGACTTAGAACTACTTGAACCTAACTAACCTAAGGACATCACACACAACCATGCCCGAGGCAGGATTCGAAGCTGCGACCGTAGCAGCAGCGCGGTTCCGGACTGAAGCGCCTAGAACCGCACGGCCACAACGGCCGGCTGACGTATTTCAGTTACTCTATTAACAGCACTACTTCTTTTTTAATATATTTCGTAGAGACGGCCACATCATGCTGATGTGATGCAAACGAACAGCAACAAAACTTTCTGCCTCAAATAATGAGCAATTTTGGATCCAGTAATTTCTTTTGGCCAGGAATGCCCTCTTTATCTGTGCTATTCTAATTTTTACGTCCTTCTTCCGTGATGTGTTAATTTTTCACCAAACTAACAGACTGCTTGACTTCGTCTGATCCGTGATGACCAATTTTAATGTTAAGTTTATCGCTGACCTTATTTATTCTACACGCATTGCATTCGCCTTTTTTCCGTTTGCTCTCACTCCATAGTCTGTACTCATTACACTGTTTTTTTCTATTTAACAGGTCCTTCTTTACTTTAATTAGCCACAGTAATGTCGTCAGCAAACATAATCTTTGATATCCTTTCAACCCGAGTTGTATTACCACTCTTGAAACTTGTGGGGCGGCGGGTAAATACAATCTAATTGGTCTTTACTTTTTTATGTAGTTAATGAAAACACACTTAAATTCTCTCTGTGTTCTTTAAACCAGTTTTCAGCATTTACGAAAACTATTTTTGCTGTCGGACAGAAAGCGATGGAGAACATACTGACCGTGATTTCCGGTCTGCAAGTCCACACTACTTAATGTGCTCATTGAAAGAAAATGTTCCTCTTTTTCGGTCACAAATTAATTAATATCTCTGTCGTTTAAGAATTTGCAATCTTCTTAATTTTTGTAAAATTAGAGTTAAGTTTGCTTTAGTTGCTGAAAAACTTGTAACTTGACTGCATTTAATCTTTTCTGACTAGAATTTTTGGAACGGAACTGACAGTAGAACATTACCTCCAAACTGCTTTTTTTTAAGATTCCTTGTAATGATTGTTATTTATAACGAAGTCTTGAAACTTGATGCCTCTGTATTATTTGATCAGTGTAATACAGTGCCGTAATTAGAACTTTCTGTACCAAATATAAATGATACTTAATCTATTATGAATAAGGATGTTTTCGTTCCAGATTTGGTTTTTACTAAATAACTTGAAAACTACTTGTAACAGACGTAGCTTATTGGTGTTACAGATATAAAGTATTTAGATCAAACTGAGGCTACATACAAATTTTCATCTTTCTGACTAATATTTAGCGCCTTCAATTTTTCGTTAAAACGCCGATTTTGATCAAAATATTCCTCTGATCAAGTTGAGACTTGTAATTTTTGATTGTGACATACATTCACATTCTCAGCAGTTTTTAGCTTTCTAGCTTCATTATTAGAGCCAGTTATTTTTTCTTGAAATAATTTATTTAGCGAAACATATTCATTTCTTAATTCTGAGATTTCACAATGCTAACATTAATATACTGAATCATACACTGACAAAGTTTGTAAAAGTCTCTGTTGAGCACAGGAGCGTTATGATGACGTGGCGCTAGTAGTAGTGAACTGGGCTAAGACACTGCACACTCTCTCACCTCTGTACCTCTTACAATGATACAGCGCTTGTTTTACCTCAACCTTTCTTTTAATACCATGATTGCTTCTTCCGTGTATAGGTTTAGCAGCAGGGGTGATTTTAATCCGAACACTTAGTTCTTGGTCGTCTATTCCTAGTGGAGAGTGTTCTATCTTGGAACAATTCTCAGATTTTCGCTTCTAGTCAGGTCTGCAGGAGTTAAATACATTTTCTTATTCGATTTTTAAATGATGGCATTCACTTTTAATGTGCTGTATTCCTTTTCTAGAATTAAAAAAAAATTCTCCAGAATTTCAAGGTATTTCTAAATGTAAGAATATTTTCGGAGGTACAACATGGTCATGTGCTTATGAACTTAAATTCTACAGAAATTTTAAAGTGTTGCAGTCGAGAAAATCTTGTCAATGCCGTATTCAGTCGTCTATCTGTTACATTGTTACTATACTACACAGCAGTAATCAGTAAGACAAATCAAATTAAGCGCCGGCAGCTGTGACCGAGCAGCGCTTCAGTCCAGAACCGCGCTGCTGCTGCGGTCGCAGGTTCGAATCCTGCCTTGGGCATGGATGTGTTTGATGTCGTTAGGTTGGTGAGGTTTAAGTAATTCTAAGTCCAGGGGACTCAGATATTAAGTCCCATATTGCTTAAAGCCATTTGCACCAAAGTAAGCAGAAGTATTATAGAAAACCTGTTGCAAGAAAAATACATTTTGAAACTGAAGCTGTTGCAAACTAATATCCATTCCAAGACAAGTATAATGGTTAAGACATTAATAAACTCAATTAATTTGCAAGCCTCCCATGTTACATGGTAAAAATCTCCTTCTATTTCAAGATATAATATGGTGCACGACCGACGAAAGACGAGTTTCCTGTCCACATGTTGTATAATAAGCTTCGTAAATACATAGAATATTATTTGGCATGAAATTCTGTAACTGAAGAATTGTAAAAAAAGACTCCCAGCAGCTTTAACGTGTTATAAAGAACTTAAATGCGAAGAAATCTAAATATTTACAAATGCTGCAGAAAACATAACCCTTATGTCTGGCAACAACAAAAACTGTGGAAAATGGAGGAAACTGCTTATGACGGTCTCTAGTGGTCTTTCTTTCAAGTTATTCTAATGTCAGGCACTAGACTGAAGCAACAACTCAGAAAAAAGTAAGTGTTCCTAGGTACACAATCCCCTATGTGCAACACTATCTCCTATCGATTCCTCTTGTTTCTTGTACATATTACCCGTCTTTCCCTACAGTTTACTCTCATTTTGCTCATGAATTTGGACGATCTTGTTCCATTTTACATTGTCTTATGCCTTTTCTCGGTTGACAAATGGAATGAACGTGTCCTGCCAACGTGTCTTTTTCATGTTTTTTAAACGTCCCTTCCCTTACCAACCACAACGCCAGAACTGCCTCTATCGTGCTTTTACCTTTCCCAAAGCCTATCTAGTTTACGTATTAAGAGAAGAAAAAGTTGTGAAGAACAGTAGTAACGTGAAAATGAAACTGGAGACTGTCTTCTGGAAATGCCGGAAATGTTTTCCTACGTCGCAAAACTACATAAACTAGTGCAAGAAAGAAAGACATGAAATGTTAATAGTGGACTTAATAAAACAATTTTACTTCTGACAGTAGTTCTAGTACCAACGAAGGCTTTTTTAGATACACTTGAAAGGGAAGAAGTAAGATTAGAGTCCACGATCCGTCAACATATTGATCATTAGAGGTGGTGTACAAGTCCAAATAGAAAATTGATAGGAAAGGAAATTAGTCGATCACTTTTCACAGGAACGATCATTACATTTATGTGAAGTTAAGGAAAACATGGAGAATCCATGTCTGTGTTGTGGAACGAGAATTTGAACTGAAGTTCTTCCGAATGATGGTGTAATGCATTAACCATTGCGACACCTCATTCGGTTATACTTTAGGTTTCATTTCTGTATGAAGCTGGACGTGTTCTAGAGCAGTACTGGAAAGGAAAGAAGTATGTCCGTACAAAAAATTCATCTTGTCGAGAAAAGAAGAGAAGTTAAAGATGGAGGAAAGGGAAGAGGCAGATAACGGTATAAGACGGCGCTGATCTGTGTACGGAAATAAATAATAGTGGATTCAATACATTTGTAGTAGCAGCACGTAAGTTTGGGAACTCCAGAATGACATGTACAATTACATTATTGCTCTGGAATTGACCATTAAATCCCTGGCAGAGGGTCCGTCGAACCACCTTCAAGCCACTTTCCTACCGTTTCACTCCCGAACAGCGCGCGGGTAAAACTAAGACATAAATCTATCCGTGCGAGCTCTGATTTCTTTTACACTGAAGAGCCAAAGTAACTGATTCACCTGCCTAATATGGTTATGGCCCACGCACGCACGCAGAAGTGCCGCAACACGACGATGCATGAACTCGACTAATGTCTGAAGTAGTGCTGGAGGGAACAGACATCATGAATCCTGCAGCGCTGTCCGTGAATCCTTAAGAGTACAAGAAGGTGGAGATCTCTCCCGAACAGCATGATGCAAGGCATCCCAGATATGCTCTACAATGTCCATGTCTGGGGAGTGGGGTGGCCAGTGGAAGTGTTTAAACGCAGAAGAGTGTTCCGTCGGAATGAACAATGGACATCAATGGATGCAGGTGATCACACAGGATGCTTACGTACGCGTCACCTGTCAGAGTCCTATCTATATGTATTAGGGGTTCCATTTCACACTAACTGCACGAGCCCCACACAATTATAGAGCCTCCACCAGCTTGAACGGTACCCTGCTGACATATATTCAAGAGGTTGTTTCCCGTACACGTCCATCCGCTCGATGCAGTTTCAAACGAGAGTCGTCTGACGAAGCAACCTGTCTCCAGTCACGAACAGTCCAATGTTGGTGGTGACGGGCCCACTCGAGGGGTAAAACGTTGTGTCGTGCAGTCATCAAGGGTTCATAAGTCGGCCTTCGGCTCCGAAAGCCCATATCGATGAAGTTTCGTTGAAAGGTTCACACGCTGACACTTGAGGACGCAGCTTAAAATCTGGAGCAGTTTTGCGGAAGGATTGCACTTCTGTCACGTTGAACGATTCTCTTCAGTCGGCGTTGTTGCCGTTCTTCCAGAATATTTTTTCGGCCGCAGCAATGTTCGAGATTTGATGTTTTGCCGGAGTCCTGATATTCACGGCACACTCGTAAAATGGTCGTACTGGAAATGTCCCAGTTCATCGCTACCTCTGGGAAGCTGCGTCTCATCGTTCGTACGCCGACTATAACACCACGATCAGACTCATTTAAATCTTGATAACTTGCCATTGCAGCAGCAGTAACCGAGCTAAACAACGGCGCCAGACGCTTGCTGCCCTATACAGGCGTTGCCGAACGTAGCACTGTATTCATGCTTGTTTACATATCTCTATCATGGCTATATCAGTATCTTTGGCTATTCAGGTGCCAAAGGATATCTTAACACCCTGCGAGGAAAGTTAGTGACTGAAATTTCATGAGAAGACCTTGCCGCAATGAAAAACGCCTTTGTTGTAATGATTGCCACTCCAGTTCCCATACCCGTATCTTTCTCTCCTCTATTTCACGACAGTACAAGAGGAGGTGCTCTTCTTTGTACTTTTTCGATATTCTCCATCAATCCTAACAGATACGGATCCCACATCGCACAGCAGTACTCCAGAAGTGGGCGGACAAGAGGAGTGTAAGCAGTCTCTTTGGTAGAGCTGTTCCATTTTCTAAGCGTTTTGATAGTAAATCTTATTATTTGGTCCACTGTCCTCATAACCTTATTTATACGATGATTTCAACTTAACATGTTGGTAATTTTAATCCAATAGTAATTAGTTGAATTTACAGACTATAAATTTGAGTGTTTTACTCTGTACCCGAAATTTAGCGAATTCCTTTTAGTACTCATTTGGATGATTTCACTCTGATCCATTTCGAATGAGTTTGATGTCTGCGTAGTTTGCATTTTAATCTTTTCACCTCCTTCAGAGTGATCTTTAAATTTACGTTAATAGATAAGGCATTATGCACGAAATTTCGGCACCATTTGATTAAGAAGGAGATATACAACATCTTGGGACCATTTCCTATTGTCAGTGCATTTGTTGAAGTCAAGCCTGCAATGATTTTGTCGCTCAGACTTCATTATTCAGTGCGAACTCCAACAGTGTAGTGAACTGCGTGGGCAATGTGTGCTGAGGTGGACCAGCGCGAAATACAAATTGATGGCCTGATGTCTTGCTGGCGTTGTTGCAGAAGCTTTCCTCAAGATACGAGCGACAGACGGGTTGGGCGCTCCGTTAGCTTAGTGTTTCCCACTGGTAAGAAATTTCTGCAGAAGGCTGTTGAATGACAGGAAGGAAGCGCTACGTGCTTTGTTTCCACGGCGGCTTACAGCTTTCTGCGGTAGAAACACAATCGTTTCGCTAAACTTTTTGGAGGAACATAACAGGCGCGCTACTTTTCTGCAGGTGTTCAACCACCCAACACCCTTTTAGCAACTCTAGTATATAAGCTTGCTTTACAGAAAGAAGCAAGGACTCGTTAATCTGGCACCGAAGGAGAGGCCTTCAGGGAATGCGGCACCATAAGAATGTTCATGGGAATGTGAGAGTCCACAACAGCTGGTCGCAACGTCTGAGAATTTCCAACAGAAACTCGGCATCCTAGGACGAGAAACAAAGAGAAGGAGTATCCAGGAGAAAGCTTCCATTGGCTGGCACTAATATATTTCCAGCCGATGGTAAGACAAGAGGACCAACGTTCGGCGCTCTGGGACCAGGAAAAAGGAAGCTATGGTTTAAAATGACCGATAAGTGGATTGGACGTTTGTACTGGTGTTCCATGTAGAAAGTTTGTTTGAAGACTTGGTGTGCACTATCCATTTAAGCAGATGTGATCCCATGTAGATTTCAGTCTGTTTCATGCTGCACTAATCCCCATGCCAGTCTGTTCTGCATTTTATTCCAGGCTGATGCTCATTTTCATTACCATTCGAGTTTGTTTCAGTTTCCGATGCCTCTCATCCAACCTGACCATGATGCTTTCGCAGCCTTATTACAGTAATGATTCGAGTTTTAACTCTGCTCCCAACGAGTAATTCTTCTGAGCACCTTCATTCCATTAAATTCCGTTTAGTTTGCTGTTGCTTCAGCAATTTCCGTTCACGCATAATTCCATTCCATTCTATCCTCAGCTACTTCCAGATCCTTGATGATAGTAAAACATTATAACTCTTAGCTCAAGTACCATCTAGAAGTCCGCGTAGGGGTCCACCGTCGCCAAACAGCCGGCTACTTATGTAACTAAGTTGTTTTTTTTTTTATTATGAGTTGTTTGTTGATGTTGTGTATGTAAACTTATTTCCTACTCTTAATTTTCGTGTAGAACTAGTTGTGACGACCTGAGCAGTGCAACTGATGTGCTTTCGAAACGCTGTCTGTTAAACAAAGTCGCCAAATCCATCTGAAACTGTAATTAGTATTGAAATAAACTTTTACCAGAAATACACTGAAGAGCCAAAGATTCTGGTACACCTGCCTAATATCGTGTAGGACTCCCGCGAGCACGCACAAGTGCCGCAACACGACGTGGCATGGACTCGACTAATGTCTGAAGTCGTGATGTAGGGAACAGACACCATGAATCCTGCAGCGCTCTCCATGAATCCGTAAAAACCACAAGAGGTTGGAGATCTCTCCTGAAGAGCATGTTGCAAGGCATCCCAGATACGCTCTGTAATGTTCACGTCTGTGGAGTTTGATGGCCAGCGGAAGTGTTTAAAATCAGAAGAGCGTCCCTGGAACCACTCTGTGGAAAATTCTGGACGTGTTGGGTGTCGCATTGTCCTGCTGGACCTGCCACAGTCTGTCGGAATGTACACTGGACATGAGTGGCTGATGGTCAAGTATGCTCAAGTACGTGTCACCTGTCAGAGTTGTATCTAGACGTATCAGGGGTCCCATGTCACTCCAACTGCACGAGTCCTACACTATTACAGAGCCTCCACCAGCTAACATGCAGGGTCCACAGAGTCATGAGGTTGTCTCCATCCCCTTACACGTCCATCCGCTCGATACAATTTCAAACTAGAGTCGTCTGACCAGGCAACATGTTCCCAGTCCCGAACAGTCCAATGTCGGTGGTGACGGGCCTACCCGAGGCGTAAGGCTTTGTGTCGTGAAGTCATAAAGAGCAAACGAGTTGGCCTTCGATTCCGAAAGCCCATATCGATGACCTTTCATTGAAAGGTTGGCACGCTGACTCTTGTTGATAGCTCAGAATTAAAATCTGCAGCAATTTTCGAAACGGTTGCCGTTCTGTCACGTTGAACGATTCTCTTCAGTCGGCGTTGATCCCGTTCTTGCAGAATCTTTTTCCGGTCGCGGCGATATCGGAGATTTGGAGTTTTACTGGATTCCTGATTTTCAGGGTACACTGGTGAAATGGTCTTTCACGAAAATCCCCACTTCATCGCTACCTCTGAGATGCTGTCTCTCATTTTTCGTACGCCGGCTATAACACAACGTTTAAACCTACTTAAATATTGATAACCTGCGATTGTAGCAGCAGTATCCGATCTAACAATTGTGCCAAACGCTTGTTGTCCTAAATAAGCGTTGCCGACCGCAACTCGGTATTTCGCCTGTTTCCATATTTCTGTATTTGAATACACGTTCCTATACGAGTTTCTTTGGCGCTTCAGTGCAATTAGAAATCCTAAAACTGTATACTAAATAAGCTAGCCTGTGAAATTCTGTATTGTGCAGCGCAGTGAACAGTATTGCAATGGATGACGTCACAGTTTTTGTCTTATATTTCCAACACACAAAATTAACGGCGTAAAAATTCTACATGCTATTACGAATCGAATTTCGAAAGAAAAAATCTCCAGAATGCTTTAATGTATATGCCCCGTAATTTTACGTACGCAAACTAAGCAAAACTGCAGACACTATATGGCACGCACACGCCTATGTAACACTGTACTGTAAGAATAAGACTGTCTGCTAAAGTAAATAACTGAATTACATATTACTGAACTCAACATGATAACAATTTTGAAATGTATATCTCGTCTGTGAACGATTTTACTGTATCTTGACTGCTGTTAAACTGTCCCTAACAAATTTTTACGACTTGTGGTAACGGAAACTCGGTACTGCTCGAAATTAGTGAAAGTGAAAATGCAGCGCAACAGTAAATCAGCTCAAGAAAAACCTTGCCAAGTGCAATGCAATTAAAAGCAACACTGCGAAGCACACCATTCTTTATGTTTTCAGCGACTTTGTTCTTCTCAGTGCAATGCGGCGACACACAATTACAAAACAAAATTTTGATGAAGAGACAATGGAAGAAACTAATCTTACTGAATGAATGAAAAGAGCCTAGCATTCAAAAACTGTATCGTGAAACTCTGATTCCTTAACAATTACAATCGTTTTCACAAAATTTACTTCGTATATAATGACTCTGCCATGAAATTATTTAATGAAATTGTAAACGAGTGGTGAATCTAAAATTCTCAGTCCAATCTATATGAGTAGATAACTGTGTTTAATCACGTCCTTACAATAAGACTAACTGATCCAGACCAATAAACAAAGAGTCATGCTAAACATTTGCCTTTCATGATGAATTACGGTGCTAGTAAGCAATGTCGCGTCGGAGTTACCTGAGTATTTTCACGTTTATCAAATAACTCTTTACAATATCGTATTTCCAAAAGCAACAACCTCTGCGTTTGCATCTCTCTGTTCTGCTAATTATTTCCAGGTCGCTCAGCAGTGTCACCACTACCTAACTCTCTCACTTACTTCTCCCTGAATGCTACACTGACAACGACAATGCTACTGACAATCAAAGATCACATTGCTTGTACTCATAACCCCTGTGGCGTAACATATCGACTACTGTAGATTTCTGTTTGGAAAATACCCAGTTTACAGTTACGAAGTATGACACATCGAATAATAACAGAGAGTTCACATCACTTTCACACAATACCAAAAATAAGATAGAAATCTTACATTTGAAGCTTCGGCCGAAAGGTGAGAGTTTTAGTCCGGTTCTCTCGCAGAAAAAGAACGAAGCGTTCAATCTCCGACTGCTGTACGCCATCCGCCATGCACCGACTACTAACCCATATGTATTCGAGACAGCAGCCCATCCCACACGTGGCCGCACATCACCACCCGCCGACCGCCAATTCTTCGACGTCAACAACCGACCAAAACGTGGGTGAGATAAATCCGCCGTGCTAGGTCATCAGAGAGCCCACAACGTCCTTCAACCTTAATCGTTTGCTGTGTCATGCCAGACATAGGTCCATAATGTATTTCGCATTCACTTCCTTATTTAAATAAGAGGATGACTGAAGTTGTAACCACTGCATATCTCTCAGTTATTAAAATGTATTACCCAAATCCTGGACTAGAAGGCGTATTTCGATAAAGATGTGAATATCTGATATGATTAATGACGATCAAGCCTGGCGTCTCCCCAAAAAAGAAACATTTCAGGACAGTTTCAATATACCTCAGTTTTGTCACCCTATGGGGAACATCGCTAGCCCTTCAATTTTCCACAATAACTGCCCCAACAAGTAAAGAGACAAATTCATTATAAATGTTGTCAGACATGTAGAAAAACAGAGGGTATAATTTAGCAGCTAACATTAACGCTCCTCAAGTATAATTTTGATACAACTGAACTCTTACCTACATTTCGCTCTATTCTGGGTATAGGTGCAGATATTTTTATACTTTGTACTTTAATGTGTTCACACGTCAGTGTATTGGGTGTTTTTTCTCTGTGTCAGTCCGCATGCTTAGCTGAATGGTAACGTGTTTGACTACCATGCAGCTGACCTGGGTTCGATTCCCAGCTGAGTTGGAGATTTTCTCCGCTTGTAGACTGGGTATTGTCCTCATCGTCATCACTGATGTGCAAGTCGCCCAATGTGGCGTCACCTGAAATAAGACTTGAAACTCGGTGGCCGATCTTGCCCCGATGGGGCCTCGCCAATCTGTCTTCCCACAAATACATCATACAATTTACTACCCGAAGTTTTCTGCACGGTCGTAACTACACCTCTAAAGCTAACATTTTGCAACCAAATCTCCACACTTCAATACCTGCCATGCTGCTCAGGGAAAATAAGCATTAATGGCTTACTCTTACCAAATGTACTTGGGGATACTAACCAATCTATCAACTCCTAGGAGCTATAATTATTAGTCTGCAAACGAAGTAAACACTGCTGTAATGTTGTACAGTACATTGTCTTTAGTCAGCAACAAAATATCTGCAGTTATACCCTTTATAATGAAATTTACCTTTGATAATGGTCTTATCATCATACTTGCACTCATTGTCAGCTATCAAAGAAGTGGAGACAATCACCTAACTAAGTATGCATGTTACAGTACACCTGACATTTGGCCGCTGAACTAGTCAATTTTAGCTTTACTGACAAGTCTCGTTCTTAAGAAAGTTTCCTGTTGTATAAATAGTGACTATTAAATATGGAACAAAGTGGAATCTGTTGAGAGGCCAGACAAACATGTGGTTCCTGAAGAGGGGCAGCAGCCTTTTCAGTAGTTGCAGGGGCAACAGTCTGGATGATTGACTGATCTGGCCTTGCAACATTAACCAAAACGGCCTTGCTGTGCTGGTACTGCGAACGGCTGAAAGCAAGGGGAAACTACAGCCGTAATTTATCCCGAGGACATGCAGCTTTACTGTATGATTAAATGATGATGACGTCCTCTTGGGTAAAATATTCCGGAGGTAAAATAGTCCCCCATTCGGATCTCCGGGCGGGGACTACTCAAGAGGACGTCGTTATCAGCACAAAAAAAACTGGCATTCGACGGATCGGAGCGTGGAATGTCAGATCCCTTAATCGGGCAGGTAGGTTAGAAAATTTAAAAAGGGAAATGGATAGGTTAAAGTTAGATATAGTGGGAATTAGTGAAGTTCGGTGGCAGGAGGTACAAGACTTTTGGTCAGGTGAATACAGGGTTATAAATACAAAATCAAATAGGGGTAATGCAGGAGTAGGTTTAATAATGAACAGGAAAATAGGAATGCGGGTAAGCTACTACAAACAGCATAGTGAACGCATTATTGTGGCCAAGATAGAGACAAAGCCCACACCTACTACAGTAGTACAAGTTTATATGCCAACTAGCTCTGCAGATGATGAAGAAATTGATGAAATGTATGATGAGATAAAAAAAATTATTCAGGTAGTGAAGGGAGACGAATATTTAATAGTCATGGGTGACTGGAATTCGTCAGTAGGACAAGGGAGAGAAGGAAACATAGTAGGTGATTGTGGATTGGGGCTAAGAAATGAAAGAGGAAGCCGTCTGGTAGAATTTTGCACAGAGCATAACTTAATCATAGCTAACACTTGGTTCAAGAATCATAAAAGGAGGTTGTATACATGGAAGAATCCTGGAGATACTAAAAGGTATCAGATAGATTATATAATGGTAAGACAGAGATTTAGGAATCAGGTTTTAAATTGTAAGACATTTCCAGGGGCAGATATGGGCTCTGACCACAATCTATTGGTTATGACCTGTAGGTTAAAACTGAAGAAACTGCAAAAAGGCGGGAATTTAACGACATGGGATCTGGATAAGCTGAAAGAACCAGAGGTTGTACAGAGTTTCAAGGAGAGCATAAGGGAACAATTGGCAGCAATGGGGGAAAGAAACACAGTTGAAGAAGAATGGGTAGCTCTGAGGGGTGAAGTAGTGAAAGCAGCAGAGGATAAAGTAGGTAAAAAGACGAGGGCTGCTAGAAATCCTTGGGTAACAGAAGAAATATTGAGTTTAATTGATGAAAGGAGAAAATATAAAAATGCAGTAAATGAAGCAGGCAAAAAGGAATACAAAGGTCTCAAAAATGAGATCGACAGGAAGTGCAAAATGGCTAAGCAGGGATGGCTAGAGGACAAATGTAAGGATGTAGAAGCTTATCTCACTAGGGGTAAGATAGATACTGCCTACAGGAAAATTAAAGAGACCTTTGGAGAGAAGAGAACCACGTATATGAATATCAAGAGCTCAGATGGCAACCCAGTTCTAAGCAAAGAAGAGAAGGCAGAAAGGTGGAAGGAGTATATAGAAGGTTTATACAAGGGCGATGTACTTGAGGACAATATTATGGAAATGGAAGAGGATGTAGATGAAGACGAAATGGGAGGTAAGATACTGCGTGAAGAGTTTGACAGAGCACTGAAAGACCTGAGTCGAAACAAGGCCCACGGAGTAGACAACATTCAATTAGAACTACTGACGGCCTTGGGAGAGCCAGTCATGACAAAACTCTACCAGCTGGTGAGCAAGATGTATGAGACAGGTGAAATACCCTCAGACTTCAAGAAGAATATAATAATTCCAATCCCAAAGAAAGCAGGTGCTGACAGATGTGAAAATTACTGAACTATCAGTTTAATAAGTCACAGCTGCAAAATACTAACGCGAATTCTTTACAGACGAATGGAAAAACTGGTAGATGAGGACCTCGGGGAGGATCAGTTTGGATTCCGTAGGAATGTTGGAACACGTGAGGCAATACTGATCTTACGACTTATCTTAGAAGAAAGATCAAGAAAAGGCAAACCTACGTTTCTAGCATTTGTAGACTTAGAGAAAGCTTTTGACAATGTTGACTAGAATACTCTCTTTCAAATTCTGAAGGTGGCAGGGGTAAAATACAGGGAGCGAAAGGCTATTTACAATTTGTACAGAAACCAGATGGCAGTCATAAGAGTCGAGGGGCATGAAAGGGAAGCAGTGGTTGGCAAAGGAGTGAGACAGGGTTGTAGCCTCTCCCCGATGTTATTCAATCTGTATATTGAGCAAGCAGTAAAGGAAACAAAAGAAAAATTCGGAGTACGTATTAAAATTCATGGAGAAGAAGTAAAAACTTTGAGGTTCGCCGATGACATTGTAATTCTGTCAGAGACGGCAAAGGACTTGGAAGAGCAGTTGAACGGAATGGACAGTGTCTTGAAAAGAGGATATAAGATGAACATCAACAAAAGCAAAACGAGGATAATGGAATGTAGTCAAATTAAATCGGGTGATGCTGAGGGAATTAGATTAGGAAATGAGACACTTAAAGTAGTAAAGGAGTTTTGCTATTTAGGAAGTAAAATAACTGATGATGGTCGAAGTAGAGAGGATATAAAATGTAGACTGGCAATGGCAAGGAAAGCGTTTCTGAAGAAGAGAAATTTGTTAACATCGAATATAGATTTATGTATCAGGAAGTCGTTTCTGAAAGTATTTGTTTGGAGTGTAGCCATGTATGGAAGTGAAACATGGACGATAACTAGTTTGGACAAGAAGAGAATAGAAGCTTTCGAAATGTGGTGCTACAGAAGAATGCTGAAGATTAGATGGGTAGATCACGTAACTAATGAGGAGGTATTGAATAGGATTGGGGAGAAGAGAAGTTTGTGGCACAACTTGACTAGAAGAAGGGATCGGTTGGTAGGACATGTTTTGAGGTATCAAGGGATCACAAATTTAGCATTGGAGGGCAGCGTGGAGGGTAAAAATCGTAGAGGGAGACCAAGAGATGAATACACTAAGCAGATTCAGAAGGATGTTGGTTGCAGTAGGTACTGGGAGATGAAGAAGCTTACACAGGATAGAGTAGCATGGAGAGCTGCATCAAACCAGTCTCAGGACTGAAGACAACAACAACAACAAATTGATGGTTGTCCCGCATTAACCCATGATTTTCCCGTGTAGGATTCTTCAAATAAATCCATTTTTCATCGCCAGTAACAATTCGATACAAAATTGATTTTCTTTCATGTCTTTTAAGCAAAATTTGACAAATGGTACTTTGGTTTTCCATCTGTCTTTCATTCAATTCATGTGGCACCCATTTTCCACACTTTTGGATCTTTCCCGTAGCTTTCAACCGGTCAGAAATTGTTTGTTGACCAACATTTTGCATTGCTGCCATTTGCTTCTTACTCAAAGTATCATCTTGCAATTCGGCGTCTTCGAACGTTTTCGGTGGTCTTCCACGTTCTTCATTTCTTACATCAAAATCATTATTTCTGAACCGTTGAAACCATCTTTTGCATGTTGCTTCTAATAGAGCATGATCACCATAAGCCCCGTCAAGCATTCGATGCGACTTTGCAGCACATTTTGTTTCAAATGAAAACAAAAAATTAATGCTTTCCGCAAGTCATCACTTTCTGGTACAAAATTCGACATTGTTGACACGATGAAAACATATGATCTAGTTTGTTCCATGACTTGATGTATACTAAATGTCTTTTACAGATTTCATACGAACCAAACAAAAAAAAAAAAAATTAAGGCTCATTCACAAGAAATGTTCCCTATCGACACATTTGTATCTTAACGCTCATTTCATACTGGTACACCTGGTAGCGGGTAGTTTCTGCTCACATTGCAGCACGGAAGTAAGAACGTAATTGAGAACTGAAACTATAAAATCTGACAGGTGAGTTTATGCGAAGGTGACATCGACAACAGCTACCTCCGGAGCGGAGCAGGGCCCGCTTCGCAGCGTCCTTGGACAGAGCGCATGCGCGGAGTTTCTTGCTTCACCCCCCACCCCTCTCCCCTCTCTGCCCCTCCCTTCCCACCTGCCCGTCGCCTCCGCGGCGCCAGTCCGCAGCCTACGGTCCGCGCTCCAGTGCAGCGCTCCGCTCCGCTCCGCAGCGCCGCGCCGTGCTGTGACGTGCGCGCCGCCCGCCTAGCACGGTGAGTAGGCCGCACGCGCTCCACAGCCCTTGCGCCTTCTCCGGTATGACCGACGTACCGTGTCGTACGTTTGGTAACAAGTTCTTGGAGCTAAAACTTGGTCTGCTTTCACTCCGAGCCTACTGGAATAACACACAAACAAGGTGTCAACATGTCAGATTCGTAAATTCAGTCGTCATCCAACATTAAATAAATTAAGTGTGGCGTTCCCTAAGGTTCCATCATAGGGGAGTTGAAAATTACTTGCCCTGGCGTGTATTTTGGTGTAAATACTACCATTTTTTGGTTTAGTCATTTTTTTATATCAATGAACTCGGCGAGCCTCTTCCAGTAAATAGCATAATCACTACAACACTGGTTTGGAAAGCCAGCAAACAGTTTCCACCTATAAACTTCTTCATATAGCGTGTAGGAACAGGTCTAACGCAGAGGTTGGTATATTTCGCGAACAGGTCCGTGTTATAACAATGCATACTGTAAATCCTTCACCTTCCGTATTGTCAAATCATCTTTGGGACCAGATTTTTTGTTCTGAATAAACACGTTTTCTTTTTCAAATCCACATTCCCTCTTGCTATTTTTTCAGCCACTTGGACTACCGTACTTACTTGTTGTCCGTCAGTTACTTTTTACTCTACGCAAAGCAATAAGAATTAGAAGGGTACCTTTTCCATCCCAGAATACACTAACTATCCTTCCTGGCAGATGAAATTTACTGTGTTTTTTATGGTTGGGCTTCTTGGCCTCCATTCACTCGCAATTTATTCTTTTACAATAATTAGTTGCTTCATCGTCCTTGAGAGTTCATCAAGGGGAAGACCTGAATATGGTGAATGATCTCAATGCATTTAGACTTCTGCTATCTTCCATCTGCTATCAAGTTTGGAATTTTTAAGAAATAGAGGTAAGCAAATACGAAGAAACTTCTCCTTGACAAAAATAAGTGCCGGGGCTCGGTTCTTGTTTAGGTAATTATTTGTAATTCTCTGGAATTGGTTATGGGAACAGTAGAAGACCTGAGTCACTGTGAAATAAATGCGGCTGTTCAAATCCAGAAACATTTTTCTGTCATATTCTACTACTTCTTCTGGTAAAGTGTTGGGATTTTCTTATTATAGTTCTGTACGTTTGCCGTCCAACGCAGTGGACACGTGGAAAGCGGCGATGTATGAAAGAAGAGCTCCTGCCCATTCTGACGTGTGGTTCCAACTGAATCTTACAGTCGAAATAAAATACTGTTACTTCATAAACATCGTTACCATATAATTAAGTTGTTTTCATCATCCTTGCCTATCCCAACCGGTCCTTGACGATGCCTTTTGTCTAAACATTCAGCGTAAGGCACAAAAACAAAGACTTTTTTATGTTTTTGTACCAACTATCAAAGTATGCTGTCTGTAAGGTTACACCTTTTCCCAGTGTTTAATTCTTTCTTCAATGTGTGCCCATCTATTAGATCATAGACATCTGTTACAACTTAACATTAGCTTTTCTCATTTAAAGACGCAAAACACTCCCCCCTCACATTGCGACACAGAAAATATTCCTTCGCCAGATACATTTCTACAATAACTATTATCGACAAAAGCAGCTGCTGATATAACCGACAAAACACTCACTTTAATAACAGTAATCCGAGTTACACGTCTTAGTAAGTCAGTAGGCTTAACCTGTTTTTTGTTGGAATCCGCTGCAACTGCAAAATTGTCATGCAGTAAAAAAATCATGCAGTACAATTATGCCTACAAATTTTCAAAATGTTCGATGACGTATATGTTCATCGTAGACTGTACACAAAACATGGTGAAAGGTACTTGCTGAAATGAAATTGAAAAGATTTGAGGTTGCTAAAAACAGTTATTTACTGAAAAATATTCACTCAACTTACAGAAAAAACAGCTCTGTTCCAGTTGTAACCTTCGTGGGTCTGAGCACTATGGGACTTAACGTCTGAGGTCATCAGTCCCCTATAACTTAGAACTACTTAAACTTAACTGACATAAGGACATCACACACATCCATGCCCGAGGTAGGATTCGAACCTGCGACCGTAGCGGTAGCGCGGTTCCGAGCTGAAGCGCCTAGAACCTCTCGGTCACACCGGCCGGCTACGTTAGAATTAAAATCTCTAAAAATTATTACATATTATCTTCAAACAATGTTTGTGGTGCCGTCTCCAATCGTGGTGGTGGTGGTGGGTAGTGTTTAACGTCCCGTCGACAACGAGGTCATTAGAGACGGAGCGCAAGCTCGGGTTAGGGAAGGATTTGGAAGGAAATCGGCCGTGCCCTTTCAAAGGAACCATCCCGGCATTTGCCTGAAACGATTTAGGGAAATCACGGAAAACCTAAATCAGGATGGCCGGAGACGGGATTGAACCGTCGTCCTCCCGAATGCGAGTCCAGTGTGCTAACCACTGCGCCGCCTCGCTCGGTATCTCCAATCGTAGTGGATTATACCTGTAACAACCGAATTCACTTGTATAAGGCAGTGGAACGTAATTTATCCACCATGACACGTACCGAAGAAAGCCGGTCGTTTAATCTAGAGAGCCAAACGAGAAAAGACGGAAAAGTGGCACACCATTATCTCTCTCCATCAAGTTTCCGATCACTCGGCCTCTAATGAACGGGAACTCGTCTCCAATAGAGCGTGCCTCGCAGTTTTATTAGCTGTTGGTATTGCTCCCAGCAGACTGCGCTGAGCGCTAAATGAGTTTATACAGGTTATCGTCATTACAGGCCGCTATCGCTCGTCAACATACTGCGGCCACTCGGCTCGCGGACGTGTCACACATATGGGGCGAGCGTGGTCCATCACGCGACCCAGCCACTCCTCAATTGGCCCTGCGTAACAGCTCACTCTGCAGCGTTCGTCTCCACACAGAGCGAGCATTCACTGCCCGTTACAAACGGTTTATGCAAATTACCTGTTACAGTGGCTCTTCACTTGCGTAGCAATTCCATTATAAACAATGTGCTCATCAGCTGTCAAATAAACACAATGCTGTTGATCGTATTTCGATGCAGTTTCTGTGTCTTCGGACATTGCGTATTCGCTTCTATTGTTCAGATGTTTGTCAGTTACTGTCTTTATTCGCCATTACTAATTAGGGCGCTACTGCAGAGGCACACGGAGCAGAAACGCAGAAGCGTGAAACTGTTGCATGACTGCCTTTGTTCTCAGTTCTTTACACACATAACTCATACAGTTCTATATCAACGTCTACGCGACTACATTGCACACTTTATTGCTCAGCAGAAGGTTCATAGCCACTCTTACACTGTATCTCGATCGTTCCAGTCTCTGCAAAAATGAACATCTAAACCTTTCCGTGCGAGCTCTGCTTCCTCTTGTTTTATTACGATGGTCACGTCTTTCTACGTAGATGGGACTCAACAAAATACTTTCCCCTTCGGAGGAGAAAGTTCATGATTGAAATTTCATCAAAATATCTCGAAACAAGCAAAATTATTTTGTTTTAATTATTACCACCCCAATTCCCTCTTCCGTTTCGTATTAATACAAAAACAAATGACCTTCTTTGAACTTTTCCGTGTCCTTCGTCAGTTTGTCTGGTAAGAATCCCATACCACGCAGCAATTCTTCAGAAGATGAAGGGCAAGCGCCGGCCGTGGTAGCCGAGCAGTTCTAGGCGCTTCAGTCTGGAACCGCGCGACTGCTACGGTCGCAGGTTAGAATCCTGCCTCGGACATGGATGTGTGTGATGTCCTTAGGTTAGTTAGGTTTAAGTAGTTGTAAGTTCTAGAGGACTGATGACCACACAAGTCCCATAGTGCTCAGAGCCATTTGAACCATTTTGAAGGGCAAGCGTAGTCTGGGCAGTCTCTTTAGTAAGAGCTCTGCCAAATAAGTGCTGCCTTTCTTTCACCTTTTTCTGTAAAACGGTTCCAATTTCTAGCATTAGGTCCTTGAGTATTGATTACCTAATTTTGAGGGAGGTTACGTAACGGTTGCACACTGGAGTTGCATTACAGATGACGGTCGTCCAAATCCCAGATTAACAATCGAGAATTAAATTTTCCGCGTTTTCACTAGACAGCTTTAGACGAGTGCCGAGATGGTTCGTCTCCAAATCCACAATATACTCCGTCTCTCGTTTCCATCGTAGACGGGACGTCAAATCCTAGATTCCTTCCTTCATTTATTAATTCATTTCTACTCATTTTCCAGAAAACCTCAAAACTTCTCTCTCCTGTATCTGATCACTTTATCCTTTTAGCCACTGTGCTACGAGGCCACACACGAATCATCGACACCATCTAGGACATCGCACTCAATTTGGCGGACACGCAATCACTTTTATTCATATGGAGTAATGAAGAAACACGGAAAGCAACAAATATTTACATTGATGACATCAGGACTATTAGGACCTCACCTGCTTTTATAAATAAATGAGTTGTCTCACTGAAACGAGGTGGCACCGTGATTAAGGAACTCGACTCACTTTTGGAGGAAGGGGGAAGGGGCTTCTAATACCCTCCCTAACAAGCTGATGTAGGTTTCCTGCGGTTTGCTACAGAAAAAGTTTTATAGGATGGCTTTACAAACAACTAGTTTAAATCATACTTCGTAAACAGTATGCAAAACGATATGCCGAATAATTCAAACAATTTTTGGAAGGTGAAAAGATTGTAATGAACTAAAGTCCTCTCGATCAGGCCATGAAGGCCCAACGGTACCGACCGGCCGCCGTGTCATCCTCAGTCCATAGGCGTCACTGTATGCGGATAGGGAGGGACGTGTAGTCAGCACACCGCTCTTCCGGCCGTATGGCAGTTTCCGAGACCGGAGCCGCTGCTTCTCAATCAATTAGCTCCTCAGTTTGTCTCACAAGGGCTGAGTGGGCCGCGCTTGCCAACAGGGCCCGGCAGACCGGATGGTCACCCATCCAAGTGCTAGCCCAGCCCGACAGAGCTTAACTTCGGCGATCTAACTAGAGTAGAATTGTCTTCAGTGATGAGTCTTCGAACTGAGCCACAGTCACCAGCAAAGACGTGTCCGGAGACGCCTTGGACGGCGGTGGAGGTACCTATCCGACTGTCACTCGTTGCATGGCCTGGTAACCGGGAGTGATGGTCTGATGGTCTAAGGGGCCATTTCATTTCATAGCACGACCGCTTTGCTCGTATTGCGCTGCACCCTTACAGTACAGCGGTACCGACTACTTTATGGGCCTCATTTCGTCGCTTTTCGTGGCAACCCATCCTGCTTGTCTTCGTTTTTACCAAAAGTTGCTGTACCTCTCCCCAATTGAAAACGTTAGGATGATTATGGGCAGCGCCCTCGTACTGTCTCTTGATTTTAATGATCTAACACGCCAATGGGACAACATTTAGCACGATATAAAGGGGATACCCAACACTTGTATCAATCAATGATAAGCCGATTAACTGCTTGCATAAGGACCAGAGATGAATCAATACTTTACTGATTTGCTCCATTTGTGAAACTCTTTTTCTTCAATAAATCGTCCAGTTTTTCTGACATTTTAATCATTTATCTGTACAGGTACATCACACTTTGATTTCCATCCCATTCGGAGAATCCTTTCGTAGTGCACCATTTTTCTTATACTGTAATTAATATTTTGTCTGTTCGGCAGCTATCTCTGCGAACATGAATTTCAAAGATACTAACATTTATTGTTACATAACGAAAGAGAGAATTTTGTCCCTTGTTCTTTAACTATTTTTAACAGTGTATTTGTTAACTTCCAAAATTCACTCAGTACATTTTAATATGAATGTGTTTAATACTTTATATGCTGCAGTAATATTTCAATGTACTATGCTTCCATAAATTGGTGGCTAAATGCATTAATCAGAACTTCTCGAAAAAACTTCCAGGTTATTTGATTAATGAAGCGGAGTCAACTCTGTCCTCAGAGAGGAAGACAATTGGAAAATCCAGAGAATAGAAATGCAAATCTGTAACTTGTTAAAAATCGCAGAGGACAATGTACTTAAAATATGTAATATGAAAAATACACTTCTTACGCTGGAGGCTTTAAAATGAGCAGGGCTCATTAAGCACGGTAGGATGCACCAAATGTTTGAGGGTACATTTTGATGAAAACTTGAACTGGAGAAAATATATTACTGAGATGCTTAAACAATAAAGTGTAATTACCAAACTGGCCGGCCGCGGTGGTATCGCGGTTCTAGGCGCGCAGTCCGGAACCGTGCGACTGCCACGGCCGCAGGTTCGAATCCTGCCTCGGGCATGGATGTGTGTGATGTCCTTAGGTTAGTTAGGTTTAAGTAGTTCTAAGTTCTAGGGGACTGATGGTGGTCATCAGTTGAGTCCCATAGTGCTCAGAGCCATTTTTTTAAACCAAACTGGGAAACAAACAGATCAAATTCTAAGATATTTGGCGTATTTCCACTCAATAATGTCTAATGGAATAATAACTCATCACTTAGCAAACAAATACTGATTGCACAAAAGTGCGCAGTAAAAATTACGTGTGCTATTCACGCATAGACATCTCATAGACACTTCTTCAAAAAGTTAGGCATCTTCGCTGCACCTTCACAATGTATGATTCGCTTTTGAAATTTGTCACAAATAATCCATCACTATTTGATAACAGTGGTAATGTCTATACCTACAATACTAAAAGAAAAAATAGCTTTATTAATAATGCTTAAAGCCGTCACAGAGTGTCTCAGAAAAAAACTCAATATGCATCAACCATAACTTTTGATCATTTGCGCAATAACATAAAATGTTAGGCAAGCGCCAAAGCAAATTTTAAATCTAACTAAAAATTATTTCTTCGGGGAAACTTCTATTCCATAGAGGAATTTTTCTTTAGAACCTGGTATCCTATAGAAAGACGTTTTCATCTAGTTGGATGAGTATGACTAAAAAATAATATGGCAACGAATATTAAAGCTATTCGTGTGTACATATCGTGTAAACTTATGCATTCTACATCATTTCCAAGTAAATGGTTCCAGCGACCTATCGAACACCTAACCGAGTAACTAACCTGCTTAATCACCCAAGGCGAACGCCACGGTAGTTTCTGTGCAAACTCCAGGCCTTATTTCCTGTTTCAAGATTGTGATCAATCTGCAATGACCTCGTCGTGGATGTGACCTTAAACCCCAGTCTGCCAAGGCGTAGCGCTTTTGATATTACCCGTCACATTTCCATCTTTTCTTGTATCTGCTTTGTGCTGCCGTGTAACTATCATAGTTAGACGTCGTGTGAGGGTAACACAGTCAATGATACTTCCTGTGCTTGCAGTTCTTTACGCAGGACTTTGATTTATGTCTCACTCATGAGATCGTGGAGATTCTGGATGCTACTTCCAGCACTGGCCGGCGAAACCCAGGTGGATAGAAAACCATGGAGTTTCGGCTACCATAATGAATAATTAGAATTGAATTGTTGAAAAAGTTACGGCACTTTGAGTAAAAATTTTTGAGTTTGTTACAGTTCGATCCCCTGAATGTATTAACGAATAAATGAATTGTAAATGTGTATCAAAACAAATGGGCACATCAGGCCTGCATATGTCACTATCAATAAAATTATTCATCTGAGTGAAGTTGGGTGTCATCCATAGGCAAGGCAAATTAATTATTAACTAAAAGCTTGCGGTGAAACTTTTAGTACGAAAAGTTCTTTCAAAAACTTACACACAATACTCTGCAATATGTAAGATCATTACAACAATGTCTTTTCAATTTAGTTTCAGCTATCACATATTCCCGAAAACTTACAGTTGTATCACTGTCGCTTTGTGTTAGTTTTCCCATAACTTACGCCCTCTGACGATGATGTAATATTATTCCATCTGCTTTTTACACTGTTGATCTTCTCTGAATTAAAAATTTATTAATATGTATTACATAAAGTGAAATTAACTGATCTTTACAACATTACAGAACAAGTTGGATGCAAAACATTCTGTGAAAGTAGATTTAATCATTGCTTGTATTGTTTGGTTGCCTAAGAACTAGTCTCTCTTTCGGACGTTAGTTGTTTCCTTAAGATGGTCCAATAAGCAGAAAACTACTTAGAAATAAACGTCAGTAGAAGAAAAATAGTTTGAAATAAAACCAGTTACTTGTTATTCAATCCTAAATGATAACTGATCAGTAACAACAATGGCTTTGCGTATTATAACACATGGTATAATGCTGTTACCATCTGCTTGCAACAACACAAGTACCAGAGGTAAAGGCCACACCGCCATTCCTTTTCTGTTGAACGGGAATTTTTTGCTTGCAAAACAATCGTTAACAAGTTATCTGGTTTACACCGTTGATCCAGACCCAGTCAAGCTCACTACTACTTCATTGCTGCCTGCACCGTCACCGCAGGAACATTTTGAAAATAAAATAATAGATAAACAACTTAGACTATGTCAAGATGCTGAATTAAATGATTACTCAACGTAAAACACGAATCGGACGTGGCATAAAATTTTACGTGAAGAATTATGAATTATTCTCTCACAAATTATAAAACAATCGCAGGTGAAGGTAAAACCTGAATGCTATTTTTTAGAGCTGCAAGAGTTTCCTTAAAAGCGAGCAAAAAAAGGAGAGCCCCAAAATCGAGAATTAAGTGTCCCGCACCGAGACATTCCCATTAAATTGTGTCACCTATCTTGCCTGGGCGGGGGGTGGGGGGTGGTTGAGTCCTCCAACGCCTTTGCGAGAATGCTGACAGCGGTCTCTCAGAATAACCACTCCTTATTACCCGAACATGAACCCGATAAATTAACTGTAAGAAAATGGAATACCTACAGCCGTCCTTATGATGTTATTTGTTGTGTAGCTACTAGTTTCGGCTCTTCAGTGCACCATCCTCAGGCCATAACTGATGATGGAGGGCTTATCACGATCCATATATATATAATGCATCAGTGGCCTACATACCTGGTTTACGCGGTCTGTAATTGTGATGTCGTCTCTCCAACCACCATCATCATCATCAACTGACAGTTGGTTGGAGAGACATCACAGTTACAGACCAAGTAAACCATGTTTGTAGGCCACTGATGCATCGTGTAAGTGGATCGTGGTAACCCCTTCAGTATCATCTAAGGCCTGAAGATGGTGCACCAAAGTGCCGAAACTGGTAGCTACAAAATTAATGATATCATAAGGACGGCAATAGGTTGTTCACTTTCTGACAGTACTGAAAGGCTGTAGTCCCCCAAACTTCCAGTCGAAAGGCTAGACTTACAAAAGCCAGTTAAGCTTATGTCCTGATACGGATCTGCCAATGGGGCAGAAGCACTGTTCTCGGGCGCTCACGCGATTTCCTTGTCCAAGACGGTTACTTATGAGTTATTCGAAGCCAGAACTAGTGGCATACACTTACATTATTTTCTAGCAGCAGCGTGCAAGGCAGTCAGAGAGGACCATACTACTCAACTCCTGCAACTGTCTACTCAGACAATGAATACTACGGCAGACCTCTCCTGATTCCCCTTTGTGATACCAACTAGCAAGCGTTCATACACGTCATTATGACATCCCTCACAACTGGCTGTGTGAGAGGGGAAAAACCTGAATACTAGTTCTGGGGCAAGATCCAGATCTGAAACCTAAACCAGCTGATATCGCGTGAAGACCTGTGGGAAAAAGAAACGTACTCACTCTTTCCGCTTTTGCAAATGTAAGATCACATGCATCACACTCCTGTACATGAGGTCCACTTCTAGCAGTATCGCATTGTCACTACAAGCCCAGCATATCACGGAGAGGGGGGGGGGGGCAGGGAGGTGTCACTGGCAACAATGACCAGTGTGGCTCCCTCCTCCCTTCCCTGACAATAGTACTTTTATTAGCGAAATTTCGCTCCTGAAATGACATAAAACGTCGAGGACTCTTGTGTGAACGACCATTTTCCACATGCATGGGATTGGATAGTCCAAAGACAACTTTAGTAATAAATGTTGAGTGGTCTGTTTAGGGGGTTCGTCATGCCCTGAGAAAGAGATCCTAATTCTTGTTATTTCCACAGTGTGAGCTGCCCAACACCTCAAATTACTGCCCCACCATTTAAAAATACCTTGACTATAAATTATTTTATTTGCGAGTAATACTTTATAAGTACAGTAAATATTACACAAAATGTCAAGCAAACACTGGCCAAGTAAAAATATTGCATTCACAAATAAACGTATTGTACCTGCCAAAGATAACACAATACAGCTAATCAAGAGAACATAATTTATCCTGTGTTGGTCTTGGGTATTGTGCTGGAAGCAGTAATTTGCTCAAACATGATGCTGCCATTGTTGGCAGTTGGATGTTGTGTAAGCGCAGATCCCAAAGAACCCAAGCAGACTGATGGCCAGACACCACACCAGTTGATGGCGGGTGATGTTGTCAGGACCTCCTAGACAGCAGTGACGGTTAATTGCAGCTCCATTTGGATGGTGTCCCTGTCACAGGCTGTGATTTTGTTCACATGACACTGGTCGAGTTGCAGATAGCCACTGACAACTTGAACATCGACAACTTGAACATCGACAACATGGGGTGTGCTGCCATGGGCCACCAAAATGTCTGGCTTCAGGAGTCCTTCAGATGTTCTGAGGTGGGCCTCCAGGGACACAGTGAAGCTCCTCTGCTTGAAGCCCCAGGACACACAAGAGGCCAAGGCATCATGCCTCCAGGGGGACATCTGCATGATATGATTCACAGCCTCCAAGGCACTGCAGCCAGTCTAGTATTTCATACAGCCACTGAAAGTATGCTACAGCCTTGCTTGAGTGGGCAGGGCACTGATGCATGCATGCAGACAGTCGATGTTGCCACAGCCATTGAAGAATTGTCAGGTGTTGGTCATAAAGTTGTGCTCCACTGATGTCTGAGCAGAACTCCTCAGTGCACACCCACCCACAGATGAAGGAAGCTACTCTACTCAGCAGAGACCCAGGTGATAGTGTCACCTCACCATTGCATTTGCTCGTCCATCCTCTCCAGCTCCTCCATTAAGCTACCTTGCACAAACTCTTCTTTGGCCACACCAATTGGCTGGAGACCACTGGAAGCAGGGAACCCAATAGCCCAGATGGAATTGGAAGTGCCTGAATGGTGTGTCGACTAGTAGGCACAACCAAGACTGAAAGGCTGCATGGATGTAGGCATTCACTGATTTAAGGACTCCCAGATGAGCCCTGCACGGAGCCAAGGTATTGTGGAGGCCTGGAATTACAGCAGAGCCCAATGTATAGTTGTAGTTTCAATGGCACCCTTGTAAGTAACTGCAGCTGCCGCTCATCCTCCTTTCTTGTGGGGAACTGCCTCTTGCCACTGATGGAGAACTCCAGGTTCACATATCTGAAAGTTTTCCCAAAACCCAACGCCCATATTATGATGTTCCTCCATAGCCCACCTTTGTTTTTTTCCCCTGCCCTTATGTGACTGGGGCAAAAAGAAACATTTTCTGGGATTTATCAGGAGCCCCACATACCCAAGTGTACACACTGCACCAGTACCAGAAAACAGGAGGCCATTAGCGAAAGTGGTAGCAGTGATGTGTCATCGTAGTATGCAGGTGCCAATACAGTCAGCGAGACAAGCTGGCATGTGGTCTAGGGACATGTTAAAGAGTATTGGGGATAGCAGATTACACCGCCGAATGTTCTTGGAATGTTGAACAAAGTGCATTAACTTCTCAGAACCACATAATGAAGTGGAAGCAGATGCATAGCAACCCAGTATATATCCAATGTACTCTAATGGTTCTGCAGACAGGCCACAGTGCACCATGGTATAAGAAGTCTAAGGTTTTTGACACATTCAGAGACGCCACTTACAGCGAGCTGCACAGTGCAGCAACCTGAGTCATTTCCAGGTCAAGTTAGATAATGCTGTGCACATCTCAACCTGAGGAAGTAAGATTTGCTGATATCCATTAGAGGTACAACTGTGTGTCAGTTGGGCCGCCGGTACCTTATGGAAAGTCCTGGTGAGATATGAGCAGCCTGTGACAGGATGTAAATTAGAGGGGTATTCTGGGCAACAGAGTTGTCTGGGCACAATGGAGATAAGAAGAAAGTGAGTATGAAAGATGGAAGAGATTTAGGGGCTTAAAGAAGACCACAGGGGAAGATTATGTAGCTGGGCTTGTGATATACCATCTGGTCCTGCTGTAATGTGAGATGGGAGTATTAGTGCCCACAGCTAATCGTAGGGCACCTCCTTGAAAAAAACTAGAAATCTACTGTCAAGGCTGTAGACCTAGCCAGTCAGATGCCAGGTGCACAGATCCACCCAGAAGTTCCTCTAGCTCATGGGCCAGATAAGGTGACAACAGCAGGGTGCCATCGAGCAGGCCATTGAGGCTAACGTGCATCATTCTTACTGAATGCGCCCTTTCCTGCTATGAACTCCCATCGCTAATGTGCATACTTCCTCTTGAGAGGCTGGGTCAACTGAAGGGCTACACCATGGCAGTGGGCTACCCCTTTACTAGGGAGATCCTCAATGAAGGTCCAAAACAGTGGAAAGCATTGTGTGCATGACCATTCTGTGGCTGTCAGAAGTTGACATGATGATGTTATCAGTAAAGTGGAATTGATGACCAGATAGCGGTAGAGCAGTGAGAATGGACCAGATAATGTCACTGACATCAGCTGCATGGTTATGGTCCTGAGCATGGCACCTGCAATGATGTTGAAGTTGCTGGCGATTCTTGGGAGCTGTGGATGTAGAATCCTCCCCGAGGTGTAGAGGTGTAGAGAGGACATATACATCAGGTGACCTTCCTGTAGGTTCCTTCCCTTCTCTGACCTGTGATTGACTCAAGGTTGTAGTTAGAAAAAGACCTGTGATTGACTCAAGTATGTAGTTAGAGAAACACTCAACTATTTTCTGGTTAAGGAGTCACACGTTGTGGATAGTCAGTTCCACCTCTAGATGCGCCAAGTGCTCACTGTACCACCACGCCTTCTTGTACATGGTGTTGATTTTTGCGTTGCTTTCTTCTGGTTGGACTTGGCGATGATGAACACCAAGGCTGGTGTTGGTACTGAATGACCAGCAACAGTCTGGGCACACAAGCAGGGATGGTGCTCAAGCTGGACGGGTTGACTGAGCAGATTCCTCATTAACTGTTGCGGTCTGTCCAGTTGGAGCCAGTCTGCCACCACTGTTTCTTTGCATCAGAGCGACACACGAAACAGGAAGGTCACAAGGTAAGCAACCCCAAGTCCCTGACGAAACACCTCGCTCTGTCGATCAGAGGACCTTGAACCACTACACCAATGTGCAACAGTCCTTAGGCTACATCTACATCTATACTCCGCAAACCACCTTACGGTGTGCAGTGGATGGTACTTTGTGTACCTCTGTGACTTCCCTCTTTTCATGTTCCAGTCGCAAGTGGTTTGCGGGAAGAACGATTGCTGGTAAGACTCCAAGTGTGCTCGAATCTCTCCAGTTTTATCTTGTTGGGCTTCTAGAAATATACACGTAGGCTGACTCTTCTACGAGCGTGCACTCTCAGAACATTAACAGGTGACCATACAGTGATGTAGAATGGCTCACTTGTAGTGTCTGCCACTGGAGCTGGCTGAACATTTCTGTGACGCTTTATGTAAACGAACCTATAATGAAAGGTGCTACTCTTCTTTGGATCTTTGTTTTCTCTATCAGTCCTATCTGGTATGGTTCCCATACCAAGCAGCAGTATACTGGTATGGGTGAAACGAGTGTTTTGTAATCCTAACAACCTCCGCTACAACCTCGGAAGGAATTCGATACAGTTCCGCACTGTCGCCTGATAAACAAAGTAAGAGCCTACGGAATATCAGACCAGCTGTGTGGGTGGATTGAAGAGTTTTTAGCAAACAGAACACAGCATGTTGTTATCAATGGAGAGACGTCTGCAGACGTTAAAGTAACCTTTAGCGTGCCACAGGTGAATGTTATGGGAACATTGCTTTTCACAATATATATAAATGACCTAGTACATAGTGTCGGAAGTTCCATGCGGCTTTTCGCGGATGATGCTATAGTATACAGAGAAGTCGCAGCATTAGAAAATTGTAGCGAAATGCAGGAAGATCAGCAGCGGATAGGGACTTGGTGCAGGGAGTGGTAACTGACCCTTAACATAGACAACTGTAATATATTGCGAATACATAGAAAGAAGGATCCTTTATTGTATGATTATACGATAGCAGAACAAACACTGGTAGCAGTTACTGCTGTAAAATATCTGGGAGTATGCGTGTGGAATTATTTGAAGTGGAATGATCATATAAAATTAATTGTTGGAAAGGCGGGTACCAGGTTGAGATTCATAGGGAGAATCCTTAGAAAATGTAGTTCATCAACAAAGGAGGTGGCTTACAAAACATTCGTTCGACCTATACTTGAGTATTGCTCGTCAGTGTGGGATCCGTACCAGATCGGGTTGACGGAGGAGATAGAGAAGATCGAAAGACGAGCGGCGCGTTTCGTCACAGAGTTATTTGGTAACCGTGATAGCATTACGGAGATGTTTAGCAAACTCAAGTGGCAGACTCTGCAAGCGAGGCGCTCTGCATCGCGGTATAGCTTGCTCGCCAGGTTTCGAGAGGGTGCGTTTCTGGATGAGGTATCGAATATATTGTTTCCCCCTACTTATACCTCCCGAGGAGATCACGAATGTAAAATTAGAGAGATTCGAGCGCGCACGGAGGCTTTCAGACAGTCGTTCTTCCCGCGAACCATACGCGACTGGAACAGAAAAGGGAGGTAATGACAGTGGCACGTAAAGTGCCCTCCGCCACACACCGTTGGGTGACTTGCGGAGTATAAATGTAGATGTCGATGTACATGTACGTGACGGTCAGAGCTCGGATTCCCCACCGAGAGGACAGCAGATCATCTTCCACCCGATATCGCGAAGATGTTAAATGGGGGATCGAGATGGTCCATGTATGATGCGTCAGGTGAGCCTATTCAACCTGGTACTGTCACCGGGTTTCACAGTGTCCTTTCAGTTATCATCACATACAACACAATATAAAGCTGTCTCAGGATAACTAAGTTGCAAAACTGACACTCAGAAGGACTCTGTCTTGCTGTTATCACAACCTAGAGGGAAGCGGCAGCACAGAAGGTACAGTTTCCTGTTCCCAAAATTTCGCGAGGTAAAGTCTCCATGATAAGCCACTACAAGTATGTATCTTTTACCAACATGTATCATGCGATCTCTTAACACTCCAAGGATGTCGCTTTTTCTTCTGAAAGACTCACTCTAGTACTGTGTTTACAAACACAACGTTAAATGAAGCCGACGGCGGGATGAATTACAACTGAACCTGCAGCTGAAGGTTTAAATCATTCTTTGACGATCTTTCTGGCAGACTATTGATTTTCTCGTCCTGGAATGATACACACCTTGTGACTTTGTGTTTACGTCCACCCACAATCCTTCAGCTTCTCACTAATTTCAACATCTTACTCCTAGACTGTTATTAAAAGTACTTATTTATTACTGCCGTATTTCAGTTACTCTACCACTCGCAAGTAACAACTTCAACAATTTACACTCATGAGCCGAAACGTTATGACCACCTGCTTAATAGTATGTTTATTCACCTTCGGTACGCATTAGGGCAGTGATTGGGCATGGTATGGATTCGAAAAGTGGTGCTGAGTTTGCTGAAGGTATGTATGACCAGCTGCCTACGCTCAGGTCAAGACATTGCCGTAAATTACGGGCCGCTGGTTGGCCGGGGCACAGCTGTCGCTCGACAGCGTGCCAAATGTGTTCAATCGGGATGAGAGCAGGCGAATTTGGTGGTCGAATTCTGATTTTAGTTTACTATTAAGCTCCTCAAAAACCCGCCAGGGTAGCTGAGCGCGCTAACTCCCTGCTTCCTTGACTAGGTAGGTGCGCAGGCCCCGGATCGAATCCGCCCGGCGGATTAACGAAGCGGGCCGGTGTGCCGGCCAGCCTGGATGTGGTTTTTAGGCGGTTTTCCACATCCTGCTAGATGAATACCAGGCTGGTTCCCACGTTCCGCCTCAGTTACACGTGTCGCAGACTTTTGAAACACGTCCGCACTATTTCACGATTTACACAAGACGCAGACAGTTGGGGTACACTGATTCCCTCTTGTGGGGTACGGGGCGTTGGCAGGAAGGGCATCTGGCCATTCCTATCACTAACACTGCCAAATCCGTTGTGACCACGCCGACCATGCGATCACTGCAGGACTATGGCGTAAGGAAAAGAAAGAAACAAAGAAGAAATTTAGCTTCTTAAAACACTATAGCATGATTTTAGCCTTGTCACGAATATTATCCTGATGAAAGATGCTATCGCCGACAGAGAAGACATATCTACATCTACATGGGTACTGTGCAAATCACACTTAAATGTCTGGTAGAAGGTTTATCGAACCACCTTCACAATAATTCGCTATTATTCCACTCCCGAACAGCGCGCGGAAAGAATGTACACCTATATCTTTCCACGCGAGCTCTGATTTCCTTTACTTTATTACGATGATCGTTTCTCCGTATCTAGGTCGGTATCAACAAAATATTTTCGCATTCGGAGGAGAAAGCTGTTAACTGAAATTTGGTGAAAAAATTTCGCCGCAACGAAGAACGTCTTTGTGCTAATTTTGTCCATCCCATCGTATCCGTTACACTCTCCCCCCTATTTCGCGATAATACAAAACGTTTTGCTCTTCTTTGAACTTTCTCATTGTACTCCGTTAATCCTATCTGATAAGGATCACACACCGTGCTTCTAAGTGTCTTACCAATAACATGCACTCTTTGGATTGCCTTCCCCACAAAATTTTTGTGTGTTTTTTTTCCAATTTAAATTGTTCATAATTGTAATTCCTAAGTGTTTGGTTGAATTTACGGCTTTTAGATTGGACTAATTTATCGTGTAATCGAAGTTTAACGGATTCCTTTTAGCACTTATGTCGATAACTTCACACTTTTCATTATTTAGGATCAACTGCCAATTTTCACACCGTTCAGATACCTTTTCTAAATCGTTTTGCGATTCGTTTTGATATTCTGATGAGTTACTAGACAATAAACGACATCATTATCTGCATACAATCTTAATATGGCTGCTCAGATTGTCTCGTAAATCGCTTATATAGATAAGGAACAGCAGAGGCCCCGTAAAACAACAGTGGGGAACGCCAGGAATCACCTCTGTTTTACTGGATGACTTTCCGTCAGTTACTACGAACTGTGACCCTTCTGACAGGAAATAACGAACCCATTCACATAACTGAGACGATATTCCATAAGCAAGAGATTTCACTAAGCCTTCTGGAAAACTAGAAATACGGAATACATTTCAGATTCCTGTCAGTAGCACTTAACACTTCGTATGTGTACAGAGCTAATTGTCTTCACAAGAACCATGCTTTTTTAAATCCGTTTTGACTGTGTGTCAATAGACCGTTTTCTTCGAGGTAATTCATACTGTTCCAACATAATATACACTGCTGGAAATTGAAATAAGAACACCGTGAATTCATTGTCCCAGGAAGGGGAAACTTTATTGACACATTCCTGGGGTCAGATACATCACATGATCACACTGACAGAACCACAGGCACATAGACACAGGCAACAGAGCATGCACAATGTCGGCACTACTACAGTGTATATCCACCTTTCGCAGCAATGCAGGCTGCTATTCTCCCATGGAGACGATCGTAGAGATGCTGGATGTAGTCCTGTGGAACGGCTTGCCATGCCATTTCCACCTGGCACCTCAGTTGGACCAGCGTTCGTGCTGGACGTGCAGACCGCGTGAGACGACGCTTCATCCAGTCCCAAACATGCTCAATGGGGGGACAGATCCGGAGATCTTGCTGGCCAGAGTAGTTGACTTACACCTTCTAGAGCACGTTGGGTGGCACGGGATACATGCGGACGTGCATTGTCCTGTTGGAACAGCAAGTTCCCTTGCCGGTCTAGGAATGGTAGAACGATGGGTTCGTTGACAGTTTGGATGTACCGTGCACTATTCAGTGTCCCCTCGACGATCACCAGAGGTGTACGGCCAGTGTGGGAGATCGCTCCCCACACCATGATGCCGGGTGTTGGCCCTGGCTTCCTCGGTCGTATGCAGTCCTGATTGTGGCGCTCACCTGCACGGCGCCAAACACGCATACGACCATCATTGGCACCAAGGCAGAAGCGACTCTCATCGCTGAAGACGACACGTCTCCATTCGTCCCGCCATTCACGCCTGTCGCGACACCACTGGAGGCGGGCTGCACGATGTTGGGGCGTGAGCGGAAGACGGCCTAACGGAGTGCGGGACCGTAGCCCAGTTTCATGGAGACGGTTGCGAATGGTCCTCGCCGATACCCCAGGAGCAACAGTGTCCCTAATTTGCTGGGAAGTGGCGGTGCGGTCCCCTACGGCACTGCGTAGGATCCTACGGTCTTGGCGTGCATCCGTGTTTCGCTGCGGTCCGGTCACAGGTCGACGGGCACGTGCACCTTCCGCCGACCACTGGCGACAACATCGATGTACTGTGGAGACCTCACGCCCCACGTGTTGAGCAATTCGGCGGTACGTCCACCCGGCCTCCCGCATGTCCACTATACGCCCTCGCTCAAAGTCCGTCAACTGCACATACGGTTAACGTCCACGCTGTCGCGGCATGCTACCAGTGTTAAAGACTGCGATGGAGCTCCGTATGCCACGGCAAACTGGCTGACACTGACGGCGGCGGTGCACAAATGCTGCGCAGCTAGCGCCATTCGACGGCCAACACCGCGGTTCCTGGTGTGTCCGCTGTGCCATGCGTGTGATCATTGCTCGTACAGCCCTCTCGCAGTGTCCGGAGCAAGTATGGTGGGTCTGACACACCGGTGTCAATGTGTTCTTTTTTCCATTTCCAGGAGTGTATGTTCCAAAATCCTCCTGCATATCTACGTTAATGATAAGGGCTTGTAATGTAGTGGATTACTCCTACTAACTTACTTGAAGATTGGTGTCACCTGTGCAACTTACCAGTGTTTGAGTGCTGATGTTTCGTCGGGCAAGTGGTTGTATAGGGTAGTTATGACTGTTAAGTATGGAGCTACTGCATCAGCGTACTCTGAAAGGCACCTAACTGGTATACAGTCTGGACCAGAAGACTTGCTTCTATTAAGCGATTTAAGTTGCTTCACTACTCGGGGAATATCTGCTTCTAAATTACTCATGTTGGCAGCTGTCCTTGCTTCAAATTATGGAATATTTACTGCTTCGTCTTTGGTAAAGGAATTTCGGAAGGCTCTGTTTAATAACTCTGCTACCGCAGCACTGCCGTTCATGGTATTTCCGTTGCTATCGCACAGATAAGATACCGACTGTCTTGCCGCTAGCATACTTTGATACGACCAGAATCTCTTCAGATTTTCTGCCAGATTTCGAGGTAAAGTTTCGTTGTCGAAACTATTATAAGGAAAAGCATTTCGCATCAATGTCCGCGCTAAATTTCGAGCTTCTGTAAATGATTGCCAATCTTGGAGATCTTGCTTTCGTTGGAATTTGGCATGCTTTCTTCGTTGTTTCTGCAACAGTGTTCTGACAAGGCGGATCAGCTTCGTCGTTTGTTAATTTATTTGATACAATTTTCTGAGTTTCTGTCGATGCTATTTCTTTCAATTCAAGCCACGTCATCATATAGCATGAAAGAGTGTAGGTGATCTGGAACAATGTTCAAGTTGTCCACAGTTGTCATGGTGCGTTCGGTTACTAACACAGGTTCCGTGGAATCCGAGTCGGATAACCTCAGTAGCACAATACTGCCCTCTCCAGGCTGTGTCCGTGACACGGTGCGTGTTCCGAGCAGTCGTTCGCCTGCACGATTGCGTGTCTACGTACGACCACTGACCTAGTCTAACAAGAAGCGTGAATCATCCGACCAGGCGACGCGCTTCCATTGATCCGCGACCCAAACTCTTTGTTCCTACGCCCCCTGGAGTCGTAATTGACGATGTCCTCTGGTCAGCCTGGGAACATGTGGAGCTCTTCTACAGCGGAGCACCGTATTCAGTAGCGTCCCCTCAACAATGTACTCTGAAACACTTGTGCATGCACCAGCACTGTACTCTGAAAATTAATAAGTTTTTTGATTCTAGTATATACGGCAATTTTTTTTTAATTCCCGAGACTATTACATGCCGTCCTTCATTTCCTCGTATTTTGTAGCAGTATTTTCATTCACACGTATATCTACAACACCAACCACACTCAGTAATCTGTTTCACCTAGCCTGATCTTTGCCTAACCTGCAATTTTCTGATGCCATAAAAATTATTCTCGCACATCATGCAAGATGAGGTGCTTAAGAAATTGCCCTCGAATATTACAATAATTAAATGTAATGTTAATAATAAAATGTCAGACATTCCTCACTAAAAAGTTTTATCTCTTACGAAATCAATTTTAAGAGCAAAAATACGGTAATATAATTCTTTCTGAGTAAAATCTTAGCAACTTTTTCTGTTAGTATCGTAGATCTGGAAGAGAGAAATTCAATCGCGTTTTACTCTAATCAGAATGGTAAACTGATCTCAGAGCTGTATGTGTGTGTGTGTGTGTGTGTGTGTGTGTGTGTGTGTGTGTGTGTGTTTTTTTTTTTTTTTTTTTTTTGAAAGCCAAATTTATTCAGGTGCTATATCGAAAGACAGAATACAAGGCCGGCCGCGGTGGCCGAGCGGTTCTAGATGCTTCAGTACGGAACCGCTCGACTGCTACGCTCGCAGGTTCGAATCCTGTCTCCGGCATGGATGTGTGTGATGTCGTTAGGTTGGTTAGGTTTAAGTAGTTCTAGTTCTCGGGGATTGGTGACCTCATATATTAAGTCCCATAGTGCTCAGAGCCATTTGAACCATTTGAACAGAATACAAAGCACCATTTCCTCATTCTCCTTTTCGTATCGATCTCGTGGGGGTGCAACTTTCCGTTACGTATTTCCTTGTTTGGATGTAAAACGAAGAAGTTTTACGTGAGACAGTAAGTAGTTTCATATTCAAAATAGAGGTGTTCTAATTTCTAAGTAATGTAATTTCCCAGAAACTAGTTAAGAATTTGGAATGTGAAACGCTATTGAAGTCGTCTCAGTCAGATCTGTGATACAAGTAGTGAAACTTTATAGACTTACACTTTGACAAAAGCAAACGAAATTAATACCAACATCTCTGTAATTAATATTACCTTAACGAGATGCTGTTTGTAATGTAGTGGAGGATTTTTCACAATTAATATTGGTGGAAACAGAATTGTGATACCTTTGACGGTTGCGAAAACATTTCTACATCTACATCTACCTGATTCCTCAACTATTCACAATAAAATGCCTGGCAGAGGGTTCAATGAACCACCTTCAAGCTGTCTCTCTACCGTTCCACTGTCTAACGGCTCGCGGGAAAAACAAGCACTTAATTTTTTTCTGTGCGAGCCCTGATTTCTCTTATTTTATCGTGATTATCATTTCTCCCTATGTAGGTGAGTGCCAAAAAATTGTTTTCGCAATCGAAGGAGAAAATTGGAGATTGAAATTTCATGAGATGATCCCATTGCACCGAAAAACACCTTTGCATTAATGATTGCCTCTGCAATTCACGTATCATGCCTGTGGCATTATCTCCCCTGTTTCGCGATAATACTTAACGAGCTGCCCTTCTTTGAACTTTTCCGATGTCATCCGTCAGTCCCATCTAATGCGGATCCCACACCGTACAGCAATACTCCAGAATATCCTGTATGGGAATGTACATAATGAATGTAAGAGTGCAGGTTGTAAACACATAGACGATGGCAGATGGAAGTTTCGGTCTGCCCGTAAAAGGTGCTCAGGTAGCAAAGTTGTTGAGGAGACCGCTCACGACAAACGGGAAATCTGGGTTTGAGCCCAGGTCCGTCTCACATTTTCAATGTCATCATTCCCATACACAGCTGAAGGTTGTCCATATTCGAAACTGTGACTACATTTCATGTATATATCTTTCATTAATAGAAGCAATCAAGATCAAATTCAATCAATCATTCTGGCCTGGAGCAAGAAAAATATTACGTCAGTCAGAAAAGGAAATAAGACAATAACTAGTGTTAACGAACTGTAATTCAGTTGTTTTAGCTCGGTAACAGCTTCTGCAGACTCGGCATTGTCCGACCTGTTGTTACCTCGCCGCCAACGCTCACGGACCTTTCATCCACGCCCGTAGAACGGGATGAATAGAAATAGTTTTTAACCTTAAAAGAAAATAAATGATAATTTTAAAACTATATGTGAAACTTTTTCTTCGATTTGTTGGTCTTGTGCCTATGCTTATAATTAGTTTTGGGACCTGGATAATGCGTTTATAAGATAAAAATAAAAACTTTTATTTAAATTCACCGCACACAGTGGAGCGAATAGAAAGAGCAGTATTAGACTTATTGTTATTTGTTGGTTTTTGGGCTGAATAGGGATATGTTAAAACCTGTTTTTGATCTAGGAGAGTAAGAAACGAAATTTATCTGGTTCAAAAAAATTATTCAAGTCGAAAACTGAAAATATTGCATGAATTCTGGTTTTTTATTCTATTTTGCAAAAAAATTGTATATTTCTCTAATTGCTTTATTGTAAAATTAAAGTGATGAGTGTCGTTTGTTTGTCACTGATACCATCTTAAAAAATGAATCTACAAGTCAAATACCCAGAACACAAACGGTTTCTTTTTCCGTTCACCTCACGAATTCTTAAATACAATTCTACATTTTTAATTAGTCAAAGTACAATTCAGATGAAAGTATATTTGAAAACTGAATCTCTGGTTAATGAAACGGAATTGCAAATTAGCTTTCAAGGTACTTCAATCAAAACAGCGCAATTTAGATTGGTACTTACAGATAAAGCTCGAAATAAGCAAATTCAGCACCACGTCCATGGTTTTTGATAGAGTAAATAAAACGTCAATTGACTGTACCACTAGTTTGAAATTCACAATTTCCTTGTTATATTGGTCTACAACCAAACTAAAAAACAAAATTTCGAATGATATTCCCATTTGTCTTTCGACACAGTAGCACAACAGAACTTTTTCGGAAATTTCCCATTGTTTCCGTTCACTCTATTTTACGGTACTCTGCTCCCTGGGCGTCTCGTGAGCTCACACGGAGCAGCTTTTAAAAATATTTTAACAGGATTATCTTTCACAGTAGCCCTAATTCCATCACTCAGCACATATCTTAATGCACCATTTCAGTACGTTTCTAGCTAACACACTGCCTGGGGACAACAAAGCACATTTACAGCTAAAATAATCGGACCCTTACAGCTTGGACGTCTTCCTAAAATAAACCATGTTGTTTTGAAACCAAGAGACCTCTTTTGTCGAATGCTAACTTCGCTTGTGCGATAATGTTGTTCGCTGATTTTTTTTAATTCGGAAATCATGTCTGACATTTTCAGGATAGCAACGTTCATTCATTTCTTCTCTTCACTAATTATGAAGTTAAACAAATTATCGTTTTGGTTCTTTCTACTCTTTCGCAGTTTTTTTTCATTTCTTTGTTTCTTCTTAATCCAAAACTACTGTTTAACAGACTTTTTATTACTATTACAATTTACCGTCTGAGCTGTGAGGCATACTACACTTTCGATACTTTATATTTTTCTTCACATATTTATTTTAAATCATACGTATTATTATAGCATGAAAAGAGATTCAACTTAGAAGCCACACCATACAAAGGCCTTTGCAATCAGCAGTAATTGTTGCTCGTTCTGAATCAATACCGGGTACTATATGTATGCCATACGTTTAAACGCTACTGTAATTGGCAAACAAAAGTGCGGATCCCCTGCAGCCATTTAAACATGAGTGGAGCCAACAAACGTCGTAGAGATTAAATACAGATGTGCAGTCTCTATTGACTCGGATGTAGGCCATAACGAGCGAATGCCGTGTCGTCTGTAATATCACGTACCTCATATCACCTAACGACTGAAGGAGTTAAAAATCTACCAGGCATTAAAGTAAACTCAAAACTACAGAATTAATTTCGTGCCTATATCGTTGTTCACCAACCGAACGAAAGATAATCGGTATAAATAATAGAAACACTCACAAAAAATTGACTGGTTTAATAATAATGAAAATACTTAAGTAGATACTTACTTATTTCAAAATGACATCAAATTACACAGCAGGAATATTAATGACATTTTCAGAGGTATTCTTTAGAAGCCTAGGAACAAAGAGTTGTCTTTTGTTTTTAACTGTGTACCGTTACATCGATTTTATGTACATTGTCGATTTTATGGGATCGTCTGTGCCCTTCTGCCTAGTTGATAGCCTATTTAGTAACGTTAAAGTCTCCAAGTTACGTTATTCATGAAAGTTGCGCATCTAAGATAAGCGAGTGTTTCCTCGTTGAATTAATCCTGTCTCGCGACAGGGTAAAGCTGGCAGAGCGCCGGGGAGCGTTTGAGGCAGCTGAGCTCCTCTGGAATGCCACCCTGGATTAGATCCTTTGTCTAAGAACTGGTGCCTAAACACACAATATGCCTCGTTCTCCTTGGACCAAGTGTTATTACGTTATAGCATCAACTTACGTGGGACGCCGATCATACCGCGCTGCTGATACCTGTAATTGGTATGTGTTAATCCGGGAGATTATCCAACGCTATCTGACTTAAATAGTTAATTACCAGACAACTGAATATGGCTGTGAACATCATCCTCAATATTGTTGCACGATTTCTTAAACTGGAAAGACACAGAAACTGAAAGTTATTGAGAAAACTATACTCGCGTAATAAATAAATCCAGATTATCATCCACTTTGAACATTGTAAGGAGTGGTGAACCCCTTACTGACCCAATTATCACAACTTAATGAAACTTTCCTATATCCTGACCATCCTCATGGTCATGGAACACTCTATTTGGATTTTTTGCACTAATTCTGCGTTGATGCACAAATAATGGATTCTACAAGAATGTTGTATTGACATATCAAGTCGTCTACCACAGTGATCAACGGAGATATTATTATGGACCTACTGCTGGGTGCACCTAATGCACTACCAAAAAGGCAACATACAATATTAATGCTACATTTCATTAGCTCTGGGGCTGATCACTATTATTATTCAGTTCCATACAGTAAAATTTTACAATTCGTTCTGTACTGTGACTTTAACAACTACGCCCTATAAACTGCGATGTACCAGCGACAGACTACACCGTAGCAGCGAGCGACTGCAACTGCGGCAGAGACTGCTCTGACTTGCGACTCTATTGCAGCTCTCTTTTAACAGGGCAAAGATATTTTATGTCTCATGCAGCGCCTGTGAACTGTCGTTCTAACAAGTGAGCAATAGATCGAGGTTACGATTGCTCCAGCAGCATGGTGAAACCCTTACAGCATGGTCAGTTCGGTAGCTATTATATTAAGTAAGTTTTGTATTACATGTTAGATTTAACGTGGTTTATTTTTTTCATTCTGAACGTGATGTTTTGCTGACATTTATGTTGTAATCGAAATCTTTTTCTGAACTGCTGGGTCTTGTACAAAGAGAAACGTTTTTTCCTCCAGATGTGTCTCCTCCTTGCTGCTGACCAATAGGTTTCAAAATGTTGACAGTTTTATAGTCCAACAGTTACAGAATGGCATTTCTTTAAATTGAAGAACACCAAAAAGTTTTAGGTATATTAATCAAGTAACATAGTGTCAGTAAATCCTATATAGAGTTTCTCCTCTTAAGTTCCTAATTTTCTCCGAGGATCTCTTTATTAGTCACACACTGTAGTCCATTAGGGTTTCGAAAGAATACGTAATGACGTCTCTTTTAGCGTTTATTACAGGTCGGCTACAAGCCCCAGACTCTCATACTGCTCAGTACCAATTATGAGTAGAAAGAATCGACTTTTTCTCAAGTTGGGGAAGTAGTCTACTGGCCTAGTGATGCGTCGGTGTGGAGGTAGCCAATAAACACAGTCAGGCATCTACAATAAAATTACAGATTAATAAGTCTATTTACGCTATATATACTTACTGAGATATACTCATTACGAAGGAGTTATCCGAATGGAACAGAAATCGTCTCATATGATTTAGTTGTACAGACACGCAGATAACTACAACTTAAGAAAAATTGGATGGTTTGTTCGGGAAAAAGAGCTTCACAAACTGAACAAGACAATAACGCGCTGGTCCACCTCTGTCCCTTATGTAAGCAGTTATTCGGCTTGGGATTTATTGATTGATTGATTGATATCGTGCCAAATTCTGTCCAACTGCTACATTGGATCGTCGAAATCCAAAGATGGTTAGAGGGCCCTGCCCATAATGCTCCAAAAGTTCTCCATTTGTGAGAGATTCGGCGACCTTCCTGGCGAAGGTAAGCACAAACACTAGCACAAACGGTAGCAACTCTCGCGGTGTGTGCGTGGGGATTAATTTGCTGCAATGTAAGGGCAGTATGGCTTTCCATAAAGGACAACCAGACGCGTCATTCAGCATCGAGGAAGTACGGTTGTGCTGTAAGGGTTCCGCCTGTAACAACCAAAGGGGACCTGCTGTAAAAATAATGGTACCTCGGACGATTACCCCTGGTTGTCGGGCTGTGAGGCGGGCGACAGTCGGGTTTGTATCCAATCGCTGTCCGGGACGTCTCCAGACACTTCTTCGACCTACAATCTCATTGACTGGAGTAGAGCTGTTGAGTGACGAGTCCCGCTTGGATCTGAGCCCCGACTGTCAGCAGTGAGAGCCGTTCGTGTGGCCGAACGGTTCTAGGCGCTTTAGTCCGGAACCACGCGTCCGCTACGGTCGCAGGTTCGGATCCTGCCTCGGGCATCGATGTGTGTGATGTCCTTAGGTCGGTTAGGTGTAACTAGTTCTAAGTTCTAGGGGACTGATGACCTCAGATGTTAAGTCCCATAGTGCTCAGAGTCATTTGAACCATCAGCAGTGAGATATCAACCTGACTGTCGCCCGCCGTACCGCCGAAAGTGATGGCCCGGGGTGTCATTTGTTATCATAGCCACACCCGTTTGGTCGTCATCCGCGGAACCCTTACAGCACAGCCACACGTTGATGATACTGTGTGCCTCGTTTTGTTGCCCTTCATTGCCAGCCTTCCTGGGCTCACTTTTCAACAAGATAATGCCCTCCTGCAAACGGCGAGAGTTTCTGCTGCTTGTGCTCATTCTTGCCAAACCCTGCCCTGACCAAAAACGACACCGATTTCTCGCAAACTGAGAACGTTTGGAGCTTTATCGGCTGAACCCTCGAGCCAGCTCGGATTTCTGGCGATCTAGAGTGCCAATTGGACAGGTTTCGATACGATATCCCTGAGTTAGACATCCAACAACTCAAAAAGGCTCCAAGCACTATGGGAATTAACATCCGAGGTCATCAGTCCCCTAGACTTAGTACTACTTAAACCTAACCAACCTAATGACATCACACACATCCATGCCCAAGGCAGGATTCGAACCTGCGACCGTAGCAGCAGAGCGGTTCCGGACGGGGCGTCTGTTACTTGACGCAATACAGTTTCAGCAATGCCTGTACACTCTATGCTATCCTTAGGAGAATCTAAAGGGTTGTATTATACTCAAATGGTTCAAATGGCTCTAAGCAGTATGGGACTTAACATCTGAGGTCATCAGTCCCCTAGACTTAGAACTACTTTAACCTAACTAACCTATGGACCTTACACACATCCATGCCCAAGGCAGGATTAGACCCTGCGACCATAGTAGCAGCAGCGCGGTTCCGGTCTGAAGCGCCTAGAACCTCTCGGCCACAGCGGCCGGCCATTCAACAACTCTGTCAATCAATGCCAAGCCGCATAACTGCTTCAATGAGGGTCGGAGCTGAACAAATGGGCTATTGGCTTACTGTGAAGTTCTTTCTCTTGAATAAATCATCCAATTCTTCTGAAATTATAATCATTTGTTTGCCTCCAAATGTAAATCACATGGGCCAATTTCCATATCATTCGGACAATTCGTTCGTGATGTGCCGGTATCCGTTTTTTTTTTTTTTTTTTTTTGCTTATTGTACATAACTTTGCAGAGTTGTCGTAAATTTCTTGATTGCAACTAATAATTTTGAGTATTTATACACTCTGATAGAGTCTGAATATGGGTAATGTTTATTAATGTCAAGCTACGACGATATAATATTCTCAGTGCAGTCTCCCGTAATAATTTTGGTAAGTCTGTGGACGCACCGATCTGGGGGCGAAGTTCTGAACTGCGGCTGTTCAAACAGACGCGCCGGCCAGTCAGAGTATATCACACAGTGAGGTCGTTTCAGTTTGTAATTTAGTGTCTTCTGTTGTTTTACGCATGGCGCCACCCCTCGGAGGACAGGGAGCAATGGAACAGCGTCTCTCGCTTAGCTGTGAGCAGCGCACGGAGCGGCGGGTGCGGTCGACGAAGGTGCCGTCGATACCGCTCTTACTTGCTCTGTCCGTAATCGGACTGCTGCGCTGTACGTCTGGTCCCGATCTGCACCTTTAGCTTCTCCGATCACGGCAGACTCCAGGTCGGAATGACGAAACTGAATGTATTACTCTTCGGACTCAATGACCACAGGACGATCCTGTAACCAGGTTCAAGCTCACGAGAGATACAAAGCCTCTGACCTTTTGTAATACCATGCACCTAACAGCTAAGCTTTACAAACCATCACAACTTCACCACACAGGATCACTGAAAAATAACCCTTGCAGTACGAGCACCACACGAATGAACTGACTGCAACAACTTGCGTATTAGCAACCACTTCGAATACACGGAACGCTCGTACCAAAACTGCCGCCTGTTGCGAGGATGAGTAAACCACCAGAGGTAATACGCTTCCGTCGCAGTGCCTCCCAGAGGCATAAAATAATGAACCTACACTGTATGTCGACACTGGTTACAGAACGTCTTTCGAAACGTTAATACACTCCTGGAAATTGAAATAAGAACACCGTGAATTCATTGTCCCAGGAAGGAGAAACTTTATTGACACATTCCTGGGGTCAGATACATCACATGATCACACTGACAGAACCACAGGCACATAGACACAGGCAACAGAGCATGCACAATGTCGGCACTAGTACAGTGTATATCCACCTTTCGCAGCAATGCAGGCTGCTATTCTCCCATGGAGACGATCGTAGAGATGCTGGATGTAGTCCTGTGGAACGGCTTGCCATGCCATTTCCACCTGGCGCCTCAGTTGGACCAGCGTTCGTGCTGGACGTGCAGACCGCGTGAGACGACGCTTCATCCAGTCCCAAACATGCTCAATGGGGGACAGATCCGGAGATCTTGCTGGCCAGGGTAGTTGACTTACACCTTCTAGAGCACGTTGGGTGGCACGGGATACATGCGGACGTGCATTGTCCTGTTGGAACAGCAAGTTCCCTTGCCGGTCTAGGAATGGTAGAACGATGGGTTCGATGACGGTTTGGATGTACCGTGCACTATTCAGTGTCCCCTCGACGATCACCAGAGGTGTGCGGCCAGTGTAGGAGATCGCTCCCCACACCATGATGCCGGGTGTTGGCCCTGTGTGCCGCGGTCGTATGCAGTCCTGATTGTGGCGCTCACCTGCACGGCGCCAAACACGCATACGACCATCATTGGCACCAAGGCAGAAGCGACTCTCATCGCTGAAGACGACACGTCTCCATTCGTCCCTCCATTCACGCCTGTCGCGACACCACTGGAGGCGGGCTGCACGATGTTGGGGCGTGAGCGGAAGACGGCGTAACGGTGTGCGGGACCGTAGCCCAGCTTCATGGAGACGGTTGCGAATGGTCCTCGCCGATACCCCAGGAGCAACAATGTCCCTAATTTGCTGGGAAGTGGCGGTGCGGTCCCCTACGGCACTGCGTAGGATCCTACGGTCTTGGTGTGCATCCGTGCGTCGGTGCGGTCCGGTCCCAGGTCGACGGGCACGTGCACCTTCCGCCGACCACTGGCGACTACATCGATGTACTGTGCAGACCTCACGCCCCACGTCTTGAGCAATTCGGCGGTACGTCCACCCGGCCTCCCGCATGCCCACTATACGCCCTCGCTCAAAGTCCGTCAACTGCACATACGGTTAACGTCCACGCTGTCGCGGCATGCTACCAGTGTTAAAGACTGAGATGGAGCTCCGTATGCCACGGCAAACTGGCTGACACTGACGGCGGCGGTGCACAAATGCTGCGCAGCTAGCGCCATTCGACGGCCAACACCGCGGTTCCTGGTGTGTCCGCTGTGCCGTGCGTGTGATCATTGCTTGTACAGCCCTCTCGCAGTGTCCGGAGCAAGTATGGTGGGTCTGACACACCGGTGTCAATGTGTTCTTTTTTCCATTTCCAGGAGTGTAGATCAGTTCCCGAGCTATTGACAGTAAAACTATTCAGCAATTGGAAGTCGGTTTGACACCCAACTTTCAACCTGTAATGTTCAATTTAAAATCTCTTTTGTGTTTCAATACAGTTTGTAACCTTTGGGCAATGTTAGCTAATTGGCAGGACATGAACGATGAGTGATTAAGAAGACAGAAATTTGGGATATTTTGTGCATATTATCTTTACATTCGATCCATGCGTTATTGTGACTGATAGTGAGCTACCCTTCTTAATCAGAGAGTGGGGATACTCCTAAGTACATACTGCACATATGGTAGGTGACTATGGTAGGTGACTATGGTAGGTGACTATGGTAGGTGACTATGGTAGGTGACTATGGTAGGTGACTATGGTAGGTGACTATGGTAGGTGACTATGGTAGGTGACTATGGTAGGTGACTATGGTAGGTGACTATGGTAGGTGACTATGGTAGGTGACTATGGTAGGTGACTATGGTAGGTGACTATGGTAGGTGACTATGGTAGGTGACTATGGTAGGTGACTATGGTAGGTGACTATGGTAGGTGACTATGGTAGGTGACTATGGTAGGTGACTATGGTAGGTGACTATGGTAGGTGAGAGGTACGATTTGTTGATCTGTTGCGATAGGCTTATTGACTGTTAAGGGTGACGACTGTTTTCTATTGCAAATTATTAAGGCAATATCCAAAACAGCAGTTAATTGTATGCAGTTTTCTCATGTGTTTATCACTTGGTATAGATTTTCATCACCCACGTTGGCGTTAAATTTGTAATCCAGATGAGAGTATCCAATTTGCATGTTGAAATTTCACACTAAAACATATTACGATTCAAACAGTATTGTTATCAGCTTTAATTATGAAGTTAACTATTAAAACTCAAATAATTTTTGGCGATAATCAGTTTCAATCTGTTAAACAAATCATCTGGCGTAGAGTCTGTTATGATTTTGTTCTCATCCCGGTATGGATAGTTCCTAGGTAGGTGACTTGAGAGGGAAGAATTTTTTTATAGCAGGGTGGCACGCAATGTATATTACAGACACCCCAAACAAATTCTTATCCAAAACTGTAGGTACTAATTTCATCTTAATTCTATATCACAGTTAAAAGAGTCTCGTACACATAATTATAGCCTAAACTGTAAAATCCTAGTTAAGACGAAGTGGAAGTCCACCGAACTTTCAAATAATACCGGGTGATTATGATTAAAGTGCAGCTCCTCACAGACGTCGAGTGTGGGCTGTAATAATCGTATGCCACCGAAACTTGGTGGATGTTTTAATGCGGAATAGATTTAGTTCCTTTCCACAGATATTCTCACTCCCCTTTTCTACGGTGTTCTTGGGCGTCCTCTAGGGCTTTTTCTATCCATCTTTGGTTCTTCCATAATTGTGGGAAGTCTCTGCCCACGCATCCTCTTAACACGCCCGTACCATCTTAATCTCTTTTATCGATCTCTTCTATCATACTTTCTTGTTTAAGGTCCTTTCTAATATCTTCATTCCTTACTCTGTCCGTACTTGTTTTCCCTTAACTGCTCTGAGAAATTTCATTTCCCCTGCTTGCAGTCTTCTCCAGGCCCTTTCTGTCATTGTCCATTTTTCTCCACAGGTGACAATAGGGAACTAATAACTCTTATACATAAGGAGTTTTGATTTTTCTGAAACTTTCTTATCCCAAATCAGATGTTTTATTGTATGGTAGAAATTGCCTCTCTTCTGTAACCTATTAATTTCGTTGGTTATTCTTCCATCACTAGATATTTCACTCCCTAAACACATGAAACTGTATACCACTTTGTGGGGTTCTCCATTCAAAGTAATATTCCCGTTCATCCCTTTGTCTCTTCCAAATACCATTACTTCACTCTTATCTTTTTATTTACTTATTTTTAATTTATACCTTTTCATTATTTCCTTCCACGCATCAAGTTGTAACTGTACCTCTACCTCTTTATCGCCCCATATTACCGTTTCATCTGCAAAAATCATCTTTTTGTCTTTTTCTTTTACTATATCTTTAACTGCCCTATTCATTCACTCCATCATAACATTAAAAAGTGCAGGAGATAGAATACTCTCCTGAGTAAATCCTTGTCTTACTTGCAAGTACTCAAAGTTCCCCAATGGTGTTCTGATTCTACAATTGTGTCCTCTGTACATTGTCTTTATTACTTTAATGTATCCATCTTCTATACATATTTTCTTCATTTCTTCCCAGAGTCTTTCCCTGTTAACCGAGTCTATTTCTATAAAAAACCTTTATCACCCTTTTGTTATACTCCCTACTTTTTCCCATCAGTTGACGGATATAAAATATCAGGTCGATCGTGCTTCTTCCTTTCCTAAATCCATGCTGTTCATCACTCTGCTCCATTTCTATATTTTCACTTACTGTATTTAGTAAAATTCTTTCAAAAATCTTGGCTGTATGACTCATAAGGGTTATTCGTCTGTAGTTTTTACGAAGTCTTTTATTGCCTTTTTTAAAGATGGTAACCTTGTCTCCTCTTCTCCAATCGTCAGGTATTTTACTATTTCTCCACTCACTTGACAGCACTCTATACAGCCACTGCATTCCTACTGGACATACTGCTCTTTTCATGTCCACTGATACTTCATCAGGTCCTGGGGCTCTCCCCCCATTCATCGTCTTCGCAGATATTCCATTTCTTCGCGTGTATTTTGTCCTAATTCTGCTTCCCAACTTCTGTCAATTTCTCCATTATTTTTTGTTTCCTCGTGTACCTGCTCTCAGCGTTTAACAGTTTCTTAAAATGTTCTCTTCAGACATGTTTTATATTCACTGAATCTTCAATCACAGAACCATCCTCTGTTTCCATCTTTACTGGTATTTCAGAAGACTTCCTTTTATTTTTCGTCGTTTTATAGAACATTATCTTATTGCTCTTCACGTCGTCAAGGTGTTTTCTTTTTTTTTAATCTCTTCCCATTAATTTTTCTTTGCTGTTTCCACTATTTCTTTACACTTCTTTTCCTCTAAATATCTTTTATGGTCCTCGTCACTTTTGGTATTCCACCTCTTACTCCATGCTCCATTTTTTCGTCTAACTGCTTGGATTGTGGAACCATCCCACGAACTTGCCTGTCTTACTTTTTCGTTTCCAGATGTTCTACTACATACTTTTTGTGCTTCTTCGACGAAAGTGTCTTTGAATAAACTCCATTCTTTTTCTACATAGGAGTAAACTTCCTTTGGAAATTTTTGCGTGATTAATTCTCAATACTTCTCAGCACGTCCACTCTTCATTACTTTCTTCTGTTTTCTATTTTTCACACACTGATTCATCTTACATTGTCCCACCAGTAATCTATGGTCTTAGACTTGGAGTTACCTTCACGTTTGTTACTTTCTCTCCCCATCCTCTATTACAATATAATCAATTACACTCTTGGTTCTTCCGTCCCAACTGCATCTGGTGATAACACGATTTTCTCTCTTCATAAACCAGCTGTTTGCTGTTTCCATTCCATTCCTCTGGCACAAATCCAGGAGTCTTTTTCCCTTCTTCATTTATACCTCCATATCGAAAACATCCCAATACCTGCTCAAAACTCTCTCTGTCTTTGCCTATCTGTGCATTAAAATCTCCCATCACTATATTAGCACACTCTATATGGTTCTCTAAGTCATTTTCGTAGTCCATCTTCATTGTGCAGCACGTTACTCCTAAATTTGAAACAGTGCAACTGTTTTCATGCACATGGCACTATATCTCATGTCGTTGGCCCAGCGTAAAGTTTGATTAACGCACCGTTCCACGAAAGTGTTTTGTCCAGAGGCTGTATGGCCTGCATGGTCACCTGATCTGAATCCATGTGTTGGCTCTGGGGATATCTAAAATAACTCAATTACTAGCGTCACGTTCGGTGTCTGCCCGATTTGAAGGACAGTGAACAGGAACACTTGGAACAGATTATACTGGACTGCTGCGAGCAACTGCTAATAACTTCGTTTTACGGATGCGGCACTTTGTAGGCGTCTCCAGAGTTCTTCCTGAAAAAAAACTGTATAAGCGGCGCTTAATAATAAAAATCTACATTATGCTCTTCTCAGCTGTTTGAGGTTTTCTGTCCGCATCCGGTTCGTAACCCATTATATACAGAAACATTTCTGTTCCTCTTTGTTGAATTCACAGCGCCAGATTTGCTCCTGGTGGTCAAAACTGGAAAATGTTTTCAACGTAAATCACTTCCTTAGTAACGCATTAGAATATCTACCAAGTCTCGTTGCCGCACTCTAATTGCAACCCACACAGGACTTCTTCGAGTAGCTGCAGATCAATTATAACTACCCAGTATTTAAACTGAAGAACAAACACGGGCAATGGAATCCTGTTCACAATTCACTTGAAGGTCGTACACCGAATAAACAACATCAGCGTCGACACACATGGGAAAAACATGTATGTTAGCTGCGAAATATCGTGGGTGAAATTATAACGAAACTCAGAAATCTGAAAATCATCAGTTTCGTCAAGAACTTTTTATAGATCACGTTTTCACATTCATGCTAGGCAAAACATGACCTGTTGCATTTATAATGGTACAATACAAAATACGTACACTGGATTTTCAACTTAAACAACAGTGTGCAAAATTCAATAATTTTCCTTGAAAGATGATTAGTAAAGTTTGTTTAAATTCATGTTAGCTGGCACCTGATTTACTATCCCACCAAATATGACAGGCGTCACAGGGCACTGAACTTCGAATCCAATAATACCGTTTCAAGTGAAACATTGGGAAAAGAAGTAATGCATGTCCGCTTAGTTACTCAAATATTCAAATGAGTGTACTGTCGTGCGTCTGCTAATACAAAATATAACAGTAATTACAAGTGCTTCTGGTATTTATTGCATCTGTAACAAAATAATATGGCCAACGTTAAGGGAGGAATGAAACGTACATCGTACATGACACTTTGTGTCTTATCTTACACTGATGGCGCGCGTCTTCCCGCGCCACCAATACCAGATAGCACCGTCACTGCTACCACGTTAATTAGTAGGTTACCATCATACCAAACACATCAGACAAAAATTAGTCATCTCCAGAGACATCACGCTAATACCGCGTGACACCGCTTCTTGCTTTGACAATATCTCAGTTCTGAGGGGGAGAGAGCCCACAAATTTGCTCCGGTATGCCATAGCCAGTCGAAGCCACTTTTTTGAAATTAGATCCCGTACACCTATCAAATAGCTCGGATGTTGACTGGGTAGTGACAGATATTTCCCATCGGACTAAGATCGGGCGATTCAGTTGGTCAGTCGACTTGCGGTGAGGTGACTTAATGTCAGTGCTCGGCAAATCTGGAATGCGTACAGGGTGAATCCTTGATGATGCAGAGGCATAAAGTGTCTGTTTCAGGTGAAGGATTCTGATCCGAAAACGACTAAGTCGAAAGTTACCAGCCTTAAATAGTTGTGATATCTCTCACTGTAAACGAAATGAAATAATCGTATGGCATTGTTGGCCGGGAGGTCCCTTTCGGGTTTGGCAGCCAAGTGCTAGTCTTATTTCAGTCGGTGCCACACTGGGCGATTTGCGGCCGCTGATGAGGATGAAATGATGATGAGGACAACACAACACCCAGTCCACGAGCGGACAAAATCTCCAACCCGGCCGGGAATCGAACCCTGGCCCCGTTCACGGGAGGCAAGCACGTTACCATTTTTGTATTGTTTTTTTTTTTGTTTTTTTGCGATTTGTTCGGTATTGTTCGTTGCGTCTGGTCTTGGCGGACGTCACAATACATCCGTTCAAGCTGATCGTTGATTCCTTTACTTAGCTGTTTTATTACAGAGGGCGAGCAGCGCTCTGACCGAACACGCTGAGCTACCGTGCGGGTTACCATCCAGCTAAGCAGAAGGACATCTCTCACACTGCAATACATGAAACAGTACTATCGTTGATAAGTTGTGGGGTAGATAGCTTTCAGAGGTAGTAGTAGAGCAAAAAAGATGTCTAGTAATCGTGGTCTCTAAACTGCCCATCTTAAGAGCTATGTGCACTTGTTCATCTTCGATAGTGCGAAACACATATCTTCTACTGCAAGCTGTTTGGTTTCCATATTTTTGGGGAAGATAAAATGTACCACAACAAGAAAAAAGTCCATTAAATAGGGGCTCTAAAATGGTTACCTTAAGACCTATAGGCACCTGTGCAGTAGAAATGTGTTTTGCAGTAGCGAAGATGAACAAGTATGCGTTTTAGAACCCATGTACACTAGACGTTTGTTTCTTGTTCTGGTCCCTACTGCCACCTGCCAAAATTGCCTACCGTCCTGTCTTAGCAACAGCAGTAACAGCACATGTATCCCACCGTCAGAGGTATCAGAACGATTGTATATATTTATTTAACCTGATGTGATTAGGACCATCAAGCCATCTCTTACATCAGGTATTTCTACTGGTCAATGTAGCTTCGTGCTGGCATACCCAGCGATCTCCAGAGCCTTTCCCCGGAATCTTTCGATGTGAATGCCTGCTTTTGCTAACTTTTAGCTGTTAATTGCAACTTTTAACGTTGTTAAAGGCTGTACAGGGTGAATGATGTGAAACTTACACAGGAAATAATTCGTTAATGGAAGGCGTCATTGATATGCGGGTTTTACAGTCTGGAGTGGTGGGCAGGGCCCACCTTTGCAGCCCATACACAGTGTTTTGAGTTTCAAATGTGTACTTATTTTAAAAAGTTACAAGTACTTCAATGGAACAATATCTAATACAATACCGCAATCAAAGCGGACTAAGTTATAACATCAATAGTGTTTGTTGCAGTAGTCCACTGCAAGTATTTTACGAGATATCATAATCTGAACACTGTAAACATCGACAGTTTTTTTCTATGTTGTAGCACAAACGAATGCGCTCTACAAGCATGTTAACACGTCTCCGGAGGTGTCATGATGTTAAATGGCTCATTGCCTAGCACAAACGAAAGACAAACGAAGGTGAATACAGTACCTTCTTGCGGCCTGTCACGTGAAGAACCAGTGTGCCCACAAATCCTGTGCACAAAATTACAACCAGCGTTAGGACAAGACGGCAACGATTGCTACACACGTTCTAACATCTCAGAGGAAATTTCTGGGCAGGCGACAGTAATACGCCGTTTCAAAATGGTTCAAATGGCTCTGAGCACTATGGAACTTAACTTCTGAGGTCACCAGCCCCCTAGAACTAAGAACTACTTAAACCTAACTAACCGAAGGACATCACACACATCCATGCCCGAGGCAGGATTCGAACCTGTGACCGTAGCGGCAGCGCGGTTCCAGACTACAGCGCCTAGAACCGCTAGGCCATACCGGCCAGCACGCGGTTTCATATCACCTGCAATTGTTTGAAGTGGTTGAAGAGGTTGACGACTGTTGGGATATCTTTCAGCATACACGGTATGCGAACGAACGGCACACTTCCTACAACCACCTTATATAATGAGCATGACCGCTTTTTTTGTACTGTCAAATACTATCTTCAAAGCACGTCCTATTACGTCCACCATCACGCAGTGAGTGACAAGACTATCGCAGGGCAGTGACAGTGTTCACGCAACACAGTGTAAACAAACCTAACATCTAAGCACTAGGATTGAAAAAACAGCTGTCTGTGTCTTCAATGTTCACAGTACGATCATTAGAAAACCACTTGCACTAGGTTCCTGCAACGGACACCCTTCACATTCCCTTTTACACTACTTCCAGGATTTTACTGTCAATAGCTATTGTCCTATTTGACAGTTTGTTGTAAAAAATTGCACTTTCGTCAAAATTTGAATATCTGTGTAGTGATTACAAATATGCGCCCCTGCCATCAATTCAATACTGTGAGAACCGCATGTCGAAAGAGCTTTCCGTATCCGAAATATTTCCGGCGCAAGTGTTGGGTGATTCACGCTGTATCCTATTGGCTGACGAATAGCAGCAATTGTCTTCTCTGCCTTTCGTTCTGATAAAGCTTCAAAACCTGCCTGACAGCTTCCTTTGCTGTCTGTGATACCGGCCGTCAGATTTCATTTCTCACAAGCAGATTGAAATTAGCCCCAGACTTTCAGCTCAGTCACAATTCAAGCTGTTCTTAGATTTATAGGAAAGGATGGATCTTTACAATACTACTCAGGTACGAGAAGTACTTGGACTCTAATTAAACAGATATATTACGCTTTTTTGTGGAATCTACCTGTACTACTAACATTATTGAGTATCTTTTTTTATTATTCAGTTGCTTAACTGACTGACTGATTAGGCTTCTAATTTCCTGTTCTGTACATCGATGTTATTGCTGAACTATTTTGAGCACAGATTTTATTGCTCATCTGAATATTTTGCATATCCATTTTACTAACCAATACTCTGAAAATATCGGTTATTGGTAACAGTGGTCCTGATTTCCGTTCTATTCCTGGTGCTAGTATGAACTGTTTCCTCCACATCGTACTCTATTTCAGTTCAACGCTGCACGCTACTCTGAACGGCTTCGTAACACGCTACAGGGCCAGGAACACTGCCTGCACGCTGTGCTCCCACAATTACGTCAGGTGCACTCACCACTTTGTGCCCCATCACTCACTGACAACTACACGCTTCCGTAGCTCCCTCTGGAGTGACTGTCGCATTGCAATGCCCATATTTAGGCTGCCTGCTTCCGAAGAGCAAGTGTATGATTTTTTCTAGTGTTAACTACTACTATCTTCCGACCTGTAGTTTACACTTATTATATTATTATTATGAATAGTTAAAAATCAGGTACAATGACGAGGAACTTCAGACTTGCAGAACACGCTTCAAGTTTATGTGCGTACTGAATTCACAATATTGGATAGATCAAGAATACCCGATTAAGCTGCGACACTCCGCCATGGCACCAATCAAGCGATCAAATTGACTTGACTTGAGCCAACACGATGCAGCTGGTAGACACACCAGATTACGGGCCAACCTAGACGTCTTGGAACGACGGAAGTGTCACCGCAGCAGAAAGAAAACACGTCTGTGCCACGGGCCCAGGAAACAGGAACGAACCGTCAGCTGCCAAAACTACCGTGCCAACACACATCACGAGGGAACAATGATCTGCCCAAATGAGGCTACAGACGGGAATGCGTAGGAGGTAGACAATATTAACTTACGTTGGGGGGGGGGGGGGCGAATACACATACAAGTTACAAGCTTAACACTCCTTAAAATTACTTGAAAATTAAAAAGGTGAAATATCAGCGCCTGCAATGACTACGGCTGTAAGAGCATGCGTTCTCAGAGAGTTCACAATTTCAGAAAATTCACAGAGGTACATGTATCGCATTGGAACAACCGAAATAAAATGTTCATACGTACCTACGTTCTGTATTTTAATTTAAAAAACACCAGCTGTTCGCCTAAAATTGTGAGCCATATGTTTGTGACTATTACAGCGCCATTTATCACTAAGCGAAAGAAGTGGTCGAATTAAAACATTCATATATCTTTACATACTATACGAATATGTAATAAAAATGGGTTTTCCTATTTTAAAAAACGCAATTGATACCCGTTTGACCTATGGAAGCGCCATCTAGCGGGCCAACCATAGCGCCATCTGGTTTCCCCCTTCAAGCTAGACAAGTTTCGTTCTTTGTAGTTTTTTAGTTTGTCGCTTGTTTCATGTGCCGATTGAAATTAAGAGGTTGGTTGCTTTGAATTAGCCTTATCATTGTCATATTGTTTCACCTTTAATCACAGGTGCGCATCTTAACCCCGAACCTTTCGACATACAGCTTTCAAATTAAAAGCGAAATCATCTGTTTTGAGTAATTCAATCACTCTTGTCGTCAGTGGTGCTTAAATAGTTTTCATGTGTTGCAGAAGGGCATTTAGCCAGCGGTGGTGGCCGTGCGGTTCTAGGCGCTGCAGTCCGGAACCGTGGACTGCGACGGTCGCAGGTTCGAATCCTGCCACGGGCAGGGATGTGTGTGATCTACATCTACACGATTACTCTGCAATTCACATTTAAGTGCTTGGCAGAGGGTTCATCGAACCACAGTCATACTATCTCTCTACTATTCCACTCCCTAACAGCGAGCGGGAAAAAACGAACACCTAAACCTTTCTGTTCGAGCTCTTTATTTCTCTCATTTTATTTTGATGATCATTCCTACCTATGTAGGTTGGGCTCAACAAAATATTTTCGCATTCGGAAGAGAAAGTTGGTGACTGAAATTTCGTAAATAGATCTCGCCGCGACGAAAAACGTCTTTGCTTCAATGACTTCCATCCCAACTCGTGTATCATATCTGCCACACTCTCTCCCCTATAACGTGATAATACAAAACGAGCTGCCCTTTTTTGCACCCTTTCGATGTCCTCAGTCAATCCCACCTGGGAAGGATCCCACACCGCGCAGCAATAGTCTAACAGAGGACGAACGAGTGTAGTGTAAGCTGTCTCTTTAGTGGACTTGTTGCATCTTCTAAGTGTCCTGCCAATGAAACGCAACATTTGGCTCGCTTTCCCCACAATATTATCTGTGTGGTCTTTTCAACTAAAGTTGTTCGTAATTTTAACACCCAGGTACTTAGTTGAATTGACAGCCTTGAGAATTGTACTATTTATCGAGTAATCGAATTCCAACGGATTTCTTTTGGAACTCATGTGGATCACCTCACACTTTTCGTTATTTAGCGTCAACTGCCACCTGACACACCATACAGCAATCTTTTCTAAATCGCTTTGCAACTGATACTGGTCTTCGGATGACCTTACTAGACGGTAAATTACAGCATCATCTGCGAACAACCTAAGAGAACTGCTCAGATTGTCACCCAGATCATTTATATAGATCTGGAACAGCAGAGGTCCCAGGACGCTTCCCTGGGGAACACCTGATATCACTTCAGTTTTACCAGATGATTTCCCGTCTATTACTACGAACTGCGACCTTCCTGACAGGAAATCACGAATCCAGTCGCACAACTGAGACGATACCCCATAGGCCCGCAGCTTGATTAGAAGTCGCTTATGAGGAACGGTGTCAGAAGCTTTCCGGAAATCTAGAAATACAGAATCAACTTGAGATCCCCTGTCGATAGCGGCCATTACGTTATGTGAATAAAGAGCTATCTGCGTTGCACAAGAGCGATGTTTTCTGAAACCATGCTGATTAAGTATCAATAGATCGTTTCCTTCGAGGTGATTCATAATGTTTGAATACAGTATATGCTCCAAAACCCTACTGCAAACCGACGTCAATGATATAGATCTGTAGTTAGATGGATTACTCCTACTACCCTTCTTAAACACTGGTGCGACCTGCGCAATTTTCCAATCTGTAGGTACAGATCTATCAGTGAGCGAGCGGTTGTATATGAGTGCTAAGTAGGGAGCTATTGTATCAGCGTAATCTGAAAGGAACCTAATCGGTATCCAATCTGGACCTGAAGACTTGCCCGTATCAAGCGATTGAGTTGCTTTGCAACCCGTAAGGTGTCTACTTCTAAGAAACTCGTGCTAGCAGATGTTCGTGTTTCAAATTCTGGAATATTCCATTCGTCTTCCCTGGTGAAGGAATTTCGGAAAACTGCGTTCAATAACTCCGCTTTAGCGGCACAGCCATCGGTAACAGTACCATTGACACTACGCAGCGAAGGTATTGACTGTGTCTTGCCGCTTGTGTACTTTACACACGACCAGAATTTCTTTGTATTTGCTACCAAATTTCGAGACAATGTTTCGTTGTGGAACCTATTAAAGGCATCTCGCATTGAAGTCCGTGCCAAATTTCGAGCGTCTGTAAATTTTAGCCAATCTTCGGGATTTCACGTTCTTCTAAACTTCGCATGCTTTTTCCGTTGCCTCTGCAATAGCGTTAGGACCTGTTTTGTCTACCATGGGGGATCAATTCTATCTCTTACCAATTTATGAGGTATGAATTTCTCAATTGCTGTTGCTACTATATCTTTGAATTTGAGCCACAAATCGTCTACATTTGCATAGTCAGTTCGGAAGGAATTGAGACTGTCTCTTAGGAAGGCTTCTAGTGACACTTTATCCCCTTTTGTAAATAAAATTAATTTGCGTTTGTTTCTGGTGGATTTGGAAGAAACGGTATTCAGCCTAGCTACAACGACCTTGTGGTCACTAATCCCTGTATCAGTCATGATGCTCTCTATTAGCTCTGGATTGTTTGTGGCTAAGAGGTCAAGTGTATTTTCGCAACCATTTACGATTCGCGTGGGTTTGTCCTTAGGTTGGTTAGGTTTAAGTAGTTCTAAGTTCTAGGGGACTGATGACCTAAGATGTTAAGTCCCAAGTGCTCAGAGCCAGTTTTTAGAAGGACATTTAATAAGACTGTGTTCAGCGTGGTAGTAAACACCGCTGTATCGCCCGATAACGCGCGGGCTGCAGGCCTGGCCGTCTTGTAATTGCTGTTTGCATTACAGTACTTCAGAAAAACGAAAAAACTACAAAGAACGAAACTCGTCTAGCTTCAAGGGCGAAAGAAGATGGCGCTATGGTTGGCCCACTATATGGTGCTGCCATAGGTCAAACGGATGTCAACTACGTTTTTTTAAATAGGAACATATGACTCACAATTTTAGACGAACAGTTGGTAAGAGGTAGGTTTTTTAAATTAAAATACAGAACGTAGGTATGTTTGAACATTTTATTTCGCTTGTTCCAATGCGATACATGTACCTTTGTGAATTTTGTGAAATCTCTGAGAACGCATGCTCTTACAGCGTGATTGCCTGTAAATATCACAATAATGCAATAGATGCTGAAAATGATGTCCGTAAAACTCAGTGCATTTGGCAATACGTGTAACGACATTGCTGTGAACAGCGAGTAGTTCGCCTTCCGTATCTTTCGCACATGCATTGACAATGCCCTGACGCATGTTGTCAGGCGTTGTCGGTGGATCACGATAGCAAATATCATTCAACTTACCCCACAGAAAGAAATTCGGGGACGTCAGATCCGGTAAACGTGCGGGCCATGGTAATGGTGCTTCAACGACCAATCCACCTCTCATGAAATATGCTATTCAATGCCGCTTCAACCACACGCGAACTATGTGCCGGACATCCATCATGTTGGAAGTACATCGCCATTCTGTCATGCAGTGGAACATCTTGTAGTAACATCGGTAGAACATTACGTAGAAAATCAGCATACATTGCACCATTTGGATTGCCATCGATAAAATGGGGGGACAATTATCCATCCTCCCATAATGCCGCACGATACATTAACCCGCCAAGGTCGCTGATGTTCCAATTGTCGCAGCTATCGTGGATTTTCCGTTGCCCAATAGCTCATATTATCCCGGTTTACGTTACCGCTGTTGGTGAATGACGCTTCGTCGCTAAATAGAACGCGTGCAGAAAATCTGTCATCGTCCCGTAATTTCTCTTGTGCCCAGTGGCAGAACTGTACACGACGTTCAAAGTTGTCGCCATGGAATTCCTGGTGCATAGAAATATAGTTCGGGTGCAGTCTATGTTGATGAAGCATTCTCAACATCGAAATTTTTGAGATTCCCGATTCTCACGCAATTTGTCTGCTACTGATGTGCGGATTAGCCGCGACAGCAGCTAAAACACCTAATTGGGCATCACCATTTTTTTTTAGGTCGTTGTTGACGTTTCACATGTGGCTGAACACTTCCTATTTCCTTAAATAACGTAACTATCCGGCGATCGGTCGGTACACTTGGATGATGTCGTCCAGGATACCGAGTAGCATACATAGCACACGTCCATTGGGCATTTTGATCACAATAGCCATACATCAACACGATATCGGCCTTTTCCGCAATTGGTAAACGGTCCATTTTAAGGAAGTAAATACCATCCGCACTGGCGGAATGTTACGTGATACCACGTTCTTATACTGCTGTGACTATTACAGCGCCATCTATCACAAAGCGAAAAAAGTGGCCCAACTAAAACATTCATATGTCTTTACGTACTACGCGAATATGTAATAAGAAATGGGGGTTCCTATTTAAAAAATTGCAGTTGACATCCGTTTGACCTATGGCAGCGCCATCTACCGGGACAACCATAGCCCCATCTGGTATCCCCCTTCAAGCTGGACAAGTATCGTTCTTTGTAGTTTTTTCGTTTGACGCTTATTTCGTGAGATATTTGGCCCGGTCACGATCAGTGGACCACTCTGTGTACGTACGAGTTAACACATAACGAGAAGATGTACAAGATGGTGCCACAGGAAGCAGAGCAGCGAGGACGTGATGCATTCCTGAGTGGTTTAGCGCCGGGGATGTCCAGGAGGACGCGCACTGGTGCCCCTAAGGAGTGTGAGGAAATCGATTTTAGTCGGGAATCGGAAAAATGTGTTTGCGTCCAGTGTAAGATGTTTTATTTGTGGGCGTACGGGGCATCTGTAGAGGCAGGGGTTGTTCTCATCAGAACTGACAGCAAACCAATGCCGACAATAGTTCAGGTACACATGCCGACGCAGTAAAAGGGATGATCGGACCGCCAGCGGTTTAATGGGAATGGTAATAGAGGTAGTATGGATCAGCAGTAGGCTATAGGAATAACGGTTTATGTCATTGGGTGGTGATGAACACCCATTAAACCTAAAAGGGAGCTCCAGACCTAAGGCCGTTCCCAGTGAATATAAATGCAGTGAAACCGTTTGTAGAGGTGGAATTCGCCACAGTGGATGCAAGAGATAGTACAGAACAAATTTTTTGTTCTGCGCAGGAGCACATATGTTAGTGGCTTCGAGAGAAATAGTAGGTAAGGAGCGATGGAACCCAAGACATAAGTTGTGTGAAAAGTGAAATGCCAAGGCTCAAGTTGACGTTTGTGAAATGAAGTGGAAAGAAGACAAGAATTTCTGTTCAGATGAGCATGGGCTAATATCAACAGCAGCAGTAAACGGTATAACGGGGAAGGATTCGTTATGAATTGGAAGGTAGGGTAGAGAGTGACGTATTGTGAACAGTTCATTGATGGGCTTGTTCTCATCAGAACTGACAGCAAACAAATACCGACAATAATAGTATAGGTACAAATGCCGGCGTCGCGAGCAAAGAGAAAGGCTGAGTTCTGCAATAAATTCCAGCTAGTAATGGCGAATACTCACAAGAATCACAAGAGCATGAGGTATACTTGGGAAAGGCTGGGAGACACAGGAAGATTTCAGTTATATTACATCATGGTCAGGCAGAGATTCCCAAATTAGATATTGTAGTGTAGGATATTGCAGGATGTACCCAGGAGCAGATATAGGCTCAGATCATAACTTAGTAATCATGAAGAGTAGATTGTAGTTTAAGACACCATCGAGAAGAAACAAAGTGCAAAGAAGTGGTATAAGAAATACTATGGAATGAAAAGAGATAATTGAAGTTCTCTAAGGCTACAGATACTGCGATAATGAATACTTAGTAGGCAGTTCAGTTTAAGAGGAATGGAATCTCTAAAATGCAGTCACAGAAGTTGTAAAGAAAAGCATATGTACAAGGGAAGTAATTGCGAACTAACTGTGGGTAACAGAAGAAATACTTCAGTTGATCGACGAAAGGAGGAAGCACAAAAGTGTGAAGGGAAATTTAGGAAAACAAAATAACAGGTCGGTTAGGAAATAAATAAATAAGAATCTCAGGGAAGCGAAGGATAAATGGCAAAATAAAAAATGTGAAGAAATCGAAAAAGAAATGATTGTCGGATGGACTACCTCAGCACACAGAAAAGTTAAAACAACCTTCGGTGAAATTAACATCAAGGACCGTAACATGAAAGAGCAATGGGAATTCCATTGTTAAATAAAGAGGAGAGAGCGGGTAGGTGGAAAGAGTACATTGAAGGCATTTATGACTGGGTGGATTTGTCTAATGACATGATAGAAGAGTAAATAGGAGTCGGTAGTGAAGGGATCGGGTACACAGTATCAGAATCAAAATTTAAAAAAGATTTGGAAGACTTAAAATCGAATAAGGCAGAAGGGATAGATAACATTCCGTCGGAATTTCTAAAATCATTGGGGGAAGTAACAACAAAAGACTATTCACGTTCACGTGGAGTCTGGCGATATACTATCAGACATACGGAAAAACTTCATCACACAATTCCGAAGATAGCAAGAGCTTAAAATCTCATGCAACCAAGTTGCTGACAAGAATAATTTACAGAAGAATAGAAAGAAATAGGAGTAAAATACAGTGAAAGATGTGTAACATATAGTACGTACAAAAATCAAAAGGCAATAATAACACTCAAAGACCAAGAACGGAGTACTCAGATTAAAAATGGTGTAAGACAAGGATTTAGCCTTTAACTCTACAGTTCAATCTGTATATCCAAGAAGCAATTACAGAAATAAAAAAGTTGACGAGTTGGATTAAAATTCAAGGCGAAAGGACATCAGTTACAAGAGCTGCTGAAGACACTGGTATCCTCAGTGAACACTAAGAAGAATTACAGGATCTGCTGAATAGAATGAACAGTCTAGTGAGTGCAGAATACGGATTGAGAGCAAATCGAAGAAAGACGAAACTAACGAAAAGTAGTAGAAATTTGAATGGTGAGAAACTTAACATCAAAATTGGGGATTACGAAGTAGACGAAGTTAAGGAATTCTGCTACCTATGCAACAAAATTATCCATGATGGCTGGAGCAAGGAGGACATGAAAAGCAGACTAGCAGTGACAAAAAGGAAAATCCTGGTCAAGAGAAGTTTACCACTATCAAACATAGAACTTAATTTGAGCGAGAAATTGCGAAGAATGTGTGTGTGGAGCACAGCAGTGTTTGGTGCGACACATGGACTCTAGGAAAGCCGGGGCACAAGAAAATCGAACCATTATAGATGTGGTGCTGCAGAAGAATGCTGAAAATTAGATGGACTCGTAAGACAAAGAATGAGGAGGTCCTTCGCAAAATCAGTGAGGAAACGAATATATGGAAAACACTGACAAGAAGAAGGGACAGGATGATTAGATACGTGTTCAGACATCAGGGAATATCTGATATGATACCAGAGACAGCTGTACAGTCTAAAAACTTTAGAGGAAGACAGAGATTGGAATAGTCAGCAAATAATTTAGGACATATGTTTAAACTACTTCTCTGAGAAGGAAATATGCATTAAAGCGCTGCAGAAAGGTATTCGATATATGTAAGCATCATAAGCAAGCAATGTGTGTACCATAGAATTCAGTGCAGATAAGTATATCAGGACCAAGGCTGCAAAAGTATCTTCTTGGAACCCAGCGTCTCGTAGCAAATCTCTTCTTCGATAATTTGCAAATAAGCATAGAATGTGTGTAAGCACAGTGTAATTTAGCATATGCTAGTGTAGAAAATCATATCATCATAAAGCGGTACACTGCAGAAGGAATATATTCAGAAATACTTAACATCTCTCTTAGTTCATCACTAACATTATATGTCTTAGAATTAATGTCATTAAATCAAAGTATGTATCAATTAGCATTCAATTAGTAAAATCATCATAACCAAACTGATAAATTGTGGAAAATTCTCAACTATTTCTCCTCAAATTGCAGTCAGATAGGTTTGTGTAAAGAAAGATGTTCAAGAATGTGGCATACATAGTGTGTTTGTGAAACAAATGCTGCATTAGCTAGGGGACCTTGCATTCGTGAGTCTTGTGGTACTCAAAGAGTGCGTACCATCCTAAGCATATGATATTGAAAATTTTATGATAATACATATAGCAATGGAATTCAGTTGGTAAAATTCTCATATGTGATGAAATATGTTAAATAATATGGTGCAAATTAAAACTGTCATTAGTTGATGTATGTGTAAGTGAAGAATGAACAAAATATGTGACATTATTAATGTTGTGCAAAGCAAATTTGGCATTGATTGGGAACACTGTGTAAGCCACACACATGGCACTGAAAGTGTGTGTGCCATCCTGAAGGTTTGTTGTTTTTGATAATAAGGTTTCAGTTTAATGATATTTCTTAGCCCAAATAATTTGTGTGATTTAGGGTACGTTAGTCTTACGCATTTGCATGTTGAATCTCCGTAATCTCAAATGGTCCAATACAGATGTCAAAAAATTTCTTTATCTCTTTAATGATGGCTTTAGATTTTTCATAGCTTTATGTTAAGACAAGATCTCTTACTTTGCACTGAGTGATTTCAGTTTCCCATCATGTTTTTGTTTTCTTTTATTATGCTACAACTCAATTTTTTTCTTAACAATTTATTCTCTTCCATCTGCAGATAATTCTGTGCTTGAAACTTCCTTGCAGATTAAAACTGTGTGCCGGACCGAGACTCGAACTCGGGACTTCACCTTTTGCAGTCAAGTGCTCTACCGTCTGAGCTACCCAAGCATGACTCACGCCCCGTCCTCGCAGCTCTCCTGGTAGAGCACTTGCCCGCGAAAGGCTAAGTCCCGAGTTCGAGTCTCGGTCCAGCACTCAGTTTAAATCTGCCAAGAAGTTTCATATCAGCGTACACTCCGTTGCAGAGTGAAAATCTCATTCTGAATTCTGTACTTGTTGTATAGCTAAATAATTCATAAAGAATATTTTCTGGCTTCCTACTGAAATGAACTTCATTTGGTGTAAATAATGTGGCAGGGCGCTGTAGGCTATTTAACACATCTTCAAACTGACTACTGTAACACTAAAAACTAGTATGATCTTTTGCACAATATTTTCTACAAAATGTGCTAATCTCTCTCTTATATCTTCCAGTTGGATTACTGAATGATAAATAAACTAATATAAGAATGTATTTCATGTTTTATCACTAACAAACTCTTTCCTTACATTTGATGTAAATTGACTTTTAATATCAAATACGATGGCATGTGGTTTACCAAATTTCTGAAAATAAACATTTGTGAAACAATGTGTTATGTTTTTGCTTGTGGCTTCCTTCAGAGGGCACAATTTGACACGTATTGAAAATAAAACTACACCAACAAACAAATAGGTGTATTCTTCTTTAGTGTGGGGTAGTTGTCCAAATAAATCGAAGCCTACAAATTCTCACTTATCTTACAAAGTAATATTCTGCATAAAACATTTGTGTTTTCGATTACAGACTATCAGCTCTGGCATCCTTTTCATGTTGCTAAATATTTTCTAACTCTTCTAGCAATTTTGTTGAAATAAATATTCTACTGATGTTTCGAATACGTTTCATCGTATCACAATGTCCAAAACTTTGGTGTGTGTGTATATAATCAAGCTGTCAGTGTGTGTCCCAGGCAAACAGACCGTCCAGATATCGGACGCCAAACTGTGTCTTCCAAATAAAATTCCTTGATAAACTTGGTAATATTGTTTTGCTTTGTCCTCACCTTTGTTTCCTAAACAGCTTTTCACCAACTTCCCTCATTGCCTTGGTTCTCATTTCGTCTTAACTATTCATACTTTTTTTTACAGTTCCTCTTTCCTCCTTAATTCCCTGAATGTACATTATTCTGAAATTTCTGTTGTCCTACATTTTCTCATTTTCTTGTTCCCCTCCACCTCCCAATGGTAATCTAGATAAAGCACCCATTACCACGTTTTTTCCGCCTTTTGTGTACTGGAGGGTATAATCAGACTGTTGCAAGTAAACTGCTCACCTGGTAATTCTGCTGTGGTACAATTTGCGCTCACGTATATAGCATAATGCTTTGTGGCCGGTGTTAACTATTGATTTGTGTTATATTTAGTAATTCTTGTGGCTCTTAAAACCCCAAACGATGGCGAGTAGCTCCTTTTCGGTAACACTGAAGTTCTTCTCGTGGTTTTGTAAACCCCTAAGAGCAAAAATAATTGAATGGTGTTCTATCTTTCTCTTGGAACAAGTGTACAACTAAGCCATAATCGCTTCCATCAGTCATGAAACAAAATGACAATGACAAACTGGGTCCATGTAGTACTTCTTTGCAGTATATCTGTTTCTTAGTTTCATCAAATGTTTTCTTACACTCTTTAGTCCATTCCCAGATACTACTATTCTAAATCAACTTATGGAAATACGTTGCATTAAGTGCTTGTATTCTGGCGTACTTCCTGTACAAATTACATAAACTGTAGAATGATCTAAGTTCTTTCTTTTTCTTCGTTTTTGGAAATTCTGCACTGGACAAAACTTAGTTTTTATTAGACAGAACTCTCTCTCTTCACTAACCGTGTGACGAAGAAAATTTAACTCTTCCACACCAAATCTGCACTTTTCTAATTTTAAGGTCACGTGTCCCTGTCTAGGCTCTTCTACAATCTCCCTCAAAATTTCTTCCCAAGTTTTACTAGTAACCATGCACATAAACGATCAACTTCGAAAGTAAATAATTACCTAACACAAAGTCCAAAGTAGGTATAAATTCTTCAACAGATACACTTAGGCCAAAAGGCACAATATAGTACTGAAAACCCTTGCCATTGTACAGAAATGCTGCGTAATGCCTAGAGTAGGTCTCTAAAGTAATTGGGTTGTAAAGCAATCTGGTGTCACGTCAAGGCTAGTAAAGTATTTAGTGTCATGAAATTTGTTCAAAAGTTCTTCCACGGATTCTTTCTAAGAATTGAAGTGCCGAGAATCAAGAATTAATCTTCCTCTTCCATCTTCCTTTCTTTCTTGGAAATAACAACCAGTGGTTTGTTGTACTGGCTGCTGTTCCTCTCTCCTGTCTTCCATTTCTGAAATTTCTGTAATAGTCTTTCACCTATTTTTCTTTTCCAGATGGGAACATTATAGGGTTTGATGAAAAAAGGATCGTCTTGTCTCAGTTGCAATCTACACATACAGCCTTTCACTCTACCTGGCTTCTTAGTAAATATTTCAGGGTAGTCCCACAAAAATTCATTTATGTCATGTCTTTCTGTACTACTCAAATTATCTGGTGTGTTTATTTTATCTGACGACTAACTAACTGCTTGTCATAAAACACGTCGTTCTCCTCAATATAATTCCTTCATCAAAATTTTCAACACCTCTTAATTGATTGCTACAGTTTTCATTAAATTCAACCTGTTATTTATATTCGCAGCGCATTCCCTATTTCTGTTCTACAAACAGTAACTTCATATTTTCCCCAGTCAAAACGTACACTGGCCCCAACTATCCAGCATATCCGTAGCAAAATGTGTTTGTCCACATCAGCTATCACTAGACAAGCTTGTTAACTTAAAATTACCAACTGTAAATAAAGTCAGAGTTGGTCTACTAATGAATTTACTAAATTTTCCTATGGCCCTCTTTAATTCCACTATTCCTGTGCTTCCTTTAATTCTAAAACCAGTGATAGGAAATTCTGTTCAATATTCTGGGTTCTTCAATCTATCTTTTAGCTTATCATAAATGCCACAAATAGGACTACCAATATCTATTAAACGATTTTCTTTCCAAGTACCAATACAAATCACAATGTATGGGTTATTACATATTTCATGCTTATCAATATTTTAATATTCTACCTTAAAATTTAGATCAGTGTTCAACTGTAGTGCACTTGTTGCTGTAGATTGTAACACACTCAGTGGCAACTTACAACTACTCTGTGTATGTTCTAAAACTGACAAATCACTCTCACATATGGGTACATGTTGACTAAGTGAAAGAATCTATCTGTATCCCAAGTATCACAGTGTGTGTGTGTGTGTGTGTGTGTGTGTGTGTGTGTGTGTGTGTGTGTGTGTGTGTGTGTGTGTGTTTAACATTAACATCAAAATTAAACTCTGTCACACACTGTATTACAGTTAACTTCAATATCATTTGATCTGTTCAAAACTTCACGTATCTTGTTACTAATCTGCCTAGTTTTTCATCTTTATTACCACAGCTACTCAGGATCTCACTGACATCAATGGGGATTAGTTGACACTCATGTACCTTCTCCACTAACATCGAAGCATCATTATCAATTCCTATAGTCTTACTACTTACTTCATCATCCAGCACTTCTACAAAAATCATACAACCTAATTATCACAGAGCAATGCACCTTCATCAGCATCAACAATAGCATCACATCTACTAATGTCATCATCAAAATAATCAATTGTAGCACCATCCTCAATATGAATATCTGCTTCTACCTCAAAACTCTCTACAACTAAATTACCATTAGTATCAGTTGTTGTGTTGGTGCTGGTGGGCTTACAAACAGAACCAGTTATCAAATCATCATCATCCTTAGATATAAGATTACCAACTTCTGCCACACCTTCCTCAGATAAGACTGATAGTGCATCATTACACAATAAACTGGCTAAATCATATTCATCAAAATCATTGCACACAGTATCGTTACTAAACATACACGTCAAAAAGACTAATCAACTTATCACCATTAAGTTCAAATTGATTTTCTAGCTTTCTATAATCTTTACTCATCTGTTGTAGCACGATATCCTGAAACTCTTTTAACCTGGTCATCACTGCTATGTTTGATGTGGTATCTGTAATCTGAACTACGTCTGCTACAATTATTCTGGTTTCTAGCAGTTCTTCTGAACTCAAACCGACGGGCTCCCAATGAGGTGATCAGCTGTCTTACTATCATTCTTGTTCTCATTTGGCCTATTATCGTTTCTTGTCTCCCTACTATCGCTGTGATTATTTCTGTGGTTATTATAAAAATTGTCATTATTCCTATCCTGACTGTGATGATTATTACCATAACTGTTACTTCCTCTGTTATTATTGTGCCTATTCCCATTGTTATGGTGTTGAGAGGATCCCCCACCTTGGAACTGGTTCTCATTATGAGTGTTGCTGTTATTGGACCTGTCATTATTTTCCGAGGCACGATCCACTTGGTCAACATATTTAAGAAATTCTTCTACCGAATCGTCCAGTCCGTAGACCAGACCCTACTGAACATGGTTAGGTACGCGCCATCCCATTGCGTCGATTTGTATCAACTCATCTAATAACTTGTGAAGGTGCGCTAACGTCCTAAGCTGTCTCACACAATATTCCAACATACTCATATTGTCTTCGCAATATCTGCTACCATTTCGAAATTCTGTCTTAATTCTGTCCCGTTTACTTTCTGACCAAAATTTGCTCAAAAATAATCTTTTACGATTAAAGTCATTACTGGCTTAATCAGAGACAGTGTCTTCTTCACACCAGTTGCTGACGTCGACGAACTGAAGGCTAGGATACAAGCTGCTGTGTGTACTGTGACAGAACACATATTACGAAACTGGAATACCGCCTCGACATTCTACGAGCTACCAAGGGAGCACACGTTGAGGTTTGCTAACGTAAGTGGTATTTTATAAGAAAGCTAGTAACACTGACCTATATAATGGCATCAAATGTAAATTATTATGTCAAACGGTTATTCTACAACAAATTATTATAATCAGGGCAAGAGTTTGCGCTCACCCTGCATTTCTACAAAAGTGTCACTAGTGGAACTAAAATATTCATAATTTTGGTATCCAATTAGGTAGTAGCATGGTTATAACGTTGACTGTCATTGATTGTTTGCAAATGCCTCAAGAAGAATGGTCTGCTGAAATTGCTACTAAGGAGTTTGGAATGAGGAAGAGAATCTTAACATAGAATGCAAAGAAATGGGAATGGGCTATTCAACAAGAGTATGCAACTGAAACCAACTTAAATGGCCACAAGCTATGTAAAAGTTACAGTAGATTTTGTCTCTCATTTTCTGGAAACTACATTTTGTGTAGGGGAAGTGTTCTAACTTGGTACACTTTTCATACTTTAGACTCTAAAAGAAGTTTAACATACTTTCTTATTCCACTTTTTATGTCCTGTAGCCTTTCTCTGAAATTACAAAAACTACTCTATAAAATCAAAGCTTTTCCAGATGCGAGAAAAAGTCCCAAGGTAGAACATGGTCATGTAACTAATAACAGACATTCGCCTGAAATTTAAAAATTTGCAAACTAGAACTCTTGTCAGTATTGTATTTAGTCGTCTGTCTGCTACATTATTACCGTACGACACTTCAATAATCAGTAAGTCAAATCAAATTAAGCAGAAGTATTATCAACAACCTGTGAAAAGAAAATACATTTTGAAATCGAAGTTCCATGGTAAAGCACATTCTTTTATTTGAATGTAAAGGTAGTGCATGATGATGAAGTGCGGATTAACTGTCTACATGTTATATAAACATTTCTAAAGGCATATAACATACTACTCACCATAGAATACAGTAACTAGAGGACTAACTATAAGTTCCACCTACCTTTAATGTATTATACAGTACTTAAATGCGGATAACTCAAATGCAAGGTTATTATAAATTGTTAAAGCGATTTCATAAACTCGATATAGCTACAGTAATTAAAATATTGTCACAAAGCTGAATACTCATGTGGAAAAAATTGTATTATTGCAGAAGCTCTTCAGATTCGTGCCACGAGAGCGCAGCCGTGAGCAATTAAGCAAGATGGGGACAGACGTTGAGATGTGATATGTTGTACTAGGCATTCACATCAGTCTGGCGCAACAAGGTAGACACACTTCAGAACGACGTTCCATAATGATCTACTATCAACTTCATTCTATGATGGTATGGGAACTGAACGGTTCAGCACAGAGTGTCTCAATAAACAATCGACTGTGTGGAGGTGAGTTTTGCACGAAGCCCACAGAAGTCGACGAACAGAGCAAGCAGAGAGTTGAACCTACTACAACCGACCGTTTGGAAGATCTTAAATGACTGAAACTCAAGCCTTATTGCTTGTAATTGCTGCAAGCCCTGAGTGCCGACGACAATGTCAAAGGCTCTGAAGTTTCAGAAAGTTTCGTGAGAAACTCATGTTCAGTGGTGAAGCAACATTTTTTGTTAATTGCGTAGTGAATAGGCACAATGTGCGGATGTGGGAGACAGAGAATCCTGACACTATCATGCAGCACATTAGAGATTCAACAAAAGTAAATGTGTTTCGTTCAGGCTCACAGTTTAAAGTTTACTGTCCCTTTTTATTCTGTGAAAAGATCGTTACAAGACATATGTATCTGGATATGCTGCAAAACTGGCCCTTGCCGCTACTAGAGACCAACAGTGTGGACTTCATCCAGCAATAGGATGGTGCTCCACCCCAATTCCATAAAGATGTTCATGAATTCTTAAACAGGAAATTGAGAAACCGGTGGATCGGTCGTCATGGGGTTGATGATCTGCGGTTCATGTCATGGCATCCACGTTCTTCCGAATTATGTGGAAAGTTCAGTGTTTACGTCTCCTTCACCAACAAACCAACCAGAATTGTGAGCTCAGATCAATAGTGCCAGAATATACTGGTTTGGCTCCACCGAACATGTTAAGAACTAGATTATCCACATGATATCTGAGAGTCAGTAGAGGCGCAATATACAGTATGGAGCACTTGTAACATGTAAAAAAAGGAACTTTTTGAGTTTTTCTCTGTGTGTGCAAAGCCCTGAGACAATATTTCAAATAATATAGCGACACTAAATCTGTGAAATTGATTCACTCATTTATAACAACCTTAAATTTACAAATACTGCACAGAACAGAACTTGATGTATGGCAACAACGAAAACTGTAGAGAATAGCGGAAACTGCTTATGGCGGCCTTTAGTGCGCATTCCTACATGTGGGTCTCGAATCAGTCACTGGACTGAAGTACCGATCAAAACCGCATCTTGTGTTCCGAAGCACATTACCCTCCATGTACAACACTCCCATACTTAAGATATCTTGCCAATGGTTTTAACCAATTCACGAAACTTCTCGAAAATGAAGATTATGATAACATTTTTGTATTGTGCCCAAAACTTGTTAAGATTTGCTGCTATGGATGTGTTACATTTTACTGTTGGTAGTAATTCATAATACTCCAGACAAAACATGTAAGGCATGACATATTTCCATGAATGTTCAAAGAATCCTGTAGCAGATGAGTGACATTAGATGCACGATATCCTAGATAAAGGTACCGAAAATTCATCTCGCACACAGTTGTTTTATGATAATTAAATTATCGAAAGTAAATAAATTATTTCTTTCTAATTCCGTTTTACCTACCATTCAGTGTTGACAGAAAGCTGGTATTTGATTTTATACATCCAGGGTATTCCAGTTTCAAAGTAAGTATCAAAATGCTCCCTTGCGTGCATCACTTTGAACGAGTGCGTGACTCTACATACTGAAGTGACCTAGTTAGTGTCCCCTACGGCTATATACTGAAATCCTGAAATATCTCCTCTCATTCCGTGCTCCTTCCCACATGTACCGAGCAATGTGGCGCAATGGATAGAACATTAGACTCGCAATCGGAAGGTCGATGGTTCAAATCCGCGCCCGACCGTCCAGATACAGGTTTCCTGGGCTTTCCCTAAATCTTGTAAGGCAAGTACTTTCGAAACGGCACGGCCGATTTACCTTTCCATCCTTAACCAATGCCGAGTTTGCGCTCCCGCTCTAAAAATCTCGTCGTCGACGGGTCGCTAAACCATAATTTTTCTTCTCTACATATTTCCTTCCTTCCTTCCTTCCTTCCCTTCTGCCCGCACGTTGTGTTATGTGTTGCGCTGCATATTTGTATCAGAGGGACTCGACGTTATGGTAATGCTCAGCCAGCAGTTCATCAAGAAAATGTTGTCTGCCTCTCCGCCTACCCGTTTGATACCTATCCATTACATTTAGTCCAAATATTTGCAGCCACGCACGTATGGCGGTTATTTTCCGCATGGTGATGGATACATTATCCGCCGACGTCATTATGAAAAACGAGCTTCAGGAAACTTGTGACTGAGTACTTTCCCCCTGGCCTGTCCCCGCATTTCATCGCGACTTATCAGCGACGTGAGAGATGTCGTGGGAAATAAAAAAAACGTTGGTTCACGGATACAGTGTAGAATATTTCGGCATAGACTACATTTCTATCTCTCCGTCTGTGTTCTACTTAGGAGAGTGTATTGTAGCTAGAGGGTGGTATACTATGACCACACGTTGTTTTATGGTCTTTACTCCAGTCTGGTGACTGATTTTAGAAAGACTTAAATAAATGAGCACTAGAAACCGCTATAAGCACTTTCCGTCACTTTCCACAATTTTTGTTGTAAAATTTAACGTTGTGTTTTGCGCAGCACTTGTGAAGCCCAGCATTTGTAAATATTCCGCATTCTACACATTTAAATGCTGTGTAACATATTAAAGCTATTTGAATTATTTTGTTAATTCCTCAGGTATAGAATTTCATGACGAACAAAATGCTACATATTTTTATATTAATATAACAGGTCGACAGTTAAGCTCTACATCGTCGATCGTGCAGCATTTTGAACCTTATACCACCCGACATGTAGTATTTGCAGTGAACTAAGTTTCTTGAATGTCTTTGCAGTCCTACCTTTTTGAAACTGGAGATTTGTGATGGTAAGCAATAGCTTCTGATTGAAATTGTATTTAACTTGCAACCAGCTTTTGATAACACTTCTGTTTAATTTGATTTCACTAAATGATTATTGCTTTGTAGTGGAGCAGTAGAGTAACATGAGGACTACTAAATATAGTACTGTCAACATTTAATCGACTGTAACGCTTTTAAATTTCAGTCTCGTATGTGTTATGAGTTACATAACCATGCTGTTCTTTGTAAGATGTTTGCATATCAGGAAAACCTTAATTTTTCAGAATTATTTTTGCAACTTCATAAAAAGATTGAAGCACGTAAAAGATGAAAGCCATCTCCTAAAATCTAAGTAGGAAAACACGGCGAAGTAACAAAAGTTATGCGATGCCTCCTAATATCGTGTCGGTCCTCCTGTTGCCCAGCGTAGTACAGTAGCTCGACGTGGTGGCATGGACTCAAGTCGTTGAAAGTCCCCTACATAATTATTGAACCCTGCTGCCTCTATAGCAGTCCATAATTGCGAAAGTGCTGCCGTTTTGTGCACTAACAGAACCTTTATTATGCCCCATAAATCTTCGATGCCATTCAGGTCTATCGATCTGCTTGGCCAAATTATTCATTTGAACTGTTCAGAATGTCATTCAGTCGCGAACAGCGGTAGCCCAGTGATGTAGTGCAGTGGCATTCATACGAATTCAGTCGTTGTTTGGGAACGTGAAGCCCATGAATGGCTGCAAGTGGTCTCGAAGTAGCCGAACATAACCATTCCCACTCTTGATCGGTTCACCTGGACAAGAGGACCCAGTCCATTCCATGAAAATACAGCCTGCACCATTATGGAGCGACTACCAGCTGGCAGAGTACCTTGAAACTTCCTGGCAGATTCAAACTATGTGCCTCACCGAGACTCAAACTCGGGACCTTTGCCTTTCACGGGCAAGTGCTCCACCATCTGAGCTACCCAAGCTCGACTCACGACTCATCCTCATAGCTTCATTTCTGTCAGTACCTCGTCTCCTACCTTCCAGACTTCACTGAAGCTCTTCTGCGAACCTTGCAGAACTAGTTATTGAATTTCCCAACGATTTCCGAAATGGAAACGTCCCATGTATGTAGTTTCAATTACCATTTCGCGTTTAAAGTCTGTTAATTCCCGTCGTGCAGCCATAATCACGTCGAAAACCTTTTCACATCAATCGCCTGAGGACAAAATGACAGCTCCACCAATGCACTGTCCTTTTATACCTTGTGTACTCAAAACTACCGCCATCTGTATATGTGCACACCGCTGTCCCATGACTTTTGTCTACTCAGTATATATAAAACTTCTTTTACGGGTCTGTTAGAGGTGAAAGTCTCAAAAGTGTTCATACATACAACACACTGTCGTAAATCAGAATGATCAGCGGTACATTTTTAGCTCCCGTATTTCAAAAATAAACGATGCCAACTACACCCCTTTCGCTTCTTTTTCTTCCCTCCTCTGTTCGGATGTGTACCATGACACTACTTCTTTCATAGACCAATCGAGCGAGATGACGAAGCGGCAGAACACAGGGCTCACATTCGTGATGGCAGTGGTCCAAATTTACCGTCTGGCCACCTACGTAAATTCAGTTTGCCTGTGGTTTCCCTGAATCACTTAAGACAAATTCCGAGGTGGTTCTTGTAAAAGAAAGGGCCAATTTTCTTCCCCGTCATTTTCCATCCTAGTTTGTGCACTTTCTATAATGGCCTTGTTCCCGATGGAGAGGTAAACCCCAATCTTCCTTCCTTCCTTTCCACTGTATCTACAACTACTACCCATTTTGTTCTGAAGACTCGCAAACGCAAAATCAAACTTCACTTGCGTAATTCTTTGCTGATTTATGTGTTTCTTCTCTTTTCTATTCATGCATGTCGTCATGCGTAGTGAACCAATTCGAAATAATATAGTTATTACCATCAAACTCATTTACATCTGAGTTACATTACTTAAACATTCAATGATGACTTCGGTATAAAGTTACAAAGGAAGTCTATAAACAGACAGGAAGCGGTCTTTAAATTCTCCAGGGGGTAGTCAACCGAAAACGAGACAGATGAAAAAAAGTAAGTAAACTGTTAATACAAGATGGTTAATGCCATCATGGAAAACTGTTTGCGGCTACCTACGGAACCATGATTACACCCAGGCGAGCACATCTTCGTTGAGAGCAAACCAACAGCTACGAATGTGTTTCCTCGGAGCTCCAATAGAATGGAAATCACCCAGCGGAACTTCTGTAACGGATCTGAAACAACCTCGGCAATATGTGGGCCGATTTCCATACTTTTGGAGCCCTAAAGAAAGTCATTCGTTTCTGTCGGTTTGCTCTTCTCGTAGTCGTGCTCGCCTGGATTTGTCATGTTTCCGTACGCAACCGCAAACACTTTTCCATTAACACAATGATGGTGCTCACAGTGGGATAAATGTATTAACAATTATGTATTGTATTAACAATTATGGTGGCTTGTTTTGAAATGATAAACACCTACTTTTTTCCATGTGTCTCGTTTTTATTTCACTGCCTCTTACATAAAGCAGTGACCACGTCGAGATTACTATATGGGTGTGAAGCCAGACACCAACAATTACACTCCTGGAAATGGAAAAAAGAACACATTGACACCGGTGTGTCAGACCCATCATACTTGCTCCGGACACTGCGAGAGGGCTGTACAAGCAATGATCACACGCACGGCACAGCGGACACACCAGGAACCGCGGTGTTGGCCGTCGAATGGCGCTAGCTGCGCAGCATTTGTGCACCGCCGCCGTCAGTGTCAGCCAGTTTGCCGTGGCATACGGAGCTCCATCTCAGTCTTTAACACTGGTAGCATGCCGCGACAGCGTGGACGTGAACCGTATGTGCAGTTGACGGACTTTGAGCGACGGCGTATAGTGGGCATGCGGGAGGCCGGGTGGACGTACCGCCGAATTGCTCAACACGTGGGGCGTGAGGTCTCCACAGTACATCGATGTTGTCGCCAGTGGTTAGCGGAAGGTGCATGCACGTGCCCGTCGACCTGGGACCGGACCGCAGCGACGCACGGATGCACGCCAAGACCGTAGGATCCTACGCAGTGCCGTAGGGGACCGCACCGCCACTTCCCAGCAAATTAGGGACACTGTTGCTCCTGGGGTATCGGCGAGGACCATTCGCAACCGTCTCCATGAAGCTGGGCTACGTTCCCACACACCATTAGGCCGTCTTCCGCTCACGCCCCAACATCGTGCAGCCCGCCTCCAGTGGTGTCGCGACAGGCGTGAATGGAGGGACGAATGGAGACGTGTCGTCTTCAGCGATGAGAGTCGCTTCTGCCTTGGTGCCAATGATGGTCGTATGCGTGTTTGGCGCCGTGCAGGTGAGCGCCACAATCAGAACTGCATACGACCGAGGCACACAGGGCCAACACCCAGCATCATGGTGTGGGGAGCGATCTCCTACACTGGCCGTACACCTCTGGTGATCGTCGAGGGGACACTGAATAGTGCATGATACATCCAAACCGTCATCGAACCCATCGTTCTACCATTCCTAGACCGGCAAGGGAACTTGCTGTTCCAACAGGACAATGCACGTCCGCATGTATCCCGTGCCACCCAACGTGCTCTAGAAGGTGTAAGTCAACTACCCTGGCCAGCAAGATCTCCGGATCTGTCCCCCATTGAGCATGTTTGGGACCGGATGAAGCGTCGTCTCAGGCGGTCTGCACGTCCAGCACGAACGCTGGTCCAACTGAGGCGCCAGGTGGAAATGGCATGGCAAGCCATTCCACAGGACTACATCCAGCATCTCTACGATCGTCTCCATGGGAGAATAGCAGCCTGCATTGCTGCGAAAGGTGGATATACACTGTATTAGTGCCGACATTGTGCATGCTCTGTTGCCTGTGTCTATGTGCCTGTGGTGCTGTCAGTGTGATCATGTGATGTATCTGACCCCAGGAATGTGTCAATAAAGTTTCCCCTTCCTGGGACAATGAATTCACGGTGTTCTTATTTCAATTTCCAGGAGTGTATTTAAGCTGAATTAGAAATTAATATCTAACTAATATAAAGAAAAATACAGTGTCGGAGTATCAATGTCAAAACTTAATATAGCCTACAAACAAGAAGAAAAAGGGATGGATATCTGAACGAAATATGACTGGATCAATGTTTTTCAGGCTGAAATAAATCAGAATTCACTGCTGATGATAACGGTGCTTTTTGTCTGTAACGTCGGATGTGTCCTAATAAGCTGACGTTTTCAACCCTTTATTTGTGATGGATGAACAGTAATCTAATTTCTCTTATATTTCTGTTTTTATCCCAGTCTTTTGTTTTAAATATTAAAATTTTGATCTTTGGTGTTAACTCAGGTAGTTGAGTGACTTTTCGTTAAGATTAATCATTATCACGAAGTGGCACAATACATATGTTTAATATCCCTAATTTGTGGAGATCATATGCGTATTTCTAAAATTTTTATATTCATAGCACCAATACGGTTTCAGTATACAGATTAACTCAATTTTGTCTGTGTACGAGCTACTTGCGAACAGTTTTATTTAGATTGAAGGGAGTTCTTCAAAACTTCAGCACCTCATATCAGTACAATGTCACAAAGAAGGGACTACAAGAATATATGTTAGTGTAGCTCCAATCATGAAGTTTAAAAAAAAAAAAAAAAAGATTCAGATCCTTTCATTGCAATTTATGTTGGTCGCAGTGAAATTTGAACACACTGTCTCTTCGTGAACATCAATAGAATGACTTTTTGCTTTCTAAGCGCTACCCTCTCTTTAAACGTTACACGCAAACAGCACGTTTTAACTGGATTTATTATTTTTGATTAGGACTCTGAAGCTCGAAACTTTAATATGTCATAGATGAGTTTCATCTGAACTCATTTCCGATCTCTCTTATTTTAGTAATGTGTAAGCTACATTCAAAGTTCATCTGCAAGGTATACCAAAAGGAATGAAAATACGATATTCATTATATGTTAATAGATTCATTGTGGAGGAAAAGTCTGAATTGTTTTATTTTGAACTGTAGAAAGAGACAAGACAAGAAATTTATCTTAGAAACGAGATTGTTTTCAGGATGAGCAGAAGAATAAATCTTCGTTGTTTAATTACCCAGAATAGATTGAATTTCGTAATAAAAATTTAAACACACACCTGTGTTTCCTGCTCGCAATAATCTGTGGAACTGATACACATACAAACGAATGTCAGTATCATTTGCAGATATGTAAGTCACTCCATTAACAATACTGCTTGAAATTAACGAAAACACGGAGGCCAAACAACACGCGTTCGATTATTCCACTATGAGCGTATAACAACTGGCGCATCTCAACACTAGTTGCTTTTATAAGGGAAAAGACCGCTAAACATTTATGCTCGAGACGGAAAACTCGCTGAAAACAGTGATCTGTAATTCGTGTGGATACCCACTGAAACCATAAAATTGCCAGGAAGTGCACTTCAGAAAATTTTCGCACAGTTTATGAAGTTAAAGCTCTGCAGTTAGTGTGTTGTTTCGAGGAAGAGCCAGCGGTATCCCTAATGGCAAAAGCGAAGCTCGAAACCTGGTGAATTTGTCACTGCAGATACAGCTTTTACGCCACTGGAAATGGTTGTAGCGGGAAAAATCGGAGTGCATCACTGTCAGACTTTTTTAAGTAATACGCGCGACGTTTTCTTTCATGCTAATAGATTCAGTAGATGCGGTGTACATAACCTCGAATGAACTCGACTGTTAATAATTCTTTATTCTACTTTCCTGTGAATTACAGACGCAGCACAAGAAACCAAAACTATAAAAGCTCTTCAGGAACATTAATTTAAGTACAACTTATCTTCGAAGCAAATATTTGATTCATTTTCGAGCTTCCGAGAAAAAATGAAGGCCTCGAGCTTGATCTAAAGTCCAAAAGACAGTCTTTATATAGCTCGGTACAGGAAAAAAAATTTAGCAAGGCAAATTAGTAAAGGTAAGACACACCGCTATGAAGACCTCAGCATTTATTTTAAAAATGTATCTATCTTCCATCTACACTTGTTCTTATTTTAGAATAATTTGGTGAAAATATTTCCCAAAAATATGAAAAAGTTTTTGAGGTGATTCCTTTCACATCTTTGCTACAAGTACACGCGTCAGAAAAGTGAGTATAGTCAACTGTCATTTCCAGAAGTTTTTTTTAAACATTTTTTTTATTTGTGTTGCTCAGGAACGAAATTTCAGATTCATTGGATATGAATGTTTGAAACAGCTGGTGTCCTTGAATGACTAATTAATTAATTAATTAATTATGAGTTAATGTCACTGTGTGTCCTCCTTGCAGTGAACTTATCGCTGGCGACAAGAGCTTTACTTTTATCTCGCCCATTTTATTGTTATGTGAAACAGTACACTTAAGTCATTCTGAGAGATTTCTATTTTAGTTGTATGTTCATTAAGGTGCCTGAAGTGCCTAATGGGCATTTGTTAATCAGGCTTTTCTACAGAACTGTGTCATATCTCATATACGAACGTTCCGCTGCAATGCAAAACTCACTTTTATTACACTCATTTTCAGTTTCTGTTTTAGACTTGGGTATATGATACATTTAACACGCACCTTGCATTTTTTATGGTGACAGAACCTACTGTTTAGAGTATCTGTCTGAAACTCACAAATGCTTGAAACCTACAAAAGTGCTGAAAACAATCTATTAAATGAATGATTGCGGTTGTTGTTGGCATCAAGTTTCTCCAGTAATGAATACTAGCATCACGATGCTCACAACAGTAGCCTATCGGATGATGACTCGTCCGTAGCCAATGGGATTTCCAAGATTATAGCGGGATTCCGCGTATGAGTCACACTGACGAGTAGCTGGGTTCATGACGTCACGTGGGAAAACTGTCAGTTGTTGCAGGTTCTGTACCCCTAGGTTACGGCCCAACACCTGGAAATACAGTATAGAGTGCCGCTGGGTACAAAAAACGATCACCTTTGGTTCGCGTAGTCGGTAATTTTGACAGCGCTCGCAAAAGTTCTTACGTTTTAAGGGTGGTGACTGTGTCCTACCCTAGAAGGTCCCCGTGACCGCTTATTACCCTTGCTAACCTGTCATATCTTGATATAGATCGCTCACAGTTTTCTAAACAAAATAGAAACGACTAATGACTGCTCGTTTGTGGTCATGTCTGCTTAGTTAGTAATGAGTGATGTATGATTTATATCGCTATCAGATAATAAAGACGGGTAAATAGAGTCGTTTGATAGTCTAATAATTATGTGCGGTTGACGGAAGTAGTAGTTTAGTTCGGAAAAGCTTCTCGGATAAAGGACAGAGTAAATGGGTAGGAATGAGGCCGTGCATGGGGAATGAAAGAGGTATTCTTTTAAATATGGAATGATATATTGGTCTCGGGATGAGTATCGTTTTCTGCTACGAGAAAAAATTTCATTTGGACAATATGAAAATTACTGGCATGTTACGGGTTTTGCAATTTCCAGATTCCAAAAAGTGTAAGACTTATGTAGGTGTTCGACATAAAGTATCGGAGGAATTTTATAACTTAATAAAGCATTCAAGAAAGGTAGGATAAGTGGATGTACGGAGCACAATGTCAAGTTTTTCTGGTACCACATGTATGGTACCAGGTGGATATAATTAAAGTGACAGTGTGCCGAGTGATGCAGTGCAGGTTGCATACATCGCAGGACGCTGAAACATTGTGTGTTCAGTAATCGGTGTGTTCGCGGAGTATGCTGAAAAAATAATACTCCCCCTTCCTATCATCATGTGAAAATATGGCACATGATAACGGTGGTTCTGGCACGTTTATTAGGGTATGGTCACAAGTCACAACGCACATTCAGTATGGACTGCAGACTCAGCAACATGCCGCATCCGTAACGCGGCCGGCAGTTGCTCGCAGCATATTTCGTGTGATCAGTGCGATATGTTGTCGTATGCTATCCTTCAGATCAGGAAGAGTCCGGATGTATCCCCAATAGACACGATGTTTCAGATCTCCCCACAACCAGAAGTTACAAGAATTTAGGTCGGCGGATCTGGAAGGCCACACATCTTGCAACTGCCTACAGATGTGGTCATTACCAAAGGTTTCTCAAAGCAAATCTTTCATCTGGTGAGCGACATATGATATTGTACCACCTTGTATGAAAATAGTGATGTGGACATAGCTGCGTTCTTTCAAAGGTGGAATCACGTATTGCACAAGAAGGTCCTTATCAAGTGCATATGTCACTGCATGCCAACAGGACCACGGGGCATCATCACCTTGAAGGAAAACGGACCAAAAATGAAGGAGCTCGTGAAACCACACCACGCATTCGCATAAGCAGAGTGAAATGGATGTTCCTTCAAATGAGAGGAGTAGAGTCCCAGAGCCCCAAATGCAACTGTAATGTATTTTCACGGCACCGTGCAGAATAATATGTGCTTCGTCTGTCCAAAGAATATTCCCTGGCCACGTGACACGCATTTCCGCAGTTGCCAAAAAACGAAGGGCAAAGTATCGGCATTGAAACCTATCTTGGGACTTCATTTGGTGCACAGTCTGAATCTTTAAGGGTAGTAGTGTAAAACGCGTCGCAAAATCTTTAGAATAGTTTACCAAGGCGCCAACAATTTCTGTAGGACAGCTGAAGCATTGGCTGTAGAATTTGAGGAATGTGCTGTTGAGTCGGCTATAGCTGCAGCAACTTCATCAACGGCTGCCACAGGAGAGTTCCGCATGCCTCTTGCTTCTTGACCCCCTAATTGAGCCGTTTCTTCCAATTTCTTGGTCACATTATTTAGCCGATGTATTCCTACGGGGCCTCTCCGCAGCTGTATCTGTCGGCGATATTCCACAGTGCAGCTCTGCTACATCTGCCGTTGTGATAAAACAACTTTGCCAGGATAGCAGTTTTTTTCCGGTCAAGAGCTATTGCGTTTCGTGCACATAACTTCTGCCTTCTTAACCCTTTGCACCAGGACCGGCCATGGTGCGCCAAACTTTACGCATGCAGTGTGTACGGGCCGCGTGGGGGCCAAGGCACGACCTGCCACTCGGCTTTGCTCGGTTCTTCTAGGAAGCACCAGCCAGGTAGAGCGCCACATCTCATTTGGCACTGTGGTGCGCTGTTCTGCGGTCAGCACAACTCTCTGAGTTCCGCGGAATCGGGGTGTCAGCGCTGTTTACCCTTCGTTTTTGTTCGTGGTGTGAAGGACGTTCACAGGTACAGTGGCTGTTTGCACCAATAGAGGCAATCTAGGGATTTCTCGCCACAAGCCTTTAAAATGAATATAAATGACAGGAGAGAGGGAGGACAATTCTCAATTCGCATAAGAGACGGGTACTGCTTATTTGCTACAAAACATTATATTTCCGTGCAGAAAAAAATTTAATTTTTAGATGAAAGAGCAAAAAATTACAATGATCGATTAACACGATTCGTTCTTCTGAGCACCAAGAAGCACTTTGTGCTAAATTTGAAGCCATGGATCACTTGAAGAAATTGGTGTAAGAATAGTACAATTTTTCAAGTCGGATAGACTGTCAGTCATAGATCACCTCGTGTTCCTACTGCTAAGAAGGCGAGTACACCGTTCGTTTGTTGTATATTTTTACGATATTCAGACAGGAGTGACTTATTTATTTAAAGATACCTGTGTAGTTACTAAATGATTTTTGTAATTTCTTGCGGGTTCGAGAGCTTACTACGCACAAGCTTTTATTTTAATAACAGTGTAGCGCACCGTACCGCCGTTGCTATCGACCCTTATATCGATCCTCGGATTGTACAGGCTTTTGTTTGTTTTTGTCAGTGTAGCTCAGTGTCGTTTAGACCGTTAGTGAGAGAGCACTTCGAACTCATGCTGCTAATAAGCTGAGTACACCTTTCATTTTTTGTATATTTATACGAGCTTCAAACGGAAGCGACCGCACTAATAGATAGTAACTGTGATTACTGTGTACAGATGCGAGTTGAGTTGGCGACACTTCGTTCACAGCTCCAGGCTGCATTGGCTTTTGTCACACAGCTTGAGGTTGCTGCCAAGGGGCATCACTGTAGGGGGTCAGACGCCGGGATGTGAAAGACGTCGAGCACATCCCATGTGCCCCCGTTCGGTCCACTGCTGTGGCTGCCCTGGGTACTGCTTGCGCTGGGGTTGACCCCTCATCCGTGGTAGAGTGGTAGAGTGGGAGATAATTCCAAAGTCTGGCAGACAGCGAAAACCTCTCAGAGAGGCCGATCGTAGGGTCTGCCAAGTTTGTTTGAAAAACAGGTTTTCGGCGTTAACTGTGGCTGACGATGTCTCGGAGCCGGATACAGTCGTCCATCCTGTTCCAGAAGAAGCTTCTCGGCGTGCAAGGCCAGGGAATTCGCTGAGGGTGGGTCTGCTGGTAGTTGGGAGTTCCAACATTAGATGCGTAATATGCCCCTTAGACATATGGCTGCCAAGGAGGGGAAGGAAGCCAGAGTGCACTCTGTGTGCATACTGGGGGGAGTCATTCTGGATGTGGAAAGGCTGCTTCCAGATGCCATGGTTCAAATGGCTCTGAGCACTATGCGACTTGACTTCTGAGGTCATCAGTCGCCTAGAACTTAGAACTAATTGAACCTAACTAACCCAAGGACATCACACACATCCATGCCCGAGGCAGGATTCGAACCTGCGACCGTAGCGGTCGCTCGGCTCCAGACTGTAGCGCCCAGAACCGCACGGCCACTCCGGCCCCAGATGCCATAAAGAGTACAGGGTGCAGCCAACTGCAGGTGGTGGCTCATGTCATTATTAATGACGTGTGTCGCTTTGGATCTGAGGAGATTCTCTCTGGTTTTGGGCGGCTAGCGGAAATGGCAAAGACTGCCAGTCTTGCTTCCAAGATTAAGGTGGAGCTCATCATCTGCAGCATTGTCGATAGGACCGTATGTGGTTCTTTGGTGCAGAGCCGAGTGGGCGATCTGAATCAGAGGCTCAGGCGTTTCTGTGACCGTCTAGGACGCAGATTCCTTGACTGGCGCCATCGGGTGGTGGATTTCCGGGTTCCGCTTAATAGGTCAGGATTCCACCACACACAGGAAGCGGCTACACGGGTAGCGGGGGCTGTGTGGAAAGGACTGGGCGGTTTTTTAGATTAGATGGTCTCAGGGAACCATAGGAAGAGCGTCGATGTAAAAAGGGGCAGGTAAAACATAGTAACTTAGTTGTAGAAACGATCGGTATTGTAAATTGTTGTAGCTGTGTTGGAAAGAACCAAAGCTCCAAGCCCTAATAGAAAGCACTGAAGCTCAGATAGTTATAGGTACAGAAAGCTGACTAAAGCCGGAAATAAGTTCAGCAGTAATTTTTTCTAACGATCTAACAGTGTTAGAAAAGATAGATTAAATACAATTGGTGTTGGTGTATGTATTTCTGTCAGAAGTAGTTGGCCTTTTAGTGAAATTGAAGTAGATAGTTCCTGCGAAATAGTATGGGTATAGGTTACACTTGACAATCAAACTAAACTATTAACTGGGACGTTTTACCGACCCCCCGACTCAGAAGATATAGTTGCTGAGCAGTTCAAAGAAAACTTGAGTCCCGTGTCAAATAGGAACCCCTCTCTTACGGCAAGCATAAAACGTCATCCGAAATTGTACTGAATGCTTTCTCAGAAAATTATTTTAAACAATTAGTTCATGAGCCCACTCGAAGCGTAAATGGCTGCGAAAGCATACTTGACCTTTTAGCAACAAATAATCCTGGACAAATTGTGAGTATTGTGGCGAACATAGGGATTAGCGACCACAAGGCAGTTGCTGCTAGGCTGAATAGCGTAACTCCTACAACCATTAAAAAGAAACGCAAAGTATATATATTTTAAAAAGCTGGTTAAAATTTTCTTACCGGCTTTTTAAGAGACAGACTGCACTTCTTCCGATCTGATCATGTAAGCGTAGAAAAGTTGTGGAATGATTTCAGACATATAGTATCGACTGCAATTGAGAGGTATATACCACATAAATTAATTTAAAAGAACGCAAAATTCCCAAGACAGGTAAAGTTTTGATGAAGTTCGAAATATAGTGCGTACTTCACTGCGAGATGATTTCAATAATTTCCACAGCGAAATCTGGCAGAAAACCCAAAGAGATTCTGGTCATACATAAAGCACACCAGTCGCAAGACCCAATCAATACCTTCACTGGGCGATAACAACGGCGAAGTCACGGATGACAGTGCCACTAAAGTAGAGTTATTAAACACTATTTTCAGAAACTTCTTCACCAAAAAAGAGGAAGTAAATATTCCTGAATTCCAATCAACTGCCAAGATGAGAAACATAGAAATAGATATCCTTGGTGTCGCAAAACAGCTAAAATCACTTAATAAATGCAAGTCTTCCGGTCCAGATTCTATACCAATCAGATTCCTCTCAAAGTATACTGATACAAGAGTTCCATATTTAGCTATTATATACAACCGCTCGCTCACAGAAATATCCGTAGCTAAAGGCTAGAAAATTGCTCAAGTCACACCAATACCCAAAAAGGGAAGTAAGAGTAATCTGTTGAATTACGGGCCCATATCACTAACATCGATTTGCAACAGGATTTTGGAACATATACTGTATTCGAACATTATGAAGTACCTCGAAGAAAACGATTTATTGACACATAGTCAGTAAGGATTCAAAAAATATCGTTTTTGTGAAACAACTAGCCCTTTATGCTCATGAAGTAACAAGTGCTACCGACAGGGGAAGTCAAATTCATCCCATATTTTTAGATTTCCAGAAGGCTTCTGACACCGTTCCTCACAACGTCTTCTAACCGAACTGCGTGCCTATGGAATATCGTCTCAGTTGAGCGACTTGATTCATGATTTCTTGTCAGAAAGGTCACAGTTCATAGTAATTGACGGAAAGTCGTTGCGTAAAACAGAAATAACATCCGGCGTTCCCCGAAGAAGTGTTATAGACCCTCTATTGTTCTTGATCTGTATTAACGACATAGTAGACAACCTGAGTAGGCATCTTATATTGTTTGCAGATGAAGCTGTCATTTACCGACTTGTAAAGTCATCAGGTGGCCAAAACGACTTGCAAAACGATTTTGATAAGATATCTGAATTGTGTAAAAAGTTGCAGTTGACCCTGAATAAGGAAAAGTGTGAAGTTATTCACATCAGTACTAAAAGAAATCTGCTAAATTTCGATTACGCCATAAGTCACATAAATCTGAAGGCTGAAAACTCAACTAAATTCTTAGGCATTACAAGTACAAAAACCCCAAATTGCAACGATCACATAGATAATGTTGTGGGTGGAGCCAACCAAAGACCAAGCTTGTCCGCCCTATTCTGGAGTATTGCTGTGCGGTGTGGGATACGCAACAGGTGGGACTGACGGATGACATCGAAAAAGTACAAAAAAGACAGATCATTTTGTATTATCGCGAAGTTTGGGAAGATAGTGCCACAGACAAGATACGTGAATTGGAGTGGCAATCATTAAAACAAAGGTGTTTTTCGGTGCAACGGGATCTTCTCATGAAATTTCAATCACCAGTTTTCTCCTCCGATTGCGAAAACATTCTATTGGCACCCACATACATAGAGAGAAATGATCATCAAGATAAAATAAGGGACATCAGGGCTCGCACAGAAAAATTTAAGTGCTCGTTTTTCCCTCGCGCCGTTCGAGAGTGGAACGGTAGAGAGACAACTTGAAGATGGTTCGTTGAACCCTCTGCCAGGCACTTTATTGTGAATAGCAATCACATAGATGTAGAATCCATTTTAAGTTGCAACAGTTTTAAATGGAAATGAACGAATAATATGGAGAAATCATATGTTGTTGCAAAGTCCGTTGGTTATGTCAAGGGCACGCCCAGAATGATTTTTCAATTTAAATCTCGCTATTGTTGAATTTGTGAGGAAAAAGGAGTGCAGGAACGGAAATTAGAACATCTGGAATCAACTACAGGCTACGCATTTTAAGTGGACACTGCTCACAGCAAGACATTTCAAAGTAACTTCTTTCTGGTTTGATGGGGATGTATTTAAAAAGAAAATCGCGTTGTGGAAGGAACACACTGTGACAAAGACAATGCAATTCTCTAAGCTCACTGGCTTTCAAGAAAGCTCAAGATTTGAACAATTCGTTGTGACTTGCAAGAGTTACAGTGATAGTTTTATAAAGGTTTTGTGGACACTCTCATTCTTATATGTGTTTCCGAGCTGTTTTCGAGACCGTTTGCCGTTTCAGTCGGAAGCATGAGCCGATGTAACTGCATGACCTGCAAGGTAATTCAAGGTAATTCCAGCTTTAATTGCAAATCTTTTTAAGTTAAAACTGTCCAGTACTTCTACATTTCTCTTCTCAGGTATATTTTCCAAGTCTCCATAATGAGACTGAACAAGTGCTGAAATATTTCAATCGACATATTTATGTGAAAGACTTTTTTTTAATTATGAAACTAAATAAATCAAGATTTGAGCACGAAACTCTGTGAAATTGTCTGCGTCTCTCAGAATGGTGACAGTTTGTACCAGATAAGAATGTATGTCTTCAGGGTGCCAAAAATAGTTTATTAATACTGAAAATTTGTTTGGTTTGTGATCTATGTTGTTGAGAAATGTGAAATATGAAACCAAGTCAATGCAATACGACTGTGCTGCCATTTAAATGCATCGCATTGGCTGTTTTCCTCTCTTCCCCGTCCTCACACTCAGGCATCACGCCGTGGCGGTGGGGGAAATATGAAGCGAGACTAAGTGCCTTGGCACTCGAGCGACATCTTCGCCACCCATGCTTTACAAGAACAGTTACTTCACAAAAGAAATCAAACAGCATGCTGACGCGATGTATGTATACAGCTCGCAGTGCAGCATTCTAAACACCGTCAGTTTAACTATAAACACCCCGGTACATTTTATTAGAACGCAAGAGATGAGAGGAATAGAATACTACAAAATTTTGACCAGTGTAAAAAAAATGCTTAGTTTTTTTCAACCATACGGTTAACATCTAGTCACAAACATATAAACGTTAACCAGTGTGTTCACTTTAACTGAATATATTAAAATATCTCGAAAACTACACATCGTATAAAAAAAACGTTATAAAGTTATAATTCCAATTTGTTTGATTTGGAGGGGGACATCTAACGATACCACAAGCGACCCGCCACCCAACCCTGTGCGAAGGTGGTGGGGGTAACTTTGAAATCTTTAGTGGGAACCCTCTTATTTATTGCAGATTAAGATTCCTCGGCACGATCTATAAACGTTTTGTCTTCTATCTTTCACCGTAGATTCGGCTGTAATATGAGGAATACCAATGGCTACACAATCGTAATTTACTACTCAATGGCCCTTGAATATCCAACGTCACGTAGGACCTCACCTCCATGTTGCGAGGCTAGGACAGGCCAGCATTGCATAACTTCTAATTGGAAACCCTACTCGCAACGTCGTATTTCTCCGACATATCGGAAAGGGGACTACATGACGCGCCACCGTGGCCGTGTAGCGAACTACCACGTATCATAACAGGCAGTACACTGCGGCCGGAGCTCACGTGTCGTGCAGATTAGAACAGATAACGGATCTAAATAATGCAGCAACGTTAATTGCATGCACACCTATCATTTGGAGAACAGACGTGCAAGTGGACGATGAATGTTGCGAGCACAGAAGGAGAAAGCGAGATGATCACAATTTACGGAGGACGTAGGAGAAATGTTAACGCTATTGCTGCCTTGTATGCCGAGCGTTTTCCAAAGATAGCTCGCTCTTATTCGTCTGTTTACAAGATTACGAACACATTTATGTCTGTTGGTAGCGTAAAGACCGACAAAAGGAAAAGAAGCAAACGAGTCACAGGAGAAGCTAATAAAATAGCTGTACTAGCGGCAGTGTACCACAACGCACTGATAAGCGCCCAGCAACTACACCGTGATTGTGAGACGACAGTAGGTAGTATTGTGTCGTCATAAGTATATCCAAACCACATGTCACTAGATCAAGAACTTCATGTCGTCGATTTCCATGGTCGAGTAATTTTTTGTGAGTGGACACTTCAACAAATGCAAGCGACCCCCCACGTTCGATGCGGAGGTACTATTTTCGATGCTTCTACATTCACAACTCGTGGTAGCATTAACCGGCACAACATGCATTACTGGGGCGTAGACGATCCCCACTGGTTACGGCAAGTTAACAATCACCGTCTATGGTGGATTAACGTGTGGCACTATGGAGAACAAACTTATTAGTCAGTATTCAGTATTTTGTCGAGGGCACGTTCAATGGTCGAAAATAGCGGGAAAAGCAAATACCAGTACTACTGCAGGATGTTGTTCTGGACGTTCGACAACGTATGTGGTTTCAGCATGACGGTTCCCAGTCGCATTACGCTAATGAAACACGGGAGGTATTAGACGGTGTGTACAGTGGTCGGTTCATCGGAAGAGGTAGTGTTGTGTTGGCAGAAGAGCCAACACCGTGTTACTAGAGGAGGCCGAAATGCAAGCGTTTTAGCTCACGCATGCTGGCGTGAGGAGGAAAGAAGTATACTGACGTGAGGTCTGGAACATGACAAGGAATTAGAATTCAGAAAGCGGACGTAACTAGTTTGATACTTAACTTTAATCCATTAATGATGAACGTCGCTCTTGACGGTACATGATTCACAATATTATCCGTTCAGAAGACATAGTAACTGAATATGGCGCCTTGTTAGGTCGTAGCAAATGACGTAACTGAAGGCTATGCGAAACTGTCGTCTCTGCAAATGAGAGCGTACGTAGACAGTGAACCATCGCTAGCAAAGTCGGCTGTACAACTGGGGCGAGTGTTACGGAGCCTATAGAGACTAGACCTGCCTTGTGGCGGCGCTCGGTCTGCAATCACTGATAGTGGCGACACGCGGATTCGACGTATACTCACGGACCGCGGCCGCTTTAAATGCTACCACCTAGCAAGTGTGGTGTCTGGCGGTGACACCACAGGTAGCCCTATTAATTGGCTCGCTAGGACGTCGGATGTGAGGCACTGGATTTCTTTCTGTGGGGATACTTGAAAGATAACGTGAACCAGCAAGTGCCAACAGCCGGCCGCGATGGTCTAGCGGTTCTAGGCGCTCAGTACGGAACCGCGCGACTGCTACGGTCGCAGATTCGAATCCTGCCTCGGTCATGGATGTGTGTGATGTCCTTAGGTTAGTTAGGTTTAAATAGTTCTAAGTTCTAGGGGACTGATGACCACAGATGTTAAGTCCCATAGTGCTCGGAGCCATTTGGTTTTTGAAGTGCCAACAGGCCGTGAAAAAGACTTTGTCGACCGCATCAGGAACGCCTATGCCGACATTCCCGCAGACGTGCTTCCGTGCTACATACGGTCATTTGTAAAGCGGATCACTTAACATATTGAAGTTGGCGTCACTACTTTTGAACACTTATTCTAATTGGAAAAGTAGAGTAACGTTCGCCTCCAGCCACGGCCGCAATGGCGCGTTGAGCTGTCTCCTGTTCGATATGTCGGAGGAATGTAACGTTACCAGTGGGGTTTCCAAGTAATGAAATACTGGCCTGTCCTATCCTCGCACCATGGACGTGGGGTCTCACGTGACATTGGATAGTAAGGGCCATTGAGTAGCATGTCGTACATTACGGTTGTGTTCCCATTTCTATTTCTCAGATTACAGCACCATCTGTGGCGAAACCAAGAAAATGCTTCAGACAAAACGATTTTGCAGTAGAATCTTAATCTGCAACAAAAAAAAAACGGTGGTTCCCCCTGAATATTTAAAGTTGCCCACGCCACCCACGCAGAGGGTGGGGTGGCAAGTCGAGTGTCTTCCTCAGAGACAAACAAATTAAAACTGTAACTTTTTTTGATCCGGTGTGTAGTTTTCGAGAGATTTCGATGTTAAAATTAATACCCTGTGTAGAGGAATCTTAATACAAACAATCTGAACAATGTCAGCATCAAAATAGGCACCTTACTTACAGCTAAAGCACATGACGGCAACTGCAACAAAGTGTACTACATTGAGACGACAAGGCACGGGATAATGATATATCCGTATGCAGATGGCGATGGTACCGCTTCTACAAGGAATAAGGCAGTTGGTACTCGGGTGATTCATGTGATTAGGCCCGCACGACGGGAATTAACAGAGTTTGAAAGTGTAATGATAGTTGGGCCATTACATTTCGGAAATCGTTATGGAATTCAATATTCCAAGATCCACGGTGTAAAGAGTGTATCGAGAATACAACATTTCAGGCATTACCTCTCACCATGGTCTACTCAGTGGCCGCCGGCCTTCTCTCATCGGCCGAGAGTAGCGGCTTTTGCTTAGAGTTGTTAGTGCTAACTATATAAGCAATACTGCCTGAAATAACTACAGAAACAAATGTGGTACGTTCGACGAACGTATCCGTTAGGATATGCTACAAAATTTGGCTTCAGTGGGCTATGGCAGCAGACGACCGACGCGACTGCCTTTTCTAACAGCAGGACATCGCTTCAGCGCCTCACCTGGGCTTGTGACCATATCGCCTGTACCCAAGATGACTGAAAAATTTTGACTTGTTCGGGTGAGTCCCGATTTCATTTGGTAAGAACTGATGGTGTTGCTAGAGTGTGACGTAGACCCCATGAAGCTATGGACCCAAGTTGTCAACAAGGTACAGTGCAAGCTAGTGGTGGCTCCATAATGGTGTGAGCTGTGTTTACATGGAATGGACTGCGTCCTCTGGTTCAGTGACCGCAAATGGTTATGATTGGCTACTTGGAGACCTTTTTCAGCCCTTCATGTTCCCAAACAGCGATGGAACTTTTAAGAACGCTAATTCACCATGTCACCAGCCCACAGTTGTTCGCGATAGGTTTGCAGAACATCCTGGACGACTCGAGCGAATAATTTGGCCACCCAGATCGCTCGGCATGAATCCCACCGAACATTTATGTACATTGAGAGGTCAGTTGTGCACAAAATCCTGCACCCGCAATTACGGACGGCTATAGAGACGGCATTTCTGCAGCGGACGTCCAACGACTTGTTGAGTCCATGGCACGTCGACTTGCCTTGCTACGCCGGGTGAAAGGAGGTTCAACACGATATTAGGATGTACCCCATGACTTTTGTCACGTCAGTGCTTCAAAAAACTGAATATCGTCTCGGATGCGTACACCTGGAGATTAAAATGTTCATGTTACCACCAAATTTCATGAACACGCCCGCTCGGTAGCTGGAACCAGGGCTCGTGATGTCTTCCTGCCGTGAATCATGTAAGTTACCGACCGCAACACTACTGTGAGCTGACGGTGTGGCTAGAGCGACAGCAAGAAACAGACTTTTATGTATAGTGGAGCAGTCGTAGCTCAGTCAGCAACGGGGCAGTGGGCGGCAGCTGTTGGAAGACACCTAGAGGGCGGCGTCGGATACATGGGGGGCTCCCGTCTGGTGTCATCTTCTTTCCGAAAGTGCCAGTCTCACAGTTTGTCGGCGATCAGCGGGATCGCCGTATCTCGTAGTTGATGGCTGGCAAGTCAAGTGAGTGGTCCCATATCCGAGGCGCATGGGCCAGCCGGTGTTGTCTTGCTGTCCGGAAGTATGTCGAGGAGCAGCGGGACCATGCAGTCTTGGTGCGTGGTGGTGGGCTGCTTGCAACATGTGAGTTAGCCAGTTGCGGAGGAACACAAGATCTTGGACTTGGAGAGGCAACTGACGAGCTGAGTGGTGGATGGTGGCTGCCAGTGCAAGCGAGCAGTCCGGAAGCCTAGAAGTACAGGCTGGCCAACTTTGTCTTTCTACTGCCCACTGCATCCTGTTATATCACATCCAGCTTCACCTGCCGTTGTAGGGGTCGTACACTCCGAGCTATACAGGTGGTAGGTCACATCCTGAGGCATCAAGGACTCGTCAGATTTGGAATGGAAGGAAGTGTGGGAGGTAAAGATTTTAGAGGGAGACAGTCTTAAAAATAATATTCAGGTGAACAGCTGAATCAGACTTGCCTTTGAACTGAAGACCACGACTACAATAACGACAGATATCCATTACTCACTTACAAGGGAACGGCACAGTCCGACAAGCCAAAACATGTCGTGAAATTTTTTATACTGGAAGAATACACCAAAAGGAACACAATCTCAGAATTTTAGTTGGTAATACACAATGCAAGTGATTTAAGAAAAATGCTGAAAATTTCCAAATTCTTAGCTCGCTAGGAGGCTGGAGAAATGTACACCTGTTCAGCAGCCGTAGCAAACAGCGCATGCGCAACACGACAGATGCATATCATTGGTTGACGGCTCACCGGTAAACAGATAACTAGGTACAACACGATCGTAACACTTCTACATGGTTAAACTGATTCAGGAAATTATACGGAAAAGGAAACATAAAATTACGAAGGTTACTTCATATAAACGTGTAGAGCAGATATCATTAATGGGTGTAGAGAAATTCGTAGCTGAGGCGAATAAAGGCAATCAATCAGCTTTCGAGCAAAAACTGTATCAAACCACATTTATTATTTAGAGAAAAAAACGTCGCTTGTGCAGTCGATGAATGCCATTACACATTCATACGTAACTGTGTCAGTGATAAGTCTCAGTGGATTACTATTTTCGCACGAACCAACTTTTAAAAAATGGGTATTTAGTTGTAATAATCTTGTAATCGCCATAGCAAACCGTGGAAAAATGCGAGAGAATAATTTTCAGTATCGCGTCCTAAATGTCTTCATCCACATCTTCATCTACAAGCATACTCCGCAAGCCACCTTACGGTGTGTGGTGGAGGGTACCTTGAATACCTCTATCGGTTCTCCCTTCTATTCCAGCCCCGTACTGTTCGTGGTAAGAGAGATTGTCGGTATGCCTCTGTGTGGGCTCTAATCTCCCTAATTTTATCCTCATGGTCTCTTCCCGATATATACGTAGGAGGGAGCAATATGCTGCTTGACTCTTCGGTGAAGGTATGTTCTCGTAACTTCAACAAAAGCCCGTACCGAGCTACTGAGCGTCTCTCTTGCAGAGTCTTCCATTGGAGTTTATCATCTCCCTATCGCTTTCGCGATTACTAAATGATCCTGTAACGAAACGCGCTGCTCTCCGTTGGATCTTCTGTCTCTTCTATCAACATTATCTGGTACGGATCCCACACCGGTGACCAGTATTCAAGCAGTGGGCGAACATGTGTACTGTAACCTACTTCCTTTGTTTTCGGACTGCATTTCCTTAGGATTCTTCCAAGGAATCTGTCTGGCATCTGCTTTACTGACGATTAATTTTGTGTGGTCATTCCATTTTAAATCACTCCTAATGCCTACTCGCAGATAATTTATGGAATTAACTGCTTCCAGTTGTTGACCTGCTACATTGTAGCTAAATAGTAAAGGGTCTTTCTTTCTATATATTCACTGCACATTACACTTGTCTACATTGAGAATCAAAAGCGTCAATTCGTTGCAGATCCTCCTGCATTTCAGTAAAATTTTCCATTGTTACAACTTCTCGATATACTACGGCATCATCCGCAAAAAGCCGCTGTGAACTACCGATGTTATCCACAAGGTCATTTATATATATTGTGAATAACAGCGGTCCTACGACAATCTCCTGTGGCGCATGTGAAATCACTCTTACTTCGGAAGACTTCTCTCCACTGAGAATGACATGCTGCGTTCTGTTATCTAGGAAGTCTTCAATCCAATCACACAGTTGGTCTGATAGTCCATATGCTCTTACGTTGTTCATTAAACGACTGTGGAGAATCGTATCAAACTGTATCTTCTTAGCGTTTACGGAAAATAATTCAATGCTATTGTTGGACTCTTGGCCTGGACATAACAACAGCTCTGTTTTTAGGAGGAGGACGAAAATATTATTAATAAACGTAGCTCGGATTCCATCCGGAAATAATAATGTGATTCAACCTCTCGATAAAGAAATTTTTCGACAGTGTGAAGCAACTTTCAGAAAAGTGTCCGACAGTATAATTTCGATAGCTCAATGTCATTTCAAGTTTATCAGCATAATAATATTGTTAAACGTTAGTCTTTTGTGTACTGTCAGTCTGCATCACGTTTTACGAATTTGATCGAGTGTGCCTGGTACGCAGCCCAGTATACAGAGCTACAGCCATGACTTCTTACTCCATCCAAATACTGTGTAAATCTACATCTACATCACTACTCTGCAATTCACATTTAAGTGCTTGGCAGAGGGTTCATCGAACCGCAGTCATACTATCTCTCTACTATTCCACTCCCGAACAGCGCGCGGGAAAAACGAACACCTAAACCTTTCTGTTCGAGCTCTGATTTCTCTTATTTTATTTTGATGATCATTCCTACCTATGTAGGTTGCGCTCAGCAAAATATTTTCGTATTCGGAAGAGAAAGTTGGTGACTGAAATTTCGTAAAAAGGTCTCGCCGCGACGAAAAACGTCTTTGCTGTAATGACTTCCATCCCAACTCGCGTATCATATCTGCCACATTCTCTCCCCTATTACGCGATAATACAAAACGAGCTGCCCTTTTTTGCACCTAAAACTAGTAATTAATGCAAAGTGCCTGAATGCGTAAATTTTTCTTTCGTCAAGTGTGCCTGGTCTAAGGGAAATGTTTGTTCACTGGGTGCAATAGACACTTCAGGGAATTAACACGAAATTGTTCGATTCTTAGTGAAACATACATTATTCAAAAATCATCACAAAAACAGTGCTACAGGAATTGCTATGAAATATCTCATGTCAACAAATAAAAGTCCCATTTGATGGAAGTGAAATGTAACATGATGCACTGTCTTGACTTTCTTTTCTCTGCTAATCACATGTATAACAATTACATTTACAACAGTTTAGATATCGATTTGAACTGCAAGTTTTCAAAACTTTATGATTTGAGACATTTTTGCTATGGTTTAAGTGCTTAAAATTCACGTCATTTTGGACTTGGCGGCAGTACGCTCTCTTGTCACAACTGCGTCTGTTTATTTGCCAATTTGCGTTCTAAGCAGGAGGAGCTGTATAAGTTCAGATTTTTTTAAACTTTCATTGCGGTTTTGTAGCTAAAATTATGACAGTGGGTTTCTTTCGATGTGTTCATCCGGGGTGAACAATTTCAGGTTAGGTTTCGATAAGTCGGACTGGACCATTCCCTTGTTAGTCCTACGTAATACATCCATTCCTACTGTAGCCAATCTCGTCCAATCAAACAAATCCTATCACTTAATTCACATGGGCATCTACCAATGTTTCCTCCTCGCATTAATACTTCTAAAAAGCTCATTACCCATCTCTGTCCCGCTATCCACCTCGTAATCCTTCTCTATACTGCTGCTTCACCTGTAGCTGGTCATCAAGCCTCCCGAGACCATCTCCAATCAACTCTACAGCAACAGTCATCATCAGCGCCAAAACAACAACACCACGTCAATCACCATCGAAGTAATCAGATGATGTCTCATCAACATCATTAGTATTTAACTTTATCAGCCGAGTTTCTCATTTTCCAAGGATTTTGATCTCAATTTCGTTATTTCAAATATGTATGTATGACTAAAGAAAGGCTATCTTGCTGATTCATTTTCAAGTCTGTTTCTTACTGTTCGTGGAGAGCACGGACTGGGGCAGACTTCGGTTGTCTGTGTGCTTTGCGTACAGTGCTTCTCAAGGATTCGTAACCCGCGTCCGGCCATCCTGATTTAGGTTTTCCATGATTTCCCTTAATCACTTCGGGTAAATTCCGGGATGATTCCTTTGAAAGTGCACGGCCGATTTCCTTCCCCATCCTTACCTGATCGGAAGGGACCAATGACCTCGCTGTTTGGTCTCCCCGCACATCCCTCCCCCAAATGCAACCAACCAAGAATTCGTGCGAGTTGTTTTCAAGTCAGCGCTCTATACAGCTGACAGTGTGCCTACAGGGAAGAACAGACAATTGTGTTACGTAGCATACATTGACAGTGGTTCTGAACACCGTAGTCCATGCTCTTATACGGGCTTTAACTGATTTTGTGTTTTGTTGGTCACACCTGGTTATGAATCTTCCAACACCATTTCGAAGCAAATTAATATTTTGATTTTATAACGGACAGCACATAGTAAAGACCATCAGTACTGTATATACAATGAACAAAATGTATCATTCATTTGTTTCCGTGAGCTATAAATTCCAACTACAATGTCTGCTTTCTATCGCGTCACACACTACTTGTCTGCGTTGCTCCGCAACTTCCCACAAAGCGTCCCCATAGAAGACGCACAAACATAACTTTTAAAGCGAAAAGCCTTACACCGTTGTCAAAGATATTAATTGATAACTATTTAGCAAAACTTGGTAGATTTAAATATACAGATTTTTACATTAAATCATCAAAATTTATTCTAAACACTCAAGATAAAATTAGTTATGTACGAAATAATGAATTTAAGTTGGTATAGTTTTTAAGAACATATAAATTTATAAAACGAAATGATGCATGCCCGATGATATCGAATAATTCTGTATGTGTCTCAGGCTTAGTTACATCACAATATCGAAAATAAAAATGTTTTTGAGGTAAATTCATTCTGTAATGATCGTTATGTTGCTTATTCAGATTTTCATTATATTGTTTGCGGACTTGAGCACGACAAACTAGAGCTCAATTATTCTGCAAATTGTGTGGTCGAGACGAAAAATGGAATTTTTTTAATCATTAATATTGGCGATTGCCTCGTGACATCTTGTCTGTTGATTGTGGATTCATTAAGTAAACCTTAAATATTCTATGGGAATTACATATAGTTTCTGTCACTCATAAGTTGTGTACTATCCATTGCTTATTCATTAAGAAAGTCTTAATTAATGTTATCCATTTTATTTTTATTGGCGAATCTTTTATTGTTCTTTAAATTATGGGAGTAACTTTCTCTCTCTAAAGGTTGCTCTTAATTTAACAGGATGGCTGCAAGGTTGTATGCATTAGATTTGCTTGTTTAAAATTATTTATGTTAATTGTGCTTTCAAAAAATGGTTCAAATGGCTTTGAGCACTATGGAACTTAACTTCTGAGGTCATCAGTCCCTTAGAACTACTTAAACCTAACTAACCTAAGGACACTATACACATCCATGCCCGAGGCAGGATTCAAACCTGCGACCGTAGCGGTCGCGCGGTTCCAGACTGTAGAGCCTAGAACCGCTATGGCCACTCCGGCCAGCAATTTTGATTTCAATAAATTGTGTATTTTGGTAGCGAAAACATACGCCCCCAAAAGCCGCAGTGATTTATGCTACTGCTGATCATGCCCTATAAGTTCAATGATGGCTTTGTATTCCTTTAATGTCACCATTAAACAATAAAGCATGAGTACCTGTTGGAAGGGACACATTCATCTTGACACTGGTTTGAATTAAGTTTTTTTACTCTGTTTAGAAGAACCCGCAGGAAAACTTTCTTTTGACAGTAAAAGGGAGGGTTATCAGTGATGCCTATCCGACATAAGTGTGAACGACGTCATCCATGACTGATACAAATTTGTACCAGGTTAATTATCAGCTTTCTGCACACTTGAAATGTACGAAACCAACCACAGTTTCTACTTCCTATTTTGATTTTATCTTAGTACTGACATTTAGGGCACACTTTTGTGACGATTTATCTACCCATTCTTCTTCAGTCAGTTTCTGTATTCATATATTGAAGTAGGAAGATAGTAACCTGACGTACATTACGGGTCCAGTGACACTGCCCGTTTAAGTTTCTTCCCCACCGGCGTATCTTGCGCGCCCAGTTAACTGCCAATGGGTTTGGTGTGGTTCGCCGGCCGGCAGACTTGCCCGCCTCAAAGCGGCCACCATCGACCGCAGCCGCAGCCACAGCACGGCGCACCACACCTGTTGTGGCTCGCGTGCAGCGGCCAGCCTTCGCGGTGTTGTGCGACGGCACGAACGCCCCACTCCCTGCCCTACACAAAAACTAAACAAAAAGGCACATCACTGCTCACCACGCGACTAAACTGCACACAGATGTCAATTCATTACTGAACTTTTCTGTTTCTCTTTAAGGATCTGACATGGACTAAGTCACGGAAAAGTAACTGAGCGTTCATTTCCGTCAAAGAAACGAAGTAAACGAGGTTTTTGTTGCGTCCTCGTCACCACTTTGTATATTCGTTGCCACTGTAGAGTCGTCTACCATAGGGATCAACAGAGAGGATGTTGTTTGGCGACGGGCATCCTCTTTCTGCAACACAACTGCAAGCATGTATTAACAGGGTTCTTTATTGACATGGTCCGCAGCTCGTGGTCTCGAGGTAGCGTGCTCGCTTCCCGAGCACGGGGTCCCGGGTTCGATTCACGGCGGGGTCAGGAATTTTCACCTGCCTCGAGATGACTGGGTGCTGTTGAGTCGTCGTCGTCGTCGTCATCATCATCATTCATCCCAATTACGGTCGGAGGAAGGCATTGGCAAACCACATCCACTAGGACATTGCCTAGTACGGCAGTGCGAGCCTCTCGCATCGTTCCCCTACGCTCTGTCAAGGAGTATGGGACTTCATCATCATCATTACTGACATGAAGCTTTGAGAGAGTCCATATGTTGTGGTACAAGCTCTTCAAATAATAATAGCCTCACTGCTGGTGACACACAGGTCGCGCTGTAAACACTACTCCTGTCGCTATACAGTCTCAGAGCCAGTGATGTGAACTGACAGACGCCAACTAGGATAGTGACTCAGCTAGTAACAGAGACTGACACTGAGTGAACCCTCCGGTCCGCAGCGGCAATCTACATACTTGCGGTCGAGAGGGCGTTGGCGGCAATCGGCTAGTAAGTCTGTCTTTGGCCTCTCTCCTGATAGGCGCACTTGATCCAGCCCCTACTATCGATATCCTTACTAGCTCTTTGCCGACCGGTGTGCTGGCGACAGCACACTTATTGGAGGAGTACAGAAGTTTTCCTCAGTTCAAATCTGTGGATGGATTCTTCTTTCCACGAACAATACGTTGCACTCTCTCTCTCTCTCTCTCTCTCTCTCTCTCTCTCTCTCTCTCTGACGGTCACTACTTCCTCAGGACAGTAGCCACGCATACAAAATAACGTTTATCTATAACATTACTAGGGCAAAGGCCTTGCCACAGTGCCTGGTGCGCCGATGAGGTTTAAGACAAAAATGGGCAATATTAAAGTGAGACGAGGACTCAAAGTCCAATATCTTTTTATTGAATTTTATTTGTTAGCGGTTTAGTGCTGAGAATTGACAACCTGATGATGAGAGCAGAATCCCTAGAAACCCATTGTTGACTAGTGATATGTAGGATCAGAGTAGTCGAACGATAAAAAAGACGTTATTGGTAATAGGACTCCACGTAAGATCGTTATCGCACTAATGCACACACCAGAAAAGATTTGCATCACCTCGGCTCCGAGAGTTTCGGAATTGGAATAGATGTCAACATAAACCTCATTTTCCCCCTTTTTATTGCTCATGGAAACCACACATTGCTTGTTGTACCACCACACAGTGAGACCGTCAGAGGTGGTAGTCTCTACATTGCTTTACACAGTGGTACCTCTAATACCCAGCAGCACGTCATCAAGGCACTGTTGGTCCAGATTGTCCCACTCCTCAACGGCGATTCGGAGTAGATCCCTCAGAGTGGTTGGTGCGTCACGTCGTCCATAAACAGCCCTTTTCAATCTATCTCAGGTATGTTCGATAGGGTTCATGTCTGGGGAACATGATCGCCACTCTAGTCGAGCGTTATCGTTATCCTGAAGGAAGTCATTCACAAAATGTGCACGATGGGGGCTCGAGTTGTCGTCCATGAAGACGAATGCCGCACCAATATGCTGCCGATATGTTTGCACTATCGGTAGGAGGACGGCATTCACGTAACGTACAGCCATTACTGCGCCTTCCATGACCACCAACGGCGTACGTCGGCCCACATAATGCCACCCCAAAACAGCACGGAACCTCCACCTTGTTGCACTCGCTGGACGGTGTGTCTGACCAGGTTGCCTCCAAACACGTCTCTAACGATTGCCTGGTTGAAGGCATATGCGATACTCGTCGGCATTCACGTAACGTACAGCCATTACTGCGCCTTCCATGAACACCAACGGCGTACGTCGGCCCCACATAATGCCACCCCAAAATAGCAGGAAACCTCCACCTTGTTGCACTCGCTGTGTCTGACCGGGTTGCCTCCAAACGCGTCTCTAACGATTGCCTGATTAAGGCATATGCGACGTTCATCGGTGAAGCGAACATGATGTCAATCCTGAGCGGTCCGTTCGGCTTGTTGTTGGGCCCATCTGTACCGCACTGCATGCTGTCGTGGTTGCAAAGATGGACCTTCCCATGGACATGGACGTCGGGAGTGAATTTGCGCATCATGCAGCCTATTGCGCACAGTTTGAGTCGTAACACGACGTCCTGTGACTGTACGAAAAGCATTATTCAACATGGTGGTGCTGCTGTCAGGGTTCCTCCGAGCAATAATCCGCAGCCAGCGGTCATCCACTGCAGTAGTAGCCCTTGGGAGCCCTTAGCGAGGCATGTCATCGACAGTTCCTGTCTCTCTGTACCTCCTCCATCTCCGAACAACATCTTTGGTTCACTCCGAGATGCCTGGACACTTCCACTGTTGAAAGCCCTTCCTGCCACAAAGTAACAATGCACACGTGATCGAACCGCGGTATTGGCCGTCTAGGCTTGGTTGAACTACAGTGAACGCGAGTCGTGTACCTCCTTCCTGGCGGAATTACTCGAACTGATCGACTGTCGTACCCCCTCCGTCTAATAGGTGTTGCTCATGCATGGTTGTTTACATCTTTGGGCGGGTTTAATGACATCTATGAACAATCAAAGAGACTGTGTAGCACAATATCCACGGTCAACGTCTATCTTCAGGAGTTCTAGGAACCAGGGTGATGTAAAACTTTTTTTGATGTGTGTAGGATGGCCGATGGCAGCCACGCAGCCCATATGCAATTGGAGCCTTATTGCTGTGACTCCGTCGTTCATGCTTAGTACTTAGTACTGTGAGCTTCATCCAAGTGACTGCTGTATGAGCTGAACTCTAACTCTCTCTGCAATATATGTGTAATGAATATTCGTACGCTTGGAGAAACACAAGTTAATCTCTGTTTGCCGTGTTAACATGTCTTCTAATCATTTCTGCTCCTGTCCAGCTTTCCAACGACGACAGTTGCCACACCACTCTGTAGCTCACCTCCCCTTACCTCTGTATATGAATTCGTACACAACAATTTCTGCTATTAAAGATGAACAAAACTAAACATTATGTTGACCTGTCTCACCACTACTCGGTAAGTCTTTGCTTTTCTCGGTCCTTCTAGTTATTGCTCGACATTTAATTTAGCAGTGCGATGCGACACTTTGTTTCTAGCATTTAGGGTGGCTTGTTTTAGTTAGCACGACTTTCTTCAGTTCAGCAGATTAGTGGTGTAAGCCCTGTTTACCCTTCGTGGTATAAAGTAAGTTCGCAGGTCCAGTGGCTGTTTGCGCAAAAAGAAACAGTCTAAAGATTTATCGTTCAATACTTTAAAAATAAATGAGAATCACAGAGGAGGGGGGTTACAACGGTCAGCATCTATTACGTAGTCGGGCACTAAACAGGTATCGCAAATTTGCAATGAAATGGCATTGCAACTCGTGCAGAAATAATTTAAAGATATCATTGACAGTGAAAGAGCTAAAAATTATAAAGAACGACAGACGATTTGTTCGGGTGTAATAATTCTTCTGTTCATCAAGAAGCACGTTGTGTTGAATATGCAAGTATGGAACACGTGATGGAATTGGTGGTCCGAATAGTACATTTTCTGAAGTCGCAAGTGTTATTACATCGTGAGTTGCAACGCTTTTAGTTGGAATTCAACGAAGATTATTGATATGTCATCCATTACTGTGAACTACGTGGTTAATTCTAAGGACAAGCGTGGAACGAGATTTCGTTTTAAGATATGCTGTTTTGAGTTTATGAAGGAAATCGGAAAGCAAGGACTAAAATCAGAAAATCGGGATGAATAGCAGACCTTGCATTTTAAGAAATGTGTTCAAATGTGTGTGAAATCTTATGGGACTTAACTGCTAAGGTCATCAGTCCCTAAGCTTACACACTACGTAACCTAAATTATCCTAAGGACAAACACACACACCCATGCCCGAGGGAGGACTCGAACCTCCGCCAGGCCCAGCCGCACAGTCTATGACTGCAGTGCCCCAGACCGCTCGGCTAATCCCGAGCACATTTTAAACAAAGATGACTGTAGACTGCCCTTTAGTAATACATTGTAAGGGGAGAAGCAACTTGTTACTTACTTCACGGTGAAAGTGGACGCACATAAAAAAATAAAACCGCATTGTGGATGTGGCAGGTTCTGACAAGGGACACCATTCATTTCCACGTGCTGACTGGCGCTGAAGGAATTACCAATACTGAGCATTCCAATGCGGCGTTGAAAGGATTACAGGGACAGCTTTCTAAAGGTTTCAGAACATTGCCAATCGTACGTCTGTTTTCGAGCTGTTGCGAAACCGTTTGCCAACACCTAAATTGTTTTCCTCAGTAATAGTTTAAACGTTTCGCTAGTAAGGTTTGCAATACTTCGATCAACATACTTGTGTGAAAGGCTTTTTACATCTATGAAACTGAATAAGACGCGATTACGTGGTAGGGTAAGTGACGAAACTCTCCGATACTGTCGGCGTCGGTACGTGTGCCGACAGTTTGTGCCAGATATAAATTTTATTGTGCCTTCAGCGAGCCAAAATTAATTAAATAATACTAAAAATTTGTTTTTGTGATGTATGACGTTGAGAAATATGAAATATGATAAAACCGTATGTGGTTCCTTAGCTGTCCCCCGCCCCCTCCCCCCTCATCCCCCTCTCTCCCTACCTCCCTGATCAGAGGTAAGGATGCACTCGGTCTCGGGAGATTGACAACCGTGCACGAGCACCGCACGGGAGCAGAATTCCCGGCCGTTCCCGGTTCAGCAGCTCCCGTATTGCTGCCCGCTATGTGCTCTACTGTAACTACTGCCCTCTCTTCGTCTGCAGCGAGAATTAATTCAAGCATCCGGTAATCCGCCAAACCTGAAACACTACAGTTATGAGCTTATTCGATGCTACATGTCAGCAGTGTATGATCAAGGCTACAGATGACAGAATTAAATGAGTATTCAGAGCGCCAAAGACGAGTATTTCAATAAGGTACTCGCCCTGCAGTATTCAAGAGAAATATGAAACAGGTTCGTCTGTTACTGCTTTTTACATAGATTTCTATGCCTTTTTCTGAAACGGTTATGGATGTAACATCAAAAAGCTTTAGACGATTTTGTCACAGAATGAGCGGCTGTAATTTAGCTTCTTCAAAAGCTTTCTCTGTCGTAAATATTTACTAATACGCAGATTTTAGCGTGACGACGCCACATCATGATATCCCCGTCAGTCTAATTATTCCAGACTGACCCTTCACACCGCAGCGGAGTGTGTGCTGATTTGGAACTTCCTCGGAGACTAAAATTGTATCGCTGCATTGGAACTAGAATCTGTGACCTTAACCTATCGTGAGCATGTGCTCTAATGACTGAGCCATCCAAGCACGACTGATGACCTTTCATACAGAAATATTAAAGTTGAGTATTCAGGAGATCTTCTGCGAAGTTTTGGAAGGTAGAAGATGTTACTTGCGGAAGTAAAGCTGTTGACAGTAAAGGGGAAAAGGTCATGGGTCGTGCTTGGATGACTAGTCGGTAGAGTACTTGCCCACAAAAGGCAAAGGTGCCAGGCTCTGGTCCATGTCTAGTATCAAGTCTTTAATCTCAGAATGAATTTGCATTCTACAGCGGAGTGTGCGTTGATATGAAACTTCTTGGCGGGTTAAAATTTTGTGCCGGACCAGTACTCGAACGTGGGACTTTTGCCTTTGGCGGGCAAGTGTTCCACCACCTGCGCTAGCCAAGGACGACTCAGGCCCGTCCTCACAGCTTTACTTCTGCAGGTATCTTATCTCCAAAGGCAAAGATCCCCTGTTCGAATCCTGGTTTGGCATAAAGTTTTAATCTGCCATGAAGATTCACTGTTTAATCTGGCAGAAAGTGCCAGTCTATAAGCTCAATAGCCTTTAGTGTATATGGGTCCACAGCCGCCACAGATTTGTTAAGGAAAGTCGTTGTCCTGTGTAGGCTGTTTTTATTTTTAAAATAAACACTATTTTATGCTTTTGCGCTATCAGCTAATTTCGTCCCCTTGGGGATATTCAAGCTACTGTGATGGAGGTAGCTTGAAAATTCCCACGCTGTCGAAATTAGCCAACAGGGCAAAAAAAAGGTTCAAATACCTCTGAGCACAATGGAATTTAACATCTGAGGTCAACAGCCCCTAGAACTTAGAACTATTTAAACCTAACTAACCTAAGTCCATCACATACATCCATGACCGAGGCAGGATACGAACCTACGACTGTAGTGGTCGCGCAATTCCAGACTGAAGCGCCTAGAACCACTCGGCCCCACCGGCCGGCAACAGCGCAATAGCATGAAATTAAAAGCTTACATCAAAAATAAAAACAGCCTATGCAGGACCATAACTATCCTTAAGTATTTAGTGTCCATAATTTTTTATAAATTTATTCTCTTGTATTGAAAGATTTTTCTTATTTCGAAGGCACGTGCGCTTTGGCAGGCACAGCAGCCACCCAGCTAGGATGCGTTTCCTTCCTACCTCCTTTGTGGGCTTAGATCCGAAATGACTAAAACATTTCTAACGCATCACCTCTTGTTCCGCCAAGACTGTTAGGTGGCCTTGAAAACCTTCCTGGACGTTCCTAACAGTACGATGTATAAATAATAAACTTTCAAAATGTGTCAAAACTTTTTATATTTCGTCTTAACGCCCTCTGAAGATGGCCACGCTTTGACCAGGCACATTCAGCAACTGAACAGAACATCACAACATGATTATGATGAAATGGAGTTATTGGTTTTTTTTAATATTTTTTATCATCAGTAATTCAAGATGTGTTAGCTTCGAGCAGGCCAACGAAATGATAAATAACGTAAAAAGACGAAGCTGTTGAAATACGTGTTCCAGTCACGTTAATGTGACAACCGCCTATGTTCTACGTGCAAAAACCACTCACAGACGGCAGGTGGCAGCACTCCTAGTGGAGGGTACGCAGGGTGGTCAGAAACAATCCGGAAAGCTTTTAACGGGGTTGTAGCGGAGGTTATGTTGACGAATAAACTGTTAGGAAAAAAGTCCATGCCTTGTGACGTTCCCGAGTTATTTAACATTGAATTTAGCCGACGACGTCGTTGCACATGTAAATTCAAGCAGACTACCACAGGCAGTGTTACCGAAGGCATTTTACCTTCGGTTTCCTCAAACTGAACAAATGTAATATTTGCACAACTAGTTTAAATTTATCACTTCCGAAAAAAGCAGATTTTAAGAGAATATGTTTCTGCCAACTTCAGTGCTAAATGACGTTGAAAGAGCACGATGTACTTAATTTTTTCTTAACAATTATTTCCCAGCCGGCATCTGTGGCCAAGCGGTTCTAGGCGCTTCAGTCCGGAACTGTGCTGCTGCTACGGTCCCAGGTTCGAGGTTTAAGTAGTTAGGTTTAAGTAGTTCTAAGTCTAGAGGACTGATGACGTCAGATGTGAAGTCCCGTAGTGCTCAGAGCCATTTGAACCATTTTTTAATTATTTCCCAACACAACCTCCCATGGTTTACAGACTGTTGTTGATCACCCTGTATATAGCATGTCGGGGGACGCGGAAAACAGTGCAGTCGTTTTCACAACACGAAAACGGGGCGATTTATCTGACGTCCAAAACGCCATGATGGCTGGCTTTCGGGCCAGCGTTGGAAGCATTTCCAAATCGGCTAAGTTTGTCAGCTTTTGGTATGCCGCCGTGATTAGAGCATACAATGCATGTAAAAATGGCGCTGTCCAAAACTAGAGCCGAGGTAACTATGATGCACCATTGGCCATAGATACCAGGGGTGAACAACAGCTGCCGAGATGTTTTTATAGGAATAGTCGTGCAACTATTGAGGAACGGTCAGAGGCTACTAGCAGTGTCTCCTCAACAACCATTCAACCATCGTTGCTGTGAATGTGTCTCCGCAGGGTCTGCCGCCTGTTTCGTGCACCCACGCCGACTGCTGTTTATCGGCAACGAAGCCTGGAATTTGCACACCAATACCGCAATTGAACGTCCACCCAGTGGCGACAGGTAGACTTATCACTTGGATCACGTTTTATGCTCCATCGAACAGACAGACGTTGCAGTGTACGACGTGAAACGTCTCAAAGCAAGCACCCTGCGACCACGAGAATGTTTTCGCGGCATTCTAGATCTATATCTACATCTACATGGGTATTCTGCAAATCACTTTTAGGTGCCTGGCAGAGGGTTCATCGAACCACCTTCACAATTCTCTATTATTCCAATCTCGAGTAGGGTACGGAAAGAATATGCACCTATATTTTTCAATACGAGCTCTGATTTCCCTTATTTTATCGTGGTGATCGTTCTTCCCTATGTAGGTCGGTGTCAACAAAATATGTTCGTATTCGGAGGGGAAAGGTGGTGATTGGAATTTCGTGAGAAGATTCCGTCGCAACGAAAAACGCCTTTCTATTAATGAAGTCCAGCCCAAATCCTGTATCATTTCTGTGACACTCTCTCTCAAATTTCGCGATAATACAGAACGTGCTGCCTTTCTTTGAACTTTTTCGATGTACTCCGGTCAGTCCTACCTGGTAAGGATCCCACACCGCGCAGCAGTATTCTAAAAAAGGACGAACAAGCGTAGTGTACGCAGTCTCCTTAGTAGGTCTGTTACATTTTTTAATTGTCCTGCCAATAAAACGCAGTCTTTGGTTAGCCTTCCCCACAACATTTTGTATGTGTTCATTCCGATTTTAGTTGTTCGTAATTGTAATACCGAGGTACTTAGTTGAATTTACGGCTTTTAGATTAGACTGATTTATCGTGTAACCGAAGTTTAACGAATTCCTCACGGCCTCACACTTTTCATTATTGAGGGCCAACTGACAATTTCCGCTCCATTCAGATCTCTTTTCTAAATCGTTTTTCAATTTTTTTAATCTTCTGATGACTATTAGTCGATAAACGACAGCATCATCTGCAAACAACCGAAGACGGCTGCTCAGATTGTCTCCCAAATCGTTTATGTGCCTATAACACTACCTTGGGGAACGCCAGAAATCACTTGTGTTTTACTCGGTGACTTTACGTCAATTACTACTAACTGTGACCTCTCTGACAGGAAATCACGGATCCAGTCTCATAACCAGTCTCATAACTGAAACGATATTCCATAAGCAAGCTATTTCACTACGAGCTACTTGTGTGGTACAGTGTCAAAAGCCTTCCGGAAATCCAGAAATACGGAATAGATCTGAAATCTCTTGTCAACAGCACACAACACTTTATGTGAATAAAGAGCTAGTTGTGTTTTACAGGAACGATGTTTTCTAAACCCATGATGAGTGAGTGTCAATACACCGTTTTCTTCGAGGTAATTCATAATGTTCAAATGGTTCAAATGGCTCTGAGCACTATGGGACTTAACATCTGAGGTCATCAGTCCCCTAGAACGTAGAACTACTGAAACCTAACTAACCTAACCTAAGGACATCACACACATCCATGGCCGAGGCAGGATTCGAACCTGCGACCGTAGCGGCCACGCGGTTCCAGACTGTAGCGCCTAGAACCGCTCGGTCACAAGGCCGGCCCTTGATGTCGTGTCTGTCCCTACATGCAGTTTGGTTTTCCTTGGCAATCTGGCAGCTAACAGGAAGACATGCAACGTGTCACAGCTCATAGTTTACATGGTTCGAGGTGCACTGGACTGGGTTTACCATTCTCTCCTGGGTACCAGACTCTCCGGATTTAAACTCAATCGAGAATCTATGGGACCACCTCGATCGTTCTGTACGTGCCACGGATCCTCAACCGAGAAATATGGCGCAGTTGGTCACGGCTCTGGAAACGACATAGCTCCACATCCCTGTCCGTATCTTCCAAAACATCATTGATTCTCTTCCCGCGCTGTGAGAGCTGGTTCTTCAAGCTTTCGACAGGTTATCACAGTATGATGGGACAGTATACTACTGGAATGACACGCTATTCACCCTTAAATATTGAACTGTTGTACGAACAACTAGTGGGTGAGACCATTCAAATTTAAACTTTAGATGATACTTCGTTTATCTGAAAAAAGATTACGTAAAAGGGAAATTGTGCAAAAGTGTAGTAGTAGTAGTAGTAGTAGTAGTAGTAGTAGTAGACTATGAGTGCTCAGGTAGTGGTCCTCCCCTCATTGGCGTAACAAGGCCACGGCATCGGAACGCGTTCTCTATGTGTCGGTCCCATGGCGGCGCAGTTCTGAGACAGATGGAAAAACTGGGAAAGGGATGAGGGATGGTGGATTATGAGGGTAAAAATGAGGATAAGGAAAAGAAGAAGAAGGCAATGAATGGAAGGAGACGAAAATGGAAAGGGGATGGAATGTAGGAAAGGGGATCTTCAGGAGATTCGGACTGGAAAGTGTTGAAGGACTGTTCCATAAAATCTACCTTCCTCTCATACAGAGACGCTTGTTTCTTGTTACTGTCTACTAGATGGAGCCATTCTCGTTATACCAAGTGAAACAACGCAACAAAAGAGTGCTGCGTATATTTTACATTTGTTGTTGTGGTTGGTATGGCTTTACATTCATTGACAATGAAACTGAGAAATAATTGAAACAAATCGGTCAAATGTTTTGTGAAATGATTTGTCTAAAAGTAAGAAATAAAACAGATTAGAGAAACATCTGACGCGCCTCATTTGCTGTACATGAATTGGAACATCATTCAAAGGCTCATCAAATGTTTCTCTAATTCCTTGCTTTTACACAAATCATTTTACATAACGTTTGACCGATACTTTAATTCTTTTTATTTTCATATTCTTTTCAGAAAATATTATCTTACTGATACGTCTTTTGCTTTCCCAGTATCTTCTGTCCATGAAATGTCCTGAACATACCACTTGATTCGAAAGAACCAATGTAACTTTTGTGCGCAAAATGGCTAGGAGTTGAAAAGATAAACTTTTTGACACCTGATTCGTCCTCCTAGTGTCTGCTGTTCTCCAAATGCCCCAAATTTAGTAGCTGATTCAAAGGAAATCAATTTAAAAATCAATAACACTCAAATGTAACTGTTAATGCACTGAATAGCTCGAAGAAAACTTTTTGACGCTAGACTAACATAGGTAGCAACAGCTAATCCTGAAATATTTCACTTTTCCCTTCAATCACTAATTAAATATTTCTTAATTATAATAATTATTATCAAGCAATTTTGTTTTTCAAATTTAGACCGCACCTAAGTCAATTTGATACCCCGTTTGTCCATTTACCACAATTCGTCTGGCTATTTGACCAAAAAGGAATTTCTTTTTGCGACTTTGGACTGGATATTGTTCCACGTTTTCAATTATAACGTACAAAATTGCTCTTAGATGTACGTTCTACTTAATCGTAGTGTTGATCACAGTCTACGAAATGCAGGGTGCGCAGTGGTCAGGACTGAAAGAAAGTTAAGGGAGATGTCGACAGGGAAGGAACCCAAAGTCTGCCGCGGGCTCCAGTTACCGTGGATACGCTACTGGGACACCACCCTCACCATTGGACGGTCTGCACGTGGCCGTGTTGTTCCAGCGCGGAGTGGTATTACAAGCCTTCGCAACCACTTTACTGTGAGAGACGGCACGTTTCCGCGGAAAGAATTGCTTTTATGATCGGTTTGGAAGCTGGCCGCGGTGGTGTTGTTGCTGTTGTTTTCTGGGGCGGCCCCCAGAGAGAGGGCCTGAAATACGGGAGTGGCGGCGGCCATTAGGGCGCTACCCGCGGGAGCTGGCAGGCGGCGCGGAGTGCCACCGCACCGCACCACACAATGGCGCCACGAGCCGAGACAACACGCAGATGGCGCCAGCACTCCGCGATGAAGCCGCGGTGCCGCGCCTGGCGCCAGCTTTTGCTTTCAGGCCGGCAGCCGAGGAGCTGGGAGGCTGCCACTGAAGCCCTCACAGCGAACAGCCATCACAGTCTCGAGTGTTACGAACCAAGTTTCTCAAAGGAAGTCACTTTCCTATGTAGGTTATTCTTTAAACTTGAAATAACTTATTTCATTATTTAACAGTCATCTAATTTAGCTCACTTGAGAATTACAAAGCTACTCCTCTATGCATATTCTTATGGTCACAGTATGTCATCAGCCACACATCAGTGTGGATAAAAAGCAACAGGTGATTCCGTGGTTAATAAACTTGCGGATAGAAGGGGCAGGCACAACTGTCACAGTTTTGAAATTAATATGTAAAGCTTAGATGACTTTTTTTACTGAACCACCAAACAGAACATTAAAGTACATCAGCGTAACTACTGAACTGGAAACACACATGGTACAGTCAATGTCTTAAAATAAAATTACAGCTTGATCATGCGCAGGAGGGCATAATTACATAACTGTAAAACACTCAGAGTGTGTATTTCAAAATGAAAGAACATACCAGGCAGGAAAATGACTTGCTTCAAGATTTTATAGCGCATGTTGACCCATGCATAAAAAAGATTGTGCGTAGTATCACACAGTCTTTTTTTATTCAAAGTTTTTTAATTTTTTTTATTTATTTTGAAATAGGCAAAATTTCGTCTGCTGGTTGACATAACTCTAAACCATTCGCAAATTAATTTGACAATACGCATTAATAATAGCTAATAGCAGTATAAGTAAATGATTAATGTTTCAGACCTGTGTGACCAATTTAAATATTATTTGAGGCTCTCCTCACTGCTATAACATTTTGTACATATCACATCATTAAATAAAATGTGCACTTGATGTGAGTGTAGAGAAATCTCTACTCAACTGCTTCTATACAGTTGTGAATAACCAGACTCATGTTTTGTTCACCACATACACGGTGAACAGATATACCAGGTCACAAGGGACAAATTTCAGCTCTATTCTGCGAGAAACATCTACTTATCGTGAGAGTATTTTCGTTGACTGTTGACTCGACTCAATACAGAGACGACTTTCCCCTATTGCCACCTGCACAAGTTTTGTTAGGGAGTACATACTGCTCCTCAGCTGAGCAGCAGCTCTGTAAAAAATATGTGAAGTGCCCACTAGCTTTTCTTAAATCTGAGAAGAGAGGCACATGGCACTCTGATTTTTGTAATTTTTCATATTTATGGGCGTGTGTTCAGAACTGAATTAGCAGCACGTCAAAGTATTTCAATGCAATTGTGAAAAATTTTCGATAGAATCTTCTCTGTAGCTTTCCAACCATGTTTAATATACCAAAAGTAAATTCATCTTTTCAGCTAGTAGTGTTGGACTGTGGTAGAGTGCTCACCTGCCTCCCAGGGGTGCCTGCGTTCGGTTCTCGATAGATCCAACTTTTTAAACAAAGGTGCATCTTCTACGAAGTTTCTGTGAAGTACTCGTATAAAATACGTAAAGACGGAAAGAAGTCGGTAGCGCTAGAGACTAGTAATCACAGGATCGAACCTCACTTTGGTAATTTTTGTTTTCTTTTTTTCCGTTCAGTTAAAATATCTACGCCACTTATGAATAAAATTCGTCAGACATATGCTAAATAACACAAATATAATTGGAACTATTATTTTATACATTCACGTCCTCTTGTTTCTAATTATATTGCGCACACAATAATCCAGTTTTAGCTGCAAATATAAATTCATAATTATCAATATTTTGCGATATATTTTAATCAAGATTTCTTAAAATCCAAACAATACAAATTCCTTCATGTACTTTACGTTACAGATAAGTGCTCGCAGAACATACACCTTTGATTAAAAATTTGAATTCGCGGGGAACCAAACACAAGCCCCACGTGACACGCTAGCATTCTACCACTTTTCGAATGAGTGACCTTAAATTAGCTTATGATTAGAAAACTTAAAAGTCGATTTTCTCGAAATTTTGGACCGTTGCCTCAAACTGCTATGGCTGATTGATTTTTGAGTTCTGAACTTCCTGTATATTAAATATAAAAAAATACAAAAGTCCGATTGACGTTTGGTCTCCTTGTGAGTTCGATTCGTTAAAGAGAGTGGTGGGGTTACTGGTAATTACTAATTCACATTGTTCACTGAAATTTATATTTCCTCTGCTTTCTTTTCCCAGTACTTACATTCCCATAATTTTCAGCACGCAACCTTCTCTTCATTCTTTCCGTAATATTTTATGTATTTTTATACATCTAATTAAATTGTGCCTCACCGCAGTTCAGGTTGGAAAACACACTTTCATTACCCTGTCGGAGCACACAAAAGAGGACTAAGTTCGTCACTAAAAGACACCAACAGAAACGTTGAAAACCAGTTGCCTTAATCCTCATTCTGTCGTCCTCCTCAAAGCTTTTGGCGTGCGAACACATTCGCTCTCTTAACACAGAAAGTTCTAAATCCTTTTACCCGGTCTCTCTTTGTCGTTGAGCGTTCACACTCAATATCGTCCACAAACTGCCGCTTTATATGTCTCTCTCCCACTGTCTCCTTTACCTCCCATCAACTTACAGAATATCCCACTGCCACAGTCTTCTCTCTCACTTACACTCTCTTCTTTTGTCTTTCTCTCCCAATGCCACGGTCTCAAAAATTCTGGAGGGTCCAAGTTATTTTTCCACGATACTCATGTTTTTAAAATTTCACTCCAAAATGCGACCTACCCTACCCTACACCTACATGTTAAAGTTCGCCCGTCTGAGAGGTTCCAGAGCCACTAAGCGTATGTATGGCGTCAACTCATCTGTGTATTTTTCATTTCTACTCTCTTTTGCTCCCACTGGCTATATCTCCATCAATCTCTCTCTTTTATTGCCACTTTCTCTCACTGACCATAATTATCTTCTCTCTCTTTGGCTCTCACCACTATTTGTTCGTTTCTCTCTCTCTCTCTCTCTCTCTCTCTCTCACTACTACTTTCTTTCTCCTACAATCACTGCCTGCTCTCTCTTTCTCTCCAATTGGCACTGCCTCCTCTCTCTTCCACTGTATATCTGCTACTCTCTTTTAGCACAAAAAGCGTACTCGGGAGGATGACAGTTGAAACCTGCATCCAGCCGTCCTGATTTAGATTTTCCGTGATTTCCCTCAATTGTCACTGGCAAATTCCGATATAGTCCCTTTGAAAACAGGACACGGGCGATTTCCTTCCCCATCCTTCTCTGATCCTAGCTTGTGCTACGTTTCTAATGACTTCGTTGTCGATGGAATGTTAAATTCGATACGTACTAATCTCCTCCTCACAAAAGTCGCGAATGTGTTCGCATCCCAAAATTTTTGCTGAGGAAGGCGGAAAGAGGATTGAAGCTGCTGCTTCTCCATTTTACTGTCATAGTCTTTTAAAGACCTCACCTTTTGAGTGCTCTCACAGAAGCTCTTTTCCACTAGTTTCTTTCTTTTCTCTGCTACAATAGGATGTGCCTGTTACATAAAACAAATTCTATAGGTCAGTAAAGTTTTGATAGCTTATTTATATGCTTCCACGCATTTCTAAATTTTGAAAGACAGAAACAACAAATAAGTGCACATAAGGTTAACACAAAATCGTTTGTTATACATTTTTTTCCGTATACTTTCTTCACTGACTGCAATTCAACGAAAACGCTTGGCTCAAGATTCGTATTTGGAAACAGTTAAAACGTTATTAGAAATATTTTCTGAGTCTGCGGTCTTTCCAGTTTTACATTTCTTTTGGCACTCATTTTGAGTTCTTTTCTAGCATGTTAGGACCGTTTGTATCCCATTTTTTGTTACTGAAGAACCACTGCTGGCATATTAGACTTGAAGATTCCACTATACACAGACAGCGCACATAGTTAGGTGACCTCAGAAAGCTTGCGATGACCCTAGAGTCCTTGACATGTCTTCACAAAGTCAGTTAAAACTACGTTTACGTCTCAGACCGGATATTACGTGCACATTTTACACTCATACGACGTTAACTTACACCTCTGGGACCTCTGGATCTTGGCAACTGGTAACGACCAGATTCCCCGAGAATATCGTCCTAAGAGCATATGGTAAAAATATCGACGATCTGCCATCAACAGAAATCATAGAAGGGGCCATCGCCACAACTGGTTCTTTTCGTACCCAAAAATAATGATTTTTCGGGGTTTTCTCAGGAACGGCTCATGAACAAATGGTGCTCTTATAAGCCGCCAAAGGTCAACCTAGGGCAAATCTAATGCAGAAGAACCAACCGATTTACTCCATTTGCCTGGACTGGAGTTAGCACGCGATGCTTAAATTTAGAACTCATATTGTAGTGTAGTTACAGCTGTTCTCTTGTCTCTCTGATCAGTACAACCCGAGATACGACGCCCTGAAAAATCGCATTTTCGTGCACAGATTTTTTGAACATATTGCTACTGTGCACTGTCCGGCCCCTTAGCTGAGTAATCAGCCCATCTGACTGCCATATATCGGACCCGAATTCGACTCCCGGCCGGGTCGGAATTTTCTCCGCTGCATGTTGTGTTACCCATCATTGTTTCATCATCATCGACACGCAAGTCACCCGTTGTGGCGTCAGCTAAAACGGGTTACAGCTCCGTCGCCAAACTTCCCCAGGTGGGGATTCCCGGCCTTCAGTGCCATATGACCATTTCATTTTTTTTCTCTGTGGACTGTCATGCACGGGCCGATAAACAAAGATCAGCAAATTCCCTGCCTGACCAGAAGAATGTATACTTTCCATAGTATGTTTCACCTAGTGTCATATAGATCACTTAAATTCCTCTAGTACTGATTTTACACAACTACAGTTGTCTGTCGACTTGTGAACTAGGCACCAAGTTCACTGCGACTATGGTAGTTGCCCATCCAACTGCGCTTCGAAATAGAAGCGTGCGGTTTGTTAGCCTGTTATTGCTGGTCTGATGGGAAGGGGGAACTTATGGAGTTGTCCTTAGTTTTCAACATATTTACAGGATTTGAATATCAGAGCCCGGGCATCATTTTCGTAAAGCAGACAGACGCAATTCTCCCTCCTCCCAAAAAAATAAAAAAATAAACAAAAATCGCCTTTGAAAATCAGAAGATTCCCTTCCGCTGTTAATTACCAAAAATTTCAAGATCTTTATTACACTTATTGTTGACTGAGTGCATAGCGAATGCTCAATAATGAGAAACTCGTTGGTTAGAATATTTTTTATTTTTATTTAAATTCCGTATTTATAATACTAACCGGCTAACTCGGTTCGTGTTTCATGCTTAGAGATCTTAAATGCAGGTTGCCTATCTGACGACTTCTAGGAGCAATACAAATACGATTTCCAATGTTTCGTGTAATTATTGAACGAACATTAAAATTTAAATTGCTGTAATAAATTGCTCATAAAGAAGAATAATCTGATGTCAAAGGTTTAACTTAGTAAGACAAATATCACAGTTGGACACAGTGTGTATGTCTCGAGGCAACGTAGTTCACTACGCGCAAACTACCCCGACTATATTCGACCAGAATTTGAGAACGAGAACACTTAGCAACTTCCAACACACTATAAACATAATTTCAAACCTTTCTTAAATTTTTCTCTGTTACATAATTAACATCAAATATTTAACACACCAACTCATTTCTAAAGTAATCAGACGTTTGAAGCAGTTTTCTACATGGGAGTCCAATTCTTCAAAGAACAGAGGTTCAGTAATAAATTGAAATACAAAGTAACAAAATTTTAATCAAAATAAGATATTTTAATTGTAATTACTAATCGCATGAAAATGATAGTCATGGGAAATGCCTTATTGTGAAATTAAAAATTTATATACATGAATCATTTTTTTCAATGTCTAGTATTGAGAAAGTATATTTTCTGTGTGATATTTCGAAGTATTTACCAGACTTTAATTTACTGTGAATCTTGCATTTTGATGCGATTAGCAATTAGAAACAGAAAGATGTTACTTTATTTTACTAAATTATTTGAAAATTGTAATTAATTATTTGTTAAGTAACATTTCCGTTTGTTAATAAATATGGAATTTAAATAATAGTAAGAACGTAAAAAAATTCGAAACAACGATGTTCAAACCCTCAACTTCACAATTACTAATTTTTTTACACTATGATCTCAGCCACCGGTTTATACATTAATCGTCATGAAATGTTCCGCAGTTGACACTGGTGGTAAATCTTATTTTAAAAGACAGTTTTTTGAGTTTTTTTAGAATTGCGTCACACTCCATTAGCAAATTGTTACTAGAGCACAGACCTTCAGGTCCTGTAAGTATGTGGGAAGTAAGTTACGATAATACTCTTTAATCTTCATTCCTGCCTCACCTATCTCACAGACACACACATTCTCGGTGTCATTTGTCATTACGCTGTTTGACAGCTGAATCAAACAACGCGTTGCAGATATCTGCTGTTCGCGCGTTCGGTTTCAAAGAGACACAGCATTTTACTCGCCACCGTCGCCGCTTTCAGCAGCTTTTTTTTAAATTAATGTTAACACGTCACTCCTGGCCGATTTTGTAAGACAAGTTGTCATTGACAAAATTTCTTGACGTACAATTGTACGGGATCGGATTCGCTAATGAACACTTGCACTGACCTACACCGCTACATTCTTTCTTCTGGGTGTCATCTTGCAACACGTCTCTGGAAGAAATCCAGCTCCAGCGTCACATAACTGACATAGTTTCTAGCAGTTTTTCCAATTTAAACTATCTATCTAGATGATGTAGTGGTAAAACTGTAGTCTGCTTAAAACGAGTAAACTGTGTCTGTCCTATGTTCGTTGGTTTTACTAAAACCTTCTATGCAAAGTCAAAAGGGATTTTTTCGATAAGACATTGCTATATTCTTGACAATATTCATACTGCATTCCGCCATATTTATTTTTTTAATCAGTGCTAGATACTAGGTTCATTTACTGTCATCGGTAAACGCGTAAATAAAACTGTTGCATCACCTCGGTAAACGCGAGGTCGTTAGACACATATATCTGCCCCCGGACGGTAACGTGCAGCTGCGCTGTAACAAGAGATTAAGCTTTGCACACACACACACACACACACACACACACACACACACACACACACACACACACAGACAGAGAGAGAGAGAGAGAGAGAGAGAGAGAGAGAGAGAGAGGAGAACGGAATGAAAAAAGTGGAAAAAATTAAGGTCACAGAACGAAATAATCTTTCCACTAAAGCCTATTGTGAAGTGAATTAGTTCTAAACTGCGTTAAGTTCCAAAGAAACAGCTAAAGGCCGGTTTTTTTAATATCCCATTGACGTGATGGTCACATTAGACAAAGCGCTGACCTAAAGGGATTATAATGAAATGAGCACTGAGACATGGTAATCTTAGTCTAGAGGAATTTAAGGAAAAAAGGAAATGCTATTTGAGATAAATGGAGATGAAAATAGAATACTAATTCTCATGAATATTTGTGTATTGTTCCTTTACTTTCTGCTGTCTTAAATATTGAGGCAAGAATGTGTTTATTATCCCTCTCAGCTATGAAAACATTCGACCGAATTTGTCATAACACTGCATAACGTAATGATACATTTCTTTATACTGGCGGAAAAAAATCACAATACCAGGAAGGAGTTGTGCAACATAAACGAAAGTTGGTAGGCTTATTTCTATATCTGAAAGATGTCACAAATTTTCCTCCAGGCGTACAAGAGCGCCACTATGAGGATGCAAATCACATTTGCGTTAAATACACGCTGTAACGGTCGTGAACATTAGTAAGCTTTGAGATGGAACGTGGTGATTCATGTTAGTGGAGAATGCCTTTAAGGCGACAAAGACGCCATTATCAACATCTCACTTTCAACGAATCGTTTAATAGGGATACGAGAAACTGCATGTTCCTTCTGCGGTATTGCAGAAAGATTTGGCAGGAATGTAGTTACTGCATATGATTGCTGGCGGGATTGGTCTCGAGAATGTACGGTCGCAAGAACACCGGCCTCCGAACGGCCAAGCGGGACTACCGAGAGGGAAGACCATCATGTTCGGCGTATGGCTCTGGCGAATCGTACTGCATCTGCAGCAGCAATCTGAGCAGCATTTGGCAGTACAGCAACTGTCACAAATCGGTTACGTCAAGGACAGCTGCAAGCCAGGCGCCCTCTAGTGTGCATTCCACTGATCCCAATCCATCGCCATTTGCTACTTCAGTGATCTCAAACGAGAACCCAGAGTAGGGATCTGTTGTATTTTTTGGTGATAACTGATTTTGCTTCGGTACCAGTGATGGCCGTTAGTTGGTTAGCAGAAGACCAGTTGAGGACATGCAACAAACCTGTGATTGTGATAGACGCATTAGACCTCAGCTGGGGTTTGGACTGTGGTGCGATTTCGTACGACAACAGGAGCACTCTCGTCGTTATCCCATACAACATCATTTCAAATTTATAGGTTAATCTGTTGATTCAACCTGTGTGGTGGCATTCATTGACAGCTACAGACTGAATCACGTGTCATTCATTAACAGCACCGAGAGAGGTGGCGAAGTGATTACCACACTTGAACTTACATCCGGGAGGACGACGGTTCAAACCTGCTTCCGGCCATCCTGATTTAGATTTTCCGCAGTTTCCCTATATTGCTTCAGGCAAACGCCGAGATAGTTCCTTTGAAAGAGCACGGCCGACTTTCTTCCCCATCCTTCCCTAATCCGATGGGAGCGATGACCTGGCTGTTTGGTGTATGGTTTCTGAAGTGTATCTTGATTCATAACCACCTGCATCTTCCGGTTTTCGGAAAAATGAACCGTTACACAAGGTTATTGCGAACTTAAATCTTTACCAACGTTAACCACGTTTCTTACCCGACTGAGATTCATATGAAGAAATGTCACTGTAGCAAACCTGCCTTCGAACGATGCTGTTGGCGTTAGAAATATCTGTTTCGAATGTTTTTGTCGTCGGTATCATCTAAGAGAATGCACCAACCCTTCCTGAAGAACAAATGTGGTGTCACCGCCAGACACCACACTTGCTAGGTGGTACCCTTTAAATCGGCCGCGGTCCGTTAGTATACGTCGGACCCGCGTGTCGCCACTATCAGTGATTGCAGACCGAGCGCCGCCACACGGCACGTCAGGTCTGGAGAGACTCCCTAGCACTCGCCCCAGTTGCACAGCCGACTTTGTTAGCGATGGTTCATTGTCTGCATACACTCTCATTTACAGAGACGACAGTTTAGCATAGCCTTCAGCTACGTCATTTGCTACGACGTAGCAAGGCGCCATATTCAGTTTCTATAATTACTTCAAGAATGTATTCTGAACAGATAATATTGTGAATCATGTACCGTCAAGGGCGACGTTCATCATTAATGGATTAAAGTTAAGTATCAAACTAATTACGTCCGCTTTCTGAATTCTTTTTCCTTGTCATGTTCCATACCTCACGTCAGTATAGTTCTACCCTCCACACGCCAGGGCCTGCATTCGTAACACAGTGTTCGCTCTTCTGCTAACACAAAAATAAACATATCAATAAAATACAAGAATCAATACAAGAGTTTATATGAGAATGAAATATCAAAGTATGATAATTTAAAAAGACTGTAACGCCTCTGCGTACCATGCACACATGTAATAAATGCGTAACATTTACTGTGAATTCCATTTATAATTTTACAATTAATATAACGCCCTGGAGTCTCCTAATTTGATAAGAAACAATCGTGTAGTAACGTTTTCATACATGGGTAGATAAAGAAAACAATAAAAATAAAGTTACCTGAATGGAAACAATAATCTGGTTTTGAACATTGGGCGCAAAATAAGAAGTCGCAATGCTGACAATTTTTGTTTTCCCAAAGACGGTACTCCATTTGTAATGATGTATTTACTTTTTATTATTTGTGTAGGAAATAAATAAAATGAAATAAAATATGATGGAAACAGCTGGAATCGAACCCCAACCACCGAACTGATAATTCACTTTTTTTTTCCTATCAAAGACGCTACCCCACTGAGCCACTATTTCATGTGAGAACATCGCGCTGGTAGAAGGCCCATAAAGTACCTCGAAAACTTTGACCGTTGTTTTCTCGGAAACGGAAGATTATGTACGGATAAGCCGAGACACGTGTTCGCTTATTTTGACGACTCTTCAACTGAGCCAAGCTTCTGCGAAATCGTGTAATGGCCCTTGCTGTGTTCTCCTCGTATCGCAATTCCCTCGCCTGACGTCCTTCCCTGGCTTTACAGTTTTAATTGTCAGCAGTAGTGAATTAAACAGCTTCCGCAGAATGCGTCCCATTAGTTGCCTGCGCACGACCCCATTGTTAGACCACAAGCAGAGAGCAGGCAGGAGCACTTGGGGCGGCAGCGGACGCGGGCGGGTTAATTGAGTTTGTTCTGCCGCTGCTCCAGCGACGGGGCGGCGCGCCCACAGAAGGCGCAAGGTGGCGCGGTCGATAGCGATCGGCGCCGGCGACGCCGTCCCGTCCCTTCCCATCCGGCCTGGCGCCGCGGCGCGTCTGCTGACCTCGTAAACAGCCACAGGTAGGCGCGCCTGGAGGGCTGCCACGACAGCGAAAAGACCCACGTCGCAACTCATACACGCATTTTCAAGAACAGTACATAACCTTCACCCGTCCTCACACTGGGCGTACGGCCGAACGTGGGTGTACATATGGTCGAACTTCGTGACGATACCACGTGTAATTTCAGTTTGTGTAGCACTAACAGGAGTGACAGGTAGAATCAAACACGTCAATACATTTTTTTTTAATTTTGTAGGGGGGAATATAGTGAATAAGATGCAAGTTTGCTTTCTACGTCACAAGCAGAATTTGCGAATCGTCATTTTAGATTTTAGATTATGATGTTTGCAGTTGAATCCTGTATTTGGTGGTTATTGTATTTTAATTTAAGTGCTATGAATACATGCTATTTCAAAGCATCGGCACACTGGTGATACGACTTGTTATAATAACATTTATAGAGGGGAGTGAGTTCATAATATAAGCACATAATTACATATAAGTACATAATTACATGTACATACATAATATCTTTTGAATAGCAAACCAAAACCGGAAGTTTTCGGTTTCCGTGTTACAGCTGTTTGAAAACATGTTTGCTAGATGGTATGCAACAGGGTAGTCATGCTGGGGGAGGGGCGGGGCTTAAGTCGTATCGGCTGATGTCATTTGATATCTATCCTATCTTTGTGGCCTGGTCCGAGCCTCATTTACGCGTCTGTGAGCCTTACAGAAACGTATATTTATATCGATATGGTGTCTGTTCTTTCGGGCATTTCCGAAAGAACAGACACGATATCCGTATAACTAGATATTTCTGGCAATATCGGCCATGTCGTCCTTCTTCTGTGGGGATGCACACATATTCCCCCCGGGACTTGGTAAGAATGTCTTCCACGAGTAATGAGTGTGTTGGGGGGTGGAACACTAGGAACGTAGTGTGTTGACATACAAGGTGAGAATGTGGGTCTCGCCGGAGGCGTGCGCGAGAGAGTCCCTACAGTCACGCTATCCTCTGTGCTCTCGGTAGCTCAGCTAGATAGACCGTCTGCCAAGTAAGGGGGAGAGTATACGTTTGCAGACTACACCGACATAACCTTTGAGAATGGCAAAGCTCACGGGAATGGAACTGCTGCTCGTCGCTTCTATAAAGATCGTTATGCACAACGTCCGACTCCATCAAATACCCTTTTCGCCACAATTACCTAATGGCTTCCAGAAAGGGTACCGCCGGCCGCGGTGGTCTCGCGGTTCTAGGCGCGCAGTCCGGAACCGTGCGACTGCTACGGTCGCAGGTTCGAATCCTGCCTCGGGCATGGATATGTGTGATGTCCTTAGGTTAGTTAGGTTTAAGTAGTTCTAACCTCTAGGGGACTGATGACCACAGCAGTTGAGTCCCATAGTGCTCAGAACCATTTGAACCATTTTTTGAAAGGGTACCTTCATCGCCAACAGGAGTGACGTTGGTGCTCCTAGGCCACGCCAAACACTCGAATTAGAAGAATCCGTACTGTTCACGTTCAAGACAACCCGTCAACACGAGCAACTTCTTTGGCTATTAATGAGTAGAATTGTAAAATATGTGATGTACTGGGTCACTTAATCAATTGCTTGTAAAAGTGGCCGCGTTACTAACATACTTTTAAATGGTTGTAGCACGCTAACTATACGTTTTCGAACATGGGTTCCATTTCAGAATATTATCTACGCACTCCCCTCTACAAGTTCTAGAAGTCTGGAAAGGGAATTTCGGAACGCCCTATTTTTTGTGTGCTATGAAAGTACGTAATCCAATGTGCCAGTGTATTGAAGATTTATCAAAAACGTCTAGTTTTTGGAACAATTGCTTATGTTTAAACTTCATTTACGTCAGCGATAAAAACCTTGAAAACATGGAAACATTAAAGAAATGTCAGCTGTCAGTTGCAATGTAGTGGACAGAGGCACTGAATGTACACTGAAATGTTTCCGGTTCGTGTTCTGTTTCTCGCGTGTATCTTTTTCAGCTCATATCCGGGTATTGTAGCAGATTTTGGGACACGCTCACTAATTTAATATTATATTTTATTTATAAATCAGAGCACCCTCCTTGCAGAAGTGAGTTTTTCCGATTTTGTGAAAGTACCAGGTGACGTGCACTATTTAGCTGTAAATGTGTTTCTTACGTCACTGGCTTATTCCTTGCAATTCAGTGAAGTATATACTATAGACACATTAACATGGGTAGCGTGTGGACAGGGGAGAAAAAGTGTCTTTTAATAGACGCATTAAAACCGGGGCAGAGTTTGTATGATGTTTAAAGTGGCAATTATCACAATAAACATTGTCGAACCCAGACGCTTAGCCACGTATTTCAAAAGGTTAATTGGTTCAGGTAGAAGTTAATGACTCCGAAGGAAAAACAGCACACATATTATAAGCAAATCATTTTTGCCTGCAACAGCTTAAACTTTGCGCTGAAAAATCATAAGAAGTATAGAAAGACAGACCGCCCTTCAGTGAAACATATTTAAGTTTATATAACTGTTTCATCTTATATATAATCAAACGCAGGCACTTTAGCATGCTTTTTTATCCAAAAAATATATAAAGTGGCCCTAAATCTGCAAATATTCTTGTACCGTGCAGGAGTGGGCGCCATGCTGTTGAAGAAAACAGTGTAATCGACAACGTCAGCCATTTGAAGATGGTCAGGATCGCTCGTAACCGGTTATTGCATTGAATTAAAGTACACACACTTGTGTTTGCGTGCGTTATTCTCCAACAGTCTTTACCGGCTGTAAAGTTCACGAGATCCGACAGGCATAAAATAACATTACAAGAAAATCTACTGTACCATTCGTATGTATCAAGCAGCACAATAACAGTAAACACGAAAGTGGGGTCATCTGTTTAAGTATATGTTTAAGTATACTAGTGTGTGAAATTTAAGGGCGAGAGTAACTTTCCCATGATGTATCACTGTCAAGTAACACATCCCGATAGTACTTGGACACACCCAGTAAGAACTGCTTCGGTATAGTACAGAACGTAACTGAAAGAAATACGGGTGAGACGAACAGGAATCACATTTTTATCCAAAGACAGTAATTACACTGGAGCTACCACGATTCACCACAGTGCCCTGGACATTAGAAAAGGCAGGACATGGGGTGTGTGGTCACCATGGACGGCAGTGCGTGCTGTTCACTGTGTTCCCTTACTGCCGATAAGGTTGGTAAGGAGTTCTTGCGGGAGGGCGTTCCATTCTTCTTCCACCAGCGCGATTGAAACTGCTGGATGGTCGTCTGCGCATGTGGACCGGCTACAATACGTCTCCCTAATGCATCCCAGACATGTTCGTTGGGATTTAAGTCGGAGTAACGGAAAGCCAGTCTATTCTGCGAATATCCTCCGGTTCCAAGAGCTACTCGGCCTCCGCTGTTCGATGACGCTGGGTATCGTATTCCATAAAAATGAAGCCAAGGCCGAATGCAGCCCTGAACAGACGCACATGGGGAAGGAGTACAGTGTCACAATAACGTTGACCGACGAGTGTGCCGTATTCAAAGAGCTGGAGGTCAGTACGCCATACAACATTTTGCCTCCCCACATCATAACACGTGGACCAACGAAACGATCACGTTCGACAATGTTTTTTGGTGCATTAGTTGGTGCCACCTCTCGCCCTCGAACAGTGTCGAATATGATCGTTTCGGTGATACAAGCGTCATGGTGTGGGGGCCATAATTTTGCGTGGGCGTACTGACCTCATCTGTAAACACGATACGCTCGCTGGTGAATGTTATTCTGAATCGCTTTCATTGTCTTTGCAGCCTCCCGTCCAGTCATCGTGACTGCCGCCAGTAAGACTAGCAACCTCGAAAGCTATGGATTTGATACTATCATCGAATATTTTTGCTACCTGTCACATCTTGTCATCACCACCACCACAGCTAGAAGGCCGGCTGGGGTGGCTGAGCGGTTCTACGCCCTACAGTCTGGAACCGCGCGACCGCTACGGTCGCAGGTTAGAACCCTGCCTCGGACATGGATGTGTGTGGTGTCCTTAGGTTAGTTAGGTTTAAGTTCTAGGGGACTGATGACTTCAGAAGTTAAGTCCCATAGTGCTCAAAGCCATTTGAACAATTTTTTGGGTGAAAAATTTAATAAATCAATAACTGGTAGGTCCACATCAGGCCATTATGTAAGCAGTTATTCGGTTTGGCATTGATTGATAGAGTTGTTGGACGTCGTCCTGATGGATAGCGTGCATAATTCTATCCAGCTGGCGCTTTAGATCGTCAAAATACCAAGCTGGTGGGCGGGCGCTGCTCATAACACTCCAGACTTCAACTAAGGAATGATCCGGCGACCTTGCTGGCGAATGTAGGGTTTTGCAAGCACGAAGACAAGCTGTAGGAACTCTTGCTGAAACGTATGCTCAGGTCGGCTTGCCATGATGGGCTACAAAACAGGGCGTAGAATATCGTCGACGTATCGTTGTGCTGTAAAGCGCCACCGATGACACCAGAGGGGTTCTGCTACAAAATGAAATGGCACCCCAGACTATCTCTCCTGGCTGTCGGACGATCTGGTCGGTACTCCATCACTGGCCGGGGCTTATCCGGACACATCTTCGCTGGCCATCGGGGGTCAGTTCGAAGCGGGACTCATCACTGAAGACAATTCTACTCCAGTCAATGAGATTCCAGGACCAAGACGTGTTTGGAGACGCCCCGGACGGCGATGAGATGCCAAACTGGCTGTCGCCCACCATACAGCCTGACAACGTACGGCTTTCAACTGTTCGCGAAATTAAAACCACAGTAAAAATTAGGTGAAACTTGGCACAGATGTGTTGGGCAATGTTTCTAGAATGGGCATCGATCGCGTGAGCACACAAAATGACTAATGAATAGTGTCTCCCGAGGCACTTGCTAAGGCGTTCTGCCTGATTTCATGTAGTCTACATAAACTAACTGTCATGCATTTCCTTCTTCACGACAATTCTCAGCCGCGTACTGTAGGTGCAACGAAGAACTCGGGGACTACACTGCCTTTTGTGGAATCCGTTAGCCCAGGGCCTGATCATTTATGTTAGATTTTTTATATCAACGGCCTCTCAAGAGCGCTTCTGACACAGCGGGTAGTTATTTAGAGTTTTACTCTCAACGATCACTCTAACAGTTCTTTAGCAGACTGACTATCAAAAAGTCGGTTGGAATTTGGTTTGTCGGCAGCTTCTTGTGTAAGAGTGACACAGCATGGTACTCATTATGTGAACGACGCCACGAGATATCCAGTTGCACTTAGAACTACTTGGAGTTGAAAGTCGACCTGGGAGTCTGGATTCTTGTCCACACAACTTCAGCAATGTGAGACTTTTTACTTTTCGTCCAGGACCTGTAGGTCGCAGATTAGCAATGATATGACATTTGAACCGAGGAAACTGTCTGGAAGTTTTCTTTGTATGAATATAAGGAACGCTCGCGAGGGAGACAGAGTGTAATATGAACGACTCCTGTCGGCATCCGATCCGGAATATGAAAAAAATAATAAAAAAGAAGGTTCAAATGGCCTTGAGCACTATGGGACTTAACTTCTGAGGTCATCAGTCCCCTAGAACTTAGAACTACTTAAACCTAACTAACCTAAGGACATCACACACATCCATGCTCGAGACAGGATTCTAACCTGCGACCGCAGCGGTCTCGCGGTTCCAGACTGTAGCGCCTAGAACCGCTCGGCCATTCTGGCTCCAGAATATCTGTTCTAGAGTTTAATATTAATCGAAAAGACTGAAGTTGGGTTTCTGTCCCCACAGCAGCAAGTGCGACAAGGCGGAGGAAATGTATGTCGCCGTGCTTTTACGCAGTTGCAATAATCGCTTCAGTTCTTGCACAGTGAAGTGCTCGCCTAGAGTCCGTTCACTGCATCGTATTCGATATTCGATGGGAAGTGTTCGACCACCCACCGTACTACCCGGACTTGGTTGCCTCTGATATTCATCTCTTTGCTTGGATGAACGGTTGTCTATGAGGACATATTTTGGTACAATGAGCTGCAGGCCAGCGTGGGGAACTGGCTGGAACCACAGGCGGCTGCCTCCTATGACGAAGGTACTGGGAAGCTGGGGCCACGTTATGACAAATGCGGAAGTCAGAGTACCGACAAAGTAGAGACGTAGCTGAAACGTGTAGCTAAATATTGCAAATAAAACATTTTTTTATTTCCACTATGGTTTCCATTTCACGATTGATCGGAGGTTGAAAAAAGAATAGCTCTCATACGATCATATGGTGTTTCATTAACCTAAGGTTTTTATTTTAAATGCCACAAATGCGTTATCTAGATTTTTCTTTTTTAAGACGAGAGTACTTTATATCATTGGTCATGTAGTGCGAATATATTCGCTCGGAGGTATAAATGTGTGAAATTTTTGCTGTCCGCTAATTCCCTTCATTTCGAAACAATTGTCGAGTAATTACAGCAGCTAATGAATGTTAAATTAACAAAAAAGTCATCTGATAATAAAATGCTACTGTAACTATCTTACAAATGAAAGAGAAATAAAATATACGTAAATCGCATTTTTTTTTGTGACAATGCATTGAGAAACTTTACAGTTGATTACAGATGTTGAAAATATTAAAATGACAAGTAATTATTTCAGAAAATCTATTAACAAACGTTTTGTAAATTTAGTTATTTGCTTTTCTATCAACGAACCAGGGAGTCTTATGAGTGTAATTACTTTCTCAGTTTTCAGTAATTTTCTCCTGCTAAAGCCTTTTTTTTTCTTTTGTTTGGAAGTACTACACAATATTTTTGGATAATGCTGTCATTAGATGCATTTCTCAGTACACTGTACTATTCATAAGGAATTAAACGTACAATATTAAACGTACAATACCCACTGTAGCCGATAAAATAGACAATAACAAGCCTTTTTCTGATTCATTTTTTCTTTTCAGTTAACCTGGGGGGTAAAATTTGTATTTTGCGCTACGATACATTCTGGCAATTGGCAGAATTATTGCAACACTAGTTTAACATTACACTAGTATTGAGCTCTTTTTCGATTAACGTGTAAGTTGGCATACATCAGATATGAATAAACGAGAATGTGTCGCTTCCATCAAGAATGATCTTCCTTTATATTATTTCTGTCTTACGACACTTATCAGCTGGATGCTGTGTACTCCTTTCTTAATCTGCTGCTAACTTCGTCCATTTTTAAAGTTGTCAAACATTCCAAGAACTCTTCTTTCGCTCGCTCTCTTCCGTGTAATCTTTCCCTCTATAACTCTTGGATACAATCAATTTCTTCGCAATACATGGTGTCCATAGTTCAAGTTTCAGTTTCAAAACACTATAGAAAGAGAACCACTGCTCAGATGACAAATTTGAACAGTATATTACTGACACAGTGAGAAAAGTCTTGGAACTAAATAAATTTAACAGAAATTTTACCAGTACATGGCATAGTGATACCTTAACATGAATGAGTCGGCTACAAATAACAGATGAATCGTAGTACGATAGCTATGATTTACGTTGCATATTACACCAACCGCACTGTTCAATATGCTGACTGCAAAATTTTGGCAGTCAACAGCTGTGTCACAGTTAGTAAGCCCATCCATCATGGCAAGGTTGTGCCACATTGGATGGGAAAAGTTGGTTTTTAATTGTCTTGGGGACAAAATCCGCATTAAAGCAAAATGACAACGGTTTTTAAGTGTCCTGGGGCCAAAAATCGCATAAAAATCAGAGTGAAATCTGTTTCTAGCTGTTGTGAAACTGAGCAAGACATGATCAGTGTGTCGCCCACCGTTTTCTGCCGCAAGTTGAAATCCAGAAACAGCATGGTCCACGCGTCTAGCCACGCGGTCTAACGCGCTGCTTCCCGAGCGGGAAGGCGTGTCGGTCCCCGGCACAAATCCGTCCCACTGGGGGCCGTACAGCACGTCAACCTTAGGTTCGGTGTGGGGCGGTGGTGGGGTGGGTGGACTGCTGTGGCCTGCTGTAAGGTTGTGTGCCACTGAGGGCTACGGCGTGACGAAGCCTCTCCGTCGTTTCTAGGTCCCCGGTTCAGTACACAATACACACAATAGTCCAAAACATATCGAAGTGTTTCGAGGTTCACGTTCAGAATGCGTTGCCCAATGGGTGCCTTCAATTCAGCTACGTTCGTAATCCGAGCACTGAACACACATCTTTCGGATAACCCTACACGGATTACGATGTGGTGATGTGGAGGCCAGGCTGCTGGGAAATGACGGGTGAAAACTTCAGCATTTCAGATATGCCTCTGCAGCAGCCACTTCACTGGCTGTGCAAAATACGGAGCAGCGCCATCTTGCATAAAAATGATCATTCCCACACAACCACGCTGTTGTAGGGTTGTAATGACGCTGGTGGTTGCCAGTGACGGTACAGGTAACAAGACACGCAGGACTCACCTCCTTGAAAAAATATGGCCCTACGGTAAATGATGCCGTCAACCCGCACCATACAGTCACCTTTGCAGGATGAAGCGATACCGGTTGACGTGTGTGCCGATTTTCCGTTGCCGATGTTCTGCAATTCTGTGTATTTACATGGCCTTGCAAATGGATTTCGTCTGTCCACCATAATTTTCAGATCATTCATTGTCTACTTCCATGTGAGCAAGAAATTCCAGAGAGAACGTTTGCCTTGCTGACAGGTCAGCAGGAAGCAACTCCTGAACATGGGTCATTTTGTATGGATAACGATTCAGAATGTTTATTAGGATTTTTATGCACCGTACTCTAAGCCATGTCCAACGGTCTTGCAATTCCTCACGCACTGCACGTTTGTACACCACCGCTCGACCCCTCCTGCAATGCTGTGGCCACAGCTTCGACAGACGTCGAATCAACTGCTTTCCTTCCTTTCCATATTGCCCTTTAGAAGAACCTGTCTTTTCGCATTTTGTAATCATTTTGTCCAGACCATTAGCAGATACCGCACCAACGCTTTTTTTCATATGCTTGAGTGTTGGGAACTTCTACAGGGCTGCTGGCGCATAATCATCGTTCGTCTGAAAGAACTTTACCAGTAACGCGCGATCCTCCATGGAGTCAGTCATGTTGAGAATCTCGGACGCCAACTGAGGAACAGCCATATATATATATATATATATATATATATATATATATATATATATATATATATATATATATATATATATCAGCATTTTGAAACAGGAACTTTGACCACCCAAGATTCATTATGAGACAAAACATTATGAACACCCATTTAATGGACTATTGGCCCAACATTTGTAAATGAACACTGCAGAAACCCAGCGTAGTATGGATTCGACAAGTCACTGGTAATTTTCCGGAGGTATGTGGTCTCATATGTCTACGCACATGTCACGCAGCTCCCGTACATTAGGAGGCGGTGGCTTGTGAGCGCTGGCGCCTGATAGTGTCTCGTATGTGGTCCATCTGTTTCACATCAGCAAATCTGGTGGCCAAGACATCAACGTGAATTCACTGTCATGTATATCAGTATATCCGTTGTCTTACTGAATGGCACTAACCCTAGCTTGGAAATATTTTTAAAGTGTGAGGTAGCAATAAAATACAATGATTCTTTTGCTTTAAAAGACTAAATATTTATCTGCCATTTCTATGAATTCCTTACTACCACAGGTCCCTTGGAAGTCCAATTAGGTGTCGACCATAGTATAATACACTGACGGGGAAAAATCTTAATACAAAGATGTGGAGTTCTGCGAAAGAAAGTTGGTAGGACCGTTCTTGCATCTGAAAGATAAGTCTGTTCAAATTTCGAGCCAGTCGCATAGGTGTTAGTAGCGCCACGATGAGGATGAAAATCAGGTTTCCTGTAAGTACACGCTTTAACAGTCGTGAACTTTAGTTAGCTGTAAGACTGGACATCCTGATATGACGTTAGTCAAGAATCCCTTCAAGGCGACAAAGACGCCATTATGAACAGCTCACGAATTTGAACGAGGTCTTGTGATAGGTCTACGAGAAGCTGGATATTCATTCTGCTATGTGCAGAAATACTTGGCAGGAATGATACACGGTTCTAGCAGCAGTGACCACAAGAAGGTACGGTCGCAAGACGACCATCTCCAGACGGCACGTGGCGCTACTGAGAGCGAAAGCCGACGTGTCCGGCATATGGCTCTGGCTCTTGTAACTTTTCAACAATACATTAGCTATTAGTAGCTGAAATTTACTGCAGAAACTCGGCGTTTCTTTTCTCTCATTCCTTCTACCAACACCATATTCTCCCGCTTTCTATTCCTTCCCCTACCGCAGCGTTCCAGTCACTCACAATCATTATATTTTCACCTAATTTTACGTACTGAATTACTTTCAACATCATTTACTTTCTCCATATCTTCATCTTCTGCTTGTGTCAACAGCAAGTATACCTGAAAAATTGCTGCTGAGGTAGGTTTGTTGTCGATTCTGGCGAGAACAAACCTACCACTTAATTGTTCACGGTAACTCAGTCTCTGCCCCGACATTCCCGCTCATGACTAATCCTATTCTCGTTCCATCAATTTCTGATACCACTGATTTTGCCCTATGCTCTTCTAACCAGCTATTCTGTTCTTTCTTTTCTCATTTCAGTCATCCGAACTAACTCTAGATTCTTTTCATTTCCATTTTCAGACTTTCTAGCTTTCCTACCACCTTCAGACTTATGACATTCCTCGCTCCGACTCGTTGAACGTTACCCTTCCATTCATTATCAGTCTTTTTCTCATAGTCACCTCCGCGTTGGCACTCTTCTCCCGTATTTCCGAATGGGACCATAATCCGTAGTCTTCACTCAACGGAGAGATCACCAATATACTTTCTCCAATTATAGGCCATATGTGCAGAGTATACTCATTGCGTGTATTTAATGCAGTGCTTTCCATTGCCTTCTGCATCCTCATGTCAGCGATTCTTATTGCTGATTCTTTCGCCATTTAGGGGCAGTTTCGGTTCTAGGGGCAAGACGGTGTCCTAAAGCTTCTGTGGCAAGGCTGTTGGCAGGAGAAGCATGACACCTTATACCAAAAGTCTTCAGCCGCCATTGTTAATGATTTTTGAACAGAAGTTTAGCAGTGGTTAGCTTCGAACCCGAGACTCAGGACGTTTGACTACTAATCAAAAACCTTCCTCCTAGATCACAGTGAACATTAGGAAGATTATATTGGTAGCTAAATTTGTTGTGAACTAGTATCTTACCCTTGCATTTCGGCACAGATTTACAGTCCCTCAGCATTTAGCTTTTCTCTGGTGCATGTAACGAAATGGTCTGCGTATACCATACTACAACAAATATTTGTAGGCTCAAATGCCGGTAAACAAATCACATCATATTACTATACTTAATATTAATGCTAATAAAATTTCATGATGTTCATTTTATGTTCTCGCGTACTTATAAAAGAAATAAAGATTTCTGAGACATAGTAATTTCAACCACGTTTCCGACCACCTGAAATATCTTAGAAGGCATTTTAATTACGATTAGGACTTTATTTACTTCGACAATGACAATGTGTTGCATAAAAAACTGAAAAGTCAACCTAATCAATAACGAATTGAAACTGACAGAAAATTCGTTGGAACACTAAGCTACAAAATTTACATATTTACGATAAGCTTGTAAGATGATGAAATCTACGGTAAACTCGGATGTCACCTTCCATTTCATTTATTGATAAATAATTAAACTTTCTAGTTGTAAGAAAAATGATAGTGTTACCCAGAATTCGATCCCTAGAGGCTGCAGTTGTTAATTAGCACGCATTAAGAAATCACTGGAAAAGTAAGACAATCCTGATTGCATCAGCTGTAGAAATGTGGTGTAACATGTGACAAGCAACGTGAGTGACGCAGGGACGCTAGGACGCTAGCATAGGGGTCAGCAGAACAGATACATCCTTGTGAGTGACTCCAGGCACGGACAGATGAGGAGGAAATAGGCAGAGCGGCAGATGTCGAACTTCAGGGCAGACGAAGCAGGCGATATAGAAGAGTTACTAATTTACTTGTAACCGCATTAAATAGCTTTTCTTTACCGTGAAGTTCTAATTGTAGAGTATTAAATAATTTTCGCTGATTCCAATAATTATCGCAGTCAGATTTCCATACTAAACGCGCTCAGATCATAAAAGATGGACGGACATATAAATTCCCTTGCACCCAATCATTAACACTGAATAGACAGCTAATAGTAGTCACATTACATTTCTTGAGGCGTGCTGGTGTACCATAGCATTGAGCTTTACTTCGATTATGATACAAAAACATAAAAGGAGTATAAAGGAAGATACCTACATAGACGAACAATGAATGAAAAATGTGTGCTAAACACGTAAACCTTCGGCCAGAAGGCCTGAAATACACACACACACACACACAGGCACAGGCACAGGCACACTCACACTGCTGAGACCAGGCCTCGAAAAATCACCAAGAGGACGGATCGCATGAAGTATGGAAGGAAGGAAGATTGGGTTTAACATCTCGTCGACATCGAGGCCATTAGAGACGGAGCATTAGGTCGGATTGAGTCAAGGATGAGGAAGGAAATCGGCTGTGGCCTTTAAAAGGAACTATCCCACCAAATGCTTGAAGCAATTTAGGGAAATAACGGAAAACGTAAATCAGGATGACCGGAGGCGAGTTTGAACCGTCGTCCCCCCAAATGCGAGTCCAGTGTGTTAACCCTGCGCCACCTGCTCGGTAAAGTAAGGAGAAACAAGATGAAACCTGAGGAAGTAGGCCGATAGGCAAAGGCGAAAACGGTCTGAAATCGAAGTGAAAACACAGTGAGATTAAAGAGAAAAGTAAATAGAAAGAATGTAATGTGAGATGCACGTCTGTGAGCGGATATACTTGAAGGACAGCAGACGTGTCTCGATGAAGTGAGATTAGTTTGTGCGAACTGGAATAAGAGAGGAGAAAGAGTGAGGGGTGTGGAGGGGTTCGTAGGATGAGGTATAAGTTAGTGTGATAGAGGGAGATAGGGAAAATAACACACGAAAATACGTAAGAGCGACATAGGAAGAGTAGTCATGTGTTGTGAGCGTACCAGACGCTTGACACAAAGTGGCTCGTAAGAGCGTGCGGTACGGTCTGGAAGGCGATAAGTAGAATACAGGAAGAAGAGGAGGAGGGACGGACACTGAGCATGGTAGCATTGTAAAATAGTAACACAGAAAAACAATACTGGGATGCGGGGTAGAACAAAGGTCATTACACAGAATCAAACAATGGAAAAACCAGAATGGAATAATGACAATATTATGGAAAGGATAGGTAGCTACTCACCACACAGTGGAGATGATGATTAGCAGACAGACACAACTAAAAGATTACTAAACACGTAAGAGGCCAGCCAAAGACAGTGGTGAGATGTGTGTGAGCTGCGTTTGCGTGAATAAGTGTGTGTGTGTGTGTGTGTGTGTGTTTGTGTGTGTTTTGTCTGTTTCGGAAGATGGCCTTCTGGCCGAAAGCTTACGTGATTTGTAGTCTTTTAGTTGTGCCTATTTGCGACGCAAAATCTCAGCTATATGGGGAGCAGCATTCTATTCTTTACATAATATTGCTATTATTCCATCCTGGATTTTCCATTATTTAGTGAACGAACAAACAGTGATATAACTGCTGACGTGATATTATTAAAAACGAGTTGTATTTGGCACATTCGTTACGTCATCTATAACTTTTCATGCTACGTAAAACAGTGATATAACGAGCAACTTCGGTGTACATGGCTCAGTCTGCCAATGAATGTTAAATATAACAGCACAGCATGATTATATGTTATCATCTTTCGGCAATTCACATCTCAACGAAAATCTTTACACAGGGTACACACATAACATTTCAGATGACAAAACTGTTGAATTCGGACAAAATTCATGTATTAAATATGTAAATTGTGTTTCAGAGCGGAAAATAGAAACACATAGTTCACATAAATACTTGTACTGACATCTTAATTGAATCGACCGGGAAGAAGCGCTAATAAACGGTACGATGGAACGTACCCTCTGCCATGCACTTCGCAGTGGTTTAGAGAGCATATATGGAGCTTTTGGTGTAGATATGCAATGCTGAACATACGTCAGGCGTGTCGCCACATGTAAATCCATTGAGCTTTCTAAGGAGGCCACACGCTGATGATGCCGTTTTCTTAATTTCGAAGAGACAAGCCCGATCTGTGAAGATACATAGATAAAAATGACATGAGCACCTACATAAAAATGTGCAGCATGATGTTTTAAATTGGCAAGATTATTACATTTTTCGAGATTTTTCTACACCAAAATATAGACTGTTTAAGGAAGCTTGGCGGATCCTCTCCTTCTTTTGCCTTTAGCATCTCATTGTTGGCAGATAACAGACCCCGAAGAAGAAAAGAAGAGTGAACAACTGAAGCAGGAAGAGAATTCTGCAAGAAAACTCATTTCATTACTCGTCGATGTTCTTTCCTTTATCAACGGTGGTAAACATTCTCTCTCTGCGCTAACTCGTCAAGACGAGATGTTCCTGCACTTCTCTTCAATAACAGTAACCTACTGATCAATAGGGAGGAGATTAAAAGAAACTCCTTCTCGCATATAGGTTCGCCCCATTGGACAATCTGCCTGTGGTTCCAGCGGACTCTCAACGAGAAAAGTTTCTGAGCGCGGGCCTGGCACATAGCTAAGTCGGCATACTTGCTGCAATCAACAAAATTAAAAAGTCTTTATCGGTAAACTTGGGTGCCAGAATGAATAAAACATTACTCAATCTCAGAAGCGACACGCTAGGGGGAGATCGACTGCTTGCACAGTGCGAGCCGTTATTTTCTCTGCACGATCCTCTGCGGCCTGAGACGCAAAGAGGGTGGGGAGCGGATTGAAGGAGGAAGAGCAGGACGAAGAGGGGCGGAGGCAGAAGGGTAGAATGACAATGTATGTCGTATCTGCCCTAAAAGAAAGTCCTTTAAGTCCTCCAAGCAGGTTTCCTTGCGATGGAGGGCGTATTTCTCGAGGTGTCTGCCAGTTAAGATTTATCGTCATATTCCAGTGCCTGTGTTATTCCGAATTACGATGCAAGTAACAGGCACTGGAGCGACTACAGCAGTTATGAAATACATTAAATGTACGAAGTGAATTCAAGTTCTAAGGCCTCCGATTTTTTTTTCTAATTAACTACTCACCCGAAATCGATGAAACTGGCGTTACTTCTCGACGTAATCGCCCTGCAGACGTACACATTTTTCACAACGCTGACGCCATGATTCCATGGCGCGGCGAAGGCTTCTTTAGGAGTCTGTATTGACCACTGGAAAATCGCTGAGGCAATAGCAGCACGGCTTGTGAATGTGCGGCCACGGAGAGTGTCTTTCATTGTTGGAAAAAGCCAAAAGTCACTAGAAGCCAGGTCAGGTGAGTAGGGAGCATGAGGAATCACTTCAAAGTTGTTATCAGGAAGAAACTGTTGCGTAACTTCAGCTCGATGTGCGGGTGCGTTGTCTTGGTAAAACAGCACACGCGCAGCCCTTTCCGGACGTTTTTGTTGCAGTGCAGGAAGGAATTTGTTCTTCAAAACATTTTCGTGGGATGCACCTGTTACCGTAGTGCCCTTTGGAACACAATGGGTAAGGATTACGCCCTCGCTGTCCCAGAATATGGACACCATCATTTTTCAGCACTGGCGGTAACTCGAAATTTTTTTGGTGGCGGTGAATCTGTGTGCTTCCATTGAGCTGACTAGCGCTTTGTTTCTGGATTGAAAAATGGCATCCACGTGTTATCCATTGTCACAACCGACGAAAAGAAAGTCCCATTCACGCTGTCGTTTCGCGTCAACATTGCTTGGCAACATGCCACACGGGCAGCCATGTGGTCGTCCGTCAGCATTCGTGGATGACACATTTCGCGTTTTCAGATCGTCATGCAGGATTGTGTGCACAGAACCCACAGAAATGCCAACTCTGGCGGCGATCTGTTCAACAGTCATTCGGCGATCCCCCAAAACAGTTCTCTCCACTTTCTCGATCATGTCGTCAGACCGGCTTGTGCGATCCTGAGGTTGCTTCGGTTTGTTGTCACACGATGTTCTGCCTTCATTAAACTGTCGCACCCACGAACGCACTTTCGACACATCCATAACTCCATCACCACATGTCTCCTTCAACTGTCAATGAATTTCAGTTGGTTTCACACCACGCAAATTCAGAAAACGAATGATTGCACGCTGTTCAAGTAAGGAAAACGTCGCCATTTTAAGTATTTAAACAGTTCTCATTCCCGCCGCTGGCTTTAAAATTCCATCTGCCGTACGGTGCTGCCATCTCTGGGACGTATTGACAATGAATGCGGCCTCATTTTAAAACAATGCGCATGTTTCTATCTCTTTCCAGTCTGGAGGAAAAAAATCGGAGGCCTTAGAACTTGAATGCACCTCATACATAGGCGCTATTTGATCAATGGTATCAATTCCATCTTTAGTGGGATTATAATATGCATTTATCTCGGTTTTATTCTTCTCTCCTCCAACAGTGCCTTTATCTTGGTGCATTGTTGACAACATCAGTAAGTCTGTCAGCATTCGTGACACCCACCTGGATGACACTTTTCGCATTTTCAGGTCGTCATGCAGGATTGTGTGCACAGAAATGCCAACTCTGGAGGCGATCTGTTCAACAGTCATTCGGCGATCCCCCAAAACAGTTCTCTCCACTTTCTCGATCATGTCGTCAGACCGCCTTGTTCGAGCCCGAGGTTGTTTCGGTTTGTTGTCACACGATGTTCTGCCTTCATTAAACTGTCGCACCCACGAACGCACTTTCGACACATCCATAACTCCATCACCACATGTCTCCTTCAACTGTCAATGAATTTCAGTTGGTTTCACACCACGCAAATTCAGAAAACGAATGATTGCACGCTGTTCAAGTAAGGAAAACGTCGCCATTTTAAGTATTTAAACAGTTCTCATTCTCGCCGCTGGCGGTAAAATTCCATCTGCCGTACGGTGCTGCCATCTCTGGGACGTATTGACAATGAACGCAGCCTCATTTTAAAACAATGCGCATGTTTCTATCTCTTTCCAGTACGGAGAAAAAAAATCTGAGGCCTTAGAACTTGAATGCACCTCGTATTCGTAATTGCGGACATGTACAACCATCAGCTGTAGAATGGAATGACGACAGTGAAAATTTGTACTGGATTGGGACTCGAACTCGTATTTCCCACTTATAGCGACCCTTACCATTTGGCTATCCGGGCACGACTCGCGGTCAGACCCATGGTCGTCAACCATGTATCTTCCCGTACAGAGGAGACATTCTACTTGAAAGTCAATCGTCCGTTGTCGGCAGATAAATACACTGGTGTCCAAAACTAAAGCAACAAACCGAAATTTTACAAGGTTGCGTTTATTTTGCCACAAAACAGTAATCAGATGGTGGTAAAGTAGAAACAATATCAAGAATATAGAACGTAAACAACAGCAACATGCATTACGGTCTTCGGTTTTTCCAACCTAACCAATTTACACACACATTCCGACAACTGATTAATGCGCTCAGCACGCAGTGAAATCGCCTCTGGCACCAATGCAGGCCTGAGAAATTACAGGGTGCGCTACCAATCTCATGTTGAGACAATAACGCCCATTCTTCCTGCAGCGCTGTTCGAAAGTCTTGGAGAGTGGATGGTGGATACCGACGTGAGCCCGTGTCCCTAGTGCATCCCAGACGTACTCCATGCGATTCGATCCAGGAGAGCGAGCAAGTCACGCCATGTGTGTAATATCTTCTGTTTCCAAGGAAACATCAAACTTCCGTGTTCTAAGAGGTCGAGCAATACAAAGTCTGGGCGCACAGCACCTCGCAACAGCCGCACATTGGGTCCCAAGACTTCGTCACGTTACTTGACAGCAGTTAAACCTTCCCAATCTAACCCTACAGTTTCATGAAGAGGTGTTGGAGTGGTCAACATAATCCCTGCCAGCGCCGTTATGGATTCTCCTCGATACCGGTCTCTTTCCACAACGGTTGGGTTCCGAAATTGTGTTCCACGTGCCCTCGAGATGTGAACCCGTTGAGAATCACTCTCCAGACAAAATCGGGACTCATCTGTGAGAACAACAGTGGCTCATAGTTCGAGCGTCCAGGTTACATGTTGATGGCTCCACACTAGACATTCCCTTCTGTGGAGACGTGTCAGAGAGACTCATACAGCAGGTCTCCAACAGTAAATGCCACTCTGCCGAGCTTTCTGTACGCTGTTTGCCTCACTACAACACGAACAGTTGATGCTGCGAGGTCAGGTTCTAGTTGCCGTGCAGTATTAAGGCGGTACCGTTATGCCCTTACAGCAAAATAACGTTCCTCTCTTTCTGATGTCACACGTGGTCGGCCTTGCCCTGGTTTTCGGGATACAGTTTCGGTCTCGATAAACTGTCGCCACATCCGGAAAACAACAGAACAATTCACAATAAGCCATGTGGTGTGGTATTATTTTTGGGGGGAATTCTTTTGATTCAAAAAGGGTATTTTTGGCTCAAAAACGGGCTGTTCGAGCTATATGTGGTGTAAGTTCGAGAACGTCTTGTCGACCCCTGTTCAATAGTCTGGGAATTCTGACATTTCCCTCCCAGTATATATTTTCTTTAATGTAGTTTGTTGTTTGCAATATTAGCCTATTCACAAGAGTTAGCAGCTTCCACTCAGTTAATACTAGGCAGAAATCCAATCTGCATGTGGAATACACTTCCTTGACTCTTGTGCAGAAAGGAGTGCTCTATTCTGCTGCATCCATTTTCAATAAGCTACCACAAGAACTCAAAAATCTTAGCAGTAGTCCAAACTCTTGTAAGTATAAACTGAAGAGTTTCCTCATGGCTCACTTCTTCTATTCTGTCGAGGAGCTCCTGGAAGAGCTAAAAAATTAAGCAAATTCCAGTGTTACATTGTTGATTTTCTTTATTTAAACTTACGACTTGTCACCTGAATGTGTGTGTTTTTTTTTTTATATTTCATTTTATCTGTTTTCTAATATCGTGTTATAATTTCGTGTATTGACTCGTTCCATTACCATGGAGACTTCCCCTTAATTTGGTCCCACGGAACAATAAATAAATAAATAAAATCGGGCCACATCACTTTGTGACTGTCCTGCTTCCATTCTTCTCATGGCCCTCCACCGCAGATAGTCTGGTAAGCGTCTTCTCTGTGTCATACTGCAGCGTCTGTGACTGTGTACATGGCGATTGTGGATGTGGGACTTCCCGGAAGACACTACCCCGTTTGATAGAGGCCCCGACGTCATCGTTGGGGTGGTTTTCCGGTGATCAGAATGCCATCTTCGGTGCAGGACACGATCGTATGGGCATCTGTTGACAGTGTGTATGATTATATCGTGAATTAGACGCAGGACGGAGAAATAGTGGTTTGTTCTGTAATTTTACAGCGATCCCTGTCTACACTAGGTAATGAAAAGTATCCTGACATCGATATTTAACGCAGATTGACCAGTATGAAGAGGTGCTATATGTCGTCAATAGAAAAGTCCTATCTGCAGAATAGGTGGGTTGGGAGATTTCATTGATTTCGAACGTGGTCTAATTACGGGACGTCATCTGAGTAACAAATCTAACAGGACATTTCAACACTTCTAAAGGTGCTCCAAGATGACTGTTGTTATGTGATTATGAAGTGGAAACGAGAGGAGACAGTGTCAGCTAAACCAACAGTACGCGAACCTCATGAGAGGCGGAGAGGGCAATCGAGCATTGCGGAGTGAAACGCCTGTTAAACCCGCTGGTCAGAACAGGTGATTAGGACTGTGGAAAGAGCCAAATAAGATGTCGGCCAGGTTCACTCAGAATTGTAATTTATTGTGATTTAATAACACCTTTAAACCAAAACGGCACATAGCCGAACCTTTGGAACCTTGAGTTTCAAAAAGGCAAGTATTTCACGGCTGAAGACCTCCAACAAGATAAATCTCAAATGGTCAAAACAATCAGTTAAAATTGCAAATAAAATAATTGACATATATATACACAGCGAGGCTGAGAGTCTCAAGGCAAGGGTGAATAGACAAACATAAACAAGATGCAAATAGAAACGGCTGAAGGCCCACAATAAAATTTTCAAGATTTTAAAATAAATTACCGTAACCAGAATGCCGCAATGCTTTTTCTTTTTTTTTAATTTTCCAAAATTCAACAATACATAAAATCCAGTAAAAGCAAGAATTTTTTAAATCATTGGCTATGATAGATCATAAGCAGACAATTAAACACCGGTGAGAAGGACAATAAATAAAACGGCACTCAGAAGCCTCCAGAGAGGTCGGTCTGCCCTCGTTCACTTGGGTGAGACAGGTGGTGAACCCAACTACACTTGATCCGTCAGAACCCAACCAGGGGACAGCCACGGACCAACCGACAAAACGACTTGCTTGCCACCGATCGGTACATGAGAACTCAAACACTAAAAGTTACGAATGTAATTATCCACAATGAAATATGTATTAGCTGTCAAAACTACACACCATTTTGGACAGCGACAACAGGACAGGAAAGGACGCTGCCTGAAATTACGTTAGTGGCCAGGGCAGGTAACCAAAACAGTAACGGCCACAAGGCAGAAAATTCCGCTGGTGCGCTTGAATTGCAGTCAACCAATATAGTTAACTGCACGGCATGGCGGCTAAATTTCAGCAATAGAAACACTCGGTGTTCCTCACGGGATAACCTCCCCAACAGCGAACCACCGAAACAAACCACACAACATGAATGTACGTGGCTTGGGTAGTTCAAACCACTACTCAACTTTGACGTCCTGAGACGGTGAACCACGAAACTCGTAGCGACCGGACAGCTCCACACACGCTCCGACACTGCGCAGGGACCGGCAGCCGCCTGCACCGCGTGGAGATAACTTCCCTGGGCCGCAGCAATCGACCGACTCTTCTCAGAATGCCGACAACATCTAAAACAGTCGTCAGAGGAAATAACGCCAACTACACACACAACCTGACAAACACACGAAGACCTGAACGATACCCAAAAGTAAAAAAGACAAATCGGGAGTGGATGCGCGCACACACACAGCCTACTCATGAACGATCGGCGGGCCAAAACGCGTAATCCGGTAGGACGACCGACCTGCGATCCACCAAGACCGTGGCCAGGCTCAAGTGATGCGTGGCGGCAATGGTGAGGGGAGCCACGTCGACGCAGTGCTCACAGCTCCAACCCGACTGCACTAGTGCCGCATTGCAACTCCCCGACTGGGAGGTCCGGACTGCGCTCCAGGCACTTCCCAACTGACTGGCAGACCCAAACTCGCCACCCGAACCGACTTACGACAGACACCGACCGGGAAGTAATAGCAGTCGCTCAAAGATACTACGAGAGGGGATATATCGATACATGCTGCTAACGCGCTCACGGTCAGGCAACGCAGCAACTCAGTGACAGTAGTAATTTAAATTAACGTAGTGAGGTGGAAGTACGTTAAAAACAGGGTATATAATTGTAAGTAGGCTGTTTAGGTTTTTTTTTATTGGTAACGCTACGTAGCGCTCTGTATGAAGATCACTGGCTGTGTCTGTGGCTGGTTTGCATTGTTGTCTGCCATTGTAGTGTTGGGCAGTTGGCTGTTAGCGGCGCGTAGCGTTGCGCAGTTGGGGGTGAGCCGCCAGCAGTGGTGGATGTGGGGAGAGAGGTGGCGGAGTTTTGAAATTTGTAAGACTGGATGTCATGAACTGCTATATATATCATGACTATTAAGGTAAATACATTGTTTTTTCTCTGTTAAAATCTTTCATTTGCTAACTATGCCTATCAGTAGTTAGTGGCTTCCGTAGTTTGAATCTTTTATTTAGCTGGGAGTAGTGGCGCTCGCTGTATTGCAGTAGTTCGAGTAACCAAGATTTTTGTGAAGTAAGTGATTTGTGAAACGTATAGGTTAATGTTAGTCAGGGCCATTCTTTTGTAGGGATTTTTGAAAGTCAGATTGCGTTGCGCTAAAATTGTGTGTCAGTTTAAGCACAATCTTGTATAATTGTTCTAAGGGGACGTTTCAGAATACATAATGGCGGGAACACGAGCGATGCATGGCTCACAGAGGATGGTTGTAAAAAACTGCGTGGAATCAGCGAAAGGAATCATTCATGAGTTCCGAAGTGCTGTCATCAGTCCAGCTACCACAATGACTGTGCGTAGGGAGTTAAAAAGAATTGGATACGGTGGTCGAGCAGCTCCTTCTAAGCCACACCACTTCTGTAGTCAGTGCTGAGCGATGCTTGCAGTGGTGAAAAGACTGACGCCATTGGGCAGTGTACGACCAGAAACGAGTGAGTTGCGGTGATGAAACACGGTATACACTGTGGCAATCTGATGGAAGGATTTAGTTTTGGTGATTGCTTGGAGAACATTACCTGCTACCGTGTCTAGCGCCAACAGTGAGGTACAGAGGCTGTGGTACGTTATGATGCTGTTTTTCGCGGTTAGGATATGGTTGTCTTACTGCGTTAAAGAAAACCCTGTATAAGGAAGAATGTGATCACATTTTACAGCACTGTGTACTGCTTACAGTAGATAAACAGCGTGGAGACAATAATTGATTGTATCAGCATAACAACATACCATGTCGTAAGTAGCTCTTGTGAGGCAACGGTTTGCGGACAATAACATTCGTAAAATGGACTGGCCTTCCCAGAGGCCAGACCTGAACCCAAAGGAACGCCTTTTGGATGAGTTAGAGCATCGACAAGCTCGAGACTCCAAAGCCGGATATCACTATTTTCTCTGTTTTCGGCTCTTGAGGAAGAATGAGGTACCCTTCGCCTAAACATTAAGACACCTCATTGCAAGTGTCTCAAGCCGTCGTGAGGGATTAATATCCACAAATAATGTCGGATACTTTTAGTGAGTGGTGTACGTTCGATATCCTCTCTTAGTCTAGCCAAATGTGAATTCCATACATTGATAAAAAAAAGGAGGATTAGGCGACGGTGATATTACTATGCACAGAGAACAAGTTCGGATTAGGGAAGGATAGGAAAAGAAATCGGTCGTGCCCTCAGGCGTCGGTAGAACTCAAGTTTTCTACACAGTTTCGTCTGTAGGTACACTATAGTTTCCCAGGATCCTACCAATGAACCGAAACTATTCATGTGCTTTACTTGCAGCTGGGCCAAAACTGACTTGTGATTCATTAATACGGTAGTCTAACGACGCCACGCTTTTATATTTCGTGAAATGCGCAGCCTGGCACTACCCTACTTTTCGAGCAATTTACTTCGCTGATACATACTCGAGATTGAATATTGGTGCAATTTTTACGGGGCAGAATTCCCTCATATGTAACTGCATCATCTGCGAAAAACATGAGATTGCAGCTAACACTATCCACTAAATCACTGAGCTACGATATGAAGTGCGAGTGCGCTATTACACGCCGATGGGCTACACGAGATATTACTTCAGTTCCTGTTGATGACTCTTCATCCACGATAACGTGCAGCGTCCGGCCTTTCAGGAAATTTTCGATCTAGTCTAAAACCTTGTTAGGTATCCCATACCAACGTATTTTCTGTAGAAGGCGGTGTTGCGCTTCTGAATCTACATGTTGTCCTCTATTCAACGGATTAAGAACATCATGTGTGAAGGGAGAGAGCTGATCGACGTTTTCGAAACCCAAGCGGATTTTGATTGTCAAGATTATTTCGTTCCTGGAAGGTCACATAGTCTGAACACAAGATATGTTCTACAAACAAATGTTGAAGATATATTAATACAGTTTTGCGGAACACTTCTTCTTTTTAGGTATGTCTCAACTGTGCTATTACGTAATGACGGGAAATACACATCTGCTTATGCGATCTGCGGGAAAGGATGATCGAGACCAGAGCTAATTCACTCATAAATCCTGTATAGAACAGGTCGGTTTCACCCATAGAACAAAGTAACGCAAATGTTGTGGAAAAATAGATGCGAACCCTTCGAATAAAGACGGCGAAATTCTCGGGGAACCATTTTGCGTAATTATACGGAACCTGTATTCGAAAATGATTGCGCTGCCACCAATGTATACCTCGCGTAGCCATCATGAGAAGAAGAAATGAGAGATACATTCAGCGGCATACAGACAGTCGTTTTTCCATCGCTCAATACGCGAATTGAATAGGAAAGACAGTTGCCAATATTAGTACGATATACCCTCCGACATGTACTGTACGGTGGCTTGTGGGTTAGATAAGTATATTTTGACTGCAGAAATGCGTCAAACTAACTTAAGAATGGATAATCCAAACAAGTGTAGTACTCTTCATATAGGAATATGACGCATTGGTGACGATGTTTCCACTAGTCGTATGGTATTCCAAGACAATCACTCATTCATCCCAAAAGAGTCAGCACAACCTTTCCTGAAGATAAATATATCCGGAACTTCTAGGATTTTGGTGATGTGGAATTGCGCCTTTCCTTGCTTGCTTGTTCTGTTTCTCGTTGCTGGTAACGAGCTTGGGTCTCCTATAACGATTCTCACCTTCTGCTTCAGAGAGCTACAGAAGTTCTTGACAGACGTCAACGCCTCACTGTTTCAGTTCTTGAGTGAGCTGCCGTGGTACCCATCTTGCAGACACTGAAACTTGAGCGCTTGGTGAATGACGTGATGTGCCGAACGATGCCTAATGTTCAGACATGCGGCTATTTCATTCACCATCAGGCGGCGATTTTCCAGCGCAGTGACTTCAACTGCTGCAGCAGATTTTGACGTCACAACGCAGTGTGCCTGACACGGGCATTGCGTGCCTGTCACACAAGTCCCGCCATTTCCGAACTTGCAGTGACAGACATCCATCATCATACTGGACCCTCACCACCGATGGATTTCAATAGAGTTCGTACCTTCACTGCTCAGAAAACGTATGATAGAACGCTGTTCTTCCTTGGTGCATGTCTCAAGTGGGGCAGCCATTTTGAACTGGCATTTTGACAGCGTTTGTTTTGTCTGTAGTAGCTATGCCACCTGTAGGGCATTCCTTCCATCACTGGTAACAATGCTACCAACTTACAGGACAATGGTGCGAAATGTCGTTTTTTAAGTACACCTTTAAGTTTACCATTTGACTCCTCCTCACACATACTCGTATATAGTCGTGCCCCAAATTCAGGGGCTACCTAAGCACTTGGGAGCTGAACAGATCTCATTCCCCACAATCAGTCAAATAAAAATCGTGTAGAGACCGACTTAAAAGCAGTGAGAAATGCGTACAAATTCCTAACCAGAATTCTTTTCCGTTAGGATTACACTTCTCTATGTACTGTTAAATGTACGATAATTAGCAAACGACTACTTGGAGTAATCACTTATGACTAAATGAGGCTCGAGATTCTGAATTAAAAAAAGAATTTTTTCCAAAGTGGCACAAATATACGTATTCTTCGGTTGAAAAATCCCGTAGTCATTCACGCAATGCATTGAAGTAATTCAGCCACAATAACGCCTCATAAAGAAAGAAACTCTAATCACTGGCAAAGCGTGGTATCTTCTTAAATTACTTTTAAAATAATTCTATAGTTGAAATGAGAAATATAACGTGAAAACTGATGATCTGGCTGAATGCCACGTGGGATCACGTAAAGCTAATGTACTCTGATTATTGATTTTATAAATCTAATAGCAAACATTCAGATTTTTCGAGAATAGAAATATGAAATATCAGGGACGATCAAAAAGTTTCCGTTCGAGGGCCGTACAATCCAGAACCCGTGTGCCAATCAGGCAAAATCACCGTGAGCACTGAAGCAATCATTATCCCACCGACGAGCCAAGTGGAGGATACCCGTTTGGTAAAACATCCTTGACCTGCTGCGTGAAGACGCCTGTAACTGCCTGCTGCACATCTTCGTCCGACAGGAATCGTCATCCCTTCAAAGCCTTTTTCAAGGGTACGAAAGCGTGAAAATCCCCATGGGGAGAAATAAGGAATGTAGAGAGAGTGCTCGAATGTGTCCCATCTGAGTTGGCGTAACTTCTGCATTACGACATTTGCGATATGGGGAAGTGCATTATCACGAAGCAGCAACAGCCCTTGGGGCACCATACCACAACGGTAGTTTTCAGTAGACATGCGGTCCCATACTCATTCATTCTCCAACGGATGTCAATCAGTGTTTGTCCTCCGGAGCCAAGAAAAGAACAACAGCGAGTTGCCCCTGTTGGGACACAATTTGTCATAATGTCGCCATAGTGCACGTTTGAGCGTTATGTAAGGACTGCCCTACAGGTGGCAGACTATCACAGACAAAAGAAACGTGGCCAAAGTGCCAGTTCAAAATGGCTGCCCCACTTTCGACATGCAGCAAGGAGGAACAGCGTTCCATCATACATTTTCTGAGCAGTGAAGGTACGAACCCTATTCAAATCCATTGGCGATGAAGGTCCACTGTGGTGATCCATGTTTGTCACATGAAAGTTCGGAAATGGCATGGATTCTGTGACAGGCAGGCAGTGCTGTGTCAGGCACACCACACTGTAATGTCAAAATGTACTTCAGCAGTTGAAGCCACTGTGTTGGAAAATCGCCATCTGACGGTGAATGAAATAGCTGCATATCTGAACATTAGTCATGGTTGAGCACACCACATCACATCATTCATGAAGTGCTCAAGTTTCACAAAGTGTCTGCAAGATGGGTGCCACAGTAGCTCGCTCAAGAACTGAAACAGTGTGGGGTTAACATCTGAAGAACTTGTGCACCTGTCTGAAGCAGAAGGTGATGACTTCTTCGTGAGAATCGTTACATGATACGAAACCTCGTTATGCTACCACCAACCCTAAAGGAAGAGAGCAAGCAAGGAAAGGAGCAGTTCCTCATCAGAAAAACCCTAGAAGTTCCGGATATAGCTCTTCAGGAAAGGTTTTGCCGACTTTTTTGGGATGAATGTGGGATTGTTCAAATGGTTCAAATGGCTCTGAGCACTATGCGACTTAACTTCTGAGGTCATCAGTCGCCTGGAACTTAGAAGTAATTAAACCTAACTAACCTAAGGACATCACACACATCCATGGCAGAGGCAGGATTCGAACCTGCGACCGTAGTGGTCGCTCTGCGCCAGACTGTAGCGCCTAGAACCGCACGGCCACTCCGGCCGGCTGAGGGGTTGTCTTGGTATATCATGCGACTAGTGGAAACATCGTCACCAATTCGTCATATTCCTATATTTTAAAAAAAATCTACTTTGGCCTGTAATAAGATCAAAGTGAAATGGATTTCTGAGTAAAGGCCTCATTATGCGACATGGCAATGCTCATCCTCATACTGCCAGTGCAGCAGAAAGACACGAATGCCACAATGGTCCCTTGCCTACATGCCGGTAATTGTACAATGACCAGCCAGAACATTATACCCACCTAACTAATAGCTGCTATGTCCACCTTTGTCACGTATAACAGCGGCGACGCATCGTGGCATGGAAGCAATGAGGCCTTGGTAGATCACTGGAGCGAGTTGGCACCACAAGTCATTCAATTCCTGTAAATACTGTGGAGGGAGCCAGTGTGCTCACTCATATCCCAGATGTCTTCGATCGGGTTCAAGTCTGGCGAGTGGAAAGGGGGGGGGGGGGGCAGCACATCGATTGGAACCGTGTTTCTCGAACAACTTCACCACGCTCCTGGCCTTGTGACATGGCGTATTGGTTCAAATGGCTCTGAGCACTATGGGACTTAACATCTGAGGTCACAGTTCCCGCAGACTTAGAACTACTTAAACCTAACTAACCTAAGGACATCACACACATCCATGCCCGAGGCAAGATTCGAACCTGCGACAGTAGCAGCAGTGGGGCTCGGGACTGAAGCGCCTAGAACCGCTCGGCCACCACATCGGCCGTTTCATGGCATATTATTTTGTTGAAAAATGCCAGTGCCTTCGGGAAACAGGAATATGAAAGGGTACACGTCGATTGCAACCATTGTGTGATGCCCCCTAGCCGTCACAGTGCCTTACACGAGCTCCACAGCACCGATGAATGCCCATGTTAATGTTTCCCAGGTTATAATGGAGCCGCTGTCAGCATGTCTCCGACCCACAATACAGATGTCAAGGTGCTGTTCCCCTGGAAGCCGCGGATTCGCTTCAACCCCCGCCCCCTCCCCCCATCGTATGATGAATAAGGTATAAGGATTCATCAGACCATGCCACTGCGCCAACGTCCAGTGCTGATGGTCACGTGTTAATTTCAGTCATTGTTGCTGTGTTGTGGTGTTAACATTGGCACACACATGGGTCGTCGGCTGCAGAGACCCATCGTTAGGGGTGTTCGCTGCACTGTGTGTTCAGACACACTTGTACCCTGCCCAGCATTAAAGTCTTATGTTAGTTCCACCAAAGTTCGCCGCCTATGCTGTTTAACCAATCTGCCCAGCCTAGGACGTCGGACATTTGTAATGAGGGGTGGCCTCCCAACCCCATGACGTCTGGGCGTTGTTTCGCCTTGGTTTCGCCACTTGTTGAAGACACTCACCACAGCACTGTGTTGTTGCTATTGCCTGGACGGGTTTATATCAATAGTAGGTTGGTGATCCTAATGTTCTGGTTGATCAGTGTATACCCGTATCAGAGTCGCGCTGAGCTCCAAACAAGCTGCAGCAACGCCTTCAAGCGGAAACTTTCTGTTCACCCGTTATAATAAGTTAACTCCTTTTCGGCGCAAGTGTCACACATGCAAAGCAATTTCACCAGTCTTATAAGATCCATCATATCCACTTTCACCAAATCTGCACGCCATCTGAATATATTGACTGCTATCCGCTACATCCTCTACACGAGTGTACGAGCCTTTTTTTCAACCTCCGATCGCTCACGCTGTCTGCCTAAGCTGTAAGACCTATTCGACTCCTCGTCATTCACCGCCCTAAATCGACCTTTCCGTCTTTGGGTATACATTCGGTATACTGATAGAGTGAAAAGCGACTACTAGCGCGTGCGCGATAAATGGAAGCTCTAAGTAAAGTAGAACCTGTTTCTGTTTACGAAATAATTTTGACACGAAGGATGACACGAAATTATGAAAATAGACATGGACGATAAAAATTATGAAAATAAAGCCATTCTTTACTGCAATTCAGTCAAATGACTACATGGTCGGGATGGACAAGAAGGTGGTAGGAAATCGGCCGTGTGCCTTTGAAAGAAACCGTCTTGCCGTTCGTCGTAAAAGGTTTAGAAAAATTCAGAACTGGATACTGGACAGAGTTTTGGACCTTGCTCTTACTGGATGCGAGTCCAGTACCTTAATTTCAGTACCACTTCCCTGGTTTCGCATGTCAAAAACAGCAGAGAAATTGAAGCACAAAGTTTTATTCTAGATACTTCCAGATTACACCTCGGAGCATATTCCTTTTTGTATCTTTGAAGGGATTCTGAAAAGGCAAAAAGTTTTCTTGTAGCCCTCAAGAGTACTGCGCTTGTCATGAAACTAATTATCCAGAATTGAGAAACTGTCAGATAAACGCCTCCACTCGAATGTAGCGAAAGAATGTTATCTTACAAAAGTCTTGAAATTACAAACAAGCCCTTACGCACTCGCTTTTTGCTTCACAACCTGTCATCAGCAAAGAGAGGTATCGCCAGCTGTGTCTAAGGTAATGGGAAAGGAGGTTTGTTTCCTCGCCAACTTATGTGGTGTCTTATGGCTTGAAAGGAGAGGTGGGAACTATTCTAATTAATTCCTGCTTAGATAATTATTCGAATAAAGAGTTCATTCGTAGAATATATTTGCTAATAAATTACTCGCGGATAAATGCGTTATTCAGCTCTGCAAAAACAAATAATTTGTTACTTATTACTCGCCACTTAATAAAGTAACTTTATAAAGTAACTAACAGCATATTTTCTTTGTTGATTTCCCTGTCTGCACTGTGCTGCATATAAGCAGTGTTTGGTAGTGTGGCTCAGCGAATATTTTTGTCTGATAAATAATTAATTAATGCAGTTTACTGGAGTATATCTCAGTTACTCAGTGGACAAGCGCCAGACGCAAATCGAGAGCTGTGGAGTTCGATCCGCAGATATTCCTAGGGCTTTTTCTGTCACTTATCGCTTCTTTCACGCCTGGCACTGTGGGAGATGTCCCTTTGCACAGTGTTTCTCAGTCCACGTTAAACTGCAGGTCTCATAATTGGGCTGCTAACTCAGTTGTCAGTCCGGAGGTCGTATGAATACTGTAGCACTGTGGTGATAAAACCATCTTTCGAGTTCTTCACAACTTTATTTACTTAACAGCACAATAAACATAACATAGGCATATATCATCAGTTGTTACACTATCGACGAGACCTCTGTACCTGGAAGAATTTCCTCATTTGTGTCCCCCTATTAACAAGCCGAAGCACGCCACGTAATCAGGCACATATGAATGGAGCTGACATAAATTGGTTTGAAACACCTTCTGCACTTGTACCGAGTACTAATCATATTTTTCAAAACCTTATAGGACCCTGCAGCAGTTTAAATCTTGAAATTTTAAATTTTAGTTTTTTTTTACTTGATGTTAAACTACGTAATTCGCTTTTCTGATAATGTGTAATGCAAGTAATTTATTGCTCTGTTTCTGGATTATTCGTTAATTGAAACGAAACACTTTGTGGGCACGACCATTTCCCAAGAATCTGAACACTTTATTGGTTGATTGGTTGGTTGGCTTGGGGTATAAAGGGACCAAACTACAGGGTCATCAGTCTCTTTTTCCTGATACAAACAAGCCTCAAGCTAAGACAACACCCAAATTTAATTTGGGAAAGTAGAAAAGGTTAAACTGAATGGGGAAACACAGCGAAAGAGAACACAAAAGACACGAACAGAAAAGGGAGAAAACGTACACCACAAGGAAAAGTAGAAGAAGACATTAAAACCATAGAGCAGATGGTCTGAGCTGGCTCATTACAGAATAAAGGAGGATGAGCCAGCCACTCTGCAACACAGTAAAATGTCCAGCCAAAAAAGACAAGGCGAGATGAGAACACATAGGGAAAAGACGAACAACAAGGCAAACAAAATGCAAAGGAAGGGTGACAGTGTTAAATCGGAGGGAGGGTGGATGTCTCCAAGAGAAGGCCAGATGCCTACCCCTAGATGCTAAGATAAAAGCCTCCCTCACGAGTAAAACGTAAAACCAAAGCTGCTGTTGAGGCACTGTCAGCCAACACCGCTGGGAAGGTTAAAAGACCATCACAGAGCGGCTGATATTGGACAGTCCAACAAGATGTGGACGACAGTCATAGGGGAGCCACAGCGACACCGAGGTTGGTCCTCATGACAGAGGAGGTGATCATGTGTTAGCCACGTATAGCCAATGTGGAGCCGTCAAAGGACAACAGATTCCCTGCAAGTGGCTCGCATGGATGACCACCACACATTTGTTGTCTCCTTGATAGCACTGAGTTAATTTGGTGTACTGAGGGTGCGTCATCCTGTATCTCAGGGTATGAATCTTCCATCTACTGGGCGGTTGAATTTGATTGTTAAGTATAGATCTATGGCATCAGGGTACTCTGAAAGGAACCTAACAGACATACAATCTGGACCGGAAGACCGATTGCAAATCTGTCTCTGGCAAGCAAACCTCCAGAGCTAGTTTACTGGTAGCTTGTTTGGCCAGGCGATCAGCAAGTTCATTACCCCATATCCTGATATGTCCTGGTGCCCAAATGAAGGTCACTTAACGTCCACTGTTGAAGAGGGTATAAAGAGACTCCTGGATAGGCATTATGAAAGGATGTCGAGGGAAGCACTGGTCGAGAGCACGTAGGCTGCTTAAGGAGTCACTACAAATGACGAAGGACTCACAGGCGCAGAAGCGGATATGCTCAAGAGCACAATAGATGGCATCCAACTCTGCAATGGAAACAGTGTAGTCATCTGGCAAGGAGCGCTGTTCAGTGTGGCCAACGCGAGCGTAAGCAAACCAAGCAAGACCGCCAACCACTGATCCATCTGTGTAGACCATTTCTAAGCCCTCATACTCACCGTGAAGAGAGAGAAACTGCCGCCAGACGGCCTCAAATGGAACTGAGCCTTTGGAGTCTTGCAATGGCCTTTGGGGTCTTGCAATAGGTCCAGCAAAACCTGTGGCCAAGGTGTGGACAATGGAGGTGTAGAGAAGTGGACCTGCAGGAAAGGTGGTAGAGGGGAAGGGTCCAATTCAGTAAGTAGCAGTAAGTAGCAATCGGACATAGGCGGCGAGGGGATTCCCAGTACTGGCCCGCCTTTGCAGGAGATAGATCTCTGTGTTGGGGAAAAAAGGACGGTAATTTGGATGGTGAGGCGAACTGTAAATGTGGGCAGCGTAACTGCCATGCAGTAATTGCCACCAGAGCAGCAATGGAGGAACACCAGCTTCCATGAGACTGTTCACTGGGCTCATTCAGAAAGACCCCATTACGAGGCGAATCCACAGTGGTGAATAGGGTCCAGAAGATGCAGTGCATAGGACAATGTTGAACCATACGCCAGGCTCCCATAGCCAATGCAGGACTGTACAAGGGCTTTCTACAGCTATAGCAGTGTAGGACGATCAGCAGCCCAGTCGGTGTGGCTCAGTCATCAAATAATATTAAGGTGCCGCCAGCACTTGTCCTCAGGCTGATGAAGATGGGGAAGCTAAGTTAAAAGGGCGTCGAATACCAGACTCAAAAAGCGGGAAGTTTCCACTAACCAGGTAATTGGTCATTGAGGTAAAGTTCTGCATGGGGAGGGCAGTACGATGACGACAGAAGTGGATGATGCAAGTTTTGGCGGCCTGAAGCTGAAAGCCGTGAGTGAGGGCTCACGACTGTTCCTTCTGTATAGCGCCCTGCACAGCCACAACAATAGAAGAGGAGCAGAAGAAAATACAAAACTCGTCAGCATATAGGAAGTGACATACTGTCGGTCCTACTGCTAGTGTAAGACCATTGACAGTAATTAAAAAGAGTGAGACCCTCAGGACAGAGCCTTAAGGGACACTATCCTGTTGTAAATGGGGTGCACGGTGGGAAGCACCGACGTGAACTCTGAAAGTGTGGAGTCACAAAAAGGTTCTGTATAAAAATGAGTGAGCCCTGGAGAACCTGCTCATGCAGAATAGCGAGGTCGTGGTGTCGCCAAGTGGTGTCTTAGATCTTCGTCAGGTCGAAAATATGGCAATTAAGTGTTGGCGCTGGGAAAAGACCGATCGAATGGTAGACTCCAGGTGCAGCAAGTAGTCGATGGTGGAGCGTCAAGATGGAGCTATAAGGCCCCAAGACTCAAGGAGCAAACACAACTGCCGGCTCACCATATGTTTGAGTAGGTTCTACAGAACGTTGGTGAGGCTGACAGGACGATAACTACCAACATATAGTGGGTTCTTATCAGGCTTTAGCACTGGGATTATATTACATGCCGGCCATTGCAACAGGAATTCGCCATCACTCCAGATGCAGTTGAAGATGGCATGGAGGTTTCACTGGGAATCTGCTGACATATGTTTCAGCATTTGAGAATTGATGCGATCTGGGTCATAGTATGTGACAGGACAGTCGGCAAGGCCATTGAGAAATTCCTATTCACTGAAGGAAGCATTATGTTGGTAAAGGTGGCTTGGAGCAAAAGAGAGGTGTTGTTCCACCCTCTGTTTAAGAGATGAAAGGTTGGGTGGTGATTCTCAAACGCAGAGATGCGAGCATAGTGTTCAGAAAGATGCTCTGCCATTATGTTTGGATCGGCATATACAGCTCCATTTGTGGAAATTCAAGGTACACCTGTAGGGGTGTGACAGCTGTAAAGTTGATAGAGCTATGTCCAAACCTGGGAGGGGGAGGTTCGTGTTCCAATGATGAAGAAATAGCGTCCTTCGTTTGATGAGGAGGCGAAACTGGGCATGGAGCCACTTGAAGGCAATAAGGTTCTCCAGGGAGCAGTGGCACTTACGACGTTGGAAGGTCCGTCTTCAGTCTCTAATGGCTGCAGCGACCACCAAGGCATTGACTTCTGATGGGGGCAACTAGAGGAACAAGGGACTGCCAATTCAGCTGCATCGACAATGGTATTAGTGATGTCATGAATCACTTCATCGATGGTGGCATGCAACGGATATTCAGCGGGGGGTAACGGATGTGAAAGTGTAGCCATTTAGCCTTGGGAAGAGCCCAACTGGGTAAGTGTCGAGATAAGGAACGCTGTAGTAGGGTCAGGAGGAGTGGAAAGTGGCCACTACCACACAAATCGTCATGTGCTCTCCAGTGGATAGATGGGAGAAGGCCAGGATTACAAAACGAGAGGTCAATGGCTCAATAGGTGCCATGTGCCACACTGAAATGTGTGGGGCAATTGTATTTAGGAGGCAAAGGTCGAGTTGAGTTAGTAGGTCCTGAACATTTTTGCAATGGCCAGTGACCTTGGTTCCACCCCACAAAGCGTTATGGGTGTTAAGGTGAAAAGGTGGGGGGAAATGGGAAATGAGCCAAAACATGAAGCAGTGCATCACCATCTGGAGGGAGGTAGATGTTACAGATGTTAATTTCCTGCGTTGTCCTCACCCTGACAGCCACAGCTTCTAAATGTGTTTGAAGGCGCACAGGTTGGCTATAGACAGAGGTAAGGATAAAGATACAAACTCCACCTGACGGTCTGCAACAGGCAGAACCGTTTTTGTAGGAACCCCAATGGCCCCAAAAGGCAAGGGTCCACATTGCAGGAAACCATGTTTCCCGAAGGACGATGCGAAAAGCAGGTGTAACTCTTCAAAGGTGACTTAACTCAGCCAGGTGGGAGAAAAAACTGCCGCAGTTCCACTGGATTACGGAGCTTTTTGGAATCGGGGATGGTATGAAGTGACCAATGAGGCAGGTTAGGCCTCAGCAACGCTTGCTGCCACTGGGTGACTATTTATATCCATTGCCATTGCATTGGGGAGATCCAGGTCCTCAGGGGAAGCAAAAATCTTCACATTGTCCTCAGGTGCAGAACCGGTAGGGAGTGTTGGTTTTGGGGCCATCAGGGGTAGACAACTTCTTGGTTTGCTTGCTCTCTCAGTTCTCTTTAGGGGCTTGCTGGGTGGACGTCTTGGAAGTAGAGTCGGGCATGGAGGAAGACCGTGAAGCTCTTTGTGTCCACTGTGGTATTAGTGGACACCTTGGAGAGGAGAGCCACAAGGGACCCCTGCACACAAGAGGATCCAGAGGAGGCTGTTGCTTCTCTGGCTGGGAGGGGAGGGGAACGATGCTTCCAGTGTTTTGGGGGTATTGCTCCTGAACTATGTGCTTTGGGAGCAACAGAAGAAGATGTGTCCCTACCACCGCAAGGGCAGATGTATTTGGGTGGCCCAGAGGGCTAGCTGTACATGGCAGAGACCATAGAACAATTGTCGCTTGAGAGAGTGCTGTCGATGTAGCTGCAGCATATGTGGATGTCAACCGAATGGGGTACAACCTTTCAAATTTGCATTTAGCCTCTCGGTAAGTCAGCCAGTCCAGGGTCTTGTACTCCATAATTTTCCGCTCCTTTTGGAGTACTGTGCAGTCTGGCGAGCAGCGGGAGTGGTGCTCTCAACAACTGACGCAAGTAGGAGCAGGCGCGCATGGAGTATTTGGATGTAGTGGGCGTCTACAGTCTCGACATGTGGCACTGAAATTGTAGCGGGAAGACATGTGCGCCAATTTCCAGCACGTACAGCACTGCGTAGGGGGAGAAACGTATGGCTTGACGTCACAGCGTTAAACGATCACCTTTACCTTTTCAGGCAATGAATCACCTTCAAAGGCAAGATGAAGGACCGGTAGCTACTTTATTGTCTTTGGGTCCCCTGTAAACACGCCGTATGAAATGAACACTTCACCGACCTAAATTGTCGCGGAGCTCGTCGTCAGACTGCAAGAGAAGGTCGCGATGGAAAATAATACCCTGGATCATGTTGAGGCTTTCATGGGGAGTGACGTAATCAGGAATACCACCCAGCTGGTCACAGGCGAGTAAAGCTAGGGATTGGGTTTGCGATACTGTCTGAATCAAGACTGAACCATTTCTCATTTTGGAGAGCATTGTCACTTCCCCAAACTTATCCTCGAGATATTGAACAAAAAATTGAGGCTTCTTAGCTAGAAAGGAGCCCCTATCTGTTCTGCTACAGACCAAATACCGAGACGAATATGGCTCTTTTATTTCTGCAGCCCTACGTTTCTGCCTTGGTATAGCAAGGGAGGGAAACGATTTAGGGTCATACCTGTCAGCACTGTATTCGATCTTCCCCTTCTTAGAGACTGCTGGCGCCATTCGGTCATCAGCAAGAGATGACTTGGTCCACTTCATTGCGGTTCATCTGTCCTGACGCCACCCACTCCAATCAGGGGCTCTCCCCACAGGCGCCACCCAGCCATAGCAAAGGCCCCGTGGCACGATGGCTGTTTCCGGGATTCCTGACGCCCGAAGAAGATGGGCATCCACTCCTGGCATACGAAGGAAGTTTGCAGCTCAGGCATCAGCAGTGCTATCCCTGTGTTGTCATGAGGTTACCACCAAATGGGTACATGACTGCCACACCACAACGGACTAGCTACTGTGCTAGATATTGGGTGCAGAGAGGTCCGATATTGTGATGGGGGGGAAAGAGAACAGGAGACAACGAAAGAAGTTTCACTTCGTTTAGACCACCACGATAGAGACATGCAACTGTGTAGCAGCTAGGACGTCGCATTGAAGGAGTAGGGCCTTCAAGCTCAGCCATCAGAGCACTGTGCGGTGCTAGCAAAGTGTAGCGCAGCGAAGTCCTGTGCAGGGGCAGCGCAACTCCAGACAGCAGTGGGGAGCGTGAAAGTTAACAGCCACACAGTCCTCTGCCGTGCAGCACAGAACCCAGCGAGCTTTTGAGAGCATCGCCACTGCCGAGTGTAGTCGTCGCAACAAACATAACAGAGATGCTAGGTGCCGTCATTAAATCACTTAACGAACTCGCCGTGCAACAACCGCCTCACGACGATGGTCCGGAATTAAACAAAAGGCATTTTAAAAAGATCTGACCCGACTTTTCAAGGCCACATCTTTTATATTAATGAAGACAAAAACCTGAGATGGATTTTATCGTACATAAAGGACTGCATTGACATGTGGTTTCGGCATAGCATTTCTGGCTAGCAATTTAAATACCCTGGATCCAGAGTTCGAACCCTGCCATTGCTTAAACCCTGAATAAAAATGAACAGTAATGACAACTGAAGAATTTCGGCATAAAGACTCGCCCTCGTTTTGCCAGTGGCATTTTCATAGGAGCGGAGGAATGGGCAGAGCCTCAGGACAACCTCTTGTTCCTAAAAGGCAGAAGAATCAGCAGTTATCAACGGTACGTGGGTACAGAAGGCAGTGGCATAGGAGGCGTGCAGCGAATATCGACAGAAGAAGTGGCCTGTAATTGGAAAAATGTTATGATGATCTCTCCATTGGCAAAAGATTACGAATCGTTTCCTCATTAGGATCTATGGGAGTGGACTGCCAAGGAGGAGGTGACCTTGAGAAAAGATTAAATAATCTACGAAAGGGTGAGTCGGAGCGTGGAATGTCGGAAGTCTGAACGTGGTAGAGAAGCTAGAAAGCCTGAAAACCTATATGCGAACCCTCAGTTTAGATGTAGTGAGGCTGGCTCGGTGAAGTGAAATGGAAAGAAGATAAGGATTTCTGATCAGAGGAAAATAAATCAATATCAGTAGCAGCAGAAATCGGTGTAACTGGAGTAGGATTCATTATGAATGGGAAGGCACGACCGACAGTCAATTAGTGTGAACAGTTGAGTAATGGAGTTGTCCCCATCAGAATCGACAACAAACCGAAGCCAACAACAACACTCCGTATATACATGCTATCGTCACAAGCAGAAGATGAAGAGTTCGAGAAAGTATGTGAATAAATCGAACTGATAGCTCAGTATGTAAAGAGAGATGGTTAATAACCACAGGTTGTAGGGAAAGGTACGGAAGAAGGTTACGGGAGAATACGAGCGTTGGTAGAAGGAATGAGAGAGAAGAAAGACTATTTAAGTGCTACAATACATTTCGGCTAGTAATAGTGAACACACAGCTCGAAAACCACAAAGGAGGAGATACGCTTAGAAAAGGCCAGAGACATGGAAGGATTCCAACTGGATTACGTCGTGACCAGATCCCGAAATCAGATACTGAATTGTAAGATGTACCAAGCAGCAAATCCATAATTGCTTCGCAATTTATTAATGACGAGTAGACTGAGACCGTCAGGAAGAATCGATTAGAAAAAAGTGCGACACTGAAGCACTGAGGAGCCGAGAGATGTGTTTGGAGTTCTTTCAGGCTACAGATACTTCGATAGCGAATACCATGGAATCAGTTCAGAGTGGACACGTCTTAAAAAGGCTGTCACGAAAGTTGGAAAGACAAATTTAACTACAAGGATGGTATATGTGAAGAAATTTTTGGTAACAGAAGAAATACTTCAACTGATCGATGAAAGATGGAAGTACAAAATTTGTTCAGAGAGAGACAGGAGAACAACAATATAAGTGACTTACAATTGAAAAAAAAAATAGGAACTGCGGGAAGCCACGGCGAAATGGCTACAGGAAAAATGTGAAGAAATCGAAAAAGAAATGATTGTAGGAAGAGCAGGTTCAGCATCTACAAAAGTTGAAACAAGCTTCGTAGAAATTAAAAGCAAGGGTGGAAAAATAAGAGTACCACGGTAATTCCACCGCTAAACGCGGGGGAAAGAGCAGATTGGCGGAAAAAGTACACGAAGGCCACTACAATTGGGAGGACCTGTCTGATAACGTGACATAAAAAGAAAGGGAAGTCGATACAGAAGGTATAGAGGATCCAGTATTAGTGTCAGAGTTTAACAGAGTTTTGGAAAGTTAGAGTAGGTAACATATCTTCGAAATTTCTAATTTCGTTGGAGGAAGTGGCAACCAAATGTCTACTCAAGTTTGTGTGTAGAGTCTATGAATTTGAAGATATACCCACTGACTTTCGGACAACTACATCCCCACTATCCCTAAACTGGCAGGGATAGATAAGGGAGAGAACTGTCGCACAATCATCTTAACAGCTCACGCATCGAAGCTGCTGACGAAAATAACATACAGAAAAACTGAAATGAAAAGCGAGGAGCTGTTAGATAACGATTATTTTCGCTTTATAAAAGTAAAAACGACAGACGTGGTTCTTATGTTGCGCTAAATATTGGAAGCAAGACTTACGAATAATCATGATTCGCTCATAGGATTTGTCGATCCAGAAAGAGCGATAGACAATGTACAACGGTGTTTTTCGAGACAAAAAGTAGTATGTTATAGGGAAAGTCGGATAATACACAATATGTGTAATACACTGACGGGAAAGAATCGCAACACCAAGAAGTAGTTGTGCAATATAAAAGAAAGTTGATAGGGTGTTTCCACATCTGAAAGATGATGTCTAATCAAATTTCAACTCAGTCGGATAAGTGGGGCGTTAGTAGCGCCATTATGAGGATACAAATGAGGTTTTCTTTAAATATATGCTGTGAAGATCGTGAGCGTTAGTTACCCTTGAAATTGGACGTAGTGAGCTGATTTTAGTCAAGAATGCCCTTAAGGTGACAAAGATGCAATTATCAACAACTTATTGAGTTTAAACGAGGTCGTGTAATAAAGCTACGTCAAGCTCGATGTTCCTTCTGCGATATTGCAGACAGACTTGACAGGAATGTAGCCACTGAACTGATTGATGGTAGCGGTGGTCACGAGAACGTACGGCCGCGAGAAGACCAGCCTGCGGGCGGCAACGTGGCACTACCGAGAGGAAAGACCATCGTGGTGTTCGGCGTATGGCTCTGGCGCATCGTACCCACAATGCATTTGCAGCAGCAATTTGAGCAGCAGTTGGCACCACAGTGCACAACGAGCTGTTACAAGTTGGTTACTTCGAAGAAGTCTCTGAGACAGACTCCCTCTAGCGAGCATTCCACTGATCCCTGAGTGGTGTAAAGCGAGAGCTCATTGGAGGGCAGGGAGTATGTTGTGTTTTCTGATGAAAGCTGGTTCTGCCTCGGTGCCAGTGATGGCCGTGTGTTGGTTAGGAGGCGGCCAGCCGAGAGCCTGCAGCCAACCTGTCTGCGTTCTAGACGCACTATACCTACACCTGCACTTATGATCCGGGGTGCGCTTCAGTATGACAGCGGAAGCACTCTCATGGTTATCCCACGCACCCTACATGCAAATTTGTACATCAATTTGGTGATTCGACGCGTTGTAATGCCATTTCATGTACAGCATTCTCGGGAGTGTTTTCCAACGAGATAACGCTAGCTCAAATAAAGCTGTTGTACAAATAATCCAACATGTTCTACAGAATGTCGACATGTTGCCTTGGCCTGGTCGATCACAGGTCTGTCTCCATTAGAGCACATATGGGACATCATCAGACGCAGCTCCAGCGCCATCCACGTTAACTGTCCCTGTACTGACCGACCAGGCTCAACAGACATGGAACTCCATCCCATAGTGACAGAAGGCGCCTGTGCAATACAGTGCATGTACGTTTGTGTGCTTACATTCAACATGCTGGCTCTTACACCGGTTATAAATGTACCAGCATTTCACGTTTGCAGTGGTTTATCTCCCGCTTACTCGTACTTTAAGCTGTGACCTTGCAATGTTTTAAATATGTTACCGAGAGAAATGTATCCCCGAAATTTCATTGCTGTACATTAATTACCTTTTACTGTCGCGTTTTTCACCAAGGTATTTACATGAACCAAAATTGAACAATAGGAATGGGAGACCAAGAACGAAGCGTTCGCATTAAAGAAGGGATGCCGTCTTCAACCGAAAATGTTCAATCCTTACATCGGAGAAGTAGAGACGGAAAGCTTCAGTAGTGGGATAAACTTCAGGGTGAAAGGATGGTTGTGAAAAGACACGCCGATGAGATTACTATCGTTAGTGAAAGTGAAGAAGAATACTATAGAACCTTTCGAATGGAATGAACGGTCTAATGAGTACCGAATATGGACTGAGAGTAGCTCGAACAGAGGCTAAAGTAATAAGAAACAGAAGAAATAAGATTAAGGTTAAAACTAACATCAAAAGTGGTGACCATGAAGTAAGCGAAGTTGAGAAATTCTGCTACCTTAGAATCAAAATAACATATGACGTAAGCAACAACAAGTACATTTAAAAAAATAGGCTAGCACAGGCAAAGAGGGTATTCCTAACTAAAAGAAGTCCACTAGTTCACATATTGGTCTTAATTTGAGGAAGAAGGTTCTGCTAATGTGCATCTGGAATACATTAAAGGATGGTACTAATCACGGACTGTGGGAACAGTGGAAAAAGAAGAATCGGAGTGTATGAGATGTGATGCTGCAGAAGCGAGGCGAAAATTGCGTGGTCTGGTAAGATAAGGAATGAGGTTCTCCACAGAATCGCCGAAGAAAAGAACGTGAAACACATGGACGAGAAGAAGGAAGAAGATGGTAATAAATATGCTACGTGGTACACTGCTTGAAGTGCCTGGGTTGCCTTGGGTTCGAAAGGAGTGGACCAAAGGGGTACTGAACATCAATCGTGGCACCAACAAGTTTTGAAACACATTTATTAAACATACGTCAGTCAAATGTGTTTCACATCAAATCAGGAAGTCAGTGCTTTCATTTAAAACAATTATTAAAGGAAAATTATTCAAAAGGTTAACACTTGTGTGAGCAACTAGAGTTCTCGACATTTGCAAAAGGAAAATTACTGAAAACGTTATTGATCATAACAAGTTACCGTAGTTAGCAATCCACGTAGCAAGAACAGAAAAAATATGCACATAAGTAAACTCTTCTTGCGAGTAAGCCGCTCAATGACTAACAATAAGCCCCGACATCGCCCAAACTTTCGAGACGTCTTACAGTGACCCCCAGTACTTAGGCTCCGCTTCTCTAAAACATAAATACCAACACATCTTATACATGAACATTTACAGCCATTGCGGGACCCGTCCCGAGGTCCAATTACCTTTAAGTGACCACAACAATGAAAACCCAAAGGTCGACAAGTTTTCTGTAGCTCCAGACCAGAACAAAGCAATCATTTCCGACCTAATTAAACGTGTGAAAGATATTTACAACGACGAGGATCCGACTGTAAGCATTACGGAACACCACAATGACAGAATTTACGTAACAGTCGAACGTGATAGAGACAAAACAGAATAATAACTATTTCGAAATAAAGTAACTCATTAAACAAAGGCCGGCTTAAAGATCGGCGCCACATGCACCCAAAAGGTGAGATCACGGTATTAATAAATAACTTAAGCCTGCAGCAGGAGCAGTTCGTTTCGAAATTTTAACAGCTGATAATTGCACTACAGGCCAGAAACCCTGATCAGTTCTTGTCAAAGTTCACAATCTTAAATGGCGACATCAGCGCTGGCCAGACAACAAGAAAATTGTTCACTCAAATGCTTAAACCATCTGTTAACTATTTTATAAAAATTCTCGTAAGAAGGCATGTATAACAACAAAACGACGATAAAACTCAGGCTCTGGTAAAAGCGAACAGAACTCGAATAGTCACAGGCAGCTCGCAAGTAAGACCAAACCATGTTTATAACCGTTACCAAAATATAACTGCCAGCAAGATCTCACAGGATCTACGGTACACAGGAAACACCTCCCGAGCCCAAACAATCGGCTAAAATACACACGTATTAACGGTTTCTCTTTTAAAAAAGGAAACTCTAGAACTAACACTTGGCAGATATGTACGTCAATACCACTTCAACTTAGGAAGGCTGAGCAGTGACTGCAATTCGACCGTTTATGTTGTTACTGTCAAACTCTAGATGACGCGGAGTCAACAGTTTCAAGACTAAACGGAAGACGGGCCTTGGTGATGCTACTGCAAACGACCATTTAGGAAGCAATATAGACGCTTGCGCAACGGTACCGTATCAGACGACTTAGTGCCGAACATGGACATTTAAAGGAATAATGTTCTCGAAGTTATTCACTCGGCGTAATGCAGAAGGGTGACGGAGGAGACAAAGAAGCTTGCTGAGGCCAACCGTGCTCCCATTTGCTCGGAATTAAACTGCCTTTCCGAAACGATGCCCCACGCACAGACTAGCGGTGAACGTCTTCCTGCTGACCGGACGGCCCCGGTTATGTTGCCTTCCTCAATCACCAAGGAAGCATGCTCCGCATACTCGAGCAACACCAGGCAACGAACCAGCGGATCTACAGAAGAGGCCCACACGGGCACAACACTGTCTCCGTTAACCCACTTCGCCTCTCTCTGCGCACCACGCCGGTCAGTGCCCCAACCACTCCCGTTCTCTCGACTCACTCCCGCAACACCGAGCGCTCCTCTCTCGGGCCAAAGATGGCGAGGGCGAGAGCGTGACGCGAGATACCAAACGCAGCACGGCTCATTATGACACCACGAAGTAACTTGCTTGGTGCTAGAGGGAGATGTCTGTGGGAGCAGACATAGACTGGAAGACGTCCAACAAATAACTGAGGACGTAAATTGCAAGTGCGACTCTGACATGAAAAGGTTACCACAGGAGAGGAATTCATGACGGTCCATGGCACTGATGACAAAATAAAATTATGAGGAGGAACTACAAAGTCTTTGTTTTGAAAAGGCCTATCCGTTTTTATAAGGGCGTATCTACTACGACGGTGCATATAAAACCTTGAGGTGCTTTTGACGTTTATGTTAAGTACAAAGTTTTCATTTAGTGTGCAGAAATGTGCCCTCCCTCCTTTGGAGGCTCAAGAAAAACTCAGATGAAAGCTACACTCGTCCTCTCCTTTTGCGAACATGTCTGGAACTACTGTTCGCACTGGTGTCACTCTGCAGCATCCCAGTCTACCCAACTCTATTGGAAGGGGAGCCATATACACTACTGACCATTAACATTGATACACCACGAAGATGACGTGCTACAGACGCGAAATTTAACCCACTGGAAAAAGATGCTGTGATATGCAAATGATTAGCGTTTCAGAGCATTCACATAAGGTTGGCGCCGGTGGCGACACCTACAACGTGGTGACATGAGGAAAGTTTCCAACCGATTTCTCATACACAAACAGCATTTGACCTGCGTTGCCTGGCGAAACGTCGTGATTCCTCGTACAAGGAGGAGAAATGCGTACCATCGCGTTTCCGACTTTGATAAAGGTCGGATTGTAGCCTATCACGATTGCTGTTTATCGTATCGCGACACTGCTGCAAGCGTTGATGGAGATCCAATGTCTGTTAGCAGAATATGGAATCTGTGGGTTCAGAAGGGTAATACAGAACACCGTGCTGGATCCCAACGGCCTCATATACCTACCAGTCAAGATGACAGGCATCTTATCCGCATGGCAGTAACGGATCGTGCAGCCACGTCTCGAACCCTGAGTCAACAGATGGGGACGTTTGCAAGACAACAACCATCTGCACGAACAGGTCGACGACGTTTTCAGCAGCATGGACTATCAGCTCAAAAACCATGCCTCCGCTTACCCTTGACGCTGCATCACAGACAGGAGCGCCTGCGATGGTCTACTCAGCGACGACCCGGTGTGATGGTATGGGATGCCATTGGTTACACGTCTCGGTCACCTCTTGTTCGATTTGACGGCACTTTGAACAGTCGACGTTACATTTCAGATGTGTTACGACCCCTGGCTCTACCCTTATTCGATCCCTGCGAAACCCTACATTTCAGTAGGATACTGCACGACCGCATGTTGCAGGTCCTGTACGCGCCTTTCTAGATACAGAAAATGTTCGACTGCTGCCCTGGCCAGCACATTCTCCAGATCTCTCAGCAATTGAAAACGTCTGGTCAATGGTGGCCGACCAACTGGCTCGTCACAATACGCCAGTCACTACTCTTGATGAACTGTGGTATCGTGTTGAAGCTGCATGGGCAGCTGTACCTGTACACGCCATCCAAGCTCTGTTTGACTCAATGCGCAGGCGTGTCAAGCCCGTTATTACGGCCAGAGGTGGTTGTTCTGGGTACTGATTTCTAAGGATCGTTTCACCCAAACTGCGTGAAAATGTAATCCTATGTCAGTTCTAGTAAAATATATTTGTCCAATGACTACCCGTTTATCATCTGCATTTCTTCTTGGTGTAGCAATTTTAATGGCCAGTAGTGTAGCTGAAGTCCACAAAATCTCATAAATAAATCACATACCATTAGATGACTTTAGAGACCAATGGCGGAGTGTGAGATTCTCAGGCATCTGAAGAACGATCAATGGTTCAGGTTGCTCATTGCTAAGAATTACTTCTACATGCATGTGCCAGTGGGATGGTACTCCATCCGGCTGAAAAAGAACATATCCGGAATGTTCTCAGAATTGTGGAAAAATCCAGAGTTCCAACATATCCAGATATGTGATTCCTGAACTGAGAGCGAACGAGTGCGCGAGCTAGATACAGAAGGGAACCGGAGACTCTTATTGGTTAGCTGCACGAGGTAGATAGACTTCTTATCGGCAAACTCATGAATCGACGACTTACAACTGGCACCAGAGTTAACTTATTGTTTCGCTACGTAAGTTCAAGTTTCTGTTTGAAACCGCATGATCCATTTTGAAACGCTTTGTTATCTACGGTTCCACTCTTTTTCACCCTAGTTTGAGCGGAGAAATGGGGGGGGGGGGGGGGGGGTTGGCAGAACAAGTGACAACCCGAATAAGAATTATAGGAGAACTATGGGGCCGTTAAGCCTCTTTTTCTTTCGGAAGGATATTAAATGTAATTATCCACTCATTGCATGTCTATCTGTTCGTTGATAGAACGAATTTTACAGTTATGAAATGTATTCGCAATTGGACTTCCGTTAGCTGTATAATGGAATGATGACAGTGAAAATTTGTGTAGGACAGGGACTAGAACCTGGATTTACCGCTTACGATTTTGCCTATACGTGCAGCGCGTCTCACGGCCAGATCGAAACTTCCATAGGTCGTCAACCGTGTGCCTACAACCCAACCTGTACTCGTACATCCATTATGTATATTGCCGTACAGGTCACCCGGTATCGGCAGAGAAATACGATATTGCGGTGCCTGTGTTATTTTGATTACGTGCAAAGTTCTTTTGGACTCGCATGCATGTCAAAAGAAACAGGCACTGTGGAGGGTACAGCAGTTGAGAAATATATTTAATATATCCGCAGTTGCGAATAATGACAACCATCAGCTGAAGAACGGAATGACAACAATGAAAATTTGTGCCGGATCTGGACTGGAATTCGGATTTCCCGCTTATCGCCTTACCATTTTTTTTCATAAGCCTATACTTTTTTCTACCTCATTAGACAAAGACGATGTTACTGTATCCACTATTATTTTCTGTTGGCTTTATTTGCATCATAGACAAAACTAAGTGGTCATTTACATCTGTAAGTAGTTCATGTTATGTCTTAATGTTTAAATAAAGCTTACACTGACAGAAAGAAATACGGTATTTTGGAGAAGTAAATTAGGTGCAATTTAATGTCTTTACTAGGGAAGAACTGTCTGGCGGCGCAACGCGATTCGAACATCGGAGAGTCTGCATATCCGTTCACCACGGCACTATCTCGTCTCTTTTTTTTTCTTTTTTATGCTTTTGTTATTTTTTAAATGCTTCTTTTTTATTTGCAATTAAATTTTACAAGAAATTTTTTCCAGCATTAAAAACTCAGTATCTCAGTTAGGAATGCTGATTACGAAACAAATTTATTTATATCAACAAAATAATCATAATTCTTACATGAATTAGCACTTACTTTAAAATTAACGTTTACCCACTGAGTAGAAAATAAAAAACAGAGGTATTAAGGAAACAGACACGTGTGGGTCTTTTTTTACTTATACAGTATAAAAAGAATAACAAAACTTCATTTAAGGCGGCAAGCAAAAAAACAGTATGCTTCCGGTGTTCGAAAACGAATGGGCGACCGCTCGTTTTGAAGACGCCAGTTGGATACATGCCTTCGGAAACCGATCGCCGAGTCTTTGAGGGTCATGAGAGTGAAGCTTAACCTGTCAGACCCGCTCACCGGAGGGGGGGGGGGGGGGGGGCTTTCCAACTCTGGGGTAGGTTGGAGAAAATTCTCCATAGATAGTTAGCAAAGATGGAATGGTATTTAAATTGTCGTCTCATTACGTGGTGTCGTGTTAGCGAAAACCTCCAAATGCGATCACGTTCGTGGGTTCATTTCTGAAAAGATAAATGACGGCTATACCCTTTATCCAGGTGACAGCATGCGTCCTTCAGGGTGGAAAATACGTCTGATCCGAACAGAGGAGCATACTGGAGACGATCATGTGCTCTTTCACCCGGAGATAAAAGGCCAGTATTTGCTGGAGAAAGAACCATACGTCCGTCGCCCCGCAGCAGTGGAGACTGTGTACGTCTGTTTCGTCCCCAATACACTTCAGGCGGAGGGCACTGTCCGCCAGAGCGATGACATGGAGTTTGTGTTGCGTCAGGTATTTACTGTCAACACAGATGTACCAGATGGCACTCGTTTCTGTGGTGAAGTATGGTTGATGAACTGCGCGCCACACAGCCGGCCACCCAACCTGCGGATGGCGTTCTCCGAAAGCATTCCCGTGGCGAGTTCGCATTAAGAAGTGATATGTATCGCGCATAGTGAGAGCACTAATGCAAGGAAAGTCTTCATGGATATAACTGTACTCCAGAGGAAAAGTTTAATATGTAATAGCGCTGGTGCAGTGGGGGCCATGGCGATCGGCGATCGGCGGTTGGGCATGAAGTAGGTGCGAGCTCGTCGACCAAAGGTCCAGTGATACCGTGAGCTTGTGAGTTCTTAACTTCAGTCGTACGTACGTAAAGAGCTGAGGAGGGTGTGGTTCACACGATCGAATGCCTGATCGAAATCGACGGAAAACATGGTTCCCTTCAGTCTACAGACTGTTGCAATGGCGATAACGTCTCTATAATTACATAGCATTGAGTGTACATTGGTACCTCCGTGATGTGTCTTTCGAGGGTCCAAAGTGGTCGTGACCATTTTCCGACATTCCATTTCCCCTAAGTAGGCAACGTAAAAGTTCCACGCACGGCGACTGCGCCATATTGTTTCTCGTCGGACGTTGATAGTGCACATACAAACACTATGGTCTGAGAAGGTCCGAGTTCAGAAGGTCCGAAAGCGAGAGGGGAAGTCACGTAAACCCGACCCAATCGGCTATCTGAGTATCTCATGGCGTATGTATAACCCAGGCGATCGCCTGTGCCACCTGCCAGATGTTTACGAGATTGAATCGACGTACTGAGTAACGGAATTGGTGACAGGTGATAAAATTTCGAGGTGGGTTCGCTCTGAGCTCTATGGGACTTAACTACTGAGGTCATCAGTCGCCTAGAACTTAGAACTGCTTAAACCTAACTAACCTAAGGACATCACACACATCCATGCCCGAGGCAGGATTCGAACCTGTGACCGTAGCGGTCGCGCGGCTCCAGACTGTAGCGCCTAGAACCGCTCGATGGGTCATTTCTTGTGAGAACATAGTTCTCCGCCGATAAGGGGTGATTGTTCCACAATAAAACTGCGAGCGCTCTCGTCGTTGATCTGTGCGGGATGGCGCATAGTCATCCACTTGTTTGATCCCGTGTACCATTAGTGCTAGGCCTCGTGATGCCTGGAAGTAAGTGATGTGTTCTACTGCAGTGTCGTCGCGCACGATACTTGCTTCTCCACTATATCAGTTGGCGGCGGGGTGATGTATGCGTTTCACCATAAAAACCCGGCCAGGTCTCCGTCCGTAACTCTTGAAACAGGGCAATGTAAATGTCCGCTGCTCGTAATGTGTCACGTAACAATAAAAGTTTAACAAAGGAAGCGATCATATTTAAATGCATGGTGGCAGTTCTGTACGCCAGCATGGGTAGCACGTTGCCCTGTTTGCTTATGTCGGAAAGAACGAATCTAGTAGGGTATTAAGCAACGTATGTCGCCTGATCATGACCGTTTCACCGGGACGTCCTGTGGCAGTTCTTCATCTGGTGGGGGTGCAGCAACAACGTCGTCCGTCCTCGAAAAGGGGCTATCTAGTTCGGTCAGTGCTGATGTAGAAAGAGTCGTTAGCATCAGGATGTCTGTACTGGCGGCATGAGGAACGTCGCGGTTTGGGTCTCCAAGGCGCTGCTGTGTTTCGGTATCACTGAGGAAAATGTCCAGACCGTGATGGGAATGGGCACGGCAATTGTGCCTGCAACCTGGGAATCATGTGGTGGGCGTTGGAAGCACCACTCCGACTCTGCCGTCGATGTCATCATCCTCTTTTCACGTCGTTTTGGTGACCGTAATTTGCGCCAGTGTGGTTCGGAGTCGGACGTCGGGATGGAGTCGTGACGTAGAGGAACGAAGACGGCAATAGGTATAACCAGGGCGTCGAGTGTGTCAAGATCTTCGTCACTCACCGGGTTCTCCAAGGGAGGGGCCGGTTGTTGTTGTATATGGTCGGCCTCGTCTCGTTAGGTCTCTACAAGGTGTCAAAGGTCGTGTGGCAGTTGCTGTGCAGATGTCTGAAGGGCATCGGGTCGCACTGTCATGGCGTGGAAGGGATGCGACAGTCGGAAGGAGAGAAGCTTCGTCGGTCCGCATCTACGTAAGCCTGCGTTGAAGGAAATCCTTACACGAAGGTCCTTCTTTACCACATTCAGTAAAAGTCTTTGGCTGTCCATCTTATGTGACAATGACACAGCAACCGCCAATGAAGAGGTAGAACGGCACGTGTTTCCTTATCCCAGTGCGGACTTGCCGTTCCTCAAAATTGGGTACGTAGTGAAATGTGCCCATTTCTATGCTACATGCCCGAATATTGTTCCATAAGCGCGGTGCCGTAGTCACGTCTTCTGTCGGCATTTCGAACGGAAGTTCGAAGATACGAGTCGTGCATAATCCCAGGTCGGTATGTTCCGACGTGGCCGTCCGAATGCTGTAATCTGAGGCCATCTTCCTCCGTTCCAAGATATTGTCGCAAGCTGCGTCGGGTCTTCACGAGAAATCCTCACTTCATCACGTAGGAATTGTTCGACGGCGATTGCTTTCGGTCGCGCATATTAGCTAGAAAAGGTGAAATTCGGTGTGGTTTTACGGTGAGAATGGGCTATTCCGTCATTGGTCGTAACACGCGCGAATACCGCTGTGAAGTTAACAATCGTGTGGCACACACTGCGGCAAGGACATAAACAGCTGTGTCCGCACCGCTTAGCCACCGAAGGCGACCTGTGTAATTGCGCAGATGGACTATCCTCAGCTGTATAACGGAATCACGACGGTAAAAATTTGTTCCGGGTTTCCCGCTTATCGCGAGTGGTAGCCTTACCATTTGGCTACCCGAGCACGCGTTGCGGCCACACCAAAACTTCCATTTGTCGTCAATCCTTGTCTACAACCCGTACCCGTGCATCCATTACGTATATTCTTGTACAGGGGAGACATTTTGCTTGAAAGTCGGTCTTCCGTTGATGACGGATAAATATAATATTGCAGCGCCTGTCTTATTCCAAATTACTACGCTAAGTACCTTCGGGCATGATGTATTTCCGAAAGAATTTTACATCGTAATCCAGAATAACACAGGCACTGCAATATCGTAGTCTTACAGTCAGTTGCATTAACGCCTGGCTTCTTCGTTAAGACCAATGGCACAATAATTGTGTTCAGCAAATAAGTCATAATTTACACGTATTAATATAAATTACATAAATCAATAACAGACTGCATATCAACGGTGTTATGAATCCCGGTATTTCTTACAAAGCGACAACATAAATATTTTTTAAAATGATGATAAAGTGATTTGCGCAATCAGCCTGCTTTACATCAACGAAAGCGATGCCTTAGGGCGAGGCAGCGTTTGTGCGGGAAGGCGTATTTTAGACGGACACTCACATATCCACACATTCATTCCCATATGCAACTCTGGCTGTGCAGATCCGCAGAGATGATTCTTACGATGCCTACGTACGTCCTTACACTACAATTACAGGTATCAGACGTCTGCACAGAATACATCTTGTGAGTGAACGTTTTCAACAGCGAATACCTTCCCATTTGGTTTTCATGTACGCTTGAGGCAGCTGTTACTGTTCGCAGTTTTCCTACCCGAAGCTCTGGCTGCACCGAGAGGAGCGTTGCAAGAAGTAGTGCCCTTATGTCTAAGTTGTAGGCCTTCTTAGCCATTATCAACACAACTATATAAAGACAAAACGTTGTCTAAAGTTGTTACCAAAAATCTCGAAAAGCACCTTGGCCCATTTACTTCAAATTTTTACTACATAATATCCTAATAAACACACAGATGGACAGAGGCTATAAATTTATCATTTACCAATAATGTCGAAAATTTTTTGGCCGATTTACTTCAAATTTTCACACGAAGGCACGCGGAGTGTCCGCGTGGTTTGAGGCGCCATGCCACACGAATTGCGCTGCCCCTCCCGCCGGAGTTTAGAGTCCTCCCTCGGGCATGGGTGTGTGTGTTGTTCTTAGTATACGTTTGTATTGTATTGTATTGTATTGAATGGAACTGGGGACCGAGAAACGACGCAGAGGCTTCGTCCCCGCCGTAGCTCTCAGTGGTTCACAACCACACGAAAGGCCACAGCAGTCCACTCACCCCACCGCCGCCCCACATCGAACCCAGGGTTATCGTGCGGAAGTCTCATACCAGACGAGTGTAACCCCAATGTTTGCGTGGTAGAGTAATTGTGGTGTACGCGTACGTGAAGAAAGTGTCTGCGCAGCAATCGCCGACATAGTGCAACTGAGGGGGGAATAAGGAAAACCAGCCCGCATTCGCCGAGGCAGATGGAAAACCGCCTTAAAAACCATCAACAGGCTGGCCCGCACACCGGACCTCGACACTAAACCGCCGGGAGGATTCGTGCCGGGGACCGGCGCTCCTTCCCACCCGAAAAACAGTGTGTTAGACCGCACGGCTAACCGGACGGGCCCAGTATAAGTTGGTTCAAGTTAGTGTAAGTGGTGTGTAAGTCTAAGGACCGATGACCTCAGCAAGTTGGTCCCTTAGGAATTCGCACACATTTGAACATTTTTTACGCGATACTCTGATAAACATTTGCGCAGACATTGACTATATAATTTTTAATACATACGGTACATAAATATATATAATTATAAAGAGGAGACGTTGATAGCAAATACACTAGTGTCAAAATTGAAGCAACAAACCGCAGTTTCTCCGTCCTGTGTCTAATTCACGACATAATCATGCAAACTATCAACCCATGTCCGTACAATCATGTTCTCCACGGAAGATGGCATTCCAGTCAACGGACAACCACACCAACGATGACGTCATGGCACCTACCAACCGGGGTAGTGTTTTCCGAGTAGTTCCACATCCACCATCGCTGTGTACAAGTCACAGACGGTGTGGTATGGCACAGGGAAGACGCCTAACAGGCTCTCTGCGGTGGAGGGCCATAGAAAGAATGGAAGCAGAACAATCGGAAACTGATGTGTCCTGATGGTTTAACGTGAATCGTTCTGTTTCTCGAATGTGGTGACAGTTTATAGAGACAGAAACTGTATCATCAAAGCCAGACCAGGGCCTACCACGTGTGACGTCAGAAAGAGAGAAACGTTATTTGGCCGTAAGGACACGACGGTACCGCCTTAGTACCCGAAAAAACATCCAGTACTGCAAGGCAACTGGCATCCGACCTCGCAGCATCCAATGAACGTGTTGTATCGCGGCAGACTATGTGCAGAAGACTTCGGTAGAGTGGCCGTTATCTTCGGAGATCTGCTGTGTGTGTACCTCTGACGCGTCTTCACAGGAGGGAACGTCTAGAGTGGAGTCGTCAACGTGTCACCTGACAGTATGTCAGCGGGCAAATGTTCTTTTCACGGGTGAGTCAAGATTTGATCCGGAGAGTGTTTCTTGACAGATTCGCATCTGGAAGGAACGTGGAACACGGTTTCTGGACCCAAACATTGTGGAAAGAGGTCGATATCGAGGAGGATCCCTAATCGTGTGGTCAGGGATTATGTTGACCCACTAATACTTCTTCATGAAATTGTCCGAATAAATCGGAGAAGTTTAACTTCTATCAGGTATCGTGACGAGATCTCGGTACGTCATGTGCAGTTGTTGCGAGCTGCTGTGGACTCAGACTTCTTACTGATGGACGATAATGCTCGACCTCATAAAGCACGGATGGTTGATGTTTTCTTGGAAATGGAAGATAATGCACGCATCGCGTGACCTGCTCTCTCTCCCGGTTAGAATACTATAGAGTATATCTGGGATGAAGTAGGAAGACGGGATGCTTCACGTCAGCGTCAACCAACCACTCTCCATGAGTTGCGTGCAGCTCTGCAACAAGAAAGGGCATAATTGCCTCAACAAGTGATTGATGACACCATTCGGGGCATGCTCCGTCGTTTTCAGGCCTGTACTGCTACTGGAGGTGGTCACGCGAGATACTGAGCACATTAACCAGTTGTCGGAATGTGTGTGTGTGTGTGTGTGTGTGTGTGTGTGTGTGTGTGTGCAAATCAGTTAAGCTGGAGAAAACGAAGAACATTTTTGTGTCCGTTATGCATGTTGCAGTTGTTTACGTTCTGTATTCTTTACATTCTTTCTACAATACTATCACCTGTTTATATTGTTTTGTGGCAAAATAAGCGCAACCTTGCACACATTTCCATTTGTTGCTTTAATTTTGGGCACCAGTATATCTCGAAAAGCCCTTATCCGATTTACTTCAAAATTTTACACGGTGTTCTAATAAAGATTTGGACATACAAGAGCTAAATATTTACTATGTATCATAAAACGGGATAATGGAGATATGTTGTTAGGAAAAGTTTCGATAAATTCGTGACCGGTTGACCGGTTGACCGGTTTACTTCAAACTTTTAGACGATTCTTGACCGATTTGCTTCAAATTTCGACCAACGATTTCACAGTACTTCAGACGGACATAGGCTACACACTTTTCTTAAACAACAATGAACAGGTTTTCTGTTAAAGCCGATTTCGAGGGAGAAACTGTTTTTCTGTGAACATATGCGGTTCTTTTTCTTTTTTGTAGTTAGTGTTAACTACGATATCAGGGCATTTAAGTCATTACATAAATTATTTCTCTCTTACATATATATATTTTCTCCCTATATATAATTTTAAATAAAAATTGTGTACACAATAATAGCCTTCCTCTGAAAATACACAGGATAACTCAGCTGCCCCTACCGATGTCGTGTTATGCAACGCCATAGAAAGAACGATGTTGTTGGCTAGTTCGCTCTGGGGATGTGAATCACTTTGTCAAAATATCACAGAATAACTGGTAAAGTATAAGAAGACATCTTAGACCTATTGTATAAATTTTATTTATGAAACTAATTTAGCATAGTAACGCCATGATTCACACATTAATCTTTTCGTTGGGTTATGTACTCTAAACGTTTTAGTTCGACACTTCCCATTTTGATATCTCCTGATGATTTCGTTGTTGCAGATGGTGAAACAGACTGTATAAGGCAACGTTTCTGGACAATTTACGAAAGATTAAGTACTACACCACTTACTACACAATGACTGGAGAGACTTGGATAATTATTGCAGCAGTGAAGTATATGTTTGTCCTAAAATACAGTGTAACTCATAGCCAATCCTCACTTTAATTTTGTACAGTATGATCCCGATTGCTTGGCTGTCACCTGTCTGGATACCGACCCTGAAAAAGATTGCGCAGGTTTGCATAAATCTACATCGATAGGGGCAGCTGAATCAATTTGTACATTAGTGTAATTCACACGTCCGGGAAATTTACCTACATAGCGACCCCTGTGAAATTCTACGAAAACGATGTCCTAGTTAGGAAAGTGAAAAGCAAGACAAAATGAGAAATCCACACTTAGCAAACACTGAGAAGTATTTTAAAGTAGAATCTGTTCCACAACATATCGGCAACTAAATGTAAAGGTAGTACTTAAACATGAACAGTCACGACCGCAAGAAACATCTTTTATATGAGATTACCGGTTTCGATCTGTTTTAGTCCATCTTCAGACCTCACACCATGACGGTAGAGGCTGGCTGCGAACGGAGCAGGCGTTGCAACACCACGAATGCTAACAGCAAACGCCACGGCTCCATGAACGCACTTCTAGTGCCTGCTCCGCTCGAAGCCACCGTCTACCATCATGGTGTCAGGTCTGAAAATGGTCTAAAACGGATCGAAACCGGTAACCTCAAAAAAGGGAGTTTCTTGCGGTCTTGGCTGTTCATGTTCATGTTTAAGAAATGAAAAAAAGCCGTTTTAGTCCTAAAGAAATGTTCTCAAAAATTACATAAATCTAATAATTTAATAGCTTTGGAAAACACTTGTTGCTGAAAATAATACTCGTGTTCGGCAACAAAGATACACCTGTCACTTCCGCCGGGTAACGCAAATGCGGAGGAAGTCACGAGGGTGTGGGCCTCCCGGTTGCCTACTGTGCCCCTGCCAGCTGCCACCGGAGAACATCAACGCGGACGTCACGCACGGCGTCCATTAGTGACCGCTGCGCCGCACAGCACAGTGCGAAGTACCTGAGGTACGATAGTCCAACGCGCTGCCACTCGCCCAGATTACAGCGTTGGCGTCGGCTGCGGTGGCAACTGTGACAATTCGAACATGCAAACAGCGAGCGATACCCTGCTGTCCATTATCAAGAGTACAGTCATTGTAGACGGGCATATCGTCAACATTTAAGGCACCTCCGCGCGCTTTAGTCCCTCACATGCACATACAGGATGTTTTAAAGAAAAGGGTCGCATATCCCTACAGTAGATAATATTGTTTAATATTAGAGAAACGTTCCAATAATGACGTGTTCGGAAACCAGTACCTGTTAAGATGTGGGCCAATCAGTCCTCTCATTCCCATGTAGTACATGCTATAGGCATTTGGTTACCACGCATACTGACCCATGCTTCAGCCACTCTTCGTAGCAAATCATGCACTCTTTCAAAGACGCCCGGCTACATTCGGACTGCATCACGTGCATTGGTAAGACGCTCCTGTAACGCTGTAACGTCTGCATGTTGCCGATAGGTTGGGTTTACACTAATACCTTTAAATGTTCCGATAGCCAGAATATAACGGATTCGGATCCTGGAAAAGGAAGGCCATGCTACCAGACTGCCTCGACAAATCTGTTACCCACGAAACGTCGCAGTGAGCTACTGTCGTAAGATCCACTGAACATGCTGTGGTGCTCTTTCGTGCATGATCAAAAGTCGTTGTCTTTCTGCAAGAATAACGTTCTCCAATAGAGCTGGTAATTCATCGTGCAACAACCGGTGATAGCACTTGTTGAGCTGTTTGGTAAGGTGTATGCTCTGTGAAATTAATGGATATCTCTTATGCCCTCTTTTACATTGCTCTAGATAACAAACAAATCGACTGCCTGTACGTACGCGAGCGAAATTTGGAGCTGAATCAGAATAGTATTTTTACACTGATTAGTTAACGTGACTTAGGGCTGCGACGCTGTCGGAAGCAAGGCTGGAGTAAGAGGGAGACACTTACAAGGGCACAGGTATAAAGGGCTCCGCCACCTTTGGGGGCAATACTAGCAACACCTCAAGCATAGCTCGGAAACTACCTGCAAAAGCTTGAACCATCAGCAATACTGCTACCCCACACCGCTGTACTGTAATGTACTCTAGCCAATTCGCAGTATAGCTGTAAACACAGCCCACATAAACCTACTTTTAGTAATGCGTATATTCAAATTAACCCTTTAAAACGAAGTCATAATACCGTTAGTAACCAACGTACCTTCTTCAACGTTCGCCCAGCGACAAACCTGAGGCCATGGATAAGCTAGTGCAATCTATTACCTCTTGCAGAGGTTTTAGTGTTAATAAAGGCCTGAATACCAGATTTCCTGCGAGTGCAGTTAAATGGACAAAGGAACGAAGCGACCTGGCACACTGCACTTAAAGAGCCTCTCACAGTCCAATCTGGTTGGGTTACACAAAAAGCAGCCAAGGAACGCCTGATTTTCATTATAGGTAAAACGCCACTCAGATGCCTAGCAAAAATCTGGTACACTGCAAGGAACTGCATTTTCAGGACCACACGAAGTAACTAACTAGGTCAAGTGAAGATGTAGTACCTTCTTTCGTGGAGAATACAAAATAATGACTCTGTTTTAATGTATTTTGTTACCTTTTAGCCACTTTCACCTCCAATAACTGCATCCCAACTCCACACATTTCGCCCTTGTTTATCTTCAGCAATGTGCTGTCCAGAAATCACTAAAAACGTCTGATAGGACACTAGGATCCCTATGCAGTTGGAGCTTAGTGTTCACCCATCAAAGCATGTCGTATATTATTTGGTATCAAATGTAGGACCAGCAAAAGTAACCACAATACTATCATTACTGGACTACAATATAAGCCAGAAACCAGTTTCTGATTTTCCCTTTCCTGTGACCTGTAAGTTTGCTATTAGGATTTCCGATACTAGAAATGTGAGGAGACTTGCGTTAAGCTGCCTAATGCAGCGAGAAAGTATGACATGAGTAGACTGTCCACAAGCAAATAAACTGCCAACGCTGTGACTTATTATGTGACCTAGAGCCTTGTCTTTTAGGGGAAACGCACATTTTATTGTCATTTTTACTTACTTTCACAGTCCTTTTGCACAACGTGGTCATATTACTTTAGATACTTCCGAGCTGTGTCGTGTGCGTGCGTAGCTGAAGATACCGTAATTTAATAAATGAAATGTAACACAGGTAAGCAGACTAGGAAAACCGTTTCAGTTGACTTCGCTACGGGTGACGAGTCATTGCAGTAAATCATAACCGCTTTAACTTCCCTCCCCCTCTGAAATTTGCACTTAAATTATTGTTTTTATGGTCTTCAGTCCAGAGATTGGTCTGATGCAGCTCTCCATGCTACCCTATCCTGTGCAAGCTTTTTCACCTCCAAGTAACTACCGCAACCTACATCCTTCTGAATCTGCTTAGTGTACTCATCTCTTGGTCTCCTTCTACGACTTTTACCCTCCACGCTGCCTTCCAAAACTAAATTGGTGATTCTTTGATGCCTCAGAACCAACCGACCCCTTCTTCCAATCAAGTTGTGCCACAAGTTCCTCTTACCCCCAATTCTATTCAGTACCTCCTCATTAGTTATGTGATCCACCCATCTAATCTTCAGCATTCTTCCATAGCACCACATTTCGAAAGCATCTATTGACTGCTTGTCTAAACTATTTATCGTCCATGTTTCACTTCCGTATAGGGCTACACTCCATAGAAATACTTCCAGGAAAGACTTCCTGACACTTAAAACTATACTCTATGTTCACAGATTTCTCTTCTTCAGAAACGCTTTCCTTGCCATTGCCAGTATACATTTTATATCCTCTCTACTTCGACCAACATTAGTTATTTTGCTCCCCGAGTGGCAAAACTCTTCTACTACCACTTTAAGTGTCTCATTTCCTAATCTAATTCCCTCATCATCACCTGAATTAATTCGAATAAATTCCATTATCCTCGTTTTGCTTTGGTGGATGTTTATCTTATATCCTCTTGTCAAGACACTGTCCATTTCGTTCAGCTGCCCTTCAAGGTCCTTTACTGTCTCTGACAGAATTACAATGTCATCGGCGATCCTCAAAGTTTTTATTTCTTCTCCATGGATTTTAATTCCTACTCCAAATTTTTCTTTTCATTTTCTTTACTGCTTGCTCAATATACAGACTGAAAACATCAGGGATAGTCTACAACCCTGTCAACTCTTATAACTGCCATCTGGTTTCTGTACAAATTGTAAATAGCTTTTCATTACCTCTATTTGACCCATGACACCTTCAGAATTTGAAAGAGAGTATTCCAGTAACAGTGTCAAAAGTCTACAAAGTACGTTTGCCTTTCCTATCTTCTAATGTAAGTCGTAGGGTCAGTATTACCTCACGTTTTGCAACATTTCTACGGAAACCAGTTTTTCAATTATTCTGTATGAATTCGTGTTATTATTTTGCAGCCGTGACTTATTGAACTGATAGTTCGGTAATTTTCATACCTGCTAACACCTGCTTTCTTTGAGATTGGTATTCTTATATTATTCTTGAAGTCTGACGGTATTTCGCCTGTCTCATACATCTTGTTCACCAGATTGAGTTTTGTCATGGCTGGCTCTCCCAAGGGCACAGTAGTTCTAATGGCATATTGTCTACTCCCGGGGCCTTGTGTCGACACAGGTCTTTTAGTGCTCTGTCAAACTCTTCACGCAGTATCATATCTCCGATTCCATCTTCATGTACGTCCTTTTCCATTTCCATAATATTGCCCTCCAGTACATCGCCCTTATAGAGACCTTCTATATACTCCTTCCACCTTCCTGCCTTCCCTTCTTTGCTTACAACTGGTTTTCCATCTGAGCTCTTGACATTGATACAAGTCGTTCTCTTTTTCACGAAGGATCTCTAATTTTCCTGTACGCAGTATCTATCTTAGCCCTAGTCATACATGCCTCTACATCCTTTCATTTGTTGTCCAGCCATCCCTACTTAGTCGTTTTGCGCTTCCTGTTGATCTCAGTTTCAGACTTTGTATTCCTTTCTGACCACTTCATTTACTGCATTTTTATATTTTCTCCTTTCAACAGTTAAATTCAATATCTCTTCTGTTATCCAAGGAATTCTACTAGACCTCGTCTCCTACTTGATCCTCTGCTGCCTTCACTATTCCACCTCTCAAAGCTACCCATTCTTCTACTGTATGACTTTCCCCCGTTCTTGTCAATCGTTCCCTAATGCTCTCCCTGAAACTCTCTACAACCTTTGGTTCTTCAGTTTATCCAGGTCCCATCACCTGAAATTTCTACCTTTTTGCAGTTTATTCAGTTTTAGTCTACATTTCATAACCAATAAATTGTGGTCACAGTCCACATCTGTCTTACAATTTAATACGTGCTTCCTAAATCTCTGTCTTACCATTACATAATTTACATTTCATTTAACAACGCGAATAGTATTAAAGATAATATTATGTAAGCATCCACATCAAATTTTTACATCAAAGCGTTCTGGATATTTCATGTTTTTAGCCTAAAATTTTGCAGAATGTAAAATATGACGAAAGAGCGATTTTTGGGAAAACTACTTATCTGAAGACGCTCAGACTCAGTATACCTTAGTTCTGCATATTCCCACATCAGTGATTTTTTGAAATCACTTAACAATAGTAATATTAAAATTTCTTATTAGACCATTGCATGCCACAAGACAATTCAGAAGTGAGGTTGGCGTGCTCTTGGGGCTGCCACAGGAAGAGGTTTTGTAGATATCCTGCCAATGAATAAAGACTCAAACACCCATGGAATTCGTCACTTTGCTTTCCGTCAATGTGCTGTTTTGTGTTCCGACAAACTGCTCAGGGAGTAACAGTAGAACGGCGATGACAGATGAGGAGCGGACGCGTGACTGTCATTTGTCTGCACAGACAGCCACACTCAGTGTGGAGGCCAGCGCTGTGACGTCGCGTGCTGAGGTGCGCGGCCGCGGTTCGCCTGCTCATTAACGCCGGCAGCTCGTTAAGACGAGAGGCTACCGGAAGCAAAGGCTGCTGCAGACGCCCCGCTCTCCACCTTCCTGCGAAAGACACTGCCAGGAGACACCACTGTCTTCCGTCTTCCTGATCTGCGCGTCGAAACCGTGTTGCCATCTGCAGCAACCGAATGGAGATATTTAAACTGAAATGTAAAGGGAAGTGCCGACGAAAATACGAGTAACTGCAAACAGGGGGAATTCGTCTGCAAGAACAAAATACTCGAGCTAATTTTTATCAAGTAGTGTAACTAGTTGGTACAAAAACTTAGCATGCACCCATTCATCTTTGTGATATGTGTCACATTGACATCACCAGTTCTGCCTGTGTCACGTTCTCCTCCGTGACTTGATATTCTGATGATGACTATATTCTAAATTCGTCAGTAAACCAGTTGCCATGTATATGGTGATTATTAAATATTTATCCAGCGTCCATATCAGCACTGTTCATCATTTTAAAGTTCATAAAGTGGGCGCATGACTGTTGCGAGAATATATGTCACATTTTGAAGCTGTAATTTTATCACGAAATCCTCGTGAAATGTATATAAAAATTACTCATCGCATTCGCTGGAAACTGAAAGAACAGCAAGAGTGCACACAAAGAAACATAATAAATGATCGAAAAATAAATGCAGTCGTAGAAATCAGAACTTGTTAGCGAACACAGAAACACCGATATTTTCCCAAAGCTCATCTGGTGAGAGCGAATTAAGGCTGACATATTCCATTCATACAGCAGATGGGGAAAACATAGGGATTGAGAAGAAGCGAAGACGAGTTGAGGGACTGGCAGAAGAGAGGGATTTTATGCAAGGACTGTTTGTCCAAATGTGACAGGAGATAGCTGCAAGGCCTGAAGATTGCATCGTCATTACGTATTTGGTGGACAATGCTATTTTCCACGCAATTACTGTCGAAACTTTGTTAAACGTAAGTCACACTGAAGATAATCCTGAACAATATGAAGTCTTGTATTCTAAAGCTCACTTACCTTGCAAGCTGTAAAGACGATCAAAGAATTCAAAATATTTCTGTTGATATCATTTGCTTTCACTTTGGCTAATAATTCCGCTAGAGGCAGAATTCAGTGTAAAGTGCCTGCTCAAATAAAACACAGTCGCAAGAGTGAATACAAGAGCATGTGTGCCAAATTGAAATGAACGTACGGCATTGCGGGCTGGGAGTTGCGCATTTGGGGAAGTTCGGCCGCCGAGGGCAAGTGCTTATTTCATTCGACGCCACAATGGGCGACTTGCGCGTCGGAGATGAGGATGAGATGGTGATGAGGACAACACAACACCCAGTCCCTGAGCGGAGAAAATCTCCTGTTTTAGCTGGGAATCGAACCCGGGCCCCTTGGCGTGCCATCCAAATATTCGGCAGACTTCAAAAGTGAATGGGGAGAAAAACAAATCAAAGATGCTTTAGTGAAATTCTTGATTATTAATAAGCAAATCAACGATCAGCATGACTTCTCCCGTGGTGGACCACATGCTATACAAGTCCACGATGTACGAAAATAAGGACAAAAAACTCCATACGCACATTAAGGGAATGTAACGAAGCCACTACGCTAAACTCACAGACGAACAAAATGGTTCAAATGGCTCTGAGCACTATGAGACTTAACATTTATGGTCATCAGTCCCCTAGAACTTAGAACTATTTAAACCTAACTAACCTAAGGACATCACACAACACCCAGTCATCACGAGGCAGAGAAAATCCCTAACCCCGCCGGGAATCGAACCCGGGAACCCGGGCGTGGGAAACGAGAACGCCACCGCACGACCACGAGCTGCGGACCCACAGACGAACAAGTGAAACAATATTGTACCGTGAACTTCGAACAGGGTCTATCTCTGTAACGACGTAAGTTAAGTCTTAACACCACTGAAGGTATCGAGTGCTTACAATTAAACTTAAGCCGTTCCGAGTGCTGTAGTGCGAGCAGTACAACTCACAGGACGCTGAAAGAGCATAGGCATGTTCATCAGTCAGTGCGCCAGCAGATTATGCTGAAAAAAATATTTACACTCTTACTACGAGGTGAAAATATGGCGCTGTAAGCAGTCAGAAAGTGAACTGTTTGCTGTGTTGACGTCAGTGTGCTGTTTGAGCTTGGCGTTGCGTCTTAGTTTCTTTTTTGAAGTGACTGTTGGTGTGAAGTGTTAAGATTTTTGAAGTTTTCCTACGAAAAGCAATTTCTATTGACAAGAAGGTCGGAGCACTCCTGGTAAATTTGTTTTATCAAAAGGGCAGCAATAGCAGCGCTGCATGTCGCCGAAAGGAACGGCTGCGAAGAGCCCAATGTCAATAAATGGGTTGAAGATTATTATAAAGAAAATTGAAGAAAAAGGTAAATCACGTGGTGCAGCAGAGAGAGAGAGAGAGAGAGAGAGAGAGAGAGTGGTGTCACCGCCAGACACCACACTTGCTAGGTGGTAGCCTTTAAATCGGCCGCGGTCCGGTAGTATACGTCGGACCCTAGTGTCGCCACTATCAGTGATTGCAGACCAAGCGCCACCACACGTCAGGTCTAGAGAGACTTCCTAGCACTCGCCCCCAGTTGTACAGCCGACTTTGCTAGCGATGGTTCACTGACTACTACGCTCAAATTTGCCGAGACGGTAGTTAGCATAGCCTTCAGCTACGTCATTTGCTACGACCTAGCAAGGCGCCAGTATCCGTACTATTGATATTGTGAATCATGTACCATAAAGAGCGACGTCCTTCATTAATGGTTTAAAGTTAAGTATTCCACCAGATACGTCCGTTTTTCTCAATTCTAATTCCCTTGTCATGTTCCAGACCTCACGCCAGCCTGCGTGAGCTGAGACGCATGCATTTCGGCCTCCTTTAGAATAACACGGTTGGCTCTCCTGCCAACCACGACAGAGAGAGAGAGAGAGAGAGAGAGAGAGAGAGAGAGAGAGGCATCCAATTCCCATGGCAGTTGTTGATAAAGCTGCTGTAGCTACAACCGAACGTGCAGCATACAGCATACGCCCCAAATTCTTCAACCAGCTCTCGAGCTGTGTTGTGGGAATTGTCTTTACCGTGGTCAACTGTTCAAAAGATTTTGCAGCGTATTTTACACTGATGTCCCCGCAAGATTTAGAATGTGCACCACATCAAGCCCTATGATAAGCTACAGCGCTGTGACATTGACTTTCGTCTTTTAGCACGTAGGGAAATGGATGAAGTGTGGCCGGGGAGTATTCTTTTGACGAACGCGACACATTTTACTCTGAATGATAAAGTGAATGCACGTAACTGTCACATATAGTGTTCTACTCCGTTACATGTTGTGCACAAACATAAACTGCGCTCAGCTTATGTGACTGTGCGGCATGGTTTCACTAACCGCCTCATTCTCGGTCCGTTTTCCTTCAAGGATAGTTGGCCTTTTAGATGAAAGCGACATCTTCGCTTTATAAGGACCTCGGTGTGCAACATTAGGTTCTAGCTTTGCAAGAACACAACTATGTCCACACCACGATTTTCATGAAAGATGGGGAGATATCACATGTCACTTGCCAAGTGAAAAATTTGCTTTGAGAAACCTTCGGTAAGGATCACTTCATCTTTAGGCAATCTGGCCTTCCAAAACCGCCTAACAAAATCCATGTGACTTTTGGTTGTGGGGTTATCTTAAACATCGTTTCTGTAAGTGATGTAACAGGCTCTTCCTGATCTGAAGGACAGCATACTTCGACATACTACTCTTATTACACGGGATATGCTGTGGTCAACTGTCGACAATGCCGCGTTAAAGATGCACCACTTTGCTGAGACGGGCGAGCATACTGCACACGTGTCGTAAATTATGACCGTTTCCTGCTAAACGTGCCAGAACAACCGCTAACATGTATTTGGTAGTTCTCCTCCTCTTTCTTCCTAGAAACCACATACTGACTGCTTACAGCTCCGTATTTTCACCTGACGGCAGAGAGTGGACTATTTTCATTTTATTTTTCTCAGCGTACTCCGCGAACGCACCGATTAATGAACATACCTACGATGTTGCGCGTCCTGCAATATATACAGCCTTAACTGCAGCACTTGGAACACTAGCAGTTTAAATATAAACAACCAGCACATCTACAGACTTGAAAGCGTTGTAAACAAAGAATTACACCAAGCAGCTCGTGCATGCGGTGGTCTCACCGTAGTCTTCGCAGAATGTAGCATGAGAATGGCCACTGTTACGTTGCATTAACTCAAGCACACATCGTCCGTAAACCAGCTCCACCAAGTGCCGAAAAGCAAGGAGCGCAAATCGTCCCATGGTATGGCGGAAACAGAAACAAAACGAATAAAGCCTTCTCTCCCTTTTTACAGTGTTGTCAGAGATATACCTTCACTTCAACGGTCAAGGACAGTGTTACACTTAATAAATAAGAACCTGAATCCAAAATGTCTTTATGGTACCGTATGCAACTGGGGATCTAGAAACGAAGGAGAGGCTTCGTCCCCGCCGTAGCCCCCAGTGGTTCACAACCCCCTCGCCTGGAAAGCAGTACATTAGACCGCACGGCTAACCGGGCGGGCATATATGAAAGGTTACTATTTAATGAACCCTTCTCATGGATTGCCACTAGGCACTAGAAACAACTGGACCGTCGCCTGCGATAGATAGCGACATGCATACGCTGCATATATCGACTAAGATCGAATTTACTCTTTATACTCAGAAGCAAATACACTTCCATATACTTTGTCTGGAACGTGCTTTACTATAACTCAATTAAAAGCAGTTCTCATCCCCAGGTTTTGACCACGGTTGTCGTTGTATTTTCCTCTGTTGTAAGGCAACTTAAGCGCGAATGAAATGACATACGAAATTTCAGAACAATAGATTAAATTTTTCAAGCAAATAAATAAGATGAAATTATGTCCTGCTAAAAGCGAAAAATAAGTTTGCAACGAACTGTGTGTTAGTAACAGTGTGTGTCTAATTTAAAATGGAAACAAAGTGTTATGCAAAATACGTGCGGACTTATTAACGATCGAAGTAAACATTCAACGATGTAAATAGAAAGAAGTTGAATTCCAACATGAAGCTGAAAATATAGTTCTTAGAGTACTTTAACTTCAAATTAACAAGAATCCTTAAAGGTGTGATGATGTTGCTACTGCCTTTTTTTTTAGCCCTAATTACTGTCAGTAGCTCTATATTTCCTTGTAATCTGTTGTCCTTAGTATTTAACTTGAAAAAAGTCATGAATAATTTGTTTCTTTCATGTTTCAGGAGCGGAAGACCCTTCATAGGACAAAGAGCGAGAAGAAATTAAAAGTAAGTATTGCAGCAGAGTTTGATTTTTCTCTGTTCTGGCACCTCCACAGGCAACCGAATCGAAGCGTTGGATAATTGATGGCTGAGGCAAATATTCTGTTGTGTAGCCATATCTTAAGTTTGGGATCCTACCCACTCATCTCTTATTGGGTGCCTAGAAAACTGTTTTCTTGGATAACTAGACAACATACAAGCAACTCATATTAATGGACTTCATTACAGTAATTTAATTGACGATACTTAACTTTCTTTCCTACATGATGGGTCGCAAGCAGTTGGCGATATGCAAATAACCAATACCCTTTGATAGATACAATTTCCATGCAAGCTAATCATAGAAGTTCGTAAGTCACTGTTATCGTTAATATCACTGCAGCTCTTTTAGTGCTCTCTTCTAGTCCAGGTCTACTAGCGCGGCCGAGGATTTCTTTCCATTTTTTGTCTGTGGAAGGTTGAAATACAGCTTCACTGGTGAATAGTAAAACTGTTCCATACGACAAAGATGTCATTCCAAAGACATCACTGTAGTACACTTGAAGATGTGGCGGAGGGACTTTGTCCCATACCATCCTCCGACGGTGAAAGTTCAGGTGGCAGGCAAAGTTTAACTAACTACGAACTACATGATGTATCAGCAGTGGCGGATGATGATGGTTAATACCCATCGAGTGGTCAAGTCAACACTAACGCTTCATTAGTGGCCGTAACAGTGCTATTGTTATCCATGGTTATAATCAGAGTCCTCAAGGATGGTGAGAGGAACAGCATACCGGTGACATTGCTGGAGAGTCGCTGTGGTAATGTTTTGTAAGCCAGTGATTGTGTCTGTAGGGCTTCTACTTTGGCCTTCTCTCGCTAGAACGTCTTTAGCGTGCCCATGTCCGTTTCCTCGGAGAGGATAACTACCCTCGTGAGGGGAGGGGCGTGCAGGCTCCACTCAAGCAAGTTATTCTGCAGGCGCTGGAGGGTCTGCATCCGGGAGTCACTAATTGTAGCCCACGCAGTGAAGCCATAGGTGAGGGAAGAGTGGACAACCATCCAGTACAGACGGAGCTTGGTGTCGAGGGTCAGTTTCCTGTTTGTGATCACTGGGTACAACGCTTTTATCAGCTTGAGTCCTTTTTGGGTTACATATTCTGCATGGCGATGGAAGAGCAGTTTTTTATCCGCCTAAGTATTTGGTATCAGGGGACCATGGGACCTGGACGCCTGCAATAGTTATGTTGTGGCGGAGGATGGGACGCCGTTTAGTGGAGTAGACTGCCATAGTTTTGGCGGCAGTGAGGACAGTCTTGTTGGAACGTCACCATATCACTGTCACGTGAACCTACCTCTGGAGGCGAGCAATGAGCTGGTCTGTGTTGCAGCCGGTGGTATAGAGAGCAGTATCATCGGCGTATAGCGCCAGAAGGCAGGGTGGAAGGACTAGCAAATCGTTAACATAAATGTTAAAAAGGGTGGGAGACGACACAGAGCCCTGAGGGGTACCCATCAACATGTGACGTAAGCTGTGACATTCTTGAGTAACCAAGAAAGTCCCATCGTGGAGGAAATTATCCATGACCTTCACATAGATGTTGAAGATGGTCGTCTGTGTGAGCATTTTGTACAAAAGATTGTCCTACCAGAGCTTGTCATATGCATTTTGCATGTCCAGGAAAACAACTGCCACCTTCAAGCAGGAGTTAAAGCCCTTGCTGACAAGTTCCACGATCTGAAGGACTTGGAGTTTGGACAACAGGTAGGAAGCAAATCCAAACTCTTCTGGACAGGTGGTCCCAGCCACTGCTAGAGGCTGGGAAATGTGCAGGACCAAAGATTCTAGAATCTTGGCCATGGTATTCAGAATGCTAATGGATCTGTTGTTAGTGGGGACCATAGGGTCCTTCAAGGGCTTGGGGATGGCAATCATTCTGGCCTGCTTCCACTGTCGTAGGAAAATGCCAGTTGTGAGACAGCGGTCCAGGATTCTGGTAAATAAGACCAGTGACTTTTTTGGGAGCTATCGGAAGTGTTCATTTAAGATACCATCCAAACCTGGAGCCGACTGCCCACGCTTCCACTGGAGGATCCATTGGATTTCCGCTAGGGGCAAAAGGTTACGGGCAGTCAGAGGTGGTATTTGTGTGAAAGCGGCAACCACCACTAGAATATCATGTTCATCCTGGAGTTCATGAGGTGTCAGGTCCTGCATGAGCAATTAGTTTTGGGCCTCAAATGCATCGGCCAGAGTTTCTGCCACACGCAGAGCATCATAGGTTAAGCCATCCACTGTGCAGATGGGATGGTTGGTCTTCACTGTGGAGTGTCACAGGGCTCAGACAACAGCCAAAAAGCCCATTTGGATTTATGTTGGAGGAGGAAGGCGGACATCTTGTCCTCCCATTTTCCAATTGGCGAGCCAGTGGAAGCATTAATGCTGGAGGCGCTTCAAGTGATGATTATCCCAAGGATCACGAAACTGCTTCCACCATCTGCGGTAGCGGTTCTTCTGGATTTTGAGTTCATGTAAGAGGGTAGGCAAGTCATCGAGTGGGGTTAAAGCCCTTAGGATAATCCAAGTAGAGGCCTTCATCGCCTTTTGGATTTTTGTGGTTAGGTAATCAACAACACTAACCAGATTGGCAGATGTTGTCAGGTCGAGATGTTGCCGAATGGTTTTATTAAGGATCCTGCAAAATTTGTCCCAATCTGTGATGGTCAAGGTAGAACGGATGGCTACAGACAGAGCGACGTCGGTAATGTATAGGAGTACAGGGTTGTGATCAGAGGCCAGTGTCTGGAGTGTTTCCAACGAAAACTGCACTGCAATGTTCTTGAAAATCGCCACATGCAGTGCGTCTGGCTGGCATCAGAGCGACTGGTATATGGGTGGCAGTGTGGGAACCATAGACCGACAGTGCCAAAGAATCTTCTAGGTCAAGCAGGTAAGGAGGAGTCTGCCCTTGGGGTTAGCAATGCAAGAATGCCAAGACGGGGGCTTGGCATTGAGATCTGCCCCAGCAATATGTTTGTCAAATCATGTCAAGGAACGGAGATCAGCTTCAAGAAGTGATAGGTTAGGGCTCAAATAAATCCATCAAAAGTTATAGCACCAAGTCAAGTGGAAATAGTGACCGCCTTAGCATCTATACGTTCGAGTGGCTGGAGAACCTCATGATTGTGGATGAGAGACTTATGCAGAAACACTGCCATGCCCCCACCTTGGTGTTGGATTCGGTCAGTGCGATAGTAAACCATGTTGTGGAGGCTAAAATCGTCAGTGGGATTCAGGTGGGTTTCTGAGACAAGTGGTCATAGAGGAAAGCGTTCAGTTCAGGCTTCATACCTTTAAGGCCATTAGAATTAAAAATACAGAAAACTAGATCGAGAGGCTGATGGTTGTGTGGTGGCCGAGTCCTTCAACAAAGGCGATGACATTAGCGAGCCCATCCTCCGACCGACGGATCTTTTGAGCCATTTCACGAATGACCACCCTGAGGTGGGTTGCATCAACAGAGAGATGACCTGGAGGATCTCTCGCATGTCATCCTGGATAGAATCATCTGTCTCCACCACTGGAGGAACATGCTGGGTGGGATGGATCACCCTCCAACGGGAAGGGGTTGGTGTTGTGGCTGGTGGAGAAGGCGCTGAAAGGAAGAGTTGTGGCACCAGCAGTTGGTTGGGTGGTGGCCACAGACAGTCGTTCAGCTTGGTGGGCGTTGGTATGCGCCACAGAGGACGGATGAGCAAGAGGAGACTGAGCTGCAGCAGCAAATGCGGTCGAAGGGGATGGAGCTTGAAGGGGTCCTGTGTCGCAGAAGCGTCATGTGCCTGAGCATAAGTGGTAGGATGGTCGTCGGATTTACCCCATAAGATGGGGAAATGGATGCGGTCCCATGAAAGCAGAGATCGCCGATTCGTCCTTGGTTTCCACTGTGGTGGGTGGGAAGACTTCATAGCCTTCTAGTGCATAGGACAACCCTTCCAGGGTGTCAGATGGTGATGTATGTGAGAGGTGCCCAAACAGGGGGAAAACGTGGGTTTTTCTGAGGCCGTGAATTTGCAGTCCTCTTATGGATGCGAGCCAGCACACTTGAAACGCCTGTGTGGTGCAAACGTTGACTCTTACGGCAGATGAACGGGCCGCTGCAGCCTTCATATGATTGAATACGCACCTTGGTGCACAGGAAATACCTGATTTGGTAAATGCATTCGACGTCCTCTAATACGGGAGACAACATGGATGGGCATAAAGATTATTTTCCGGGTCTCAGGGTTGCTCTTGTTGCACTGGTGGACCAAAATACCTAGGAAATTGACATGTAGTAATTCATACCTGACGTCTGTTTCTTTAATTTTTCAAGGAAGGTCTTTGAGACGGTTTTTATTCTACTGTCGCCAGAAGCCGGATGAGCGTGATAGTCCATAGCCCTGGACTTCAAAGAGGTGAGGACTTGGAGATAATCATCCATGATAGCACGTTTTTGACATGGTCTTTCCGGTATACTACCCGCTATTGATCTGCAATAAGGTGTGGCAGTTCAGTGTTCAGTTTACTGTCGTTTGTGGGATTGTAAACAACGATAGGAGGGATTTTCTCCTTCTTTGGTGGTGGTAGCGGGTTGGAACCCCTAGAAGGCCCTATGGGCCGACGAGATGGTGGAGACGGAGCAGTACACGTGTCAGTCGGTTGTATCAGTGCTGCGGCCGACGTGGCTTGACTGTCACTAGATAAGAGGTCTATCACTAAGCGGCCATGGCAATCGTTGGAGGACGAAGGGGAAGATCAGTCCCTCAGGTGATGCTGTGTACAAAGTGTACATGAATTGGTATAATTCTCAGTGGTCATTGGTGACTTGTGGCAGGAGGCACCATGCACTCGGTCCTTAGCCCATTGGGTGGTGTCAGTATCAGCGCAGGAATATGCACTGCACTCAGCTTATGTGACTGTTTCACTAGTCCCCTCATTCTGGTCCGCTTTTATTCGAGGAGATGACACATCATTGGCCTGTTAGTCGTAAGCGACATCTTAACTTTATAGGAACCTCGCTGTGCAACACTTGGTTCTAGCTTTGCAAGAACACAACTATGGGACGACACCACATGCTACTTTCCAAGTGAAAAATTTGCTTCGATAAGGATAACGTCATCTTTAGATAATTTGGCCTTCCAAATCCCCCTAACTAAACCCTCGTGACTGTGTTGTGGGGTTATCTGAAAGATCGTGTCTATCTACATCTACATGATTACTCTGCAATTCACATTTCAGTGCTTGGCAGAGGGTTCATCGAACCACAATCATACTATCTCTCTACCATTCCACTCCCAAACAGCGCGCGAGGAAAACGAACACCTAAACCTTTCTGTTCGAGCTCTGATTTCTCTTATTTCATTTTGATGATCATTCCTACCTATGTAGGTTGGGCTTAACAAAATATTTTCGCATTCGGAAGAGAAAGTTGGTGACTGAAATTTCGTAAACAGATCTCGCAGCGACAAAAAAGTCTTTGCTATCAGTGATGTACAAGACTCTTCCTGATCTCGAGGATAGCATACTACGACACATCACCGGACATGCTATGCTGAACTGTTGACCATGACGTGTTACAGATGCAGCAAGTTGCTGAGACAGGAGACCATACTTCACCGCACCACATACTGACTGCTTACAGCTCCATATTTTCACCTGGTGACAGAAAGTGGAACGATTTCTTTTTTAGCATACTCCGCGATTGCACCGATTGATGAACATACCTACGGTGTAAAAACAACTGGACCATAGCCTGCAATCAATAGCAAAACGCATACGGTGCACATGTCGAGTAAGACTGACTTTACTCTTTATACTTAAGAGCAAACACACTTCTACATTCTTTGCCTGGAACGTACATTCGTATAATAAATTAAAACCAGTCATCATCTCAAGTTTTGACCACTGTTGTCGTAAGGTTTTCCTCTGTTGTAAGGCAACTGAAACTGGAATGAGCTGACATACGAAATTTCAAAACTACAGATTAAGTTTTTCAAGCAAATAAATAAGATGAAATTATGTCCAGATAACAGTGAAAAATAAGTTGGCAACAGATTGGGTATTAGTAATAGAGAACATTTAATTTCAAATAGAAACAAAGTATTATGTGAAATATGAACGGATTCATTTAATGATCTAAGTTAACATGTAACGATGTAAATGGAGCGAAATTGAATTGTAAGATGTAGCTGAAAATATAGTACTTTAGCGATCCTTAGGTACAAATTAACAAGAATCCTTAAAGGATTTTTTGTAGCTATAATTACTATTAATTAAAGTAAATACGCACTAACTTTAAATTTCCTTGTAAAATATGTCCTCCTTAGTATTTAAAATGAAAAACTTATGAATAACTTTTTTCTGTCATGTTTCAGGAGTGGTAGATCCTTCGTAGAACAAAGAGCAAGAAGAAATTAGAAGTAAGTATTGTTGGTGAATTTGATTTTCTCTGTTCTGGCACTTCTACAGGCGTGTGATAATTGATGGCTGAGGGGAATATTCAGATTGTGTGAATATTTAAGGAACTTTCTGTTTCATTTCTGTGATACATTCCTTTCAACTGTGCCACTCTGCTATCCATAATCAGAATTATGAGAAAACGAAAATTATGAGACCGCAAAAAAGTTATCATGTACGTAAGAATAATAAACAGCTCTGTTTATTGCCGTGCAACTCCCCTAGTTCTGAGAATTTTCTTTTAACAGTGTAATGCTCCATACTGCAGTTTCTTCAGTCAAGTGAGTGAAATGGTGGAGGAGCCATTTCCGGGAGGAGTGAACTGCAAATCTGAGTCCAAGCATCTAGATTTATGTTTACTGTAACCTACCTAATTCATTTCACGCGAATGAGAGGTGGAATGCGAGGTCGATTCACTTCTCCAGCTGTGACCAAACCACATTCGTGCTCCGTCACCAATGACAACGACATCGACTGCCCGTAACATTCTATCCTCCGTTTCAGATTAATTCTCTACGCCAGAAGTTTGTAGCATTTCCCTGATAATATATTCATTGTTTTTCCTAATCGTGTTTCATCCTCACTATTCCGTTTAACCAAAATTCACAACACGTATTTACCACTGCCTTTCGTGATATGAAAGTGAGTGAAATGCAGAAGACTGTGGCCAGGGCTAATATAAACGCCACCACAATATGTTTTGCGTATTTAAGTGACGTAAAATGAACTACAGTATGGCGCTACTCGAAAGTGGAATGCTGCTGGAGCTGGTGTAGCGATGGACATTAAGTTTAACGCGCAGTAACAGTTGTTAGTTGCAATTATGCACCATTCGTTGACGCAGCTACAAGACGTTACAGAAAAGGTCTTTATCGGAGAATTCAACTGGAAAAAGGGACAGTTTCATAGGACACATTCTGAAGAATCAAGGCCGAGATGAAAGGGTAAGGGAGGGTAGAGCTGGCCTAAAGATTCACTATTGTTAGCACATTCCAATTCATGTAGGTTTCAGCAGGTACACACAAATGAGAACTGGCACAGGATAGTCTAGCATGAATAATTGTATCAAAACAAAATTCAGACTGAAGCTCACAACAACAAGCCTCACACGGTCAAATGGTTTAAATATCTGGCCGTAACGTTGCAAAGTGGTATGAAACGGAACGAGCATGCGAGGATTGCTGTAGCGAAACAAACAGCCGATTCTTCTTATTCGGAGAAATTTAGGAAAGAGTGGTTCATCTGTAAAGGAGACAGCATATAGAACACTAGTGGGATCTGTTATTGTTGACTGCTCGAATGTCTGGGATTCGCATCAGGTCTAATTAAAAGAAAACATCGTAATAATTCTAGATTTGTTACCAGTAGATTCAAACAACACGCAAATGCTTTGTGAACTCAAATGGGAATCCCTAGGGGGAAAGTGACATCCTTTTCGAGGAACACTATTGAGCAAATTTAGAGAAACCACAAAGATAAGATAAATTATGATGCATACAGAGGCATACAACCAGTCGTTTTCCCCTCGCTCTATCTCCGAGTGGAACAGAAAAGGAAACGCCTAGTAGTGATGCAGTATCCCCCGCCATGCACCATACCGTGGCTTGAGGAGCATAGATGTAGGTGTAGATGTAGATTAGAACTGCATATAAGTGTTTGAAGTCACCAACATCAATCAACAATACGAAGTAGTACCAGAGCTTAGAAGAAATCAACAGTAGACAAAGCTGGAAGAGATGTTTCTGGTACTAAATCTGAAAGAAAAACGTAGATCAACACAACGAATTAGCTATGGAACGCTTAGAAACTTCCTTATGAAACTGTGGATGATAATTGGTGTGCCTTACAACACAGAATTATTAACAGTTGCCATCACCCACACACTCTCAGTAGACGACAATTCTGAGAGAGAGATAAACATGAAGTTAATAGGCAGCATTCGAAGCTTCCCTACTGACTGGAGCGATTCTCTGTAAATGTCGCATATTTTGTCACATTCACTTGGTTAGAAGTTTGAGAATCGCTCATTTTTTCAGCTTCCTGAGACAACCTACAGGACCATAGAAACGATGGATAAATTGTTTGTACTAGCTTATTCCCTTTGGTTTCATCAGCATATGCTTTCAAAACATATGCTTTCAAAACATATACCTGTATTGCTCACATCTCCTCTCCCCCTTCTTTGTGTCCACCTCTCCCTCCCCTGTCTCTCTGTACACCTCATCCTCCCACCCCTAACTGACCCTCTCCTCCCTCACTCTGTGTCTCCAGCTTCTCCTTCTCCTCTCTTTGTCCATCTCCTCCCCCCCTCTCTCCCTCTCTCTAATCATGTCTGCCTCATCCCTTCCTCAGTCCAATCCTTCTCCCCATCTCTGCCCATTTCCTCTTACCTCTCTCTGTCGATCTCCTCATTCCTCTGTCCATCTCCTCCTCTCCTCTCTCCCTGTCCATCTGCTCTATCTGCCTCAACCTTCCCCTAGCTGTATCCATCTACACATGTAGACACTGAAAACCAGGTAGGTAAGGCAAGCCAATACTACTCCCACAAAAGACCATCTTGCAGAGCAGCCTACATGCCACATGCTTGAAAACCGTTTGTTGTCCCTAACGTATGGGCTGCCTGGCAAAGCAGGTCATACTAATCTTACACAACATGCCTGTCGTGCAGGGTAGCCTAGAGGTCAAGAGTTGGAAAACCATTTGTTGCACCTGATGTGTAGGCTGACACACAAAGCATGTCAATAGAGCCATCCAATACTACTCCAAAACAATGGAGAGCAGCCTCATTTCAGGGGTTTCAAACCTGTTTTGTGCCGATCACATGTAGGCTGCCATGCAAAGCAGGTCGATGAAGCAAGTAGATACTGTTTCCATATAACACACCGATCTTGCAGGGCAGCCTACATAGCATGGGCTGAAAAAACACGTTTTTGCCCATATAGCGACTCCTAGTGGAGTTAGAAGGCCATAAACCCCACAGAATTAATACTTCTGATGTTTGCCTTTCGTGTGTCAAATGTGTTTGATATCGATCTAGCGGTTTGGGACGAGATCTCAGGTAAGCATACATACACACATACAAATAGACATATGGCTGTATATATAATATGCCTTGAAAGGGTACCTCCATTATTGCATCACACACACACACACACACACACACACACACACACATATTAGTGTTATAAGTATGGTGAAGATGGGATCAAAATAAAATTACTATTCTTATTGTGATAGACACAATTGCAGGCAATGAAGAGTAATAATGGTTGTTGTAAATGAAAGAAATATTATACCTTCCTTATCTATGTAAAAGAAATATTTGATTTCAATTGAAACTATTTTTACCTTCGTTAGATGCACATGTGAATTTGGAATATGATGCCGCTGTGCCTTGTTCTTAGCACAAGAGACTATGCACCACAAAAAAACATGTATGTAGTTCTCTGATGGCACAAACATACACTACAGTAAATAAAAACCTCCCATGGTGGTGTGCTGCAGTATGACAGCATGTGCCATGGGGGTCAACTAAAATACCATACTCTTAAGTCCACTGTTTCAGCATTCAGGACACAATAACACAAAAACTGGTGAAGACTCACATGACAAGTATCATGGGCAAATGCAATAATGGTTTTCTTCTTGTGGTGTGGAGCAAAGGCTGACTAGTAGAACTATAATGCGACCACTCTCACATTAAGGCAGCCTGCCAGATGGTAGTGGGTGTTATTCCTTTCTACATCTTCGTCTACACCTACATGCATACCCTGGAAGCTACCATGCAGTGCATGGCGTGAGATATGTTGTCCCAATCCTAGTCATTTCATTACCTACGAGAAACAAATCTAGTAGCGTGCCTCTGAATTGCTTCGATGTTCTTCCTTTAATCTGAACAGGTGTGGAGACCAGAGCTCGAGCACTGCTCAAAAATGGTTTGCATCAGTGTTCTACAGATGGTCTGCTTTAGAGATGTGCTACAATGTATCAGAATTATCCAAATAAACTGAAGTTGACATTCGCCTTATTAAGACTTTACGTGAATATCTATTTGATGTCGTACTGCAATGTTACGCCTACACATTTAATCAACGTGACTGTGTAAAGAAACGCTTCACTGACATTGTTTTTAGATATTATAGTATTGTTTTTTTCTGCACGCTTGCATTGCTTTACTTTTTGGTACATTTAATTCAAGCTATCATGATCATACCATATATAAATTCTGTCTAAGACATCCTACACTCTCCTAATGTCACTCAACGATGACACATTCCCATACACTATAGTGTTATCAACACACAATCGCAGATTGCTGTTCACCCTATCCCTCAGTTTGTTCATGTATGTTCAGAATAAGAGTTTTACTATCGTACTTCTCTGGGGCACTCCTGACCATACTTTTGTCTCCTGTGAATACTTGCCGTCCAGGGTAACACACTGGTTTCTGTTACTTAAAAGACCTTCGAATCAGTCAGATATCTGACAATGTAATCAATATTCTGATACTTTCGTTAACAGTCTGTAGTGTTACACCATGTCAAACACTTTGTGGAAACACAGGAATGTGGAAGCTTCCCGTTGTCCTTCATCCGAGGTTTGCAGGATATCGCACGAGAAAAGGGAAAGCTGAGTTTCGCACGAGGGATACTTTTTAAATTCATATTCATTTTCGGAAAGAAACATCTGAACATACAATATGACCAAGAATCCCGCAGCAGACCATCATTAAACATTTCGAATTTCTGTAGCTTTTGTCTTTCGATATTTGTGTGTTCTTTTTTGAACCGAGAATGCAACACTCTCTGTTTTGAGCACTTTCCGAATTTTGTTATTAAACCATGGTGGGTCTCTGCCGTCCTGATACATACTTTCCCAGAGTGTGATTTACAATCAGATTAAATTTTGCCCGCTATATCTGTTTGTATCGTTGATGATGAGCAGTCCGGACACTTACGTGGTTTGTTTCCAAACTAGTCTAACCTGTACAAGCCTCATCATCTCTTCAAAGAAATCTAAAACACACCCAGTAGATCCATCACTGCAGGCAAGCCGTGAGCTCCCTCTAGAATTTGTATTCTCACACTTTCCTCCATAACTGATGTATCTACTTTTTGATGCCTCAGGATGTGACCTATTAATCTATCCCTTCTTTTTTAATCGAGTTGTGCCTTAAATATATTTTCAGACCGTCTAGATTCAGTACTGCTTAACTGGTTATCCGAGCTAAACACAGTCCAGACAAATACTTTCAGATAAGGCTTCCTAACACTTAAATATTCACGATGTAAAAATATATCTCTTTTTTTAAAAAATTGCTATTGACTATCAGTATTTTATGTTCTCTTGACTTCTGTCATCGTGAGCTATTTTACTGGTCAAATAGAACAACTCATTTACTGCTTTTAGTGTCATTTCATAATCTTACTTCTTAAGTAATGCGTGATGTAATTCTGCTGCATTTGTTAGTTGATATATTTTTCTTCTCCCTGAACTTTGATTCGTTTTCCAGTTGTCGCCTTGGTTTCCTTCCTTCATGGATTACTCTATGTACAGACTGAATAACAAGGCTGTCTCTGTCCTTTCTCAACAATTGCCCTCCTTTTATGTCATTCGTCTCTTTGAACTGCAGTCTGGTTTCTTTACTATTATTATCTAATCTTTTGCTTCGTGAGTTTTATTCCTGATCTTCATCCAAATTCGCCATAATATTATGTTTTTATTTATATTTCAGACAAGCCTTAAATTATGACAAGTAACCACTTCTTTTTGGCCTCACCCATATACACTCCTGGAAATGGAAAAAAGAACACATTGACACCGGTGTGTCAGACCCGCCATACTTGCTCCGGACACTGCGAGAGGGCTGTACAAGCAATGATCACACGCACGGCACAGCGGACACACCAGGAACCGCGGTGTTGGCCGTCGAATGGCGCTAGCTGCGCAGCATTTGTGCAACGCCGCCGTCAGTGTCAGCCAGTTTGCCGTGGCATACGGAGCTCCATCGCAGTCTTTAACACTGGTAGCATGCCGCGACAGCGTGGACGTGAACCGTATGTGCAGTTGACGGACTTTGAGCGAGGGCGTATGTTGGGCATGCGGGAGGCCGGGTGGACGTACCGCCGAATTGCTCAACACGTCGGGTGTGAGGTCTACACAGTACATCGATGTTGTCGCCAGTGGTCGGCGGAAGGTGCACGTGCCCGTCGACCTGGGACCGGACCACAGCGACGCACGGATGCACGCCAAGACCGTAGGATCCTACGCAGTACCGTAGGGGACCGCACCGCCACTTCCCAGCAAATTAGGGACACTGTTGCTCCTGGGGTATCGGCGAGGACCATTCGCAACCGTCTCCATGAAGCTGGGCTACGGTCCCGCACACCGTTAGGCCGTCTTCCGCTCACGCCCCAACATCGTGCAGCCCGCCTCCAGTGGTGTCGCGACAGGCGTGAATGGAGGGACGAATGGAGACGTGTCGTCTTCAGCGATGAGAGTCGCTTCTGCCTTGGTGCCAATGATGGTCGTATTCGTGTTTGGCGCCGTGCAGGTGAGCGCCACAATCAGGACTGCATACGACCGAGGCACACAGGGCCAACACCCGGCATCATGGTGTGGGGAGCGATCTCCTACAGTGGCCGTACACCTCTGGTGATCGTCGAGGGGACACTGAATAGTGCACGGTGCATCCAAACCGTCATCGAACCCATCGTTCTACCATTCCTAGACCGGCAAGGGAACTTGCTGTTCCAACAGGACAATGCTCGTCTGCATGTATCCCGTGCCACCCAACGTGCTCTAGAAGGTGTAAGTCAACTACCCTGGCCAGCAAGATCTCCGGATCTGTCCCCCATTGAGCATGTTTGGTACTGGATGAAGCGTCGTCTCACGCGGTCTGCACGTCCAGCACGAACGCTGGTCCAACTGAGGCGCCAGGTGGAAATGGCATGGCAAGCCGTTCCACAGGATTACATCCAGCATCTCTACGATCGTCTCCATGGGAGAATAGCAGCCTGCATTGCTGCGAAAGGTGGATATACACTGTACTAGTGCCGACATTGTGCATGCTCTGTTGCCTGTGTCTATGTGCCTGTGGTTCTGTCAGTGTGATCATGTGATGTATCTGACCCCATGAATGTGTCAATAAAGTTTCCCCTTCCTGGGACAATGAATTCACGGTGTTCTTATTTCAATTTCCAGGAGTGTACATAGACACAGAAGATTATAATCTTAAAATATTGCTAATTCTGTCGTACATTTACTTTTTACATATTGTACTGTGTAAGAGGTGAAATTGGAAATCAAATAGTGGAAACATATTTCTAGTATACCAGAATTTGAAAAGCTTCGTCAGTTTGACTCTTAAATACGTTTGTTCAGATTCGAGCTCTGTGGATATGAATAGCGCCGCCGAACATTGTAGCTGAGCGACGGAGTTTAACGGGACGGAAAATAATATTTGCTTTGCTCAAGGGGGCGGTTAAACGTTTGAGCAATCCAACTACACGCTGCCCGGTTATTGCTGTAACATCCGTACACACATGTAAGCGAGATTAAATAATGCTCTCTTATTATTTCCTAGATCGCTGAGGATACTTCATGTTCAACGTCTGATTCTTTAGGTTTTTGGTGTCTATGAATGTACCTAGCTTTCATTTACTCCGTCAACACGTTCGGCAGTTGTTGTATCGTCTATGACTATATCCAGCCCTGTTTTACACCGACAGCAGCTACCCAGTCCTTTGAAAGCATTAGGGCAATCTCCATCACACAGAGGCATGCAACAAAGAAATTCTTCAAGCTATTATTACGGAACTACACACTAATAAACATCTTCGGATAGCTTTTTTTACAGGGATAAAACCTTTAATAAAGCGGTCTAAAGTTTTCTTACTTTGTTTTTTTTCGCTAATCCAGAACTATATGTCGTAACATAAGAAATTCACCTACGATTATTAGTCAATAACACTCACCCATTAACCTCTTACGGTAATGACAGGTACGAACAGTATAAGCAAATTTAATTTAGATATAATGAAACCCTACACAGACGTTCATTTGTTTTGATATTTCAATATTCTTTGGAAGACAAAAAGCAAGTTAGTGTATCATCAACAGCGAAGTAATCACGGTATTAGACGCCTACAGTCTCATTTTAGATCCAAATAAATTCTTCGTTAATCAGCGAGGCGAAATTTCATTTCTTTAGCTACATAACCATAACGACCCTTTTCGGTTCGATTCTTATCTCGAAATAAAAACAAAAATTACATACTTCCTCATATTATTGTATAAAATCTTTGCGCCTTGCAGGCATTCAGTGGTTCATTCACGAGTCTGAATGCAGAGGCCACAAATCACAACAAATAATGTGACGTTTGGATTCCGATGCCTGCTGGTTTCAAATAATATATTTATTTTGTCGTCAGCGATCCTTTTGATTGATGCCATTCTTCTCTGCACACTCATCACACCAACGTTCTTTATAAGCTGTACAATATCTTCGGAGGTTTCTTATTAACTTCCAAATTTTGTGCCTACTAATACATCCATTGCCCAGCAGTAAATCTTCAAGACCTAGCACCAAAACGTAACCACTTTCCTCTTAAAGCATTTACATAGACGTCCCACGTTTCCTGTTCAGTCTTATGGCTGTTAACTTCCTACTATATCGTGGTCTTTGAAACGTAAGCTCTAAATGGTTCTTTTTTTCTCATATTCTTATTTATTCCTGTCCACGTCTCGGCTAAGAGTTTTATGCTCTTAACCCTTCATTTCAGACTAAGGAACTCCTTTAATCGACGAATGCTGAAACCATTCAACACTAGCCTGCTTTCAATAATTCTCGATTCAAAAATCTTGGCTAACTTATACTTCAGATTTCTTATGAAACTCTCACTATTCCATCCTTTCTCAAGTGTCATTTATTTTATTGTAAACTACAAGCAGTCGCTCACTACTCATAGACACACAAGTTGGAATGAATACAACATTTCTTACTTTGATATATAATACCTGTATATCTTTATCGCTATAATAACTGAATTCGTTCCAGTCGCCTTCGCCACTAGATTATTAGCAAAGTCTGTAGCCACACTGGTGCTATTTTTGCAGTCCAGTAGCGACGTTGTAACGTTTTTGTCATTCGCTTCACCCTTTCCTTATGGATTTTAATCAACAAATGTAGCGGAATACGATCACAATCATCAACAGACCGCTGTCTGTGATAACCAAGGTTTATGATCTTCCTAACATGTCCCCAAAGACAGAATTATAATTGTGAACATGTTATGTCCCTCCATAGGTGTCATGTTGGGGATGTATGAGGGGCGTCCAGTAACTAAAGCAACACTTGCTTTCCTCGGCCAATTTAGATAGAAAAAATGTAGAATTTGTAGTGGTACATAATCGAATATAACCATTTCACCCCCTATAGTTTCATGAAGTTCCTATAGAAGAGGGCGCTGTACGTAGAGAGTTGCCACTGAGTTTGTTTTGGCTCAAAAACCAGAGCATTTTGCAGAACGTCTACGGAGGTAGGACAGGGAAGAAAAGCAGTCAGTCCTTGGGGAAGGCGGTTGTCATTATCGGAACTAGGTATCTGCCACGTGCCGCCTGGCCGTTCACAGGTGTGACTCCCGCACTGTTGCAATGTGCGAACACTCTCATTCGATGTGATCGATGGATCAGAGTCAAACCCCTCGCTGCACAACTGGACGTCTGTGTTGGTATTGCTGCTACAATCGTCCACCAGTCTGGGTACTCAAAGGTACGTGCCCACTGGGTTCCTCGTCGCCTAGCAGAAGACCATAAAGAGCAACGAAGGACCAACTGTAAAGAATTTCTTGCGCGTTACGAGGCTGAGCTTGATAGGTTTCTGTCGAACATAGTCACAGGCGATGAAACATGGGGTCATCACTTCGAGACGGAAACAAAACGGCAACCATAGAATGGCGTCACACCATCCCTCCTCCTAAGAACAAGTTGAATGGCGCACCTTCAGCCGGTAAACTCAGGGCGACGGTCTTCAGGTACACTGAACGGGTTATTCTGTATGATGTCCCCCCTTATGGTGCAACGATCAACTTTGAAGTGTATTGTGCTACCGTCAGGAAAGTGAAGAAGCGGCTTCAGTAGTTCAACCATCGCGACGAGAATGGAATTCTCTTAAGCCTTCTTCCCGACGGCGGCGTCGTGATTCGTAACTTTCGGAAGTGTCATTGACCTCTGAGCAGCCAGGTCAGCCGCGTCGCCGCATGCAGCGCGGTCTGCCTTCTTGTCCTGACTTTTATGAGGCACTTACGCGCAACTGAACTGATCGCTGGGCGCACTGCGTCCATTGTGGAAAGAATGGCCATATCCGAACTGTCTGCTGTCAGACATCAGGTCACTCAAACCCCACTCCTAACATGCATGAATTTCAGGCTATCTATCCGCAGTGAAATCCTTGCGCTCCGAAGTTGCTTATTGATCTCACAATTGGTTGTCAGGATGTTCGTTTCCAAATGGGAGCGATGGTTTTCGCGATCAGTCTCCCGACATACGCTCGTCTGGGTTTCCTGGCGTCGGTTCCGCCCTCTCGCATGTTGGTTGCATTGGTGACAGTTCTAATACGCTAAGAGGTCGAGTCACCACTACGCCACCATCACATAATGCCGGACGAACAAAGTAGCTCTCGATGCCGCCAAAACTACGGCAGTCTACTTCACGAAACAGCGCCCAGTCCTGCGCCGCAATATTTCGATTGCAGGAGTGCAGGTGCCCTGGTCCCCGACAACCACCTATCTCAAGGTCCAGATGGACCACAAGTTGCTCTTACACTGTCATGCGGAGTATGTCACCAACAAGGGGCAAAAGCAAACCAGGGCTTTGTACCCGCTCTTCCGCAGTAGGGAACTTAACCTGCATACCAAGCTCCGCATTTACCGAACAGTTATCCTGCCTGCCCTCACGTATGGATCTACTGCATGGGCCACGATTAGTGTCACCGGGATGCGGACGTTGCAGCGCCTGCAGAACAAGGTGCTCAGGTGGAGCCCGCACGTCACGCCACTCACGAGAATTGTCACTTTCCCCGAGGAAGCGGATATCGTCCCCCTAAAGACGATCATACGCAACAACGCGCGGCGGCTCTTTGAGAAAGCGGATGCCTTGTGGGACACTGTCCATGGGTTACGCCACATTGGAACCACACTTCCACGCCTCTGGCATCGACATCCTGTTCCCCTAACCATCCTAGAAGAATCGGATTCCGACCATGGCTAACGATATGCCTGGCACGCCGACCACGGACGCATCCTTTGGCGGGACTAGCCCCCATTCTACGCCCAATACTTTCCAACCGTACCTGCCCACGTTAGGCTAAATTTTTCTGCCTGAGTCATGTAGTACTGTCACCGTCAGAGGGTGGTACGGGATTACAAGTCCCACTGCCACACCTCCAAAGTGAATTCCAGTGACGCAGTCACTGCCCTGTGGATGCATTTACTGCCTCACCAACACAGTTAGACCGCAATAGACCGGTGATGCTGTAGTGTAACACATCACCAAAAAAGAGTCACCACTACGACAACATAAAAGATGGCCAATAACAATTCAACATGTTGTCAACAGTCATTCAGTGGCAACATTTTCAGTTTGGTCGTCTTGGACACAGTCCCCTTCCAGAAACTTTATGACCTTTGTGCCTCTTTCACGTCTCTGTTTGAGCCTGGCCTGGAGTGTGCCACCAATTTTGGGGTACATATTTCTTTACGTCCAGATACGGTTCCCCATTTCCCTCGAACACGTCCTTTTCGAGTCTCCTTGCGGACGGCCGTTAAGCTCGGACTCGATCGCCTTCACGACGCTGGGCTCATAGAACCGGTCAAAACTAGTGCTTCGCCCTCAGCCCTGGTCGTGGCCCAGAAGCCAAACGGTTCCCTTCAGCTTTGTGGCGATTTTAAGTCGACAATGGATACCGAAGCTCTCGTGGAAACCTACCCCATATCACATCAAGAGGACGTCCTCACACAGCTTGTGGGGTGAATGTTTTTATAAAACAGAGTGTGCTGATCCTTAGAAACGGATTCGACTAGGTCAGGAATCGCAACGAGTTGTTATCAGTACACCTTTTTGCTTATACAAATATATACGCTTGCCTTTTGGGATATCTTCTGCTTCAGCGATCTTCTAGAGATACCTGGAATAGTTAACCGTATCCATCCCAGCTTGAACCAATTGCCTTGATGACTTAACCCATTATGGCCAAAACTCTATCAGATCATTTTTTGCAAAGTTTTATACATAAATACGTTACATTGAGTGATTAATTGAATAACAAGTTGTTTTGAAAATTTTCAGTTTATTAGAACTAAAACTACAGACCGTCCCATTTTTGGGACATTGGCCGAATGCACTATCCAAATTCACAAATTATTCTCCATGCATAACATTGTAAGAAACAACACAAACAATAAATAAATAATGTTTTATTATTATAGAATGTCTATTCAGTATGAAATGAAGCAAAACACTTGTCAAGTACATCAACTTTGCACCCATCACAGTTTTTTTTTCCTTGCAGTCAGGACATGTCTTCTATGTTTTACTGTCTTCTGTGTTTTATTTGACACAATGAAATGATTTCCTTGATCTAGTCATAAACCTCTGCTCACCCGTCCTCCCATCAATTTGCTTCCTTGTGGTCCTCTGCGTTTTGGTACTGATTCTGTTTTCTTTAATAGGTAAAACATCACTATTCTATGTCGGACATCCAAAAGTGAGAGCTTCTCTCTAAAGTACCATCTACATCTTATAGAATACATTTTGGTCAATGTCTTCTTCATCTGTTATTACATCTGCATCGAGTGGAATAATCGCCAATTCTACGTCATCATCTTCATTGTCACTTACTTGATGGTTCGCTAGTTCTGCCAGCATTTCTTCAAGTGTAAGTCCACGCGGCATGTTTTTATCCCGTTGGAATCTTAAAATTCGAATAGAACATGAAAAAAAGCAGATATAAAGAACGTAAAATGCAATTCTTCTCTGTATAATACGTGTATACAAGAATAGGGCACTTCAACAATAAATGATAGTGTAACATGTCATTGTCCCATTACTGGGACGCATAAAGTATATCGATATTGCACTTCCTTGAAAAAATCTGAAGTATACTTAATCTTACATGGACATCCATAAGTTCATAACAAATACGCCCAGACAACTAAATCACAGCTCATTGTCGTCCAGGAAGTACCAGCAGACATACAGTGGTGCCAAGTGCGAGAACAAAAAATCGGCAAGTATATAATTTTCCTTACATGATGTACTTCGAAAAAAGTTATTTATTTTACATTGACAGGCATTATAGCAGTTAGTTGAAGCTACAGGTGCAACAATAAAGGCTAAAAGCTCCATTGCTTACGTAGAAATAAGTAAAATATACGCGTCCCAAAAAACGAACAATGGCAGTAATGGGTTAACTGTTACGAGTACTACACGCAAAGACCAGCTGCGTAACTTCCGTACCCATTTTTCTACGTTGTGCGATGCAGGCATCAAGTGCCCTCTGAACAAATGCCAGTTTTTTCAGGACGAAATGGACTACCACGGCCACTTGCCTACCAAAGACGGGATTCAGGGCCTATGCGCCCATTTCGGGTGAGGGGTGGGGGATGGGGATCTGGTATCCCGGTTCGACAAATCTGACAGCCCGCCAGAAGGCATGGACGTAGATGACAGCCGCTAGGAGGCGCCCCTATAACATGCGAGAGCTGCCGTCGCCACCACAGCACTAAGCGCGGGCCACGCCTGCCGCGCCGGCCTGTCGGCGCTGACGGTGACCCTGTAAAGCCGGCAGCGCCGGGGCTCAGACCGCAGTCGTATTCAGACAGCGCTCGTGATCGTTCATCAACTCATCGTAGCTCAGGTAGCTGACAGGTGCTCCGACTTGGTATCCGATTTCGTTTTGCTCTCTGGTCTCGGTATTTCGCCGTGTGGGCTGCGTAGCCGGTCGTCCCTGCTGTGTGTGTAGGTTCTACCAGCGATTCCCCGTGGGCCGGTGCGCTCCGGTCTCACTCGATTCCGGTTTCTAGACTCTCGTGTCCTTAAAGGTCCCTACATCTATCCCTAATACAGCATGTGTGAGACCAGCAAGGTCATCAACTCTGCCCCAGTGGCAGTATCCAGGATATCGGGAACCAATAGGAACAGTCGTGGGCCACCTTGCACCAGGAGGAGATACAACGGGTTTATGTCATCCTTCCCAGTCGAATCAGTGCATGCATCAGTGAGCTCATAGTTCTAAGTTCTTTGCAAATTTGACTCAATTTCGTAATCACTGAAATAACATCACATATCTTCTTAACATGTGAAGCTACATTTCGTTTCTCCCTCACTTCTGGATGCTTTTTCGCTTGTCAAGCAATTATATTATTAAACGGCTTCGGTCACCCATTACCACTTGCAGGTTGTCTATCGGATGGCGTCAAAGTGAAACAGAAATTTAATTTTCGGTATTTAATATAATTATTGACCGAATTTAAACATACTTCTGTCATAATCTACTCATTATGAGATATCTTAACGTTAAAGGTAAAAAAAAGCATGACTAACTGCACCTGAATTACATGGGAGTTCGATTCTGTAAAGAGAGGGTGGAGCTACTAGTTACTTGTAAGACACATTACTATTCTTACCAGTTTCGTGCTATTATATTTGTTAATATTATGTTCTTTTAATTTTTTACTTAGTTTATATAATTCCAGAATAACTATCGCATTGATTTATCGTAAGATGTAAAAAAATTTCAGAATCAAATACGGGTACCTACTTCGAGTGTTCCCTGCTTAGGACAATGTTTATCATCTGATTACTAGACACAAAGCAGTCAATACCGAACGTATTCATTTTTCGACACGAGGCGGAGTAAACGTTTTTATCCTGTGACATGTACTGACGGCTCAACAGCGACAGGAAGTAGATTTTAATTCCCACCAAGTTCAAACAAAAATCACCGACCTACGCTTTCTTAATTAACTCCATCACTTTGTTACAACGTGATGTTTTGAGTCAGAACTTTAACAGAATAAAGCTAATATCGAAAAATAATCTCAAAGCCAGAGGTATTCTTTAGCTGAAATTTTAGCACCGCCCACTTATTGAGCACGTGTTCTGTAAGCTCAGCTGGCATTTTCGGTGTTATAAAAAGACTGCCAGAACATTACAAAACTCCTGTATCAAAGGCATTTCTCTTCTTTCAGTAAAACATTTTCAGAGAACATAATGATTTTCGCAGTTAACAAAATCATCTCCACTTACGCGATTAGGCGAAATCTAGGCCGTAATTATTCCAAAGTTATGTTGTTTTTTTTAATCTTATTCCTCAGTAGGAATACATTGTCATGCATCTATGAATACTGCACCTGAAGGATTTAAATGTAGGGCGAGCGATAGTAGAAAATTAAACTGACAATCAATCACTTGATAGTCGACGCCACTCAGTCGTTATGTCATTCTATATTCGAGGCAAGATTAATGTATGATGTTCCTACGACGAAAATGGACAAGGCCCTCAAAGAGTATTGTTAAATGATGACTGCTCGTCCACTCCAGGATCAAATGCATAAAATTTATTGTCTAAGAGTTTTTATTAATGATCTGTATCGTTGTTATCTGTTTCTCCTAATCTGCTTCCCGAATGTAACAATCCCAATGCCCAAAGAGATAGGTGCTGAAAGGGATGCTACTGAGCCACTGGTTCAATAAACTATAACTGCAAAAGACTAACACCTGTTATCTACAACAAGATGGAACGACTGGTTGTAGTAAACCTGAGGAACTTCAGTAGGAACATATAAATCTATATGACCCTACGACTCATCTCTGAACTCAGGATAAGGAAAGCAAATCTACATGTACAGCATTTGTAAATTTGGGTGAAAATGGATTATTCTGAAGTTATCAGGGATAAAATATAAGACACGAAAGGCCATTTACACTTTTACAGAAACCAGACTGCGATTATCCAAGGACATTAAAGGGAAGCAGTATCTGAGAGGGCAATGGAGATAAGGTTGTAGCCTATAGCGTATGTTACTTGATCTCTGCATATAGCAAACAAAAGGTGAAACAGAGGACAAATTTGGGAAAGGAATTACATTTCATGGAGAAGAACTAAAAACTTTAATGTGTTTCTTGATGTAGGAATCGTGATATTATACCTAAATGTGCAAAAGTAGTACGTTTCATTAAGACTTCCAAAGCTAATAAGATTACTGGCAAAGCAAGCTTAGCACTGGTTACACAGAGAATCAGATATACTCCTCGGAGTTCAGATTTGGTGTCGGAAGAGCTGTCTCGCTTACACCTCAACAAAGCAATAATGTCCTCCTCTTAGCTAAAAATGGACTGACGGCGTAACTTGGATAAAATAGGACAGGATCCATCAAAACTCTACCGAAACGCCAGATGCAGAGTTTGAACGCCTGGTTACTTTCTCTCAGCGAGAAAAATCTTTTAAATATTCGGTTTAAAATCTAACGAATAAGGGTCTGGATAAATCGACGATGGCTGTTTTAGGAAAGGTCTTTAATTTTGTTCCTACACCGAGGCCCTTGCCACTAACAATTTTTATGGGAAGAACTGTAGAAGCCATCAGACAACTACCTGTCGACATTGCTGAATAAGTAAGGCGTGAAGCATGCCGAGCAGTAATAAGATCCCGTCCACAAAAAAGCAACATATCCTCGTGTGATGGAGTTGCACTTTCGAAGCTCCGGGACGATTCCCAGGCGTTAGTTCTTACTGCAGACGAAGTTAATGCTACTGCTTTGTTGCCAAGAGGCGACAACTTGAAAATGTATGACTTACTTCAGGACAACATATCGTAAGACTGACAAGGACCCCACAGCACGTATTCAAAGAAAACTGCTTCACTTATGAACTCCAGCTCTCTACCCAAGAAAGTTAAGAACAGACTGAAGGGTCACAGCTCTGTGTCTTCAAGATTACACGGTCTTACCGACGTCCAGAAAGTACTACAGAACCAAAATAAATGTTCAAAAGAAAATGAAACTCAAACTACGCTTGGGGAAATACTAAAAGCGTTGACGTTTAGCCCAATACTGAGTAACACAGACGCATGTACTTATTGGTTGCCAAATATTTAGTTTCGTTGTTGAGACCTTTTGTAGGTAAATGTCAACATTATATCCGTAATTCACAAGACTTTATTAATAGGCTAAAAACATAAAAAAAAACTTAAAACTATTAGTACACAAGGCTAATGAAGTGATAGCCCACAGAGTGAACTAACACAGTTGGAAGAAATATTTCGTAAGAATGAATGTACAAAACATCAAATTAAGAGAGATGTGCAAGCGAAAACAGTAAACCAAACAAAAGAATAGCATGAAAGAAGTACGTAAAGTCTACAGCCTTCCTACCTCATGTGGGATATACTTCGACAAAAATTGCAAGAATAATGAAGAAGCATAACGTGGCTGTGATCCTCCTCCTACCGGCCAAGACGGCACATTGAGATTTTCACTCTGCAGCGGAGTGTGCGCTGATATGAAACTTCCTGGCAGATTAAAACTGTGTGCTGGACCGAGACTCGAACTCGGGACCTTTACCTTTCGCGGGCAAGTGCTCTACCAATTGAGCTACCCAAGCACGACTCACGCCCCGTCCTCACAACTTTACTTCCATCAGTACATCGTCTCCTACCTTCCAAACTGTATATGTTCGCAGGAGAGCTTCTGTATAGTTTGGAAGGTAGGAGACGAGGTACTGGCAGAAGTAAAGCTGTGAGGAAGGGGCGTGAGTCGTGCTTGGGTAGCTCAGTTGGTAGAGCACTTACCCGCCTAAGGCAAAAGTCCCGAGTTCGAGTCTCAGCCCAGCACACAGTTTTAATCCGCCAGGAAGCTTCGATGATATGGTTGTACGAAAGGCATGTATATACCAAATTCCCTGTGAGTATGGTGAGAAGTACATTGGACAAGCAATACCGACAGTGAAAGAACTTTGCATTGAATGCCAGCGATACCTTTGTCTACTACAGCCCAGTAAATCTGCAGTGGCCGGACGTTGTATTTCCACTCGCCGTTCCATGGATTACGGGAAATTAAAATACTGGCCACAGCCTCATCCTGCTAGGATTCAGTGGTCAGGGAAGCTGTGGAAATACAATTAGCAGACAACCTGCTCAACCGAGACGAGCGTTTCCAGCTCGACAAATCATGGAAACAGCTCATTTCCCGTCTGCATTCTCGAAGGAAATATTGTTCTAAGACTTCCCTGCTTGGCATTTCGACACATTCCATATACAATAACCAACCAAATACTTCGTAAGCACTGTGATTTCGCCGGCTCTGAGCTTGCTTTGTTTTACTCTTAGAGGCGAAGAGTTTAATGTATGACTGACGCTATTGTTACCAACAGTGTTGTCTTTGACGCATGCGTGTTTACTCCACAGCGTAAAGTGCTTTTAAGATCTTGCAAGGGACTCACTATGAGTATGGCTGAAAGGTTATCACCCTAAATATCGGTACAAGGGTTAATCCCGGTTACACTTCCGAAAAATGAAGGAAAAAAGCTTTAATGCTTACTGGAGATATTATAATTTTATCAGAGACAGCGAAGCACCTGAAAAACCAATCACATGCAATGAATAATCACTTGAAAAGAGGTTATGAGATTAACATTAAGAAAACAAAACAAAATAGTGAAGTGTACTCGAATCAAATCAAGTGACAGTGAGGGAATTAATTTAGAATATGAGTCATCAAACGTAAGAGGTGTGGTTTGCTACTTGGGCCGTAAAACAACTCAGTGGTTTCTGGAGTCTAGATGTAAATGTAGATGTTGACCTTCAGTAACAACAAACTGGGGCGTCTCAAATTTGAATGTGCATTCTATCATGAAAGGAGAACATTGTAGTTGTTCTACAACCTGGCAGCGCTACTAATTGACTGTAGCTGTTGTACGCTTGGAGTGGATCTACAGTTGCAATTTAACTGTGTTTTAGACATCCTTCTGAAATGGATACCAACAATCGTGCCAGGAAGGGTGGATCTACCTTGACTAAAAGGACGCTATTGCAGTCCATATGAAAGCTGTTAGCTCATTCCGTGTGGTTATTTATTTAACGTAGGGCGTGCTTAACCTGCCGTAACTTTCACATGGTGGACTCGTATCATGGGGTACTGCAAATGCAACGCACACATATGTGCGTGCTGCCCATGACCTGACGTGAAACCGGTGTCAGTAATCTCTGTGTTTGCTTTGTTCTTTGTCGTGCCTGTACCTGTATTCGCTAATATGAGTCTAACAAAGGAACTGATGGCTCTCTGATGTGGAGCGAGTATCGCTAAGTGTGAAATTATTACGTTTAGAGGATGCATTACTTCGCCTAACCGTAGCAGCAAATTCTGCAACACTCAGCTGTACGATATATATATATATGAAAAAATTAACGTTCATTGTCTCCTTGTCTAACAAGGAGGTGAAACCCAAACCATACCTCAGAACCGACTAGTTCTTTAACGCACTGCAAAATAGTGGATCTGTAATTGACTCCAACTGTTTTCCGAATCAACAGATTTATTGCGTTTGCAACAATTTAACAACTGAACGTTACGTTTCATAAAACGACAAGGGAAAACAAGGCTGATGCGTACTTACCATGAGGAGGCGGAATTGTAAATACATAGACGCATAAAAAAAAAACCTAGATTTGTGAAATACTAGTCTTTTCCTTAAGTAACAAAGAAAGGTAGGTTTTCAAGGTTGAAGTAGTTGTTGAAGTCCCAGACAGAGTGATCCACAAACTGAGAGGAAGAAAACATTTTCCCTTAGATCATCGATCGTTAGACCGTTATCTTTTCTAGTTAATAAGCTCACCTAACAAATATAGAGCACACTGGTCGCTTTGGAGCGTTGTAAATGATGTAGAACTGGTACCAGGTGATCATGTTGCCCTCCATCAGCGACCAAAGTCGTGACAGTGAACTGGTGTTGATATGCCTGTCAGTTGTATGGAATACGCGCAGTAGCATGGATTCAGGTGGAGACGTAACATAATGGTACAAAGGGACTACCCCTGACCACATCGTGAATGAAAATACTCGATTTCTTGGTGTACCGACACGGAGTGTCGAACGCGTCTACGACTGTTGTACCACTCTCAGAGATACCAAACGCCGGAAAAAAACCGCCGTAGTGAGAAGATCCTATCCGACAGGGACCGGAAACGAGTGTTTCACTGCATTCACTGACTGCATTTCTGCTGTCAGTGAATGCAGCAGCGGAACCACGCGCTGCTACAGTCGCAGGTTCGAATCCTGCCTCGACATGGATGCGTGATGTCCTTAGGTTAATTAGGTTTAAGTAGTTCTAAGTCTCGGGGACTGATGACCTCAGATGTTCAGTCCCATAGTGCTTAGTCATTTTGAGTGCAGCAGCATCTGAACCTGCGAAGGGAAGAGCTTGAAATGGAAGTCTGGATTTGGGTAGCATACACACGGCTGTTGCTCAAAATGGTACACAAAAACGTACGTCTTCAGCTGGCCAGGCACCACACAAACTGGGCTATTTATGACTGGAGGCGTATAGCGCAAAGTTCGACTACATTAACGGTCAATGCGGCGTTCAACTCGCAGTATGCGATGAGTGTAGTCGATGTTCCGGGGATGGTTTGCGTGCCTTGACTTGCCCTCTCGTGCGAGTTACTGTGATCATGAACCAGGAAGTTTATTTCAACATAATCGGTGACCAGTGTTGACCTTTCGTTTACGAATATATGAAGAGTACACTGTCTTCCAAGGTAACACCAGTGATGTCCATAGTTGTGCAATTTGAGAAACAGTCAGGCGCCTTATCGCACTCTGACATCTTAATCGCACAGAAAATTTCTGGGACTATAGGAGTGAACATTCACGCAGTTTGGTAGCTCTACAGAATCTGACCACAAATGAAAGGCTTCAGCTAGGCGCAGAATACCTGAAGAAAATTGTGGAATCTCTTCGAACTGGCACGATTAACAAGGCCACAGTGCGACTTTATACGGCATTAGCGTGATGTCTCCTGGGGGTGACTATTTGTGCAGTGTGCTTCTTAAATACAGTGCAATATAAGGATAGATCAAAAAGCTTTCATTCGCAGGCCTTACAGTCTATAATCTGTATGCCAGTCACGTAAAATTGCCGTGAGCACTGAGGCAATAATCTCACCGACGCACGAGTTTCAAGGCACCCTTTCGGTAAAGCACCGGGAGCTGCGGCATTAAGGCGTCCGTAACAACCTGCTGCACATCTTCGGCCGACAGGTATCGTCGACCTTCCAGGGCCTTTTTTAAGGGGGCCGAAGGTTTGATAATCGCACGGGAGAGATCAAGATCACAGGGCAAGTGCTAGGGTGTTTCCCACTTGAGTTGACATAACGACTGAGGCTGGCCTCGCAGATCGACAGGCGTCTTGTGTCGAGCTGCGACCGGCACTTAACTTGGTGCTCCATTCCATAATGGTGGTTTTCGACATACATGTCGCCTCATACACATTCTTGATTTTTAGACTGATGTCAGCCGGTGTTTCTCCTTCGGCAGCCAAGAAAAACTTAACAGCATGTTTGTGCTGTTTGGACGCTTTTGCTAATAACGTCCCCATAGTTAACGTTTTCGCATTTACCGCACGCACGTCGGAAAAATTCGAATACCGCACTAATCCCTTACCTACATGTCGGTAGTTATATACCCGCATCGCAGCAGCGCTACGTTGCTTATACGCTGCACCAACGTCTCCAATGGAATCTTTTTGATGGTCGCTTATAAATATGATTTCTTGTAATACCTCTACAACAAAAACGAAATATTTTCTCTTCCCGTATTTTTACTGAAAATGTTTCGACTTGTATGTACAATCTACAGTAAATCCACTAATTTTTGTGAAAAATATGATGCAGATTTGATTAGTATTCTTAAAACCGTAATACGTACGCCCACTTTCGTTATACTATCGCTTACCTTCTAGTGCACCATTTTACACCTGGGTTTCACAATGTAGCACACGGTTGCATATTTGACAGCCTAACCGCATGTCACCTTCAAAGTAATGATATACGGTTCCTTTCGCCAAAGATTATTTCTGCTTATTTTATTTCCGATTGCAACAGTACTGTATTACTCAACGTACGTTTTGTACAATGTTACGCTCCGTTGTACTGGTTTTTTTAATGTGTAGCTACACAAATCGCAAGACATTCCTTATTTCAGTGTTACGTTACTTCGCTAGTTGCCAGAAACAAAACGCGTCATAGGGAAAATCAGCGACTCAAAGAGGGATCTCCTGTTACTTCTACTGCTCGCTTACTCATCGAGTTCTTTTCCACAAGCGTGGTGCCAGTTTTGAAAGTTTAGTTTTTGGAAGTTTAGTTCGAATGTGGATAGTAAGCAACTAAGATAATCTCTAGACTGCGTATGCGTGGGAGACGGAGAGAAAGAGATTTTCTCGCAATAAAATCCGTAAAATGAAATTTCTGGGGACTACATCCTAAAATGTCAGAAAGTGACGGGCGAAGTGTCAGTTGCAGTTATCGACATCAACCGTCGGAACGATTCTGCGCCGTCGGGTACACTGATCACAGTAGAAACTGTAACTCGTACAGAAGCTGCGGCCTAATCATCCTGTGAAGACGCAGAAGTCTGCTCTGAACTTCATAACAAAAGCGAATGGGATCAGTTAAGCAGAATGAATAATTAAGAGTGATGAAATGACATTTATGTGACGTTTTAATATAGCGCGCACGTACATGTGTACAGGACACTGACTTCCTCTTCGTATAACGTTATAAATGCAATATATTGTAGTTTCCGATCCGAATGTTCGTGGCGTACGACTACTCGCCCATTGGTCTGCCATCATTCTCCAGCACCATCCTTGTCGTTCCTCCACGACGCTGCGGGCTTTTCGTGCAAAACTGAGCATTGTGTGGTGAGACGCGGCTACCTGCGCGGCATCCTCTGTGAGAGGAAGGCCCGATAAGAGCGGAAGCTGCGGCGCCGATCGTGTGCTGCACGAGCCGCGCGCCCGCGCTGCCAGTCGCAGCCCACCTGCTCCTGGCGAGGTAAGCTGGCGCCCACCAGCACGCTTCTCACGAGCGCCCTTACTGTGGCACTTGCTGCGCACCCTCCTGCAGCGTCGCAGCCTTTTCAACATTTCTAACTTTTCTCAGTTGGTGCAAGACTACGTTGGAATTTTGGTCCGTCTACACAACCCTATTTTTCGAAAAACATCATCATTTGCCACAAATAGATACGTATTTTTGTGTACGTTATTTTGTTTTACAAACGGAATACTGGACGTAGGGTTCAGCAACAGCTCTGCCAATTTCTAATATTGTATAACGTAATATAAGTTCAAATTCCTACTTCAAACTTTTTAGATGCTTTTCTACACGTGTTCTTGTTCCAGATTTATAGCTCTTCTTCTGATTTCTGTCATTTTATTTTTCATTAGCACAGCGCGAACTATGAAGAGTCGTTTACTGCATGCTATATTTCCATTGTTGCTGTCATGTACTGAACGTTACTGCCAACAGTCGTATGTGTGTTGTTTGTGATATCTGTAGTTTTGTGCGCATGCGAGCCAGTGAGTGAACATATATTTCAGCGCGGTTCGATCTATACATGTGTCTTTATTATTTTCTTAAAATATTTGTTTTATCGAGGTTAGCAAAGAATTTTACGCTCGTGTGCGTGCCTGCTCATGGCTTGTTTATCCCCCGCGATAGCTTTCTGGGTATGGTAGATATCATGCGATGGGATGTGGATTTGTTGCGGTTCTTTAGCCTGACGAATCTCATATATTGTTCTACGTTCGTTGGAGGGTGCTTTCGGTACTTTAAGAATTCCGTAAATGTGTGATAGTTTTTATCATTCTCCCAACATCTGATGTCTTCATTGTAGCGCGTTTTAAAACTTTTACACGCCATATCTGTGTATACTGCATCAAAAACTTTACATTCAAGTTTATATAGTCCTGTACTCTGGAGTTCATTCCCCTTGACTGATGGTCTGCTTAACTTTATTTGGAGAATTTTCACAGTTATTATATGAAGACTCTGTTTCATTAGTATGTTTGCCACCCTGTGTAATTCACAGTATACCACGTTTCTGTGTGGTGTTACAATTTTCTAGGTATGTTCTGTGTATTTGTGACTTTTAGGCTTATGAGTTTTCCTGCACTCTGGACACTGCGTTTGTTTTGTATCTTTGTTTATAATTTTTGGGTTGAATATGTGTGCTACATGTGTGGCATCAGAAAATTCGTTTCGTTGGGTTGTATATAGACGGACCTAACATGAAAATAATCAACACACTACTGCTGGCCAGTGGGAATGCAACACAATGGAGGCGACAAGCAACGAACATCAAAATGACAAGTGTACTGCATGCTTGGATATGTACATGTTTGGTATTTTAGTTCCATTGCACAAAGTGGGTGGAGTCAATCTTGGACATATATGTTCGAAACATATCTCACGCTAATGGTTACCACCTTATTTTTGCGCATTGTACTTTAGCTGCGCAGGATCGTCTACAGATCAAGCACACGTATTAATTCTGAAGTTGATGGCCATGTGTCCTCGGATTAAAATAATCACGTGTTCTTCAAATTTCTATGAAGCACTGAACGTTGTGAATCTGTACGACCCTTTTCTTTCCGGGCTTTTACCCTTAGCAACCCCCAGCCCCCGTTTATATACAACAAAGGTTTTACACCTTTCTACTGAACCGAAGACTAAGAAAGTAAGATTTTGTATGCAGAATTCTTCAACTCGTTACTCTGTCTTAACCAGTTTACATCAAAATACAAGGTGAATTTACAAGTTTAGCACTCCAAATAAATAGATGTCCTCACGATACACCTCTGTGCCAATTGCGATTATGTAAGACGACAGTACTCTGCGAAGGATGCGTCACTTCACTAGCCCATGTAGGCCAACAGCAATAATTTGCTCCGCCAAAAAGAATACGCGCCATACGGTTCTGATTTAGGATCAATGCACAACGATGGCAAGGGATAATTCGATTGAATTTGGGTACTCTAAAACGCGATTTTCAAGATTGTATTTCTGTACTCATTAAACAAGCACTGTTAATACTACCAAAATCCTCTTCACCCAACGTTCCCCGGAAACTTGCGCTTGGGAAGCAAGTTTTTCTTCGTCGCCACCAAATTTTTACAGACAAAGGCAGCCGCTGCCTAAGCCGCCAGCGCCTAGCGGTAAGCGTTGGTTTTACAGTCTGTTGTACTGTCATTTTGGAGCCAATCAAGGAAGTGTGAGCAGTACACATTGTCAATGCATACAAGGTGTTGACGAAGCATATTACGCAAAGTGTCTTTAAGATTGGACACTTATTTTCGGAGACATTTTTGTTTTTTTACATGTATCTAGTTTTTTAGACAGCCTTGATATTACACAGAAATTGCAATTTTATGTTTCATAAATACTGACGTATCCATTACTTATGTGCTTTTTCCTTGCTTTATTAATATACATATTTACGTAAAATAATTTCAAAATAAAGTTGAAACCTCTCATTTACAGTTATCCCACGACATACAGGGCATTAAAATATCAAATTCCCGAAAAGATGCGCTCTTCGTTATGAAAAACGCTAGTATCGAGTATATCATTAGTTCAAACTATCGTGAACTATAATAACCTCTATATAGGTCAGTTATATTTCAATCGGAATTTTTTCATGTTTTTAATGTAATGTGGGCGTGTATTACTACATGTGTTTTTTTCCGTTTCAGGGACTAAATTTGAATTTCTGCATTTTAAAAGGATCCACTTTTGGTTGAGCTTTTAAAATGTCAGCAAAATTCATGACGGCAAACGCAATTCCACAATCAGAATCCAAACCCGTGTCGGGTGTGTGTTCTGAAAGTCAACGGTAATGCAAGGCCTTTGATGTACTACTGCAGAGTTAGGATTTTTTCATAATTATCAGAATATATTTAGTATTGTTCTTTGTAGAAAATTGCCACATCACTAAAAGCGTGTTATTCATACAGCTGCGAATGAGGATTTTTTTTATTTTTTATTTATTTATTTATTTATTTATTTATTTATTTATTTATTTATTTATTTTAGGAAAAACGCTGAAAGCAATAAGGAGAGATAGTGTCATTGCCCTTTCCAGTCTTTTCCAAGTGACAATACCACCCTCCTGAGCTGTTGCTGTGGAATGGGATGCTCCAGATACACGTATTGACTCGACTGAAAAAATATGATTCAGTTGTTAAGCGGGTGGGTCACATTGCAGAAAAGTTTAAATTTAGTTTCACGACCCCTTATTTAAAATGGAGCAATGAGTTTTACGAACAGATAGATGGTGTGGCTATAGGGATTCCCTTACGCCCGGTATTACCAATTTTCTTTACGAAAAATTTGAAGAACAATTATTAGGAACTGCCAAAAAAAAATAAACGATTACGTTACGTGGTTGATGCATTTGTGTTGTGGAAACATAGCAGAGATGAACTAGGTCGTTCAGTCCGGAACCGTGCGACTGCTACGGTCGCAGGTTCGAATCCTGCCTCGGGCATGGATGTGTGTGATGTCCTTAGGTTAGTTAGGTTTAAGTAGTTCTAAGTTTTAGGGGACTAATGACCACAGCAGTTGAGTCCCATAGTGCTCAGAACCATTTGAACTAGGTCGTTTCCATTATACCTCAATGAAATTAATCCCAAGATTCATTTCACAGTGGACCAGGTGTTAAACAGCAGACTACATTCCTTTGACGTGCTAGTCTTGAAGAGAGAAGACGGCATTTTGGATCTCAGTTCACGGAAATCCACTCTCATCGTCCTTTAGTGCATCTAGATTCAAATCACCATCCGCGACAAAAGCGAGGTGTGAAAATCTCGAAAGGATAAATCGAGAAACTTACTGGAATCGGGGCTACTTGATGTGGAACTGGAATGTCTCACCACTCCGATACTGAAGAATGCATACCTCAGTACACATGGGAAAGGGAGGCTGGCAAAGCCTCTAGGAGACAGTGTAGTTGGTAGTGGTGAGATAATTCATGGAAAAATTCCTGTCGTAATTAATGTTAGAGTTGCACCTTTTTTTAGATTGAAGTCAGCTGACAGGTATATCTGCTTAAAGGAAGGCCCTCTAACGAATCACGTTCGGAGGACGTCATGTTTCCAAGTAGAGAAGGAATTAGCATATTTCGTCGAAATATAAGAGGTATTAGAGATAAAGTTAGTGTGGTGTGCGTACTGTAAGACCTTCGGTACACACGCCATGAAATTATTTGACTTGTCGCTCTAACGAAGTAGGCGCGTGTGAGCAATATGTCTCGTGATCTTATCGTGGCGTGTTTATCTTCTACCGTTAGTTCAGACGATAGTAATGCCAATTGCACGCTTAGAGTAGCAGATTGACGGTGACCAACTTTAAACAGAACTTGGTTAATTTTCACAAACATTTATTAAAATAATAACAACATAAAATTACTTAACTTGATTCTGGATGCTATTTACAATTGACAATCTGAAGTTCCTTTGGTATTGGTACGTTAATCTTATTCTCACATATCTCTGATACTTGACAAAGTGTCTATACATTTATCTTCATGGCTATGTACAGGAATATGATAATCTTATTAGGCGCAGACTGAAACTTGACTATAGACTGGTACAGACAAATGCAGACTAACGCAGACTGATGCAGTCTAATGCAGACTAATGCAGACTTACTAATCACAGGTCTGTACACTTGTTATAATACCTTGCACGTTCATGTAGCACTGCGCGAGTTTGATCCGCGAGGAGAAAAGATTCTACGTTAGCAGCAGTCTCTTAGCACCGCCATCTCGTAGTGCGGAGACGGACGAGCGCTGCGCCTGTGCTGTTGTGCTTAGCGGGGTGCGCTCTTGTGGGAAAGTTGTGTACGCGCTGACTTCGCGGAACTATGTACACAGCAGTTAGTCAAGTGCTTATAGATGTTGACTCTGAAATTATTGGTATATCGGAGCACCACTTAAATAATTTGACAATTCAGAGGCTTCCTTTACCAGGATGCAGATTAGCTGGCTGTTTTTCAAGGAGTTCCTTGCGTGGAGGTGGAGTGGCCATGTACGTAAAAAAAAAAAAAAACTCCATTTGAGTCCATAGACTTATCACGGCATTGTACTGAACAGATATTTGAATGTTGCGCAGTGGAAGTTGAATTTAGTGAAACTAAACATATAATTTTTGTTGTTTATTGGTCCCCTAACTCTGACTTCAGAGCATTTCTGCTGAAACTAGAGTGGACTCTCGATTCACTTTATAGGAATTCCAGGAATTAGTTATATGTGATGACTTCAGCATTAATTTTGTATATGATTGTGCACGAAAAAGGATGTTGGTAGATCACCTAAACTCATATGATCTAATGCAGACTGCGTTTTTTCCAGCTAGGGAGCAGGTGAACAGTAGCACAGCCATCAGTATTTTGACTCATTCTTCATTACTAGATGGGCATTCTGTTAGTAAAAGGGTGAATGGTCTTTCAGAACGTGATGCAGGAATTTTAACACTAAAACTCTTTTCTACTCAAACGTCACATAATCACAAACTATTTAGGAAAGTTAATCCATCGGCAATAGAGTTTTTTAAACATCATCAAGGAACAAGAGAGGGCAGGATGTTTATAATGTCGATAACGTAGATGACAAAGATAATGCTTTCCTCAACACATTTCTCATGCTCTTTGAGAGTTGCTTTATATTAGAACATTCTAAATGGGGAACTAGCAATAAAAGGCAGCCTGGGTGGCTGACTATTGACATAAGGATATCATGTAGATTAAAGTGGGAATTATATCAAAAATGTTAGAAGTAGTCACGGCCAGGTACAGTAGCCCATTACAAACAGTACTGTAACGTGCGTAAAAATGTTATTAGGAAAGCAAAGACTATGTGGTATGCAAATATAATGGATAATTCACAGGATAAAATTAAAACCATAGGGTCAGTTGTGAAGCAAGTGTCTGGTCAGCAACACAAAGTCGACGATATAAAGTCAGTTCGTAGTAAAAATATTTCTGTTACTGATAAATCAGGTACTTGTACAGTACTTAATGATCATTTTCTGTGCATTGCTTGAGAATTAAATAAAAATTTAGTTTTCAGAGGACATCATATAGCTCTCTTGGCAGATGCCTTTCCGAGATTGCTGTCTGAATTACTCCTCTGTGATACAGACAAATTTGTAATTTTTCCTTTAGGAATAGTCAGTTTCCTGAACGATTAAAGTACTCAGTGGGAAAGCCGCTTTATAAAAACGGAGAAAGGGATAATGTAGACAATTTTAGACTGATTTCTATGGCTTCAGTGTTTGCTAAAGTTATTCAAAAGGCTGTGTATGTAAGGATAATTGATAATTTTTCATCACATAATTTGCTGTCAAATGTACAGTTCGGCTTCAGACGCTGTTTAAGAACTGGAAATGCTATAGTTTCTTTCTCTGTGAGGTACTGGATGGGTTAAATAAAAGGTTTCGAACGCTAGGCATATTTTGATTGATGATTACAAAATATTGTTCCAGAAGTTGGGCCATTACGGAATACAGGGAGTAGCTCACAATTGGTTCACCTCTTACTTTAACAACAGACAGCGGAAGGTGTTGCACTGTGACACAGCGTTGACTATAGCTGTGATGTGGGGTCTGGGTGGGGTACGGTCAAATCGAGGGGGTGCTCCGGGGATCAGTGTTGTGGCCACTACTGTTCCTTATTTATATAATCGATATGTCCACCAGTATCACGGGTAACTAAAATATTTCTGTATGCTGATGATACTAGCGTGGTAGTAAAGTATGTTGTGTGCAACATTGGCTCGGTTTCAAATAGTGCAGTTCGTGACCTAAGTCCATGGCCTGTAGAAAATAAACAAATGGTAAATCACAGAATGACTCAGTTTTTACAGTTTCTAACACACAATTCAACAAAACCTGAAGTTTTAATTTCACAGAATATTCATATGATTAGTGAAACTGAACAGTTCAAATGTCTAGGTGTTCAGATAGATAGCAAAAGCCCAAGTTCATTACGGTATCTGAAATGATAGTTCAACATGAAAATTAGACTACTTTGCTTATTTTCATTCCCTTATGTCGTATGGTATTATATATTGGGGTAACTCTTCCCATTCTTAAATGACATTTTTGGCTCTGAAACAGGCGGTTCGAGCAATAATTGGTGTTAAGTTCGCGAACCTCTTCTTGACCCCTGTTCACTAGTCTGGGTGTTTTGAAATTTGCCTCTCAATGTATATATTCTTTACTGTCGTTTATAGTTAACAATATCAGCTTATTCCCATGTATGAGCAGCTTTCACACGGTTAATACTCGGCAGAAATCCAACCTACATTTGGATCGGACTTCCGTAACTTGTGCAGAATGGTGTGCAGTATACTGCTGCATTCATTTTCAATAAGCTTAGCAGTAATCAACGCGTTTTCAAATCGAAACTGGATGATTCTTCATGGGTCACACCTATTCTGCTGAGTTCCTTGAAAAATCAAGCTGATTCTTATGTTATATTGTTGATTGCGTTTACTTAAACTTATGGCTTGACTTTTTTTGGACATTTTATTTTTATCTGTTATTACTTTTATGTTGAAATTTCATGTACTGACACGTTCCATGGTCTTGGAGATTTGCTCCTGAATTTGGTCGTCCGGAGCTTGGCGTGCAAATAAATATTCGTCCGCTGGGATAAAGATAGCCCTAAAGCAGCCAAGAAACCATCATAGCAAAGTACGTTCAGCTGACGAGAAAAAGAAATGAGCTGCTTGTGAAACAATTTCTTCGTCACTAGGATCCCACACAAATATCATAATCATTTCTTAATAGTGGCAAGAAAAGCTCTAAATTTCGAAGTACGTAAAAATACACGTGAATGTTCTGTAGCTAACTATGGTTGTCTGCAGTCATTAGAAGTAGCAGACAGGCTGGCTGTGGCTTTCCGAAAGTTTATTTCCGTTTCTTCACTTTGAAAAGAATTAATTTGACCTTTTTCCTTTTTTTTAGTTGCATTTGAGGGGTCCCGGTTGTGCGGTTCAGCATACCCCTATGATGCTATAGTTCGGTCTCTGGTGACCAGGGAAGGGAAACACCGATACGCTGATGCGAGTTAATTTTAAGAATATGATAATGTCGCGCTAACAGAAGAGTTACTGAAATGATACCGGAGGGCCCAATCAAGCTTGAAAATACGGGTGCCACACCACTAACATAGATATATTAATGAAAGAAGGGATCGTGTACCTATAACAGAAACAAGTAATCACTATAACAGTCTGGTTTATTATCGTAAATTTCAGCGTGTGAGTTACCGATTGATATTACTGAATGAACGTTTACTAATAGGACACTATTATTATAAAATCTAACCTTGACACAAGTCGGTAAAAACATAAAAAGCACAGTTATGAGTATTTCGCAGATACGATCAGTGACTGCAAGAGTGGATAGTTGATTACAGAAATAACACGAGAAAATAGGTATGACACGAGAACCTCACCAAAACGCACAATGAAAGTGTGGCTACTGAGGCAACGTCGGTTCTCACACTGCTCTCTGGACAGTGACACCTGGCTTTATTTTTATCTTTCTAAAAGGGTTCTTCGAACAATGCCGCATTTTTTCTTTGGCAGATAGCTGTCCCTGTGAAGCAACTGAGGTGTGTCGGATGTGGAATGCGAAACCTGTGTTGGCTGCCTGAAGCCGAAACTCAGCTCCAGTCCAACAAATTTACGACTACGCTCCTTTCTTTTAAGAAAACACTTATCTTTTCCCTGCAGTTCACAGCCCCTCAATTATGCAACTCCTTACCGTAATAAAAGAGAAGCGAAGGGAAGGCAATAACCAGGACAGTCACTTCTAGGACTGACTATGGTCTGCATTCATGGAGCAGCGTGAGAAAATAACTACAGTTTAAGAGAATAACTGCCATGTGACACATTCCAAGAGGATCTCCTCGGTCGTTCTGAATTTTTATTTCAGATTTTTAATTTTCAGTGAGAAGCCGACATTACTGGTGTATTATCGAAAATATTTTTTGTGAGTAACTCACTGAATAGCCTGAAATTAATCACTAGATTAATGTAATTTCAGTTCCTAAACACAAAGTGTAGCTTTCATATTGATTTGGCTTTCATACACTGAAGAGCCAGAGAAACTGGTACATCTGCCCAACACAGTGTAGAGCCCCCGCGAGCACTCAGAAGTGCTGCAACAAGACATGACATGGACTCTACTGATGTCTTAAGTAGTGCTAGAGGGAGTTGATACCATGAATCCTGGAGGGTCGTCCATATATCCCTAAGAAGAAGAGAGTGTGGAGATCCTTTGAACAGCACGTTCTAAGGCATCCCAGATATGCTCAATAATGTTTATTTCTGGGGAGTTTGGTGACCAGAGAAGTGTTTAAACTGAGAAGTGTTCCAGGAGCCACTGTGTAGTAATTCTGGACGGGTGTGGTGTCGCATTGTCCTCCTGAAATTGCCCAAGAACGTCGGAATGCACAATGGGCATGAATGGATGCAGGTGGTCAGACAGGATGCTTAAGTACGTGTCACCTGTCAGACGTATCTGGACGTATCAACGGTCCCATCCCAGTCCAACTGCAGAGGCCCCACTCCATTACAGAGCCTCCACTAACTTGAACAGTCCCCTTATGACTTGCAAGGTCCATGAATTCTTGAGGTTGTCTCCATACCCATACACGTCCATCCGCTCGATACAATTTGAAACAAGACTCGTCGGACCAGGCAACATGTTTGTCATCAACAGTCCAATGTCGGTGTTGACGGACCCAGGCGAGGTGTAAAGCTTTGTGTCGTGCAGTCATCAAGGGTGAGCCTTCGGCTCCGAAAGCCCATCTAGATGATGTTTCGTTGAATGGTTCGCACGCTGACGCTTGTTGATGGCCCTACACCGAAATCTGCAGCAGTTTGCGGAATGGTTACACTTCTGTCACGTTGAACGTATCTCTTCAGTCTTCGTTGGTCCCATAATTGCAGGACCTTTTTCCTGCCACAGCGATGTCTGAGATTTGATGTTTTACCGGATTCCTGATATTCACGGTACACTCATGAAATGGTCATACGGAAAACCCCCACTTCATCGCTACCTGTGAAGTGCTGTGTCCCACCACCCGTGAGTCGACTATAACACCACGTTCAAACTTACTAAAATCTTGATAACCTACCATTGTAGCACCTGTAACCGATCCAACAACTGCACCAGACTCCTGTTGCCTTACATAGGCGTTGCCGACCGCAGTGCCGTATTGTGCCTGTTTACATAGCTATTTGAATACGAATGCCTGTACCAGTTTCTCTAGCGTGTATCTATATTAATAACGGTTTTCATATTTATATTGATAGCTAACGAACCCAGCAATGGTTCGCAATTGTTAAATATGTATGGCAATTGGATACACGTCCTAATCTCTTTAACTCATCCCTCTCTCTATCCCTCTACACCATACCTTTGTCCTCTTCCCCCCACTGTCTCTACAACCATCGTCCTCCCGCTCCCTGTACATCTGTTTTCCCACTCGCTCTCTGTTCATCCCTTCCTCCCTCATCTCTCTGTCCACATCCTTGTCCCCCCTCTTTATATCTGTTTTCTTCCCCCTTCTCTGTCCCTCTCTACCTCCCTCCTCTCTCCAACCTTATTTATTGTTACTGCAAATGGGCCCTTGATTGGGAAAAGAAGTCAAAATGAACTCAGTAGTATACATGGTATGAGGAGACCTTTCCAGCTGCTGGATCAGTGACAACAGTAGCTTTTGAGACCTACAGTTATAGATAATGGTTAGGGCCCATTTACGATCATGTGACATTCATTGTTACTACCTTACTGACATAAATGACTCTGACACAGATAGACCATATGCAATAATAATTTCAATTAATTCAAACACAGATTGAGTAAGATATCAAATCCAAATAAAAACAGATAGACATTCATAAGAGTTTCAGGTAACCCATATTTTAAAACAGCTCTTAATTTACTTAAAAGGAAACAGGCAGGCCTTCAATAACAACAGCTTCAGTTAAGTGAAATTACCAAATAGAAAACAAGCAAGCCTTCTTTAATAGCAGTTTCAATCATGTAAGACTACCAAATAGAAAACAGGTAGGAGTTCGTGAATAACTGCTCCAGTTAATTAACCAAGAGTTTTAGTTGCCTCCTCACAAGGATAGCACCATAAGACTTATACGCAAGGAGCACACAGGGAGGCCAAGAAAGGTACCAACGAGAGGACCGGCCTTCCAAGGCCCTTTTCGTTGGGTATTGTATTGTATGGTAACCGGGGACTTAGAAACGACGGAGAGGCTCCGTCCCCGCCGCAGCCGCATTGGTCCACAACCCCACGACGACTACAGCAGTCCACTTCACCCCTTCCCGCCCCACACTGAACCCAGGGTTATTGTGCGGTTCGGCCCCCGATGGATCCCCCAGGGAAAGTCTCACACCAGACGAGTGTAATCCCTAGTTTGCGTGGTAGAGTAATGGTGGTGTACGCGTCAGTGGAGAACTTGTTTGCGCAGCAGTCGCCGACACAGTGTAACTGAGGCGGAATAAGGGAAACCAGCCGAGGCAGATGGAAAACCGCCTACAAACCATCCACAGAATCCGGTTCACCGGACCTCCACACAAGTCCGTCGGGCGGATTCGTGCCGGGGACCAGGCGCTCCTTCCCACCCGGAAACCCGTGCGTTACACCGCAAAGCCAACCGGGCGGGCTTTTCGTTGGGTACAAGCTGGCAAAAGGGATATTAACACAGCAAGGTTAATTACGTGAAAACACAATAACTAGCCAAAACGTATACCCGTGTCACTGCAGAATACCGCCTCCACAACGATGGCGAAGCGCCCGAAGGAAAACTAGGGTGCCAAACCGAAGTATATAGCCTTAGAAATTGCAAATTTCGAGACCCAGGCTCCTCCTAAGCCAATATAATTAAAAGAACATCGATGTCTGCGATCTTAGAAGGTCTCTCGAAACCAGCACCATGTCGTATTAACGAGAGGAAGGTAATCTTGTTAACAGACAACCAGAGCCAGTATCTGCTCAGGAAAAGCAAACAACAGCCACAATTCAAGGAGCCAACTGGTAGAGAAATACATCAGCTAAGAAACTGCAGTGATCGTAAACAGATCTATAGGTACCAATAAGAAAATAACAGTTAAGACCTCTAAAATCCAAAACTTAACTGATGTTCACGAATCGAAGCTGAAGCTTGCCGGTTCCAAAGGGGCCTGGAACTCAGCACAGTTAAACTGGCTTCAACTCTCCTGTATTTCCTGCGGTTTAGACTACGCGTTGTTTGTCGGTCAATCACTCACTGGTGCCATTTTTTTTTCAAAGAAATAAACCATGAACTGAAATCAAATGTTTGCAACACACCAAATTACCACGAACTGACATAAATTTAATCTTTGCAACACACTAAAGATACGATCGCCACCGATAACGCACTGAAATATCGCTTTCACTTGTATTCTTTTTTGGCAAAATATCAATATTCAAGGCAGAATTTGGCCACAGCAGAACTGTCAAACATGTGACAGCGGAACTTACAAGCCGATCGTTTCATTTATTTGAGATTTTCACTTCAAAATGCCATCCAAATTTCCAACTTTTCCGGTGGATTTTCCAAAAGATCTCTTTCATACAATACTTCTCCAGACACTGACGAACACAACAATAATAAAAAATGAGCCAAATCAGTCGAGCCGTTCTCAAATGATAAGCTTCCATACATGCGGCGATCGATTTTTATTTATTTAGATATAAAGACATACACAATGTTTCTCAGTTCCTATTATAGGCTTCTACAGGTTGTAGAGGGGACTTACTAGACAAAGTTTTGATAAGGAACGCGAGAATGTACCGTTCTGATGTAAAATGACTTTGAAGATCGGATCACTTTCAAACCTCCAGCTTCACGTTGCGCACTCTGCGGAGACAATCGACTCTGATCTGTGAGATGTGCAGGGCTGCTCCACGTGGCGACCCTGCTATCCGCTGCAGAGGTTATAGCTGCAATCCATGCTTCCATACACACGGTCCACAAACCCTGAAGGGCGTCGGTGAAACACTACAGTAAACCTCAGAGTTGCGAGCGTACGTACCTCGCTGATGTTGATGTAGTCGGAAAAAAATAGTGTGTGATTGACTGAGGCGATCCGGGAAACTTTCTCCATACATGCTTTGTGCAGCCCTACTATAACCAACCATGTGCGAAGCGAAAGATTTGAAACTGATTAGATCTTCAAACTTAGTTTATATCCAAATCGTACATTTTCGAACATGAGATCCTTATCAAAACGTTAGAAACACTAGTTGTAGGAATTTACATCTACATCTACATTTATACTCCATACCGCGCTGCACGTTTGGAACCGCCGTTCACCTCAATGACGCAGTCTGTGGAGACGATCATCGACCTAGTGTAGCAAAAACGTGATTAACTCGAAGAGTTCACACTTTTCCATTGATTGACGGTCGAACCCCTATGGTGCCGTGCCCATTGTAATCGTAATTGACGATGTCGTTGGGTTAACATGTGAACACGTGGGGGTGGTCCGCTGCGGAACTCCACGTTCAACAATGTACGATGGACGGTGTGCTCCAAAATACTTGTGCCTGTACCAGCGTTGTGCTGTTTCGGCAGAGGTATCACAGGTCACAGGTATTCTAATCCACAGAGCAGACAAGCCTCCGAACCCCACGTCCTATTAAGAGTCGTAGACATGCAACGATTTAGTGCGTAGTGGTAACTTCACTGTCCTTCCACCTCTTTCCGTAGAAGCTCACGACAGTAACACGTGAATATTCGACCAGCTTCACCGTTTTCGAGATACCCGTTCAGAGGCTCTGTGTAATAATAATTTTTGTCAAAGTCGCTTATCTCAGTGGACGTCATCTGCATCTACATTTATACTTCGCAAGCCACCCAACGGTGTGTGGCGGCCGGTACTTTAGGTGCCACTGTCATAAACTCCCTTTCCTGTTCCAATCGCGTATGGTTCGCGGGAAGAACGACTACCGGAAAGCCTCTGTGCGCGCTCGAATCTCTCTAACTTTACATTCGTGATCTCCTCGGGAGATATAAATAGGGGGAGCAATATATTCGATACCTCATCCAGAAACGCACCCTCTCGAAACCTAGACAGCAAGCTACACCACGATGCAGAGCGCCTCTCTTGAAGAGTCTGTCACTTGAGTTTGCTAAACATCTCCGTAACGCTATCACGCTTACTAAATAACCCTGTGACGAAACGCGCCGCTCTTCTTTGGATCTTCTCTATCTCCTCCGTCAACCCGACCTGGTACGGGTTCCACACTGATGAGCAATACTCAAGTATAGGTCGAACGAGTGATTTGTAAGCAACCTCCTTTGTTGATGGACTACATTTTCTAAGGGCTTTCCCAATGAATCTCAACCTGGTGCCCGCCTTACCAACAATTAATTTTATATGATCATTCCACTTCAAATCGTTCCGCACGCATACTCCCAGATATTTTACAGAAGTAACTACTACCAGTGTTTGTTCCGCTATCATATAATCATACAATAAAGGATCCTTTTTTCTATGTATTAGCAATACATTACATTTGTCTATGTTAAGGGTCAGTTGCCACTCCCTGCACGAAGTGCCTATCCGCTGCAGATCTTCCTGCATTTCGCTACAATTTTCTAATGCTGCAAATTCTCTGTATACTAGAGCATCATCCGCGAAAAGCCGCATGGAACTTCCGACACTATCTACTAGGTCATTTATATATATTGTGAAAAGCAATGGTCCCATAACACTCCCCTGTGGCACGCCAGAGGTTACTTTTACGTCTGTAGACGTCTCTCCATTGATAACAACATGCTGTGTTCTGTTTGCTAAAAACTATTCAATCCAGCCACACAGCTGGTCTTATTCCGTAGGCTCATAATTTTTTTATCAGGCGACAGTGCGGAACTGTATCGAACGCCTTCCGGAAGTCAAGGAAAATGGCATCTACCTGGGAGCCTGTATCTAATATTTTCTGGGTCTCATGAACAAATAAAGCGAGTTGGGTCTCACACGAGGTCTGTTTCCGGAATCCATGCTGTATACATAGCTTCTACCAATGAAGTAAGCTTACCATTTTGCTGTCAAAGTATTCTACCTAAATACATTAAATGGACATTACTAAAGATATAATACGTTTTATGGAATTCCTATCAAATTAAGTTCTTAGGGTAATATACATTCTCAAACTAACTGTATCATTTACATAAAGAGTACCAATTACAGAACGCTGTCCCCTCTTGGAAAAAAATTCTGTGAGAACCAATGATTATGTACACCATCCATACAATTGCTGTTTTCATCAGCTTTTCATATGGCGTTATGAGCCTTGTCATTGTGTTCTCTGTTAGAAATTTGTTCTCGGTAACACGTTACCAGACCTCTTCATTCTTTGCTCATCCAGTCTACTTCATCTTCATAGCCTCATGAATCACTGTATTTCAAGTGCTCGTTTCACCGGCTTCTAATGGTTTCATTTCAGTTCTCTCCACAGTGCATGATTTGCTTCCACACTGAGATATACTCAGATTATATATTTTCGTGAATCTTGCTTTCGTTTTAATTTTACAATTTTTGGATATTATTAGCTATTTATTTTCTTAGCAAGTCGTTTTGTCGTGCAATCCACGCTAATACGCAATGTAACAGGTTTTTGTTAGGTGGCTTTCTTGTTTGTCTGTCTGTTTCGTACAAATTAGAGCACTGCATTGATACCAATGGTCATCACTTCGAACACCTTCAGTAAATGGACGTTCACCTTTTTACCTTCGTTGACCTTCAAAGAGCTTAATGTTACACATCATGGATTTATCTCCATAGCCGCAATCAGAAAATAAGTACAAAATTATAGCATCCCATCTTTTTTTAAAAAAATCTTCATATCTCTGACGCGACCCCATACAGCAACAAAAAACCAACGTGATATTATGTCTCCCGCTGTCCCATGCAACATTTATCTCACAAAGTTTTCAGCTACTATCATACTTTCAGAGTTATTCTACGTGGCAATAGTTACTGACTCACCCTGTATATCAGAGTGTAGTATATACACACATCAAAGGAAGTTTTGCATCACCTCGGTTCCGAGAGTTCCGGAACCTGTACTGAAAATTGGAATAGAGATCAACATAAACATCAATTCCGACCTTTTTATTGCTCATGAAAACTGCGCATTGCATGTTGTTCCACCATACAGCGAGACCTCCAGAGATGGTGATGCAGATTGCTGTCCACACCGGTACCTCTAATACCCAGCAGCACATCCTCGTGCATTGATGCATGCCTGTATTCATCGTGACATACTACCCACAAGTTCATCAAGGCACTGTTGGTACAGATTTCCCACTCCGCCACAGCGATTCGGCGTAGACCTCTCAGACGTCGTCCACAAACAACCCGTTTCAATCTATCCCAGGCATAGGGTTCATGTCTGGAAAACATGCTGGCCACTCTACTCGAGCGATATCGTTATCCTGAAGTAAGTCATTCACAAGATGTGCACGATGAAGCGCGAACTGTCTTCGATGAAGCCGAATGCCTCGCCAATATGCTGCCGATATGGTTGAACTATCGCTCGGAGGACTGCATTCATGTATCGTATGGCAGTTACGGCACCTTCCATGACCACCAGCGGCGTACGTCGGCCCCACATAATACCACCTCAAAACAGTAGGGAACCTCCACGATGCTGCAATAACTGGACAGTGTGTCAAAGGCGTTCAGCCTCACCGAGTTTCCTGAAACACATTTTCTGGTTGAAGGCATATGCGATACTCGTCGCTGAAAAGAACGTGATGCCAATTCTGTGCGGTTCATTCAGCATGTTGCTGGGCCATCTCTACCGCGCTGCATGGTGTCGTTGTTGCTAAGTTGGACCTCGCCATGAACGTCGTGAGTGAATTTGTGCATCATGCAGCCTACTGCGCACAGTTTGAGTCGTAACACGACGTCCTGTGGCTGCACGAAAAGCATTATTCAACATGGTGGCGTTGTTGTCAGTTTCCTGCGAGCCATAATTCGTAGCTAGCGGTCATCCAGTGCAGTAGTAGACCGTGGGCGACCTGAGTGAGGCATGTCATCGACAGTTCCCGTCTCTCTTTGTCTCTTCCATGGCCGAACAACATCGCTTTGGTTCACTCCGAGACGCCTGGGCACATCCCCTGTTGAGAACCCTTCCTAGCACAAAGTAGCAATGCGAACGCGATTGAACCACGGTATTGACCGTCTAGACTTGGTGAGCTACAGATAACACGAGCCGTGTACCTCCTTCCTCGTGGAATCATTGGAACTGATTTGCTGTGGGACCCCCTACGTCTGCTAGGCGCTGCTCATGCATGGTTGTTTACATCTTTGGGCGGGTTTAATGAAATCTCTGAACAGTCAATGTGATTGTGATACAATATCCACAGTCAACGTCTATCTTCATGAGTTCTGGGAGTGTATATACACTCTACACTCTAAAACAAAAAAGCGATGCACTGTGAAGGAGATACGCAAGTTGGTCACAAATTTATATTCTTACAGGTAAAATTGTAAACTTTTTTTAATCTCATTTTGTTCGTCTTCATTCTTTGTATCTGCTCGGGGCGGACGTCGCAAGACACCCGTTTGAGTTCGTCGCTGATCCATTAACTCAGTTTTTTTTTTATTTATTACAGAGGGCAGCTAACCCGCTGACCGAACACGCTGAGTTACCGTGCCGGCGAATTAAAACTGTGTGCAGGACCGAGGCTCAAACTCGGGACCTTTGCCTTTCGCAGGCAAGTGGTCTACCTTTTTTATACCCCGCTGTGTTTGGTCGTTACGGACGTCACGTGACATCCAGTCAAGTTCGTTTGTTGATCCTTCCACTCAGTTTTTTTTATTACAGAAGCCAACCAGCTCTCTGACCGAACACGCTGAGCTACCGTGCCGGCTGAACTTGGGCCATGATGGACGAATGTGTGACGCTGTAGTGCAATTTCACTGGGCAGCTGGCAACAATAGAAAACAGACGACATGTTGATATGGGGGCACAAAGTTCTTGCTAATTTCATTCCGTGTACTCAGTTGGACAGTAACTATGCCTCCTAGATGGGCGCGTGAACAATATATGCAGATGACAAAATTTGAGAGAGGATGTGTAATTCGGGTCAAGAAAGCCGATTGGCACAATCAGAGATTCGACATTTAAATAGGAGTATTGCCACTATTCGTTGATGTTGGCTGGAAACGGTAAACCATGGTCGAAAATTGGGTGAATATGGAAGTGGTCGACCGAGCGACATGGCAGAAAGTTGACACCGAGCGATCGTCAGAGACACCATCAGAGACTCGGATTCATCATTATCAGCGACCCGACATGCAACAGGCCGTTTAGTGACCACCAGGACCATTAACAGGTGACTCACAGGAAGGAGGCTGTGCTGACTGCCATTGACCTCTCTTCACGAACAGACCCGTTTGCAGTGGTGCGGCGGATTTTCGGCCTGGAATATCATTGACTGGAGTAGAATTTTCATGAGTCCCGCTTCGAACTGAGCCCCGATGGACAGCGAAGACGTGCCTGGAGACGCCCCAGACAGCGGCGGGATCCAAACTGGCTGTCGCCCCCCATACGACCTGACAACCAGGAGTCTGGGCCTGGCGTTCCAATTACTTTCACCGCAGGGCCCCTTTGGTTGCTATCCGCGGGGCCCTTATGCCACAGCAGTACGTCGTCGATACGCTACGCCTCCTTTTGTTGGCCTTCGTGACAAGCCGCCCTGGGCTTACATTCCAGCAAGATAATGCTCGCCCACATACGACAAGAGTTTCTACTGCTAATATCCATGCTTCCCAAAGCCAACCGAGACCAGCAACCTTGCCGGATTTCTTCCCAATTTATAACATTTGGAACATAATTGTCAGGGCCCTCCAATTAGCTCGAGATTTTGACAATCTAAAGCACCAGTTGGACAGAATTTGACACGATACCCCTCAGGAGGACATCCAAAAACAGTATCAATCAGCTCCAAGCCAAATAACTGCTAGCATAAAGGCCAGATGTGGACCAACGGGTCATTGACTTGCTCAATTTGTGAAGTTCTTTCTCTTCACTAAATCATCCAATTTTTCCGAAATTGTAGTCTTTCTTTTTTCTTTTTTTTTTTTTTTTGCCTGTATATGTACATCGGTTTCTGCCCTATTCGGATAATTCCTTCGTGGTGCGTCGTTGTTTTTGTTTTACAGAGTATTATTTTGATCTGCACTTCAGGTCTGTTTAAACTTTTACCGGTAGCTCAAGACGGCTTTAGCTTCTAATACTCTGTTGAAGAGCGAGATCCAGACGTTAGTCTTTCTCCTACTCCCTTCGAAAATTCGAAATTTGAACTTAGTGGCAGACCCACTGCACTCCTGCGCACCATACGCTATGAACTGTTTTTGTGTATCTCTTAGTTACGAAACTTACTAATTTGTTATGTTGTTTATGATTGCTACTATCTGATTTAATTTGTGCTACAGTGTTCTCAATAAAGTTCATAAAACGGTAAACATAATTTGAAGCCTTTGAAGCCTTTTTAGCAAACCTTTTTTTAAAGTTTCCTCCTGTAGTTCGAAGATGGACGTCTTACAACACGTTTCTATGCAATGGGTACTTTGTGTCTACGTATGAAATTGTGACAGAAAATTACTTCATATGGCGTCAACGAAAAAAGTGTACAAAAAACCTAATTTTCCAACGCTTTCACCACCAAGATCAGAACGTAATGCGGATGTTGCCGAACTAGAGCGTTTAAGAAGACTATAACACGAAATTTCAAGTGCGAGTTCTGATCGGTACCCAGGAGTTTTGAACCACCAGTTTTTCATATTTCCTTCACCAGTGCTGCACTGTTACTGATCATCATGTATCTGGTCTTCTACAACATTGAAAGATATGTGCTTTTTCCATGTTAAGTAACAGAACATTTTCTGAGAACCAATCAATAATACTTTTGAATATTGCATTTATTGTTCACTCTGTTGATCCATCTCTGTTAAGTTTGATTATTATGCTTGCATTATTAACAAAGAGCTCTCTTTCTTCGTTATAGTGTAAGATGGTTTTATTTAGGTAGGAGTAGTCTCAGAATCGAGCCATGTGGAACACCACGCCAGTAGTAATTTATCCCCACTCATATGACTGTAATTATCTGGCACCTTACTTATGTCATTTCATTGTAGCCATTTTTGTTACTGTTTTTTTGGAATCAAAAAACTCATAAGAAAATGTATAATGGAAGCTGCATGAGCTATCTGGCATGTCACTTTGCTTGGTGCCATTTGAATATAAAGTGAACAACACAATCAAAGGAATAAACGTTAACTTTATCTAAAAGACTGTTGTTATTTGCAAAGTCAAATGCCTCAGACAGTATGTTTTCCTTTCTTGATTATAGAATAAATGTCCAGTATCCTTGTAAAATGTAAATGCACTTAGTTTAGGGTCTCCTTTCAGCGTTAATGCAAACCCACTGCACCAACAAACGTTGCTAGCCTTTGCGGGAACTATTTTTGCAAACGCGGTTGCCCGATATCAGCAGCTTCCTGATGGCTTCGAACTTGCCGGGGAATTAGCGAGCGACAAGCGGTTTGCTACCGGAGCGGAAGGAATGAAATTACCATGATCAGATTAGCGCTCGGCCGCCATTAACCGCAACAGGAAGAGAGAGCCGATGCGGAAATTTGCTAGCGGCTGCGGTGAAGCCACACCTATGGCCACTTTGACAGCCGGCGACTGCACGCTACGACGCAGTAACGCCGCGCAATGGCCGGATAAATGTCGCGACGCCTAATTTAACAGTAACAGAGCCGCAACATGCTGACAGGGTCACAACCTAGCGATGTGTGCCGGAGGGTACTTCGTGTACACAGTAGTTCCTTCCGTTTTCTAACTCTGTATGCGTAACGGTCCCTGAGCTAAAAGAATGATACTGGAATGGTACTGACGACATCTATTTGTTACTTGTTGATGAGGATTTAGAGATAATTCGCAGACGGTGTAGTTGTATACAGAGAGGTTCCATCTTCACGAAATAGTTTCTAAATGCAGGTAGACCTGCAAATGATAATTATTTTGGGAATAACTTGGAAACTGACCCCCATCATAGAATAATGTGGTACAACAACTGGAGGTAAGTGAAAATACTGTATTCTGGTTGATATCGGAACCACTTCAGTTACCTAGAGAGATCTATCCTACTCGATTCTGAGTGGCGATACGTCTAATTCTGGGAAGGCGGGTAGATTCTTTGGAAGAATTCTGAAGAAACGTAAGACCCCTAGAAAGAAAGTGACACAAGAGTGTGAATGCATCGTGTGACTGTACCGTGTTTCTGTTGCTGATAACAATGGAAGAAAAGGAAAGGAGTGGAACTAAGTATCCCAGATAGCACTAAGAGGCTATCGATGATTCAGGTGCCCATCCGACTGGCGAATGACCGTCAACATCGTGGCATGCTTTCGCTGTGTGAGACCTGCAGAGAGGTTTCATATTAGATTCTGCTCACTGCAGGTCGCATTGGTCATCATGCTACGTCCGCCACTCTCAATCTTCATCAAGCTGACCAAACTGTGGACATTTACATATTGTTATCAACAGGATTTCAGAACGAGACGCGCTGCAATAGCGCGGGTTAACGAACTGGGACTACGAAATGTTCCCCAGTGATGACAATGGCACAATACGCCGCTGTTAGTTTACATTTACAGCAGGTCCTCGAGCAAATGGATCTATATAGGATGTCCCAGGAGAAATGACCAATATTCAGGGATATGACAGGCAAAAATGTCTAGTAAACATGGCCACTAACATGCATACTTCTTCATAATCGCTGCTGTAAAATATATCTCTTCTTCTGAACAAGTACTCATAGCTCTTAAGGTATGTATCTTAGAACGTTTGTGTAATAGATAATTTTTTCTTGATTTTGTTACGTTCATTTTTGCTATATATGTATGGCAATACTGACACACTTATAGTAAACACTTAAACTACCTGCTGTGAGGTGACTGACTGACTGGTGTGTTAAGCTCCCCTCCTCCAAGACTGCAAGCGCTGTTGTGTACAAACCCCCAAAATATGAAAAGCAAAGAGCTTGCAGAAAGGAGAGATTTGTTTCATAGTATCGAAGATACTAGCTCTTAAGGTATGCATTTTACAGCCATGTTGACTAGATTCTTTGCTTAGAATGAATGTTCCTTTCATATCCCTGAATATTGATCATTCCTTCTCAGACACGCCGTATACCTAAGAATTGCGCCGTTTGACGGTAACATTAGCGAAACTGAAAGCGAATGCTGTCGCCTTTATTGTTAGTAAAGACAAATTAAACACATCAACGCACGGCGCTTCTTGTTTAATAAGCTACTGTCCTTGATCTGCCTAGAACCGTATTTCATACTTAATGATCCCTAGCGTGTATCCACCGAAAAATTTTACAGTAGGCGGCTTCCGGTTCAAGAGTTTTCTCAAGGATCGTGTGACTATATCATCGCAGTAACGATGCAAATGATGTTTATTTCAGCGCTAATGTACAGTCCTTCGCAAAATGTGTAAGCATTGAGTTTCTTATCACCAAAGGAAATAAATTTCCTGAATAAGTTCGCGATTATTTTGGATATTTTGTGAATAAAACCGTCTACATCGCTTAATATATGTCTTCTTTTATAAAGTCGTTTCGGTTACTGCTATCATCAATCAGATCGGAACCTATAACTTTTAAACCAAGGGATAGAACAACACGCTGATTGACCGTGAATGCAGTTTTACAACTTTTAAGTTTTGATCAAATGATGGCGGAAACCGAAACGATTTGATAAATAAAGCTATATATTAAGCGTTCTAAATGGTTTTGTTCACAAAACATCTTGCCAATGCCTTTTAACTCGTGAGGAGAAAATCGGCCGACTGCTCACTACTCACTCCAGATAGGGAAGTATGTATGGACTCACAATAATAAAGTTTAAAATAATGTATATTAAAATATCTAAGACTGATATAAAATTAGATAAGCTTTGAAATAATAAATTCCTTGATGTTGTAGGCAGGCTGGTGGAGCAAACAGCAACATAGTCGGAAGAAACAAGTCGCACATTCACAGTTCTATCTTGTGTCTTCCGCGTCCAGTTTGAGGTCGTCTGTTTAAAGTTGAGGGTACCTGCCAAGTATGTGTTTTGGAGATAGATTCTGGGTAAATAATTCTACATATTAACTCGGTCTATGTTTGTAATTCTATATTTGTAATTAGGTTGCTCAATATTCTGTGCATAATAAGTAGTAGATGCACATCGAATGCTGCCGCTGTCCACTGTCCACCGTCCACCTTTCCTAGATATGTAACTAATAAATACTTCCACTTCGTGTGTAATTTAATATTTATTTAGACCAAAATAATGTAAAACTTTTATTTTGAATCTCATACTCAATTGAACTTATTGCTGAAATTTCCAGAAACTATAACTAAATATAAATAAGCACAGCAGGACATTTGCAGCTTGTTTTCATTGTCACATAACTAACTGTGTTTATCTGCTACACATACTTCTAATTCCATTTCAGCGTCCAGTTGTTGATATTCGGGCAGTAATATTTATCTGCTGTTCGAGCAGAACTGGAACACTGCTGTAGTTGAAATAGCGCAACGGAAAGTTTCCATGATTTAACCACCAAATGTGCCCAAGGCGCCTCTACCCCTTATTCTTCTCCAGAAAGGAAAATAGTAAGGACTGTGAAAATTTATGTTCATTGTTCCATATTTCATTTTCTTTGAGAACTTGACGCTAGGGCGCAGGTTCGAATCCTGCCTCGGGCATGGATGTGTGTGATGTCCGTAGGTTAGTTAGGTTTAATAAGTTCTAAGTTCTAGGCGACTGATGAAGTTAAGTCGCATAGTGCTCAGAGCCATTTGAACCATTTGAGAACTTGAACAGCAAAATTACACAATTCATTATGTAATTTTAATGATTAGAAGAAAGGGTGTAAATATGGGTATCATCTCTTATTTTTGAGTTAAAGGTACCTTGTGATCCTTCAACTTCTCCCGGCGTATTGGGAAGTGTAAAAAACGATCTCGGTTTGCGGAAGGCCGGCATATACCAGATTCCGTGTCAATGTGGGAAGACAGTGCGCACCATCAAAGATCGTTGCCGAGAACATCAGAGGCACACTCGACTTATGTACCCCAACAAGTCGGCAGTCGCAAAGCACTGTTTGTCCGAAAATCACGAAATGGACTACCAATATACCAAGGTCTTGGCACAGACATCTAAATACTGGGACAGCGTCGTTAGAGAGGCTATCGAAATTCGTACCAGGGACAGACTCATCAACAGAGATTGCCGCTATAACCTCAGCAAGGCATGGGAACCAGCACTGAGTCTAATTAAAAAGAGGCTCAGCAAAGAAAACGAACGAGCGACGAGGGCGGACGAGGCAATTACACCGACGCCACCACAGACGCCGACGCCAGCCTCTCGGCGACCGCCGACTCGCGGGCGCGGACCGCGGAGAGAACGCCTCGCGGGGGAGGGGATTTAAGACAGCTGCCCGCCCTCAGGAGCTCAGTTCGTCAGCGCATCTGAAGAGGGCGACATGTCTAATCGCCGGAATACTGTGCCCGTTGGACACAACGGACCGGCAGTACACCCGTGAACTGTTCGAGTAAAGGTACCTTATTTTTGGAAAATTCTACGTTTTTGCCTTCACTAACAACTATAACAAATGATATAGGGCGAAACAATGAATAACATCAATTATTTCTATACGAAGAGGAAGATTCACAAACAGTTTGTAAAATAGCATTAAAATATGGTGCATATATAGGCCCGGTCAAAAAAAGTCACAAAAATCTTTTGAAATATTTTACTAAAGCTCGATAAAACTGTACAAAGCAGTAGAATCACCTATGAAGAGCCGTTTGTTTATTTTCGCATTTGAAAGGAACAGCGAATTAAAAATGATTTACAGAAACCGCAAATTTAAATGTCTTCTTCAGCCCCAGAGCAATCCAGGTATGTCCTCATTTGGCACATAAAACATTTAAATCACATTTCTCCTCAAGTTCCTCGAAAGAACTTTTCATCATCTAAAGAGCACGTTGCATCGCTCCAGTCTGGTGTCCAGGTCATTATCGCTGTCCACAAGAAAAAGGTCGAAGGAATCTGATGAAGAATCGGACTGTTTCGTGGATGGAATTTTCTTTTCCTGAAGGCCACGAGCTAATCTTCAACCCTAGAAAAACTCAACGATCTTTCATTGACAGCAATTTTATCAAGAGATTTGGTCAACTGACCGTTGGATGCCTTCCTTTGATGAGGCCGGCGCTTGCAGCTTTGCTCCCCAACAGAGAAACTCAATTTCAAGTGAAACGTCCCCTTAGAAAAATTTATACAAGACTGTGCTTAAACTGACACACAATAGTTTTTAGCGCAACGCAATCTGACTTTCAATAATCCCTACAAGAGAATGGCCCTGACATTAACCTATATGTTTCACAAATCACTTACCTCACAAAAATCTTCGTTACTCGAACTACTGCAATACAGCAAGCGCCACTACTGCCAGCTAACTTTATAGTCATTATATATATATATATATATATATATATATATATATATATATATATATATATATATATATAATCATTTCATGACACCAATTCTTACAAATTTCAAAACTCCGCCATCTCTCTCCCCACGTCCACCACCGCTGGCAGCTCACCTCCAACTGCGCAACGCTACGCGCTGTTAGCATCCAGCTGCCGCTACCCAACACTACAATGGCAGACAACAATGCAAACCAGCCACAGACTGCACACGGCACAGCCAGTGATTTTTATACAGAGCGCCAGCTGGCGGCAGCATTACCAATAAAAAAACCTAAACAGCCTACTTACATAGCCCCCATGCTCCCCACAAAAAAATTTACAAATTGTTTTGGGCAGTGGCCAATACAGATTTGAAAAATTTTTTCATAATTACAATAACAAAGAAATGAAATGCACACACTTATCGATACAATGTTCGTCAAAAGCTAAAATTTTCTCACAGTCCATAAAGACAGTCCTGATCGTTCATCACAGTAAAATTACAGTGTTCGTTTTCTCAAAGTCTGAGTAGTAAAAGAGAATGCCTAAACAGCCTACTTACACAAGTCTCCATGGAATATTGCAATGTTTAATTAAGGACCTGTGCGTCTGAGGGAAAGAAAGGGACACAGTGGACCATAGTTGACAGAGATAAAACAATGTTACGGAAAGAGTGAAGGGGGTGTTGCCTGTTGGGGAGGAATAAAGAGAAAGAGGAAACCGATGCGGTTGAGAGCCAATGATGATGAGAGACAGAGTCTTTGATAACGATGAGAAACCGAGAAATAATGAGAGTGAGGATGGACCGCAGCAATTGGAAGGAAGAACCAGATACCAGCAGTAAGAGAGAGCAAAATCGAGACACTAACAGTGAGAAGAGACTTCAGTAGTAAAACAGAACGAAGGAGACTGTGGCTGTGACACAGGAGGTAATGACAGTGCGGTGGGCTGAATGGGTGGGTGGAAGTATCACCGAGCCCGCATCTCGTGGTCGTGCGGTAGCGTTCTCGCTTCCCACGCACGGGTTCCCGGGTTCGATTCCCGGCGGGATCAGGGATTTTCTCTGCCTCGTGATGGCTGGGTGTTGTGTGCTGTCCTTAGGTTAGTTAGGTTTAAGTAGTTCTAAGTTCTAGGGGACTGATGACCATCTATGTTAAGTCCCATAGTGCTCAGAGCCATTTGAATTTGAAGTATCACCGACTTACAGCGATGGACCAGTGGTTCAAAATGGCTTTGAGCACTGGGGAACTTAACAGCTGAGGTCATCAGTCCCCTATAACTTAGAACTACTTACACCCAACCAACCTAAGGACATCACACATATCCATGCCCGAAGCAGGATTCGAATCTGCAACCGTAGCGTTCGCGCAGCTCCAGACTGAAGCGCCTGGAACCACTCGGCCACTCCGGCCGGGATGGGCCAGTGGGTGTGAGCCAATTACAGTTAGGGGAGGTTGCAGGAACATTGTCTCGAAATTTGGTAGGAAATTCGAAGTAATTCTGGTCGTATGTAAAGTACACAAACGGCAAGACGCAGCCAATACCTTCGCTTCTCAGTGCCGATGGTACTCTTACCGATGACTGTGCCGCAAAAGCGAAGTTATTGAACGCAGTTTTTCCGAAATTCCTTCACCAGGGAAAATCAATGGAATATTCCATAATTTGAAACACGAACAGCTGCTAGCATGAGTTTCTTAGAAGCAGACCCCTTAGGGGTTGAGAAGCAACTCAAATCGCTTGATACGGGCAAGTCTTCAGGTCCAGATTGTATACCGATTAGGTTCCTTTCAGATTACGCTGATACAATAGCTCCCTACTTAGCACTCATATACAACCGTTCGCTCACCGATAGATCTGTACCTACAGATTGGAAAATTGCGCAGGTCGCACCAGTGTTTAAGAAGGGTAGTATGAGTAATCCATCGAACTACAGACCTATATCATTGACGTCGGTTTGCAGTAGGGTTTTGGAGCATATACTGCATTCAAACATTATGAATCAACTCGAAGGGGACGATCTATTGATACGCAATCAGCGTGGTTTCAGAAAACATCGTTCTTGTGCAACACAGCCAACTCTTTATTCGCACGAAGTAATGGCCGCTATCGACAGGGGATCTCAACTTGATTCCGTATTTCTAGATTTCCGGCAAGCTTTTGACACCGTTCCTCACAAGCGACTTCTAATCAAGCTGCGGGCCTATGGGGTATCGTCTCAGTTGAGCGACTGGATTCGTGATTTCCTGTCAGGAAGGTTGTAGTTCGAAGTAATAGACGGCAAATCATCGAGTAAAACTGAAGTGACATCAGGTGTTCCCCAGGAAAGCGTCCTGGGACCTCTGCTGTTCCTGATCTATATAAATGACCTGGGTGACAATCTGAGCAGATCTCTTAGGTTGTTCGCAGATGATGCTGTAATTTACCGTCTAGTAAGGTCATCCGAAGACCAGTATCAGGTGCAAAGCGATTTAGGAAAGATTGCTGTATGGTGTGGCAGGTGGCAGTTGACACAAAATAACGAAAACTGTGAGGTGATCCACATGAGTTCCAAAAGAAATCCACTGGAATTCGATTACTCGATAAATAGTACAATTCTCAACGCTGTCAAGTCAACGAAGTACCTAGTTGTTAAAATTACGAACGACTTCAGTTGGAAAGACCACATAGATAATATTATGGGGAAGGCGAGCCAAAGACTGCGTTTCATTGGCAGGACACTTAGAAGATGCAGCAAGTCCACTAAAGAGACAGCTTACACTACACTCGTAGGTCCTCTGTTAGAATTTTGCTGCGCGGTGTGGGATCCTTACCAGGTGGGATTGACGGAGGACATCGAAAGGGTGCAAAAAAGGGCAGCTCGTTTTGTATCAACACGTAATAGGGGAGAGAGTGTGGCAGATATGATACGCGAGTTGGGATGGAAGTCATTAAAGCAAAGACGTTTTTCGTCGCGGCGAGATCTAGTTACGAAATTTCAGCCACCAAATTTCTCTTTCGAATGCGAATATATTTTGTTGAGCCCAACCTACATAGGTAGGAATGATCATCAAAATGAAATAAGAGAAATCAGAGCTCGAACAGAAAGGTTTAGGTGTTCGTTTTTCCCGCGCGCTGTTCGGGAGTGGAATGGTAGAGAGATAGTATGATTGTGGTTCGATGAACCCTCTGCCAAGCACTTCAATGTGAATTGCAGAGTAGTTATGTAGATGAGAAGTGATTTGCATATCAAGTATGTGAGCATGCCAAAATTCTTAGGAAAATTTTTAAAGGTGCTGAGGAAGGTAGGAGGAGCAACTGATACCCCACTTTTCAGTCGCAGTTTTTCAAATAAATGAGAACACACTCGCTTGTTTTTGCGCCGACAGGAGCAGTTTTCAGCTGATGAACATATACCTAGAAAGGCCGATTTATTCATACCATAAAATACTTGCGCCAGTTGATACTTTTGCCTGTGACGGTTGCTTCATTGTCGTATTGGTTTGTTACTATTATTGGACGTCAGTTCCATTGTTATTGCCAGCAGCCCCCGAGTGGATGCGTGTAGGCTACGTCCTTTTCTTTTTCCCACTGTGGGCAACTGCGTCCACCTTTAACGGCCCTGATGTCGACTTGTTGACAAACTTCAACGTTCCCGTGTTTCTACGAAGCACTGTGAAAAGTTGTCGGGCAGCGAGACTCGATATTTCCCTCGACACGCAAAGTAATTACATCGAGCCGAGAAAAGTTTCTAATCCGTGCCGGCACTCTAGACAGTAAGTACTTGCTGAAGGAGAGCCTTTTATTAAATCTTCTCATCACGTTCTTAATCACACCTTCCGCTCGTCAAATCCTTGCTGTAGTCAGGGTGGCTTAAGAAGGGGACGCAAAGTTCCATCCTCTTATCTAGCTGCTGGCGCTTGCTAAGCTCTCGCACGCACAGATTAATCGTAGCCAAGTGGCCATAGCGACAGGGATTCTTGTCGCAGAAGTGGTGTAACAAAGCTACGGCAACCCGAGAGCGATGGATCCCTATGGAGACAAACGAACAGCTGCTCAGGAAGGCAAGAGGTCACCATGTCAGTACCCTGAGTGGCTCTCGTTCCTATATAGCCCTCCCACCTTAGTGTTGCTCTACTGTATTACGTTCCACAAGTCCCAAAAGAAACGCCGTGCCACTCCGCCAGCGAAGTAGCTCATCTGAGTCCTGGATACGAGATACATCTGCTGCGGTAGTATCTGACAGGCAGGATAAAAACGCAAATTATTTCTGCTTGTCATTCCTTTTACTCCATGGATAAATATCTGAGTAGTGTTAATGCATTATGTCGGCTACAGTTTTCAAATATTATTGTAGTTCAAGGTCACTGAAAATTCAATTATGAAAATGGCCACCATGCAGCCATGTGTTCGCAAAGGACATGTGTCGTAGAAAGTTGTCGTTATTATTATAGACGTAACAGGCAAAAAAGTTAACTAACCAAGGTATACAGGCTTCCGCATCTATTGTCAATCTGAATAACATCATTTCGGAAACCAGATCGCATCATACCGTAAGAAATTGTAAAGCAAGAGCCGATATTTCTACCAACTCATGACGGACCTTTGCAGATAGAGGTGAATCTTGGCGCTCTAAAACAGACTTGCAAGTACCTTGTACATAACCTCTTGATTTACAGGATGTTTGAAAACCTCACAGCATACTTTGAAGGTCGGTAGATCACGGGGCATAAAGCTGCAAAGCGATATGAAATGCAACGAGCATGTGAGGACTGTGGTAGGGAAGGCGAATGATCGACTTCGGGTTGTTGGGAGAATTTTAGGAAAGTGTGGTTCATGCTTTCATAGTGAACGCATTATTGTAGCCAAGATAGACACGAAGCCCACGCCTAACACGGTAGTGAAACTTTATATGGCAACTAGCTCCGTAGATGACGAAGAGATTGAAGAAATGTATGATGAGATAAAAGAAATTATTCAGATAGTGAAGGAAGACGAAAATTTAATAGTCATGGGGGGCTGGAATTCGATAGTAGGAAAAGGAAAGGAAGGAAAAGTAGTAGGTGAATACGGAATGGGGGTAAGGAATGAAAGAGGAAGCCGCACCGAGCGTAGCTTAATCATAGCTAACACGTAGTTTAAGAATCATGAAAGAAGGTTGTATACAAGGAAGAGGCCTGGAAACACTGGAAGATTTCAGATAGATTATATAGTGGTAAGACAGAGATTTAGCAACCAGGTTTTAAATTGTAAGAAATTTCCAGGGGCAGATGTCGACTCTGGCCACAATCTACTGGCTATGAACTGTAGATTAAAATTGAAGAAACTGCAAAAAGGTGGGAATTTAAGGAGATAGGACCTGGATAAACTGAAACAACCGGAGGTTGTAGAGAGTTTCTGAGAGAGCATTAGGGAACGATTGACAAATCCGGGGGAAAGAAATACAGTAGAAGAAGAATGTATAGCTTTGAGAGATGAAACAGTGAAGGCAGCAGAGGATAAAGTAGGTAAAAAGACGAGGGCTAGTAGAAATCCTTGGATAACGGAACGGATATTGAATTTAATTGATGAAAGGTGAAAATATAAAAATGCAGTAAATGAAGCAGGCAAAAAGAAGTACAAACATCTAAAAAATAAGATCGACAGGAAGTGTAAAATGGCTAAGCGGCGATGGCTAGAGGACAAATGTAAGGACGTAGAGGCAAATATCACTAGGGGTAAGATAGATACACGAAAATTAAAACCTTTTGGAGAAAGGAGAACCATTTGTATGAATATCAAGAGCTCAGATGGAAAACCAGTTCCAAGCAAGGAATGGAAACCAGAAAGATGGAAGGAGTATATAGAGGGTTTATACAAGGGAGATGTACTTCAGGGCAATATTATGGAAATTGAAGGGAACATAGATGACGATGAAATGTAGATATGATAGTGCGTGAAGAGTTTTACAGAGCACTGAAAGACCTAAATCGAAACAAGGCCCCGGGAGTAGACAACATTCTATAGAGCTACTGATAGCCTCGGGAGAGCCAGCCATGACAAAACTCTTCCATCTGGTGAGCAAGATGTATGAAACAAGCGAAATACCTTCAGACATCAAAAATAATATAATGATTCCAATCCCAAAGAAAGCAGGTGCTGACAGATGCGAAAATTACCGAACGATTAGTTTAATAAGTCACGTCTGCAAAATACTAACGCGAATTCTTCATAGACGAAAGGAAAAACTTGTAGACGCCGACCTCGGGGAACATCAGTTTGGATTCCGTAGAAATGTTTGAACACATGAGGCAACACTGACCCTACGACGTATCTTAGAAGATAGATTAAGGAAAGGCAAACTTACGTTTCTAGCATTTGTAGAGTTAGAGAAAACTTTTGACAATTCTGACTGGAGTACTCTCTTTCAAATTCTGAAGGTGACGGATGCAATACGGCGAGCGAAAAACTATTTACATTTGTACAGAAACCAAATGGCAGTTTTAAGAGTCGACAGACATGAAAGGGTGAGCAGTGGTTGGGAAGTAAGTGAGACAGGATTGTAGCCTATCCCCGTTGTTATTCAATTTGTTTATTGAGCAAGCTGTAATGGAAACAAAAGAAAATTTTAGAGTAGGAACTAAAATCCATGGAGAAGAAATAAGAACTTTGAGGTTTGCCGATAACATTGTAATTCTGTCGGAGACAGCAAAGGACCTGGAAGAGCAGTTGAACGGAATGGACAGTGTCTTGAAAGGAGGATATAAGATGGACATAAACAAAAGCAAAACGAGGATAAAGGTATGTGGTCGAAATGAATCGGATGATGGTGTGGGAATTAGATCAAGAAATGTGATACTTTAAGTAGTAGATGAGTTTTGCTGTTTGGGGAACAAAATAACTGATGATGGTCGTAGTAGAGAGGCTGTAAAATGTAGACCGGCAATGGTAAGGAAGAAAAATTTGTTAACATCGGGTGTAGGTTTAAGTGTCGGGCAGTATTTTCTGAAAGCATTTATATGGAGTGTGGCCCTCTATGAAAGTGAAACATGGACGATAAATAGTTTAGACAAGAAGAGAATAGAAGCTTTCGAAATATGGTGCTACAAAAGAATGCTGAATATTAGATGGGTAGATCACGTAACTAACAAGGAGGTACTCAATAGAATTGGGGAGAGAAGGAATATGTGGCACAACTTGACTAGAAGAAGGAATAAGTTGGTAGTTGTTCTGATGCATCAAGTACTGGAGGACAGCGTGGAGGGTAAAAATCGTAGAGGGAGACCAAGAGCTGAATACACAGATTCAGAAGGATGCAGGTTGCAATAGGCAATTGGATATGGAGAGCTTACAAAGGATAGAATAGCATGGAGAGCTGCATCAAACTAGTCTCTCGACTGAAGGTCACAACAACAAAACAACATGGTTCATCTGTAAAGGGGATCGCATATAGGACGCTGGTGTGACCTATTCTTGAGTACTGCTCGAGTGTTTCGGATCGTATCACGTCGACTTGAAGGACGACATCGAAGAGATTCAATGGTACACTGCTACATTTGTTACCAGTAGGTTCGAACGAACCGTAAGTGTTACGGAGATGCTTCGGTAACTCGAATGGGAATCCCTGGAGAAAAGGCGACGTTCCTTTCGATGAACGCTACTGAGAAAATTTAGACAACCGGCATTCTAAACTGACTGCCGAGTGATTCTACTGCCGCCAGCATACATTGCGCTTAAGGACCACTAAGATAAGATACGAGAAATTAGGACTCAAATGCAAACAGTTGTTTTTTCCTCGCTCTATTTGCGAGTAGAACGGGAAGGAAAATGGCTGCTAGTGGTAGGAGGTACTCTCCTCCACGCTCCGTTCGGTACCTTGCCGAGTATGTGCGAAAATGTAGATAGAAAGAGGACTATTTTTTGTTGAAGTAAGACTCCTTTTTTATGCGTCGTTAACAGCTTATATGCTGAGGCGCTCTGGATATGGTACGCAACATGCTGTAGCCAACTTGGATTTGGTTGTTGTTCGTCTACTAAGGTTTCAGCTTACCTTACCAGTTGCAATCGTTTACTTATGGTTTTTTTCTGGCTTGTTATACATAAATGATCTGCCTCTTTATTATTATATGTGTGGTGTGTATTCTCTCGGACATATCCGAAAAAACAGACATTGCATATATAATAGCAATATCTTAGCCATGATGACATTTCATGATCAGTGTGGGCGCACCCTACGTCTGACCTCTTGTGGGAATCATGCGAGATGCTGCGAGCTATGATGGGCACGGGGGGGGGGGGGAGGGGAGGAGGGGGGGAGCGGGGGTGCTAAGAACGTTGCGTCCGGTAAGCTGGGAATTTGTGTTGGACGAGAAGCGTATTCGGATAGCCAAAGCTGTTAAGGCGACTGCTCCCATTAAGCGGGAAATCTGGGTTCGAGTCCCGGACCGGCACAAATTTTTTCACTTGTCACCATTGTTTTATTTATTGCTTTGATGCAACTGACGCTGGTATTTTTCTTTCATCGTAGTTCTCTTTGTCGATGACACCCAAGCCATGGCGCTGACGAATCACAGTTCCTCTGAGCACGTACTTTGTGTTCTTTGTGTGTTGCAGGCTGTGTGATTGACGCAGCGTACTGTACGCAGCAGAATTGTCCAGTATTCATGTCGGGAACAAGCCGAGATGGCGTTTGTGTACGGTCAAGCAGAGGGATATGGTCGAGAGGCAACATGGCTAAACCGACACAAGTACCCTCACAGACACCAACCGTATCACACAACATTTGAAGCCTTTCTGAGCATCTGTGTGATCACGGGCCTTTTTAGACAGACGAGCATGCAGGAAAGTGGCGGACGGTGCATTCACCAGATGTGGAGGACCGGGTTCTACAGGATCTTGAGACGAACCCTAGTACAAACTCCAAGCAAGTGGCCCGCCAACATGGTGTAAGCCAAAGTACGATTATGTGTATTCTGCATGACAATCGTTACTGTCCCTATGACGTGCAAATCCCTGGAGACCACTTCGAACATCTGTTGTGACGTGGATGCGATGCAGCTATGTAATATACTTCGCGGCGACTTCTTGTTGTTGCAGGCACACCGTCCATTTCCGGACACATGTTCGTACGACCTTTTTTCCCATTTCCTGTCAGGTATCCACCCCTGCAGATTGTTGGTTTTATTAATGTTTACCCTGTATATATCCACAATTGCCAACTTGTACTCTGCAAATAAACTGTCTATAAACTTAGGTCAAACACAAAACAAGCTTAAGTTCCCACGAAACCATTAGAAAAGGTGCTTATAAGTAAATGAATGGACGAAACAGAATAAGCTAAATTCTTGGATATTTACTTTAGCAAGCAGCTCAGCTTAAAGACATATGTTAAATATTTGAACCACTTCGAGCGATGGCCACTGTGTCTGGATAGCGAAGTGTCAGCGTATTTGCCTAGTAAGCAGAAGACCCAGGTCTGGCACAAATTTTCAACTTTTTCCGCTGATTTAAATCAGCACGCGCTCGCAACTAATGTCATTGATTCCCATGTGTTTTGACTCACAGTAGCTGCAGGATCAAAATGGTGACTTTTTTTCGGGCAAGTCCGAAAGAATAGACACCACATATAAGCATAGATAACGTTTTCGTTGATGTTCGATATCATGCCATATCGACTACTCACCAAGGAAAGGTCACACAGAATATCTTCGCAGATATGTCGTTGGCTCGAGAAATATTTGGCTAACAGAACCCACAATGTCATACGGAAAAGCAAATGTTCAATAAAAACGGAAGTAGGTTCGGATTCGCCTTCCCGGAGCGCAATAGGAGCACTAATATTCTCAATAAACATTAACGCCGGCCGAAGTGGCCGAGCGGTTCTAGGCGCTACAGTCTGGAACCGCGCGACCGCTACGGTCGCAGGTTCGAATCCTGCCTCGGGCATGCATGTGTGTGACGTTCTTAGGTTACTTAGGTTTAAGTAGTTCTAAGTTCTAGGAGACTGATGACCTCAGAAGTTAAGTCCCATAGTGCTCAAAGCCAAACATTAACGACCTATCGGACGGAATCAGTGACACGGTAAGATTACACGCTATCGACGCTGTTGTGAACAGATCTGTCGACGATCGTAAGAAACTCCAAAAAGATTTCGACAAAATTTCCATTGCCTATAATGAAAGGCAGGCCACTTTAAATGTTGGTAAATCTAAGTTAACGGGCGTAACAAAGAACCATATATTATCCGATTACAGGATCCGCGGTGAATGCATTGGCCACGTAATATCTTATAAATTTTAGGTCACAGAAATAAATTCAATAGCGGCAAGTGAAAATTTGTGTCTGACTGGGGCTCGAGCCCAGATATCCCACTTTACGCGAGCGACCGCCTTAATCGCTTCGACTATTCGAGTAAGCTTCCCGTCCGGCTCAAATTGCCAACTTGTCGCACACTACACACGTAGCGCCCCCTGTAAATTACCTTCATTGCTCTCAGCCTCACGCTGATTCATGCAAGAAATCGGACGAAGACTGAATCTGTAGTGAATGATTGTTAATTGCTGTCAAGGTGCATATATTTATATGAGTACTTCCTGTTCTCTAGGATGTGTCCGAAGGAAGAGACACCACATTTATAAATATTTAGGTACAATACAAAGCAGCGATATGAATCGCGGCATTCACTTATAGTCAGTATTAGGGAAGGTGAATGAAAGACTTGGACTTAATGGAAGAGCATTGTTTCAACATTTAGGATATGTATGAAGTGAGCATCATGACAGACATCGTTGTTAGGATCGTCAGAGGTGGGTGTAGTTCTTAAGAAAATGTAACAGAAATGGTCTGGAAACCTAAATAGCAACCCGCAAAGGAGTTCTCGTGAAACCTTCTTGTGTAAATTTATAGTGTTCTTCAACTGTGCGACAATTTCGTTGCCACCATCGTAAATCTCTCGTTGGGATCATGAGAACACGAGAGGTCAGGGTGTGAACAGAGGCGAATAGACAGTCATTTTTCTTTTGATCGATACATGACCGGAATAAGACAGAAAATGAATGATACTGGTACAATATACACTTCGCCGTGCACTGTACAATGACTATCGAAATATACAGCGTGATTGAGCTGTCCCTAGCTCTGGGTTTTATGCAGCCCACAACACCTTCAAATAATGCCACAAGATTTCCATACTCTCTAGCTCGTTTTGCTATAGAAATAATGAACAGGACTTATTTGTAGGAAATTTTATAGTTAATTTTCGTAATGGGATACGTTTTTGCTGGAGGCGAGATTTTCGAGTTATTCAAGAAAAACGTTAAAAGGTCACATTCGTACATATTTCTTAAATATTTCGAAAAATATGGCCTCTAGCAGAAAATTTAACTATATTAAATTACCTACAAAATGTCCTGTTTATTTTTTCTGTAGGACTTATAGTTTCTATGTAGCTAGCGAAGGAATACGAAAATGTCGCATGTGGTATTTGGAGGCATTGTGGGTTGCATAAAACCCATCGGTAGGGGCAGCTGAAGCATCCTGTATAAACACTGTTTCAAAATCTTTGTGCCAAAAGCCTAGGCGTGACAGATCATGTCACGAGGAAGAACGTTTGTTAGGCAAAATCTTCGCTGGGACTTTCTGGAAATGTTAGCCTTCCTTCAATGCTCGCCCGCCCTGGGACGACGAGATTTCACCGTACCTGAGGGGTATATTAAACAGGTGTGCTGCATCTACGTACTATCTATCGCAGTAAATTGATAGACATATGAATTTTAAAATGTTTCCGACGAACTGAAATTTCAAACAGACTTCTGGCATGCAGTCGATCGTCGTTCAACACTTTCCACGATATTTCGATTGGCCGCCTGCCAGTCATTCCAAGATGAGCCACTGAAAAGTGACGAAGACGTCCACCGTTCCGCAACATACAGCGCTCAATGAATAATCCGCGCATGCGCCAGAATCAGTTTGAAACACGGGCCACGTTATCCTCGCTAGTCGAACTGTGGGACTCAGCTATCCTCTGCATTACTGTTCGCCGCGGCCGTCGGCGTACTCTGCCGTCTTCGATTAGAGCAACTCGTGGAGATGACAGGGCTCCACGCACTGTCCAACTGAGTGACGTAATCACAGTTCATCAGATTTTGCGCCAGGCATTTTTCCAATAATTCTTTAATAATGGGGTCCCAACAAGATAGCGCTGTGCTGAAAATTATTATTTTAATATGTTTCATCGTACGTCATTTGAAAATACAATGTTCGACAACAGCGAACTTGCTAAGTTGGAAAAGTCGAGTGCAGCGTCGATGCTCAGTGGAGCGTTCCTTCACGGTACTTGTGGTCAGCCATAGGTAAGCCATACCACAGTGGCTAATTCCGACCGTTCGCCGAAACACATCTCCTTTCCCTGCACGAGAGGATCTGCAGTTTTAGATGGTGGGCGGAAAACCACTTTCACCTGAAATTTATGAAGGATTCCTACTATCTTATACGAAATGTTGCCCGCAAAAGGAAGAAAAGCTAAAGATTTTGTCAGCGGGTTCTCTTCTTTATTCACTTCCTAGATCCTAGTTTAAGCTGACAGCGCACTGTTATTATGCCGTGAAGGATCTCCGTTATCCCCGAACACAATCTTTAGGTGGGCGAGCTCTTTAGGCGAACTGTCTAAATCTGAGACTGTCCGACAGGTGATGACAACTCGGCGCTTGTAAATACAAATCAGTATGATTGGGCTTACGATAAAATGAATACCCGAGAGAGCCATTATTCTTCTGTCTAACACAAACATCCAACAAAGACAGATAACCTTGTTTCTCCATTTCTACAGTGAATCGGATGTTAGTATGAATTACGCCGGGGCGAGCGGTAATGTTGGGGACAGCTGAGTCCTGAGGTTCCACCAGCGAAGGCGTTGCCGTCCGTCTATTAAATTTATTTTGACGCGTGGGCGGAATTCTCAAAGCGCGCTATATATTGCGGAAGGAAGGACATCTTCGTCACTCTTCTATGGCTCACACGAGGAAGACTGCCAGGAGCCCAGCTGAAATATTGTGGAAGGTATTGAACGACGACCTGCTGCATGCTCGAAGTTTGTTTGATAGACGGATTCTCAATAAGAAAACCGTAAGAAAGAGAGTCTCGAGCCGAAGAAACATATTTTAGAAGCGAATTAGCAACTTCAGTTTTTCTCGGCACTCCACCTTTCACGCGAAGCATACAAACGTCGCACAGTGCCTACGTACAGCCGCCTCTCAGAGGCAAAAGGATGCCTAGCGTCGCCCGGAAGCGTCAGAAAACACTTTGTCTCCAACAAAAGTTGTTCCCCATGATGTGAACTATCGGCCCCTGACGTTTGTTGAAGAGACCACTGAAACACCCTGTACATATTTTAGATTGCTCGTAAGATGAAAGGATTAGCTATGGATGACTACGTGGAAATCGAATTGGCTGGATAGCCGCTCGCGTTAGCACACAACTTCCGGGATTCGGGAAGGCACGTCTGTCCCTGGCCGAATTGTCCAACGGATTACCAAGGGGGGCCTGTGTCCCGGCCAGCCTGGATGTGGATTTCTGACGCTTGCCCACATCCGCCTACATAAATATCTGGCTGGTCCCCACGTCACGCCTCAGTTATATGATTCGCAAACATTTCGTAAACATTCTGAGACTTTCACGTGGCCTAACGTTATACACAGACAGATGGAATACACAAATTCCTTTCTGGGGGAGAAGGGGTGGCGAAGGAAAGGGCATCCGGCGACCCTCTAGCGCTAACATTTCCAAATCCAATAATCAACAAAGCGATTCAAGGCAGGAACAGGATAAAGGCCAGGAAAAAGAAGAGGAGCAAAAGACTAGGTGACAATCATGGGGATAGAAGCGACGGGTTTAATTATTCCCTGTGTTATGTCAGGGCTCCTTTTGAAGAACCAGGCTTTATTGAGTTCTATACGAAGAGGCCTTGCAGAAGCCTGGACAGTTGACCTTTGTGTGTGTCAGCCGTGTAAAGGAGATTGAGAATGGGACCTGTCCCCTACTTTTTGCCGCTTATATAAGAAAGTGTTGATTATCTGCCAATGGGATGAAGAGGCTGACACAAGAGAGCAATGTGGCAGGCCGCATCAAACCTGTCAGCAAACCGATGACTGAAAATGAAAAGCCGGCTGGAGTGGCCGAGCGGTTCTAGGTTCTACAGTCTGGAACTGCGCGATCGCTACGGTCGCAGGTTCGAATCCTGCCTCGGGCTATGGTTAGCTTTAAGTAGTTCTACTTTCTAGGGGACTGATGACCTCAGAAGTTAAGTCCCATAGTGCTCAGAGCCATTTGAACCATTTTTTGAAAAAGAAAAAGGCATTCATCGGAGGAGAGAGGGAGGGTAGTGTAGGAAGCTAAGAAATGGGAGAGAGAAGAGGACAGAGTAGGAGCTATGGGCGTGCACGAAACGTAGTGTATCGTCCCATCATCAAACTGGAACCGTACTCTAAGTTTGTTGCTTCACAGCTCCCTACCTATGAATTTTTAAAAATTTCATTTTTCCCCGGGAGTAGGCCGTGTGTGAGCTAATGTCTAATGGCCTGTTATAACTAAGTAGAACACCAAACAAAATTCAAAGGAGATTTGATGACGCTGTTCTCAAAATTCAACACACCGTAGCGCACAAAATAGGCGTTTCCGTACAGGTTTTACTGTTCCACAAACAGCCAATTTGTCGTCGCGTACGACATAGTAAGCGTTCTTTTCTTTATTTTACAACATCCATCCAAAGAATTTAGAGAGTGGTTTTATTATGGTGTATAAGCGACGTCAGAGCGCATTAAATAACGTGCCAGCTTGAACCGCCAACTGTAAACAACGGATTGGACCAGTGATTCGTGAGCAGGCAGTGTTCAGTGTTAAAGTGGCGGCAGTGCGACTGCAGTGTCTCAGTGTTGTTCTGTCGCAAATCTCAGTGGAACAATATCGCGAAATCAAGTGTTCGAGATAGACCTATTGTGCATGCGAAGTTCGTCCCGAGAAAAATTCAACACGTGTAACGAGACAGAGTTACCACAAAACGACACAGCGGTCAAATTCACATGAACGGGCAATGCTTTGAGGAAATAACAGACGTTCAACCCGAAGTGCCGCATCAGTAGAACATCATCTCAAATACGGACGGCATGGTAGTATGCACGTTCTGTACGTTGCACTCAAGTGGAGCGAGAATATGTGAAACGCCTGGGGTATTAAGCCGGCCGCTTTGGCCGAGCGGTTCTAGGCGCTTCAGTCCGGAACCGCGCTGCTACTACGGTCGCAGGTTCGAATCCTGCCTCGGGCATGGATGTGTGTGATGTCGTTATGTTAGTTATGTTTAAGTAGTTCTAAGTCTACGGGACTGATGAAGAAAATGGTTCAAATGGCTCTGAGCACTATGGGACTTAACATCTATGGTAATTAGTCCCCTAGAAATTAGAACTACTTAAACCTAACTAACCTAAGGACAACACACATCAGCCAGTCATCACGAGGCAGAGAAAATCCCTGACCCCCCCCCCCCCGGGCGCGGGAAGCGACAACGCTACCGCACGACCACGAGATGCGGGCAAGGGACTGATGACCTCAAATGTTAGTCCCATAGTGCTCAGAGGCATTTGAATCATAATAGCCTTTTAAGCGCAAATCTTACGCTGCAAGATATATACAGGAAAATAGGACGGAACAGCTATGTTAATAAATTTTCCTTTCCATATCACTTTTCAGCTCTGTTACAGCACCTGTGAATATTAATGTAGATCACCGCATACCTTTTCTGATATTCTGCGAGGCACGTTTGGCCTTTGAAGATGCAACGCAAGCGTTCCGTCGCCCTTCGGTGAACTCGGTTCAGTTCCAAGAAGAGCCCGTATCGATGCCAATCTGACGCAAAAGCGCGGCGCTGGCTGGTAAACACAGGCTAGTGTGCTGCTGACTCGACTGTGGGAGGGATTTGGCTTCCCCGTGCGGCCGCGCCCGGGGAACCGGCGAGATTGCGGTGTGGGCGGTCGCCGTAAACGGGCGAGGGGCGGGGCGCGGAGCAAGTGGCGCTTGGCGGATGCGCGCGCCTTTGTGTGCCGGACAAAGAGAGCTGAAATATCAGCGAGGCGCCACCGTCGGCGCCGGCGCCGGCGCCGCTTCCTGGACCAGCAGCCGCTAATGTTGACAGCGCCTGCCGGCGCGTAAGCGCCGCTGATCAAAGCCCTGTCAGCGCAGTCCTGTGCAATTAGCGCCGTGTACCTGCGTTCCGTCAGTTTTTCGTAATTATATTTTCGGCCCCAAGGACTGCACCACAGTGTTTGATCGCGAGGGAAGCTGCCTGCCAATTCTGTACCTCGCAAAGGAACACTATCATTATGTGATTGCGTCATTATACTGATCGTCCCTAAAAAGTAAAGATTAGGTAACGCGTAGTGAGCTAGTGTAATGATGGATGTATTCTTGTTTTATTCTATTTTTCTTCGAGATCGTTTGAGACAAGATAAATTATTACACTACTGACAATTAAAATTGCTACAACACGAAGATGACGCCCTCCAGGAGCAGAAATTTAACCGACCGGAAGAAGATGCTGTGATATACAAATGATTAGCTTTTCAGAGCATTCACACAAGGCTGGCGCCGGTGGCGACACCTACAACGTGCTGACATGAAGACAGTTTTCAACCGATTTCTCGTACACAAACAGCAGTTGACCGGCGTTGCCTGGCTAAACCTTGCTGTGATGTCTCGTGTTAGGAGGAGAAATGCGTACCATCACGTTTCCGACATTGATAAAGGTCGATTGTAGCCTATCGCGATTGCGGTTTATCGTATCGCGACATTGCTGCCCGCATTGGTCGTGATCCAATGACTGTTTGCAGAATATGGAATCGGTGGGTTCAGGAGGGTAATACGTAACGCCGTGCTGGATCCCAATGGCCTCGTACCACTAGCAGTCGAGATGACAGGCATCTTATCCTCATGGCTATAACGAATCGTGCAGCCACGTCTCGATCCCTGAGTCAATAGATGGGGACGTTTGCAACACAACAACCAATTGCTCGAACAGTTCGACGTTTGCAGCAGCATGGACTATCAGCTCGGAGACCATGGCTGCGGCTACCCTTGACACTGCATCACAGACAGCAGTGCTTGCGGTGGTGTACTCAACGACGAACCTGGGTGCGCGAATGGCAAAACGTCATTTTTTCGGATCAATCCACGTTTTGTTGACAGCATCATGATGGTCGCATCCGTGTTTGGCAACATCGTTGTGAACGCACATTGGAAGCGTGTATTCGCCATCGACATACTCGCGTATCACCCGGCATGATGGTATGGGGTGCCATTGGTTACACGTCTCGGTCACCTCTTGTTCGTATTGACGGCACTTTGAACAGTGGACGCTCTATTTCAGATGTGTTACGACCCGTAGCTCTACCCTTCATTCGATCCCTGCGAAACCCTACATTTCAGCAGGATAATGCACGACCGCATGTTGCAGGTCCTGAACTAGCCTTTCTGAATACAGAAAATGTTCGACTGCTGCCCTGGCCAGCACATTCCCCAGATCTGTCACCAATAAAAACGTCTGGTCAATGGTGGCCGAGCAACTGGCTTGTCACAACACGCCAGTCACTATTCTTGATAAACTGTGGTATCGTGTTGAAGTTCCATGGGCAGCTGTACCTGTTTGACTCAATGCCCAGGCGTATCAAGGCCGTGATTACGGCTATAGGTGGTTGTTCTGGGTACTGATTTCTCAGGATCTATGTATGCACCCAAACTGCGTGAAAATATAATCACATGTCAGTTCTAGTATAATATATTTGTCCAATGAATACTAGTTTATCAATTGCATTTCTTCTTGGTGCAGCAATTTTAATGGCCAGTAGGGTATTTTTCCTATTCTTGCTATGTGGTTTGCTAACTTGGGTAACTTGTTTTGATCAATAACGTTTTCAGTGATTTTCCTTATGCAAATGTCAAGAGCACTAGTTGCTCACAGAAGGGTTAACTTTTTGAATAATTTTTCTTTAATAATTGTTTTAAAGCATTGAGTTCGTGATTTGATGTGAAACGCATTTGATTGATGTATGTTTAATAAATGTATTTTAAAACTCATTGGTGCCACGAATGATGGTCAGTACCCCTTTGGTCCATTCCTTCCGAACCCAAGCCAACCCAGGCACGGCCAGCGGTGTATCACGTAGCATATTTCCTACCATCTTCTCCCTTCTTCTTGTCCATGTGCTCCACGTTCTTTTCTTCGGCGATTCTGCGGAGAACCTCATCGTTCCTTATCTTACCAGACCATGTAATTTTCGACTCGCTTCTGCAGCATTAGGGAAGTCGTTGAGGCTCTGAAAGGTAGCGACAGGAATGTGTAGCCATTCCAATTCCAGCGCCATGCCCAGCTGCGCTACGTTTCTCGGTTGAGGATATACGGCGTGAACAGAACGATCGAGGTGGTCCCATAGATTCTCGGCCGGTTTTAAATCCAGGGAGTTTCGTGACCGGGGAGTACGGTAAACCCATCCTGGTGCTCTTCGAACCACGTGCGTACACTACGAGCTGTGGCACGTTGCATTGTCCTGCTTATAGATGTCATCGTGCTGAAAAAAATCAAACTGCATGTAGTAGTGGACTTGTCCCCAAGGATAGAGGCATACTTATGTTCATCCACTGTGCCTTCCAGAATGATGAGGTCACCCAGGGAGTGTCGAGAAAACCTGGCATGAACCCTTTCGACTGCTGTTGCAGGCTCTTTCAGATGTACCACGTCGATGGAGCATAAAACGTGATTCATTTGAAAAGACTACCTGTCGTCAGTAAATCGACGCCTAGATGTGGTACTGTCGTTCAAGTTCCAACCTTCATCGCCGATGAACAGCAGTCAGTGTGGCCGGACGGACCAGGCGCCTGCTGCGGAGGCCCGCATTTAGCAACGTACGCTGAACGGTCGTTGGGTCAGACACTGTTGGTAGCGCCTTGCTTCATCTGCGTGGTCAGCTGCTCAGTAGTCCCACGTCTGTTTGCCCGTACACATCTCCACAGCCCTCGTTCAGTCCTTGTCATCTATGGCCCATGGTGAACCACATTTGCCTTGACGCCGTATTCTGATAGCGCCATTTTACCATGATACGCTTTAACAATGGCAGCATACGAACAGTTTAGAAGCTTAGCCATTTAGGAAATGCTTCCACTCTTGGCCCAAAAGCCAGTGATCATACCCTTTCAGACGTCAGATAAATCGCTCTTTTTTACATATTACGAAAACGACCGCAGTGCTTACTGTTTCTCGTGTCTCCCCCCCCCCCCCCCCCCCCCCCCCCCCACGACTTGCTTTATAAACCCTGCACTGCTAGTGTGGTCAGCTACCGTTTGGTTGCTGCACATTGACGTCGAACATAGGCGGTGCTCAGATTAATGTGACTGGATCATGTATATTCTTAGTGCGTTTCTGATGTGAACTTGCATACCCTGGTCATATATTCCATTTGGTCCCTTGAAAGGATATGACAACATACTGGCAAACTCAGCCTCCCTTCAACAATTATTAAATCAGTCCTATTGTCACGTCCGATAGCTCCTTATACCGTGCTTCCAGGAGTTGGATAGGTGTGAGTCTATAGAACAGCTGCTTCCTGTGCCGATCACCAAGACATCTAGGTGACGTTGGCATCGATCTGACAGCCACAGACAAAAGCTACACTCATCACTGAACACCACAAATTGCCGGAAAACCTTAACGTACCAATCGTAAGTCGTCAACTTTGTTTATCAAGCTGGGCACATCTGGAGACCCTATGTTCGTTTCTTAATTTCTCAGCGTAGTAGTGTAGAAGGTTTATCAGTTTAGGTTCTTTGGATGTAGAAAAGTATAACTAAATTAAATATGCATTACTGATGTGTTGCTTTATCGTCAGACCAGACAAACTGGAAAATCTGCGCAAATCGATTCCGTAGGTTTCAGCAGCGAAGAGCTGCAGTTTTGCAGTAGCTACATCTGTCCTAATTCTTATTCTTTTCAGAGCAGCAATTCCATTGTAATGCTGAAGAACAAGTGATGCTTCAGTATCGGTAAAGGTGCATATAGTATGTACAATTTGATCATTAAAGGTAATATTGAAAATATCGGAGACTGCATTCGTTGCATTCGTTGGCCTTTAACATCCTTTGACAGTGTTATGTTAACGACAGCGAGTCAAGGAGACACTGAACTTGTCCGTTTTCGTCCTGAATTTGCAATGCTCTCATCACTTCCATCGCCATCCACATCAGAACTTCCATTGACAGCGCCAGAGGAGCTCACAAAACTTCGTTGGACTGTTATTCCTCGTCCATCCTAAAGCCCGGATTTCGCACTTTCCGGCTTCTACCTGTCTGGCCCGGTGAAAGACCCACTCCGCGAGAAGCAATACGTGGATGATGGGTCATTGATGCAGGAAGACTTTGTCTGCGACGTCGACTAGAGTGGTACCATGCGCACGTACAGGCTCTCCTAGCAAAATGCTGCAAAGCCATCACATTGAACAAAGATTATGTTGAAAACAGGGTTTTGTAACCGAAAGAGTGGGGAATAATATAGTGTATTGTAATCCTGAATGAAACAAACCTGCTCTCAGAGAAAAAAATGTGATGCATTACTTATTGAACGCCCCTCGTATATTTGTGAAAACTTCAATTTTGATGATATTCGAAGATTCTGTCATTTAAACTATAAATGCTGAGGGTCTCCATTTTCCTGCATAATTATCTTCGTCTCCCCAACAAATGATCGAAGAAATCGCATTTCGGAGGCTTCGACTTCACTTTTTTCCTTGCTAGCTGAGACACGTGATTCAGGAGTTTATAAACTTGCTGGTAACGCCGTACTCTCGTACAATTATTTTTCTAATTACTTTGTTTCTTAGTGTTCTACTTATTTAGCTCCCATTTTGCTGAGTTTTTCAGTATTATTTCCAATATAGAATTCTTCAAGAGGTGAGAGAGTGCAGGCAATGAGCGTAAATTGTCTGACATATTTAATGAATTTGTTATTCAAAATTACTTGTAGCTGATTTGAGATGGACCACAAAAGTCATGGATTCTATTTTATTCAGCGAAATATCAATATTGCACTATTCCATCACTTTATTTAATTCTAACAGAGCTAGGTATGACCTCTTCAGAACTTGATACTACTACTTGACAGTTGACAAAAAATACTAAACACCGTCGTGTCCCCCACCCTTTTCAGGTACATGTCGGTAACTGAGACTGTTTCCACTGGAATTCCAGCTGATTTCCTCTGTAATGAGTCTCATGAGCATGATTGTGCAGCAACTTCAGCTTCATTCAACATTCCGTTACAAAATCTGCATGGCGCTTATACAGCGTCGCAGTTCTTTTCCGTCCATTGCTCCTCTGCCTGTTTTAATCTAGATTAGGAATGCGAAGCTAAAACACATTTTGCAAGTGCTTAGCACGAAAAAAGTTTCCTACAAGGATTCACGTATAACGGAGCTGCTGTAGCTGCCAAGAATTTCTTCTTCTTACTCTCCAATGGCCGCTCCCGAACGCCTCACAAAGGAACGGCCCAAGGCGTTGAACACCAAAGGCGAAATTACATTAAGGCCATTCGAGCGAGTAGGAGAGAACTGCACAGTCTTACAGTAATTTCTTTCTCGCGGTAATTTATACTTCTGGCTTCGCTAATACCTAACTAAAGAGGTGAGGTAAGAACTTTTTAAAACTAACTTAGGGCAGTAGTCAATCAAAGGAAGAGAACGAGTATTTATGTAGGATTTGTTCATAGATGCAAGTAAAAAAAGAATGTGATATCCAATACAATTTCAGCTTTTATACTGGCATAACCTAAATCTCTGGCCCCTTTCCCCTTTAATCGCCTCCGCTAAACCGAATAGACAGTGCCAAATGGCTCGGGACGAGTACCGTCGAGATGGAGGGGAAGGGCGGGGGGATTTGAGTCTGTTACAATTCTCAAAATTTATGTCTATCCTAGTCTACGTTCTATCGAGAACAATGTAACATTTGGATAATGTTTCATACTTTCAGTTGCAAAATACGATTTACAATAGTGCAAATCTTAAATGTTTACGATCCATCTCCGCCTTATTTATTTATCATACCTTCAGGTTTTTAACGTCTAGTTACTACAGAAAATACCCTGTAACTACAAGATACTACTTCTGTTTCCAGTGTAATGTATTGCCGATCTGCAAAAAACATTTTAATTGGAACTACGCATCTAATTTCTAACATATAATACTTCCTGCTAGCAACCAACTTATATGCATTCACACAGAGAACCAAAACTAAATTGCACCATTTAAACTCGTCATCTATCACTGATTCCACAGGTGTAGACATTCTGTAACTACTGTCGTCTCCCAAGAGGGAATAAAAGGTCACCTTACAGAAGACATGAGTTCTTACTTCAGTCGACATTATTAACGACAGAAAGTAGCATGGGCTGTTTGAAGGACGGAACTTGGTGTATATCTCAAGGAAGCAGGATAGAAATCGAAGTCAGAACGGATTCATGATAATGGAACTCTACTCCAGGCACTACTCCAAGGCAAATACCTCCTTAGCTAATTCAGTATCTAACTTTGAACGCGTGCCGACGATATAGATTAGCTAACTATTCCTCACAATCTGAGTAAGTCCGATACCGGGTGACGAGCGACACAGGGTTTGTGCCTCAGTACTACTGCAGGCCTGTCCCCCTTGGGTCTCAGACGGATCTGTACGCATATTGTTCACAAAAGCCGCTTTCTTGGACCACACCATATTAGGAAGCGCCTCCTCTAACGTCTGTTTGTGTTTGGCGTGGCTGGAGTAACGTGCGCAGCGCGAGCCTCCCTTCTGCTGCCGTACAAGCCCAGTCTGTCGCTCGGCGCCGGGATGTCGGCTGCGTGCACGTGCTTGTTCAAACGATGTCGCAACGCTCTGCCTAGTTCTGGCTACCAACCCATAGTTGCGGCTTCAGAACAATTTGCCGGCCGCTGTGACCGAACGGTTCTAGGCGCTCAGTCCGGAACCGCGCTGCTGCATCGGTCGCATGGTTCGAATCCTGCCTCGGGCATGGATGTGTCTGATGTCCTTAGGTTAGTTATGTTTAAGTAGTTCTAAGTCTAGGGTACTGATGACCTCAGATGTTAAGTCCCATAGTGCTTACAGACATTTGAACCATTTTTTCAGAACAATTTCTGAGTTCGATTCTTCTTGACATCTTAAGGAATCGGGATTCGTGACACTACATTCATCTTATAATCTGTTGGAAAAGGTCTGCGTCAGTAATTTTGTATCATAATCTGGTTTTCACACTCTACTAATAATTTAATACAGAAAAGTACATAAATGTTATACCCTAAACACTAAAGCATAATTATCTGATTAAATACATCTGCCGTAATGGAATTTTAAACTCAGTTCCCGTGCTTGCAAATAATAAAAATAATGATTTAAAGGGCGTCCGCCTTTTTGCAAGGGACATTAGTCACTACCGAGATATACAGTTTACACATTCTATTCTGAACAAAAATTTAATTCAGACTGTGCTATAATACCCATGCGTTGCAGATGAAATGATGTATTAACTTAGACTTGCAGCTGAATTCTGTTGGCAGCCGCAGGCCACACAAAATGAAAATAAAAGATAAAGTACAAATGTTACTAAGCGACAAAAAAATCTGATATAATGTTTCACTTACCTCCATAAAATGCATACGGATATATTTCAGGAACAATAAAAGGAAAAAAAAATCACTGAAGCTGCCACAGCTCCGATGAAACACGTTTGGGCATTAAACGAAACAAAAATTATGCTATTTCGCAAAGGCGGGCCCTCATCAATTCAGTATTAAATATATATGAGCCCCACCTACCGGAATCTGCGTAGGTAAGAGATGTGCTAACCTGGAGCATTCCTTTCCGAAATCCCTTATGTGTTGCTTCCTTGTGGCTTGATCTCAACCTAAGCTTCTTCTCTAAGAAAATATAGCAATTAACGGTACACAACGGTTGTCGCAAATCAGTTTATTAAAGCGTGCAAAACGTGTCAGACTAGAGAAATATTTTCCGTTTACCCACACACTCCTATGTCTCAACGGATTCATAATTAACATGAAAGCCGTTTAACAACAAATAACTTACACGTGTTGGTCATTGTCGGCATAATGGGTCACCGTCAGGAAGTAACTGACAAGCGTCCTTTAGAGACACTACTCTGCAGGAAAACAGCCATTAGAAAGAGAGATCTTATCAACTCGCATAGAATTTTTCGTCATGATATTAGGTGAGAAATGAAAAATCGAGTTCTCGTTGCTCGTGTTGTGCACCAAACATGTTAAATTATAGTATTACATTAAATTTACAAGACGGATAGTATCAAACACACAAAATTAATACATGTAAGTTATATGGACGTAATACTAAAGGTTGTAAGGAACGACAAAGTAAATATAATGACTGTTACATTGGTAATCAGTAGGACCGCGGTTAGGAGAGAGAGTGGCGTCTTAATAGGATCATGTGAAGCTTAAGAGTGAGAATGTGCTCTGCTGAAACGATTTAGATCCAGGTGAGTATTTTATGGTAAATGCTTATATAACTAAAGTTCCTTTAACTGATGAACTTTATTTTTATTTGTTGCTATGTGCAGCACTTCTATGCTGACTTTATACCTACGACTTTTCTTCTGCAAAATGTAGTCTGCCTTGTCTAATCTTCATCTACTTTCATGCTCAGTCAGTCTCGTTGCTTGAAATCAATCATTCGATAAGATATATTTCATAATCGTAAAATTTCTGATGTTCAAAATGGTTCACATGGCTCTGAGCACTATGGGACTTAATTTCTAAGGTCATCAGTCCCCTAGAACTTAGAACTACTTAAACCTAACTAACCTAAGGACATCACACACATCCATGCCCGAGGCAGGATTAGAATCTGCGACCGTAGCGGTCGCGCGGTACCAGACTGAAGCGCCTAGAACCGCTCGGCCACTCCGGCCGGCAAATTTCTGATGTGTCTGGTGGTGTATCTGCAGCAGTATTACGACGATACACAAAAATGTCCAAGACAGTACTTAAAATCAAGTATCATATGAATCTCACATCAGATTCTGTACACGGTTAGAATAAAGAAAGCTACCGTTAGTATACCCACACGTACTGCACTGCATCGTACCACAAACTGTTCAGCATATTTAGGCTTCATCCAGTGTTAATTTGAGTCTATACTTCCTCCTACACACGCCCATCAGCACAGCATTTTTTTCAGTAACATCAACTTTAATAATTACTGCACGAAGTGATACCTAACAGTCCCCGCAGGGCAGCATCAAAAGCGTCGTATCGTTGACTCAGGATACTAATTACTGCTTGGCAATACATTCGTTCCTTAGTGGAATTTGCCATAAATAATATATATTTCACTCAAACAAAAGCTCAGTTAATAGAACAAATACTAGGAACAATAGTAATCTGCTTACACTGGTAAGCCAAAACATTTTGACCACTGACCACCGCGACGCTGGGTGCCTCCTGATGGCGCTGTGCGCATGTGACGTGGTAACAAAACTATGTAATCGGAGGAGACATTGACGGGCGATAATCCTAGCGAAGATATGGGCTACAAATGGGGAAGTGTTAAAGTAACCACTGGTGTGCCACAGGGGAGTGTTATGGGACCAATGCTTTTCACAACATATATAAATGACCTAGTAGACAGTGTCGTTAAGTTCCATGCGGCTTTTCGCGGATGTGCCGTAGTATACAGAGAAGTTGCAGCGTTAGAAAATTGCAACGAAATGCAGGAAGATCTGCAGCGGATAGGCACTTAGTACAGGAAGTGGCAACTGATCCTTAACGTAGACAAATGTAATGTATTGCGAATACATAGAAAGAAGGATCCCTTACTGAATGATTATATGATAGCGGAACAAACACTAGTAGCAGTTACTTCAGTGTGGGATCCGTATCAGGTCGGGTTGACAGAGGAGATAGAGAAGATCCAGAGAAGAGCGGCGCGTTTCGTCATAGGGTTATTTAGTAAGCGTGATAGCGTTACGGAGATGTTTAGCAAACTCAAGTGACAGACTCTTCAAGAGAGGCGCTCTGCATCGTGGTGTAGCTTGCTGTCTAGGTTTCGAGAGGGTGCGTTTCTGGATGAGATATCGAATATATTGCTCCCCCTATTTATATCTCCCGATGAGATCTCGAATGTAAAATTAGAGAGATTCGAGCGCGCACAGAGGCTTTCCGGTAGTCGTTCTTCCCGCGAGCCATACGCGATTGGAACAGGAAAGGGAGGTTATGACAGTGGCACCTAAAATACCGGCCGCCACACACCGTTGGGTGGCTTGCGAAGTATAAATGTAGATGTAGATGTAGATGACGTCCACTGAGATAAGCGACTTTGACAAAAATTATTATTACACAGAGCCTCTGAACGGGTATCTCGAAAACGGTGAAGCTGGTCGAATATTCACGTGTTACTGTCGTGAGCTTCTACGGAAAGAGGTGGAAGGACAGTGAAGTTACCACTACGCACTAAATCGTTGCATGTCTACGACTCTTAATAGGACGTGGGGTTCGGAGGCTTTTCTGCTCTGTGGATTAGAATACACTCCTGGAAATTGAAATAAGAACACCGTCAATTCATTGTCCCAGGAAGGGGAAACTTTATTGACACATTCCTGGGGTCAGATACATCACACTGACAGAACCACAGGCACATAGACACAGGCAACAGAGCATGCACAATGTCGGCACTAGTACAGTGTATATCCACCTTTCGCAGCAATGCAGGCTCCTATTCTCCCATGGAGACGATCGTAGAGATGCTGGATGTAGTCCTGTGGAACGGCTTGCCATGCCATTTCCACCTGGCGCCTCAGTTGGACCAGCGTTCGTGCTGGACGTGCAGACCGCGTGAGACGACGCTTCATCCAGTCCCAAACATGCTCAATGGGGGACAGATCCGGAGATCTTGCTGGCCAGGGTAGTTGACTTACACCTTCTAGAGCACGTTGGGTGGCACGGGATACATGCGGACGTGCATTGTCCTGTTGAAACAGCAAGTTCCCTTGCCGGTCTAGGAATGGTAGAACTATGGGTTCGATGACGGTTTGGATGTACTGTGCACTATTCAGTGTCCCCTCGACGATCACCAGAGGTGTACGGCCAGTGTAGGAGATCGCTCCCCACACCATGATGCCGGGTGTTGGCCCTGTGTGCCTAGGTCGTATGCAGTCCTGATTGTGGCGCTCACCTGCACGGCGCCAAACACGCATACGACCATCATTGGCACCAAGGCAGAAGCGACTCTCATCGCTGAAGACTACACGTCTCCATTCGTCCCTCCATTCACGCCTGTCGCGACACCACTGGAGGCGGGCTGCATGATGTTGGGGCGTGAGCGGAAGACGGCCTAACGGTGTGCGGGACCGTAGCCCAGCTTCATGGAGACGGTTGCGAATGGTCCTCGCCGATACCCCAGGAGCAACAGTGTCCCTAATTTGCTGGGAAGTGGTGGTGCGGTCCCCTACGGCACTGAGTAGGATCCTACGGTCTTGGCGTGCATCCGTGCGTCGCTGCGGTCCTGTCCCAGGTCGACGGGCACGGGCACGTGCACCTTCCGCCGACCACTGGCGACAACATCGATGTACTGTGGAGACCTCACGCCCCACGTGTTGAGCAATTCGGCGGTACGTCCACCCGGCCTCCCACACGCCCACTATACGCCCTCGCTCAAAGTCCGTCAACTGCACATACGGTTCACGTCCACGCTGTCGCGGCATGCTACCAGTGTTAAAGACTGCGATGGAGCTCCGTATGCCACGGCAAACTGGCTGACACTGACGGCGGCGTTGCACAAATGCTGCGCAGCTAGCGCCATTCGACGGCCAACACCGCGGTTCCTAGTGTGTCCGCTGTGCCGTGCGTGTGATCATTGCTTGTACAGCCCTCTCGCAGTATCCGGAGCAAGTATGGTGGGTCTGACACACCGGTGTCAATGTGTTCTTTTTTCCATTTCCAGGAGTGTAGATGGTGACCTGTGATACCTCTGCCGAAACAGCACAACGCTGGTGCAGGCACAAGTATTTTGGAGCACACCGTCCATCGTACATTGTTGAACGTGGAGTTCCGCAGCGGACCACCCCCACGTGTTCACATGTTAACCCAACGACATCGTCAATTACGATTACAATGGGCACGGCACCATAGGTGTTCGATCGTCAATCAATGGAAAAGTGTGAACTCTTCGAGTGAATCACGTTTTTGCTACACTAGGTCGATGATCGTCCCCACAGACTGCGTCATTGAGGTGAACGGCGGTTCCAAACGTGCAGCGCGGTATGGACGCACGCTGCTGGGAGCAGTATTATGCTACGGGAGACATTCTCCTGCGCTTGCAGGGGACCTTTGGTAGTAACTGAAGACACGCTGAAAGCTGCGAACAACTAGCATCCCTTCATGCTTGATGTCTTCCCCGATGGCGGTGTCATCTTTCAACAGGATAACTGTCCGTGTCACGGAGCCACAACCGTGCTACCAGGCACATCAGTACATTATAGTGAACTCACGTTGATGTCTCGGTGACCAAATTCACCTGAAGTAAATCCTATGGAACCCATCTGAGTGGTTATCGGGCGCCACCACCGCCTAAGCAAATCAACGGCCCGTTATTTACGCGAATGACACGACCTGTGCTCAGACAACGAATGCCACACACCTCCGCAAACCTATCAACAAACTGTCGGATCCCTAATACGCAGAATCAGTGATGTATTTCGTTCCGAAGACGGACATACACGCTATTAAGCAGGTAGTCATTACTTTGGGTCATCAGTGTAAATACTTTCAAAATGGTTCAAATGGCTCTAAGCACTATGGGACTTAACATCTGCAGTCATCAGTCCCCTAGACTTAGAACTACTTTAGCCTGACTTAACCTAAGGACATCACACACATCCATGTCCGAGGCAGGATTCGAACCTGTGACCGTAGCAGCAGCGCGGTTCCGGACTGAAGTGCTTTGAAGCGCCCGATCACAGCGGGCGACTGTAAATACTTACGGGTACTTACTTTGATAAAGGAAATCGTCCGTTATTCAAAATCACACATTATCAGTAACTTGTCAGCAGCCATTAAAGGTTTGTCTATTAATGAAGTACAATATAAGAGGAGCCTAAGGGTTTATCGGTGGCCAATTCTTTCCACTTAACTGACGAATTTCTCGGTGGAACCAACTGATGTACATGTCAGTTATATTCTCAGTAGCGTGTCATGCGAAAGCTAATGCGAGCATATTTAATACAGTAATGTGATCTGTGTAAATAAGTGTTGTAAATTAATTCGTGTTTGTGATTCTTTACTAAGTAGCCTAGAATTATCTCATATACTTTAGTGTATATACTTTAACTGATTTTGATGTTTAGGCGCGCAGTCCGGAACCGTGCGACTGCTACGGTCGCAAGTTCGAATCCTGCCTCGGGCATGGATGTGTGTGATGTCCTTAGGTTAGTTAGGTTTAAGTAGTTCTAAGTTCTAGGGGACTAATGACCACAGCAGTTGAGTGCCATAGTGCTCAGAGCCATTTGAACCATTTGATTTTGATATTAACTTTCAAATGAAAATATCTTACGTCCGCAGCTCGTGGTCGTGCGGTAGCGTTCTCGCTTCCCACGCCAGGGTTCACGGGTTCGATTCCCGACGGGGTCAGGGATTTTCTCTCCCTCGTGATGACTGGGTGTTGTGTGGTGTCCTTAGGTTAGTTAGGTTTAAGTAGTTCTAAGTTCTAGGGGACTGATGACCATAGCTGATGACCATAGCTGGTAAGTCCCATATTACTCAGAGCCATTTGAACCATTTTTGGAAATATGTTTCAGAGTTTTTGCTTATTCCATTCTTAAAAGCCATTTTATTTAAACTCTGTGGAAGGATTATTAGCATATCTCCTTTTTTGTAGTTATATATTATGTATTATTGTTCTTATTGTCAGTTGTATGTCCTCAGTTGTATGTCCTATGAAAGTATAGCTATCTATCCAGACCGGACATCGTTATCTGTCTTTGCGCTGGCGTCGCAGATAAACATTCCCGTTCAGTGGTTAAGGTACGATCTTGAACATATACTGAAAATTGTCAACTATGATGTGCTTAGCCAGCACGTCCTCGCTAAGCAATATTCCACAACATGTTGTTCAAGAGAAGCGGCTATAACAGACGACGTATTTACGTAGTCATATGAAAGAAGAAACAAATTGATATGTGTAGTGGAAAAAATTACAATCTATCTGTCATAGCACAGCGTGAACAATATTGTATGGTATTAGATACCTGTTTAAGTTTCACTGTTTGTGTTTGCTGGGGTTACTTGGAAGAATGTTACATTTGTGGATTTATCCTGACATTTCTTCCTCCTAATTATGTTGGTTGCGACCTGCATAATACAAAATAGTTAGGATTCTTCTTAAAGTAAATTTGGGGAAAGCCAACCCAAGTCTCAGTACACTATGTGATCAAAAGTATTAGGACACTCTCAAAAACATAGGTTTTTATATTAGGTGTATTGTGCTGCTACCTACGGCCAGGTACTCCATGTCAGCTACCTCAGTAGTCATTAAACATCGTGAGAGAGCAGAATGGGGCGCTCCGCGGAACTCACGGTCTTCGGTGGTTGGGTGTCACTTGTGTCATACGCCTGTATACGAGATTTCCACACTCCTAAACATCCCTAGGTCAACTGTTTCCAGTGTGATACTGAAGTGGAAACGTGGAGGGACAAATACAGCACAAAAGCGTACAGGCCGACCCCGTCTGTCGATTGACAGAGACCGCCGACAGTTGAAGAGGATCGTAATGTGTAATACGCAGACATCTGTTGAGACCATCACACCACGGAGTTCCAAATTGCGTCAGGATCCACTGCAAGTACTATGACAGTTAGGTGAAAGGTGAGAAAACCTGGCTTTCATGGTCGAGCGGTTGCTCGTAAATCACACATCATGCCGGTAAATTCCAAACGACGCCTCGCTTGGTGTAAGGAGCGTAAACATTGGACGATTGAACAGTGAAAAAATTTTGTGTGGAGTGATGAACCACGATACACAATGTGGCAATCCGATGGCAGGGTGTGGGTATGGCGAATGCCCAGTGAACGTCATCTGCCAGCTTGTGTAGTACCAACAGTAAAATTCGGAGGCAGTGGTGTTATAGGGTGGCCGTGTTTATCGTGGATGGGGCTTTGACTCGTTGTTTTGCGTGGCACTATCACAACACAGGCCTACATTGCGTTCTAAGCACCTTCTTGCTTGGCACTGTTAAAGAGCAATTCGGGGATGGCGACTGCATCTTTCTACACGATCGAGCACCTGTTCATAATGCACGGCCTGTGGTGGAGTGGTTACACGACAATAATAACCCTGTAATGGATTGGTCTGCATAGAGTCCTGGCCTGAATCTTATAGAACACCTTTGGGATGTTTTGGAAAGCCGACTCCTTGCCAGGCCTCACCGACCGACGTCGATAACTCTCCCCAGTGCATCACTCTGTGAAGAAAGAGCTGCCATTCCCCAAGAAACCCTCCAGCAGTTAACTGAACGTATGTCTGTGAGAGTGGAAGCTGTCATCAAGGCTAAGGGTGGATTAACACCATATTGAATTCCACCATTACTGATGGAGGGCGCCACGAATTTGTAAGTCATTTTCAGCCAGGTGTCTGGATACTTTTCATCACATAGCGTATCACCAACTTTCAGTCTCAATGTTCTATCTATCCTCACCCTGTAACTCTAAATTGGTCAACGGAGGTAACCCATTACAGCCATCACTTCAATAAACTGACTTCTTACTCTGCAGTCCTAAGAGGAACCTAGCATACAAGACTAAATTGGACACGCACCATTCGATTTGAATTTTGACTAGCGCAGTGATTTTACGTTCATTTTAATGTAACTCAATACGTGGCAGCGTCCTGGGATTTGATCTTAGCTGTCACCAAAGGTAGAGTCGGCGACTGGCGGCGTTCCCACGAGCCCTGTGGGCAGCAGGTGTCCTCCGGTACCTGCTGGGCTTCCATAGTCCACAAAAGACGTGAGATTCACAGTACGTGGTGAATACTGGTCAGCGACTGCTAGACTCGCTCAAGAATTAGAAGCTTTCTGATAACATCAGGTTTTCTCTCAGTAACATTGTTCTTCTTCTTCTTCTGTCATGCTTTTGACTTTGCTCAGCCTGTTGCAGCAACACTTGGTTCTTCCCTCTTTTCGCTGGTCTTGCAAAGCATCTTTTACTTTGCAGAATATATTGCCAAAAATGTAGAAGTAATCTCAGCTCCTCCTTTCGCGACAGATGAGACATCAATTTTTGTCTATTTTCTTCACACTTTTCCTTAATACCAAACATTTTCAATTTCTTTCCAGTATTCGTGTTTCCTTTGTAATCTTTGTGTATCCTGCTATGCTCCCTAAGTTCCTGAGGAATTTCCTTCCATTGGCCTGTAATCTTATTTTAACTTTTTTTTAATAACCATAACGCAATATTAGATTAACGTATCTTTATAAAATTTAAGGTAAGTTTACCCTCTTACTTTATTTCGAAGACATCTTCTAATGATACTGTTTAGGCAACTTCTCAGTTCTGTCTTCTTGATATAGGTCTCGTGTAAACGTAAACTTGTTAACTAAAATTTTAAATCTATCTACTTGCACTATGAACTTGTTATCTATTACTATTTTTGTCCAGTATAGATTTTTTCCACAGGAAGATATGGAGTTTGTTTTTTATATTGACATTGACGTGTTATACCTGACATGTTTTAAGTAGTTCATAGACAGTTCTACATAGTCCATCTTCACTGTTCGAGGCTAAAACCTAATCATTTGCAAACACCATCGTCATTATACAACTTGATTTTAAAATAACTGTACGTACTTTGGGGGTGTAGTGTATGCATCAAAATAAGAGCTGAAGTCAATAAGTTTTGTCTGAAATTGCTTTATCTCAGTTATGCAACAGAGTAGGGATAACAAGTGCGACACAATAACATCAAATTAATTCTTCACAGAAAGCAGTGACACGAAGACATCTGAAAATCAAATCAACTACGTACTGTACGTTTACCCCAGGACATGTTCAAAATTATGTCCATGTGGACAAAGAGAGCGATGTGCTCGACTTCTTGCCGCTCTCCGAATGTGCGTGCAGTCATCGAGGGTACACGACTGGGTTGTTGATGGCCCAGCATTGAAACCTGTAGCAATTTGCGGAACTGTTGCACTTCTGTCACTCTTCGGTCGTCATTTGACCCGTTCTTGCAGGACCTTTCTCCGGTCGCAGCGATGTTGGAGATTTGATATTTTGTCCGATTCCTGATATTCACGGTACACTTGTGAAATGGTAGTACGGGAAAATCCTCAGTTCATCGCTACCTCGGAGATGCTGTATCCCATCGCTCGTGCGCCGAATCACGTTCAAAGTCACTTAAATCTTGATAACCTGCCATTGTAGCAGCAGTAACCGATCTAACAACTGCGCCAGACACTTGTTGTTTTACATAGGCGTATTCTGCTTGTTTACATATCTCTGTATTTGAATACCCATACCTACACCAGTATCTTTGGCGCTTCAGTGTATCTTGGTTGCTCTGAGCAGTTTTTTTTTTATGCCATCCTGCATTAAGACAATCTTTGCTTCCAGTATTTATTGGTCCATATTCACCTCATAACATCTGTATTCACGCACATCCTGAAACAGAATAATTGTTTTCTAGTTTGCTAGGAAACAGTCAACTTTAGTTATAGGCCCTCTGGCAGATCATGTATACTTGTTAATAACTTTGTAATTGTAGAAAGGGTTCAAGTCTCTTTAACTGTTAAACTTGCAAATGTCTCAGCGTTGTTGCCACTGACAGTAATCTCTCTGGCATAACATGATATTTATCCTCTCCCTTTCAGTTCCTGTGTTGTAGTCTCTACCAATTACAATGTGGTCGTTAACCATTCGACGGCCATGGGATGAGGGATTTCAACAAACTAGCAGGATCTACTAACCAGGTGACAAATGTGCTTCGTCTGCATATCACCTACTGCATAAACTGGTAAAATGGTTTACAACGAGAAAAGAGGAATGTGTGTCTCTAAGAGGAGAAAGGTATTTTATTAGCGAATCATAAATTTTACTGGGCCTATCCTTTTTTATATGGAGCGGATGATTGTATGTAACACATAAGTCACACACATAACGATACCACCCTTGCTTTTAATTTCATCGAAGGGTGTTTTGTCTTTCCAATAAGCTGAGTCAGTTCTTCTGACAATCATTTCTTTTTCAATTTCTTCACATTTTTTATGCAGCCATTTCGCTTCCACACACTTTCTGTTTATTTCATTCCTCAGTCACTTGTATTTCTGTATTCCTGAATTTCCCGGATCTTTTTTTGCTTCCTTTTTTTATCGATCAACTGAAATATTTCTTGTGTTACCTATGGTTTCGGGCTCGATTCCCGGCACGGTCAGGGATTTTATCTGCCTCGTGATAACTGGGTGTTGTGTGTTGTCCTTAGGTTAGTTAGGTTTAAGTAGTTCTAAGTTCTAGGAGACTGATGACCATAGATGTTCAGTCCCATAGGGCTCAGAGCCATTTGAACCTATGGTTTCTTTGCAGTTATCTTGTTTGTACCAATGTTTTTCTTTACAACATATGTGATTGCCCTTTTTAGACATTTACATTCCTCTTTAATTGTACTGCCTACTGAGCTATTCCTCATTGCCGCATATATAGCCTTAGAGAACTTCAAGCGTATCTCGTAACTCTTCAGTACTTCCATATCAGACTTCTTTGCTTATTGATTCTTCCTGACTAACCTCTAAACTTAGGCCTACTCTTCATCACTATCACATTGTAATCTGAGTCTGAATCTGCTCCGTGATACGCCTTACAATCCAGTATCTGATTTCCGAATCTCTGCCTAACCATAACGTACCCTAAATTAAGTCTTGCCGTATCGCCCGGCCTTTTCCTCCTCTTGTGATTCCTGAACAGCGTATTCGTTATTGGTAGCTGAAATGTATTACAGAACTCAATTAGTCTCTCCTTTCTCATTCCTTGTCCCAATCCTATATCCTCCTGTAACCTTTTCCCCTACAACTGCGTTCCAGTTCAACATGACTGTTAGATTTTTATCTCCCTTTACGATCTGTATTACTCTTTCAGTATCCTCATATACTTTCTGTATTTGTTCATCTTCAGCTTGCGAGTCGCCATGTATACCTGAAGTATCGCTGTCGGTGTTGATTTACTGGCGATTCTGATAAGAACAACCCTATCACTGAACTGTTCACAGTTCCATATTCTCTGCCCTACCTTCCTATTCGTAATGAAACCCACTCGACTTACGTCATTTTCTGCTGCTGTTGATAGTACCCTACACTATCTGACCAGAAATCCTTGTCTTCTTTCCACTTCACTTCGCTGACCAGTATGATATGTAGATTGAGCCTTTGCATTTCCCTTTTCTGATTTTCTAACTTCCCCACCACGTTCAAGCTTCTGACATTCCACTCCCCGACTTTCGTCAGTTATTCAGTGTTTTTCTCATGGTCACTTCCACCTAGGCAGTCCTCTCCCAGAGATCCGAATGGGTAACTATTCCGGAATCTTTCGCCAATGGAGAGATCATCATTACACTTTTTAATTACATGCCACATGTCATGTGGATACACGTTATGTGTTTTTAAATCAGTGGCTTCCATCGCCTTCTGAATCCTCATGCCGTTCGTCATTGCTGATTCTTCCGTCTTTAAGGGCAGTTTCCCACGCCAAGGGCAAGAAAGTGCCTTAAACCTTTGTGCGCTCTTCCGCCCTCTTAGACAATGCCGTTGGTAGAATGAGGGTGACTTCTCATGCCAGAAGTCTTCGGCAACCAGTGCATATTGTCAATCAAAATTTAAGCTGTGGCGGGTTTCTAACACAGCAGCGAGGACGTTTTGATTGCCAATCACAGACGCTACCGCCATTTTATTTTATTTTTTTGTCCGCTACTGTTCATTGCGTTTGGTCTGGGCGGACGTCACATGGCATCCATGCAATTGGAACGTTGATTCCTTTACTCAGTTTTCTATTACAGAGGATAAGCTTGCCCTGTGATCGAACACGCTGAGCTAACGGGCCGGTAAACACCTACAGTACTGGTGCCAGTACGTTACACACGGAAAAATCACGTTCTGTGCAAATATCTCCTCCTGTAATCCCCATAGTGTTGATACTCATGAAGTGTGCTGTTTTGGGGTTTAGGAGGAGATGTTGGACACATATACATGCTATATATGAAGGGCTTATTTCAGTTGTGGTACAAGTCCATTTTTGTTCATATTGAGGTACATAGTCCCAGAATTAAATGAGCGCTGAAAAATCTGCAGTTGAAATACCAGTAATATTCAAGCTCATGGTTCCTTGCTAGAGATGAACCTTTGTTTCGGTTTGTTTGGCTCATTAATTTCAGAAGAATTATACACAGAAAAGTGGAGGTAATGGACTTGTACCACCATTGAAATAAGCCCTTCATATAAGGCTGAAAACTAATTACATATGCTGAGATGCTAGAGAAAGACTTGATTAGAATGTATAAGGACCTTGGGAACGAAAGTCTAATATTTCAACAAGATAATACTTCAGTGTATGCTTCTACTACAACCAAAAGATATTGATGTGTTGTCCTGGCCTGCACATAGCCCGGATATGAACCTTGTGGAAAACCGTTGTGGAATACATGCAAGTTGTGTTTGTCGCAATGGAAGGGAATTTGAGCCGTATGTGACCTGAAAAATGTGATACAACAAGAGTGGGCGACAATTTCACTGCAAGAACTACAAATCCCAACAAAATCAATGTAGAATAGAATTATTGATGCAATTAGGAAGAGCAGAGGTTGGCCAAAGTACTAACAATCCAATAACAGAGCAGGACAGTGAGCGCCTTATACTAGTTTCCACATAGGAAATGCAAACGCCTTATTTTGTTACTCGTGTTATAAAAGAAATTGTGTAATTTGTCATAATCGTTTACGTTTTATATGTATCTACTGCTTTCATAATAAATGCGGTACAATATGCTACAGAGAATGTGCTGTTACTTTCGCAAGAATGCTACCTTTATACTGATTTCCGTTGCTGTATCGTAGTTAGGTAACAGCCGTGGTGTTAGGTGGCTGTTGATCCGTACACGAACTGAGCTGCGGCTGGCGCGCTGTTGCAGATGGCGGACCCCGCGGCGATGCACAGCGAGGCGTCCTACCTGGCGGTGTACGGCCTGGTGTCTGTGTTGCTGGTCACGCTCGTGGGTGGCTTGCTGTACGTTGCCTGCTCGCGCAGGTACCGCCTCAACTGGTTCGAGAAGAACCTGCTGGAGGCCGCCGAGAAGGGCCACATCGACGAGAGGTAAGTGCGTGAGAAATGTTAGATGACTTAAGGCTGCCACTAGGTACCCGAGCTACAATGAATTTATATAACGAAAAAGACTGAACCCAACAGATCATCTGAAATGGTCCGTACTTCAGAGCAGTTGTCATCAGACTACGGCCCACGAGCTGCATGCAGCCCGAATCAAGCCTTCGTGCTGTCCGCGGTTCTCAGCCGTACTTATAATACAGAGTCCGCCAGAAAAATGTATACATTCTTTGCCAGGCTTTATAGAGGTACCGATATTGTCGTTCGATTTGAGTTAAGAGTGTGTTGTAGTATAGTCTTTGGCTCAACAGATGTTAGTACTTTCATCTGGGTATTGATAAAACAAGATAGCTGGAGCAAGCTTGACATTCGAGCAACGAAAATGCAATGTGAAGTGGTTTTTCAAGTTTGGCAACGCCGTTGAAGTGAAACGTCAGTGGAGGGGGGAGTTTGAAACAGAACCGCCAACCCACCTAATAATTAAACGCATCATTGACAGGTTTGAAAGGCACGGAATGATTTATGATATTCACAAAGGAAGATCAGGAAGACAAGGTAGAGCTACAAATCCTCCTTCGTCAGCTCTCGTGTTGGAAACGTTTGGTATCCTCCACAGAAGTCTGCTATGCAAAGTGCACGTGAAGTGGCGGTTAGCAGAACAAGTATACGAAGACTTCTGAAAGCTGCAAAGTGGAAAGTTTACATTCCACGATTTACTGCACGCGTTTAATGATGACTATCCCGATCGCCGAATGCATTTTTGCGAATGGTATCGGCAAATGGTAACTGATGACGAACAATTTGTGACGGAGGTAGTGTGGAGTGACGAGGCACAATTTAAACATAATTGAATCGTGAATCGACGTAACAGTGTTTACTGGGCACCGGAAAATCCGCATGTTTGTGTGGATAAAGCGGTCAGGGGTTCATGCGTGCTGTGGACTATCGTCTAGGTGCTTAGTAGGATCCTTCTTCTTTGATGCTAATATCACTGGAGAACTGTATCTGGAAATGCATTTTGCCAGGTATAGTGCGCTTTATGGAGCTGATGAAGAGGGCTTCTACCAACAGGACAGGACGCCACCAGACTGGTACCTTCTCCTTGGACTTATTATAGCACTGTTGAGCATATTCATTTGCATCAACAGTGTAGCAAATTACTTTCTTTGACAGCAGAGTATACGGGAGGATACCCCTAATCGAGTTCTCTCGTGTGAACTCTCACCAACCGTCTTTACCTGCCGTGCTCTTGTTCGTAATGACAGAATCACTTTATATTATACTCCTTGTGAAAATTTGGGGAAAAGTTCCTTTGCTCTTAAGCAGTTGCTTAGTGGAATATTATGTGGAACTTCGTGGTGAAAAAGTGTTACTAAAAAAAAGACGTCTAGTTGAGAATGAAGTCTTTTAGGACGGCACTGTTGCCGCGTCAGTTCAGGGTAAAAGCTCGAGTTTTCAAAGGTTACCTCCACTGTCTTCGTCTGGACCAACTGACTGACTAAATACGGCTTCTGATTAGTTGAGCCACAGACGGCTGCATTTGTGGGTGCATAAATTCGTACAGTTTTTCCATAAATTTGATAAACAAAACAGACACACACAACAGACGCTATCGTCAACAATAATATGTTCTCCTTCACTATTTACCACGGTCTGCCAACGCTGGGGTAACTCTTCGACTTCACGGCTGTAGAAATCATGTACGTTTGAGGCGAAGAACTTGTCGAGTCATATTCGAAGAACATTTTCATCCAGAAAGAAAGTTCCCTGAAGGTTGTTCGATAGAGAGCGGAAAAGGTGAAAATGTGAGGGCGCAAGTGGTGCGGAATGAAGTCCCAATCTAACTCTTGTACAGTGTTTTTCGTCGGTCTAGCAGAATGCGGGCGGGCTTTATCGTGGAGTAGAATCACTACACGCAGTCTTCTTGGTCGTTGCTCTTAGATTGCGTCTGTAAGACGTCTCAGTTTTTGACTATAAATATCAGCATTTATGGTTATACTTCGGGGAAGCAATTCGTAGTACACCATACCGTCGCTGTTCCGCCCGATGCATAGCATTATCTTTTGTGGATGCTCGCAAGTCTTTGTTTCAGCTCGACCATTCCTTTCTTTTCCTTATGTTAGCATGAAGACACCACTCCTCATCACCAATAACGATACAGGTTAGGAATGGTCGGTATTGTTCGAAAGCCCTATTGATTACGAGCAAGTAGAGATGCACATGTGACCACCTGCGGATTTTTGTGATTTTGGCTTCGAGCATGTTGAACCCATACGTCCGACTTTTGTTCTCCATTGCATGCAAATGTCGCACGATGTGGAATGATCACAGTTATCACATTTACCAATTCTCAAGCACACTAACGTTTATCATTGTGCATTAATGCGCTTAAACGATCTTCATCAAACCCCAAAGGTCTTCCAGAACATGGGAGTCACTAACGTCCTAAACGAGAAAACCATTCCTTGGCGTGCTCTCTCCAGCAGCATTATCCTCATACGTGGCGCAAATGATTCTGCCTGCCTTCGCAACTGTTACCCCTCTACTGAACAGGAACAGAAGAATACGTCGGTAATGTTCTGCTTCCCTGCAACTGGCACTCCATTATCTAGCGCCCACAGCTCCACTCACAAAATGACAATATCTAATCTAAAATAACAGTGAACTGCAAATAAAAAATAACAATCGACAAATAAACCTACAACAACCGGAATACCAACAAGCAAAACAAAAATGCTTCAAACTTATGCAACAATTTAATTGATGTCACCGTCTGCACTGATGGCGCCACTGTTCGCACAGTAGCGTAAACGTTGCGACGAATACCTCTGCTTCTTCCTTGCATCGACAGCCCCGTTCTATGCATTGTTAAGATTATATCCGCTGTCGCGGCTGAAGTTCTCACTCATTCTTATCTCTACAGCCTCTTCAATTTCAGAATCCCAGTATGTAGAAGCCTGGGTCAATACTTTCATTTCGTCGGACAGTATTTTGTGGCGACAAGCACTGGACTGACATGGCAAGAAGTCTGAGAATGTTTTGTACACTGGTGCTGTCGCGTAACAAAAACCGTGTTTCGGAGAAACAGACTATTGTGTAACGAAACAAAAGTTTTGTCCCAGGCTTTTACGTAGTGGGTCTTTGTAATTAAAGAGGCTGTAGAAACAAGAGTGACAACGAATATAATCTTAGCGGTGCTCGGAAACGAGCTCTCGATGCAGCGAAGAAGCAGGGAGTTTCTTCACACTAAGAAGGGAGCGGTGCCTCCATCAGCGAAGACATTGATACGCTCTGCGACTAATCAGTAGCCGTCTATGGGCTGTATAAGGCGGCCACAGCAGTAGTTCAGAAAGTCAGTTGCGCTTGACGAAGACGACGCAGGTTATCGTCGAAAGCTCGAGGTTTCACCCATAAATGACGATGCAAGAAGTCCGAGTATCTTTTATACAATAAATCTAATTCTATCACAGTTGTTAATCAACCGGTGCGTTCTCAAAATTCAAGTAACAGATATTAGAAATTATCTTGCTGTGGTGTTACAACACGCTTCGTAACTCCGCGGAGAGAGGTCTCAGATCCGTGACTGATAACCTCGTTGGTTGTAATGGCTGAGGCAAACAGGACATTAATGTTTCAGTCCGACCGTTACTTGGCTATGCCAGTGTATTTCATTACTAGGCAGTGTGCGACTGGTGCATTGGTGCCGAGCTACTCGCGGTTTTCATGCTGCATGAATGAAAAAGCAGTAATGGCTGTTATGTATGTGGTCGCACATCAGCTTAGAAATAAGACCTTTGCATGATCAACGCCTACACAACCAAAATTTTTGATTATATCCCAGCAGCTGTTGAAATGCCTCACATTAGGCTTAGCAGCAAAGAGCGCCACAGAAGCAATATATCGACTTATCTGGCCCCCTGGCGTCCTCCGGAATTTGCCCAGAGCGTGTCCTTTTTCGACTGGTGCATACCAGGTTGTTCATCCGGCCAATAGAATAATTTTTTATTGAGTGACGCCCTCTTTTCCCAGACTAAAAATACAGTTTTCCTCCATTACCATTTCAGGGTAATATTTAGTTTGCACAAGATGAAATAACGTAATAAATGTCGTGACAGTAGACAATGACTCTCAGAAAAGCATTTCCAATGTCTCTTCAAGTAATTTCTGAATTCTGTGCTATTAAATTAAGAACAGATTTGAGACACTTTGTTCACCTTTTCTTACAATAATAATTCTAAATTCAAATGGTTCAAATGGCACTGAGCACTATGGGACTTAACATCTGAGGTCATCAGTCACCTAGACTTAGAACTACTTAAACCTAACTAAGGATATCACACACAACCATGCCCGAGGCAGGATTCGAACCTGCGACCGTAGCAGTCGCACGGTTCCGGACTGAAGCATCTAGAACCGCTCATCCACAGCGGCCGGCTAAACACTTTACGACTGGACACGAATTTATAACCACTTCTAGCCATCACGTTGGTAGAACTGTCTGTGTTAGCAACCATTCAGCTTTGTAATGTAAGGCAGCTTACACATATTATCCAAATATATCCAAAATGAATAAATACAGGATGTTTCAAAAATAATCACCTGATTTTGGATGGTAATGATTACGAAACATGGGACATGCCAGCCACAAAATGTGTGATGTTTGAATATATGAGGCCTAGAGTTTCAGGAAATCGCCATTAGATGTCAGTAAGTGCGTCTTCTCAGTTTTCAGTCAGAAGTAAGACGGTGTCCGTTCAACAGAAGACATTTTATGTGCTGCAGTTTGCAAAGAGTGACTCAGTGATTTCGGTATAGCGTCGGCATTTTGGAACTGATCCGCCTGCATCCAAAATCATCTATCGTTGGTAGTGCCAATTTGAAGAGACATGAGGCTTATGTAAGTTAAAGAGTCTAGGTCGACCTCGCACTTTTGATGACACGATGGAAAGAATTCAGCAACCGTTTGAGCAGAGTTCACGAAAGTCTACTCGCCACGCAGGCAGAGAACGGATAATACATCAGGCCCGACTTTTTCCTCTACTGTTCGCTTTATACAATGCTATAAAATGTGTTCATATTCTTCCGCATTTAGCGTTTTCTTAAGCACAACAAGTGGACAACACCCTAACCACGAAAAACACCCCCATACCCCACAAGGCAATTGATACAGTTCCCCGCAGTCGTTTAATGAACAAAGTAAGAGCATATGGACTATCAGACCAGTTGTGTGATTGGATTGAAGAGTTCCTAGATAACAGAACGCAGCATGCCATTCTTAATGGAGAGAAATCTTACGAAGTAAGAGTGATTTCAGGTGTGCAGCAGGGGAGTGTCGTAGGACCGTTGCTATATATAAATGACCTTGTGGATAACATCGAAGTTCACTGAGGCTATTTGTGGATGATGCTGTAGTATATCGAGGGGTTGTAACAACGGAAAATTGTACTGAAATGCAGGAGGATCTACAAAGAATTGACGCATGGTTCAGGGAATAGCAATTGAGTCTCGATGTAGACAAGTGTAATGTGCCGCGAATACACAGAAAGAAAGATACTTTAGCATTTAGCTACAATATAACAGGTCATCAACTGGAAGTAGTTAATTCCATAAATTATCTGGGAGTAGGCATTAGGAGTGCTTTAAAATGGAATGAAAATACAAAATTAACCTTCGGTAAAGCAGATGCCAGACTGAGATTCATTGGAAGAATCCTAAGGAAATGCAGTCCGAAAACAAAGGAAGTAGGTTACAGTACGCTTGTTCGGCCACTGCTTGAGTACTGCTCACCATTGTGGGATCCGTACCAGATAGGGTTGATACATCAGATAGAGAAGATCCAACGGAGAGTAGCGCGTTTCGTTACAGGATCATTTAGTAATCGCGAAAGCGATAGGGAGATTATAAACTCCAGTGGAAGACTCTGCAGGAGAGACGCTCAGTAGCTCGGTACGGGCTTTTGTTGAAGTTTCGGGAATATACCTTTACCAAGGAGTCGAGCAATATATTGCTCCCTCCTACGTATATCTCGCGAAGAGACCATGAGGATAAAATCAGAGAGATTAAATCCCACACAGAGGCATACTGACAATCTTTCTTTGCACGTAAAATACGAGACTGGAATAGAGTGGAGAACCGATAGAGGTACTGAGGGTACCCTCCGCCACGCAGCGTCAGGTGGCTTGCGGAGTATGGATGTAGATGTAGATACTGTAACACTACCTTGTCACAGTTCACTGTTGGCGCTACACGTAGTGGCAATTAATGTTCTCCTGGTATTCGCGAAACCCGAACTCTTGCATAGAACTGTTACAGGGTATGGAGTAAACTATCATTCCAAATCACTCGCTTCGTCGTCCACTGCCCAGTGTTGTCGCTCCTTGCACAACCTCAAGCGTCGCTCGGCTTTGATTAACAGAAATGTGTGGCTTGTAAGGAGCTGCTCGACCATCTACCCTAGTCTTTTTAGCTCCATATGCACAGTCATTATGCTATCTGGAATTTTTTCTCTAATTTCTCGCGTTTTTTACAACTACCTTCCGGAATACTCGACGGTCCCAGTCCATTAGTACATGAGATCTACTTGGTCTTAGTTTAGCCGTGGTTGTTCCTTCGCTTTTCCACTTCACAATCACATCACCAACAGTTGACTTGCACAATTCCGCATTACACATATGTTTCCTGATAAATTTCATCAGATATTGTATATACTGGTAGCAGAGGGTGGACCAAAATTCACGTGTTGGTGAAGATTCCTTGGATACTAAAGGTACAAAAATGTCTGTAACTAAAGTTTCGTCCCGTACATATTGTCTTTAGAAAATAGGTCTCAAAGAAAGTCTACTTTTCAACATTGTAATTACATGTACGGCAAGTATTTTCATTAAATTCCCGGCATGTATTCTCTACCATTATTGCACTGAGTACAGGTCTTGGGTAGCATACTAGAATTCGTGAGTTCGATTCCGGGTTTGCTTATAGATTTCTTTTTTTTTTGTACTTTCTAATTCTGATCTGCTAGAAAATGCTGCACCTTGTATGATACATATCCTACTACACGTTTTTTTTACAAGTTTTGAACATACTAACTATTAATTAGACATGTCAGAAATATTCTACCGGCCACACCAAGAAAACCTATCAACGTGGAGTTATAGCACACGTACAGTAAGAACAGCCAGCTATAGCATCTTAAATATACTGTCAGTGACGGCATGACCTTCTCAAAACATACATAGCCTTCAGAGCAGATGCTCAAAGCGACCTCTCTGCATCTCCAAAAATTTAGTGATCCGCTGGATTAAGCTTCTCTGAAGTCTTCGCGGCATAGCTAGATCCACTGTTATAAGAGCAGTATACAAGCGAGTTACGAGCTCCTTCTAGCACCCCTCAGGAAGAAATTGCACTGAGCCACCCTTTAGCTACCACTAACGTCAACTTTGTACTATGTTTCAATCGTGGGAGACATACTGTCTGAACAAGCTCTATTAGCATTGCAATGCGTAGGCGAAAAGCAATGTCGGCCAATGTAGCACACTCTCGTAACACTACAATTAGTTGTCGTGGCAAGACCTTGCCTACGCTCAACGACGTAATCTGTGTGACTTGAAATAATCGTCTGTACTAACACAACGATTTCACATAAGATTTTATATTCAGCTTCTCATGCTGTAAATTACACTACCACTCACTAGGACATCACTTTGTACGAAAGGATGGACACTATAACACTTCGTGGTATAATAGGGTAAGTGGCAGCTATCTCGATATTAATTACAACAACGCATCTGACTATCAGGGATAATTAGCCTCGAAAGATAAAATACAAACAAAAGTAGTATCAGTCGTAAGAAAATTGCTGAATGCGAGAGTCTACGGTGAGTACTAATGATGTATTTACTTTAGCAATAACAGCAACCTTTATTGGAGAATACGTCCACAAGGAAAAGATATAATTTTATACTGTTTATGTCTCGTTGTCAATCAACGACAACCTCTGTAAGTAGCACCTTGCTAAAACATTATCCTTGACTCTGTTGATATTTTTTAATAATAAACTGTATCGTTAATCTCAGTCTTTCAGAATTAAATGGACTAACTTTTCCTTTATAATTACTCAGTTTTCCATAACACCAAACTTGCTTTCCTTGTCTACAGATTAATTGTCTTTCTTTTCGTTACAAGTCGTTCATTGAAAAATATTATTCCTTTTTTTTTAATTTCTTTGATCTTTGCTGTTATCTATATTCCAGTCTTTTATTTCATTGGCTTTTGGATTTACTTTATTCCGAAAAGATATATTCCAGATATTAGTCTGCTTTCAAATAAGCCTTTGATTATTTTTTCTTGAAATAATTTTGCGGATAAAAGATAAGTCGGGTACTGACTTTTTTCAGTTAAAAACTCTTTTCTTTATTTTCTGAAATTAAATCAACATCAAAAGAGTTCAAAGAAGGGCTGCGTGTTTTCTATTATCGTGAAATATGGGAGAGAGTGTCACTAAAATGATACAGGATTTGAGCTGAACATCGTTAAAACAAAGGCGTTTTTCGTTGAGACGGAATCTTCTCACGAAATTCCAATCACTTTCCCCTCCAAATGAGAAAATATTTTGTTGACACCGTCCTACATAGGGAAAAACGATCACTACGATAAAATAAAGGAAATCAGATCACGTACCAAATGATATAGGTATTCGTTCTTTCCGCGCTCTATACGAGATTGGAATAATAGAGAAGTGTGACGGTGGTTCGATGAACCCTCTACCAGGCACTTAAATGTGATTTGCAAAGTATCCATGTAGATGTAGACGAAGATGAACTACAGGTACAAGTCAGCGTTTTATTTTTCGAGTGCCGGTTATCTATTAAAAATATCACTAAGCGAAAATTTAACTAAAATCGTTCAAATGGCTCGGAACACTATGGGACTTAACTTCCGAGGTCATCAGTCCCCTAGAACTTAGAACTACTTAAACCTAACTAACCTAAGGACATCACACACATCCATTCCCGAGACAGGATTCGAACCTGCGACCGTAGCGGTCACGCGGTTCCAGACTGAAGCGCCTAGAACCGCACGGCCACCCTGGCCGGCCAAATTTAACTAAAAAAATAAAACAAAGAACCTGAGTATTGCCGCCACTTTTCGGCTATATGTTCTTCAAATAATCAGACAAAACACAACCAATTCACGCGTTGACTTTCGCAACGCACAAATATTTAAAATTCAAAACACAGCACTCGAACTCTTTCAGATAGAATTAGCGTGTTCTCTTTTAAATGATTCTTGATTTGTCGTTTATGGCCAAAGGAAAAAGTTATCTGTTTCTCAATCAACTTCCGATTGTCTCTCAATGAATAACTACTGTGTAGGACGACCGTTCTCTTTAATACAGACTGCAGATTCAGTACATCCAACGAGATTTCTGGAATTTACTATATTGCGACGCTCACGCCGAAGTCACACATTAAATGCTAACCTAAATATCGCTACGTCACTACACCTTAATGCCTGCGCACACCTATATAACCACAATGATACATTGCAACGCTGCTACCCCTTAGTGCGTGATTTAATCCTCAACCACAAACCAACGAAATTACTTCGCGTGAACACGTCTTTTTACATACACCATCCAACGGAAAATCTCACAAAAATATTGAAATACAGTTCGCCTACTTTTGCGTGGCTATTAAGCAGCGCAGCGCACCATTAATCACATCTCGGAGAAACTAATCGCATACTTCAGTAAATCGGAGCTTTTCCGATACCTGTCGAATCTACACTCTACCAAAAATCGGCGCAATAATCATTCCTTACATAAGCCGATAATCTTCTCAGAATACCTTTCTAAACGTCTTAGAACTACTTTGAACACATTTGAGTTTCATCCGCATTGCAGACTAGTTCATGTATCGTACGCGTGAGACGATCTAATCACACGCTCAAGATAATATCTCTCGCGGCTCACTACTCGAACGACACTTGGATTCTGCTCGGATACTACTGAAATTCTAAAAGGACAAGCCAAGAACCATTCTCTGCGAACAAACATATCACGTTAATTCTCTCTTATCAGTAAGTGGTTCTTCTTTGCAGTCGCCGGCAAACGTTCGTTGCGGCCAGCTGCATTGTAGTTATCTTTGCCGCACGCCGCGATTCAGCCGTCGCTGGACGTTGCGAACTCGCTGACTTGAGAGGACACAGCTTTTCTCGACCGTCAAGTGTCACATATCTACAATATTTTAACATAAAAATGTAAGAAAACTATATAAACAACTTAATCTCTTCATTCTTCTAGTACATAAACATCGATAATAAGTTGAGACGAGACAAACAAGTGATGCGCTTTTTTCGGGCGGAAGATGGTTTGGCCTATTACAAAATCCTGAGGATCTAGGTCAGGCGAACAGGGAGGCCGTAAACAGAACCTCCACGACCGATAGATTTCCCCAAAAAGGCTCTGTTTAAACACCACTGTACATTTATTCCAAAGTGTGCTGGTGCGCCACCGTGTTGTTACCACAACATCTGCCGAACATGAAGTAAAATATCTTCTAGTGCTTCAGGCAAAGGATTGTGAGAATTGCGTTATACCTTCGCTGTCTCAACCGGTCCTCCAACAACGAAGGACCCAAATATTGTCTCCCAAAGTACATTCTGAGAAATTTCTTCCTCCAATTAAGGCCAAATTTGATCTAGTAGGGTCTATAGTTCAAGATCGCCCGCTTTTCCTGTGCTAGTCTGCTAATTATGTCCTCCTTGCTTCGTCCATTATGAGTTATTTTGCTTCCAAGATACTAGAATTCCTTAATTTCGTCTACTTCGTGAGTCCAGTTTTTATGTTAAGCTTCCCGCTGTTCTCATTCCTGCTACTTTCCATTACTTTAGTCTTTCTTCCTTTTACTGACAATCCTTAATCTGCACTCATTAGATTGTTCATTATACTCAAAAGATTCTGTAATTCATCTTCGCCTTTATTGAGGATACCAATGTCTTCAGCGACTCTTGCCATTGACATCCTCTCACCCTGAATTTTAATCCCACTCTTGAACCTTTCATTTATATCTGCCATTGCTTCTTCTATGTATAGATTGAAGAGTAGGTGTGAAGGACTGCACCCCTGTCTTATACCCTTTTCAATCCGAGCACTTCGTTCTTGGTCTTCCTGTCTTATTTTCCATTTTCAGTTCTTGTACATACTGCATATTACCCGTCTTCCCTTCCAGTTTACTATTTGTCTCAGAATCTCGAACATCTACACCATTTTACACTGTCGAACGCTGTTTCCATGTCGACAAATCGTATAAGCGTACCTTGATTTGTCTTCATTCTACTATGAAGCGCACCGCCAGGACTGGCTCTGTGATGTTCTTACCTGCCCTAAAGCCAAACTGTTGCTCATCTAACACATCCTCCCTCTCCCTTCCATTCTTCAGTATACTATTCTTGTCAGCAACCTGGGTGCATGATCTGTTAAGATGGTTGTACGATAGTTCTCTCAGTTATCAGCTCTTGCTATCTTCGGAACTGTTTGGATGACTTTTATTTCCGGATGTCTGATCGTATGTCATCTGATACTGATAGTATGTCACCCGTCTCATATAATCTGTTTACTGACTTAAAAAGTCGTTTGTATGTCGCTCCCCCAGCAATTTTAGAAATTCCAATGGGATGTTATCTATCCCTTTTGCCTCATTTGATCTAAAGTCTTCCAGGGCTCTTTTACGTTCTGACTCTAACACTGAATCCCCAGTCTTCCCCATATTAACTCCAGTTTCTTCTTCTGCCACGTGAACATAAAACTCCTCTCCCTCATAGATACCTTCAAAGTACTGTTTCCACCTACCTGCTCTCTCCTTTGCGTTTAACTGTGTTATTGCCGGCCGCGGTGGTCTCGCGGTTCTAGGCGCGCAGTCCGGAACCGTGCGACTGCTACGATCGCAGGTTCGAATCCTGCCTCGGGCATGGATGTGTGTGATGTCCTTAGGTTAGTTAGGTTTAAGTAGTTCTAAGTTCTAGGGGACTAATGACCACAGCAGTTGAGTCCCATAGTGCTCAGAGCCATTTTTTGAACTGTGTTATTCCCATTGGACTCTAAATGTTGCTAGCCGTTGTTTTCTTTTCACAAAATGTTGTGCTGATTTCTCTGTATGCCGAGTCAGTCCTTCCGACGACCGTTTCTTTTTCGATTTTACTTTGGCCTTCCTGTACTTCCTCTGTATTTCATTCCTAAGTGGGTTATTTTTCTGTACGCCTGTCTTTCGCTGAACAGTTCTGCTCTTCGATCTTTTGTCGATCAAGTGCATAACTTCCTCTGTAACCCAAGGTTTATTCACAGTTACTTTCCTTGTACCTATCTTTGCCTGTCCAGCATGTGTGATTACTCTTTTAGAGGTGTTCTCTTCAACTGAACTCCCTGCTCTGGTATTCCTGATCGCAACTTCAAACGCGTCTCATCATTCCCCAGTACTTTAGTATCCCACTTCTTTCCACACTGGTTCTTCCAGACGATTCTCTTAAACTTCAGTTTGCTCTTCGTCATTATTAAATTGTTACCTGGGCGTATATCTCTCCTGGGTAGGCCATACAATCCAATATCTCATTTCGGAATCTCTGTCTGACCACAGCGTAATCCCACTGGAATCTTGCTGTGTGGCCATTTCCTAGTATAACTCCTCCTCTTGTGACTTTGGAACAGAAGATTCGCAGTATCACACCACTATTGCTAACTGTAATCTATTGCAGAAACCAGTTAGTCTTTCTCCCCTCTCATTCTTACCACTAAGCCCACATTCTCCCGTAACTCTTTCTTCTACCCCTTCCTCTACAACTGCATTCCAACCACCCATCACTGTTAGATTATCATCTCCCTTTACATACATAATGTTAGGTAGCAAAGCATTTCTTGACAAAGTCAACAGTGTGAAGATTTTCAGAGCACCTTGGAAATGGTTTGTGTGAGTGATTTACGAATCGTGCAAAAACTGCTTTTGTTCTGCAACATTATACTTAACACTGCCACTCGCGAAAAGCGTAAGATTCCTGTTACATTGTTTCCCTTGTGGTAATAAACGAGTTTCTCCGGGTATCCATCTGTGGACTAGTATTAACAACAATAATAGAATGAAAGCTGAAAGTCATAATTAGTCGCTAAGTGATGATGATAATAAAAGTAGTAATGGAGTTTGATAATTGCCTATGAAGCAAGTTCTTAGCCCTACTTGTGTCGGAATATCCTAAGGAAATATAATGATCGTGAAAGTGATAAGCATGATACTGTAGTTAGTACTGATCTATAGAGTGCATGATAATATACCTAAACTGGGTTCGAATGTGATTTATTAAGTATTGCGAAGCAATAAATTTAAGGGACGTAGCTATGCGATTTGAATGGTTGCAGGGTAACTATCCAAGATAAAAGAAACAGTGATAGAGCAAGATCACCTATAACTAAGTAAAAGGAACGCAATCTTAATAATGGGTCGGAAGGCATGAAGGTGTAGGGTGTAGAAAAGTGTGCGTAGACGTTTCAAAACAAAATACGTCTTTAAAAGTGGAATAATAAAAACGATTTCATCGCATTTTTGTTTTAGTACAAATAGTCGCGCATATTTTGAATGTGATCTGTCGGAGTTGTATAACGATTAAAGAAGGCAGGTACAGTATCACACAGACGAAAATTTAAAAAAAATACGTGTAAAGCCAGAATCGAACTCTCAAGCTCGTTGGTTCTGACGCAAAACTCTACTCACAGCACTGACTGGGCAGGGCAGCTAAACAATGCTGAAATAAGATACGGTGTTGCCAAGTTTGCTTTTCTTGACGTCCATTTTCTACCGAAAATACGCAAAGAACAAAATTTTGTTCGAGAAATCTTTATGCAGTTAGTGCGCAAGAAATCGCGCTGTAGCTTTCGAATGTGCAAATTCTGGTTCATCCTTTATAATGGTATAGACTGTTTTGTTCTGCAAATTATAAAATATCACTTTTGCGTCCTGCGAAACAACGGCGCATTTCTGTACAACTGAAATGTATTGTCAAATATAGTAACATTTCACGTTAGAGTTCATTCTGAGGGTTCCATACCTTAATCTGTAAAAACGGAACACCTATAGGATCAGTCTATTGTCTGTCTGTCTGTATATCCGGCGATTAAGAGCATTTCTTCTCAAGAACGGGCACAGGTACCGAGTTGAAATTGATGTAAAATACTAAGGTCTACAATCATTTAGTGGTGTAGATAATTTAAGCTTCTAAGGCAATGCAGTCGAAAGATACAGCCGTATATGTCGCATATTTTGTTACACGCAAATTCACTCTTAAAAACCTATAACTTGGACAGTCTACATACATATCGGGCCTGCAGGTCTATAGGTTGCGGCATTGAATCAGTCTTCGTGTTAGCTAGTTTCGTCCTAAAGATGAATTTAAGCCTCAAATTCAGAACTTTATTAAGAGACAGTTGATTTCTCGTCAAGCCATTCGTTCCAGCCTTCACCTCTTAACGATGTGAAAAGTCGCTGGGAACAACACATAGTTCCAATTCAAAGTTAAATCGTACGTAACTGGGTAGATTAGGCACACGCAAGTTGCCGATATAGAATGTAATAGAAAGACCTGCACCAGGCCATAGAGGCGCACGAAATTATTGTTATAACTTATGTACCGGGTGATCAAAAAGTAGGTATAAATTTGAAAACTGAATAAATCACGGAATAATGTAGATAGAGAGGTACAAATTGACACACATGCTTGGAATGACATGGGTTTTTTTTAGAACAAAACAAAAAAACACCCCATATGCTAGACACGTGAAAGATCTCTTGCGTGCGTCGTTTGGTGATGATCGTGTGCTCAGCCGAACTTTCGTCTTGCTTGGCCTCCCAGGTCACCAGATCTCAGTCCGTGCGATTATTGGCTTTGGGGTTACCTGAAGTCGCAAGTGTACCGTGATCGACCGACATCTCTAGGGATGCTGAAATACAACATCCGATGCCAATGCCTAACCATAACTCCGGACATACTTTACAGTGCTGTTCACAACATTATTCCTCGACTACAGCTATTGTTGAGGAATGATGGTGGACATATTTAGCATTTCCTGTAAGGAACATCATCTTAGCTTTGTCTTACTTTGTTATGCTAATTATTGCTATTCTGATCAGATGAAGCGCCATCTGTCGGACATTTTTTGAACGTTTGTATTTTTTAGGTTCTAATAAAACCCCATATCATTCCAAGCATGTGTGTCAATTTGTACCTCTCTATCTACATTATTCCGTGATTTACTCAGTTTTTAAATTTATACTGACTTTTTGATCACCCGGTACATAGCGAGTTTAGAAGGAACCATCAGAGTGGACGTCTTCTCGCACTTGTTCGGTTTTCACTTTTAATGCGTCCGCCAGTACTTTGAATCGCATACACTGTCGAATTTACAAGACTTTTAGTGCCTCTCAGGCGTTTCCAGATTGAATACTGCGTTGCATCAGTGTCTACGGAGAAGAAAGGTTGAAACATCGAGATAATGTCATGCTTTTTCACCAAAAAGGCATAGAAAACTAAAAACACAAAAATGTTTATGAAGTAAAAAGCATTTTTCGGTCATAGAACGAATACAAGAAGCTTCCCACGGAAGCAAGAAGTCACACAACTGCAGACATTGTCATCTTCAATACGCTGCCAATCGCATAACAGTTCTCCTCCTCAGCATTCGAAGCCACAATCGGTACTCCCGTGCCGAAAGGTTCGCTAGACTGACGCTTATTGGAACTGCAGAAAGACATTTTCCCTGTTAGACAGGGAACCGTTGGTATACTCACATGAATAGGAGCGAGCAATAAAATTGTAAGTGGCATCCCCATGCCAAACATATGGAGAGAGACAGATGAAATGGCCTAATAACGTGAGGTGAAATGCGATGTGGCGGGGAGTCGTTCCGCTGTCCGCCTGAGGCCGGCGTGTCGCCGCCCCCACTCCGCCTTCCGCCCACGCTGTTCGCAGCTCGCTGGCCCGTATCGAGCGCCGGCGCGACGTCTTCAGCGGCCACCAGACGCCAATATATCAGCCGCCGCGGATTGCCTCAGCCCCCCCCCCCCCCCCTCCCCATCTGCGCCACCATCCACGCGTGTCGCCCTTCTGAGAAGACGAGCGCCTTCTGTTTTCATTACTCTACCGCTCTCCCTCTCTCTCTAACACCAAACTCCACAAGTTGCCTTTTCTTTTCGCCCACTACTTCCTCTCTTCTCTCTCACATCCTTCGGAGGAGAGGGGCGGGGGTTCTTCGCAGGTGGCGCGCGACGGACAGAGAATGTGAGAGGCGAATGGGGAAGAAGGTGGTGGGTGCACACGATGGCGCAGAGAGCAGCTGACGGGGGATGGTAGGGGAAGGGAAGTGAAATAGTCTCGAGGCTTGTTTGAGACGCCGTGGTGTAGCAGTTATGACAGGCACGACCAGTAAGAGGAGAAGCGACGTAAATACGCATCAATAAACGTAAAGCGGCGAAGGCGCTGTCATTTCTGGCATAAACCACTGTGATCTGACGAAATTGTTTGTGAAATGGAGTGAAACAATGTTTCTGAGTCCTTTCTATACATCACTGTCACATCTTGCCTGAGTAGTGACATCGGAAAACCATTTCTCATGTCTAGCTTTCCTCTGTTCCTAAGAAGAAGAAAAATGTGTGTGAAATCTTATGGGACTTAACTGCTAAAGTCATCAGTCCCTAAGCTTACACTCTGCTTAACCTAAATTATCCTAAGGACACACAAACACACACCCATGCCCGAGGGAGGACTCGAACCTCCTCCGGGACCAGCCTCACAGTCCGTAACTGCAGCGCCGCAGACCGCTCGGCTAATCCCGCGCGGCTTCTAAGAAAAGGCCTTGAAATAATGAAGTTACTTTTACACTGAAAATCTCGTCTTCATTCATGTTCTTCGAAATGTTTGTTTTTTATAGAACTTTGTCTTGTCTACAACAACAGTGAAACATTGTTCGTTAAAAAGTGGATATTTCGATTTTGCTAGAAATGAGATTAAGTTGCCTATTACAGACATTTATTATGATCAAATCACAGAAAGCTTACCTCATATTTGCAACTCCTGCTTGGAAGTACTGAGTACATTTTCATTTCCTAAACGTTCAAGGTCGTATTCTGTGTAGTAATCGATTAATTTATAAGATTTACGGTCATTTTTTCCGAAACTTTTTATATTCGCATCTTGAAAGGTGTAGACAAACCCAACGTGTGATGATGAAGAACTAAATTACAAGAACACATTACTGATGGTATAACAGCGAAAAATTATCGGAACGAATTTTCATTCTGCAGCGGATTGTGCACTAATCTGAAACGTCCTCATAGATTAAAACTGTGCGGCGGACCGGGACTCCAATCTGGAACATTCGCTTTCGTGGGCAACTGTTCTGACGACTAAGCTTTCTTTCTATTCTTTTTTAACTTAAATTCATTCATAGTGCTGAAACAGACTGACCTACAGCGCAGTACAAATGTTTGCGCAAAGTTTCATTATTATCAACACATCCTTCAAATTATTTCCATTAATCAGGTAAATGATTGATGAAAAAATAAAATGTCGTGTGACTAGGGCCTCCCGTCGGGTAAACCGTTCGCCGGGTGCACGTGTTTCGATTTGACGCCACTTCGGCGACTTGCTCGTCGATGGGGGCGAAATGATGATGATTAGGAAAACACAACACCCAGTCCCTGAGCGGAGAAAATCTCCGACTCAGCCGGGAATCGAACCCGTGCCCTTAGGATTGATATTCTGCTGCGCTGACCACTCAGCTACCGGGGGCAGACAAATGATTTATTAAAAAGCTGAACAAGAGAAAGAGAAGATAAAACCTAGGTAAGACTCACCATCCGTCCTCATAGCATTATTTCCGTCAGTATCTTTCTTACCTCCCAAACTTCACAGGGAAGTCCTGCATACCTTGCATGACTAACACTCCTGGACGAAAGGATTCTGAAGAGAAGTGATTTAACCATAGCCTAGGGGGCCATTCCCAGGATGAAGTTTCATTCTGCAGCGGAGTTTGAGAGAGATACTGGTGGATGCTTTAATCTGAGAGGAAGTTAAGAAACATATTACATCCTAAGCATACAATAATACAAGGACGTAACAAAATATTTACGTGTTTCAAATATTTTGGACCAAATATAAACTATGTCAATTGCATTTATCGTTGTTACCGGCAGGTCTTCAAATCAGCATGTTTTGGGACATAAGTGACACTTCATGAGATGCATCGTTCTTAGTAGTTCCCCACATTCCCACGTAACTGATTTTCGCGGAAAGCCACACCTTATTCTTTAGATTAGCCATTCCACCACAAAGTCAATTCTGCGAAAGCCACGTTGACCACACCTCTTCGCATATGGGTGGAAGTCGTTCAGAAGGTGCCAACCAGTTTGACGGATGAAACTTCCTAGCAGATTAAAACTGTGCTGCACCTAGACTCGAACTAAGGCCCTTTGGCTTTCGCGGGAAAGTGCTCTACCGACTGAGCTACACAAGCACGAGTGCAAGAGCAATTGTTCGCGAAAGGCAAAAACTGATAGAAGTGAAATTTTTGCGGCAAGTCTAAAGGTGCACGTAAGGGGTAGGCGAATGGGGAAGTAGAGATGTATTTTTTTACGAAAAACAGGAGCCTCAGATCTGCTGTGATACGTATTTTACAGTAGTTACTGTTTCCTGAGATTTGTTACCAGTACTGTAATCGGGAAAGAGTTGACTTCTTCACATTTATTTGCGTAAGACATTACATTTATCTACGTCAAGCTTCCAATTCTCGCCCCTGTACAAATCATCGATCCTCTGTTGATTCCTTGCAATTCGCTGCAGTCTTTTGGCGCTTTTACCTTCTTGTAGAGAATCACATCACCTGCAAACAGCTTCATGGAGCTTCGGTTGTAATCCACAAGAGCTTTTATTACGTTATCAAGAGCAATGGTCTTATCAAACTTCCTGACCAACGGCCTTGCCCTGCTGAATACACTGTTTCTCATCAGGACACTGAAGTTAAGCGACTTCAAGCGAGACCAGTGCTCGGATGGGTAACCGCCTGATACGCCACGTGCTGGTGACTGCTTTCCCTCTGCCTGTACTGCAAAGAGGAGGAGGGATGGTGACTTGAAGTCCCCGAGCACTAGTCTTTGCGCCAATGTCCTGGACTAAATTCCAAAACTCACACCAGAGTCTCATGAAGACAGGGAATAGTGCTCGGTGGCACCCTAGGTGCTATTTGAGAGGACTAGGCTATGTACTAGCTGAAGGTTTCACCCACTCCCTTCTCTCATCACCATTCAGTACAACGTTGACATCATAGTAAACACACACTTATCAGACACACTTAAACACCCAATTCTCACGTGAAGGAAATGTGATGCTGCGCGCGAAGGAAAAAACTCTATCCTATTAGGCGACTGAACATGTCATTTGGGCTGTTAGCTGTCCCCGCCAACAATACCATACGACTTTTTTTCAAATTTTCTTGGGGTACTCCTGACGTTGGCTTTACATCTCTCAGTTTTGTTCCGCTAAGAGCGTCGTGTTGAGTTGTATCTGTAAGGAAGTCCTGAATGTAGTAACAAATCTGGTTCGCTGAGAGGTAAGCTGCTTGGAACAGATAATTGAGAAATCCACAAATCTAATGGTAACAATGAGACCCACTTTGAGGATTTCCATATTGAAACTGTCGTCGGTGACCGTATGGCACTTGAAGCAACAATGATTAATAACAAAGTAAATAAATAAAAAGCCATTGAATATAGCACAGAAAGCGATGAGAGACATTCAGGTAACGCAAAACAAATCAAACACTGTCTTCTATAACGCAAAATTTCTCTCCATTTATAAATAAAATACAAAAAGCAATTAAAAATGCAGAAATATTCAGACGTTCAGTTGGGTACATGAAGACATAATTCTGCCACATTTCAAAGAGGATCTCGAAGAATTTATTTCTGAACAGAAGTATGTAGAGGAATTGTGCCGTAAGTTTGAACGAATAAGTGACCTAGCACTGGATAAATACACTCCTGGAAATGGAAAAAAGAACACATTGACACCGGTGTGTCAGACCCACCATACTTGCTCCGGACACTGCGAGAGGGCTGTACAAGCAATGATCACACGCATGGCACAGCGGACACACCAGGAACCGCGGTGTTGGCCGTCGAATGGCGCTAGCTGCGCAGCATTTGTGCACCGCCGCCGTCAGTGTCAGCCAGTTTGCCGTGGCATACGGAGCTCCATCGCAGTCTTTAACACTGGTAGCATGCCGCGACAGCGTGGACGTGAACCGTTTGTGCAGTTGACGGACTTTGAGCGAGGGCGTATAGTGGGCATGCAGGAGGCCGGGTGGACGTACCGCCGAATTGCTAAACACGTGGAGCGTGAGGTCTCCACAGTACATCGATGTTGTCGCCAGTGGTCGGCGGAAGGTGCACGTGCCCGTCGACCTGGGACCGGACCGCAGCGACGCACGGATGCACGCCAAGACCGTAGGATCCTACGCAGTGCCGTAGGGGACCGCACCACCACTTCCCAGAAAATTAGGGACACTGTTGCTCCTGGGGTATCGGCGAGGACCATTCGCAACCGTCTCCATGAAGCTGGGCTACGGTCCCGCACACCGTTAGGCCGTCTTCCGCTCACGCCCCAACATCGTGCAGCCCGCCTCCAGTGGTGTCGCGACAGGCGTGAATGAAGGGACGAATGGAGACGTGTCGTCTTCAGCGATGAGAGTCGCTTTTGCCTTGGTGCCAATGATGGTCGTATGCGTGTTTGGCGCGGTGCAGGTGAGCGCCACAATCAGGACTGCATACGATCGAGGCACACAGGGCCAACACCCGGCATCATGGCGTGGGGAGCGATCTCCTACACTGGCCGCACACCTCTGGTGATCGTCGAGGGGACACTGAATAGTGCACGGTACATCCAAACCGTCATCGAACCCATCGTTCTACCATTCCTAGACCGGCAAGGGAACTTGCTGTTCCAACAGGACAATGCACGTCCGCATGTATCCCGTGCCACCCAACGTGCTCTAGAAGGTGTAAGTCAACTACCCTGGCCAGCAAGATCTCCGGATCTGTCCCCCATTGAGCATGTTTGGGACTGGATGAAGCGTCGTCTCACGCGGTCTGCACGTCCAGCACGAACGCTGGTCCAACTGAGGCGCCAGGTGGAAATGGCACGGCAAGCCGTTCCACAGGACTACATCCAGCATCTCTACGATCGTCTCCATGGGAGAATAGCAGCCTGCATTGCTGCGAAAGGTGGATATACACTGTACTAGTGCCGACATTGTGCATGCCCTGTTGCCTGTGTCTATGTGTCTGTGGTTCTGTCAGTGTGATCATGTGATGTATCTGACCCCAGGAATGTGTCAATAAAGTTTCCCCTTCCTGGGACAATGAATTCACGGTGTTCTTATTTCAATTTCCAGGAGTGTATTTACCTGTTAGAACAGTTAATCATGGAACGGACCCCCCTTCGTACATAATCACTGTAATGAGACTTTAAAGAAACAGCAACTTATGCGTAACAGGTGGGAAACAAAGCATAGAACTACATACAGACAGATGTTGAACGAAATTCATTTGGCCGTCAGAAAGCTCTGCGTCAAGCTTTCTATGATGACTGTAACACAAACTCATCGCAATATCTCTTATCAGTTGTGGGCGTATGTAAAAGCTTTCAGTCGCTCTATAGTTACTCTCAGACCCTTATGAATGACTCAGGAACCGAAAGTGAAGGTAGAAAGCAAAGAGCAAAACAGAAGATAAAAGTCTTCTGAATCGTGAGGTCGCATCATATTACTGTTGGACTTTTTCTGATATGCACAGTGCTGACGGGAGTTCCCATGAAGTAAAACCCAGGTGTACAATAAATAGCAGGTTTATTAATAAACATAAAAACTCAAGTCTCTCACGTGGAATTAGTTTTACATAAAAGAAATAGTTTATGAACACGTGTGATTCTCACCAAAAGTCACAACGTAAGCTTGATTATCTGAGGACTAAAATGAATTACAAAGTCAAGCCTTGGATTCGCTAAGAACTGAAAGTTCACTTAGACACTACATTGTGACAGCACAATATCAATGTCCACAGTAGTCCGCACTGCAGAGGCCACGTCTCGACGGAACTCAATGATTCAACTGATTGCTCCACGTACTGGAATTTTTCCGCCGGTTACTGGGCACTGGAAATCCAGAAGATATGATGCTTTCTAGGCGAGACTCTGAATTGAAGAACCGCTACTGCGGTCGTAGTCTGGTCCGGGGAGTTCATCAGGAATGAATTTGTCTGGCAATACCGAGCGCCACCGTAAATACCGTGGAGGCGCGTCAGGATACTTCCGGGCGTATTTTGGTCCATGTAATTCTGCAGAGGCAAGTAAGTCCGTGAAGCCGTGAAGCCAGGCCTTCAGGCCTTCGTCTGGTGAAATGGACCCTGCAGTTCACTGTGTAGGCCATCCACTGGACAGTGATGTATGACAGATTGCTCTAAGAGAGAGCGATGAGTCCCAACATAGCATATTCACTCTCGACGTTTCGATCCCTCTGCAGGGATCTTCTTCAGGACTCCACTGGTGTCCTGTTCAGTTATTTAGGGACACTAGTAAAAATCTGAAGATGATCCTAGTAAAAAGCTGAAGAAGATCCCAGCAGAGTGATCGAAACGACAAGCATTGAAAAGGTCTGAAAAGGAATATGATGCAGCTTGATGGCTCTAACGATTCTATCATAAATGACAATGGCCACGAAAGCCTGCAGGCATATAAAAAGCAAAAACGCTAAACATTGTTTTGAAAGGCTTCTTTATACAGGAGAAAACAGTAAATACTGGCCTATTCCACCAGCTTAATTATCTCAACATTTCAAAGATGAGTGCCCTAGATATTACAGTCAATGCTGTTAAGAAAAAACTGAAATTGCTAAACTTGGAAAAGGTTCCGGGGCCAGATGGAATCCCTGACGGACTCATACAGGCTTTGCAGTTGAATCTGTCTACAAGAAACGTAGAAGAAGTGACCCACAAAACTACCGTCCTATCTCACTGGCATCCACCTGTTCTAGAATCCGATAACATATTCTGATTTTAAAATTCTTGAAAAGAATGATCTCCCCCATGCCAACGAGTAATGATTCTGGAAATATTTGTCAAGCGAAAGCCAACGGGTGCTTCTGTAGCAAAACATTCTGAAATCCATGGCTCAAGGGCATCAGATTGTTGCAGTATCTAGTGGCTTCCAAAAAGCATTTGTCTCGGTATTATACCAGCTTTTGTTACCAAAAATAAAATCATACCAGATATCGAACCGAACTATGGTTAGATTGAGGACTTCTGGGTAGTGGAGATGCAGCATATCATGGGTAGCGTCATCGACAAAAGCAGGAAGTTCAAGCGTTTCTCAGAGAAGTATTTTGGGGCTCTTGCTGTTCCTATTGTATGTTAATGATCTTGCAGAAAACATTGACGATGCAGTTATCTATAATAAAGTACCATCTTTAAAAAGGGCCCAAATTTTCAGTTACATATTGATGAGATTTCAAAGTAGCGTAAAAACTAGTACTTTCCTTTAAATGTGCAAAGTTGTGAAACTGTTTATTTCAAAATGCAAAAACTTAGCATCCTTTGATTTCAATACCAATAAATGATAACTGGAATCAGTCAGCTCATACAAATACTTCTGTGTAATACCTTCTAGGGACATGAAATGTAACGATCACGTCGGCTCAGCCATAGTTAGAGTAGTTAGCAGACTTCGGTTAATTCGTTTAATACTGGGAAGATGCAGTCTTAAGAGAAGGCAGTTTATAAAACTCTTGTGCATCCCATCTAAAACATCGCTCAGTTTTGTGGGGTCTGTACCAAGTAGGCTGACAAGGGATGTTGGACATATTCAAAGAAGGGCAGCCCGAATGGTCACAGGAGTGCTTGCGTCACGGATATCCTGAGAAACCTGAACTGGTAGACGCTTGAAGATAGACGCCAAGTGCCCCCGCAAAAACCAACTTACAAAGTTTCAAAAAAGGGTATTAAGTAAAGAGTCTACAAATATACTAAGCCTCCTATGTACTGCTCCCTAATGACCGTGAAGATAAAATCAGATTAATTGTAACGTTCAAAGACGCATGTAAGCAATCACCGTTCCCACACTCCGTACGAGATTTGAACTGGAAGAAATCCTACCGTGTGGTACAATGCTGATCGTCTTCTTCCGTGCGCTTCACAGCGTTTTGCAGAGTATTTATGTAGACGTACTGAAGCTCATCCTTGTTTCATCACCTACAGCCGTCTGGCACACAGCAGTCATCAAGACCGCTGAGGAGACAAAGGGACTTCCTTGTTTCTAAAAGCCATCATTTGACATTAATATGTTAATATGTCGAAGAAAGTGAATGCTTTCAGACACTAATTGTAGGACACTAGACAAGTATCGATAATAAATTACCTAAAAAGTGACAGACAAAGTAATAGTGAGCATAGTAGTATCACTGTAATTCCTGACAAGAAGCTCCTAGTAACGTTGAAATTTATAAAAGGAAACTAGTTCGCGGATCCTTGATGGCTCACATGATCAGTTGTCTGCGTTAGGTTTTACAAGTCTATCTATCGAAAATAATGTCAAATGGTCACCACAAAGCCAGGGAAAATAAAGAAAAAAAAACAGTATTCATCTTGAAATTTTGCGCACTTTTCCCCAAATGCAAACATTTCCACCTGTGTTGTGGCCGCGTGGCCAATCTCACGCACAACGTCAACATGAATTATGCGCCACGCAGCTAAATTTGATTAATTAGTGTTTGCTCGCATGCGGAAAATCGACAGCTACCAGATCTGTTTGTTTACTGACAGCGTGTAACAATTTTTTTTATTACTGCAGTACTGCTTTTCGGTAACAAGCTAATTAGCTGGATATTACAAAGGACATCTTTAGTTTGTGGAGTTACGTTTTGATCTTTTTACCTGAAAACTTTGACGTACATTAAGACTCTGTCTGAGATGGAGATAAACATTACTCGTTCTAGCGTTATTGTTGTGCTACATTAGTAGGGAACTGTCCATTATTTGACACCAGTTTTTATTGTCGATTTCTTCTAAAACAGAGGTCAGGTAAGCACGCATCGTACCACTTCTCATAGCATCTAAACCCTCTGAAGTCACAAACAAATCGGCCCAACAAATTCGAAGTTTCAAATGTGTAACTGCTTATAACAAACAGCGAGTTTGCCCCGGTAGTGTAGCAATCATCAACATCGTCATTTTAGTTATCAAAATTCTCTAAGTTTTCGTCGAATATCACACAGAGGCGGCTGTCTTTCAGAGGATAACTCGGGTTCGTTCAAGCGGTCTTCAACTGGGATCGTGACTAGGGCAGCAGAGACATCGAGAAAACCGCCGCAGCGATCACGAGGAGGGGTCATTGCCAGGGCAGGGAGCTGCGGCATCAGACGAACGAAATATTTCGATGACATGACTGCAGACCGCAGTGCTTGATAACGAAGGTGTTTGGTTTGAGGTTACAAGAGTTCCCACGGAATTACAATTTAGAGCCCCTAGTTTCATTACATATACCGCACGCGCTTAACATTTCTCGTTCACCACTGCCCCCGGATTTGTTACGGCATCCTATTAAGATGCTACAGTCAGAGTCAAGAGGAACAGGTTTCAAGTACCAACGTTCAGCCATATTGATTTACGTTTTCTGTACTTTCCCTAAATCAATAAATCCAATGCTGGGGTGGATCCGTTGGAAATCACACTACAAATTTTCCTTGTCATCCTTGTCGAATCTGTCCCTAGTGACCTCACGTTTATTCGTTAAACCTTGATATTTTTCCTGTCCTTTTGGATATTTCCTGCATGTCTCATCTCTTCCGTCTTGCGCCATGCATTGCAATATGACAGAATAATCGTCTCGTCTCCAATTATCTATTTAAACCATTGATTTCCAGGATTACCAGGAATTCGTGCAATCAAAACGTAAGATATTATTCTGTTACGCAGCTATTATATAGTATGATATTTGCATACCTCTACCACACGTATAATTTTCGAGCACAGATAATGAAATTTAAATACAGCTGTGATAAGACTCCGAAATACATGTGGATAAAATGAAACTGGGCTACAGTGAATTGGTGGATTCTAAAAGAAGAAGAGGAGTGAGTGCTTATGAGTAATTCTGAATAGAGGACAGAAAGACCAACAGCATTCAATCAACTACACAAACGTGCATAATTCTTATTTTTACTTTCATGTATGTGCGTTGGGTATGCTCAAACTGTACAAGTAAAATCACATACTGATTAGCATTATACGTGGTGTTAGAGATTATAAATACAGATTTTGCGGTCATTGGCACCTCAATATGTGCCCACTTCTGTGCAATTGGTTACTTTTTTTTCTAACAGTCTTCCCGCAAACACGTCACATAATTTACTATCTGACGTCGTAACTGTAGCACTTAAGTTGACTACACCTCTCAGTAACCATTTTGCGCCCTCACATCCACACATTGACCTGCTGACAATAAGCATTAATGACTTACTCTTGTCACATGTACTTGGAGGTACTAACTAATCTAATACGATATTGCTCCTAGAAGCTATAATTATTAATCTGCAAATGAAATAAAAACTGATCTAATGTTGTTCTGTACACTGACCTTACTCACCAAGAAATATACATGGTGTTCCATTGATCATGACCGGGCCAAATATCTCACGAAAGAAGCATCAAACGAAAAAACCCCAAAGAACGAAACTTGTCTAGCTTGAAGGGGGAAACCAGATGCCGCTGTGGTTGGCCCGCTAGTGGCGCTTCCATAGGTCAAACGGATATCAACGGCGTTTCTTTTTTTTTTTAAGTAGGGACCCCCATTTTTATTACATATTCGTGTAGTTCGTAAAGAAATATGAATGTTTTAGTTGGACCACTTTTTCGCTTTGTGATAGGTGGCGCTGTAATAGTCACAAACATATGACTCACAATTTTAGACGAACCGTTGGTAACAGGTAGGTTTTTTAATTAAAATAGTGAACGTAGGTACGTTTGAATATTTTATTTCGGTTGTACCTTTGTGAACTTATCATTTATGAGAACGCGTGCTGTTACAGTGTGATTACCTGTAAATAACACATTAATGCAATAAATGCTCAAAATGATGTCCGTCAACCTCAGTGCATTTGGCAATACGTGTAACGACATTCCTCTTAACAGCGAGTAGTTCGCCTTCCGTAATGTTCGCACATGCATTGACAATGCGCTGACCCATGTTGTCAGGCGTTGTCGGTGGATCACGACAGCAAATATCCTTCAACTTTCCCCACAGAAAGAAATTCGGGGACGTCAGATCCGGTGAACGCGCGGGCCATGGTATGGTGCTTCGACGACCAATCCGCCTGTCATGAAATATGCTGTTCAATACCGCTTCAACCGCACGCGAGCTATGTGCCGGACATCCATCATGTTGGAAGTACATCGCCACTCTGTCATGCTGTGAAACATCTTGTAGTAACATCGGTAGAACATTTCGTACGAAATCAGCATACGTTGCACAATTTAGATTGCCATCGATAAAATTAGGGCCAATTATCCTTCCTCCCATAATACCGCACAGTACATTAACCCGCCAAGGTCGCTCATGTTCCACTTGTCGCAACCATCGTGGATTTTTCGTTGCCCAGTAGTGCATATTATGCCGGTTTACGTTACCACTGTTGGTGAATGACGCTTCGTCGCTAAATAGAACACGTGCAAAAAATATGTCATCGTCGCGTAATTTCTCTTGTGCCCAGTGGCAGAACTGTGTACGACGTTCAAAGTCGTCGCCATGCAATTCCTGGTGCATAGAAATATGGTACCGGTGCAATCGATGTTGATGTAGCATTCTAAACACCGACGTTTTTGAGATTCTCGATTCTCGCGCAATTTATCTGCTACTGATGTGAGGATTAGCCGCGACAGCAGCCAAAACACCTAACTGGGCATCATCATTTTATGTAGGTCGTGGTTGACGTTTCACATGTGGCTGAACACTTCCTATTTCCTTAAATTACGTAACTATCCGGCGATCGGTCGGGACACTTGGGTGATGTCGTCCAGGATACCGAACAGCATACATAGTACACGCCCGTTGGGCATTTTGATCACAATAGCCGTACGTCAACGCGATATCGACCTTTCCCGCAATTGGTAAACGGTCAATTTTAACACGGGTAATGTATCACGAAGCAGATACCGTCCTCACTGGCAGAATGTTACGTGATACCACGTACTTATATGTTTGTGACTATTACAGCGCCATGTATCACAAAGCGAAAAAACTGGTCCGACTAAAACATTCATATTTCTTTACGTACTACACGAGTATGTAACAAAAAATGGGGGTTCCTATTTTTAAAAAAAGGAAGTGGATATCCGTTTGACCTATGGCAGCGCTATTTAGCGGGCCAACCATAGCGCCATCTGGTTTCCCCCTTCAAGTTAGACGAGTTTCGTTCTTTGTAGTGTTTTCGTTTGATGCTTATTTCGTGAGATATTTGGCCCGGTCCCTAGCACCTTTTGTCTTAAAAGGCGCAGTCAAATGAAAACGAAACAGATGGAAAAAAGAGCACTCAAATGAAAAAGAGACAGTTGGAAAAAAGGAATTAAACTGTTTATTATTTTAAAAATAATCGACACAACTGTTAACACTTTTACCCGCCCACATGTTGCCAAGTTTGATTCGAGCACGCTGCAGAGCTTTCGCTGGGAAGCCCTTACACATAATCCAGTCCCAATCTCTTCTCGACCGATTTCCATATTTTTGAAATGCCGAAGAAAGACTTTTATGGCCGTAGATTTAATTCGGAGGAAGAGGTGCACGTCTGGGTACATAGATAACCGCAGACTTTTTCCATGGAGACACTGACCTTTTTGTCTCACAGTGGGATAAATGTGTTAATATTTATGGCCGTTACTTTTGAAATACTAAAGAGTTTACTTAAGATTTTTACTTACTGTTTCGTTTTCACATGACTACTCTTTATGTATACATCCACACTTCGAGATATCAGCCTCGCTGCTTCCCTATTTATATATTCTAGACAATGGATGATCACTTGGACCATTATTACTTACTAATGACAACATATTTTTAATCGTATTTACAATTAAAAGTTCCAAAGCATGTTCTGATTACACAGAATAATACGTTTAAAATTACAGAATTGAATAATATGTGAAATTTATAATGTAAAATTGTTTTTAAATGTGAAAATTCCATGTAAATATGAATTCAATAATGAATTTCACAAAATTAATTAATACGCACTAATTACACAACGACTCACATTCCTAACAAGAATTGAAGCGAAGAGGATAAAACGAAACAGGTTTTGAATGACAGAATTTGTAATAGGTGCCTAGAATTTTATAATTAGGCTATATCTGGTTACAACAATATGAGTTTAATTTATAAAGTCATTAATATGGAATGTTCTTTACAGCTTTCATCCTAAATTTACGTTTTACAATATGTGCCTTCATTTGCAAGTGACAGAATAACTTCTTGAATGAGTACACTACATTCGTAAAAGTCCAATTACTTGAATAATTACAGTTGGTGATTAATATCGTGTATTTTATTCCTACCATTTTCACTAATTCAAGTCTTTCCCATTACTACAATGATAGCCACAGTTTGTTAAAATACATAGTCGTTTGTTTTATTTTGTAACAGTGTCTGCTAATTAGTCTCCAATTCAGTGTCATTTTTATGAAATTCACGAATCACCATAATACCATTCATTTTAAAGTGAGATATTGTACTACACGATGTCAGGGAATCGAAGTTTTCATTAAGTCTTTGTATGTTTGGTAGATTACAACTTTTAGCTTATACGTGTCTTAGAGTCAAGTTAACGTGTTCGTATGTCAACCGCAAGTATTAAAATTTGTGGAGACGGCAAGTGGCCTAACATTTCCACTTTCGAGAAAGCCACCAGCGATCAGGCACGCCAAACAATTGTCGCTGTCACAGCGCCTGACAGAACTGTGGGAGAACCCAAATCATTTTCTCCGGGGCCTCCAACGATTCGTAACATGGTGTGTAAGGCATGTAGGGTAGGATTTCTCATGTCTAGTCCGCTAACGGATAATTGCTTCTAGTACGGGTCCCGCACGTATTCGTTAAGACTCTTTTGAATAGCTTAGTTTTGTGTACCTCTCTTTCTGAGCTACAGAAAAGTAGTGTTAGCTCCATAAATTTTGGTTTGTTTGATAAATGGCACATAACTTTTCTAATCTTTTGTGAATGTTTTGTATGAGGTTAGACTCCTCTATACAGTGTGATATAGGTATGTTAAATTTGCAGCATTATAGCACCTGTAAAAATTTCATCCTGTCATGCAGTTCACGGAATTCCATATGATGTAAGCATCGTTTAACTCCAGTGTATCAGAAATGTATGATTAATCAGTCCGAATTGCAGCACCTCAGGTCTACTTGTACATTGGCGGCAGCTGACTCGTTCGGCAGTCTGCTTAAAATACCGGTTCTCTAAATTTTTCCAACAATGTTTCGCGAAAATAACAACGTCTTCCGTCCGGTGATTTATATATAAGTTCACGAAGTATTTCCTTAACACTCGCGTGTTGATCGAACCTAGAGATAATAATTGCTTTGATATCTTTCTTTAATCCCGCCTGGTGGGGATGCCAAACACTTGGACAATAGTCAAGAATGGTCGTTCTAGTGTTCTGTACGTGGTCTCCTTTATAGATAGCTACGCATTTTCTAGAATTCTCCGGATAAACTGAAGTTCACTACTCGCCTTCCCTACCACCACCCTCAGGTGCTCGTTCCATTTTATATCGCTTTGCAGCTTCACGCACAGATATTTAATCGCCGTGACTGTGTAAAGTAGCACACTATATGTGTTGTATTAGAACATCGTGCGTTTCCTACTCATTTGATTAAACTTACATGTTTCTACATTTAGAGAAAGTCATTCATCACACCATTCAGGAACTTTTTCGAAGTCATTTTGTATCCTCTACTGTCACTCAGCTTCGACACCTTCCCGGCCCCATCACACTTCCCTGAGGCACTCCTGACGATACCTTTGTCTCTGGGTTCTGTTGCATACGAACCACTCACATATCTGAGAACCTAAACTACATGCTCAAATATTCGTTAACAGTCTGTATTAGAGTACCATGTCAAACTTTTAGGTCCTTATCCCGCCGATTTTTTAAACCATCTGTCCCCAAGTCCAGACTTACTGCAAACTGGATCTGCTAAACTAGGTGTCATAGACAAACGAAATCAGCAAAATGCATGGATATATGTTTATTACGTGTTGACATGGCAATGAAGGCGCTTACATGACAATCTAAGATCTAATGATGAAGCTATGCCTTCTAAATGTACATACTAACTCTTCTATTAACTTTTCTCAAAAACTTTCACTAAATAAGTGAAATAAATAAAATCTTTAAACCAATAAAGAAAATAAAAAATTCAAAGACAAAGGTAAAAAATCTCCGTCCAGTTAAATATATTATACTCATGTTCATAAATTAAGGATAATGCTGATACAGGTGGAAAAAACGCTCTGGTGCGCAGAAGGGTTGAAATCACCTCAGAGTATGACCATGCGGTGCATTTGACCTGCGGTCGTCGCACGGTGGCGCTGGCAGTAGTTCACATATGCAGAGGTATGTTGGTGCATGTCAGAGTACGGTGCATTGAGTATGTGTGCAGACGTTTTCAGGCGTGCTAATGGTGATTGTGTGTTGAAAATAGCTTAAAGAACACATATTGAAGACGTTATGAGGGGTAGAAGACTAGTGTGACTGGAGGCAGGTCAAACACGGCAGGTCGTAGCATGGGCCCTCCATGCGCCACAAAGTGTGATCTCAAAATTCTGACAACCATTCCAGCAGGCAGGAAACGTGTCCAGGCGCTACAGTACGTGACGTCCACAGTGTACAACACCACAAGAACACCGATATCTCACCATCAGTGCCCGCAGACGGCCACAGAGTACGGCAGGTAGCCTTGCTCGGGACCTTACCGCAGCCACTGGAACAGTTGTCTACAGACACACAGTCTACAGACGACTGAACAGACATGGTTTATTTGCCCGGAGACCTGCAAGATGCATTCCACTGACACCTGGTCACAGGAGAGCGCGTAAAGCCTGGTGTCAAGAACACAGTACATGGTCATTGGAACAGTGGTCCCAGGTTACGTTCATGGACGAGTCCAGGTACAGTCTGAACAGTGATTCTCACCGGTTTTTTCATCTGGCGTGAACCAGGAACCAGATACCAACCTTTAATGTCCTTGAAAGGGACCTGTATGGACGTCGAGGTTTGATGGTGTGGGATGGGATTATGATTGGGGCACGTACACCTCTGCATGTCTTTGACAGAGGAACTTTAACAGGTCAGGTGTATCGGGACGTCATTTTGCAGCAGTATGTCCGCCTTTTCAGGGGTGCAGTGGGTTCCACCTTCCTGCCGATGGATGATAACGCACGGCCCCACCGAGCTGCCATCGAGGAGGAGTACCTTGAAAGAGAAGATAACAGGTACCAGGCGAATGGAGTGGCCTGCTTGTTCTCCAGATCTAAACCTCATCGAGCACGCCTTGGTTGCTCTCGGTCGACGTGTCGCTGCACGTCTTCAAACCCCTAGGACAATTCAGGAGCTCCGACAGGCACTCGTGTAAGAATGGGAGGCTATACCCCAGCAACTGCTCGACCACCTTATCCAGAGTATGCCAACCAATTCTGCGTCCTGTGTACGAGTGCATGGTGATCACATACCATACAGATGTCGGGTTACATACACAGGAAATAGTGGCGTTTTGCGGTACATGTGTTTCGGGACGGTTTTCTCAACTTATCACCAATGCCGTGGATGTACAGATCTGTGTCGTGTGTGTTCCCTATGAGCCTATTCTATTAGCGCCAGTTTTTTATAGTGCCATGTTGTGTGGCACTACATTCTGCAATTATCCTTAATTTATGAGCATGGGTGTAATTTATCATAAAAAATCAGGTAAAGTACCTCGACTCACATAAATCCAAAAGATATAATAGCAAGCTTAACAAAATATAAAAGAGTAAATACTAAATAAAAAATATAAAAGAGTACATAATAATAATAATAATAATAATGCTATGAAGATAGTAGACGGTATTTCATTATTAAGTTTATCTACTTTGAAGTTAATTATAGACTAAATACCTGGCCAAACAAAAATAAGAGGACTTTTTTCTACAAATTATTTGTAGTTTCTGTACACATAAGAAACTCTCATTATATGTGAGTGCTACATATATGTATATGACTGGGGAAAAGGAGACAAGCACCACATGTAGATGGAACGCTGTTGCTGAGCTGCTTTATCTATTTCTGCTTACTAGGAGAAAGTTTCCGACATTACCACTTTCTCATGCATGCCTCTTTAATTTTTTTCTCTTGTCTCACACCAAATGACTGCGAAATGTAAGATGATTTATGTCTCTTCATGTGCAGAGAGCTTCCATTTACGCCACGTCTGTTGTGTTCCAGTGAGGAGGCGCTGGTGGAGGACACTGGAGAGGGCGACAAGTTCTGGGTGCCGCCCAGCCTGCACCGGCAGAACAGCTTCTGTCCCAGCGACATCATACAGGACACGTCTGGAGGTAGGCGGCTGCGCCCTCAACGTCACCTCAATAAAGCGTTGCGCGTTTGCTCAAAAAATAAAATACTCAAATCTTCGCTTGTTCCATTCACACTTTCTCTGTTAATCGCTTCCACTATCCACAACATACACTTTTCTATTCTTGGACAAAACATATTGCACTGCAGATATGAGGTGGAGGAAAAGCTAGAATCAAATACAGTATCAGTGTGTGTCAGATCAATTCACTCAAAAAAGAGGGACAACTTTTCTTCAGTGGGAAAGAATACACATATTTATTGATTTATATTTTTCAGTTAGACTCATGTGTCAATGACAACTTACATCGTAAAAATTCCAAAACTTAGAAAAGGAGCTACATCTGACCAACAAATTGCATGAATTTCCACAATGAAAAAAAACATGAAAATGACAGCATCAATAATAACAGAAACAGCTAAGGCAGCGACTGGAATCCTTCATGAGATCGTTGACAAAACTCATTGGATAGCGATATGCTCATATACAAATGGCTATAGTATTGCGTACACAGGGCACAAAAGTGCGTTGGCGGAGCTGTCATTTGTACTCAGGTGATTCATGTGAAAAAGTTTCCGACGTGATTATAGCTCCACGTCGGCAGTTAACAGATTTGAACTTAGAATGGTAGTTGGAGCCAGCACATGCGACATTCTGTTTCGAAAATCAGTAGTGAATTCAATATTCCGCTATCCACAGTGTGAAGCGTGTGCCGATAATACCAAATTTCAGGCATTACCACGCGCTACGGACAACCCCCCCTTAACGACCGAGAGCAGCAGCGTTTGCGTAGAATTGTCAGTGGTAACAAACATGCAACACTGTGTGAAATAATCGCAGAAATCTATGTGGGACTTATCCTTTAGGACAGTGCGGCGAAATGTGGCGTTAATAGGCTATGGCAGCAGATGACCGACGCGAGTGCCTTTGCTGACAGCACGATATCGCCTGCAAAGCCCCTTCTCCGTTCCTAAGCGTATCGGTTTGACTCTACATAAACCGGAAAACCGTGGCATGGTCAGCTGACCTAATTTCAGTTGGTAAGAGCTGATGGTAGGGTTCGAGTGTGGCGCAGACCTCACGAAGCCATGGACCCAAGTTGTCAACAAGGCATTTTGCAAGCTGGTAGTAGATCCATAATGGTATGGTCGGTGTTTACGTGGAATGAACCTGGTCCTCTGGTCCAGCTGAACAGATCATTGACTCCAAATGGTTATTCGGCTACTTGCAGCCATTCATCGGCGTCATGTTCCCAAACAACGACGGAATTTTTATGGATGACATTGCGGCAAGTCATCTGACAAAATTGTTCGGGACTGGTTTAAAGAACATATTGGAAAATTCGAACGAATGATTTGGACGTCCATATTGACCGACATTAATCCCATCGAACATTTATGGGACATAAGAGAGAGGTCAGTTCGTCCATAAAATCCTGCACCGACAACACTTTCGCAATTATGGACAGCTATAGATGTCGCATGACTCAATACTTCTGACTACAACGACTTTTTGAGCGCATTCCACGTCCAGTTACTCCACTACGCAGGGAAAAATACGGTCCAACACGATATTAGGACATATGCCATGACTTTTATCACCTCGTTGTAAATATCTTATGAAAAGACAGAACTAATTACGCAAAACAAAACTGACGAATATGAGTGTATCCAAATTCTGGATAGTTAAGGGAGTGCAGAAATGTAAATGTTTGCGGGATGGATAACACCAGCAGAGTTACCAACCATGACATTAAAGTAGAGACCAAGAAAGAAACATCGCACCAATTAAGGCAAAAGGTTTACAATAAAAAAAATTGACCTCATTCAACGTAAAACTCGGGCAGTACAATTCAGTGATAAAACCAGAAGTTTAGAATTAGATTGCTAGAGAACATGGAAATGAAGGGAAGAAAGTTCTGAGCAAGATCCTAGCGCCCAAGAAAAACGGACAAGAATACGAATTACGATAAAACAAGTAACTATATGAGAAAACTGACATACTCGCAGCGTCCTTTAAGAAGAGAGGACTGGGCATCTATGAGCGTGTCAAAAATATGGCACGGGCGAGAACGGCAAAGAGCATCCAGAAAGACTTCGAAAGCAGGAAGACTCAAATGAATTATCTGAGAGACGTGAAGGAGGATATGGCAGAAATGGACGTTGCACTGGACACGGTAAAAAACAGAACAGACTACAGGAAATGAAATAAAGGGATTCAAAGCCCGAAAGCGCTCCAAGGAGACGGGAAATAACTGGCAGCAGGGATGCAAGAAAGCCCATCCAGAAAAAATTAAGGACTACCTGATTAAAAACACGCAGAAACACAATAAATGACCGATGCTTAAAGCAGTTCATACATGACATGAACTAAAAGTAATAATAATAATAAGCAACAATAGTAAAGCAATAAACACACATCACAGTCATTTCCTTAGTTTTAAAAGACTAATAATCGAAAATTTAAGGTGCTAGTATCCGTCTTGGCCTATTAACAGGAACCATCGTATTAACTGTTTGGATTTATTTGGTAAACCAACAGAATACCCACCTAAGCTTGGTTGTATCACGTAAGCAAGTCCCTGTCGTCTTTACATCAACTGTCTTTTTTTAATAATTCATTTATTTTCGTAAGCGTTCTGGCTAATTTTATGCGTCCTCCCAGGATTATTTCTCCTGTGCAAATCTCTTCATCGTAGAGTAGCACTTACACCCAACATCTTCAATTATTTCTTGGACGTACTCTGCCTCTAGAGTTTTTCTCCTTTACGCCTTCTTCCAGTACCATGGAAATCATTCACTGATGGCATAACACACATCCATTAACACTGTCCTTCCTTCTAGTCAGGGGTTTACAAGTATTCCTCTCCTCCCTGATGCTGCGGAGAAATTCCACGTTTCTTTTCATACAATTTAATTCTAATCCTATTTCCGTAACACAACATCTGAAACAATTCGATTGTCTCCTTTTATGGTTCTCCCACAGTTTCCAATCACGATTTCATTAAATGTTTTACATTCTCAGAAAAAAATTTCTGAAATTAAGATCTATTTTTGTTACTAGAAGATTTCTTTTGAAAAGGCGACGAAGGCCCATCTACTTTTTTAGATCCTCCTTGCTTTATCTGCCACTTGCTGTTTTGCTTTCAAGGCACAGGAATCTCTTCACTTCTACTACTACGTAGTCCTCTATTTTACTATCAAGTTTGTCGCTGATCTCATTTCTGCTACTCCTCAACTCTTTGTCGTTCTTTACCTTCAGTCCCTGTTCTGTGGTCAGTAGCCTATGCATTCCATTGAACTGGTTCTATAATTCTTCCTCGTTTTCACATAGCATATCGAAATCATCTGCGAATTTTATCACTGATATCGTTTCTGTCTAAATTTTAATCCCTTTTTTGTATATTTCTTATATTTCCTTCATTGCTTCGCTGACACAAAAAATGAGTAGTAGAGGAGAAAGACTATATCCTGCCTCACACATTTGTTATTGTAAGCATTTGTCTCTTGATCTTCCATTCTTATTGTTGACTCTTGGCACTCGTGCACTGCCTGATCGAAAGTATCTGTACTCCTATAATATGGGGTGTGTCCAGCCTCCGCCTTTATGACGGCTTGAACTCTGTTGGAGACACTTCCAATAAGGCGCTGGAAATATGTGGAGGAATGGCAGACCACTCATCAAGAGCTGAAACCAGTCCATTTCAGGAATGTTATTGTCCGCATATATTTTCCTTACAAAAGCTGCTTTTTGATAGGGCGCATTGCCTTGTTGTACCATCAATCACCATCTCGAACTGTTCCTCTACTACACGCAGTACACAATGCTGTAGAATTGTGTTCATGTCCTTCCACATTCAGCGTTTTCTTAAGTGCAGTAAGGGGGCCATGAGCAACCACGAAAAACACCAACACATCGTAACACCATGCAGCGGGGCGGGGTTTGTCTGGCAGATTGCAAATTAAAAATCACCTACCTCAGAACGATGTCTGCTCGATGTCCCTTCACTCAGCAACGTAGATGCTTAGAAGATGATGTAAAAGCAGCGTTGATACAAAACACCGTCTAATATCTACAATTACTGAGGCCGCGCAACTCTGGTAATGAAATAAACTTCTGCAGAAAAACTGTCATTAAAATTTTATCGGGCAGTAAGAAAATGGACTGGGTCTGGAAAATAACGTCCGAAATTTTCACACAAAAATGTTTATTTTGTCCTTATAGCCAAAGAAACTACTATTCAGTCCACATTTAAACTATTGACTATTACCTTCCGATTCGTGATTCATACATACAAAAAAAGTTCAAATGTGTGTGAAAGCTTATGGAACTTAACTGCTAAGGTAATCAGTCCCTAAGCTTATACACTACTTAACTTAAATTATCCTAAGGACAAACACACACACTCATGCCCGAGGGAGGACTCGAACCTCCGCCGGGACCAGCCGCACAGTCCATGATTGCAGCGCCTGAGACCGCTCGGCTAATCCCGCGCGGCTTCATACATAAATTTCACACGCACAGCAACCAGAAATCTGTCCAAACACGACCCGATTTAAACCACATTTTCACAGTCATTAATTCCACCACTAACATGAGTTATCACATTCGGTCCTTCGTGGATTTCTAAAAACAGAAACTGCTCGCCAAAAATGCTCAGTGGTTGAATACTGAAACAAGCCACATGGATACTACGAAGGCCAAATTTTCACACGCGAATGTCATTCCCACAAAGCAATTCCAAAACTTCCAAACTTCACAACACTGTCCGTAACTACATCAGCGTTAGTCACAACACGTATCAAACGCGAGGAACTCAATATTCCTTCATTTTACACATGATGAGAAACATAACATTTAACATGTCCTTCCGCGACAGAAGCTGGCGAGCGACTTCTCGTCTTGCAGCCTCACTCCCAGTATAACTACAAGGTAACGAGCGGGAACCATCTCAATTCTGAACGGCTCATCATACTCGCTGCCACTCAGAATGCTCCCTCATAATCATACTCGCGCCAAAACTGGCCTGCATCAATCCTTATACACAGACGCATTTACGTCATTCTGACATACAAATATTAATGTAATGTTTAATAAACGAAAAACGAAAAACGAAAAGCCAATAATTCTGGAAATATTCTTTAGATACTGATTTTACTCCAGCTGACTTTCTGGCTGTTCTATTACAATAGCAATCACACCTAGACATACGTCATCAACAAAGTGGGTAAATTCCCTAGGATCATTTATCCACGACAGGCTTGTGTAACTCTTGCAGGCTACTTAAGACAGTATATCACGCAACATTTAAATCTGATGAATGTCCCGCGTGCACACTCTAATTTACTCACATTTATTCCCACAACAATGTTAGACACAAATAATAATGTTGGCTTATTTTTACATTACGAATACGAAAAATAATTAGTTATGATATAAAAATCTCAGTTAATAAATTCTGCACGCTGCGAGTTCTGTTTATGTTTTCCAATTATACCAAAAGATAAACTATTATATTTCCTAACTGAATTTAGTTCCATAAGCGTCGGTTTTTGACTTTTTAGAGTCCGCCCCCGGCAGCTGAGTGGTCAGGGCGACGGACTGTCAATCCTAAGGGCCCGGGTTCCATTTCCGGCTTGGTCGGTGATTTTCTCCACTCTGGGACTGGGTGTTGTGTTGTCCTAATCATCATCATTTCATCCCCATCGACGCGCAAGTCGCCGAAGTGGCGTCAAATCGAAAGACTTGCACCAGGCGAGCGGTCTACCCGACGGGAGGCCCCCGTCAGATGCCATTATTATTATTATTATTATTTGACTGTTTAGCAATCTTTTTGTCTCAGAAATTATTATAGTTACAATGTTTAAATTTTTATACAATCTTCTCCGGAATAACAAAAGGTAGTGTACCGATTTTGAAAATGATTGAATTATATATAACATCATTTAGTTAGGTTCATAGGTGGCATGAATATACAGTCGCTCGAACTGACACAGGAGCCGTTCTCACGCTGCAGTAGCAGCAGGTGTATATGACTCATAGGTAGGACACAACTTGCGATTTCCTTCACAGCCTCCGGCTGCAATAATGCAGGCTGCATAGCAACAAATGTTATCGCGCATTAACTCGCGACGTTACAACCCCCTCCTCTGTACTTCACTGCTGGCGCGACACACAACAGTAGGTAACGTTAAGGCATTCGCTAAACCCAAACCCTTCCATCGGATAGCCGTAGGGTATAGCATAATTCATCACTGCAAATCACTAGTCTCAAGTCGTCCACTGTCCAGTGGCGTTGCTCTTTGGACCACCTTGAGCGTCGCTTAGCAATGAGTACACAAAAGTATGACTTACGAGAAACTGCTCGACCACTGTATCCCGTTATTTTTCATCCCTACATACAATCATTGTGCTTTCTGTAATGCAGGTAGCGCTTTGTAACTCGTCAGTGACTTGCTTCAGTTACTTTCACGCGATACACTACAAACACTGACTAAAATGCTCGACGGTCCCTGTCAGTTACTACATGAAGTCTGCCACGTTTCCTATAGTCACAGTTGTCCCTTCGAGTTTTCACTTCACAATCACATCACCAACGATGGCCTTGGGCAGCTTCAGATGACATCCAGTAACTAGTCCACGTCTGACGCTACTGTGCTCTCCTGATCGAATAATTATGCTATTATTGCCCTACAGACAACATAATAGTCGCCGCCTCCTATTACACTAGCGAGTCCTCCTCTGGTGACGTCCAGTGGTCAGTTTCACGTTACACAGTGGTGCCAGAATACTTCTGATCACCTAGTGAACCTATTATTTTTTATCTGTATTTCCTCTAGTGTTTACCTATTTTCTGAGATTTTCACACATCTTACAGCACGTCCCAGTGTAGAAGGGTATGCTATCTCTAGCTCGACAAATATTATTTCGGTGTCAATAATTCTTGTGTTTTTCTTCCATTATATAGCGTAACATCAGAACCGTCTTACTGGTACTTTTACCTTGACTGATCGTTATGTAAATTATACTTAATTTTACTTTTGACTCTTTTATATGTTATTCTGGTCGGCATTTGAATGAAACAGCTCTCAGTCTGATTGTACGATATTTTTCACATTTATCTGGGCTTGTTATTTTCGGAAGAAAGAAAGAACTGCTTGGAACATTCGTTGAGCGGGAGTGCTTGTTCACCGAGGCTTCGGAGGGTCTTGTTCGTGGGAGGAGACTGAGAGAAAGCAGGAGATACAATTTGATGGACGACATGAAGGGAAGCGGAAATTACGTGGAACTGAAGAGGATATTACTCTGTACTACTCTGACCATTCGAGTGGGTTACGTTGCCAGAAAACAATGAAGCGTGCCTTACAGGAAATAGAGGGAGCTTGCTAGAGAAATATACTTCTGTTTCAGTTTAAAATCTGCAGAATGTCACCACAAGACTTCAGGCCTTGTGGATGTATGTTGAAAATATTTATTGCTATTTGCTGCGTTCTAATGAGGTTCATAATGTGAGACAGCAACAGTGCGAATGCCAGAAAGTCTGTAAGAGCCATTTGAAGACTGATTTGTAACAAACGCTGCACAGGTAATAGTTCGACTTTTTTTAAACTTTACATGTGGCCGGGTGCTGTTGCGTAGTATTAAACTTCTATTTTAATTTTTTCTTTCCTGTCATTCCTTAGTTGTTTCTATTATTCTTGGAGATATGGTCCGTCTATGCTACTAAGTGAAAATCTGTTTGTTTTGTGCCATACGCGTTTCATTTCCTTGTATTTATGAACCACATTCAGTAGCCTGTGATACATACTTGATTTGTGTACTTATTAACTGTGTCATATAATTATTCCAGACCTGCTACTTGCCTTACAATAAGAGAAGAAGAAAAAACTGTAATATAATATCTGGAAACATTATATATGCAGTTATTGTATACATAAAAGAAACGTGTATTACAGGCCACTACAGATACTTCATAAATATAAAGAAGTGAAACGCGTATGGCACTAAACATACAGAATGTCATTTAGGTGCACAGAGATAACACATCTGCAAGAAAAACTCATAATTACCACAAATCCAGAGTTCTCCTAATGTCTGTTTCCAATAAGATAGCGTGCTACGTTTTGTTTTGATTACTACTTAAAAATTAGTTTAAAAATTAGATTTTGCGGCAACATTACATTTCCTGTTTCCTGAGTAAGTACTGATGTAAGGAACAGTTGGGTAAAGTGACAAGGGGGGGGGGGGGAGAAGACCCCACCACATATACTTTTTTTCTGCATCGACGAGTGCTGCTGCCTGGCAGGATGTGGTTAAACTAGTTCTAATACACACCATCATTGTGGTCAGTCGGTTTGTCAGAAGGAATGAAAGCTGACTCCATTCTTTTTGGTAAAAACTTACTGATTTTCAGTCGTCTGGGGAAGTCATTCATATTATTCTTGTTACCTCATTTAAACACACAGTAATTCTCTTTGCAATACCAGTGTTTAACCAACGTCTTTTTGCTTGCAAATGTAGTTCCCCTTTGTTTCTTTCGGTTTAATAGTTTCATCTCTTGATCACTAATGCTGACATAGTGTTCGATCGGGACAAGTGTCCATACTTCTCACTGAAAAAAGTAGCCAAGGTGTCCCCTTTCCCCAGCATTTTACTTTCAATGTGTTTACCCCAATAAGAATTAGTTATTTTCATGTATCACACATGACGTTACAGACCGAATTCTAAGTTCTTTCACATACGAAGCAATCATCCGTCATTCTATCCGTTCGTGATGATTAGCCAATGTTTTTTAAAACCACCTCTGTTCTGTTACATTTGGCCTAATACAAAAATCAGTTTGAAAACGGTCTGCTGCAGCCGCTTGTTATTCTTTGAGATTCTATAGCATCATGGTGCTTACAAAATATGTTCAGAAATCAGAGCAACGACCCTGGGACACTGTTGGGATGGAAAATGCAACTGAAGCGGTAAATAATGATACAATACCTTTTCCACAGCAGCAAAGCAATTTCATGTTCCATGTAATAAGCTGAAAAGAATAGTTCCAGGAAAAAAACAGAAGTGCAGTAGGTGGTAAAAATATTATGAGAAGTTAAGTGTGTGTTAGATGAAGCACAAGAACAAGAAAAGCGATTTTATGAATTTACGATGAACAAACTATACAGATTAGCATTCCAGTTAGCAGAATAGAACAAAATACCACATCGTTTTAATGAACAGTCGGAAAAGCCAGGCAAGTCTTAGGAAGCCTGCCCTAATGGCTAGAGGAAAATATTTTAATAAAATGAACGTAGATAAGTTTTTTGATGTCCTCAAAACAGTGCAAGGAAAACAGTTTCATCCTACTCATTACGTTTATAATGTGAATGAACCAGTTGACAGGTCAGTCCAAGAACTGCTAAGTGTCTGCATTTAAAGGAAGACACCAAGCCGTTGCTGTTACTTCAGCAGAAAGAAAGTTGGTGCACACTTTCGGAATATCTACCTATGACAGCACTTTACCCCGTTAGGTTGGAAAAAGTAACCACTGTGTAAGACTTCAGAAAAATGCATGTATGTCCTATTCGTTACATGTTTCTTTACTTGTGAATATTTAGTGTGATATCTTATAATATGTAGATTCAAAATACGTAAGCGGCTAACTTCTAGCGGTAACCACAGTTTGATGAAAATTCAATTTCCCTTATAGTGGCCACTTTACCGCACCTTCCCTTACCTTAAACAAGTCCGTAATGTCAACCCCAGCTCGTTAAATGGCAGCATACGCCAGCTTCACGAAATATTAGTTTACTTCAAAGATATTATTCTGCCTGAAGAGAGTTTGCAAAAAATAAGGAACAATGAATTTTTAAAGAGAATGGTAGTGAAAGCAGGAAATCAAATGGTTCAAATGGCTCTGAGCACTATGGGATTTAACATCTGAGGTCATCAGTCGCCTAGAACTTAGAACTACTTAAACCTAACTAACCTAAGGACATAACACAATTCCATGCCCAAGGCAGGATTCGAACCTGCGACTGTAGCGGTCGTGCGGTTCCAGACTGAAGCGCCTACAACCGCTCGGTCACAACGGCCGGCGAAAGCAGGGATATCTGATGTGTTACGTAGAAGTAAATTGCAATGGTATGGGCAATTAATGAAACCGGAGGAAACAAGAATACCAGGACTTACACTGGGACAGGAAACTGAAGAAAAAAGGGCTAGAGGACGACCCCTGATCAACTGGTTCAAAAATCTACATTTGATAATAAGAAGACTTGCTGCGAAGAATAGGATAGACAAGATTGAATTACATGAAGGAATATCTTGAAGAGAAGTCTTATATGCTTGAGCACTAATATACTAAAACTGCTGAATTATTGGTACCTTGGAGGAAGAAACCTTTGCACTGAGACAATGTCAATCAAAAAATATAAGGACTTCGCACAGAACAGTATTTGAAGTTCGAACACTGCAGCCAAACTGTGATCCCCGCAATCCACTTCAAAACTGTGTACTCGTGTTCAGAATCGTGGCTGCTATTAGTGAGTTGAGTTCGCCCAGTTGTTGTTGTTGTAGTTGTTGTTGTCTTCAGGCCTGAAACTGGTTTGATGCAGCTCTCCATGCTACTCTATCCTGTGCAAGCTTCTTCATCTCCCAGTACCTACCGCAATCTACATCCTTCTGAATCTGCTTAGTGTATTCCTCTCTTGGTCTCCCTCTACGATTTTTACCCTCCACGCTGCCCTCGCCCAGGATTATTCGAAATAGTTATTTTCAGTCTACTGGTGATCATCAGAGGGAGATCCAGGGATAGAGTGAACTGACGTGCTGCAGGTAAGTGCAGGTGGACCAGACCACGATCGTTAAACATTCCTTTCGCACTTAGCGTAAGATGGGTGATCTAATGGATATCGCTGCAAGTAGGAATAGAGTGGGTTTTGAAATGAAATCACCTCAGGCCACGGCAGCTGACGAGAAAGTTCTCATGCAGATTCTCTAGTTTATTTAGATTTTCATTGGATCGAATCACGAAAAGCCTCTTTAACTCAAAAAGGCACTTGGACAGAAGCTTTTTATCAACACTTATGGCTACCATGTCCAAGGGGAAATATGTTTCACGATCAACCGAAGAACCATACTTATAACCACACCATGCATTTGTGAATAAGTTGCACTCAGAGAGATAGCAAATGCCGTATTGTTTTGAAAATTCATGTAGCAATGACACTGAAAGAAACCTCCGTAGCGATAGTGTACAAGTAGTTTCAATTCAATTTACCTAAATAGTCCCAGAATGATAACTGAAGATACTAGATATCTCAATAATGACTATTCTGCCTTTGGACTCCCGTTTCTATACCCACCGCTATACTCCGCTAACCACATTACGTTGCGTGGTTTAGGGTATTTCTGGAACCACTATTTTTTCCCTCATTTACTTTTCCATTCACGAATGCCACGAGCGAAGAGTGCCTGTCGATAAAGCTCCGTGCGCTCTAATTTCTCTAACTTTCTCGGCGCAATCATTATGCAAGACGTATGTGAAAGCCGACTCTTCTCAGAACGTAAGCTCTCAAAATTTCAACAGTAAATCTCCGCTTGAGACAGAGCGCCTCTCTTGAAGCTTCTTCTCCCACTGGAGTTTGTTGAGTATCTCTGACAACGCACTCGCCCCGAGTAAACGATGCCGTGACAAAACAAGCCGTTCTTCGAACTATTTTCTCGGTTGTTTGTTGTTGTGGTCTTCAGTCCTGAGACTGGTTTGATGCAGCTCTCCATGCTACTCTATCCTGTGCAAGCTTCTTCATCTCCCAGAACCCACTGCAATCCACATCCTTCTGAATCTGCTTAGTGCAGTCATCTCTTGGTCTCCCTCTCCGATTTTTCCCCTCCACGCTGCCCTCCAATACTAAATTGGTGATCCCTTGATGCCTCAGAACATGTCCTACCAACCGATCCCTTCTTCCAGTCAAGTTGTGCCACAAACTTCTCTTCTCCCCAATCCTATTCAATACTTCCTCGTTAGTTATGTGATCTACCCATCTAATCTTCAGCATTCTTCTGTAGCACCACATTTCGAAAGCTGCTATTCTCTTCTTGTCCAAACTATTTATCGTCCATGTTTCACTTCCATACATGGCTACACTCCATACAAATACTTTCAGAAATTACTTCCTGACACTTCAACCAATACTCGATGTTAACAAATTTCTCTTCTTCAGAAACGATTTCCTTGCCATTGCCAGTCTACATTTTATATCCTCTCTACGTCGACCATCATCAGTTATTTTGCTCCCAAAATAGCAAAACTCCTTTACTACTTTAAGTGTCTCATTTCCTAATCTAATTCCCTCAGCATCAACCGACTTAATTCGACTACATTCCATTATCCTCGTTTTGCTTTTGTTGATATTCATCTTATATCCTCCTTTAAAGACACTATCCATTCCGTTCAACTGCTCTTCCAAGTCTTTTTCTGTCTCTGACGGAATTACAATATCATCGGCGAACCTCAAAGTTTTTATTTCTTCTCCATGGATTTTAATACCTACTCCAAACTTTTCTTTTGTTTCCTTTACTGCTTGCTCAATATACAGATTGAATAACATCGAGGAGAGACTACAACCCTGTCTTACTCCCTTCCCGACCACTGCTTCCCTTTCATGTCCCTCGACTCTTATAACTGCCATCTGGTTTCTGTACAAATTGTAAATAACCTTTCGCTCCATATATTTTACCCGCGCAACCTTCAGAATTTGAAAGAGAGTATTCCAAGCAACATTGTCAAAAGCTTTCTCTAAGTCTACAAATGCTAGAAACGTAGGTTTGCCCTTCCTTAATCTAGCTTCTAAGGTAAGTCGTAGGGTCAGTATTGCCTCACGTGTTCCAACATTTCTACGGAATCCAAACTGATCTTCCCCGAGGTCGGCTTCTACTAGTTTTTACATTCGTCTGTAAAGAATTCGAATTAGTATTTTGCAGCTGTGACTTATTAAACGGATAGTTCGATAATTTTCACATCTGTCAACACCTGCTTTCTTTGGTATTGGGATTATTATATTCTTCTTGAAGTCTGAGGGTATTTCGCCTGTCTCATACATCTTGCTCACCAGATGGTAGAGTTTTGTCAGGACTGGCTCTCCGAAGGCCGTCAGTAGTTCCAATGGAATGTTGTCTACTCCCAGGGCCTTGTTTCGACTCAGGTCTTTCAGTGCTCTGTCAAACTCTACACGCAGTACCGTATCTCCCATTTCGTCTTCATCTACATCCTCTTCCATTTCCATAATATTGTCCTCAAGTACATCGCCCTTGTATAGACCCTCTATATACTCCTTCCACCTTCCTACTTTCCCTTCTTTGCTTAGAACTGGGTTTCCATCTGAGCTCTTGATGTTCACACAAGTGGTTCTCTTATCTCCAAAGGTCTCTTTAATTTTCCTGTAGGCAGTATCTATCTTACCCCTAGTGAGATAAGCCTCTACATTCTTACATTTGTCCTCTAGCCATCCCTGCTTAGCCATTTTGCACTTCCTGTCGATCTCATTTTTGAGACGTCTGTATTCCTTTTTGCCTGCTTCATTTATTGCATTTTTATATTTTCTCCTTTCATCAATTAAATTCAATATTTCTTCTGTTACCCAAGGATTTCTACTAGCCCTCGTCTTTTTACCTACTTGATCCTCTGCTGCCTTCACTACTTCATCCCTCAAAGCTACCCATTCTTCTTCTACTGTGTTTCTTTCTCCCAGTCCTGTCAATTGCTCCCTTATGCTCTCCCTGAAACTCTGTACAACCTCTGGTTCTTTCAGTTTATCCAGGTCCCATCTCCTTAAAGTCCCACCTTTTTGCAGTTTATTCAGTTTTAATCTACAGTTCATAACCAATAGATTGTGGTCAGAGTCCACATCTGCCCCTGGAAATGTCTTACAATTTAAAACCTGGTTCCTAAATCTCTGTCTTACCATTATATAATCTATCTGATACCTTTTAGTACCTCCAGGCTTCTTCCATGTATACAGCCTTCTTTTATGATTCTTGAACCAAGTATTAGCTATGACTAAGTTATGCTCTGCGCAAAATTCTACCAGGCGGCTTCCACTTTCATTTCTTTGCCCCAATCCATATTCACCTACTACGTTTCCTTCTCTCCCTTTTCCTACTACCGAATTCCAGTCACCCATGACTATTAAATTTTCATCTCCCTTCACTATCTGAATAATTTCTTTTATTTGATCATACATTTCTTCAATTTCTTCGTCATCTGCAGAGCTAGTCGGAATATAAACTTGTACTACTGTAGTAGGTGTGGGCTTCGTATGTATCTTGGCCACAATAATCCGTTCACTATGGTGTTTGTAGTAGCTTACCCGCACTCCTATTTTCCTATTCATTATTAAACCTACTCCTGCATTACCCCTATTTGATTTTGTATTTATAACCCTGTATTCACCTGACCAAAAGTCTTGTTACGTCTGCCACCGAACTTCACTAATTCCCACTATATCTGACTTTAACCTATCCATTTCCCTTTTTAAATTTTCTAACCTACCTGCCCGATTAAGGGATCTGACATTCCACGCTCCGATCCGTAGAACTCCAGTTTTCTTTCTCCTGATAACGACATCCTCTTGAGTAGTCCCCGCCCGGAGATACGAATGGGGGACTATTTTACCTCCGGAATATTTTACCCAAGAGGACGCCATCATCATTTAATCATACAGTAAAGTTGCATGCCCTCGGGAAAAATTACGGCCGTAGTTTCCCCTTGCTTTCAGCCGTTCGCAGTACCAGCACAGCAAGGCCGTTTTGGTTATTGTTACAAGGCCAGATTAGTCAATCATCCAGACTGTTGCCCCTGCAACTACTGAAAAGGCTGCTGCCCCTCTTCAGGAACCACACGTTTGTCTGGCCTCTCAACACATACCCCTCTGTTGTGGTTGCACCTACGGTACGGCTATCTGTATCGCTGAGGCACGCAAGCCTCCCCACCAACGGCAAGGTCCATGGTTCATTTGGGGAGGATTTTCTCGGTATCTTACATTAATCCTACTTGATACGGTTCCCACAGTGACGAAAAATACTCAAAAATCGGTAGAACGAGTGCTTTGTAAGCAACTTATTTCCGTAAGATCCTTCTCACACTGACTTTTGCTTTCTCGATCATTTGTTGTATGTGATCATTCCACTTAACGTCCCTCCGGATGGTTACTTCTGCGTATTTTACGCTAGTTACAGTTTCCAGTAACTTTATACCGATGGTGTAATCGAAGAGTAGTGAATCTCTTCGGCTATAGCTGCATTTATTTACTTTTAGTATCTACTGCCAGCTTCAGTTAATCTAAATAAAATTTACTGTTCATTTCTTAGTGCTATCTTTACTATGTGCCGCATTGTTTTGAAACTATTATAAGGTTTATGTGCTGCTCTTACGAACCTATAGATTGTGGACAAAAATATGGAAACATCAACAGCACAACACATTACCATGCCTAAAATAGCGCAGGAAAACCGTTGGCATTCAAACCAGCTTCTAATCGTCTCGGAATGAATAAATAATGAACAAATACCGGTCCTGAATGGTTTTATAGGCAGTCATATACTATTCTTCCTGCAAAATAGTGGCAAGTTCAGATAAAGATGATGAAGGTGGCTGTCAATCATGCACCCTTCTCTCACCAGATCACCAAGTCTCTTTAACACTGAGACCTGGTGACTGTGGTGCCCAAGACAGGTGCGACAATCCATCCTCGTGCTCATAAAACCAGCCCTGGACAATGATGCGAGTTGTGTGAATAGGGTCGCTGTCGTCTTGGAACACATCGTCACGACTGGGGAGCAAACATTGTACCATGTGATGCAGCCTGATCAGCCAAAATGATCGCATAATCAGTAATGCGACCTTCAGAAATAACCATGGTACCCATAGAGTACCACGATAAGGCTGCCCAAATCATCACCGAACTCCCGCCATGTTTCACTTTTGGGTCGTATATCAGGATAGGAGGGACGGAAGTTTGAACCGTCGTCCTCGCGAATGCGAGTCCAGTGTGCTAACCACTACACCACCTCGCCCGGTTTTTATTTCCAGGACAGAAGAAAATAAGGCCGAGTACATGCTCAAATATTTTGTTATGTATGTGTCTTAGTAAAGTTGATAGTAATATATTTAAGTGATTCACAGTACAAGATCACAATTTAACGCAAGCGCGGAGAAAAGCCATTACAAAAGTGAAACTCTGGTACATTAATAACCAGTTTCACCGTCAGAATGTTGACTGCGCAATGCAGACATGCATGAATTGTAGAATGAGATTTTCACTCTGCAGCGGAGTGTGCGCTGGAATGAAACCACCTAGCAGATTAAAACTCTGTGTCGCCGAGACTTGAACTCGGGACCTTTTCCTTTAGCGGACAAGTTCTCTACCATCTTTTTTAAAAGTTTAATTAGCTTTTTTTGTTGATCTCATTTGGTTCTATATTGTTCATTTATTGCTGGTTGAATTTGTTCGTGGTGGACGTCCGATGACACTCGTTCAGGCTGTTCGTTGATCCGTTCACTCACTTTTTTATTACAGAGGGTAGCTAAATCCTCTGACCGAACACGCTGAGCTACCGTGCTGGCAACATCTGAGCTACCCAAGCACGAATCACGACCCATCCTCACAGCTTCAATTCTGCCAGTAACTCGTCTCCTACCTTCCAAATTTCTCTGAAGCTCTCTTGCAAACCTTGCAGAACTAGCACTCCTGGTTCGCAGGAGAGCTTCTGTGAAGTTTGGGAGGTAGGCAGAATTGAAGCTGTGAGGATGGGTCGTGAATGTGCTTGGGTAGCTCAGATGGTAGAGCACTTGCCCCCGAAAGGCAAAGGTCCCGAGTTTGAGTCTCGGTCCGGCACACAGTTTTAATCTGCCAGGAAGTTTCATGGTTGAATTGTGTTGTACAGGTGCCGTGCCGGATGTCAGCTTCTAGAACAGAGTTCCATGTATGTTACACTTAGTCGGTCAATACAGGGACCGTTAATGTTGCTTGTGGATGACGCTGGATTTGTCGTCCGATGATGTCCCATATGTGCTCAACTGGAGACAGATCTGTTGTGATTCTTGAAGTTTTCCCAGCGCATTGAATGTTCGATGAGATTTCGGGACTGCAGCCACATCATGTTGACTTCTTGCCACGATATTTCGGCTGGCAATCGTCCAGCCACTTTCAGAAGATTTACAACTTGCTGAGTGAGCCAACGTATAGGAAGATTGACAAAGACCCCACAGCGAAAGTGGAAAGGAAAACATCAGCCCTGTTAAATTCTTCTTCTATTCCGCAAGAAGTGGCCAAAAGACTAAGACCTCATGTTGTTTCTGATGGAGACAGCTTTACAAAGGGGCTGGAACATTTAGTGTCGGTGTTCAGAGGTAATGGTTACTCTTCACCACAGATTAGAACAGCGCAAGAAGGAAGAAACGTGACTACCCACAAAATGAAGAAGATAAGGAGCTATTCAAGTCCAGGGCGTTCCTTCGATACGTCGGCAACCTGTCATCTAAAATAGGCAGGATTCTAAGGAAACATCAAGTTAAAATAATCTGCCGGCCACCGGCGAAGATTAGTGCCCTTCTCGGTTCAGTACAGGACGATTTGGGTCTGCGGAAGGCCGGGATCTATAAAATTACTTGCCAGTGTGGAAAAGCTTACATCGGTCAGACGACACGCTCAGTACATGACAGGTACGTTGAACATGAACGCCACACTCGCCTTTCGCAGCCCAGTAAGTCGGAGGTAGCTGAACACTGTATTACCACAGGACACGCTATGGATTTTTCTGCTACGAAAATCTTGGCCCCAGCGAAAACTTTCTGGGTGTGGTGGTGGTGTTGGTGTGTTGGGGCTTTATGGGCGCTCAACAGCGAGGTCATCAGCGCCCTGACACACATTAAAAGGAACGAACGTGGACAGACCTAAGAAAACTAAAGCACACACTCAAAGAAAGCAGGAAAAGAAGGAAAATGTCACATAAGAAAGTAAAACCTAAGGAAAGGGGAAACATAGCAACAAGAATGTCACAGGAAATTGTTATTGGCTGCCCACTTACATAAAATATCGGCTAGCTTGTCACACAGCGAGCAAATTAAAATCCTCTCCCTAAAATCTTTGTAAAAACATTTGACATGTCACAGAACTTTAAAACTTTAGCCACATTCGTCCGAGTGTTGCCTAAAAGAGATGGCAGGTCCGCTGGCAAGTCAGCTGCGGCCCGCTGGTCAGAAAATAAAACGCAATCCAATAAAACGCGGCGCACGGTGACCTGGACGCCGCAAGCACCACACATTGGAGGCTCCTCTCGCCGGAGCAGGTAGCCATTCGTCATAGGGCTGTGGCCTATTCGAAGCCGAGTGAGGAGAACCTCATCCCGTCGATGGGGCTGAAAGGAAGTACACCACACACGCGTTGTGGGCTTGACTATACGGAGCTTATTGTCAGTCACTTCCGGCCACTCATCCTCCCACCGACGCATAGCCCGTGAGCTCAACAGCGAGGTGTGTGCGTGCAAGGGGATAGCACACTGAGATACTTGTGGGGCGAGACACGCTTCCTTGGCTGCGAGATCTGCCCTTTTATGCCCAGCAATGCCGACATGCCCCGGAACCCAGCAGAAAGCTACAACCTTCCCCAGTCGCTGTAGTCGGAGGAGGGCGTCCTGGATGGTCTGGAAAGTTTTGTCTGCCGCATACAAACGTTGCAATAAGTGAAGGGCACTGAGTGTATCGGAACAGACAAGAAATTTAGCAGAGGAAGAATGTCTCATGTGCTCCAGTGCCCGCAAGATCGCAGACAATTCTGCATCAATGACAGCGAAAGTCTGAGGCAGGCGGACCTTGAAGACACGATCTGGAAAAACAACTGAGCACCCAACAGAATCCCCTTGTTTCGACCCATCCATAAACTTTCTGGGATTCAGTAATTAAAGAATCTGTGGAGATACGCCTAGCGCAAAATCTTATAAATCGTGATGGCAGTTTTCAACTGGACAAGGTTGGGACCCGGTGATCTCTCTAATTTCCTCTGAGAGAAGACAATTTATTCATAATGGCACGTCTGGCGACATCTGACGTCTATTTTTAGCGACGCGGGCGCGCATTCCGGCAGAGGACGGACATGTAGTTTTCACCTTTACGCATCCGCCTGTGCGACACAGATAGAACAGTAGCTCCAGAGGGCGCGGATTTCGATAGAGGGCGCTCCTGTGACGGAGGACGATGCGCATGCGTTTTCGCGCCAATTTTTTGCTCTAAAGTTGACCCCAGGAACTTGCAGTCTCCAGTGACGGACACTCAGCTGAAGATGGCTGGACGATTGCCAGCCAAAATATCGTGGCAAGAAGTCAACATGATGTGGCTGCAGTCCCGAAATCTCATCAGAGACAGATCTGTTGGTAGAGCAGGCAAGGCAACATGTCAACGTTCTGTGGAGTATGTTGGGTTATACAACGGCGGTATGTGGGCGAGCGTTATACTGTTGTAATATAGCTCCTACAATGCCGTTCGTGAATGGCAACACAACAGGCCAAATCACCAGAGTGACGTACAAATTAGCAATCAGGGTGCGTGGGATATCCACAAGAGTGCTCCTGCTGTCATACGAAATGGCACCCCAGACCATAGCTCCACGTGTACTGTAGGTTCCAGTTTGTCCACAACGCACACAGTTCGGTTGCGGGCCATCAACTGGCCTCCTCCTAACAAACACTCGGCCATCACTGGCACCGAGGCAGAACCAGCTTTGAACAGAAAACACAACAGATCTCCGCCCTGACCTTCAATGAACTCTCGCTTGACACCACTCAAGTCGCACATGGTGTAGTTTGACACCAGTGAATTGCACGCTAAAGGGTTGTCTGGCTCCGAGATATCGTTGGAGTAGGCGATTCCGCTGTCATCGTGGTGCCAACTGCTGCTCAAATTGTTGCTGTAGATGCTGTACGATGCACCAGAGCCATACGCCGAAGGCGACCATCTTCCCTCTCGGTAGTGCCAAGTGACCGTCCGGAGCCAAGTCTTCTTGTGACTGTACATTATCGCAATTACCGGTGCTAGCAATCACATACAGTGGCTACATCCCCGCCAAGTCTTTCTGCAATATAGCAGCAGGAACATCAGTCTTCTCGAGCGCTATTACACGACCTCGTTCAAACTCAGTGAGATGTTGATAATATCGTGTCTGTTGCCTTAAAGTTATTCTCGACTAACATCAACTCATCACGTCCAATGTCAAAGACAACTAACGCCCGCGACCGTTACAGCGTGTACTTGAAACAAAATTGATTTGCATCGTCATAGTGGCGCCACTAGGGCCACTCTTATGCGACTTGCGCGAAATCTGAATAGACATTATCTTCCAGGTGCAGGAACACGCCTACAAACTTTCGTTTATATCGCACAACAGCTTCTTCGTGTTTGGATTTTCTGTTGCATCTGCTTATTGTAATGACGCACTCGTTTTCGGCCTCTTACGAAATCCGTGTATTATGCGGTGAGAGTATTAATGTCATCCTAGGCGTTAAGTTTAACATTTAATAAAGTTACCTTGTCTCCATTACCAGTATTATCAGCCACCCGATGTGACTGAACACCGTCATGGTTCAAGGGAACTTCATCGCCAGAGTCCTCTGCCTCAGTACGACTGGATTCGATCTCTTCATCATCTGTTTTACTGATGAGTTTCTTGCCAATGTCATGATCTCAGTTGTCTACATGGTCGGACACTATACAATTATCCTCCCTGTGGGAAAAGACAGAGACCTCAAAAACCAAGGAAGCAACCAAATTAATACAACCTAAATGATTAAATCACCATTAGCTAAATGTAAGTAGGATTAACTGCATTGCCGTCTAAAAAAAGTTGGTTTAGCTACATTAATTTATAACACACGATACAATGAAGACTTTCACTATTGGGTGTTTCAGCTACCAATAATTCTTCCGGGTTTTATGGCCGTGGTCCATGGAACTCTTCTGTCCCAGACGTTGCGTCCAAAGCTCCTGGTCGTGCTGAGTCTTGTCAACTGGCGAATCGGACGTCGAAGAACGACCTAAATACCGTGGAAAGTGGGCGTGGTCTGGATCTACAAAGAGAAGTGAGAATACACGGTTGAAGGAGCATAAAAGTATTCGTCGACTAGGGAAAACAGACAAATCAGCCGTGGCGGAACATGCTCTTTAGTCGGGTGATCACGTAGTGAAATTTTCGGAAACTAAAGTTTTATATACTATGACGAACTATTATGCACGCCTATATAGAGAAGCCATCGAAATATATAAACATGGTGATAATATTAACAGAAAAGAAGAAGCTATGAAACTCAGCGACATATGGACAGTGGCGCTACAGAATCGATGAGAAGTTTTTATCTTTGACGTACTATGATCGATAGTTATACTTTATCCTTGACAATGTTCATCTCTGCTATCACTTGAAATACAGACCACGCCCACTTACCACGGTATTTAGGTCGTTCTTCGACGTCCGACTCGTCAGTCGGTAAGACTCAGCGCAATCTGGAGCACCTCCGAAGATTTCCAACGTAGCTTTGGACGAAACGTCAGGGATAGAAGACTTTCATAGACCACGGCTATACAACCCGGAAGAATTCTCGGCAGCTTATAAGACATGGCCAACCAAAACGAAAACTGAAAATTGTATACCTGGGGTACTACATTTCTTAGCAACATATCGATCACATCAATAAGGACAGCGTAATGCAACGTGACAAGACCCATTTCATTCGCAGTCCATTTTCTTCAGTAAAGAAGCAAAATAGCATTATTTTGCAAAACATGATGAATTTTGCTGGATACAGATAACGCGCTATGAGTAATAGAGGTGTTCCTTTGCTTGATTGTACGATAAGCGTTCCAATGGCGTCAGTTCTGGATATTCCGGCCACTCATTTTTGTCAGAAGGAAGAGCTGCTTCTTTAGTTGTGTAAGGATCCGAGGAAGCTACGACGATGGTAGTACCGTCAGCTGGCGGTAAAGCATCCAGATCATTATCCTCGGGAAATCGGGGAATGTACATTGAGAGCTTTCTTACTTTCCATTACAGCGAATTAATATCTTGCATTCAGAAATATCTATTCATACCCATTGACAGAGCTTGGTTGGTGATGGATTGAGATTGTGTGATAGAATGTTAGTTCTTGAATTAACTGAACTACTTACACATTTGCTTACTGTATTTAGCCCTGATTCCACGATCCTTTTGCTTCTGCCACTAATAGACTCCGTTTTATTCTTCGAGTCCATTGTTTACGGCTGGTTTCCGCTTGCACGTACGATAGTGTAAAACGGCCAGATTTCTTTTATGCGAAACATATACATATAATAGTTTGCCCTTAAGGCGGTTCGACTTAAACAAGCCACCTGCAATAAAAACTTCAAAATTGTCATTGTTGCACTTAACCATAGTCTACTTCTGATGGTCAGAATTAAAGCTTTATGCCTAGCCCTCGTATATTGGACGGAACACGCGTAGGATGAAAGCTATGTGCCTTTTGCAGAGTCGAGCCCGTGCACGCCGCAGGGCTTGCCGCTGTCGCCGCAGCACGTACAGCAGCAGCAGCAGCCGACGCCGGGGGCGGTGACGCCGGAGGCGCCCACGGCGACGGGGGCGGCGGCGGGGGCGGAGGCGGGGGCGGTGGCGCTGCCGCTGGCGCGCAGCGACAAGCACGTGGTGCTGGCCACGGCGCCTGCGCGGCCGCGCGTCTCCTCCATGCACACCAAGCTGGACCACACCAAGATAGACACCTCCCTCTACCAGAAGGTAACCCCAACCCCAGCTACCTGCGTTCAGCTCCGAGCAACCGAGATTGCCCCTCTCAGTTTGCTGTAACCCCGTGTCCTACATGTCTCTCCTTCTCCTTGCGTCCCGATGTGGCATCTATAAACTGTTGTGAATCTGTCTACAGAGTATTTTAGAGAGAAACGGAAATTCGATATGTCGTTTTTAACGTGTAAATGTCGATATTAGTCGTGTATGAAAATAACGTCAGATTTGAATCGCTAATAATAACTATACTAGTAATATGTAAACAGTGGTTGGGCCCGCAACAGATAGGTCCTGTACGTAAGTATTTGTGGCGCAGTAATTCTTTTACCTGTGAGGTTACTGCACAAGTGTAGGCGCATGTGACTGATTGCTACGAATTCACTATATGTAAAGTTATAAATCGTTAAGCGTGGAAACGAGTTTAGCTCAGTTCCTGATTCCAGCGTCATTGTGAAGACCTTGCGGGGCACTACAAGGAGACGAAGCGAGATAATAAAAAGTGAAAATCAGCCTAGTACAAGTGAAAATCAGTATTAAAATGAAAATTACAAAATAATGAAAGCTGGCTCATATGACGCATAAATATGCTCGGAATTATAGAAAATGCAAGTGAGAGGAAAGATCGCGTCGTAAGGAATCCAAAAAGCCTACAATGTCCGGTGCCGAGCGAATGATGGAACTACGACAGCGTCAAAAAGGGAATGAAAACACCGTGCCAAGTGATTACGTAGCCGGCAACGAATATCTAAACTTACTATTTGGTTCAAATGGCTCTGAGCACTATGGAACTTAACATCTGTGGTCATCAATCCCCTAGAACTTAGAACTACTTAAAGCTAACTAACCTAAGGACAGCACACAACACCCAGTCATCATGAGGCAGAGAAAATCCCTGACCCCGCCGGGAATAGAACCCGGGAACCCGGGCGAGGGAAGCGAGAACGCTACCGCACGACCACGAGCTGCGGACAAAACTTACTATTTTTCTGTTTGTAAGCAACACAATACTTTGCGTAACCATTCTCTTAAAGAGATCGATAATTAAATTACATTTTAATTTTTCATTGTTACTATAATTGATATGATTTTATCCCGACGTTTTCGCGAAAAACCTACGGCGCGGACCGAACTGCCTGCGTAGAAGATTTTTGGAAACGATATCTTTTATTCCTCTACATCCATGTATGCCCTTCAAAATTTATCAACATTTGGTATTATATTTTTGACAAAAATTCACGAACAAGCAATAGGTTCGAGCTGAGGCTTTCTCGTGTTGCAAAAGCCATTAAATGCTTCGTCATAAATCCATGCATTTTTTATCATATTGGTTCACGCAAACGGCGCTAAACCTCTAACTAATATTGCTTATTGATCGTTCGCCCTTGTGGCAACAACTCAAGGTGAACTATGTCGTTAAAACTGAAGAATACCGTGAGGATAACCTTCACATTTGACAGCACTTGAGGTTTTGATCGGTCTTGCCGATCCAGAAGTGCTGTTGCGGGGACGACAGAGCGCTGGTTTTACCATGGACTGTCGCAACGTTGTTCTCCTTCAAAGGCACAAAACGAATTACCACACGATAATTTGTCAATGTGAGCGATCTCCTCGTCCAGGCCCTGAAGGCCTAAGGGATATCGACCGGCTGCCGTGTCATCCTCTGCCATTCGGCTCCATGCGGATGAAGGGGCAGTGGTCAGCACACTGCATTCTGAATAATACTACGAAGACGTTGAAGAGGGAGAGCACATTGGACTCTGGTTTTCCGCATTGTATCCGAAAATCCGTGTCTCATCACTTGTTACGATACTGTTCAATACGTTTGCTGGATTGCTGACTTCATCTAGGGATCTCAGAGAAACTTGCATTCACCGCTGTCTATGTTCGAAATTCAACAATTTTGGAAAAAATTTTGCTGTCATACGTTTCATATCCAAACACCCAAAAAAATGTATCGCATGACCTACGCCAACACCATCAGTGATTTGTGTGGTTGTGATTCGGCGACCACCTCATCATCAACTTATAAATCGTGGGAAATGTGAAAGAAATTATTATAAATGATCGCCGAAAATTGTTATACTCATAGTAGATTCACCGAAAGAAATACTTAACACTAAATGGGACTAATATAACAAACGAAATTACTTTTTGAATGCACCTAGTGCCGGGCAGTTAAAAATGGATGTAATGATTACAATTACAAACAATGCAAAAGGAAATTCGAACAATTTTATATTCAGGGTGTCCCACTCAAACCTCCCTAATTTCAAAGACGCAGGAAAAAAAACACTATAGATACGAAATGAAAAACGCACCACATTGTAGAGCATCTCAAACAATTTATTTATTTATCGTCAATACACCTCTACATGTGAACCATTTGTAGCACAAAGAATATCGAGTCTATATTCAATTTCTTGCCAAGTTCTTTGTAACATTTCCTCTGCTATTGTTGCAATCGCATTAGTGATACGATGTCGCAACGTAGGAATATCGTCCACTTGGTAGCACACACGCGGTCTTTCACGAATCCCCACACGAAGAAATCAAGCGGCGTAACGTCGGGTGAACGTGGTGGCCACGCAATGGGTCCTCTGCGTCCGATCCAACGATTGGGAAATTTCCTATCCAGGAACTTGCGAGCAGCCGTTGACCAATGCTGCGGGACTCCATCTTGTTGAAAAATGATGTTGGGTTGCAAGTCTTGTATCTGAGGATACACAAACTGCTCCAGCATGACCAGGTACACTGACATATTCACTGTTTGTTCCATAAAGAAGAACGTTCCAACAATCCTGTCGTGCATTAGCCCGCACCAGACGTTTAGTTTAGGGCTATCACGAACATGTTCAATGACAACGTGCGGATTTTGGGAACCCCAAATCCGAACATTATGCCTATTAACCGCTCCTGATGGATGAAAGGTTCCCTTATCTGAGAATAAACATCTTTCCAGGAAGTTGACATCCAATCAACATGCTGCAGCACAACCACAGCAAATTGTTGTCGGCGTGGTTTGTCGTTCGGCATCAGATGTTGCAGAATTTGCGCTTTGTTAGCATACATACGAAGACGCTGGTGAAGTACACGATGCAATGTTGATCGAGGTACATAACGTTGCCTAGACGCTTGATGAATTGACTTATGTGGGCTTCTGAGAAACGTTAGTCTGATGTCCTCCACTGTCTCTTCTAAAATTCTGAAATGTGCACTTCCAGAATGTATCGGAACACTTCCTGTTGCCAGAAACTTCCTATACCATTCCTTAATTTTTTTCACGTCAGGTGGAGCACATCCATACACACAACGATAATTTCTTTACACAGTAATCGGCGATTTTGTTGTGCAAACCATACAATTACTTGCGCGCACTGTTGTGGCGTCGCCATTTTCACTTCATGCGGCCACGATGCACTCTGGCGACAATACTTGGCACTTCTGACGTGGTAATATAAATTCTTTGAGATGCTCTACAATGTGGTGCATTTTTCATTGTCATATTTACTGTGGTTTTTCTCTGCTGGGTCCTTTAAATCAGGGAGCTTTGAGTGGGACACCCGGTACTTTTATATGTCTTCTATACGACTCCCCTTGGTCACAAAGGCAACATGTAAGCGATAATCCAGTTCTCGCTAAACATTTTGAAGCATATGTGGATCACTGACGACACGTTGTAGATTAGCATGGAGAAAACACACACATAACACATCACGTAACCCCGGCAAACCGGCTGGGAGAGCAGTGTACTGACCACATGCTCCTTCATACAGCATCCGCCTGACGCCTAATGGCAGAGGACGACACGGCGTCCGGTCGATATCCCTTAGGCCTTCAGGGCCTGGTCGAGGAGATCGCTCACATCGACAAATTATCGTGTGGTAATTCGTTTTGTGCCTTTGAAGGAAAACAACGTTGCGAAAGTCGACGGTAAAAGTGTACAGCAACAATTCATCACCATATTACACTCTGGTTAAGTGGCGAAGACGGTTCTAATGTGGGCAGACAAGACTGAACAACAAGGAATGAAGTGGCAAACCATTGCTCTGTATAAGACTGAGAATCGCATAAGAAATGCAGTTCCCGGTGCTCGAAGATCGGCGTACCACGAACTAGTCGATCGTGGAAAAATTGAAAATCAGTGATGGATCAGTTTTCAACATCTTGAGCATCTTGCACATCTGAACGTGACAGAGATCGCGGTTACTGACGCCTTCCCATAAAGCACGCCGAACCCGGACAGCAGCGAAAACGTTGCAGCAACATCAGACCAATTCAGTTGACTTAAAGAGCCGCTTAATCTCCACGTACGAGTAGTTTAGTCAGTCACTCCGACTCTGACACAAAGGTGCAAAGCAGGCAGTCAGGCAGTGAAAGCACGACCGATCACTGCCGAAAAAGACAGTGACCCAGACACCGCCGGGGAAGATGATGCTGAACGCTTCTTTTTTGGAGGGGGGGGGGGGGGAGAGGGGGAGACTATTATATTATAGTGTTAACAGGGTATGCTGTCACATTATTGTATTAATAGGGTGTGTTGGTAATAGGTTAGCCGCCACAGAAGCATACTACCGAAATCTCCCGACAATGCAAAGAGAGGCTTTCAAAACCAAACAACGAAACCGCGGGAAGCTCTGCGAGGAGGTATTTTTTGTTCCACAACAATACCCCAGTTCATTCTACACAGGACAGAGATACACATGTTGCTTCTTTGGACCAATAAATTTTGCCTCAAGCCCCATATTCTCCTGGCATGCCAACTAGTGACTTCTTCCTCTTTACTTGAATTGAAGAAACCATTGCGTTATTTTCGAGGTTTATGTTTCTCGATCAGCCAAACTGCAGACTTTTACAACAAAGATCTCCACCACATCACCCATCGTTTGCAGATATTATGTCGCACTGAAAGCACGCTTACGCAGAGTAGGGCTATGGTCGGAGTTAGATTTTTTCAAGAGGAAATTAAAATCGTATGACCACCCCTCGTGTACAACACTGCAGATACTTTTTAAGTCGTATTTCTGAAAGTCAGCTCTTAGAAACCAGGTTTCCCTCTAAAACGATCATAATTCGCCAGTTATTGTTTCCTTTCCGCACGCTCCCACGAAATCACTTTTTCAGTGTCTGGTAATTGTGAGTGTCAGACCGAAAATATACGAAAAACCGTAAATGGTATACATATCTTATCAAAGACGTTTGCTTTGTTCACTCCATCTTTCTTACTATTGTAAGGCTGCCACATTCCCGGAAATTGTAGTGACGTTGAAATGAGATACATCGGTGGAAAACGTGGCCGACAAATGTAATCAGGCATCTACAAAACGATAACACATTAATCGGTTTATCTGCAATACGCACACTCAATAATTGAGGTATAAAGAAGTTTGAAATGCTATAGTTTCTTCTGTGGTGCTGAAATACACATCGTATTCCAGGAGGAATATTCAGTATCCAGCCATATGACAGGAACGACCAGTTGGAGCAAGAAAGTATAGTGAAAATGCATACCTAAAGAGCTATGGGACTACTTCCTCTCCGCTAATGTGAAGTAAGTCTGTTCTACTGCAAGCTCTTTTCTGGCCACATTTTGAAAGGTGGTAGTGCAGACCAGTACAAGAAAAAAATTTCCAGTAAACTTGAGCTCTAAAGCGCATACCTTAAAAGCCATGAGCTGTTGTTCATTTTCGCTAACGTGAAACCCGTCTCTTCCACTGAACAATTGCTCATAGCTCTTAAAGTTCCTATTTTAGACCCAACGTTCACTATCTCCTCTTGGCTTGGTCCATCCTACCCCTCCTAAAATATGGATATCCAAGAGCTTTCAGAACAAGACATTCGTTTCACAGTATCGAAGTTGAAATAGTGCTCATACGTACGTAAGACACCCATTTTAGACCCCATGTTTATAAGATTTTTTGGCTTTGCATGATAGTTTCCGTCGTATCCACGAACAGTGACAATTTCTCCTGTAACAACCTATACACAAAGAGAGTAATGTTCTCGACGATAACAAATAGTCTTGGATGCTGATACACCATCACAGGACACTGACACATATAGTTTAATAGTGTCGAGACACGTCGATGTATTGTTCTCACAATAGCCTGCCACACTAAGGTTGATAAAGTCTGTAGACGCAGCTTCTCAAGGGAAACTCTGAACTGCGGACGGTTAAAAGGACCCGGGCAATGATGTCACGTGAATTTAGCGTCCTCTGGTGGCGCCACCCATCGAAGACAACGGGCGTTCAAGGGCGAGGTCGCCTGGCGGCGCGCTGACGGCTGATTTAAAAGTGCCGCTTCCCTCGCAACTGCGAGCGGCGCGAGGCGAGCCAGATGCGGTCGGCGAAGACGCCGTCGATACCGCAACATGGAAAATTTGTGAACGTCACCAGAGGTACTCCATATACAGGCACTTGGAGCTGAGATATACAGTATTCAGAATATAGTCATGGTAACTGATGCCTTTCAACAGCCGTTATTATTTGCTGATGCTGATGTACCGGTTACTAGGCCTGATATTATCATTTCGCCACACGCTTTGCAGAAATGTCCGCTGACTAGTCAGTGATACAGTGGTGTGGCTTGTGTTGCAGCAGGCACTGACCACCAGGTCTCCCAGTCTGCCTGAGGAGCCAGTGGGCTCCATCCAGATAGCGCTGGCGTACGACCCGGCAGCCGGAATCCTGACGGTGCGACTTCTGGAGGTGAGTTCGCCAGCACGTGCAATCGTTGTTAGAATTTGAAACAAACATTCTCTCTGATGTTACCTGTGCCACATCTTAGCTTCCAGTCCCTCGTGTAACTATTGGGCCTGATTATTCCACACGCGTCGCCACATTTGTTTATAGTGCCCGCCAGGACGAGCTTTCTCGCCTGCGAGCAGTATCATAAACCTGCCTCACAGAACTGTTTGCTTCATAACAACATTGCCAGTGCCCACTACCCGATGTTTCCATTGGTCCCTTAACGTCTACGTTACGGTCATAGCTGCGCAAAATTTTCAAGACTTCGCCAAATCCGTGCCTATACTTAATTGTCGCGCAGCAGTATGTATTCAAATTGTCATATTTAAACCCCCACGCAGCGGAAATGTGTTGCGATTCTGCATCAACATCTATACTCTCAGCTCACGTCCAAATGTGTGGCAGAGGGTACATTGTAGCAGACCATACATTAACGTTTGTTAATATTCCCTGCATTGATAGTATGTGGAAATAATCACCATCTGTGTGAACTGCTAACTGTCTGCTTTCATTTTCGTGGCTCGTGCGGTAGTAGGCCAAAGGATATACAGGGTGTTACATAAAAGGTACGGCCAAACTTTCAGGAAACATTCCTCACACACAAATAAAGAAAAGAGGTTATGTGCACACGTGTCCGGAAACGCTTAATTTCCATGTTAGAGCTCATTATATTTTCGTCCACCTACGCTCAATGGAGCACGTTATCATGATTTCATACGGGATACCTGTGCTAATAGAACATGTGCCTTGACAAGTACGACACAACATGTGGTTCAGGCACGATGGAGCTCCTGCAAATTTCAGTCGAAGTGTTCATACGCTTTTCGACAACAGATTCGGTGAGCGATGGATTGGTAGAGGCGGACCAATTCCATGGCCTCCACGCTCTCCTGACCTCAACCCTCTTGACTTTCATTTATGGGGGCATTTGGAAGCTCTTGTCTACGCAACCCCGGTACCAAATGTAGAGACTCTTCGTGCTCGTACTGTGGACGGCTGTGATACAATACGCCATTCTCCAGGCTGCATCAGCGCATCTGGGGTTCCATGCGACGGAGGGTGGATGCATGTATCCTCGCTAACGTAGGACAGTTTGAACATTTCCTGTAACAAAATGTTTGAAGTCACGCTGGTACGTTCTGTTGCTGTGTGTTTCCATTCCATGATTAAAGTGATTTGAAGAGAAGTAATAAAATGAGCTCTAACATGGAAAGTAAGCGTTTCCGGACACATGTCCACATAACATATTTTCTTTATTTGTGTGTGAGGAATGTTTCCTGAAAGTTTGGCCGTACCTTTTTATAACACCCTGTATATAAGTTTTGTTCTAAAATTTGTTCTTGGTAAATTATAAGCAATTTTCACGAGATATTACACTTTTTTTGAAGTCCTAGCTCAATGTTAGCAACATTGTACATACATTCTCCAGAAATTGAAATACGCTTTTCACCTTTCCCACTGCTCTTGTTGAATGCCCTCAATGTCGCTTGCTAATTGAACCTGATGACTATCCCACACAAGGACGCATTGCTCCAACATAGTTCATTCGTTTCTAGCTTAAGTTTCCGAAAGAGATCTGACATTGCTCTACCTACGTCTTAATCTATGCCCTTGCTCCACATCATATAGCCTAATTTTAAAAAAGCATTGACTCCTGGCTAAGAAATAATGAAACTGCAAAGAAGTACGGCTTCTCTAAGTACGCCCCTCAACTTTTCAGAAAAAGGGAAAAGAAACCAAACTTACCAGGGTCATTCATTCTGCAAGCAAATCGCCTTTGATTTTAACCACAAAAATAGAAAGATTGTCTTGACGTGCATTTAAGGTAACACATGGTGAATAAATCTCTGCTCTGTAATTAAACGAATCGTAGGCGTGAACATACGGCAAAACCGGTAAGAAATAAGTATGATATTCTTCCTGCAGATTAAACTAGAAATTTTTTCCAGTTTCTATGATGTACTCCAGAAGTAAAAATACATTACAGGTAGGCAATCCAAGCTATGAGTAGCCACTGTTGTGTATAAATTGAAATGGTTCGATTAAATGTTACTTTTCAATTACAGCATAATCCTTGAGACCATAAAGCTTCAAATAGATAACAAATCTACTAAGTAATAACTGTGATGTCTGGTTATACGCATCTCAAATACGACTGCGTTGTTCTTGCTTTAGCGAACTGCATTTCTAGCGGACAACGTTATATGGCAGAAAGCAATGAAACGTCGTGGCAACAGAAGCTAGACAGATCTTGTATAGAAGACAAAAGAAACTGCTCTCGTGATCGATTCACTGTATTGGTCACAGAAAGCTTGCATTGCTTCAAACTGTCGAAACAGCCTCTTTCTCTGTCAGTCAACCAATCCGAGCTTTCGTTCCCTCTCAAATGACCACGACGTTGACAAGATTTTAATCTTCCTTCCTTTCTTCTTTCTTTAACATCTGGATATTCATTTCATCCCACTTAATGTGGGCATCTTCTGTTTCATCAAAGATTACGACAGTATTAGAGTTTGTTTCTTGATACTTTCTGTGTAATTTTCGAATTTAAAATTTATGTAAACTTATCACGGTCAAATACAATTCACTATACTAGGTGTGGAGTACCTAATTCTAAAACTAAATTTGTCCAAACAAAATATTTTTTAATAAGTCTAGTTGTAAAATACTAAGTCTCTTGGATATCCTGAGTTTCTGGTCAAATGTTTGAGCGGAGCGAAAACTGGTGTCAACGATGGTCGTATGCGTGTTTGGCGCCGTGCAGGTGAGCGCCACAATCAGGACTGCATACGACTGAGGCACACAGGGCCAACACCCGGCATCATGGTGTGGGGAGCGATCTCCTACACTGGCCGTACACCTCTGGTGATCGTGAAGGGGACACTGAATAGTGCACGGTACATCCAAACCGTCATCGTTCTACCATTCCTAGACCAGCAAGGGAACTTGCTGTTCCAACAGGACAATGCACGTCCGCTTGTATCCCGTGCCACCCAACGTGCTCTAGAAGGTGTAAGTCAATTACCCTGGCCAGCAAGATATCCGGATCTGTCCCCCATTGAGCATGTTTGGGACTGGATGAAGCGTCGTCTCACGCGGTCTGCACGTCCAGCACGAACGCTGGTCCAACTGAGGCGCCAGGTGGAAATGGCATGGCAAGCCGTTCCACAGGACTACATCCAGCATCTCTACGATCGTCTCCATGGGAGAATAGCAGCTTGCATTGCTGCGAAAGGTGGATATACACTGTACTAGTGCCGACATTGTGCATGCTCTGTTGCCTGTGTCTATGTGCCTGTGGTTCTGTCAGTGTGATCATGTGATGTATCTGACCCCAGGAATGTGTCAATAAAGTTTCCCCTTCCTGGGACAATGAATTCACGGTGTTCTTATTTCAATTTCCAGGAGTGTATATAAATGGTGAGTTTCTTAAATGTTAAGTCATTACATATTAAAAGCGAAACGACTCTTGTCACTTCGTAGAATCGGGTGTACTGTCGTTGGTCCAGTTTTAGGAAACAACTGATGAATACGGTGAATTACAACGTCGAAATATTGTTTTGGGAAGACGTGGACCACCGATTCTACGAGGTGACAGCGAATCACCGGGAAAGTTTGAGCAATGAAGCTACCTTTGATTACAAAAGTATATTGGACAAACGACACTAGAAACGCATAAGTGATTCCCTTCTGGATAGAACGAGTGAACCACAAATCACGAAGACAACATTCCCTACCTGTGCCTAATGCGCAGTAACTGGAGCGCTGCAGATTTTATCTCCTGCGAAGTCTATCTGCTCTGTCACACTCACGCTTTGGAGAACGTCTTAAAAGTTCTGACAGCCACAGGCCAACACACTTAGAACGCAGGAGTGACACTAAACTTCAAGATGCGAACTTTTCTTTACAGCTGAAATGCTCCGCATGAAGAGCTGTCAGCTCAAGAGTAATCCAAACAAAACTTGTAATGTAAGGTGCTTCTCTGAAGTGAGTTTACTCTCTATCTCCTTCGAACCCACCACGCCGCACTCAGCTCGTTCGATTCACAAATGCTTCTCTGTCCTGCGGATGACATATAAATTAGCATTCGTCACGAAAAACGGCGGGCTGTACCATTAACGGTATACGATGGTAGGTACTTCTTAATGGTAATTTCCGGTTCCAAGAAATTAAAAAACAATTCTATCCGATGAGGGAAGCATTTTACTTCGACAATACTTTCTGCATAATTTTATTATTATGCAGATGGTCAATAAAATGTAGCATCGTGAATGAAGCACAAAATATGTGCCAGATGTGACTAATGGTGCAAACTGACTAGTAAAATTTATTTCGTAATATCCTCATTGCGGTTTTAACCCTCGAGCGGTCGCGTCAGTTTTTGTAACATCAGTAGTCGCATTGTTTTCCTATCAACAGCCATTGCGTTCTTTAGGAAAACTGCTGCTTTAATATGCTTGGTGCTGAAAAAAAGTTAATTTTTTCACATAAACATTTCTTTTAATGTTTGAAGGTCATTTCTTCTTAATAGGTAGTCACAAAAGATAATAAAATTATAGCACTCTGCACACTGCTCACAGACAATGGAAGAAAGCATTTCGGACGACTTACACTGACAACAGCGAACTGTAGTTACAACGTTCTTTTTTTCTGCCTCTCGTAATACAGCGACCTTCTCGTTTAGGGGCTCTTCCAGATGTCAAGGTTCTTTCTATTTATGAGGCGCCAAAAATATTTTGAGGTCATTTGGAAGCGCGTGAATGTGGAGTCTTGCAACTAAGTGATATTTCATAACTTTCTGAAACAGCTTTTTCAGAAATATCCTCCTTGTTATAACTTCTAGTTACACGAGCCACAAGAGTATTTGCTGCACGCCTGTTCGGCTGTCACATCCTCCCTTTGTCATGTTTTAGTCCATGATAATATGTGGTTTATTGGTTCCTTCATCAACTGTACCTTCAATGAGCATGATACTAAACAGAACAACACTTTTTTGGGCACATACGACATTGCTTTTTTTCGGTTCACACTGGAGTGATGCGGAACTGAGCTGCGTCTACGCCGTTGGATCTCATTTGGAATACATTTAGTGACATTGTTTCAGCGAGAAGCGTCATTCCAAAAAAACTCAAAACTTCATATTTCTTCGTGGCGGCTTTCTAACGCAGAAAAAATTAGGAAATGCAATTAAAAAGGTTGATACTTCAGTGGATAAATACGTTATGAACAGGTACATGAGTCAGTCCAACGAAAACCGAAGACCCGTCACAGCGAGACAATAGAATGGTTCCATTCGAAAGTAATCACCACAAGCGTTAAGACATTTATCGCACTAGGAGATGAAACGATCAATTCTAGTTTCGTAGAACGCGGTCGGCCGCTGAAGGATCCACAACCATATTTAGTCTTGCACTTCCTCGTCCGAGTGAAACGGATATCCCCACAAGTCTTTTTTCGGGTCATAGAAGATATGAAAATCACACGGTGAACGATCTGGGCTGTACGGAGGATGTCGTAGTGTTTCCTAACCAAACCGCTGAAGCATAGCCTTTGTCCGATTGGCAATGTGGGGGCGTGCGTTATCTTGCAACATACAGGATGTTTCAAAAATGATCGGTCTTTTTGAAACGGCAATACAAACTAAACGAGCAGCGATAGGAATACACCGTTTGTTGCAATATGCTTGGGACAACAGTACATTTTCAGGCAGACAAACTTTCGAAATTACAGTAGTTACAATTGTCAACAACAGATGGCGCTGCGGTCTGGGAAACACTATAGTACGATATTTTCCACATATCCACCATGCGTAGCAATAATATGGCGTAGTCTCTGAATGAAATTACCCGAAACCTTTGACAACGTGTCTGGCGGAATGGCTCCACATGCAGATGAGATGTACTGCTTCAGCTGTTCAATTGTTTCTGGATTCTGGCGGTACACCTGGTCTTTCAAGTGTCCCCACAGAAAGAAGTCACAGGGGTTCAAGTCTGGCGAATAGGGAGGCCAATCCACGCCGCCTCCTGTATGTTTCGGATAGCCCAAAGCAATCACACGATCATCGAAATATTCATTCAGGAAATTAAAGACGTCGGCCGTGCGATGTGGCCGGGCACCATCTTGCATAAACCACGAGGTGTTCGCAGTGTCGTCTAAGGCAGTTTGTATCGCCACAAATTCACGAAGAATGTCCAGATAGCGTGATGCAGTAATCGTTTCGGATCTGAAAAATGGGTCAATGATTCCTTTGGAAGAAATGGCGGCCCAGACCGTCTTGTTGCAACAACATTGTGTTCTAGGCGGTGGAATTCCAACACCAGAAAAATCCTCTGTTCTAAGGAATAGACCATGTTGTTCACAGCACACTTGCACGTTGTGAACAGCACACGCTTACAGCAGAAAGACGACGTACAGAATGGCGCACCCACAGACTGCGTTGTCTTCTATATCTTTCACATCACTTGCAGCGCCATCTGTTGTTGAAAATTGTAACTACTGTAATTTAGAAAGTTTGTCTGCCTGAAAATGTACTGATGTCCCAAGCATATTAGTTTTTATTGCCGTTTCAAATATACCGGTCATTTTTGAAACACCCTGTAGATGCTGGCAGTTTTCACTTAATGACGCATCGTAATTTCTACAAAGTGTCTTCACAGCGCAGCAGATTGACTGTGGTTCCACGCTCGAGGAAGTCGACGAGCAGAGGGCTCCTGCAGTCGAAGGAGTAGGTCATAATGACCTTACCGAAACTTGTGTGAACAGCTTTGAATTTCTTTGGCGGCGGAGATATATGATATTTCCACTGGTGGTTCTGCCGTTTGCCCTCAGGCTCGAACCTGTGACACCACGCAAGGTCTTGATGACATTCGTCTTCAACTGCAGGGGACATCTCCTCCTCGAGCATGGACCCACAATCAATGTGCAGCGCTATGATGACACTTCTCGGAAACTGCGACGAGCCATAAAGTCGAAAGGCCAAGAAACGCTGTCGGACGGATTCACTCTGTTGGACGATAACGCCCATCCTTGCACTGCCAATAGGTCGAAGACTATGCTTCAGCAATTTGGTCTGGGAAATATCGCAACATCCCCCGTACAGCCCGGAGCCCCGACCTTTCACCGTGAAATTTTCATCTCTTTGGAGACCTGAAGAAACATATGCGTGGACATCAGTTTCAGTCGAAAGAGGAAGTGAAATAGTTAGTACGGTTGTGGGTCCCTCAACGTCGACCACGTTCTACGAAACAGAAATTTATCGTCTCGTCTGCCAGTGAGACAAACATCTTAACAGGTGTGGTGATTAGAATGTAACCACTCCACGGCCCCGTTGTGGCGGGTGTCCGGTTTTCATTTGATTGTCCCTTATAGTAAAGCAGATCGCAACTTTTCAGTATCTTCAAATTGTTTATTATACGTAAGGACTGTGTAGGTTATGGTGACGGCTCTAAAAATAATAGGAAAATTATGATCGGAAATAAATATTTAGTTCCTTACTGAGGGAAAATGCCACTCCTTACGGCAAAAATTTAAGCTCCAGTAAAGGACGACTGTCAGTCTCAGTGCGTGCATTGCAAGCGCGCGTTACATTTTGCTACATACCCTCAAATACCCCATTGTCAATTGTATAAGGAGTTAGAACCCTACCAACCAATTCCTCACAGTTTCCACTTCTTTCATTCTTGTAAGGTCTCTGGAATTGAGGCGCAGTGTGTTGGCTAGAGGAGCGCTACATAGGCTTTTCATCCATCCTGTTACACTTTTAATGAATATATTCCTGCTTTCTTAATGTATGTGTAATTCTGTTTCTTACGCCTTGTCAGCTCTGGCTCTGTGTTATTGGCGCAGGCGCACGACCTTCAGGCGAGGGACTTCAGCGGCACCGCCGACCCGTACGCCAAGATCCGCCTGCTGCCCGACAGGGGCAACGTCTGGCAGACGCGCATCCACAAGAAGACGCTCAACCCAGGTGCGGCGTGCAGCGTCTGCTTCTCGCTACATTCGTTAACAAGGCACACGCCTTGCACATCCTATCGCCATTCCTGTGGCTCCTCGAGACGTAATCTGCGTGGTGCAACTGTCTGCCTGTAGTGTTATCTATGTGAAAGTGTGGGAACGTTTTCTAAATGTTTGCGAATCCTGTCTCTGCGGATGGGCGTGGGTACCAGTCCGCTATTCGCCTTGTCAGGTGTGAGAAACATCCTAAAAATCCACATCCAGGCTGACCGCACGCCGGCCCTCGTCAGTACAGAGGGCACTGTGTAGTCAAAATTTACAACCACATCGACTCACAAGTTCACTAACTTACCTAAAAATGTGTTGCACTGTGAAATTACATCAACTTGCCTCCGAGATATGCTCTCCCACTGTTACTACGATGTGTTGCGTCATTCGAAAAAAATTAAACACCTAGTGAAATTTGTCGTGTTACCCAATTACATGTTAGTTATTCGGTAGTTCAGTTGTTAAAACGGCAGACCGTCGAATTTTATAAGACGATGTCCATAGATCGCTGGTTCGAATCTACCCGAAAGAACGTTTTTAACTTATTTGTAAGACGACTAGGCAGTCCTCTCATATGAAAATAAAATCACAATTACAAAACTTCACCACACAAATCAGAAACAATTTTATTGTGTTTTCCTTGCTGTTTACGTGCACTTACACTTGCATTCGCTATTCATACAAGTCACGTTCAGAAAGATATTTTCTAGAAAATGTGACCACACACTTTTCGCTTTATTCGAAACAACGTTTTTATCTTCGTACTGTCCAGCTAGGATCTTCATTGTTTAAACTTTTGCAGTTTCATCATCTTACATAAAGATGAAGTAAACTTTGCTTCAGGTACTAACGTCAGTTTACACTCACGAACATCACAGCCCTTACGTTTGTGTCACCTGCATGTTGTACACGCTTTATATCTCTACGTATAACCTCATCATCCTACACCTCGTTCTACTTCTCTACTAGCAATGCTTTCCAAAAAAAGTTAATTGTTTGTTCACGAGGTAAATGCATTTCTCAGACTAAGACTAATGTGTAGCGATATATAACATATCTCACAATCGAAACAACTGCTACATCAGTTCTTGCTAACGCTATTTTCGTATTTCGCTTAAAACTTTTGAAAATATATATTCTTAGAAGGATTCGAACATGTGGTTTCTTTGTCTGCATTTGCATGCTCTATTAGATGCGCCACCGAACACCTGCTACATGCAGTATCCTCGCTGAATGTCTTCTACAGTAGAAATCAGCGCTAAGTTTTGCCAAGAATAATTTTATTGTCCTGCAAATCGTAACTCATGACTGACAATCTAGTTATAATATACGGACATACTTGCAGAAGTTCAACAATTCCCCAGTTTTGAACGTTTTTTTGATGTTGCATCGAGCAGGAAAAAGAATGTCCACTATAAATGGGCAGAGCATAAACGCAAGGCTTCCACTATCAGCATCCATATAATTCCTTTCTATTGTTACTTAGCTATAATTGCATTTTCCATCACTAAATAGCTAATCTGTTTGCAGAAAAAGTACGTACAAACCCCGTAATCTCAGATAACGCTTCTTAACACGTGTACAGCTTCGTTTTACTGTTAGCCTGTGACGTCACCAGAACATCAGCCAATAACAGAGCGTTTTTGATCACGCGATCAGCTGTTGGTATTTAATGATTTTAAGCTTTAATTACATAAAAGTAACAGATATTTTGTGAGAATACTGACCGTAGATACTGTTGTTGTTGTTGTTGTTGTGGTCGTGGTGGTGGTGGTGGTGGTGGTGGTCTTCCGTCCTGAGACTGGTTTGATGCAGCTCTCCATGCTACTCTATCCTGTGCAAGCTTCTTCATCTCCCAGTACCTAATGCAACCTACATCCTTCTGAATCTGCTTAGTGTATTCATCTCTTGGTCTCCCTCTACGATTTTTACCCTCCACGCTGCCCTCCGATACTAAATTGGTGATCCCTTGATGCCTCAGAACATGTCCTACCAACCGATCCCTTCTCCTAGTCAAGTTGTGCCACAAACTTCTCTTCTCCCCAATCCTATTCAATACTTCCTCATTAGTTAAGTGATCTACCCATCTAATCTTCAGCATTCTTCTATAGCACCACATTTCAAAAGTTTCTATTTTCTTCTTGTCCAAATTATTTATCGTCCATGTTTCACTTTCATACGTGGCTACACTCCATACAAATACTTTCAGAAATGACATCCTGGCACTTAAATCTATACACGGTGTTAACAAATTTCTCTTCTTCAGAAACGCTTTCCTACTACTTTAAGTGTACCACTTCCTGATCTAATTCCCTCAGCATCACACCGACTTAATTCGACTACATTCCATTGTCCTCGTTTTGCTTTTGTTGATATTCATCTTATACCCTCCCTTCAAGACACTATCCATTCCTTTCAACTGCTCTTCCAAGTCCTTTGCTGTCTCTGACAGAATTACAATGTCATCGGCGAACCTCAAAGTTTTCATTTCTTCTCCATGGATTTTAATAACTACTCCGAATTTTTCTTTTCTTTCCTTCAATGCTTGCTCAATATACAGATTGAATAACATCGGGGAGAGACTACAACCCTGTCTTACTCCCTTCCCGACCATTGCTTCCCTTTCATGTCCCTCGACTCTTATAACTGCCATCTGGTTTCTGTACAAATGGCAAATAGGCTTTCGCTCCCTGTATTTTACCCCAGGCACCTTCAGAATTTGAAAGAGAGTATTCCAGTCAACATTGTCAAAAGCTTTCTCTAAGTCTACAAATGCTAAAAACGTAGGTTTGCCCTTCCTTAATCTAGCTTCTAAGATAAGTCATACGGTCAGTATTGCCTAACGTGTTGCAACATTGCTACGGAATCCAAACTGATCTTCCCCGAGGTCGGCTTCTACCAGTTTTTCCATTCGTCTGTAAAGAATTCGCGTTAGTATTTTGCAGCTGTGACTTATTAAACTGATAGTTCGGTAATTTTCACATTTGTCAACACCTGCTTTCTTTGGGATTGGAATTATTATATCCTTCTTGAAATCTGAGGGTATTTCGCCTGTCTCATACATCTTGCTCACCAGATGGTAGAGTTTTGTCAGGACTGGCTTCTCGAAGGCCGTCAGTAGTTCCAATGGAATGTTGTCTACTCCCAGGGCCTTGTATCGACTAAGGTCTTTCAGTGTTCTGTCAAACTCTTCACGCAGCGTCGTATCTCCCATTTCATCTTCATCTACATTCTCTTCCATTTCCATAATATTGTCCTCAAGTACATCGCCCTTGTATAGACCCTCTATATACTTCTTCCACCTTTCTGTTTTCCCTTCTTTGCTTAGAACTGGGTTTCCATCTGAGCTCTTGATGTTCACACAAGTGGTTCTCTTTTCTCTGAAGGTCTCTTTAATTTTCCTGTAGGCAGTATCTATCTTACCCCTAGTGAGGTAAGCCTCCACATCCTTACATTTTTCCTCTAGCCATCCCTGCTTAGCCATTTTGCACTTCCTGTCGACCTCATTTTTTAGACGTTTGTATTCCTTTTTGCTTGCTTCATTTACTGCATTTTTATATTTTCGCCTTTCATCAATTAGATTCAATATTTCTTCTGTTACCCAAGGATTTCTACTAGCCCTCGACTTTTTACCTACTTGATCCTCTGCTGCCTTCACTACTTCATCCCACAAAGCTACCCATTCTTCTTCTACTGTATATCTTTCCCCCATTCCTGTCAATTGTTCCCTTATGCTCTCTCTGAAACTCTGTACAACCTCTGTTTCTTTCAGTTTATCCAGGTCCCATCTCCTTAATTTCCCACATTTTTGCAGTTTCTTCAGTTTTAATCTACAGGTCATAACCAATAGATTGTGGTCAGAGTCCACATCTGCCCCTAGAAATGTCTTACAATTTAAAACCTGGTTCCTAAATCTCTGTCTTACCATTATATAATCTATCTGAAACCTGTCAGTATCTCCAGGCTTCTTCCATGTATACAGCCTTCTTTTATGATTCTTGAACCAAGTGTTAGCTATGATTAGGTTATGCTCTGTGCAAAATTCTACCAGGCGACTTCCTCTTTCATTTCTTAGCCCCAGTCCATATTCACCTACTACGTTCCCTTCTCTCCCTTTTCCTAGTGAGGAATTTCAGTCGCCCATGACTATTAAATTTTCATCTCCTTTCACTATCTGAATAATTTCTTTTATTTCATCATACATTTCTTCAATTTCTTCGTCACCTGTACAGCTAGTTGGCATATAAACTTGTACTACTGTGGTAGGCATGGGCTTCGTATCTATCTTGGCCACAATAATGCGTTCACTATGCTGTTTGTAGTAGGTTACCCGCATTCCTATTTTCCTATTCATTATTAAACCTACTCCTGCATTACCCCTATTTGATTTTGTGTTTATAACCCTGTAGTCACCTGACCAGAAGTCTTGTTCCTCCTGCCACTGAACTTAACTAATTCCCGCTTTTTAAATTTTCTGACCTACCTGCCCGATTAAGGGATCTGACATTCCACGCTCCGATCCGCAGAACGCTAGTTTTCTTTCTGCTGATAACGACATCCTCTTGAGTAGTCCCCACCAGGAGATACCATAAATATATAATCAGTCAGAATAACATGTCCCAACCATAATTTTAACGTAGGAAAATAGCCTATTCCGGAAGCGGCGTGCTATCTCTCCTTTTTTATTTTATTTTATTTTTTTTTTTTTTTCGTCGTCCAACTTTCGGTCTCTTCCTTCGTCGTTTTTTCGTCAGTGGTTCTCTGAAAATATCGCATGACATTATAAAATCATATCGATGAGAACTTCACTCACTCTGTTTCGTACAAAATGTGTCCTTCCCCGGAACGAAGCCGCTCATCTCAACCAGGCGTAAATAGTCCAAACTGATGGAAGTTCATACTTGTCACATTTTTTAAATAGGCTGCAAAAATGTCAGCTTATTTGCACGTCCGTTTACGAGCAGATTGAATAATTGTCTACTTCTACTCCCACGGCTCGTCCACAAGCTGTACCGAGCGAGGTGGCGCAGTGGTTAGCACACTGGACTCGCATTCGGGAGGACGACGGTTCAATCCCGTCCCCAGCCATCCAGATTTAGGTTTTCCGTGATTTCCCTAAATCGTTTCAGACAAATGCCGGGATGGTTCCTTTGAAAGGGCACGGCCGATTTCCTTCCCAATCCTTCCCTAACCTGAGCTTGCGCTCCGTCTCTAATGACCTCGTTGTCGACGGGACGTTAAACACTAACCACCACCACCACAAGCTGTATACAGGGGGTAGACGGCGGTATACTCAGATGCGAAAACTGGTCGCTACAATTAGAAAGCTGACCGTTTAAAATATGCAACACTAGGAACGATAGCAGATAAAGAAATTTTACTTAACGTGAGTATACATTACAGTAGGAAAAATACATGATCTCATTAACAGATGATTTAGAGATTTAGTGTACAGAGCACGTCTGGCAGCGACAATGGCCATATCTCGGGTGGGCATCAGGTAACATGAAATAATTATAGGTGTGTCATTCGACGCTACGTCTGCTCTACACCAGAGTTAATCAATTAAGGTGGCTTGTGGCAGAACGTCAGTTAGTCGGAAACCCATACAACTACAGTAACAGTCAAAGATGATAGAAACTATGAGGCACATTTCAAACGTTCTGCTCACTATAAGATATTATTGAAGAAAATCCTTTATTTTACAAAATGCCTTTACTGGCCTTCAGTATAATTTCCATCCTTTCTTATGAGAGTTTTCCGCTGTTTTGGCAACTTCTGTCTGATTACTCGAGTTACCTCATCGTAAGTTTCATCAGTTGTATCAAAACGTTTTCCATGGAGTTTTTCCTTCAATTTTGGAAACAAATCAACGTAGGGTGGATTCATATCAGGAATCTACAATGGGTGGGGAAGTATTTCCCATCCATGTTTGTCGAGCGTGTCACTCACTGGTAGAGCAATATGCAGTGTTGCATTATCGTGCAAAATAAAGCCACCAGCCGTAAGCACGTCACGTCTTCTTTGATGAATCTCCGGGGGCAAAAGATTTTCAGAAACAGGTCCACCTTTGATTGTTCGCAGCGGAAGTTTTTCGAGCGTGGAGAGTCGGGACATTTACATTGTGACGACTGAAACTTCATTTCTGGCTCAAAATCACTTATTCAGGTTACATAAAGTTCAAATGGCTCTGAGCAATATGGGACTTAACAGCTGAGGTCATCAGTCCCCTAGAACTTAGAACTACTTAAACCTAACTAACCTAAGGACATCACACACATCCATGCCCGAGGCAGGATTCGAACCTGGGGCCGTAGCGGTCTCTGCGGTTGCAGACTGTAGCCCCCAGAATCGTTCGGCCACCCCGGCCAGCTACATCAAGTGCAACAGTTTTTTTAAAGGAACTGTTCTCCTCTTGTTCGGTAACGTTGAAGCACTCCTTCTGCGATTCTTTTGCGATCTGCTTCCTGCTCTTCGCTCAGATCATGAGGAACTTAAGTGGCTTTTCAGACGATATTCTGTAAACTGAAGTGACAGGCATTCAGGTCTCATATGCCGTTTCCTCACATCTTTTTCGTCTATCCTCTCTCTAAATGTCACTAACAATAACCTGAGAGGTTAATCTGTTGCAGTTGGTGGCCTTCCACTTCTTTGGTTGTCCTCAGTGCTTACCCGACTTTCACGGAAACGAGCAGACCACGCTGTTACTGTGCCACGATCAACTACACTACTCCTGCACACCTCTCTCAAAGCGCTGTACGTAGTTGTTAGATTCTTTCCACGTATGGATTCGATTTCGATGTATGAACGCTGGTCGTACCTGACTCAGTTTCAGCTTCTATTTTAAAACGGATTTCCTCACGACATAACACGCGAACCAGCACCAAGAAATATTCAACCGTCCACCTAAAGTCTCGCTCACAACTGACGTGAATTTCCACTTGATCACGCCACCTCAACAGTCGCGCAAGGGCAGTAGGCGGGACTTTTGAAATGATCCTAGTTTGTGTAGTTGTTAATAGTACGAGAATGTATGGCCTTGTATGTTCAAGAAAAATGATATATTTTACCCGAAAATTTGCAATGTCATGTCTAGAGAATGGCAAAGTTTTAGTTAGTCTCTGTGACAATAAAATGTGTCCTAAAATTTGTATTTGGTGGAAACAACGAGCAAAGCGTACACTAACATTCAGTCACTGGAGATCTAAATGTATTAGGGACGTTGTTTCAGAGCATGTTGCCTTGGAAGGACTTGCCAATCATTTTAAACATTCTGAAAACTTTCACTGTGCCAGATGAGGTGATGTCTTCCCACAGTGACGTCTGGTCGGCAATAATAATGATTGTTTAGCACAGTTAATTTTGTCAACGTGCCACATTGAATATTCTTCAAGTGCTGGTTCTTCGTCAGTGAAAGTGAGTGCAGTCGTCGTTAACAAATTGTGTTAGTTTACAAAGACTGTGCACACCGTTTCCAATTTTCACTGAATGTAAGACACTTCGTAAGAGAACTACTTTGACCAGTCGCAATCACAAAAATACTAAATAGTTAAATCATCACTGACTGCACTCGTACACAATTGCTCCATAACGTGTGCAGTAAACAGTGTACAACAGACAGCTAATTCGGACATGTGCTGTCAAATACAGAGAAAGTCATTGCAGTTACCATGTTCCCGATGTCTCTCGACGTAGCTTTTCTCTGTTCCGGCAACTGATTGTTTCGATTTCGATACATATTCCTGCTTAAGCCCCTATAGTTCCATGAAGTTCCGATAGGTGACGGCGCTATACGTAGCCTTCAAAATGGCGTCTGTAACGGAAGTGCGTTCCAAGCACAGAGCTGTCGTTGAGTTGCTTTTGACGGAAAACCAGAGCAGTGTAGATAATTGTAGGCGCTTGCAGAATATTTACGGAGGCTCAGTGGACGAAACCATGGTGAGTCGTTGGGCGAGACGTCTGCCATCATCGCAACAAAGTCGCCGAGCAAACCTGCCGGCAGGCTGCACCAGACGATTTCAAGGGGCGCCAAACTCATATTCTTGAAGAAAAAAACCTTATCTCGCAAAGCGCCTAGGGTCCATCGCACGTTGGTCTATCGATTATTAGTACGATTTTGAAACGCATCTCAGTTGGTTTTTGAACATTTTTGAGCACATTCTAAGTTGATTTTTGAACGTACCGTAAGTTAGTTTCTGAATGCGTGCATAGTGTACGTGATGTCTCTCCCAGGGGAATCCTCGTCGCATTTAGAAATAAAAAACTTTCCCACGGACAAAAGGAGACGAGACTACGCTGTCTGAGCGGAATAAACCAGAACCAGTGAATGCCAATTGCTGTTTGCAAGTAAATATCAATCGCTGTTTGCGGGTGAATGCCAATCGCTGTTTCTCTACGTGGTTGATTGGGTGTGCAAATGATCAGCGTTGTTATAATTATTTGCGAAATCCATAGATTCAGATTACAAGAGTGGAAACAAACGACTAACAGGAATAACAGATTACATATTATCTGCTCAGTGTATCCAAAAAAATGAAATTTTGACAGAAAATTTCTTGCCACATCGCTACACTACCAGTTGTACAGTCCTCGGTTAACAGCCGCTTAACTTCTATTCTCGGAATAGCGCGGAAAACGCGTTTTACGAACACTTAATAACGGAAAATAAACGTGGAGTAACTGAACCTATGATTGTGGAAGGGTTAGTGAACTGAACCGGAGCTTTTTCAGTATTACTCAACAACATTTTGATTTTTCATGTAACAAAACGTTTGACGAACTTCGTTGAGGTAAAATATTCTCCCGGCCGGAGTAGCCGAGCGGTTCTAGGCGGTACAGTCTGGAGCCGTGCGACCGCTACGGTCGTATGTTCGAATCCTGCCTCGGGCATGGATGTGTGTGATGTCCTTAGGTTGGTTAGGTTTAAGTAGTTCTAAGTTCTAGGGGACTGATGACCTCAGAAGTTAAGTCCCATAGTGCTCAGAGCCATTTTTTAAAAGATTCTTTCGCAGAAAGGAATGCACGCCGTGTAAAGCTGTAGCAAGATCAGAGAGGAAAAAAAAATAGTGGGACCAAAGGACTAAGAGATGTGTACTCTCTTGCTTGTTTGTCTCTTGTCTTTACTGGCTTTATGTATCCTATATTTAATATTATGTCACACAAAATAGACAGCGCAGGAGAAATGAAATGTCGTGTGACGAGGGCCTCCCGTCGGGTAGACCGTTCGCCTGGTGCAAGTCTTTCGATTTGACGCCACTTCGGCGACTTGCGCGTCGATGGGGATGAAATGATGATGATTAGGACAACACAACACCCAGTCCCTGACTGGAGAAAATCTCCGACCCAGCCGGGAATCAAACCTGGGCCCTTTGGATTGACAGCCTGTCGTGCTGACCACTTTTTTTTTTTTAATCTCATTTTGTTCGCTTTTGTTCGTTGCATCTGCTCGAGGCGGACGTCGTAAGACATCCATTTATGTTCGTTTTTGATCGATTGACTCAGTTTTTTTTGTTACAGAGGGCGCGTAACCCTCTGACCGAACACGCTGAGCTACCGTGCCGGCATAACCACTCAGCTACCGTGGCGGACAGAGCAGGAGAAGTACCACAGGACATTTTAATTTCCACTATCCTGAATATAGGTCTGATGCTTTCCATTGCAAAATATACAAATCTCAATTCCACAGAGAGTAATACAGTAACGTGCGATAGAAGAATGCTGTGTGAAGAGGCTTGGCGCTGCACTTTGGCACACTTAACACCAAATAATATGTCTTACATTTCCTCGACAAGGCGAGGTGCCGCAGTGACTAGCACACTCGAATCGCATTCGGGAGGACTACGGTTCAAATTCGCGTTCGGTCTTCGTGATTTAGGTTTCCTGTGATTCCCTAAATCGCTTCAGGCAAATGCCTTGATGGTTCCTTTGAAAGGACACGGCCGATTTCCTTCCCCATCCTTCCCCAATCCGCTGGGACCGATGATCTCGCTGTTTGGCCCCTTCTGTCTAAACCAAAAAACCAATCAACATTTCCTCGAACATGAATGTTTTATACATCATACTCGTCAGAATTGACTATAAGAAGGGAGCGGTTGGTAGGACATATTCTGAAGCATCAAGGGATCTCCAATTTAGTATTGGAAGGCAGCGTGGAGGGTAAAAATCGTAGATGGAGACCAAGAGATGGATACACTTAACAGATTCGGAAGGATGTAGGTTGCAACAGGTACTGGGAGATGAAGAAACTTGCACACGATAGAGTAGTATGGAGAGCTACATCAAACCAGTCTCTGGACTAAAGACCACAACAAGAACAAGAACAAATCTTCAGAAGGATGCACGTTATAAAAATTAACATTTTTGAAAAATCGATTTTTTTAATTTTTGACGTCTTATTTCAAACGCTCGAGTGTGTATGTCTGGGGGGGGGGGGGGGGGGGGGAGCAAGACGTTGGCTCTGACGTCGACCAGTTGGGTGGTGCCATGTAGACATACAGGCCCCTCAGTAAGGTGACGTATAGCAGTCGCACTGACTGGAGACAATGTTGAAAAATAGGGTTATGTAGCCAAAAGACTGTGAGGGAGGGGGGGGGGGGGGGGGGAACTTGGTGGATTGGAATCCTGAATAAAAGCAATTTACTCTCAGCAAAAAATGCGTTGCATAACTTTATTGAGCGCCCCTTGCACATCAAGCAACGGCATGAGTTGTTAGGTTGAAATTGTATCCAAATGTGACACGGTGTGCCGGCCGCGTTGGTCTCGCGGTTCTAGGCGCGCAGTCCGGAACCGTGCGACTGCTACTGTCGCAGGTTCGAATCCTGCCTCGGCCATGGATGTGTGTGATGTCCTTAGGTTAGTTAGGTTTAAGTAGTTCTAAGTTCTAGGGGACTGATGACCACAGCAGTTGAGTCCCATAGTGCTCAGAGCCACTTGAACCACTTTTTTTTTTTTTAATCTTGTGGATGAAAACAAACTGCAGCAATTAAAAACAATACGAAATCCACATACAGCAAATGGTTCAATTGGCTCTGGGCACTATGGGACTTTACTTCTGAGGTCATCAGTCCCCTAGAACTTAGAACTACTTAAACCTAACTAACCTAATAACGTCACACACATCCATGCCCGAGGCAGGATTCGAACCTGCGACCGTAGCGGTCGGGAAATTCCAGACTGTAGCGCCTAGAACCGCTCGGCCACCCTGGCCGGCCACATACAGCAGCGAATACTCTCCCAATGATACTCCTAACGAAAATGTTGTCGCCGCCACAAGGGCTCCTTTCCAAAAAGAAATTGTCAGCGTTTTACCTTAGAATGGAGCAGAAACTTGATTCATTACCAAAGGAGTCACTGTAAGATCTCCTGCGATTGCCAGTTCAGTAAAAGAAAACATACACTACCAAATTAAAAATACCGCTAACACAATTTAGGAACATTACTCGTACTTGAACTGAAATAACCATTAGTAATCACAGGAAAAAGCTCACCAGGTCACTTACTGACTTTGCACCACTGTAAAAATGTGAGGTGGCGCAATGGTAACACATTGGAACAGCATTCGGAAGGACGGCTGTCAGATTCATTTCAGCCATTCACATTCAAATGTTCCCTAATCTCTTAAGGCAAAAGCCAAATGATCCCTATGGAAAGGACACGTCCGATCATGTTCCCCAACCGTCCCTAATCCGAGTTTGTGTTCCATCCCTAATGATCTAGTTGACGGCGGAAGTTAAATTTTTTACTTTCCCTTTCGGGAGTGTTGAAGTATCAGAGACCCCAAACCTTAGCAACTCTTTGATCATGCAGCTGTTAAATTCAAGCATTCTGCGCTGTCTTAATATTCTAGCAACGGAAACGTGCTTATTACATTCTGACTGACGCTAGCAGATTGACCTAATAGCGGCCACTATATACCGTTCATATTTTAGGAAAATACTGCGTAACGTTGCACACGTTTCAGTATCAACATAATAAAAAAAAAACACAGAAGTAATATACACAAACACTGTATAAATATTTACATCGTCAGCAGAAAGTAAAAATACCATGATACTGTAGTAGTACAAAAATCTATAACAAGTGTAAATAAAAAGAAATAAAAGCCCTGACAAGAATAATAAACACATGAATTTGTGGTGCTTTGTATGAAAAACGGTTCATGTTTAGTCACTTCTGTTTTTTAAAATAATTTTAACTAGTGAAATAAGGATGGATTTTAATTTTGATTTCGAGGGAGTAAAGTAGTGCACATACAATTGATTATGAAATGATATCCAACCACAGGACTAATTTCCTCTTCAGAAATAACTTCGCATTAATAAAAACAGAAGATCTGGCAATGTAAGAGACGTGACGTCAGCAACAACAATGACGACTCTAACACTAATATTCAGCGGGTGCGCAGGCGCACAGAGTGGGCCACTCCTTAACAAATCTCTATGACATATAATATACCGATACCACTGTGTTCTCTCTCGATTAGTCCTTCATTGTTGTCTTGACTTCTGCTGTGAACAATCGTTTCTATCTGTGATTGTTACAAGTGGAGTTATTTCATATTTCTTCCGCCTGTGCGTGGTTGGCGCACAAAGTGCGCCGCGCGCCTGCTGATTTCCAGATACCAGTAAGTATTTTTTTTTTTTCGTTTTATGTGCTGTACAAAACCTTAACGTTATAGTGCTTAATTGTTTTAGATATTTTGTAATTATTTTTGCTTTTGTAGGACTAAAAGATGCCTTAATGACGTCGAGATTGAGTGACTACTCAATGAGGATTCCGATTTTCTGGTATCAAGTTTCGAGTTTGATGATTGTGAAGATGATGACGAAGAAGAAGTGATCACACAGAGTGACCGAGTGACCATGATTCAACAAGTGAGTAAGAATGCTCCTCTGAAGCCGAAGAAAGTGATGTCTAATCTGTTTCAAATGACAAGCATTCTATTGGAAGGAACAAAAAGTGTAAGTGGAAGAAATCCTGCAGGACAGCCACAACAAAGACAAAAAGTAAGAACATTGTCAAGATACTTCCGGGACCTAAAGCCGTAGCCAGAGATGTCAGGGATGATATAACTGCATTCACTAAAACAATCAGCATTGACATGATCGATGACGTTGTCAGATGTATAATGTAACATGTATATTCAACATAAAAATACTACACAATTATGTGAAAGAAAACGATTCCAAAGACACGACGAGAGATGAAATAATGGTGTTGTTTGGATTGATCTACATCTTAGGAACGAAGAAGGCTAACCATACAAATGTGAATGAACTTCAGACGACTAATGGATCAGGCATGCAGATACTCAGAGCTGTGATGAGCTCCAAGCGTTCTCTGTTCCTATTACGGTATCTCAAATATGACATACGAGACAAGAAACGGACAAGTTAGCCGCTATTAGAAAAATTCTTGACGAGTTCACTGGAAACTTCAAAAACAGTTACAGCGACAGCGAATTCGTAACCGTGGAAGAAAAGTTACAAGCATTTAGAGGACGCCGCAACTTCATTCAGTATATCCCAAATAAACCAGCGAAATATAGAATAAAGGTGTCTGCGCTCTGTGATTCGAAAACTTTTTACACTAGTAACTTGGAGATCTATTGTGGCAAGCAATCTCAAGGGTCATATGCTGTGTCAAATTCTCCTTCAGATGTGGTCAGCAGGCTTACCAGTCGTACTGAAGGAATCAGTAGGAATGTGACTGTGGATAATCGGTATACCAGTTACGCACTAGCACTCTCCTTAGTGACCAGGAAACTCACATGCCTTGGAACAATAAGGAAAAATAAACGTGAGATTCCGCCATAATTCCTGCCAAAGAAAGATAGAGTACAAAATTCGTGGATACCAAAAAATATTGCTTTGGTGTCCTACGTACCTAAAAAGAATAAAGCTGTGATTCTCCTATCTGCGATGCATGATACTGGAGCTATCAGTAAAGAAACTAACAAGCCTGAAATCATTACGTACTATAATGCAACAAAAGGAGGAGTTGACACTGTTGATCAAGAGTGTACTTCCTATTCTGTAGCAAGAATTAAGATTTTTTTTTTCACTGATGGACATTGCAGGTATCAATGCCCAAATAATCTATCATGCATACTCTAAGCATCCTAGCAAAAGTTGGAGAGTCTTCTTCAAAGAAACGTGGACGATGTGTAAACTGCGGACGCGCTAAAAACATAAGATCTACAATCAAATGTGATTCTTGCTCCTATTTCGTCTGCAAACGACATGTGGCTATCATATACACATGTGAATTCTGTAAACATGTAGACTCAGAATAAGACGTTACAAAGAAATGTGTGTGAATTGTTCACTTTCATAATAATGTAAAATTATATAGTTGATTATTACGATAAAGAAATAACATTGCACTGTCTCTATGTAACATTTAGCGTTTTACATGTAAGACATGGAATACAATCTTCTGCTTACCCAAATATATGTGTTCTGCTTTTTTTCATTCATAAATCCATGTAAATAGCAATAAAAGTACAAACATTCGAAAACACTTACCTGTTCTAAATGGTGTATCGTTCTCCCAAGTTTGCGAGTCTGAAACAGTGCTGCTACAACTGTATAATATTTGTAACTGCAGCTGCAGTAATTGCCATCTTGAAATGACAATGTTTTTGATGTAACAGTATACAAATTAACAAAGGGTATTTACAACTTCCTTAATAATGAAAGTAGCTGCAGGCGTCGATAATGAATGAAAATACTTGGCGCTGTATGTGTGATGTTTACCGCCAACAGTGGACTGTTTGCACTTCAAGTTCACTGTTTATTCGTCGTAGTTCTGAGTGCCGAGTGTACTGTTACAAACACGGCTCTGTCTCATCATGCCTTAAAACAGCGTCGAGGGCCACAAGTTGAAATCCACATTGATAATCAGTCTGTTGGCCGTTTCCGAGAATTCTTTGTCTCGATTCTAGTTACTACATATCGATACATGAATCGTTCCTATTCCCTCAAGCAATATTTAAATGTTTATAGCTCATATTTTTCACTTCAGGCACAGACTATTTAAGCGAAAGTAAATTATTTTCAAGGAAGAGAAAAACATATTAGGAGGTGCGACATCGTGAATTGAAGTAGCCATCCAAGAAAAGTTTATTTTAATGCTCTTCAATCCCAGTGTTTGACTGCAGACATACATCAGTTTATTACCGATTTCGGTCTTTAGTGGCCACCTTAAGATTTGTTTTGTGAAGGAAAAATATTAAGGCAAATAAATGTGCAATATAAACTACACATGGTGATATTTGACCAGACAATGATGTTACACATGCGCAGATATCGAACATGGGCTAGATAAACATACCTGAATATCAGTAGGTAAGATAGTTCATAAAATAAGAACTATTAGGCCAACATAGCCACGCCAATTTCAGATTCTATCTTAATTTTCCGTAAAATACCCTACAAAATCTTTAAAATCTGTAGATTTAGGGCACTTAATTATAATAAAGTACAACACATTTTTCACTTTTTAATATCATAAAATATCTATAATACAATATACAAAACTTCTATAGATTTACAGGATCAGAAGCTGAAGCACTACTTTTACACATTTTCGCTACGTTTAACGTGTCACTATCGGACTCTAAAACTGAGCAGTTGTTTTCTAGGATTCCCATATGTGTTTAAAGTTACTCGTTAAGTCTATTTGCCTTATCTGTTTTTAAATTTTTGAGAACACTGAATAATGTTCCTACCTCAGCATTTGAAGGTGGAACTGCTAGTAAAAATGAAATGACCATTTCGAGATTTTCGTGTATAAAATGGTCGCGATGATCTTTCAAGCTTAGTGCCTTATACCAATAAATTTCAGCTCCCAATTTCAATTTCTTCTTCACCTTCAACCACAAAATGCTTGGCGTCGATAAGAGCTTGATGACCCCATTCATCGTCTGCTTTTTGTATGTTGCTTTTTGCCACTAAAAAATTGAAATGGCAAAACACGTCTTCCACAGACTGTCTCCAGTTTTCTTGCTACTAGTGGATTACCTGTTACACAGCCATTGTAATCAGATGACTTTTCATGGGATTACTGTAAGTATAATACGACTAAATTCCGTTGTCGCCCTAACAACTGCAATAGAAGGGCTAATATAGTAATCTGCCAATAGACGGATTGAACACAATAAGGGTTTGAGAGAATAAATACCCTTTAATACATCGGTGGGGCCATAAAGCAATACGTCTAGTGGCGCCTACCATAAATAATAAGGTTGCCACTTCAAGTTCGACTTTTCACTAAATTTCCCTAAATTCCTGTCAAAATAAAACAACCCTGAAACACACAAAATACAATATGTCGCGCCCTAAAACTCACTAAAAGTGGAAACACCGTCAGAATCGTACTGCATTGCAATCACAACAGCAGAAAACCAGCGCACTTAGCAACAGTGACCAAGGGTCGGAACTTCACGCACAGCTTGCATAACCAAATTTTAAAAAATATAACAACAGTTATGAATAGTGTCCTAATTCCGGTATATACAAAATAAATTGGGGCGACTTTGATCAATACTGCAATAAGTAGAGACCCATCTTTTCAGCATACCGTTTCAGAGGAACATATGCAGTAAGAGAATAATACTACCATCGGGATCCGTTTGGCAATGCCCACCAACTGCGTTTATGATATCGAGAGCAATTTCGGTACTCTAAATGTTGCACCGAAGGATCGTTTGTTCAGTTTATTCGAGACATTAAAGGTTTATAAAAGCAGAAAGACAGTACCTAAAAATTATCATTGAACAGAGTGAATTTGATCGTAACGCACATTTTCCTCTAAATGGTAATAAGCTAAAACTGTTCTGTTTCCCTATCTTCTCATAGAGGGCAGTACTGTTTGCTGTTTTACACAATTATATGCTCCTTGCTGACAATTTTTATATACTACGCAAAATTGTACCTGTATGTTGTCACTTGTACTCTGAAATGTTCATTATACTACTACTTGATTTTTCTTTTTTAATATGCTAGACTTTTTGCCAGATGGTGCGTCTACAACATTTTATTACCCCATCTATTATTGATCGCTATTCCTGATAATACACATGCCACAAATTATTGTTTTTCGTAGCTATAATAACTACACTCCTGGAAATGGAAAAAAGAACACATTGACACCGGTGTGTCAGACCCACCATACTTGCTCCGGACACTGCGAGAGGGCTGTACAAGCAATGATCACACGCACGGCACAGCGGACACACCAGGAACCGTGGTGTTGGCCGTCGAATGGCGCTAGCTGCGCAGCATTTGTGCACCGCCGCCGTCAGTGCCAGCCAGTTTGCCGTGGCATACGGAGCTCCATCGCAGTCTTTAACACTGGTAGCATGCCGCGACAGCGTGGACGTGAACCGTTTGTGCAGTTGACGGACTTTGAGCGAGGGCGTATAGTGGGCATGCGGGAGGCCGGGTGGACGTACCGCCGAATTGCTCAACACGTGGGGCGTGAGGTCTCCACAGTACATCGATGTTGTCGCCAGTGGTCGGCGGAAGGTGCACGTGCCCGTCGACCTGGGACCGGACCGCAGCGACGCACGGATGCACGCCAAGACCGTAGGATCCTACGCAGTGCCGTAGGGGACCGCGCCGCCACTTCCCAGCAAATTAGGGACACTGTTGCTCCTGGGGTATCGGCGAGGACCATTCGCAACCGTATCCATGAAGCTGGGCTACGGCCCCGCTCACCGTTAGGCCGTCTTCCGCTCACGCCCCAACATCGTGCAGCCCGCCTCCAGTGGTATCGCGACAGGCGTGAATGGAGGGACGAATGGAGACGTGTCGTCTTCAGCGATGAGAGTCGCTTCTGCCTTGGTGCCAATGATGGTCGTATGCGTGTTTGGCGCCGTGCAGGTGAGCGCCACAATCAGGACTGCATACGACCAAGGCACACAGGGCCAACACCCGGCATCATGGTGTGGGCAGCGATCTCCTACACTGGCCGTACACCTCTGGCGATCGTCAAGGGGACACTGAATAGTGCACGGTACATCCAAACCGTCATCGAACCCATCGTTCTACCATTCCTAGACCGGCAAGGGAACTTGCTGTTCCAACAGGACAATGCACGTCCGCATGTATCCCGTGCCACCCAACGTGCTCTAGAAGGTGTAAGTCAAGTACCCTGGCCAGCAAGATCTCCGGATCTGTCCCCCATTGAGCATGTTTGGGACTGGATGAAGCGTCGTCTCACGCGGTCTGCACGTCCAGCACGAACGCTGGTCCAACTGAGGCGCCAGGTGGAAATGGCATGGCAAGCCGTTCCACAGGACTACATCCAGCATCTCTACGATCGTCTCCATGGGAGAATAGCAGCCTGCATTGCTGCGAAAGGTGGATATACACTGTACTAGTGCCGACATTGTGCATGCTCTGTTGCCTGTGTCTATGTGCCTGTGGTTCTGTCAGTGTGATCATGTGATGTATCTGACCGCAGGAATGTGTCAATAAAGTTTCCCCTTCCTGGGACAATGAATTCACGATGTTCTTATTTCAATTTCCAGGAGTGTATTATTAATATTTGTCCTGCAATCTTTGCGTGCAGTTAACGACATCTGGCGAATGTCGCCAAGCATGCTTGTGTCCTGGCGTAGTCATTGCACAGCAGCACAATGTCGCCAGCAGCGTTGCCTCGTTTAATACACCGGTTCTCGTCAGATCACGTTGGGTGGTACCAGTCCTTGAATGCATAACCAAAGTATAAAGCAAGTGCTGGTGCCCGTTTTCCTGTGCCCCTTCATAACGGTCAGTACCTGACAGAGGTTGAAACGGGCCTCATTGACGGTTTCCATTGGCCAGCTGGTCAAACGGTGCAATATCCAGATTTTAGGGTCTTTCGGATGTGACAGTGGCCCGATGTTGAGCTGCATCGGAACATGAGGGTAGGCATGTATGTATTAAAGCGAGGACCTAGAAACGACGGAGAGGCTTCGTCCCGCTGTAGCCCTCAGTGGTTCACAATCCCACCATAGACCACAGCAGTCCACCCACCCCACCGTCGCCCCACACCGAACCCAGGGTTATTGTGAAGTTCGTACCCTAGTTGACTCCTCCCCACCCCTCCACCCAGGAACGTCTCATACCAGACGAGTGTAACCCCAAATGTTTGGTGGTTGACTAATAATGGTGTCCGCATACGTGGAAATGGTGTTTGCGCACCAATCACCGACACAGTGTAACTGAGGCAGAGTAAGGGGAACCAACCCGCATTCGCCGAGGTAGATGGAAAAAACCATCCACAGGCTGGCAGGCACACGAGAGTAGGCACACTAGTCGTAAAAGTTCCGGTCGACATCGTCTGGCCACCACAAGGGAGGATCGCCGTATTGAGTACTGAGCGCATCGTAAGTAACCCTTACACATCTGTGCCTGCCATCCGAGAACAAGTAATAGATTCTCTGCAGTATCCTGTGTCATCCCGCGCCATTGGTCGGAGCCTAGCACCAGCCGCACTAGGATATTACCGTCCGATGCGTAGGCAGCCGTTAACTTACAAAACAAAACGGTTACATTTGGAGTGGTGCCGTGGAAGGGAAGCGCGGACTACTGATGAATGGCGTTGTACAGTGTTCAGCAAAGAGTCGCGTTTCTGCACTATTCCAGATGATCATCGTCAGTTTCACTTTTCATGCTAGTCTGCAATAAATGGTTCAAATGGCTCTGAGCACTATGGGACATAACTTCTGTGTTCATCAGTCCCCTAGAACTTAGAACTACTTAAACCTAACTAACCTAAGGACACCACACACATCCATGCCCGTGGCAGGATTCGAACCTGCGACCGTAGCGGTCGCGCAGTTCCAGAGTGTAGCACCTAGAACCGTTCGGCCACCCCGGCCGGCCTGACAACCTGCCATTTGTTGCATGCTGCCTTCATTGTATTGCTGTTCAGCGTTATATTAGTTCGCCAATATTCATTTCTGAAAACAGGCTACTAGTGATACTTTCACAATCTGCATAAAAGCCGAGATAGAAAGAAGACGAGAAAAGAGTACAGACTGAAACTAACGCCACGGTTAGACGAGAGGGCTGACGGGCGACCGTGGTGTTGCAGTGTTCGACGAGGACTTCGTGTTCGAGGTGTCGCCAGCGGCGCTGCCGCGGCGCACGCTGGAGGTACTTCTGTATGACTTCGACGCGTACTCGCGCCACCACAGCATCGGCGGTGTGCAGCTGCCGCTGGCGCAGATCGACCTCTCCGAGAGGCTCACCCTCTGGAGGCAGCTCGGGCCCTGCGCCGACCAGGACGCCAAGGTAGAGAGTGGCGGCAGCTTAAGCAATTGTAGCTGTAAGTTTTAGTGTCCTCAATCAACAGCAGCCTTACTATATTTAACCTACCCATGTTCGTTGTTGTTGTTGTGTGCTTCAGTCCGAAGACTCGTCTGATACAACTCTCCATATTACTCTGTCCTGTGTGAGCCTCTTCATGTCCAAATAACTTCTGCAATTTCCATTTTTCAAATCTTCTGTATTCATCTCCTCGTCTCCCTCTAAGGTTAGTTAGGTTCAAGTAGCTCTAAGTTCTAGGGGACTAATGACTTCAGATGTTAAGTCCCTTAGTGTTCAGAGCCATTTGAACCATTTGAGCCTTGATGTCTCAAAACGTGTCCTATCAAAAATATGGTTCAAATGGCTCTGAGCACTATGGGACTTAACATCTGTGGTCACCAGTCCCCTAGAAGTTAGAACTACTTAAACCTAACTAACCTAAGGACATCACACACATCCATGCCCGCGGCAGGATTCGAACCTGCGACCGTAGCGGTCACGCGGTTCTTGACTGAAGTGCCCAGAACCGCACGGCCACACCGGCCGGCTGTCCTATCAACTAATCCCTTCTTCTAGTCAGGTTGCGCGAAAAATTCCTTTTCTCTCCACTTCCATTTAGTACCTTCTCATTAGTTACCCTCCTCTTCTTCAACATTCTTCTGTGCCACCACATTTCAAAACCTTCTATTCTCTTCTTGCCTAAACTCTTTATCGTCAATGTTCCTCCTCCACACATGGCTACTTCCCACACAAATAATTTCTGAAAATACTTCCTAAAACTTAAATCTACATTCGATGTTAATAAATTTTTCTTCTTCAGAAACTCTTTTCTTGCCATTTCCAGTCAACGTTTTATATCCTCTCTACTTCTGCCATCGTCGCTTATTTTAATGCCCAAATAACAAACCTCATTTACTACTTTACGTGTCTCGTTTCCTAATCTAATTCAGCGTCGCCTGATTTAATTCGCCTACCTTTCTTTATCCTTGTTTTGCTTTTGTTGATATTCATCTCTTATCCTCCCTTCAAGACACTGTCGATTCCGTTCAACTGCTCTTACAGGTCCTATGCTGTCTCCCACAGAATTACAATGTCATCGGCAAACCTCAAAGTTTTTATTTCTTCTCCCTGAACTGTAATTCCCACTCAGATTGAGTAACATCGACGATAGGCTACAACCCGGTCTCACTCCTTTCTGAACTACTGCTTCCGTTCCTGCCCATTGATTCTTGTAATTGCCATCTGGTTTCTGTACAAGTTTTAAATAACGTTTTGCACCCTGTATTTTACCCATGCTACTTTCGAAATTTAAAAAGAGAACTGCAGTCGACATTGTCAAAAGTTTCCTGTAAATCTACAAATGCAATAAACCTAGGTTTGCCTTTCTTTAACCTAACTCCTAAGATAAGTCGTAGGGTCAGTATTGCCTCGCGTGTTCCTGCTTTTCTCCGGAATCCGAACTGATCTTCCCTGAGGTCAGCTTCTACTAACTTTTCTATTCTTGTGTAGAGAATCTGAGATCTGGATAAATTGAAAAAATCTGAGGTTGTTGAGATTATGAGAGTCGCAGGCGACGTTGGACTGAAGCAACAGAAAGAAATACGGTAGAAAATGAACAGGCAGCTTTGAGAAATAAAACTGTGAAGGCAGCAGTGGATCACATAGGACAAGACTAGCCCTAGTAAGTAATATAGGAGGTACTGAATTTAATTGACAATAGGAAAAAATGTAAAAATGAAGTAAATGTATTGGGTAAAAGGGAATTCAGACGTCTAAAAAATTAAACTGACAGAAAGCGTAAAATGGCTAAACAGGAATGTCCAGAGGACAAATGCAAGGCTGTAGAAACCTGTATAACTAGGCAAAAGATAGATGCCGCTTATAGAAAAATTAATAGACCTATGGAGGAAAAAGAATCAGCCATATGAGTATCAAGAACTCAGATCGCAAGCCAGTATTAAGTAGAGAATGAAAAGCTGATAGGTGGAGGGAATATTTAGAGACTCTATACAGGTGAAACAAACTTGAGGCCAATACTGTAGAAAGTGGTCGTAGATGAAGATGAGATTAGAGGTTTGATACTGAGAGAATAATTTGATAGAGCACTGAAAAACCGATGTGGAAACAAGGCTCCTGAAGTAGATGACATTCCCTCAGAACTGCAGACATCCGTTGGAGATCTAGCCTTGACAAAACTATTCCACCTGGTATGCGAGAGAGAGGCTGGTGCAGATAAAACTAGCCCGTGTAAGTATATAGAAAATGTAATGAAACTACACGAACGAAGAGCTGAAATGGACTAACCATATATTTACAATAAAAAACACAGTGAAAAATACACTTATAGAAAATGTTGAAAGTGATACCCTGCAATATCAGTACACAGCCATACACATCTAAGCATATTAAAATACTGCCGGTGTAAAGTTCGGATATCGATGACAGCAACTTCACGGCTGATGTTGTCTTTCAGTTCCTGCGTTCTATGTGGATGTGTTTCATAGACCTCGCTCTTCAAGTGTCCCCACAGGAAAAAAAATCACATGTTGTTACATCTGGCGAACATGGTGAAAACAACATAGACTCGTTCCAGGGATACCTTAGACATGTGGCTTCTTGCCTCGTCTTACTGAAAGAAGTATTGTAATTAATATTCAGTGACTTGAACCAAAATATATCAATAATTTCCATACATGCAACCATGCTGAGGGTATTGTCAAAAAATATCGGTCCAGTATTGTGTCCCATTTACACCGTACCAAACACCGATTTTTTTCATCATGAAGCAGTTGCTGACACACAATGTTAAGTTACGCAGTACCTCGTGTTCTGCGAATTCACATGACCTGAAAGATGAAGTCGTGCTTCATCACCCATGATGTAATGGAATGGGTGCAAGAAACCATGGTTGATGTTATTCAAAAGCTACGTGCAGTCATCTACTCGTTTCTGTCATCCTCCTGTAATTGCTGCACAACCGTCACACGATATGGCTTCAAATTAACTCTTTCCAATATCCGCTGGCAACTCCTTCTATTTATATCTACTGGGCCAATTTACGTGTAGACTTCTTTCGGCTCTGGATAATTCTTCGGCGAATTTCTGCAATAACTTCTGGTGTGCGAACTGAAGGAATTCCTTGTCGTTTTACATTTTGCACGGATCCGTAAGTGCGCCAGTTTATTATACAGATCCTGTCTTCGTCTCTTTGCTGTAAGCTCTCTATCCGGGTACTTAACGCCGAAAATTTCGCGAGGTTTTTTAATCGAACATGTTTTCACATATGATTACACAGTTTCAATTCTTTCTTCTATCGAGAAAGTAATTTTGCAGACCACGAAGAGAAATGTCTAACTCCACTGATGAAATAAACTGAAATGCTGGCAGAAGAATGCTAACAATCGATTATTGCATAAAACTGACCATTGTTGTGGCTGTTTACTCTGTTTCAGAAGCCTAAATTCTGCACTCGCATTCAAAGAGGAGAGGGGCTATTTTTAACTGCGCCACCATGTATATGAGGAAGGAGAAGTACCCTCAGACTTAGGAAGAACGAAATAATTCTAATTCCAAAGAAAGCAGCTGCTGACAACTGAACATACCGAATTATCATTTCAAGAAGTTGTTGCTACAAAACACTGAGACGACACAAATTACACAATGGTAGCAAAGCTGGTAGAAGCCGACCTCGAGAAGATCAGTTTGGATTCCAGAGAAATGTTTGAACACGTCAGGCAACACAGACGCTACGACTTGTCATAACGGCGAAGCTAAGAAGGGCAAACGTACGTTTATAGGATTCGTGGATTTGGAGAAAGCTTTTGACAGAACTAAATGAACTACACTCTTTGATATCTTGAAGGTAGTAAGGATGAAACACAAGGAGCAGAAGGTTACTTACAACTAGCACTGAAGGGTTGTAGCCCATCCGCAATGTTGTTCAATCTGTACATTAAGCAAGCTGCGAAGGAAACCAAGGAGAAATTTGGAAAGGGAATTAAGTTCAGGGAGGTTTGTCGATGACATTGTAATACTGTCAGAGATGGCTAAGGACTTAAAAGAGTTGTTGAGTGGAATGGATTGTGTCTTCAAAAGATATAAGATGAACACCAACAAAATTAGAAAAAGAATAAAGGGATGTACTTCAATCAAATCAAGCGAATTAGATTAGAAAATGTAGGTAAGTTTTGCTATTTGGGCAGCTACAGTATTTGATCAAAAGTATTCGGACACTCCCAAAAACATATGTTTTTCACATTAGGTGCATTTTACTGCCACCTAGTGCCAGATACTCCATATGAGCGACCTCAGTAGTCATTAAACATCGTGAGAGAGCAAAATGCAGCCCTCCACGGAACTCAGGGAATTCGAACGCTGTCAGGTGATTCGGTGTCACTTGGATCTTAAGTCTGTACGCGAGATTTCCACACTCCTAAACATTCCTAGGTCCACTGTTTCCGATGTGATAGTGAAGTGGAAACGTGAAGGGACATGTACAGCACAAAAGCGTACAGGCCGACCTCGTCTGTTGACTAACAGAGACCGCCGACAGTTGAAGAGCGTCGTAAAGTGTAATAGAGGGACATCTATCCAGACCATCACATAGGAATTCCGAACTGCATCAGGATCCACTGCAAGTATTTTGACAGTTAGGCGGGAGGTGAGAAAACTTGGATTTCATGGTCGAGTGGCCACTCACAAGCCACACTTCAGGCTGGTAAATGCCAAACGACGCCTCGCTTGGTGTAAGCAGCGTTAACATTGGACGGTTCAACAGTAGGAAAAAAGTTGTGAGGAGTGACCAATCATGGTACACAATGTGGCGATCCAATGGCAGGGTATGGATATGGCGAATGCCCGCTGAACGTCATCTGCCAGCGTATGTAGTGCCAACAGTTAAATTCGGAGATGGTGGTGTATGGCGTGGTCGTGTTTTTCATGGAGGGGGCTTGCACCCCTTATTGTTTAGCGCAACACTGTCACAGCACAGGCCTACATTGATGTTTTAAGCACCTTTTTGCTTCCCACTGTTGAAGAGTAATTGGGGGATGGCGATTGCATCGTTCAACACGATCAAGCACCTGTTCATAATGCACGGCCTGTGGCAGAGTGGTTACACAACAATAAAATCCCTGGAATGGACTGGCCTGCACAGAGTCCTGAATCGTATAGAACACCTTTGTGATGTTTCGGAACGCTGACTTGGTACCAGGCCTCACCGACTGACATCGATACCTCTCCTCAGTGCTGCACTCCGTGAAGAATGGGCTTCCATTCGCCAAGAAACCTTCCAGCATCTGACTGAAGGTATACCTGCGAGAGTAGAAGCTGTCATCAAGGCTAAGAGTGGGCCAACACCATACTCAATTCCAGCATTACCGATGGTGCGTGTGACGAGCTTACAAGTCATTTTCAGCCAGCCGTCGGGATACTTTTGATCACATAGTGTAAGTAACTGATGACGACTGAAGTCTAAAGGATATGAAATTCAGTCTGGAAATAACAATAAAAACATTTCTGTAAAAGCGGAATTTATTATCATCTAATGCAAACATAGGAGGCATTTTGTCAAGGTTGGAGGGTAGCCTTGTATAGAAGTGAAACTTGAAAGACAAGCAGTTCAGGAAGAAGAGAATAGAAGCTTTTGAAATGTGGTGCTACAGAAGAATGCAGAAAATTGGATGGATAGAGTCCCCGCAGGATACCGTGACCGATGCGCAGTGACCCATTTTCGCCCAAAGCGCTGAACGAGTTCCCTCCTTTCTTCGGAAGGGGAGGTCGACACTGTCTGCTACCTTTCAGCCAGTCAGTAATGATACAATCGAGGCGCACGCCCTGCTATATTTCTCAATCGATTTTACGGTCTCTATATGATAAAAAATTCATTTTTGCTTTTACTTGTAGCTTTGTATGTCAGGTTTATTGTGATGTGCCATTATTTCGTTAATGGTCATAGTTACTGTGACATTCATGTGGAAGTAAGAGACTGCGCGAAATGCGAAAAAGTCTGCAATGAAAAACAGGGATCGCTATGATTTTGCATTTGATGTACGAGGGTCAGTCAAAAAGTAATGCCTCCTATTTTTTTTCTACGTTTAATTGTCAGGAAATTTAAATGCAATTACATAGGTTGAAAACCACAACATTGAGGATCATTTTGTCATTTTTCAATGTAATCTCCGCCCATCTCTACAGTTTTGGTCCATCTTTGAACAAGGGCATGTAATCCAGCACGGTAAAAATCACAGCCCTGCTTCCTAAGCCATTGACTCACGGATGTCTTGACGGCCTCCTCATCTTCAAAATGAATCCCACGATGAGCTTCTTTTAGTGGCCCGAACAGATGGAAGTCTGATGGTGCCAGGTCAGGGCTGTATGGGGGATGAGGCAAAACTTCCCATCCAATTTTGACAATCTCGTCAGAGATGTGACGACTGGTGTGTGGTCTTGCATTGTCATGCAAAAGAAGAACATCTGCCATTGATTTTGTTGGGCGAACTCGCTGAAGACGTGCTTTAAGTTTTTTGAGGGTTGTGACGTATTGAACAGAATTTATTGTGCATCCCTGCTCCAAAAAATCAACCAGAATCACACCCTCTGTATCCCAGAAAACTGTTGCCATAACTTTCCCTGCCAATCGCACAGTTTTGAATTTTTTCTTCCTCGGCGAGCTTGTGTGACGCCACTCCATTGACTGCCTCTTTGATTCGGGTTCAAAAAAATGCACCCATGTTTCGTCCCCGGTCACAATTTTTTTCAGAAACTCATCTCCCTCCAAACGGAAGCGCTGCAAGTGTTGGGAGGCTATTGTTTTCCTTGCCTCTTTATCCTGATCGGTTAACATTCTTGGAACCCACTGTGCACAAACTTTTGAGTACCCCAATTGTTTAATAATCGTGATCACACTGCCTTTACTAAGAGAAATAATGCGACACACTTCATCTGCAGTCACCCGACGGTCACCACGAATCATGTCATCAACTTGCTGAATGTTGTGTGGAGTCACTGCACTCACCGGCCTGCCGCTCCGCTTTTCGTCAGTCAACGGTGTTTGCCCTTCAGCTTCCTTACAACGACGAACCCATCGTCTAACAGTGCTGACATCCACTGTCACAACACCATACACCTTCTTCAGTCTTTCATGAATGCGTATGGGCGTTTCACCTTCTGCATTCAAGAATTCAATCACACAACGCTGTCTCAAACGAACATCGATGTCGGCCATCTTACAAACTTCTGCTGTGCTGCCACCTGTTGACACAGAAAGTTACTACTGCAGTGGATTGCAGAAGAAGGTTTGAGGAATGACGCCAAATTCAAATTTTTCACTTAACTTAATTTTTTTAAGTAGAAAAAAATGGGAGGCATTACTTTTTGACCGACCCTCGTATATTACATAATATATTGCTGCAAATGAAATTACCAATCTCGAGAAAATTGATCTGGCGTAGTGTACTCATTTGCAATTGCACCGTTCCAGCAATAAAGCCAGAGTGAAATATCCACCACTTTCCTCATATTTCATAAATGGTTTGCGATATCAAAATGAGATTTGAGCGAGTGATAGCACAGAAAGTGAAGAGTATTTTGCCATATGATTATTATTCAAATTTCGTTATTTACCGTGTTATTCAATGAACTATAGACTCTTACCATGAAAGAATGGAATTTTTAAGGACCTTCGATAGTTGTTGAAATGAGAAATGCTATAGATTTTTGGAACAACTTAAGTGAAGATATTACATGTTTATTTTGCACCGAGGATACGCTATTATGTAAGATACTGACCTTACTTTATCTCAGTTCCACACTTAATAAACTTAATAAACCACTGTTTAGAATTCTCTTGCAATTGCGTCTGCACGAGATGTTAGTGAGGTGAGACTGTGAAAACTCCGCTGTGTTTGGCAAGAGAAGCAGATTTTAACATGACAACAAGAGAAATATGTAGGCTTTACTCAAAATTCGCCAATCGTGACCCTCCTCTGAAAATTAAAATTGGTTAACCAGGCGAAAATAAATCGCTACATTTTCGGCGCAATTTTTTTTTAGATGCTAACCAAAGCAGAGGTGACATATCTTTTTGAATGGTCACCACGCAATTGAGGGGCCCCACTTAACACTTTGCCGTCCAGCGATACCGCAATGGTGTGCGCGAAACAGCGGTCAACGCCCAGCGACACCACAGTGCTGTCGTGTGCATAGCATCACCCAGTGTCCTGTGACACTACAGTGGTGTCATCAGCATAGTATCGCGAAGTCGCCGGCGACAGCACTTTAGTATCTTTTTCATTGTGTTGGTGTTTTGTTTAGGTAACAATAAGTTACACATGTCAACAAGATTTTTTGTTTGTTTTTATAAGTACTTATGCAGTTTCACCATGTTGTTGTTGTTGTGGTCTTCAGTCCTGAGACTGGTTTGATGCAGCTCTCCATGCTACTCTATCCTGCACAAGCTTCTTCATCTCCCAGTACCTAATGCAACCTACATCCTTCTGAATCTGCTTAGGGTATTCATCTACTGGTCTCCCTCTACAATTTTTACCCTCCACGCTGCCCTCCAGTACTAAATTGGTGATCCCTTGATGCCTCAGAACATGTCCTACCAATCGGTTCCTTCTGCTAGTCAGGTTGTACCACAAACTTGTCTTCTCCCCAATTCTATTCAATACTTCCTCATTAGTTATGTGATCTACCCATCTAATCTTCAGCATTCGTCTGTAGCACCACATTTCGAACGCTTCTATTCTCTTCTTGTCTAAAGTATTTATCGTCCATGTTTCACTTCCATACATGGCTACACTCCATACAAATACTTTCAGAAACAACTTCCTGACACTTAAATCTATATCCGACGTTAGCAAATTTCTCTTCTTCAGAAACGCTTTCCTTGCCTTTGCCAGTCTACATTATATATCCTCTCTACTTCGACCATCATCAGTTATTTTGCTCCCCAAATAGCAAAACTCCTTTACTACTTTAAGTGTCTCATTTCCTAATCTAATTCCCTCAGCATCACCCGGCTTAATTCGACCACATTCCATTATCCTCGTTATGCTTTTGTTGATGTACATCTTATATCCTCCTTTCAAGACGCTATCCATTTCCTTCAACTGCTCTTCCAAATCCTTTGCTGTCTCTGACAGAATTACAATGTCATCGGCGAACCTTAAAGTTTTTATTTCTTCTTCATGGATTTTAATAACTACTCCGAATTTTTCTTTTGTTTCCTTTACTGCTTGCTCAATATACAGATTGAACAACATCAGGGAGAGGCTTCAACCCTGTCTCACTCCCTTCCCGACCACTGCTTCCCTTTCATGTCCCTCGACTCTTATAACTGCCATCTGGTTTCTGTACAAATTGTAAATAGCCTTTCGCTCCCAGTATTTTACCCCTGCCACCTTCAGAATTTGAAAGAGAGTGTTCCAGTCAACTTTGTCAAAAGCTTTCTCTAAGTCTCCAAATGCTAGAAACGTAGTTTTACCTTTCCTTAATCTATCTTCTACGATAAGTCGAAGGGGCAGTATTGCCTCATGTGTTCCAATATTTCTACGGAATCCAAACTGATCTTCCCCTGAGGTTGGCTTCTACTAGTTTTTCCATTCGTCTGCAAAGAATTCGTGTTAGTATTTTGTAGCCCTGACTTATTTAACTGATAGGTCGGTAATTTTCACATCTGTCAACGCCTGCTTTCTTTGGGATTGGAATTATTATATTCTTCTTGAAGTCTGAGGGTATTTCGTCTGTTTCATACATCTTGCTCACCAGATGGTAGAGTTTTGTCAGGACTGGCTCTCCGAAGGCTGTCAGTAGTTTTAATGGAATGTTGTCTACCCCCGGAGCTTTGTTGCAACTCAGGTCTTTCAGTGCTCTGTCAAACTCTTCACGCAGTATCATATCTCCCATTTCATCTTCATTTACATCCTCTTCCATTTCCAAAATATTGTCCTCAAGAACATCGCCCTTGTATAGACCCTCTATATACTCCTTCCATTTATCTGCTTTCCCTTCTTTGCTTAGATCTGGGTTCCCATCTGAGCTCTTGATATTCATACAAGTGGCTCTCTTTTCTCTGAAGGTCTCTTTAATTTTCCTATAGGCAGTATCTATCTTACCCCCAGTGAGATAAGCCTCTACATCCTTACATTTGTCCTCTAGCCATCCCTGCTTAGCCCTTTTGCACTTCCTGTCGACCTCATTTTTGAGACTTGTATTCCTTTTTGTCTGCTTCATTTACTGCATTTTTCTTCTGTTACATAAGGATTTCTACTAGCCATCGTCTTTTTACCTACTTGATTCTCTGCTGCCTTCACCACTTCATCCCTCAAAGCTACCGATTCTTCATCTACTGTATTTCTTTCCCCCATTCTTGTCAATTGTTCCCTTATGCTCTCCCTGAAACTCTGTACAACCTCTGGTTTAGTCAGTTTATCCAGGTCCCATCTCCTTAAAGTCCCACCTTTTTGCAGTTTCTTCAGTTTTAATCTACAGTTCATAACCAATAGATTGTGGTCAGAGTCCACATCTGCCTCTGGAAATGTCTTACAATTTGAAACCTGGTTCCTAAATCTCTGTCTTACCATTATACAATGTATCTGAAACCTGTCAGGATCTCCTGGCTTCTTCCATGTATACATTCTTCTTTTATGATTCTTGAACCAATTGTTAGCTATGATTAGGTTGTGCTCTGTGCAAAATTCTTCCAGGCGGCTTCCTCTTTCGTTTCTTACCCCCAATCCATATTCACCTATTACGTTTCCTTCTCTCCCTTTTCCTACTGACGAATTCCAGTCACCCATGACTATTAAATTATCATCTCCTTTCACTATCTGAATAATTTCTTTTATTTCATCATACATTTCTTCAATTTCTTCGTCATCTGCAGAGCTAGTTAGCATATAAACTTGTACTACTGTGGTAGGCGTGGGCTTCGTATCTATCTTGGCCACAATCATGCATTCACTATGCTGTTTTTAGTATCTTACACGCATTCCTATTTTCCTATTCATTATTAAACCTACTCCTGCATTACTCCTATTTGATTTTGTGTTTATAACCCTGTAGTCACCTGACCAGAAGTCTTGTTCCTCCTGCCACTGAACTTCACTAATCCATCCATTTCGCTTTTTTAATTTTCTAACCTACCTGCCCGATTAAGGGATCTGTCATTCCATGCTCCGATCCACAAAACGCCAGTTTTCTTCTCCTGATAACGACATCCCCTCGAGTAGTCCCCGCCCGGAGATACGAATGGGGGACTTTTTTACCTCCGGAATATTTTACCCAAGAGGCCGCCATCATCATTTAACCATACAGTAAAGCTGCATGCCCTCGGTAAAAATTACAGCCGTAGTTTCCCCTTGCTTTCAGCCGTTCGCAGTACCAGCACAGCAAGGCCATTTTGGTTAGTGTTACAAGGCCAGATCAGTCAATCGTCCAGACTGTTGCCCCTGCAACTACTGAAAAGGTTGCTGCCCCTCTTCAGGAACCACACGTTTGTCTGGCCTCTCAACAGATACCCCTCCGTTGTGGTTGCACCTACGGTACGGCTATCTGTATCGCTTTCATCATGGCAGAAAAAGACGATACGATTATTTATGATGAATGTGCGAACGTCTTGTCTCACGTTGCGGACGACCTGGCCGACTGAGAATAAGTTATTGGATATCAAAAAAATGAAAGTGAAGCAGAATCGTTGGGACATAGTGAAATACGTCGAACAAGAATTCGGCGAAGGCTACGTTTGCCAACTGATTCGGACGAATCAGACGAAGACGACAGACTATAATTTACTGAGGACCAATAATAATATATTCGAAGTATCTCCGGGTCCACACATATTTCCCGAAGATACCCAGTGCGTCGTGGATGTCGTAGAATTATATACTGGGTTCGATCTATCTGAATACTTTACCAACGAAACGAACAAGTATTACAGTCAAAATTGCAATAGAAGGAAACTGAATTTAAAAAGTGTGAAATTTGCCGACGTTATAGGACCCGAACTTAGAAAATGGTTTGGGCTTGCTATCCTTATGGGAACTGTAAAAAATGCTAGGATCGATGATTATTGGGCAACGAATCCGCCGATAGTCACACCGGTATTTCGCAAAACGATGTCCCGCAACCGATTCAGACAAATATTATCATTTTTACATTTTTCCGACAACAATAAACCAGATAATGCCGACCGGCCTTTGAAAGTGCAATTCGTAACTGATTAGTTTACCAAAAAGTTTAAAGAAGCGTTTAATCTAAGTCTAAACATCTCAATTGATGAAAGGAATGATACCGTGACGTGGAAAGTTAAATTTTAAAGTTTACAATCCGTCAAAAATTACGGAATATGGCATACTCATTCGAGTGCTGTGTGATACGAGTACGGGATACATTTCTTCATTCAAGATACATTCCGGCCCTGCACAACCTTTAGCAAAAGCTGTGATGGAACTATTGACACCTTCTTATGGAAAGTGGCATCACCTCTACATGGATAATTATTGCAACAGTGTAAGACTTGCACAGAAGTTACTTGAAAAGAAAATGCAAGTTTGTGGAACGATACGGCAAAATAGAGGATTTCCGGAAAAATTAAAGCTCGCAAAAGTCAATGTGTTAGAAGCTTTTCGTCAACGGAAAGGTGACAAGCGGCCGGCGACAATCCAAGTAATCGGAATTAGTGCTGCCGGCGCCAAGTGAATAAAATTTTACGATACGTGCGGACGGCAAAGTGTTAATATTTACAAAAAATGTTTCGAACGGCACTCCCCCTCCAGCGGGTGGCATTTTCCCTACAACGCCTTCCCCAATAAACCCCAGCACTACCGCTCTCCCCATATCTACCGGTCACGATATTCTGCGCGGACTCCAGCTCGAATAATAAAAGAGGAGGTACTGAATCGAACCAAATAAATCTGCAACACAGCTTGACTAAGAGAAGGCATCAAAAAAGAATGGCTCTGAGCACTATGGGATTTAACATCTGAGGTCATCAGTCCCCTAGAACTTAGAACTACTTAAACCTAACTAACCTAAGGACATCACACACAACGATGCCCGAGTCAGGATTCGAACCTGCGACCGTAGCGGTCGCGCGGTTCCGGACTGAAGCACCTAGAACCGCTCGGTCACACCGGCCGGCCAGAAGGTATCGGTTGATAGGACGCATTCTGAGGCATCAAGCAACCAACAGTTTGGTAATGGAAGGAAGTGTCGGGATAAAAATTGTAGAGGGCTCGGATACAGTAAGCAGGTTCAAAAGTATGTAGGTTGCAGTAGCTACACAGAGGTGAAGAATCATGCACAGGATAGACTGGCTTACAGTGCTGCATCAGATCAGGCTTTGGACTAAAGATCGCAACAACAACTGTGACAACTTACGAAATGTGAGAGGAGTCACTCAAAACAAGTGACACAATATCATGTTTTTGAACAACAACGCTCGGTCACACCCTCCCCCAACAGAATGTGAATTGTTACGCCACCTCAAATGGGGAAATTTTTGACACTCACCCTACAATCCAGATTTTGTACCGTGTGATTTCTACTTCTTCATGCAAATGGAAAAATGACTTTACTCTCAACTATTTTAACTCTGATGAAAAACTTCCAGAAGGTGTCCTGGACTGGATGGAACATCAGAAGGTTGAATTTTGTTCAAAAGGCCATAATAAATACTAAAAGCTGAATGGTGAATGCGTGGTGAAGTACTACAATTTTTTAAGAGTTCTGTAAGATATTTGCTGTGGCATCCGTCACACAGCATGCCGACTGAGGTAAGAAAGAAGGAAGATTAGTGTTTAATTTTCCCATCAATGACGAGCTCATTTCAGATGGGGCAAGAACTCACATTGGGCAGAATGGGGCAGGAAATCGATTGTGGCCGTCTCAAAGGAAATGTACCAATGAACCAAAACATTACGACCACCATCCACCCGCGAAGTTTTAACCGGCGACTATACCTCCTCCTGTGCAGTTTAAAAATTCCTGCAGGGCGGATCTTGCTGCAGAAGACAGGAGTTGCACGCAACAGCATGGAGAGCACCAATAACAACGCCAAAAGCTCCCTTCGACTGACGTCCCACATTCAGAGAGCTGTAAGAAACTGAACAGCTGAGTGGAACAAAACCACAACCGTAACTTCTCACTGAAACAAGCAGGCAGAACAGACTGAAACTCGCCCTTACATCCACAGCGGACTACGTCGTGGTAATGAGTGTGGCTGGAGCCGAAGGAATTCTGTGTTACAACTTCCCCCACGGTAAATCCGATGTTCATCAGGGCACTCATTCATGGAATTCCCCAATCTCATACCAATAGAGAGACTGAAGAAGAGATGGGAGAAAAAGGTTTCATCGCCACTGTAGTCGACCGTCAAAAGCTTCCTGGGAAGAACAAAGTCACTCCTATAGTGGTGGCTGTTCTTGCGGATACTGAAGACCACCAGAAAAATGCTACAGATGACTACTTTGCCACTTAGTAGTCAAAGTAGAGAGCTGCGCGCCACCAGGGCCCCGACGCAATGCTGCCAATGCAAGGATTTTGTTGCAGGCACCTCTACATTGTTCCATACTGCCAAGGTGCAGAGAAGGCCACGATAGTAGGCTACAGCCCCCTCCACAAAGTCGCACCTTCGAAGTATGCCAACTGTGGTGGCCCACAACCCGATAACTACAGGGGTCTCAGCTTCAGAAAGGTGGCAGTCGACGCATGAGAGCTCTACTACCATTACAGGAGGACAAGAAAGCGGCAACCGCCGTCAAGAGATGCAGCGACGTGGCACCACAGACTCCACAACGAAGAGAAAGCCCTATGAAACAACCTTTTGTTCGAGTCAGGCCTGGCACCCTCATATTTGACGTCAACATGGGTCACACCAGAAAATACAAGTCATCAGTACACGGCGAGCCACACTGCGGAGTGTACTGGGCCCATGAAAATACAGGCCCCACAATGAACTTGTGACGTTGCACTAGTCGCCTTGTCCATCATACTTCGTGAATGCTCAGCTCCATGCAGTCACCAGCATGACACGGCGAACCACACTGCGGAGTGTACTGGGCCCATGAGAAATACAGGCCCCACAACGAACTTGTGACGTTGCACTAGTCGCCTTGTCCATCATACTTCGTGAATGCTCAGCTTCATGAGAGTCCCACAGGAAATAAATATGTCAATGAGAGGTACCCACTAAGTCTTAACTTCGTTGTGCGCTGTTGACAGGTTGCATAGATTCAAACACACAGTTAAGAATTTTTAAACTCGTCTGAAATAGTTACTTACTGCCCACTAGAGACGGCTACTGGCACTCATAAGACCTGCTGCCACATGCTGTGACGCACATACTACAGCCTGTCTTTATCGTGGGTCTCGACTAGAGTTGTGTGACGTCAGACCACTGGTAAAACCCAATAAATACAATGAGCAGCGCATTGGCCCGCGGCGTAATATCCTGACGCCACATCACTATTGTAAGCCCTCCCAAGGGCTCTATCATAGGTCAACAAAGCTCTCAAAAACGCTCCTGATTCCAGCAATCAGGGCAGCAATCAGCAGCACACAACAAACCCGTGATACTTCACAATCAGCTTATGTCAACGAATAGGCCAATTCGCAATTTCAACATGGACCGCCAACAGACACGCCCACCTGTTGGAATTCAGCCATTTTCGACACGAGAAGGAAATAGACCTCTGCTTGATCACAGAAACACATCTCAAGCCTGGTTTCCGTGCCATTGTTGCCAATTATTCACGCTACAGCAATGACAATCTTACAGCGGCAGGTGGCACTGCGACATACGATTTGCCCCAAAACTCGCATTGACACTAAGTTGCACCTACGGCGGCTGTGCTCATGATGGAGGCCATGGCAGTGGACATGAGTGTCACAGCCAACTGTGACGTTCATGTCAGTGTACTGGCCACCTCGAGGACATCTAGACACAGAAGATTTGCGAGAAATTCTGGAATTCAGCCATTTTCGACACGAGAAGGAAATAGACCTCTGCTTGATCACAGAAACACATCTCAAGCCTGGTCTCCGTGCCATTGTTGCCAATTATTCACGCTACAGCAATGACAATCTTACAGCGGCAGGTGGCACTGCGACATACGATACGCCCCAAAACTCGCATTGACACTAAGTTGCACCTACGGCGGCTGTGTTCATGACGGAGGCCATGGCAGTGGACATGAGTGTCGCAGCGAACTGTGACGTTCATGTCAGTGTACTGGCCACCTCGAGGACATCTAGACACAGAAGATTTGCGAGAAATTCTGCGACGTCCAGGTAAACAAATTGTGGCTTGCGATTATAGTGTGAAACACACGGCCTGCAATTCCAGAACGAAGAATAACAGTGAACGCCTCCTCCTTCACGTACTTAACATACAGTATATCCATATTACGGCAACAGACCGATATGTACGTGACATGGAAACAGTCAAAGCGTTCCGTGACTTCATTTTAGCTGACGTAATTTACACACTCCCGCAGTCCAGATTCGCAAAATCCATTCGTAGTGTTTAACATCTTCCCAAGACAATATTATGATCTGGCAACAACTGGGGGACTGCCGAAACACTGGGCGGACTGCCGAGAGCAAAGGCATTCCACTGGCCATTCCAACGTGGAAGGAGTGCCACATTTGCAGCTCCAAGTGCGTTGCGCGTTCTTATGAGCATTGCTGCATTTTTGTCATGCAAACGTGATATATTTTAGTAAAGTGAGGTGTACAGCAGACTCAGTTTTTAAAGGATGAAGGAATCATAAATTCGTTATTTAGAATCTTAAATAAATCAAAATTCAAAATGACTTCTATAACCACATAAAACGTTTTGGAAAAACATTGCCACTGTAATGAGAATTATTCTGCTGGTTTTAGTGTATACAAAAAAGAACACAAAACAAATGTTACAATACCTAAGCGTGTATATCGTGTTGGAAACGTGCTGCGCTGTAAATAAATAAGACATGCAAGAAAGTTAGTATCCAAGATGAGAAATCTTATGAAATTTATTTCACGACGCTTTGTATAAGAAGTAGGCAAGTCACAAGTAACGATGTTCTAGCAGAATTACACTAAAGATGTACGCACAGCACCATTAATCTATTAGTAAAGAGTATATACCTGGTCTCGAAGGTTTTCTGCTTTTTTTTTTTAATCACTAAGTTAAAAACTGGAAACAGAGCTTTAGGCTTGATTTCTTTGTAATGTGTGAAACTGCAAAGCACGATTCAGAATAACACTGAGTCAAAAGAAGACCTCGTAATATAACTACAAGGAAGCAAATGAAGTTTGCACTACATCTATGATTAGAATAGCCAACAGAAAAATCATCAATTTCCAACAACTTAATCGTTAGTTCAACTCATATAAGAAAACCGCGCTGAGTTTGCTGAGATATGCTTTGAGTGCTTGAGTATAGGGCATGAGAGAGAAGGGAAATGTTGATATAGGCAGGACTGGTTCGACAACCTCTTTCCACACAAGCGACCTGTCATTTGGACCCCCTCCTGCCCCATTTTCCTAGCACACTTTCACCCTTGTCAGTTTTCGCTACTAATTGTGAAGCGCACTGTATACAACTCTTGCGCCTGGGAATCCCTGGCACACATTCAGTAAGCGGCCGCTACTACACTGAGGAGCCAAAGAAACTGGCACACCTGCCAAATATCGTGGAGAGTCCCCGCAAACACGCAGAAGTGCCGTAACACGACGTGGGATGGACTCAACTAATGCCTCAAGTAGTACTGGAGGGAACTGACACCATGAGTCCTGCAGGGCTGTCCATAAATCCGTAAGAGTACGAGGAGGTGGAGATCTCTTCTGAACAGCATGTTGCAAGACATCCTAGATGTGCTCAATAATGTTCATGTCTGTGGAGTTCAGTGGCCAGTGGAAGTGTTTAAACTCAGAGGAGTGTTCTTGCAGCCACTCTGTAGCAATTCCGTACGTGCGGGGCGTCTAATTGTCCTGCTAGAATTGCCCAAATTCGCCAGGAGGCACAATGGACATGAATGGATGCAGGTGATCAGACAGGATGTGTACGTACGTGTCATCTCTCAGAGTCGTGTCTAGATGTATCATGGGTCCCATATCACTCCAACTGCACATGCCCACACTATTACAGAGCCTCCACCAGCTTGAACAGTCTCTGCTCACATGCAGGATCCATGAATTCATGAGGTTGTATCCATAGCCATACACGTCCATCCACTAGGTACAATTTGAAACGAGACTCGTCCAACCAGTTAACATGTTTACAATTCACCAAGAGTCCAATTTCGGTGTTGATTGGCCCAGGCGAAGCGTAAAGCTTTGTGTTGTGCAGTCATCTAGGGTACACAAGTGACCTTTGGCTCCGAAAGCCCATATCAATTATGTATCGTTGAATGTTTCGCACTTGTTGATGGCCCGCATTGAAATCTGCAGCAATTTGCGGAAGGGTTGCTATTCTGTCATGTTCTTGCAGAATCTTTATCTGGCCGCAACGGTGTTGGAGATGTGATGTTATACTGGATTCCTGATACTCACAGTACACTCATGAAATGGTTATACGGAAAAATACCCACTTCATCGCTACCTCGGAGATGTGCCCCATCGCACATGCGCCGACTATAACACCATGTTCAGACTCACTTAAATCTTGATAAGCTGCCATTGTAGAAGCAGTAGCTGACACTTGTTGTCTTATATAGGTGTTGCCAACCGCAACGCCGTATTCTGCCTGTTTACATATCTCTGAATTTGAATACGCTTGCCATACCAGGTTCTTTGACGCTTCTGTGTAGTACTGTAATTATCCACGGGCTAATTTTCCGTACTCGACAGGCGGAGCTGGGTGAGGTGATGGTGTCGCTGTCCTTCCTGCCATCTGCAGAGCGCCTCACAGTCGTCGTGCTGAAGGCTCGCAACCTCAGAATCATCGACGACACCCGGGCGTCCTCTGGTAATCCCAGTACATAAATAATCACTACATTTCCATTGTCATTATCCTACTGGAATTCCTTAGGCTCGTTTAAGTAAAGTTCTAAACATTATTTACATGCTGGCAAAATATTTTTCAACAATATACATGACACAAGGGTATTACATCAAAATAAGTTTAAAATAGTGATGGAGACATGGCTGAAAGAAAAAGCACTCTGTAGCACAAATGAATTTATATATGATGAAAAGGAAGATAATCTTTTATTGTAAATATGATTGTAACAACAAAATTGTAGCTTGTGGCACACAACATAACATGCAGTGTATGTAATCTGTGTTGCAACAAAGTTAACTATTTGATGAGTACAAGATAAGCAATATCTTGCAATAATATTTATATACAGTATGTTAATAATTGTATAATGATGTATCTCCTGTGTATGCTTTATATAACACAAGAGTTGTTCACAGATTCCTAAGTCAGTTCAATTCAGTTCATAGCAAAGGAGGCTAATTACATCCTCGAGCCAACTCCGTACACTGGATGTGTAGGTGTGCAGGTATTCTCATTATCAATGTAATTCAGTCGCATAAGTAGTTGGGATAACAAACAGAATGAATTATTTCGCAACATGTCACAGGCAACCGAGTATTTCTGCCATCAAAATACTGAAAAAACTCTGTTTAAGTACAACAGTAGAATTTGGACTCACCCTGTATTTCCTCTCTGTCAGACGTTAGCTGACTGAAATTCAAAATCATACACTGTTGTCAGTTCACACAAAAATGATGTTTTTTTTAGAAATATTATGTTTATACTTTGCACAACTGTATCATGGATGTTGCATCCTGATTATTTGACAAGTGTTCACAAGAAATACTAGAGGGTTTTCTCTGGACGCAGAGCATATTGCTCAGTGGATGACACTGCCAAATTTTTCAATCCACTGCATCATTAATATCACAAATGGACCAAATTTACTCTAATTCTGACGTATTTAATAAACACCATAGACAACCTTAGACGAATTGAAGTATTAGAAAGTGAAATTGTGATTGTGCCTCCAATCTTGTAGAACAAAACTATCAAAATACCACTTTCAAGTATTGCCTAAAAGCCAATTCCTGTTCCTTCCCACTTTCTCCTGTTGTCAGCAACATTAATTTTCATTTCTTTCCAGTCATTACTTCCACAATAGACAATGCACATTAAACTCACATCCAAGAGCCGTCATTTTCGATTCTCAGTCTGGACGTCCATTGCTGATGTAGTTCTTTACTTAAAACAACAGTCGTTTGCTGCCACCTTCTTTTCCTAAACTGAGCTAATGATCTGCCTGTAATGACCTACCTGTTGATGCAGCTGTAAACACTAAATTTGCCTGTTCTGGTATGTATACAGGGTGGTCCTAAATTATATGTCAAAAATGTAACGGCAGGTAGAGGGGACCGAAATAAGAAAATGTCTTATAGGAACGTGTGTGCAGTAATACTGCCTTGAGTTGGTGGATTCCTGATGACTGCAGCATCTAGAAGCACTTCAGTGGCTTTGTTTCCTGCACGGATTTCGAGCAGCATACATCGTTTCACCAATGCAGAGCTGGCCGCCAAGCATTTCATGTCTGGGGCTGCATAAGGAAATAGATTATCTGCTCAAAGGACATAAAGTGAGTGATTCACTGATAGGAATCAGCCGGATAACCGAACATTCAAATGTCTTCATCAGGAGTTATGCATGAGTGGATCATTTTATGCTTCCAGGGGTGGAACTGGCAGTGGAAGATACAGCCAAACTCTTGCAGTCGATGAAGGATATTGAAAACAGTAGAGGATAATCCTTCAACAAGCTCGAGAGCTGTAGGATGTGCATTGTGTGTGTGCCATCAAAATGTTTTGAGGAATTTACAAGAAGACAGAATGCATTCATAGAATTCACAGAAAGTGCAAGCAATGACCCCTGATGATTGTCTTCCATATTTCAACTTTTCTCGTTGGTATCTACAGCAGACTGCAGACTATGAAACCTTCCCTCCAGATGTTTTATCTACTGATGAGGCTACCTTTACATGATAGAATATGTTGAACATCCTTAATTGTGACCTGTGGGCTCATGGCGACCCACATGACTCAATAGGACATGCCTGCCAAGAAAAGTTTTCCATTAATACTTGTGCACAACAACTTAATAGGACCGTACATTCTACCTAGTCGTTTAACTGGTCACGCATACAACAACTTCCTACAGGAGGTCTTACCTGAACATCTGGCAATATTCCTCTAGCTGTCTGCAGACAAATGTGGTTCCAACATGATGGAGCCCCAGCTCACTTCAGTCGAAACATCAGGAATCACCTGGACTCTGTCTATGGCCAGCAGTAGATAGCAGTCTCATTCTCTTGATTTAACCTGCATGAATTTTCTCTTGTGGGGTCATATGGAAAGCCTGGTGTACGAGAGACGTGTCATATCTGAAGATCTAGTTGCTCAAGTGTCTGTTGCTGCTGGACACATGATCAGCATGCCTGATGTCTTTTCTAATGTACGCCAATCCATGCGCCATCACTTTGAATCATGTATCACTAGTGGCTGCTCTTTCGACCACCTCTTGGAAACTATTAATAAATTTCTGATGTCATATGCCTTTTCAGTTTCCTGTGAATTGTACTGCTGAACAAGCTAGTGCTGTAATGTGTCATTACTGTACACACATTCCTATATGAAATCTGCTGATTTAGGTCCCCACCACCTACCTTTACATTTTTGACATACAGTTTAGGACCATCCTGTATACGAATGTCGATGTACCATAGAAAATTTTCGAGCACCCAATTTTCACAAATGATAAAAAAAATTGTGCGTCCTTCTTAAACACAGTTATTAATTCTTTATTTACCTGATGTCGCTATGCAACACCACAGTTTTTCAAGTCAATTACATAGTCAACTAGCGAAATCATAGCAGAACTATGATGGTTCCCATTACATACTGATTTATGACACCCAATTTGGGTAGTCGCTCCTGAAAACCATTTGTTCTTCACTATCTGCACCAATAAGAAGTTTTTAAGTCCTTTTGCATGTATTCTGCGTTGCATAATTTTTTTTATTATTTATGGCGATACTTGTCCAAAATTCAATTTGTTTTAGGCAATCAGACTTATCTGTTTCATATTATTTCACAATTTTTGTAGTCAATAAGAAATCCATGTGTAATTCTAGTCCATAACCACAGAAAACTGCAGGAACGATAATGCCCTTTGTGTGGACCAAGGCATCATGGACACTGAATGCTGAATATTTGATAAGTACTGCTTTAGATATTCACAATAAATACTAGAGACGCTTCTCTGCTAAACAATTATAGTAGTGTATTCTTCTGCAGGATAGTCAGTTTATGGTTTGATATTTGATTGTGGTGCATTTTGTATAATTTGAGAAAATATTACTTCCTCTTTCTGACTTTTAGTTAATTTTGCTTCTCTGTTTTGTAGTTTATGGTGAAATAAATTGCATCTTCATTAAATTCAAATCATGTGTCAACTACATAACAACATCCTTCATTTTTTCAATTTTCAGATGTTTTTGGGTATGTAGTGCATAATGCAATGCTGTGTTGTCTCCCCTGGACACAGACATGTTGAACGTAGGGAGAGGCAGCCCTACTCAGAAGTGCGAGGAGTGCACTGCACTAGGGTAGTACACAGTCGAGCACAGGGATAAGTAGTAATTTGTACTCAAAAGCTCTTGCCAGGATTACTTGTTTTATTTCACAGATAAACATGGGCAACAGATCCATTTTGAATGAGTGACTGGCTTCCAAACATTTGAGGCTCACATTTTATTCAGCCCTCCATTACGCTGAATTGAAGTTTGTGACATTGTCAACAATTTTGCAAAAAGTGAAGCTTTGGTAGTAAAATCTCTGTAAATACTTTTATTATTTTCAAAACTGAATGACTGATTAATTGTTTTTGATTTTTATGTGTGCCAATAAACAAATGTTTTTTAATTATAAATAGATAAATAAAATTAATATCCTAATGGAGTATTGAATATCAGGGCTAAATTGTGATGGCCTAGCAGGTAGAGCAGTAGACTCCAGTCCCTGAGGTCCAGTTCAATCCTACATAGTGGTGGGGACTTTTCCTCATTCCAATATATCCAGGATGCCCCAGGTCCACTAAGTCTGCTATCAAGTGCATACTGGGATCTTTCTCAGAGGTAAAAGGTAGCCACGGCAATGAGCCCACCACCCTCCCCCTCCTTGTATCACAGTGATGAAATACTGCACTCTACCAGCAGTCAGGGCAATAGCCCAGTCACAGGCTGTGTGCCACAGACTTTACTTTTTCTGTTTAGTCCTGGATTAAGTAGTCAACCTAACTTCAACATCAGATGGAGGCTCATAGGTAGATCTCTCATTCCACTGGCAGATGAGCTGGGGCTGTCTCTGGATGTAGGTTACATATTGCCCTTTCTGCTCATGGCATAATGTTGGGTGCAAGAATCAGATCATACTATAACAGAATAGTTTGGGAAAAGCAAACTCAAAATTGGGAACTAATGTTCCAGGTTACAAACAAATGCCTCAGTGTACATAAAAACACCAACAGGAAGCTTTTAATATGTAGGCATCCCTTTCATGGAAGGGTAATCAGGAGCACTGACCTGTGTTGACTTGGGCAGCCTTTGAGACTGTCTTACCACTTAAGACACATCTCCCATGGGGAGAATGTTGGAAGTATTGTCTTGCTGTTACTCACTTGTTGTTCACTTCCACCTGCCAACAGACCCCTTTGTGAAAGTGGCACTGGTGCAAGGTGGCAAGCGTGTCAAGAAGAAGAAGACGGGTGTCCACCGGAACACAGTGAACCCTGTGTTCAACGAGGCACTCACTTTTGACGTCAGTCGAGAGGCACTTTCACGAAGCAGTCTTGAGATCCAGGTAGGCACAAATTCCTAACCACTGGTTCTGTGACCAGTTCTCCTCTAGACATTATATTGATTTATAATCCCACATCTGTGTACAAATACTATTTCTTGGAATTTCCTCACTGATACTTGCTAATTTTGTATCACAGCCATTAAGCTTTGATTCAAGGTTAGGTTCAAATTCACAATCTCATCTACATTGACATTTACAATCTGCACAGTTGTACATTTCTGAATATTTAAAGCAAGTTCCAACCCTTCAACCACTTTGAAATCTTTCATGATCTCACTGAATACATGTGCAGATGTTTCCCTGTATTTCATTATACATAACTGCATCACTTGTGAAAAGTCTGAGGTTAGTATTAATATTGTTTGCAAGGTCATTAACATACAATTTTTACACAAGGATTACAAACACACTTCCTAGGGGCTCATCTTAAGTTACTTCTAAATCTCTTGATGACTCTCCATCCTAGTTAATATGCTGCATTCTCTCTAATAATAAATCCTCAGCCCAGTCACAAATTTTGCTTGATACCTCTTATGGCCATACTTCTGATAAGTGAAGACCTCCATAAAACCAGTCAAATTAAAAGTGGGGAGGTGATGGCTAGTTAGATTCTAACAGGAGGAGGGAGGGGGCAGGGTGTAGGACTAATGACCTTCTCCATGCAAACCAGCATTGATTCCAAACTAGGAGTCTTTCAAAAATCAATTTACACTTTTTCACGTGAAATCATGTAAGCCATGGATCAAAGCAGTCAGGTAGCTGCACTATTTCTTCACTTCTGAAATGCATCTGAATCAGTCTGTTCTGTCAAAGCCTCTTCATTTCTGCAGAACTACTGCAACTTACATCCATCTGAACCTGTGTACTCTACTCAAACCATCGTCTTCCTCTACAATTTTTACCCCCAACAGTTCCTTCCATTACCAAATTGGCTGTTCCTTGATGTCTCAGGATGTGTCCTCTCATCCAGTATCTTCCTTTGATCAAGCTGTGCCCTAAATTTCCTCTTTCCTCAGTTCCATTCAGTACTTCCTCAGTAGTTATTTGAATATCCATCCAGCATTCATGTTTCTTATGTAGCATCACATTTCAAAAGCTTTTATTCTTTTCTTCTGTGAACTGCTTATCATCCATGTTTCACTTTTGTGCAAGGCAATGCTATATACAAATACCTTTGAAAAAGCTTTTGAACATTTAAATTTATATTCATAGTTAACAAATTCCTTTTTTCCAGAAATATTTTCCTTGCTGTTATCACCCTGCACTTTATATCCTCTCCTCTGTGGTCATCATCAGTAATTTTGTTCCCAAATAACAATATTCACCTACTTCTAGAGCCTCATGTCTTATTTTCTAACTCAATTCTCTAAGCATCACCTGATTAATTTGACTACATTCCATTACTGTTTCTTTAAGACATTATCTGCTCACCTTGATTCATCTTCCGAGTCCTCTGCTACCTTTGACTGCATCACGGTGTCATTGGTGAACCTCAAGTTTTTTATTTCTTCTCCCTGAATTATAATTTCTTTTTCACATTTTTTCTCTTTGATATCCTTTATTGCTTGCTCAGTATAGTGAGTGAATAACATTATGGCTGCTTCCTTTTCAGGAAATACTGTACATCCCTTCAAAATCATTTGTCCCAAATTTCTAGAAGTACAAGTGTCATGTAGTTGTTTTAAGAACTGTAATGGCAAGAGACTCTCACAACTTCAGTAGCCTCAAAACTTACACAAAAATAAATTGAAATGAGAATTTACCTTCATTAAATTTCACTTAGCGCTACTATTACAAAAACAGGGCTACAGTCTATAGGCATGTAAGCCTGTTAATGAGAGTAATGCTGTTTATTTCAGTCACATGGATCTATTTTCAAGAACCCACTTTTTCAGACACACTTTATAAGATTGTGTGGGGTGGGGTGTTTCAGTTTCTGTCTTGCTTTCTTGTGTTTCATGGGTCCTACATGTGTACTCGTGAAATGTGTCAGTTTGTTTGTTGCTAGCATGTATGATCAGGCTGTGAATGAGTCCCATTACCGGGCTGAAATGTTCTCTCCAGGTGGTCAGGACAGATGCCGTCATGCGGTGAAGAAACTGAAAGGAATACTGTATTAAACATAATCTGTAATTTTCTAGAATTCCTTGCCATTTTTACACTGTTTTATTCTCCAAAAATGAGCTGAGGAAATTTATAAATTCATATAATTGTATAAAAGTGTACTGTGACACTTTCACTCAAAAATATTTTTGGTTTAATTAGATTAGATTAGTACTTGTTCCATAGATTATAAATACAACACATCATAACAATGTGGAACATGTCAGTTTAACAAAAGTTCTTTATATATCATAACTCAACATTTTTAAATAATTGTGATTACTAATTTATATCTCAAAATTCAGTAGGAGTTGTCTTTCAGAAATTCTTTTAATTTGTTTTTAAATACTGGTTCACTATCTGTCAGACTTTTGTTGCTATTTGGTAAGTGACAAAAGACTTTTGTGGCAGGATAATTCACCCTTTTCTGTGCCAAATTTAGATTTAACATAGAATAGTGAAGATCAGTCTTTCTGTTGGTGTTGTAGCTATGTGTATTACTATTGTTTTTGAATTTGGATGGGTTATTAATAACAAATTTCATATATATTTAGAAGCTAATGTAAATATCCTTGTTTCTGTAAATAAATATCTTGCAATATTGTCTTGGGCAGGCTCCAGCTTTCATTCTGATAACACACATTTGTGTAATGCATACCTTTCTCCTTAATGATAAAACTACCCCAAATATGATGCCACATGAAAGGACTGAATAAAAATAGGCATAAAAAGCTAATTTACTGATATGTTTATCACCAAAATTTGCAATAATCCTAATGGCATAAGTAGCTGAACTCAGACATTTCAGTAGATCATCAATGTATTTCTTCCAATTCAATCTCTCATTAATGCACACGCCCAAAAAATTTGGAATATTCTGCCTTAGCTACAGAATTTTGTTGAAACTGTTTATCATACTCTATATTTATTAATGCTGTTATGCCATTTACTGTACAGACCTGTGTACACTGTGTTTCATTGAAATTTAATGGGAGTCCATTTGCAGAGAACCACTTAACAATTTTCTGAAAGACATTACTTACACTTTCCTCAGCTAATTCTTGTTTGCTAGGTGTGATGATTATACCTGCACCATCATCAAAAACAATGAGCTTTCCATCTTTGTGAATATAGAGTGGCAAGTTATTAATATATTTTATGAACAATAAGGGACCCACAGCATTTTCTGTTGAAAAGTCTTTCTGAAAACAAAATTGATACTTTGTTAGTGCTTTATTTTTAGAAGTATGTGAAGCTAATCTAGAATGCATTACTTTTTCAAGAATTTTGGATAACGCTGTCAGAAGTGAGACTGGGCAGTAGTTGTTGGTATCAGACCTATATCCCTTTTTATGCAATTGCTTAACAATAGAATATTTCAGTCTATCAGGAAATATTCCCCATTTCAGGGAGTTATTACATATGCAGCTGAGAATGCAACTTAACTGTTGGGAACAAGCTTCTAGTACTCTATTGGGATTGCCATCAATTCCAATTTAGGAAGGGGGTTGTGGGTGACACACATGAGCTATGACCCACCACTGTGTAGATTCATATCTGTTTAAGGTATGTTTCGGTGGCTCACATTTCATCTTCTGCACTGGAGTCATCCTCAGAGGCTATAAATGTGTATCTATTTTATTTTCCAAGCTGTAGTCTCTGTGGATGTCCCCTGCATTATGAGAACTGTTAAGGACTGAAATACATAATGCTCCTAAAACATAAATAACCAATGATCAAAATACTACCTGCAAAAATCTGCATTGTTTCCTCTCCCTATTTTGAAATACACTAGTCCTCTTCCTTCTGCAGTGTCTGACTCTCTTAAGTGCCATCATATCACAGTCAGTTAGCAATCTTGTTTATTCAATTATTATAGATTTCAGTAATCAGTCAGTACTGCCTTCATTTATAGTATACTATCAGTAATAAAATTAATTCTCCTCTACCCTATACTTAATATGGAACAAGAGTTCCACAGATCACTAAGTGTTGCAGTTACGAATCTGCATCAAGTAACTACTGATAAGTGCTGTAGCAGGTGGTAACTGCAACAGCAGCATAGCAAACCACTTATCTAGAGAAAATATTCTGTGGTTATCCTGCACAACTGGACAGGAGGACACTGCAAAAATCAGCTGTAGTTTGATAATTTGCAGAGCTACAAGGCATCATCTGATTGACAACTAGTATTGTCTAACAGATGTCAAAAGCATTTGCTTGTGTAATTTACAGTGTCCTGCTATAGAAGCTAAAATAAAATGGGATCATAAATCTTGCTAGTATGCAACTGTTTTTCTGTCTGTTGAACTAAAGTGATGCAGAGTTTCACATTAAGAAACTCAGGAGCTGTGCACAACGAAAGAGTATTTTTAGAATGAGAAATAATCACAGACCCACATCCTTTTGCCTTTCCCTCTCCTTCCCTCTTTCCTGATGAAGCAACCGTTGGCTGCGAAAGCTTGAATTTTGTGTGTATGTTTGTGTGTCTATCGATCTGCCAGTGCTTTCGTTTGGTAAGTCACATCATCTTTGTTTTTAGATGTATTTTTCCCACGTGGAATGTTTCCCTCTATTATATTCATACAAATAATCACATTGGGTATACCACAGGGAGTGACACTTGGTCTGCTTTTGTTCTTATACAGTGGTTTGTTTTAACTTGAGACAAAATTTGTTAAGGGAGTCTGTCTGTGCTACTAAGGCACATCCTAACCACCCCTCCTGCATGGGAGGGGTCAACTTTCTGTATTCAAATGGGAACTTTCCACCCCCACCCCTTTTTACTGCATGTTTGGATTCTGTGCTGACAATACATACAGTGTACTCAAACCACTGTTTTCCATTCATCATACATGGTGCTGTAATCGACAAATATCAAGATGACAGTTTTTGCAATTAAGAACTGACACATTTAATTCTACATTTAACTTACAATGTAAATGTAAACCTTTGTGTTCTAATGCTTGATATGTATGTGCAAAATTTACATTAATGTTGTAAATATGGTTGTACAACATCGTTAGCTGTTTCAATATCTGATTAGAAACTACATTTAGAATGAGCTAGGAATGACAATGTGGATGTAATAGCTTTCTGTGCCTATCAGGATGCTTGATACTGATTTCTTGCATTTCGCTTGATTTCGCAGGGCCCCTTGCCTCTCACCATGTGGTTGCTTGATTTTGAACACTTGTTACTATCATCTCATGAATATTTTACCTTATTACAGTGACTGTGGTTGGTATTCTGCTGGTAGCCAGATAGCGAGCAGCACAAGAGTTACAGTGGTTGAGCAGAAACAAAAAATGAAACCAGTCACCTGTATGGGTGGGTCAGACGGTGGCCACCAAAATCAAGCATTCTGGTGGCTTGGGGACACACCACAATCAACCCCATGAGGAACAGAGAAATATATTACAATATAAGTAGTTTATTTCCCAGAAATGTCAATGTCTAGCGTGCAAATGCACATTCACATAGTAAATGAAATATAGAACTAAAAGCACCAGTTCTTAATTACAAAAATAGGCAACTTGATATTTGTTGGTTACAGTGCCATCTAAGGTAAATAGAATGGTTTGAGTAAAATGCATATATTTTTTGTACAGAATCAAAATATGCAATAAAAATGTGAAGGGGCCTCCCATTTCAACATACTACGTTCACCCTGCCCATACAGCAGGAATAGTTAGGAGGTGCCATTTGTACCACAGACAGATGTCCCCTTTACAAATATTAACTTTTGACCTAGAGCATTTTTTGTACCATGCATTATTTTTTAGATAATTAGTTGTCTCAAGTTAAAACAAACTGTCTACATTTCTAAATTATCTGCCATCATATATCCAAGAGGCAGAAACAGTTCACTTTGCTAATAATGCAAGTATTACAATAAAATATAATGGAGAAATTTTGACACTTAAAAAAGTAAACAATATTTTTCAATAATAAAAACTGTTACATTGCAAATGGACCATCAGAAAAGTTTGATGGAACACAGTTTGGTATTGCACAGGGCCTGAGCACTCCATTATAAATATTGCACGAGAGTAAATCAATGAATGAAACAGAATACTCTAACTCTTGGCTGTTTACACAGGTAAGAACCTAATGTCGAAGTCACATTTACAGATTCCTGGCGAGGTTGGGGATTTTCTCTGCCCAGGGACTGGGTGTTTGTGTTGTCCTCATCATTCGATCATCACTCATGAAAGTGGTAAGACTGGACTGTATTCAGATTGAGAATGTGTACGAGTGCTGATTACCACGCAGTTGAGTGCCCCACAAACCAAACATCATAATCCTCATCATCACCTTTCACAACATACTGTAAAAAAGTTTGCAGGTAACACAGAACATTGAAACATAAGTAACACTCTGTGACTGCAAAGAGTTACATTTGTTTCCACAAATGTAGGAGGAAATCACAAAAATAAATATAAACCAAAATTTTGAGTGTTTCATATTAGCCTATCAGAAGTGGAGCATGTGATATGGTGCCACTAAAACATGACAAAACATCTTCATCCAAAGGAATTATATCAGAACTTGTAATATGCTTGAAATGTCCAAAATAGTTGCCAGCTTTTGCACATTCAAATAATGTCAATACAAAGTGATCACCCTGAACAGCAACCCAAAACATACATTGAGGTGACAAAAGTCCTGGGATACCTCCTAATATCATGTCGGCCCTCCTTTTTCCCAGAGCAGTGCAGCAACTTGACAAGGCTGGACTCAACAAGTCATTGGAAGTTCCCTACAGAAATACTGAACTATACTGTCTCTGTAGCTGTCCTTGACTGGGAACGTGTTGCCAGTGCAGGATTTTGTGCACAAACTGAGCTCTCAATTACATCCCATAAATGTGTGATGGGATTGATGTCAGGCAACCTGGGTGGCCATATCATTAACTCAAGACAGTCCAGAATTGTGGCCTGGTGACATGGTGCATCATTGTTTGGGAACATGAATAGCTGAAAATGATGTCCAAGCAGCCGAACAAAATCATTATCAGTCAGTAATCGGTTCAGTTGGATCAAAGGATCCAGCTCATTACATGTAAACACAATCTCCACCATATGGAGCCAACACCAGTTACACAGTGCCTTGCTGACAATGTGGGTCTCTACAGCTTCTGGGAACTGTGCCACACTCAAAACCCACCATCAGCTCTTACCAACTGAAATTGGGACTCATCTGACCCAGCCATGGTTTTCCAGTCATCTAGGGTCCAACTGATACTGTCATGAGCCCTGGAGAGGTGCCACAGGTGATGTCGCACTGTTAGCAAAGGCACTTGCCAGTCACCTGCTGTCATAGCCCATTAAGACCACGTTTTACCACATTGTCTTAATAGATATATTTGTCATATATCCCTCATTCTTTTCTGGGGTTATTTCATGCAGTGCTGCTTGTCCATTAGCATTCACAACTCTACACATATGCTGCTGCTCTCAGTTGTTAAGTGAAGGCCCTCAAACACTGCACTGCCTGTGGTGAGAGGTAATGCCTGAAATTTGGTATTCTCAGCACAGACTTGAACCAATCTTGTAGACTACCATACAGCCAGAAGAGCAGTGTGCTAACCACATGACATTCCATATCCGCATGCAGTGATGCCTGTGGGCTGACAAAGACACAGCGGCCAGTCGATGCCTTTGGGCCTTCACAGCCTGTTAGGGCAGAGTTTAGTTTTTTAGCACACACTTGAAGCTGTGGATCTCCAAACACTGAATTCCCTAAAAGTTTCTGAAACAGAATCTCATATGCATCTAGCTCTAACTACCATTCTGTGATCAGAGTCTGTTAATTCCCATCCTGTGGCCATGATCACATCATGAGAAACCTTTTCACATAAATCACCTAAGTGCAAATGATAGTTCCAACAATGCGCTGCCCTTTTGTACCCCGAGTACGTGATACTACTGCCATCTGTATATGTGCATATTACTACCCCATGACTTTTGTCATCTCAGTTAATGTAATAAACGTTTGTCTTCAGGTGCTGCATGACAGCCTACTGGGCCCTAGTGAGCTGCTTGGACGTGTATTGCTGGGCAGTGACTGTGGATCCCTCACGGACCGCGCCTTCTTCTCTGAGGCAGTTGCTAGCAAGACAGCAACAGCACGCTGGCTGCAGCTTAGTGAACCTCAATGAGCCTGAGAACTGAGACACACTAGTATGGCATGAAGAGAGCCCACAGCCCAGAAGAGAACAGATACCAAAGATCCCGTGACAATGTCACCTGTGGGCTTTGTCAAAGTTAATTAATTGTAGGAAATGAGACAGGCTTGTGCCAACCAAGAAAGGGAAGTTCATAAAATTTTTGATGACCAGCTCCTTCCAATGTGTTTTGTGACTAGGTCTGCATTTTGTTCCACCCTAATGTTGTGATTGCACTCATCCAACAATATGTCTGTGATTGAAACAATACACTTTCAACTGGTTACACAACCTCCAGCTATATTCCAGGATGTTTAAGGACAAGACCCGCATCTCCAAGGAACTTTATATCATTTCTGAAAGTTATATTGATTGATAATTGTGAGTTGATAATAGATCAATTAAGTCCTTTAAGATGCATCAAGATAAAGAACATCCTTCTTTTCATATAAATAGCTTTGAAAACAGAACATGAGATTCACTGAATTAAACATTTGTTTTGGTTTTGTTTTGCACTGTCCCTGTTAACTGAAACTGTTCATTTGAGGTGTTATTTACCTTCCAATTTCTCTCATGGTTTCTCCGGCATTATTGACTAGGAACACATGGGTGCAAAAATAAATTGCACTACTCCACTGCAAATTGTTGTTGTTGAGGAAAATTTGGTTTCTTTACTTTCTTGCATGCCTTTTATGGTAGTGGATAACAGAAAATATTGCTAAATATAGCATTTCAGTAAATCTAATAAAATTTACATTGGTCAACATTTAGTCACATAAATGACATCAGACACGGACCTACGACTGGGAAATAAGCTGTAAATATATTCATTGTATGTGCTAAAGAAATCCATGTGGTAATAAAATTGAAATAAATATGAAATTTACATGGTAAAGACTACAGACTATGTATGAAGACTCATTCTGACTGAATATACCGGTTGTAGACTCATATAATGCACCAACAGTTGTGTATTATTATTATTATTATTATCATATCTGCTACTGCTTGCATTTGCCTCTTCAGGTGGTCAGTTCACCTGCAGAGGCATGAGTATACCACAGCTGATGAACATGAGCAGTGGGTTGGACCTGCCATTCATCATCATTTACACCCTTCTCCCAAGTCTTCTCACACGGCTGGTTGTATGCAGTGAACAAAACCATAGCCACAGCACTTATCACAAGCAACCAATTTGAACAGCCCTTTCTGTGGATTCCCCTAAGCATTCTCCTTTACAAAAGTAACATCATAAAGCAATAAAACCCTACTAAATATTGAAAATCATGTTGTATCACTGTCATCTAATATGACAGTCTTCATTATTACTACCAGTCTCAGTTCTTACTGATCATCCTAAGGCACAGGAAGTTTTATAATTACAATATCTTTGTGATACATGTATGGGGTTCCATTTTGCTCTATGTATAATCCATAAAATGAACTGAAGAACAGAACTCCGTATGTATAATTTAAAAATTGTTCTAAAGATCCAGTATATCAATTTTGTTACATTCCATCCTGGATTTTCCATTGTCTGATTAGTATAATAGTATGCCACATATAATTTCTGGAGGTCTGTAAATTGTTGGAACAATATCACTGGTAGATCTCTGAACCATGACTGTCTAGTTGTGACATTCTCCCAGCATGTGTTGTATGTTTTGTAGGGTTAGACTATTGATGTGTTGGACCTTCTGAACAGCATTTGGATTCTACATAATGCCATTTGTGATCCAGTTTGTGTTTTGGTGCTATATTGAATGAGATGGAATCCCATGTACATATTCACACAGATTTTGTAATAGAAAAATTTCCTGTACAAGATTAAGATAAGTAACAATCAAAAATTGTACCAATAAAAAAAGACCATTTGGCAGTGGTACACGATTCTTGACAAACATGTGCAAACTGAAAATATTGCAGGAGCTGTTATTAAAAAGTGATAAGTTGCTAATGCTACAAAACTGTGCTGACCACACTTCAAAGTCCCTTCTTTCAATTGATACACCTATTTACTTAAGAAACTAAATAGTGTTTACTGACAAAAATTGTGACATTAAGGCTGATGGTTTTCCTTATCTGTTCAGGACCTTTCAAATTGCCATTATGTTCTTTTATTTTGATGAACTCTTTTAAAGAGCCCAAATCTTCTCTACCTTATTCTTTCAATTGCCCCAAACTCATTCACTCCCCCCCCCTCTCTCTCTCTCCCCCTCCCCTCCCTCTCTCCCTTGCACTCTAAGACAATTAAGATTTATGAATAGTATGTTCTTTGTATTTTCACATTAACATACATAAGAGTTGTAAATAATTAATCCTCTGCTATAACTACATACAGGATGGCCACAGAGCTCATCTAAAGCAATCAGTATTATATGAGTTTCCAACTATGTTATTTCATACCATTGAATAATTCCATAATGAATATATTGTCAGTTGCAAATATATGTTCTTTGACACATACAATGTTTTTTCTCCTGTTTAACTTTAATTTATGTGCTACAAGAACTATGAGTATCTTCTATTATGTCAGATATGAGATACAAATATCTATACAATGTGTACAATAACTGGTCATAGATGAACTATTTTATTCATTTATTGTTTCTTATGACTGTACCATATTGTCATTAACTAGTAATTTAGACTGTATGTGATACTTTGCTTTTTACCACTGTAAGACATAAACTGAGGAATTTTGTGTAGGGACGCTCAACATCTATACTTGTATGTAAGGTCATTTATCATGAACACTAGGAGAATAAACTTTTTAAATAATAATATAAATTTATGTCATGAATTCAGTTTTTTCATACACAAAAAATTAATGGTACCAGCACATGTCATTCTGCTTGTTACACAATAAGTCTTCCAATTGGGTTATGGAATGACTGAAACAGCAGACCAGAAATATGAAAAAGTGACAAAATATGGCCTCACATTTTCCTTTAATATTTCAGTTTATTGGTTTCATGTTTTACATTTTACTGAGACTGATGTACATAGTTGTTCTAGCAAACTATTCATAGATTAGTCATTCAGTGTGTTTTAGTGGTGAAATTTGCTATGAAGAAAGCGTATACTATATTTATTTTCATTTGACTATAAAAATTATAAATTGCATTCAGAAAGCTTTGTAGTCACAGGCAACTACCCAGAGCAAAGTGTACTCTTACAGCACCCTTCTACAGAGAGGTGAATCACATCATTAACATTGTTGCATGGAAAACAAGAAATATGTTCAAATACATTCACAGTGACACTAAATGATCTACACTATTTTCATTGCAGAATATGCTTTAGTTAACTGAATTAAAATTTTATTCTTCACGGTTTTCAACATACATTGTAATGTTTTCATAGAGATGGCACAATATGAATGTCAGCAGAAGGAATCTTGATTTGTGACAGTATGCAAAGGTGTGCTGTATCAATATCTCTGATGAAAAATAAGTGTTAACATAATGTTTTAAGATGTCTACATTAAAAAAAGTTCCTCTGAAAGATCACAGTACTCTTTTTTTTACAAAATATATAAGGGACATTCAGTAATCCAGTAACTAAACAGACAAAGTGATGTAGGGAAAAAACTGTATATTTTTACAAGAGACTTCTACTGTTTCTGAACATAATACCCACCAATACTAATACATGTGCCCCAATGATGAACAAGTTTTTTTTCCACCTGATGCAAATAAATCTTTGTCTTTTTTTCTGAGCCACTTTCCTACAAATTGTTTGACCTCCTCATAGTTACTGAACTTTTTCCCATATAATTCCTCCTTGAGTGGACCAAACAAATTAAAATTCAAACTAGACAAATCTTGGTTGTAGGGAGAATGAGGTAGTATCTCCAAATCCATTTTTTCAATGGTTTTCTTGGGTCAGCTGGGCAGTGTGAGGGGGGGGGGGGGTATTCTTATGTAGCAATATCATGCCTTTTCTTTGAGATATGCAATGTTTTTCTCTCATTGCTGCCTTTACTTTGTTTCTCACTATGTCTGAATAGTAGGCACTATTTATTGTATGCTGATTTTCCAAATAATTACAAAAGACAACACCTTGGGCATCCGAAAATGGTCAACATGACTTTTCCCATTGATTCTTGCATTCAAAATTTCTTTCAGACAGGTGAGCTGGTGTGTTTCCATTCCATGCTTTGTGTTTTGGACTCTGATTAAAAATTGTAACCCAAGTTTCATCACAAATTAAAATTTTGTTTAGAAAAGGGTCACCTTTTGCTTCATAGTATTCTTCAAGTCTTTACACACTTTGAGTCTTGTTACCGTACACTGCTGCATTCACTCTACCAGAACCCATCTTGCACTTGTTTTCCTGTGCTTAAGATTCCTACTGATAATGTTATTAACTGTGCCCACACTTACTGCAACTGTTTTTGCTATATGTTCAAATGTAACATGTTGGCCTTCATGAATAACATTATCAGTGCAGGTAGCAAGTGAAGGAATTGACATCTCAAATTGCTGGCCTGGATGCTGTTCATCAGTTACTAAGGTCTGACTCTTTTTTAACTGCTCTACCCACTTATAGAAACTTCCACAGCTCATACAACTTTCATCATACTGTAAAATCATTCAAGAAAAATATTTTAATCCATTTTTCACATTCAGAAAGCAAAAACCAGATCAATGAATGCTGATCAACTAATGTGGAAATCTAAAGAAGACAAACCATCATTAAATGCAATATTAAGTTTATAAACAAAACTACTTTTAATCCAGCAGCTTCCCTCAACTCTACCCAGCAATGCTGACCCGAAGTCATGAAAGTACAATTACTGAGAGTCCCTCTCTCCCCTCAAAACTGACTGCAGAATATATAATATCCTCAAAATCTGTATGTTTGCTTACTCAATGTAGCATTACTGCACTTGCAACTCCAATCATAATCACCATTTTCATGGAAATGATATAATTATTACTTTTATTGCTTCTCTGCCCTATCCTTATTTATTATACTCCTATAAAAAGAAAACAATTGCTTGTTTGGAACATCTCTGCCTCTAGTGCATAATTTCTATGCAGTTTCAGTTTTGTCTTCTGTACAGCTTAACATTTACATCCTCTTACTTTTTCTGTATTGTTTGTTTGTTTCTATTCCCTATTTTAGCCCTTTAACTCCACACAAATTATTCAAACCATTAAAAACTAACTATGGCAAGTCATCTGCAATTCATTCCTTAACATCACTACCAGATTCTGACACACAAAAAATTACATCCCTAAAAATATGTAATTGAATACTGTTCACACTGCAACAAAAAAGGCTCATTTAGTGCAATGTAAGATTGAATTAAGTGGTAAGTATGAAATCAGGATCATTTAATCAGGAATTAACACTTAAATAAATTTGTATAAAAAATCTGTATTTACCTTAATAAACCACAGAAATTTAAGAGACAGCAACATTTTAAGGTTCATGGAAACTTCTTGTTTTCCAGCAGTCAGTGTTTAAAATGAGGTCAGTGGGCAAAGTAGAAATTGTCAACAGTTACAAGGGTCCACTGTGGTCTTGCTGTTTCTTCAGGTCCTTTCTTGCCCCAAGTAACAGAATATTTATTTATTTGTATTTTATTCTTACAATATATTTTTCTTTTTCTCTTTGTCAGCAAGCAAAAGAACCACTGTTCTGCAAGCTCAAAATCACTTAAATAGTTCATATCAGCTTCTTCAATGATATGGTACCAAACCTCTCTCCAATAAGAACCAGTTTGTCATTTATTTGGTTGTTCATGTTATCTAAAACTGTAACCTGAAATGAACGTGACAAATTATTACTAATACACTGTACTTGAATTAACCTTCAGTGCTTGGATTTATTATTTGTGAGTGTCAGCAGTACATCTCTTTGCAGGGATCAAAAATATTAAGATAGTTGCCAGTGATATTTTCATGCTATTATAAACCAAAGAAGTCAAAAACGTGTTACATATTTGTTTATAAAAAAAAAAAGAAAAATGAAAAAAAGAAACAATCTTTGTGACTTTCTCTTTAGTACACTTCAGGCAGCTGCCAGCTACTTGATAACTGATTAAATGTCTGTTGAATGTACTTATTTTATATTTATAGATCTATTAAAGAACTGAAATTAACACCAAATGTATTTACAATGAAATAAGATACGCAACTGCACCTAATAACCCTTTTAAAATGTTGAACCATTTCTAAATGTGAAGCTAAATGTGTCTATAATGCATCTGCATAGTTATCTATATACAGTCAGATACTGTATGTGTTATGTATTCTATATTTTTAAGTGTTTATTATAAAATTTGTGTCCAACATATTGAAATAAACTATTTTCAAAGCAACTAAACAAGTTCCATTTTTCATATATGAACTTTGTGATTAAAAGATAACCAAATAAAATTGTCAACAATCAACAAAGGGTGGAAAAACTTGGTTCCAAGGTCCTTTCTCTTCCCTGTGAAATGTCGACAATACTTTTTTTTCACTTACCACATAGACAAGTATGGCGAATATGATGCATTAGAGAAGAATATGTGTACATTTGTACTTGATAATCCACCTTATAATGTGTGGTGGACTATACAGATAAATACAAAATTGTCAAAAATGTGTTACAACAAGAACTATCATTTTCCAATATTTGAAATGTTGTCAGTCACACATTAATTCAGACACAAATGAAAGTTCCCAACCTTATCAGTAGCCTGTATATCAAACCTTCTTAATCACAATGAACTGAGTATCTTTTATAAGCAGTCCAGTTAGAACTACTGCACATAAAATGTTCTAAACTGGAACCTATACTGTTGTCACAACATCAAAATGAATGTTTTATTTAAGCTTATAATGTCAATAAATATTAAACAATATAGAAACCAGTGGTATCAAATGTTTGCAGTTAAAAAGTTTGAGTAACTTTTGTTACAGTTCTAAGCGACAATAAATAGGATATTTTCATATTCATTGATATTTCTGTGCCATATCACTTGTAGTAACTGCATAGATTCTTATTCTTCTACTTGTTATGTAGTTTATCAACTCTCTCATCTTTCCTTTAGGATTTTACTCTGATGGTGACAACTACACAGCACTGTTTTGCTGTAATGTGTCTGCCATCACACTATCCTATCCCTTTATATAAATGATTTTGAAGCTGTACTTTTGTAGAGCTAACATCCATTTAATAACTCAGCATGTATTAATTTGCAACTCAGCAAGATACTTAAGCCCGGTGGTCGCAATATACCTTGGTGTGATTGTTAACCAGGAAGAAATGAAACTTTCTGAATTACCACATAACTGTGATGGAATTTAATACTGTCACTGAATATCGTTGCTCGTTGTACAAAAAAATAAATAAATAAATAAAAAATTTGACTAGCAGATGTTACTTGCAATCAGTAGGCTTACAACTTATTTCCTGTAGTTGAAAAAGAGCCATCCCCAAGCCCACAGATGATGCATTTGTTGCAAAACAGAATTCCACTAACATGTCAGAATGGTAAAGCATATTTCAGTTTATGAGAGTAGCTTTTGTGTATTCAAAATTCACCTAATATGCCTTTGACTTTTGAAGACTGATCATGCTAGATTCTTGAAATAAATTTAACACTCTCTCGGTAAGTTTCTCCTCTTCGCCCCATGGTTGTGTCAATGTTAGCAATCAACCACAAAAAGCTACCTTAGCATGTAACTCCAGACCAAACACTACATCTAGGGTGGCTATAAATATGCCCACACTGCCTGTCAGTGCAAATAGTAGCACTATAAAATGAGACCTTTGGCATACATACACACATCAAAAAAAGTTTTACGTCACCTCGTTTCTGAGAGTTCCGGAACCTGTACAGGAAACTGGAATAGAGATCAACATAAACATCATTTCTGCCCTTTTTATTGCTCATTAAAACCATACATTGCATGTTGTACCACCATACAGTGAGACCTTCAGAGGTGGTGGTCCAGATTGCTGAACACACCAGTACCTCTAATACCCAGTAGCATGTCCCCTTGCACTGATGCAGGCCTGTATTCATCGTGGCATACTATCCACAAGTTCATCAAGGCACTCTTGGCCCAGATGGCCTCACTCCTCAATGGTGACTCGGCATAGATCCCTTGGAGTGGTTGGTGGGTAACGTCGTCCATAAACAGTCCTTTACAATCTATCCCAGGCATGTTCAATAGGGTTCATGCCTGGAGAACATGCTGACCACTCTAGTCGAACGATGTTGTTATCCTGAAGTAAATCATTCACAAGATGTGCACAATGGGGACATGAATCATTGTCCATGAAGATGAATGCCTTGCCAATATGCTGCAGATATGGCTGCACTATAGGTCGAAGCATGGCATTCATGTATCATACAGCCATTACGTCCCCTTCCAAGTCTACCAGTGGCATACGTCAGCCCCACATAATGCCACCCCAAAATAGCAGGGAACCTCCACCTTGCTGCACTCACTGGACAGTGTGCCTAAGGCATTCAACCTGACCGGGTTGCCTCCAAACACGTCTCCAACGATTGTCTGGTTAAAGGCTTATGTGACCCTCATCGGTGAAAAGAAAATGACGCCAATCCTGAGCTGTCCATTCGGCATGTTGCTGGGCCCATCTGTACTGCGCTGCATGATGTCATGGTTGCAAAGATGGACATCGCAATGGTCGTCAGGACTGAAGTTGTGCATCACGCAGCCTATTGCGCACAGTGTGAGCCGTAACACAACATCCTGTGGCTGCACGAAAAGCATTATTCAACATAGTGTTGGTGTCAGAGTTCCTCTGAGCCATAATCCATAGGTAGCATCATACACAGCAGTAGTAGCCACTGGGTGGCCTGAGTGATGCATGTCATAGACAGTTCCTGTCTCTCTGTATCTCCTCCATGTCCGAACAACATTGCTATGGTTCACTGCGAGACACCTGGACACTACCCTTGTTGAGAGCCCTACCTGGCATAAAGTAACAATACAGACACGATCGAACTGTGGGATTGACTGTCTAGGCATGGTTGAACTACAGACAACATGAGCCGTGTACCTTCTTCCGATGGAATGACTGGTACCGATTGGCTGTAGGACCCCCTCTGTCTAATAGGCACTGCTCATGCATGGTTCTTTACATCTTTGGGCAGGTTTAGTGACAACTCTGAACAGTCAAAGGGACTGTGTCTGTGACACAATATCCACAGTCAATGTTTATCTTCAGGAGTTCTGGGAACCGGGGTGATGCAAAATGTTTTTTGATGTGTGTATATAAAGGCTGTATATTTTCGCAATACCGGAGGAATCTGCCAGTATGAGGGCACAAATCAGTGCTTGTTATGTACTTTACACCATGAAGTCTTTGAAATTGCTCTTCAATGTTTCCAAGGTTGAGTCCAAACAGGTATCATAATTTTGCTTATTTCTCTGGCATCAATTACGAGCTAGAAATTACCCCCCAATCTCATTACTGTGAGAATCAGACTGAAGTGTGGACTAACAGATGGCTTAATGATTTCCCATTCTAACATTTTTCAAATTTCCTTGGCGACAGCAGATGTCTATGACCATGGTATGGAGTAGGAGACATGACAAAAGGTGTTATGCAGCCTGACATTCAGGTGACACTTAAAATTTTGGCTTAAAGTGGGTCTTTTTGCACATTTCAGCAACATACTCTTCGAGTCATTGTACTGTTGAGAAGTTAATAAAGCAGACTGCATTGCTTTTGGAATTATGTGTTCCTTAATATCGAACACAAAAACCAGTTCAGGTAGCTGCCTAGCTATATAATCCAGTCAACTACTTATTATTTGAATCTTTACTCCTGTAAATATTTACCATAGGCTTCAGTAGGTCTTTGCATTTCTACCTCTACTTCTATAACATCAACATTCAAGTAGAATACTCTGACTGAAAGGCTGTTCTTTGCATCCTCTCCATGGGGAAATTCCATCCCCAGTATACAGTCCATTACCAAAGAACCCAGTACTGAGAACGTGTGATATTGCTACATTTCTTAATCTAAATGGTGCCTGGGTCTGCCTCTTCATACTTCAAGATCTGGTGCCTGTTGCTCCCAGAATCTTGCAGCTGTTAACAAGAAAGTGGGTACATAAATTCTTTCATAAATTCTCTCATATCAGTCCATGAAAATAACAATTGTAGGAGCACCCATGTCTAACATTATTGTATTTGATGTAACACTTATATACATGGTAACTGTTGACTGTGGCATTATATTGTGCTATCACATGTTGCACCACTAGAATAAAGTTTGTACCTGATGTTACATCAGTCTTTGTACTCAACCAGCTGAACTGATTGGTTTCCAGCCCAATCCTATCTGTTGATGCCATTTTGGGGCTTGACATGATCCAGATTATATTACCAAACCTGAAATGGGGGAACAATTTCTACTGTCTTCCAGTTCTCATACTTGAGCTGAATTTTACCCATTCATTTTACTTTGTCCACTCTGTGGTGTTTGCCACCATGGGTTGTGGTTACTGTTGTTTGCATAACCCAGGTTGTACTGATTATCATGCTTTCTTTGCTTCCTACTATTGAAGCCCTTATTTTGATTTTGTGTGTAATTCACATTCCCTCAGGACATTAGTTTATCCATTTTTGTGACCTGCATGATCACCAAGACTCGAAACATTTTTTTCATTATCGCTTCCACTGAATCATGATTGTCAGATGCAAATTTCATCCCTTCTTACATCCCATTTTTTAATCTAATACCAATATGAACTCATCTACATTTGTTTCAGGGATTGTAACTTTCCCGCATATATACTAGTAGTTTTGCCTTCGGTATTCTAAATACATTTCTATGAAATGTGGGATTGTCCCAGAATGGAAATGTAGAATTGTCCAGAATATCATTTTATTGATATATTTTTCAAAATATTTGCGCATGCTCCCTTGTTGTGTTTGAAGTGATTTGGTGCTGAATACTTCTTTACAAAGTTGTTCTTGTAACCCATCTGACCAGTACTACACCTGAAATGCTTTTTCAAATTTGTCATAGGTTCTGCAGCTTCTTTGGCCAGGCTTGCTCCTTCACCCTGCATGTAGCTACTCATGAAGCCTATTTTTTTACTATCAGACCAAGAGTTCGACATGGCTCTGTTAAATGTGCTAATAGACACTTTGAGATGAGTAGATTTTTTTTTCCTGACAGAAATTTTGAAATTACCTGTGGCAGATTACCTGTAGCATCGCATCATATAGCAGAGTCGCCCCTATATTGCAACTAGTATCATGTAACGATGTATCCACCTGTTCAGTTGGCATTTGTTGCAGTCTACATATCATTGGTTTGGATATGGAATTACTCTCTGAAGCACACACTTAGGACTGATCATCCCGTACAATGTTTCTAAATTCTGCAATATCGTTATTTATTTATTATTTATTTATCTTTCTTTATATTTTCCAATTGTCCTCTTACAGCAAGAATCTTTACATCTTGTAAATCCTGATCTAATCTTTCCGTAATACTCTACAGTTCAGTTCCTACAGGATCATCAAAATGGTCATACTCTTCCTCGATTTCTGTTTAAAAAAATTTCAGGGTCTCTTGTACCCTGGTATTTGACAGTTGCACAATTTTAATATTGTTTTGGATGCACAGGTGAGTTGTTGTGCAAATGTTTTCCCTGCATTTCAAACTGCTCTTGCAAAACTTTCCCTTGTGCTATTAAAAAATTATTCATCCTGCTCGAAAGCAGTATGACATTTTGGCAGAGTGCAGATTGCAATAGTTTTATCCCATTAACCTCACTTGTTAATTTCTCCTACACCTCTGTAAATGTACTTTCTTTAGTTTTGATATCACAGCAGTTAAATCTTTCACCGTCTTAGTCGATCTTTCTGAAAATGCAGTAAACTCAGATACAAGCTCATCCTGCTTCTGCATGCCCTCTGAAATCTCTGGCATTTGTATAGCCATAGCCTCCTGGTCTTATGTTATTTCAGTCACAACTGAAAACACTGACTCAATTTTTTTCAGTAATTCAGTAATCAGATCTACAGGCAATAATACTTGCATTCTCGTTTTTCCTATTTCGATTCCAGTGTGACATTGCTATCATGATCATGATCCACTATTAGTTGTCTCACAATCTTTATGATAATCTTGACTTATTCAAAAATATAAAAGCAAATTAAACGTAACATCAAGATATTTAATACAGCAATATACTGCCCAGTCCTTACTATTGCAGCAGTAACAGTTACGTTGCAATCAGTTAACAAGGAAAGAACAATCTGATTGTGCTTCTGTCTATTGTTGCATTAGTGGCTGATTTCACTCACAAATTAATTCAATTCTTAATTGTCATACAGAACTTACTTTATTCCCTGCTTGATCGGTAATAACTGTGCTTTGAGCTCTTCTAAGCTCTCAAAAATTGATGAAGGTAGTGTAGTGAAAAGTACGCAAAAATTTTAACTTGCTTTTTTTTGCTGCTACACGATAATCTTTTCTCCGTCTCAGTGTACCACAGCTTTTCTTGTACCATATTGGTTATTTTTTTTAATGTGTCTCCACTCAAAAGAATATGAAACATAAGAAACAGGCATAAATAACGTTAGTATGTACAGAATTTCATTAACAAATGGTCACGTCACCACGAGCCAGTTTAGTTTATGGGATATGTATTACAGATAAAAGAACTGATATGATCCTCAGGTACCCTTTCTGGTGACATAAAGGTAATCATAAAATTAAATCTTTTGAATATTATTGCAACAAACAATAATCTCTGAATTGATGGAAAGGCACCAGGTTCATTGTCTGGTTTATTTAATATAAGCATTTCATTCTGGTCTCACATCACTGCCATTCCAGGTCTAAAATGCCCCATACTAAGTCTCTGTCATTAGTATGGAATCCCATTAAACACCACTGCTTGTTTAAATTGACAGACTTTCTGAACTGGAAGGAATGCAACAAGAATGCAGTACATGATTAAATTAGATTCAGTTTTCATTCCATACACCCAAAGCATAAGATGATTCTCGTAGGTGTAGCTGTCAGAAAATATAACATAAAACATTTGAATATAATATTAACTACCCTGGTCATTTGTCAGCAGATTGTCAAAGTAGGCGCATACAATACAGTAAACTGGAATAGCTAATATTTACAGAATTAATATGCTGTCACAATAAAACACTGTTATGCACTATCAATAAATTTATCGCAGACAAAACGCCTAATCTTGACTGTTGTAATCAAGTGCTGTCAAAACTGAAATCTAACAGACATGTTTACTTAAGCTGGCAGTCTCTGTTAAGATATTCATCTACAGAGTAGAAGGAGTTGCCTATCAAGATGATTTTCAAACTCTGTTTGAACCACGCTTTATCTGAAACCAAGTTTTTAATGGTTGCTGGCAATTTATTGAAAATGTGTGTTCCTGAATATTGGGGCACTTTTTGTACCAAGGTAAGTGATTTTAGGTTTTTATATAGATTGTTCTTATTCCTAGTATTGATATTATGTATTGAGCTATTAGATGGAAATATATATTACTTGCAAAAAATTACATTGAGGAATAAATATACTGAGAAGCAGTGGTTATAATACAAAGTTTCTTGAACAGGTTTATACATGATGTTCTTCAATTTACACCACAAATGATTCTTATTACACGCTTTTTCATGCTAAAATCTATTGCTCGCTTTGATGACTTACCCCAGAAATGATCCAAGCAGTTCTGTGGTATGTCCTTCCCAACTGAATTTGTTATTGATTTGTAATCTCAGAAATTTAACAGTGTCAATCTCTTTTTCCGGCTTGTCTTCATATGTTACACACATGCTGGGAGGAAATCTCTTCCAGATTCTGAACTGCATATAGTGGATCTTTTCAAAGTTTTATGAGAGCAAATTAGCTGTAAACTATTTACTACTGTCAGTGAACATTTTATTAGCAACTATTTCTAAATCTGTACTCGATTTGCTACTTATTGCAATGTTTGTATCATCTGCAAAAACAAAACAAACTTAGCATCTGGCAATGTAACAGCCAACATGTCATTAATGTATATAAGAAAAAGCAATGGACCGAAGATGGAACCTTGAGTAGCACCACATGTAATTAATTCCTAGTCAGACGAAGACTGACTGCTTACTGCACAGGTATTTTCTAACCTCACCCTTTGTTTCCTGTTAGTTAGATAAGACTCCAACCATTTCACAGCACTGCCACTGACACAATATATTCTAACTTACTTAAAAGAATGATGTGGTTCACACAGTCAAAGGCTTTTGACAGGTCATAGAAAATGCCAGTAGCCTCTGATTTATTATCTAATGAATTAAGTACATTCTCACTATAATTGTAAATAGCTTTCTCTATGTCAGAACCATTAAGAAATTCAAACTGTGACTTGGACAATATATTATCTGCAGCCAGATGCTTAAGGAGACATTTGTACACAATCTTTTCAAATAATTTTGAGAAAGCTGGCAAAAGTGAAATCGTTCAATAGTTTGATGTTATCTCTTTATTCCCCCTTCTTGTAAAGAGGCTTAACTTCAGCATATTTTAGCCAGTCTGGAAATGTTCCACTGATAGATTGATTACACAAATAACTTACGATAGAACTCAACTCGTATGAGCACTCTTTGATTAACTTCATTGATATATTATCATACCCACTAGAATACTTTGATTTTAATGATTTTATGATGGATGCTACTTCTTTGGGAGATGTAGGTGTTATTTCCACTTCACTGAAGTTATTTTTAAAGTCTAGTATTTTTTAAAGAGTGATCTTTTTGGCCCCACTTGTCTATCTTCACTACATCCCACATAGTTTTTATTTTGTTGCCCAATGTAATTATCTTTTTATTTTAATGCTTAATTATTTTATTACTGCAATGTATACAAATATCTCTGTATTAAGGTGACTGTACTTCAGCAGAAACTAAGGATGAGAGGGGTTTTAAAATTTTATATTACTCTTTAGCGACCAACAAGTGATGCCAGTAATGGCAAGGATTCATTCTCCATACCATCGATTCCCCAGCATCATTACGTAATCTCTGACCAAAACCAAAGGTAACACAAATTTTCTAATATTTTCTAAGATACATATTATACCCAGTTTCTGTTTCTGTTTCTGTAGTCATTACTATGACTACAGCATTTTCAGTCTGATCTAACATTTGGTAACCATTCTGTGTTATCCTAAGACAGTTTCTGTAATCTGCCTTACTCATCATAAGGGCCTCTTTTACACTACATATGCTCTCACCAAGAGCATTTAACTCCCCCTTCACTTCTTCCTGGGTCTGTGGTATCTTTTTACTACCAAGAAACCACTTTTTCTTCTGTTTGCTCCAGTCTCTCCGAAAATCCTAGCACTTGCTGTAAGCATCCTTTCATCTGACTTCACAAGTGACTCAAGAATTAAATTGATCCATAAATCCTCAGAGCTTGTAATTGGGTTCATCTGTGTGACACATCAGCTAATGTGAAAGTTGACTGTTAATATTCTACTTCATCTATTGCATAATTTGCATTAATAGTCCCGTCCTTAAAAAAATCCACAGAGTCATAAACTTTTGTACAGCAGTAGAAGAGATACTAAACATCCTGACCAGTAGCTGTAGGGGTGGTTGAAGCGGGAAAGGGGGCGGGGGGGGGGGGGGGGGGGGGGCACTTTAAAGATCACTTTTTTATGGAGAGGTTGCAGACTCAGGGTTTATTTAACCCTAGACCTAGGTTTCGATATTTATAAAAATATCTTCTTCAGGATTGGGTCCTGGAATGTATATAAATGGTTACAAACTATTTTTACATATATAACAAAATATTCATAATAGAAAAATATTTGTAAGTTAAGTGTATTCACTTGTTACATCATGTGGTGGTAAATTACATTAGCTGAAGCTGAGCGGCTCCTGTCATACATAAAATTTATATAAAAATCAGAAACATCATGTGCCATTGCCTAAAACAGCTACCGGATTACACTTACAAACATGTGAATAAATGCACAAACGTATTCGTCGATTGGTAAAAGTTCTTGTCTACATAAAATTAAAACAGAAGTTCATAGAATAAAATATTTGCATAATGTTAAGTATTCACCATGCCAGAGACAAAGCTCAATTGTTGAAAGTACAGGATCAAGCGATAAGGAAAAATCAGGATGTGGAGGACATTAAATACATGTGCGTAAGAACTTTGCTTCGCTTGCATTAAGTAACATTTTCCATTCACATAAGAATGAAAATTTCTTCTACAAGACTACTAGTAATGCAATAAATTTACAGGTATACATTACATATAAAATCTCTAACACATTAGGTGACAGTAGTAATTTACGAGTAACTGAGCATGCTGAAGCGAGAGTCATGTTACAAATACATGGGGAAGGAAGAGCAAATATGAGTTAAGACAATGTCACTAAGTATGAAACTTCCACTTAACAATATGGAAGCTTACGTGTTAAGGAAATATTGGTATGCAGTCTGCGCTACATGCATGCGCATGAGCACTGCATGTTGCTGGTGTTAAGAAATATAATTTTACATTGAAACAAAACAACAATCTCTTATAGAAGGCCAGTAATAAATGCAATAATTTTATAGGTATACGTTAAATATAAAATTATCTGTAAAACATTTATGTAGCAGGGTGGTACAGCAAGTAAATTTAGAATGCAGAATATAACAATTTTATTACAAAAAATTACTGATATTGCAAAAAGGTGGAGGAAAGAGTAAAATGGATACAGTTACGTCACAACCCAAAAAATGAGAATCTTCTGCTTAACTGTATAAGAAGAAAAAATGTAGACCATAACACAAAACATGGTTTTTTGGAATACCAATGTAGGAACTTGTGGTAAGAAGGCCACGGAAAACTAAATCCAATGATATGAAATATTAGTAGCTCAACATTATTAAAAGTAATGTTTCAATGTATAAAATTAATGTTTATTTTCAAATGAAGTGTATTAAGAACAAATATTAAAGGTGTGTACCACACCTATGTGCAATAGAGCCATAGTAAGATATAAATTGTTATCTGGATGTGCCAAGGGCTCAAAGATGGTGTGGGGTGGAAGCAGATGTATGAGGTAAGATAGTTTGCTGGATTTCCTCTGTCATATATCTGCAAACTGAAGCATGAACATGTGTTCCCCCTCCCCCCTCTCTCTCCTCTGAAGAAAAAGTCAAAATCTGCATCCTCAGCCAGTAAAGTCATGATGATGGTCTTCTGGGACTCTGAAGGGGTTATTCTGTGTGAAGTCCTCCCTCATGGTGCAACAATCAACTCTGAAGTACATTGTGCAACTCTTAGGAAAGTGAAAAACCCACTTCAACACCTTCATCACCACAAAAACACTTTTTCCTTCTCCATGACAACTCAAGGACTCACGTAAGTCTGTGTACCGAATAGCAGCTCACAAGTCTTCCACGGACTGTTACTCCTCATTCACTGTACAGCTTTGATTTCACGCCTTCCAACTTCCATAAGTTCGGCCCAGTGAAGGATGCACTTCATGAGAAGCACTACATGGATGATAGGGAGGTTATTAATCCAGTAGGATGTTGGTTCTGAAACTGAGCAGTAGAGTCATACCATGTAGGCAAACAAGCTCACCCAGTAAGGTATCATAAGGCTGTTGCATTGAACAGAGATTATGTTGAAAAATAGATTTTTCTAGCCAAAAAAGTGTGGAATGATGTGGCATATTGGAATCCTCGATAAAATCAACCTGCTTCCAGGAAAAAGTGCAGTGTAGTACTTATTGAGAACCCATCACACTAATGCTTATTGACAGATTCTGTACAAATCTCCCCACAGAGTTCTACACTGATACAGGTAATATTAACTCTCAGTCATCCTGTACAGTAAGCTGTAGTATTCATTCAGGAAAGGTAACTACCTCCACCATGAGCTCTGGTTGCTTTTCAGTTTACAGGCAGGGTACCTAGTTCTTTTATATAAGCAGACAAAATTACTTCACTGACCTCTTGTTTATATATTGGAGTTATTTTCAGATTATTAAGTGACTAATTATTTGCAGTTAAGTGTGCTAGCTTGTAACAAGTCTCAACAGCTGGAGCTGTTAATGGTCTATCACCCTCAAGAAACTGCCCCATCTGTAACATGCTGTCAGTATGTATTGACAATGTCAGTTTCATTGTCTCCAATATACTTTTCACAGTATGAGGGGTATCAAATGCATAACCATAGCCTCAGCTCTCACAACAACCGAAGGCTCAGTGGCTTAAGTTAATTCCCTCTGCAGCAGGAGGAGGCCACCTAGACATTTTAGAACTTCAAATGCGTCAACATACATCAAGCAGTGCATTACAATAGATTGCTCTTCTAGACTTCAACATGGTCAGTTCCACTGCATAAGACAATTTCACACCACTTTGCAAGGCATACAGCAGATGTGTGGTAAGTCACCCCACTCTGTTCAGCCTGTACAGATATGCATTCTGTAGCTGCACTTCCATCAAATCTGGCTGAAAGTTAGTGGTTGAAAATAGACTATTGATGTAGTCAAAACCAGATTTGCAGTTCAAACACATTACTTGCACTTTGATTGTTGAATGAAGAAATGTTTCTGGCCAGATCAAGACTCATTTACTTTAATTATGCATAAATAAACAGCTAGCCACATACTATACTCGACTGGTGTGCTATAATGTTATTGTTTGAGTGGTGTAATATAGGAATGAAGTTACAAAAAAGTTCACATGCGGCACTGCGTTTCAAATCTAACAGTCAAATCGGTATGGAAACAATATACACAGTAAGTAACTATTGGAGGTAACACAGTTCATAGTGTGATCCTATCGTCACAGCGAACAGAAGGCTCACACTTGGAAAAAACAAAGGTGAATTGTTGAATATTACAAATACGTTCAGTCTATCCCCAACTGTAAATACACCAACCAGGATCACAAAAAATTCAAAAACAGCTCTAGATCAGATTTTCATACACACAAACTACACCATTCAATCGGAGTCATCAGCACAGGTTCAGTCCAAAACTACCTGCGACCAAAAAAGTGTTTTAAATGTTGAGATACAAATGTATAATAATTTACCAAATGAAATCAAAGCAACAAAAAACCCAAGAGCCTTCACATATAAGTTAAAAAAATATCTCTTGGGCCATTGCTTTTATGCAGTAGATCATTTATTTGAAAGAGGTTAAAATTGTAAACAATTTTATGGTAAATGTCCAATTAGGTCTGAAAATTATGTACTGTGCATGTCTATGAAATATACTGGATTATTAAATACTGTGCATGCCTATGAAATATACTGGATTATTTCACTATTACATTTGGATTGGCTGTTCGCATTTTACTACATAACATTTGTATTTACCGTATTGTTAAATATAGCTAGCTTACTCATTACAAAATAATGTAAAATCAATTTATTAAAAATTACTTGCAAATATGTTCTCTTGACCTGTCCAGTATCATTTGTACAGCTGTACAATACTAGGATTGCCTAGATCAATAAAAATGCAATACAGAAGATTGATATTGCTGATGAGAGTTGTTAGAAGTTCACAGTCAATTTTAAAAGCAGACGCTGAGTCATTGAGTAATCTCCTGGATGCAAAATTTAGACAAGACTCAGTACAGTTTCTAACTTGTAATTTATACAACACTGTCTGTGGTTTATTTACCCACATTTCCACAGACTGTCTTAAAATGTCCTCCAGCACAATTCTTTTATAGGTTCACAATAATTAAACTGAAGTTAGCTATTGTAGTTCCACAGATTTTCAAGAATTAAAATTAAAAATGTACGTTTCTGAGTAACTGAATAGTAAAAGAAGATTCATTCATAAAATATAAATATGAGATTGTGTTGCAATAACAATTTTTTATGAAAGACCTTAATTACTCAGCAAGAAAATGAATTCAAATGTTGCTGACATATTTTGGTCATTCACTGTTCTGATGCTTCACTTACTTATACAGGGTGTTACAAAAAGGTACGGCCAAACTTTCAGGAAACATTCCTCACACACAAATAAAGAAAAGATGTTATGGGGACATTTATTTATTCTTTGCCCATGGACTACAGCTGAAAATCCAGCTGAGAGTATGTGTCCGGAAACGCTTAATTTCCTTGTGAGAGCACATTTTAGTTTCGCTAGTATGTACTGTACTTCCTCGATTCACCCCCAGTTGGCCCAATTGAAGGAAGGTAATGTTGACTTCGGTGCTTGTGTTGACATGCGACTCATTGCCCTACACTGCTAGGCTAGCATCAAGCACATCAGTATGTAGCATGACAGGTTAGTGTTCATCACGAACGTGGTTTTGCAGTCAGTGCAATGTTTACAAATGCAGAGTTGGCAGATGCCCATTTGATGTATGGATTAGCACGGGGCAATAACCGTGCCGCGGTACTTTGTATCGAGACAGATTTCCAGAACGAAAGTGTCCCGACAGGAAGACGTTCGAAGCAATTGATCGGCGTCCTAGAGAGCACGGAACATTCCAGACTATGACCCGCGACTGGGGAAGACCTAGAACGACGAGAACACCTGCAGTGGACGAGGCAATTCTTCGTGCAGTTGACGATAACCCTAATGTCAGCGTCAGAGAAGTTTCTGTTGTACAAAGTAACGTTGAACACGTCACTGTATGGAGAGTGCTACGGGAGAACCAGTTGTTTCCGTACCATGTACAGCGTGTGCAGGCACTATCAGCAGCTGATTGGCCTCCACGGGAACACTTCTGCGAATGGTTCATTCAACAACGTGTCAATCCTCATTTCAGTGCAAATGTTCTCTTTACAGATGAGGCTTCATTCCAACGTGACCAAATTGTGAATTTTCACAATCAACATGTGTGGGCTGACGAGAATCCGCACGCAATTGTGCAATCACGTCATCGCCACAGATTTTCTGTAAGCGTTTGGGCAGGCATTGTTAGTGATGTCTTGATTGGGCCCCATGTTCTTCCACCTACGCTCAATGGAGCACGTTATCATGATTTCGTACGGGATACTCTACCTGAGCTGCTAGAACATGTGCCTTTACAAGTACGACACAACATGTGGTTCATGCACATTTCAGTCGAAGTGTTCGTATGCTTCTCAACAACAGATTCAGTGACTGATGGATTGGTAGAGGCGGACCAATTCCATGGCCTCCACGCTCTCCTGAACTCAACCCTCTTGACTTTCATTTATGGGGGCATTTGAAAGCTCTTGCCTACACAACCCCGGTACCAAATGTAGAGACTCTTCGTGCTCGTATTGTGGGCGGTTGTGATACAATACGTCATTTTCCAGGGCTGCATCAGCGCATCAGGGATTCCATGCGACAGAGGGTGGATGCATGTATCCTCGCTAACGGAGGACATTTTGAACATTTCCTGTAACAAAGTGTTTGAAGTCACGCTGGTACGTTCTGTTGCTGTGTGTTTCCACTCCATGATTAATGTGATTTGAAGAGAAGTAATAAACTGAGCTCTAACATGGAAAGTAAGCGTTTCCAAACACATGTCCGCATAACATATTTTCTTTCTTTGTGTGTGAGGAAAGTTTCCTGAAAGTTTGGCCGTATCTTTTTGTAACACCCTGTATACATTTATGATCCAATTCACCATGTTGTTAGCGACTGGGTATATAAACAATGATAGTGAAATCTAAAATTACTTTTGTCTGCATTTATTAACTGAAACCACATGGATGCTGTCCCATGCCAGTGCTTCAGACCACCACCACCACCAAAATGAAAACACATTTTCGATCTAAATTCCTGGTGTAATAGTACCATGCTTTAAAATAAACTCATCTGGCTACTGCTTAGTAGCAAGACGCCATCCATTGAATGATGCTGATCTTGCCTTCTGCATGCTGTATTTAGGCCACATTGGTCTCCTGGCCCCAACACGATTTCAGCTGAACTCTCTTGAAATGTGACCATTATCGATCTGCAGCTGCCATGAATTAGAATCGCAACACACAATGCCATACCACACACAGCTGCAGTGGATTTAGGTAGCTGATGGTTCACCACAACAGTACCATGCCTGCTGCAACCTGCTGGTGCGACCTGATAGACATATCTGGTCTGCAAGGCTCTTCTCAGTATCAGACAAAGTTGAGAACCTAAGAGCCTAGGACTTGTCACTGTGGCTTTGGGTCCTGCTGATGCAACTAGAGAATAGGTTGGTCTCCCCGTTAGCAGCAACAGTTGTGTTGCATCTGCTGAAGACCTGAATGCTAAGAAACTAGTTCACTTTCTGAACCCTGTTTGAACAACAGTTTATGAATTGGACAATTTTTGTAAAAAGCGGTGGAGCCCTGTACAGTACGTAAGGAAAAGCATCGACACGCTACGATAAAAGTTTTAAAAAAATGACAATAAACACTAGCGCGGCCACTGTAAGCGTCGGCAAAGATGTATTTTGCTACGCCAGAAGGCGAATGACAAATGATGGCAGTTTTTTTGTTAATTTTTAGAAGACTCTATCTTTAGTTCTGGTAGGGAGAAGACGTATTCTTGTGAGAAGTTTGTAGAAGACATTGCGTTATCTTAATAATTATTTTTATGAAAATATGAAGTGTAAGGATTCTTAGTAGTATAAAGCTACAAAAGTTTTTTTCTCCCGCGTCTTATGCTAGCGTCATGTCACTGTAGCTGCCTGCATCTGAAGAGGAAGTCCGATACAAATCAGTATTGTATTCACGGTCAAAAATGAGAAGTACTTATGGCGGAAGAAGACGCATATAAACGCATATATTTAAATTCCGTAAATCTCATCAGCGTAGAGAACGCAAAAATCGACTTAAGTTCATGCTACTACTGACTTACAATTTACAAGATTTGTAAATGAAGACAAAAAGACAATTTATTCACTTCAAATTTTATATCACACCAAATCTCATAATATTGTCATTAATTCGATTAACAACAATAATAATAATATATATTTGCACAACTGGCGACCTGATGACATGACATTGATAAAGCCATGAAACCAGTCGTGTATAAAGTAAATTGTTTAAAATTATTCATAACATTGTATGAAATTTTTTGCATGTACTAGTTATTTTCAAAATTTCATGTGCAACATCACGACTACGAGCAAAAGAATCAGGACCAAAAGTTCTTGTGGATAAAGTAACCAATTCAAAAGGGAATCAAAACTGAAACAGGAATTTACGGAAAATTTTGGAAATACGCTGCTTGTTTCATCGCAGCAAAGGTAGGACCGCTACGCTAACAGCTTGGTTAGCTATGCTTGGCAGCGTCTCCTGTGTAGTAATTAGACGTCCTTTTCCTTAATTTTCCTTTCTAAATGTATTGTAGAGAATTTTTCAGGAATTTTTAGGTAATGATTAGCGAGAGAGAAGTTTGAAGTATTTGTTTCATAACATTTCGTGCGTCATGGAAGTAGCGAATTAACGCTTGACGACACGTAAATCGTATTGTTTAATTTCCAAAAGTAAATTATTTCAATTTCCTATTTTTTTAAATTTTAATTTTAATGATCAGTCAAAATGGCACAAAAATCAGTTTCCATTACTGTTGACAATGGCGAAAAGCCAATGAGTAAAGGTGGTGTACAATTGCAAGACAGAACGCATGAGGTACCAGCGCAATGTCTTCCACACTCAGAAGTATTAAGTAGTTCAGAGGTGAACATAACCGAAATAAAGAGTGCAAACGAGCTTTCACAGAGTTCTAACTTTGACGATACGTTGATGACAACAGACGAAACTACATCACGTATCTCCTCGAGCAACATTCTGCTGGCGCAGGAAAACTTAGAAAGCGAAGATAACATGATTTTTGACGACACTTTACCGTCACCCATCATACGAAATCCGAATGTTAATTTACAAGGTACAGTTGTTAACAACCAAAGTACTTTAGATAGCAACCAAAATAGCACACTTGCCGCGATACTTCAAAAACTCGCCAATTTGCGTGTAGACATAAAAAATACAAACACCAATTTTGGTACGGACATAAATACAAAATTTGACAGTTTGTCGCAAAACCTTACCATTGTCACTCTAGACAAACATAAAACAAGAGCATGGACAAGTTTTAAAAGATTTACAGGATACAGTCCCACAGTAGATCAGTGATTTGACAAAGAACTTTCGCGAGTAAATGAATGTAAAATTTAAAAACATGGAAATACAGCTAAAGCCAGATGTACTTTCCGAAGTAAACAATGGCATTAGGGAAATAAAACGTAAATTAGACACTCTTAACGAGCAGAATGATACAGTACAGCAACAAATAAAAGCGATTAGAGACACAAACACAAACCTGGAAGCTACACAAACAATTAACTTTACGAAGACATGTTTTACAAATATTAAGAAAGTGTGCTATTTGCCAAAGAACGAAACAATCAAATATGTCAAAATTTACAGAACTACACCCCATATCAACCAAAGCTCCACTGGAAATAGTTTCTCTGGATATCACAGGGCCATATCCCAGAGGAAAAGGAGGTGTCAAATGCATAATAGTTCTTTACGATATTTTCACAAAATACATAAAATTTATGCTATCGAAACCACTAAAGCCAGTAGCATCACAAAGAAAATTGAAGAGGATTATTTATTAAGAGTAGGGAGTCCCAAAGTAATATTAACAGACAATGCGGCATATTTCATAGGAAGAAAATGGAAACAATTCATGAATACACAGGGCATTAAACACATCTTGGTAAGTTTTTTTCCATCCAGAAGCAAGTCCCGTGGAGACGATGTTTAAAGAATTCAATAGATTTATGAGGACATACACTCTTAAGCGTTCACGAGTGATCGAATACGTGACTCCATTAATGCAAATAGTAAATAATCTCCCCCACTCTTCAACACGTTTCACTCCTAATGAACTGATATTTAACATCTACATCTACATCTACATGACTACTCTGCAATTCACATTTAAATACTTGGCAGAGGGTTCATCGAACCACAATCATACTATCTCCCCACAATATTATCTGTGTGGTCTTTCCAACTGAAGTTGATCGAAATTTTAACACCAAGGTACTTAGTTGAATTGACAGCCTTGAGAATTGTACTATTTATCGAGTAATCGAATTCCAACGGATTTCTTTTGGAACTCATGTGGATCACTTCACACTTTTCGTTATTTAGCGTCAACTGCCACCTGCCACACCATACAGCAATCTTTCCTAAATCGCTTTGCACCTGATACTGGTCTTCGGATGACCTTACTAGACGGTAAATTACAGCATCATCTGCGAACAACCTAAGAGATCTGCTCAGATTGTCACCCAGGTCATTTATATAGATCAGGAACAGCAGAGGTCCCAACACGCTTTCCTGGGGAACACCTGATATCACTTCAGTTTTACTCGATGATTTGCCGTCTATTACTACGAACTGCAACCTTCCCAACAGGAAATCACGAATCCAGTCGCACAACTGAGACGATATCCCATAGGCCCGCAGCTTGATTAGAAGTCGCTTATGAGGAACAGTGTCAAAAGCTTTCCGGAAATCTAGAAATACGGAATCAACTTGAGATCCCCTGTCGATAGCGGCCATTACTTCATGCGAATAAAGAGCTAGCTGCGTTGCACAAGAGCGATGTTTTCTGATACCATGCTGATTATGTATCAATAGATCGTTTCCTTCGAGGTGATTCATAATGTTTGAATACAGTATATGCTCCAAAACCCTACTGCAAACCGACGTCAATGATATAGGTCTGTAGTTAGATGGATTACTCCTACTACCCTTCTTAAACACTGGTGCGACCTGCGCAATTTTCCAATCTGTAGGTACAGATCTATCGGTGAGCGAGCGGTTGTATATGAGTGCTAAGTAGGGAGCTATAGTATCAGCGTAATCTGAAAGGAACCTAATCGGTATACAATCTTGACCTGAAGACTTGTCCGTATCAAGCGATTTGAGTTGCTTCGCAACCCCTAAGGTATCTACTTCTAAGAAACTCACGCTAGCGGCTGTTTGTGTTTCAAATTCTAGAATATCCCATTCGTCTTCCTTGGTGAAGGAATTTCGGAAAACTGCGTTCAATAACTCCTCTTTAGCGGCACAGTCGTCGGTAACAGTACCATTGGCACTGCGCAGCGAAGGTATTGACTGCGTCTTGCCGCTTGTGTACTTTACATACGACCAGAATTTCTTCGTATTTTCTACCAAATTTCGAGACAATGTTTCGTTGTGGAACCTATTAAAGGCTTCTCACATTGAAGTCCGTGCCAAATTTCGCGCGTCTGTAAATTTTAGCCCATCTTCGGGATTTCGCGTTCTTCTGAACTTCGCATGCTTTTTCCGTTGCGTCTGCAACAGCGTTCGGACCTGTTTTGTGTACCACGGGGGATCCATTCCATCTCTTACCAATTTATAAGGTATGAATCTCTCAATTGCTGTTGCTACTATATCTTTGAATTTGAGCCACATCTCGTCTATATTTGCATAGTCAGTTCGGAAGGAATGGAGATTGTCTCTTAGGAAGGCTTCTAGTGACACTTTAGCCGCTTTTTTAAATAAAATTATTTTGCGTTTGTTTCTGGTGGATTTGGAAGAAACGGTATTGAGCCTAGCTACAACGACCTTGTGACCACTAATCCCTGTATCAGTCATGATGCTCTCTATCAGCTCTGGATTGTTTGTGGCTAAGAGGTCAAGTATGTTTTCGCAACCATTTACAATTCGCGTGGGTTCGTGGACTAACTGCTCGAAATAATTTTCGGAGAAAGCATTTAGGACAATCTCGGAAGATGTTTTCTGCCTACCACAGGTTATGAACAAGTATTTTTGCCAACATATCGAGGGAAGGTTGAAGTCCCCCACCAACTATAACAGTATGAGTGGGGTATTTATTGTTACTTGACTCAAATTTTCTCTGAACTGTTCCGCAACTATATCATCGGAGTCTGGGGGTTAGTTTGGCTGTTAAGTATAACCTCCACCCATACCAATTCGCACGGAGTATCTACTTCTACTTCACTACAAAATAAACCACTACTGACAGACACAAACACTCCACCACCAATTCTTCCTAATCTATCTTTCCTGAACACCGTCTGAGACTTCATAAAAATTTCTGCAGAACTTATTTCAGGCTTTAGCCAGCTTTCTGTACCTATAACTATTTCAGCTTCTGTGCTTTCTATTAGTGCTTGAAGCTCAGGGACTTTCCCAGCACAACTACAACAATTTACAACTACAATTCCGACTGTTCCTTGATCCATGCACGTCCTGTATTTACCATGCACCCTTTGTGATTGCAGCCCACCCCGTACTTTCCTGAGGCCTTCTAACCTAAAAAACCGCCCAGTCCACGCCACACAGCCTCCGCTACCCGTGTAGCCGCCAGCTGAGTGTAGTGAACTTCTGATCTATTCAGCGGTACCCGAAACCCCACCACCCTATGGCGCAAGTCAAGGAATCTGCAGCCAACACGGTCGCAAAACCGTCTGAGCCTCTGATTCAGATCCTCCGCCCGGCTTTGCACCAAAGGTACGCAGTCGGTTCTGTCGACGATGCTGCAGATGGTGAGCTCTGCCTTCATCTCATAAGCAAGACCGGCAGCCTTCACCAAATCAGATAGCCGCTGGAATCCAGAGAGAATTTCCTCAGATCCAAAGCGACACACTTCATTAGTGCCGACATGTGCCACCACCTGCAGCTGGCTGCACCCTGTGCTCTTCATGGCATCCGGAAGGACCCTTTCCTCATCAGGAATGACTCCTCCCGGAATGCACACAGAGTGCACACTGGATTTCTTCCCCTCCTTAGCCGCTATATCCCTTAGGGGCCCCATTACGCACCTAACATTGGAGCTCCCAGCTACCAATAAGCCGACCCTCTGAAACAGGGCAGGCAGCTGCATCTGGCTCAGCCAGAGACAGTGCCTGAAACCTGTTTGTCAGACGCACCGGGGAGCTTTCTGATCAGCCTCCGAGGACGTCTTTCGCTGCCTGCCACGCCTTGGAACGACCTCCCAATCAACCACAGGCGAGGGCTCAGCCCCACTGCGGGCAGCATCCAGGGCAACCACAGCGGCAGACCGGTCTGGGGACAGACGGGACGAGGTTGACATCCCCGTGATACCCAAGTCCGGCGCCCCACAGTGGTGCCCATTGGCAACAGCCTCCAGCTGCGCGACCGAAGTCAGCGCCGCTTGCAGCTGTGAGCGAAGGGATGCCAACTCAGCCCTCATCCGAACACATCAATCGCAGTCCCTGTCCATTCTAATCGATGTTGAACAACAGTTACTGAAACACGAGTCTGTGCCTAGATAACGCAAGTGAATCACGCAAAGAATGTATTAACTAACCTGTACAAATGCCAAACGACTGCGCTACAATCTGCCTGAATTTACGATTACAGTAACTAAAACTCGAAATTACACCTCCTATGCGAAACTCACACGCAATTTAAGTAAGAATCTACGAAGTAAACACTAAAGCGCGATGCTACAACTCTCAAATACTAAAATACGCCCGAAATTTATGAATTAAACAATGCAAGTACCAAAAACACGCAAAGAAATTAAGAATTAAACTATGTAACATATAAGTAAGCTAGGGGTATACGACTTGCTGCTGCAGCTGCTAATCCAACGGCGGTAGGGAGCACACAAAGCACACAAAGCAAACTGACGAATGGGAAATCCCCATACCAAAATTACCTACTAAAGAATTAGCTTTAAAGGATAAACTTAAACAAGCAGTAATTACACTGGAAAATAGAACAGAATACAGAAACAGAATATACAACAAAAAGTTAAAACAAGTTACACAGTTTTTTGAAGGGCAACGAGTCCTCGTGAGAACACATCTCAAATCGACAAATATCGATAAGCTAAATAAAAAATGGCAGTTACTTTACTCAGGGCCATATATTATTGCAAAAATACCTTATCCTGGAACGTACAGGTTGGTATATGAAAGAACAGGGAGAGACAAGGGTTTCCACCCTCACAAAGACTTAAAAGCTTTTCATGAATAGTGACACAATATCACAGCAGTTTTCTTGTCATAAAATATATTTATAAGTAATGTCATAGTTTTATTAAAAAATTACTGTGTGTATTTTTGAATGAAATATGTATAGACTTAAGTAATTTTCTTGTTTTGTAAGCAAAGACAAACATTTGACAAGAAACAACTGTAAAAACACAGCTTCACGCGAAGCGAAATCAAAACTGGAACAGTGTTAAGACTTAGCCGTGCACACTCAACAGTGCATGGTTACGTCAGTGCTAGGGAAGAGACATTGACCTTGCGCAAGCGCAACAGGTTAACTCACGGCGCAACCAAATAGAAATGCGAAGCTGCACAAGTATCAAACTCAATTTCAAAATAAATAATAACACGTAACAACTATATTCACTACCAGGGAACGAAAGAATATAATACTGTATCAACATGCGAAGTTGCGTAAATACTAAGATACATACATTGTTACTAGAATTAAAAGAAATCATTACAACAATACATACAGGACGTGTTAGCTAACAAAAGATAAGATACCGTAGGAGATGTCAAAGTAACTTACCTTGCAGGGTAAATGAATAAAAGGTATGAAAATACAAGTGAATAAATATATAAAGAAATAAGAAGGAAATATGAAAAAGTCTGCAAACGAATGTGATGACCGAGTATATGATTGGCCTATGAGCTATGAAACACAATTAGTTTTTAAGTTAGTTGTAAGTTTTTTTTATATTGCAGCGACCAGTGCATCGACATGGCGCAGAAGAAGAGATTTATTACTGGTTTTATAAGTACCAAATGAAAAAACGGGCTGCACCTCAAAGAAATTATTTCGCTATTAATATGTCTACGTGTATATCTTGGTCATCAAACAAGGGAAGAATCAAAATATACATCTTCGCAGTGCGACTACAAAACATTTATCCATAAGTACAGACTACGAAGTGCACATAAACACGGATGCATGCGACCTCAAATAATACTAATCAATTCCTACTGCATCACATGTGAATATAAACGACGGGGTAATGCAAAAACTTCTGTGTTACGAACACAAGGCTACATGAAAACAAATATAAGCAACACTATGATATATAGTACATGAGTCGTTAATACGTTTCGATTCCATGAAAAAGGAGTTCCTTGATAAGCCATTTAAGGAAGGACGAATAGCATTTCCTCAGTAATCCATAAACCCGTACAATAGTATTCCTTATTCCCTCCTCAACTCAGAAGGCGCCACCAAAGCATAGTTAAGCCAGCAACTCGCAATGTAGAATCGTGATGTACAAGTTTTTCTCTATATCTCCCTAGGAAAATATTAAATTCTCATAACTGATGTATGCATGAGTGCAAAGTAAAATATGGATGCACTAAATGCATATATAGTAACACAATGTAATGAAATATAAATAAGTTATACATATTTATGAACTAAGGCATTTTTTTGTTTGGTTGGTTTTTTTAGTTAACAAACAAACTATATCAACCAGCAAATGTAACTGAAGAGGAATTCTGTAATGTTTTAGTATTTAAGAATTTTCTACGTTTAATACAAATAATGGGTGGAATGTCAGCTTTAGATGTAAGCCATTGTAATATGAATTGTTATGTCAAAATGTTTATGTGAATTTTAAGTGTATATCGAGCCATCTGGAAAAGATGAACTTGAAAAACCAACAAAACCTCGAAGACTAAAACGATTCTCACGTCAAAGTGAACGACGAAATATATAGTGGTATCCAAACGCGTGTGCAATAGTGCAACGAAACAATTTTGATAATGTTATGCTACTCAATGTCTGATATATTAATCAGCAAACTACAACTGTGCAAGCATCACTTACCTCAAAGTCGGGTGTTGATGTGCAGTATTCACTCCACTGAAAATGTGGATACGACGGAGGAGATTCCATCACAGGCTGTAACGAAGGTGAAATATTTGCTACAGCATCGGTTCTTGAAGAGTAAACTCACATGCACCGCACTCGCGGAAGCGCGAGTGGTAGCGCGAACGATCGTACACAATAATAACATAAACGGCTCTTGCACAGCCAGCGAATATATTTTGTGCGCATGCGCAGAGACTTTCAATGATGCCAAAACGACAAAGTAGCCGCTCTGGCAGCGCTCTCATGTAAATACTTAATGAATTATCATTTATATGTAAGTTATGTATTTCCTGTCAGATAATGTGTAAGCCAGACAAGCTGACATCTGCAACCCAAAAAAAAAAAAAAAAAAAAAACGCCGAAAAATAAAGGTCATTGTCCCTCTTTCAGTAAAACTTAAATTTAAGCTGTTCGAGTGCAAAAAACACTGTGCGACTCGATTGCATGTCACCGCACAGTGTGGGGACAATTGTATAGGTACGTAAGGAAAAGCCCCGACACACTACAATAAAAGCTAAGAAAACAATAACAATATACACTGGCGCGGCCACTGTAAGCGTCAGCAAAGATGTATTTTGCTACGCCGGAAGGCGAATGACAAATGATGGAAATTATTTTCAATTTTTTAGAAGACTCTGTATTTAGTTCTGGTAGGAAGGAGACGTATTCGTGTGAGAAGTGTGTAGCAGACATTGCGTTATCTGAATAATAATTTTTATAAAAGTATGAAGTATGAGGATTCTTATTAGCGCAAAACTAAGAACGTTTTTATTTTCTCCCACGTATTATGCTAACGTCATGTCACTGTTTCTGCCTGCATCTGAAGAGGAAGTCTGATAAAAATCAGTATTGTATTCACGGTCAAAAATGAGAAGTACTTATGGCAGAAGAAGAAGCGTATAACTAAATTTCGTAAATCTCAACGGAGTAGAGAAAAAAAATCGATGTAAGTGCATGCTACTACTGACTTACAATCTACAAGATTTGTAAATTAAAACTAAAAGACAATTTATTCACTTCAACATTTGTATCAAATCAAATCTCATAATACTGTAATTAATTCAATTATATCCACGCCCACACTGGCATGATGGCCAACACAAAAGGTGTACTGCCATCTCTGCAAATGGGTTAGTTTTCACCAGAGTGATGTCTCGCAGGATGTGGGTACTGCGATGCTTACATATGTCTGGTTAAGGTTAACCATTAATATGCACTCATTTGGAGATACATTGGGTCAAAAGTTGAATGAAGAGTGACGGTTTGAAGGGCAGAGCAGAAAAAGTGCCAAGGCAAGAGCCAAGAGAAAAAAAAACTCTGCAATAGTTAGGTCGATTTGTCATAGCAGTAGCGGTTTTCTTGCTGCCTGCGACAGATCATGCAAGAGTAGGCTTTGTTAGTAGTGGATATCATGCAGGTCGACACCTTTGATGTTGTGTGGTGGTGTTACTTGGCGGCTGCCGCTGGGTGCCAATGTTGATTTCTCAGTCAGAGTCAGAACACCTGTAACAGTTAGGTCCATCATCGTTTTGTGTATAATAGGTCATATATCAAATTCACAGTACGGGGTAATATTGGCGATTTGTATGTGTGTCAGTTTGCGAGCTTGTCAGTTTCCCTGGTGAAGCCTGTTGGCCAGCTTTAATGGGAGCTGTCATATCCAGTCAACATTGGTGATATACAGGGGCTTGCTGACGTTGTTGCTTGTGAGTGTATGTTAACTTACCATAGGTGGTTACACCGTAGCTAGTAGCGCCTTTGGCCCCTTATGCTTCCACCTATAGTTGTGATCATAGTTTCCCAGAATAAGGATGAAAGGATTGTTCGATTATTTCAAGTTACTGTATAGTTGTGTGGCGTGTTTTTTGAATACTCCCCTGAGTGGTTCAAGGTGGTATTCATTGTGAAGATCCATGGTGCATGTGTAACGTGGAGCGTTGCTAATGATGCGTAACACTTTGTTCTGTATGATCTGCACGTGGCACAGGTGTGTTGGAGCTGAGTATCCCCAGATGGGATCTGTGTACGTCATCAGAAATCTAATTAGTGCCATGTATATGGTCCGCGGAACCCTCCTTTTCAGTGTCTTTTTCCTGTTGAGCATTGGGTAGAGTTGTTTGAGTCTCACGTGCGCTCTGTAGGCAACATATTCGAAGTAAGTTTGCAGTCCAGCCAGACATCGAGATATCTGACTTTCTCTCGGAAACATATTGGATGTGTATGTAGTGTTACCTGTTTACAATGTTGATGTTTATGGAGTAGTTTCGGTCTGTGTGTGAGCAGAACTGCTTCACAATTGTCAACGTTTACTTTAATATGCCATTGTTCCAACCAGGGCTCGACAGTTTTGAGTGCCATCTGTATTCGTGAATTTATGTTCAACGGTTTCCAACCTTGTGCAAGGATGGCTGCGTCATCCGCATAGATGGCTAAAGTCGCGTTTTGTGTTGCTAGAAAGTCATTAATGTACAGCTTGAACAATATGGGTCCCAGGATACTTCCTGGGGTACTCCAGCTTGGAGTCAATCGTTTGCCCTTCACATCAGTGTTAAAACATTTGTTCATGAGATATGTGTGTATGAGACGTACGAGTCCATCTGGTAAACCAGCCTTGCTTTGTTTGCATATAAGGCCGTTGCGCCAGAGATGGTCAAAAGCCTTTCGCTGTCCAGGAACACTAGCAATGTTGCTTTGTTCCTGTTGTAGCGTGTATTATATGTTCGACTACGTCGAAGAGTTTTTGAGTTGTTGAGTGGTAGTTCTGAAAGCCGTATTGCTCCAGTCTTAGGGTGTCGTTGGCGATGCATTGCCTAGAGACTGATGGGTCGCTAACTTTAAGGGAGGGAGTGGTCTTTCCCTTGCTTCCTGAACATCAGTAACTTGGCCACCTTCCAAAGTCAGAGAAGTGTTGGTGTTTTAAGATGGCATTCGTTATGTGTGCAAGGTATTCTATGGCTCTATCCGTGAACTCGTGGAGGATATGGTTTTGGATGCCATCAGGTCCAGGTGCTTTCCTAACGTTGGTATCCTCGAAATCCCAAGTAATTTAGTTTGTACTAGTTCATCTGATTTCGTGGTGCGTGGGCTGGGCTTCAAGTCGTGTAACCTCCTGGTCAGTTTCAAGTGTGAATACTGGATCTGAAGGAGCCAGATTCCGCATTAAAGACGCTCCAGTGTTGAGGCCTTAAGCTCTTCCTTCTCTGTTGCGAAGTAAGCTGGGCTGTCTTGTCCTTGTAGAGTGGGAACGTATTGTTTCTCCCTGGTGAAGTGTCTGGATAGCTTCCACGCGCCCTGCGAGTTTGTGCTCCCACTGTTCATATCGAAATGTTTGTATTTTGTCCCGTATTATACCCTGGAGTCTGTTGACGTGCAGTTTACAGAACGGGTGCCTGGTACGCTGTCAGTATCTCCTGAGACAGTTCCTCCTTGAGATAAGGCCCAGGATTTCCTGGGGCAGGGCCGTCCTGTGTTGTTTTGGTGTTGTAGGTGGAATGGCATCAGTCATTGCATCTTGGACGGCAGTAGTAAGAGCCTCCACCGCCCCATCAATTTTTTGAATGTTGTTATGTTCGTGGGTGTCCGGAATACGACTATCAAGCGTTTCCTTGAACAGGATCCAATTCGCATGCTTGTAGTTCAGTATTCTGCATGATTCTGTATCCTGCAGTGTGTCTTCTGTGTATAGTATTACAGGCATGTGGTCTGAGTCCAGCTCGTTTTCAACCATAAGGCTGAGTGTGTATGTGATGCCCTTTATGAGGGCTATGTCTAGCACATCTGGCCTATGTCTGGGCTGTGTAGGAACGAACGTGGGAACGTCCGGCCCAAGTAGAATGTAGTTTTGGCCTAGTGTATGTTCGTACAGTTTCTTGCTGCTGGAGGTACGTATTCATGAATTCCAGTTGGGGTGTTTTGCGTTTATGTCTCCAGCGGTGATTACCTGCAGTGCTATGTTGAGAACTGTGCTGATATCTCGTGTTTCTATGTTTTTAGGAGGATTGCACAGCGATACCAGTGCAGTGTTGGCTCCATTGAACTTGACGCTGATGGCCGTGCCCTCTGGTCTCTCAAGTGCAGGAAGCTCGATGTTCGTGTGTTCTATGTATTTGTGTATGGTTATCGGTGTGCCGCCTTCCTTCCTGCTGTCCGCTTGGTCGATACGATAAATGCAATAGCCTGGGATGTTTAGCTGTTTGTGAGGCATAAGCAGTGTTTCGTTCACTAGGGCGATTCGGATACCCTTACACTCCACGAACGCAACCATTTTGGCTCATTTGTTTGCGATCCCGTTGGCATTCGAAAACAGGATCTGTGAGTTTGTATTGGCGTGTGCGTATTGGGGCTGGTGTGGCGTGTTATCCATGTATTGGTGTAAATAGTGGTGTGGTAATCGTTTGTTTGCTGGTCCAGTTGAGCAAGCCCGACATGAACTGCGTGAAGATTTGTGAGACACACCCCATAATCTTTGTGATTACTTTGGTGGTCGTGAGTCCAGGGAATAGTGTTTCCGTTATTCATGGGAGTATTGAGGTAATGTTGGGAGGGTTGGCCTGTGGGTTATTGGTTACGTTGGCGGCCGCTGGTACTTGATTAGTGTCTGGTGTGGCCTGGGTTGTGTGTCAGCTGTTTAAGTGGTAGTTATGGGCACCTGAGTGGTCTCTGTGGTGAATGGGTGTGTTGTGTGGGTTGTTGTGTTGGTGTCCAAATTGTGTAAATTTGTATTGGTGTCCTGTTGTCTGTGTGCTTGTTGTGGTGAGGTCGTGCCTCTCCTGTTCTGGTTGTTTCTCCTTCTCCTTCTCTGTCGTTGTGGCTGTCCCTGAGTAGGTGCATCTTCTTTGGTCTGTGATGGGTTGCAGTCAGTGACCTCAGGGGGTAGGGCGATGTTGTTGTTTGTGTTTTGCGGGTGTGGTGATGGTTGTTGTAAGTCTTGGTTGTGTTTCTGTTGCTGGGGATGTTTGTTGTACATGTGGGGAGCTCTGAGATTCCTCTAACCGCCCCATGATGCTGGGGCTGCCAACTACCACTCCAGCAAAAGATATTCTACTCCTTACTGGGCGTGGGGGCGTTTCGGAGCTGTGAAGGTGGTAGTTTTTGTGATTTGGCTACTTCGCGCCTCAGGTCTTCTTTCTATACGGAATACACCCCCTGTAGTTGGCTGGATGGGGCACACCACAGTTGGCGCTTTTGCATGGTGTTGTGTTGGGGAGTTAACACTGTTGTGTCATGTGACCAACAGCACATTTGCAGCAGCAGGAAGCAAGGCTGCATTGGATACCCACATACGCAAAGTGCTGGCACTTGTGGCGTTGCTGGAGGGTGTGCAGCGTGTTGTAAACCTCTTCATTGACTACCATGTGAAGAAATATTTTTAACTTCAGCAGCTCACAGGACTTGGCCGTGTCGGCCAGCTCCACCTTGTGGGTATGTGATGGTACCACTGTGCCGAACTCATTCTTTCGGTTTATGCAAATGCTGCTCGGCGATCTGCTGATCCTTCAAGGCAACAGCCTCTTGGAAAACAGGGAGTGGGATGGTGATGCTGTCAGGAACAGCCGGCATTCCCACCTCTTGTGTTGCAGCTTTGCTGGAGATTAGTGGAGGAGATATGCAGGAAGGATCAGTCATCTTTCCTGCGTAAGGATAATTTTTTTTGGACAGGTTCAAAGGGAGTGGAGTGCGACAATTTTGCTCTTTTCAATAACGACAACTTTTGCATTTTCGGTGAGAGTGCAACATATTGTGTACCTACAGAAGAGGAGAGTTCCTATGACCTATCTGCCATCTGCTGAAATGCAATATGCGGTACAATAAAGTGTGGGTAGAAGAGACTGGCCTATAGTGCGTGTGGTTATCCGACTTGACGGGCCTTTCACACTGAAACCCCCTACCAAACAAAGGGAGACTCCCGCTGGGGAGTTTGCTGCCTAGGTTGCGGAGAGATGAGCTGAAGCTCTTGCTGCTTAGCACTTGGAAGCCTTAAGTGGCTTGCACTAGTTCGCAGTGCTCCAAAGAGTGTCACTGGCAGCTATGCCTCTTACAGCTTATTGTATGTTACCGTTTATAGAGAGGCTCACAATTGACAGGCAGTGCTCTGATTGTCGTATAGATAATGTATCCAAAATTATTTCTCTTACTCTTCAAGAGGAATACAGACAATGTATGTGATATACCTACCCAAAGCCTGCAAGTGAGGAAGTGGAAGGTGAGAAGTGAATAAATAAATACAAAGTTCTTCATAAAAAATATATTTATTGATCAACTATGTAATGATAGTTTAATGAGCAACCAGTTTAGGGCATATGCTCACACCATAGCTGAACACGTGCATTTTCTCTCGCAGTAGCTGCCCTTAACATCCCTCTGTGTTCATGATCAGTATAATACATGGAACAGTTAATGCCCACCTTCTAACACCTGACCCCTGATGCCTGACACCCAATGTCTGATGGCTGATGCCTGCTGCCTAATACAACAGTTAAACATTAAAACCAAAAGAGGCAGACCAATGCTTGCTGGCCATTAGATAACACATTTACACAGAATACATATCTCATCTAAGATGAGGTACACAAAGCTGCTGCACTAGTTATATTTTTCTCAGATAGGCATTAAGTTGAAATTAGTGAAGATCATGATGTGGTGGGGGTGTACACAGTGGATTATCTACTTGTTCAGAATAGTATTTCGAACCTATATGGCTGGAGTGTAATTGTGGCATTCTCATAATGAAAGGAAACGATCGTATGGCACTAATGGCCAGGAGTCCCCACCTGGGGAGGCTCATATGCCAAGTTGCACGTCTTTTCAATTGAGGCCACATTAGCTGACTCGCTTGCCGATGATGTTGATGTGATGATAATTGCAACATGAGCGGAGAAAATATCAGAACCAGCCAGAAATCGAATCCAGGTCCACTGCATGGCAGTCAGGCGCACTGACCACTCAGCTAAGGAGGCAAGCAGCATTCTATTAATGGTAGACAGTAAGACATCTCATCCTGTCATAAAGATACAAGACGTTGTAGCCAGTGGGGCAGCAACATAGGTGTAAATTAGGCAGAGAGGCAAGGCATCTGATGTCACTCCAGGAAGGCAGAACCACCTAGGCAATTGCAAGTCAGTGACCACATGTTCTTCAGTTTGTAAGTCTTAAGATGTAACATATATTTATATACCATACTATCTATGCAGTCTATGGTTTTCTTGGCAAGTACAGAGATGGAGCTGTTTTACATAAGGCATATATTCTACATGTTGTTGTTGTGGTCTTCAGTCCTGAGACTGGTTTGATGCAGCTCTCCATGCCACTCTATCCTGTGCAAGCCTCTTCATCTCCCAGTACCTAATGCAACCTACATCCTTCTGAATCTGCTTAGTGTATTCATCTCTTCGTCTCCCTCTACGATTTTTACCCTCCACACTGCCCTCCAATACTAAATTGGTGATCCCAAGATGCCTAAGAACATGTCCTACCAACCGATCCCTTCTTCTCGTCATGTTGTGCCACAAACTTCTCTTCTCCCCAATCCTATTCAATACCTCCTCGTTAGTTATGTGATCTACCCATCTAATCTTCAGCATTCTTCTGTAGCACCACATTTCGAAAGGTTCTATTATCTTCTTGTCCAAACTATACATCGTCCATGTTTCACTTCCATACATGGCTACACTCCATACAAATACTTTCAGAAACGACTTCCTGACACTTCAACCTATACTCGATGTTAACAAATTTCTCTTCTTCAGAAACACTTTCCTTGCCATTGCCAGTCTACATTTTATATCCTCTCTACTTCGACCATCATCAGTTATTTTGCTTCCCAAATAGCAAAACTCCTTTACAACTTTAAGTGTCTCATTTCCTAATCTAATTCCGTCAGCATCACCCGACTTAATTTGACTACATTCCATTATCCTCGTTTTGCTTTTGTTGATGTTCATCTTATACCCTCCTTTCAAGACACTGTCCATTCCGTTCAACTGCTCTTCCAAGTCCTTTGCCGTCTCTGACAGAATTACAATGTCATCGGCGAACCTCAACGTTTTTATTTCTTCTCCCTGGATTTTAATACCTACTCCGAATTTTTCTTTTGTTTCCTTTACTGCTTGCTCAATATACAGATTGAATAACATCAGTGAGAGGCTACAACCCTGTCTCACTCCCTTCCCAACCACTGCTTCCCTTTCATGTCCCTCGACTCTTATAACTGCCATCTGGTTTCAGTACAAATTGTAAATAGCCTTTCACTCCCTGTATTTTACCCCTGCCACCTTTAGAATTTGAAAGAGAGTATTCCAGTCAACATTGTCAAAAGCTTTCTCTAAGTCTACAAATGCTAGAAACGTAGTTTTGCCTTTCCTTAATCTTTCTTCTAAGATAATTCGTAAGGTCAGTATTGCCTCACGTGTTCCAGTATTTCTACGGAATCCAAACTGATCTTTCCCGAGGTCGGCTTCTATTAGTTTTTCCATTCGTCTGTAAGGAATTCGTGTTAGTATTTTGCAGCTGTGGCTTATTAGACTGATAGTTCGGTAATTTTCACATCTGTCAACACCTGCTTTCTTTGGGATTGGAATTATTATCTTCTTCTTGAAGTCAGAGGGTATTTCGCCTGTTTCATACACCTTGCTCACCAGACGGAAGAGTTTTGTCAGGACTGGCTCTCCCAAGGCCGTCAGTAGTTCCCATGGAATGCCTAGTTTCAACTCAGGTCTTTCAATGCTCTATCAAACTCTTCATGCAGTATCGCATCTCCCATCTCATCCTCATCCACATCCTCCTCCATTTCCATAATATTGTCCTCAAGTACATCGCCCTTGTATAGACCCTCTATATACTCCTTCCATTTATCTGCTTTCCCTTCTTTGCTTAGAACTGGGTTTCCATCTGAGCTCTTGATGTTCACACAAGCGGTTCTCTTTTCTCCAAAGGTCTCTTTAATTTTCCTGTAGGCAGTATCTATCTTACCCCTAGTGAGATAAGCCTCTACATCCTTACATTTGTCCTCTAGTCATCTCTGCTTAGCCATTTTGCACTTCCTGTCGATCTCATTTTTGAGACGTTTGTATTTCTTTTTACCTGCTTCATTTACTGCATTTTTATATTTTCTCCTTTCATCAATTAAATTTAATATTTCTTCTGTTACCCAAGGATTTCTACTAGCCCTCGTCTTTTTACCTACTTGATCCTCCGCTGCCTTCACTACTTCATCCCTCAAAGCTACCCATTCTTCTTCTACTGTATTTCTTTCCCCCATTCCTGTCAATTGTTCCCTTATGCTCTCTCTGAAACTCTGTACAACCTCTGGTTCTTTCAGTTTATCCAGGTCCCATCTCCTTAAATTCCCACCTTTTTGCAGTTTCTTCAGTTTTAATCTACATATTCTACATAAGTATCATATTCAGATATATGCTTGCTGGCTAATGGATAATGTGTGTAATAATATATTCTACATAAGTATCATATTATTACACACATTATCCATTAGCCAGCAAGCATCTATCTGCATGTTATGGTTTTTAAGTTTCATGAAATTATTGTGGTGTGCTACTTGTTTTAGTGTGCACTGTTGGTGATATTTCTCACGTCTTTTCAGTATTATCCATTTTTTCCATATTCCATATGGAAATGTACAATTGTAAATATGCTCATATTGCTCACATATTTGGGTATGATTAGCTTTTTTTCTTGGATTGGTGTTGAAGGTAGTTGTTAACATAACTCTGCGGTAAAAACATGCAGATCCACCTGCGCGAAGTTCAGGATAATACCTGAGGTGACTCTGTACTGAACATTATCCAGGAATTGTTGCAAACACACACACAAACTCTCTCTCTCTCTCTCTCTCTCTCTCTCTCTCTCTCTCTCTCTCTCTCTCTCTCTGTGTGTGTGTGTGTGTGTGTGTGTGTGTGTGTGTGTGTGTGTGTGTGTGTGTGTGTGTGTGTGCGTTCAGCTGAAATCAAGCAGAGACCAGTGTGGTCTAAGTACAGCATGTAGGAAGCTAGATTAGCATTATTCGCTGAGTGGCCTCTTGCCACTAAATGGCAGCTGGATGAGCTAAGTGAAGTAGGGTACTTTTAACCAGTAACAGAAATGGGACAGTGTGTTTTCATTGTGGTGGCTGTTTGAAGCACTGGGTCTCTGATATGTGTAAAGGGCACCGACTTTGTAGATACTATCTGTTGATTGAAAAATGCGGTAATAACACCAAATTATTAATAATTAACATTAATAATACTAAACCTGAGACAGATATTCTGAACAAAGGAGTTTCATCTGAACAACACGTGGTTGAGAGTACTTGCCTGTGTAAAATTTGCTTCCAAGGAGAGATTAGGGCAATGTTCCATCCATGTGGACAATTTACTACCCAGGTTCAATGTGCACTCTCCATTTCTGAGTGTTACTTGATGGAAGCCTACAACATCTACAGTTAGAGTATTCATTCAACATAATTAAGACACTATCAGCAATTTACTAAACCTGAGACAGATATTCTGAACAAAGGAGTTTCATCTGAACAACACGTGGTTGAGAGTACTTGCCTGTGTAAAATTTGCTTCCAAGGAGAGATTAGGGCAATGTTCCATCCATGTGGACAATTTACTACCCAGGTTCAATGTGCACTCTCCATTTCTGAGTGTTACTTGATGGAAGCCTACAACATCTACAGTTAGAGTATTCATTCAACATAATTAAGACACTATCAGCAATTTTTTTTCTTTGCAGCATGTTAAACTACACAGTTTACAAATTAATATGTATATGTTGTAAAGCACAATAAACGTCTCTTTTTCTGATCAGTTTTACATCTGTAGCTATATGCAGTCCATAGCCCTACCCATGAACTTTATGATGTGTGTTATATATATACATATAGACTCACACACACACACACACACACACACACACACACACACACACACACACACACACACAGAATTTCTAGCTTTCGCAGCCGACGGTTGCTTCTTCAGGAAAGAGGGAAGGAGAGGGAAAGACGAAAGGATGTGGGTTTTAAGGAAGAGGGTAAGGAGTCATTCCAATCCCGGGAGTGGAAAGACTTACCTTAGGGGGAAAAAGGACAGGTGTACACTCGCACACACATACATATCCATCTGCACATACACAGACAAAAGCAGACATATTGTGGTGTTGGTTACACTGCCCCCCCCCCCCTTTTGGCTACTGTCCATGTGGTTTAGCCAAGTGGAGGCTGTTTTTCAAAGCAATATCACATGCGACATCGCGAAATTTGGACATGTTATGGACCAGAATTACACAGCCAAAGTACGGGACATAATAACTTCCCCACCAATGCAGTCTTTCTGCAGGTTGCTTAAGAGAAAGTTGATATGCCAGAGTTCGTCGCCGGAGAAGCAGCGAGTACAGCAGTTGCACCACCAGGAAGAATGCAGCAACTGGAAGTCTTTGCAGAGCCTAGCAAGAATTTGCTGTTGCCAGGCCGACACGCAACTGGATGTCGTAGCAAACCTGGCAGACAGGCCACATGACGCACTCGCAATGATGCCTAGCACAGCATCGGCAGCTGCCTAGAGCCCCTTACCCCACCAGCCACCTTCAGCCCATGTGATACATCCCTCTTGCACCCTTTTCAATGGACACCAACTTACAGCATCGCGAGCAGAACTTGGCCGACCAGCTGGCTCCACTCAGATCACAGGTCGACTGTTGGCGTGTTCATGGCAAGAGGGTAGGAGACGTTGCAGTGTCAGTGAACCAAGCGATGAGCGCCACAGCTTGTGCTCCTGACAAAGCAACAGCAGCCACTCTAACAGTACCCCACTAACGCCAGAGCAGGCTCCAAGTGGCGTCTGCTACTATCACACCCGTTTCACCAATGAAGCGACCAAGCACCGAGCCCCTTGTTCGCACCCAAATTCCAACTGTGACCAGGCATAGACGCACCCAGCGGTCATCAGTCCCCTAGAACTTAGAACTACTGAAACTTAACTAACCTAAGGACATCACACACATCCATGCCCGAGGCAGGATACGAACCTGCGACCGTAGCAGTCGCGCGGTTCCGGACTGCGCGCCTGGAACCGCTAGACCAGGCAGAACTGGGTCAGGGCGTGACGTAAGTCATAGACACTGTGTTGGGTTAATCTTTTTTTCCTAGAACTAAGCTAAGAAATCGCAGGAGGGCCGAAACACTGTGTCTCATAGCCACAAAGAATTTCCCCATAAAAAGGTATGCCACGCAACATTGGAATGTGGATCATGGACTGTGCTGCACTTTCATGTGGAGGTTTACTGTGGCCGACATCATCGAGCTGATCCTGGGTGCAAATTTCCTCACACACTACAAGTTGCTTGTGGATATCACAAATGCCCAGTTGATTGACTCTACAACGAGTCGGAAGACAGCAGGAGTGCGATGGCAGCCCGCTTTCTTCGTCATTAAACCTGTGGCGTGCTTCAGACCATACTGAGCATACACAAACCGGACAGCTGCCACTCATTCGCTGTTATATTAAATTATACAGTATTAAATTAAATGGTATCCATGAGATGGGAGACCATTCACATGCTTGGTCAATCCTGTGTCCATTGTCCTTCTGCAACCACGAGACTGTACTGAATGCTCAGCCACTGAACAGTGTGTAAGCTTTGGGATCCGTTGTAGAGCCATTCACTGTACTCATGCAGTTGCCCTTGCAAACATTTCTTGTGTGACTATTATGAGTTTTACAATGTACACATATTGCTGTTAATAAATGAGTTGTTGGGTAACCATGTGTTTTCAGTTACTATCACCTGTGCCTACAGCTTGGGCTTAGTGTGTGTGTGTGTATGTGTGCGTGTGTGTGTGTGTGTATGTGTGTGTGTGTGTGTGTGTGTGTGTGTGTGTGTGTGTGTGTGTGGCCGTAGACCAGCTCACAGTACGGTAGTTTTGAAAGAGACAAATCCACTTGTTGCACACTTTAACAGCATACAAGTGTAGGAGCCACATTGCTAGATTGGATGCTCAAACACAATGAGTGGAACCTCCTACAAATGCGTGATAGTAAATCGTCATTTGTCATCCGGTTCTCACGTGCTGTAAAAAATTTGACTGTAGCAGGACGATGGAGCAGCAGTGATGTTAGTGATCCACAACAACTGACAATGCTGACATAGTGCTGACAAACCATGTAATTCTATGTATAATACATCATAAAGTTCGTTAGTAAGCCTACCAGCTTATTTCACAATAGTAGCATATACCAGTGGCAATGTAAATAGTATTGGCACACAGGGCCAACATCCGGCATCATGGTGTGGGGAGCGATCTCCTACACTGGCCGTACACCTCTGGTGATCGTCGAGGGGACACTGAATAGTGCACGGTACATCCAAACCGTCATCGAACCCATCGTTCTACCATTCCCAGACCGGCAAGGGAACTTGCTGTTCCAACAGGACAATGCACGTCCGCATGTATCCCGTGCCACCCAACGTGCTCTAGAAGGTGTAAGTCAACTACCCTAGCCAGCAAGATCTCCGGATCTGTCCCCCATTGAGCATGTTTGGGACTGGATGAAGCGTCGTCTCACGCGGTCTGCACGTCCAGCACGAACGCTGGTCCAACTGAGGCGCCAGGTGGAAACGGCATGGCAAGCTGTTCCACAGGACTACATCCAGCATCTCTACGATCGTCTCCATGAAAGAATAGCAGCCTGCATTGCTGCGAAAGGTGGATATACACTGTACTAGTGCCGACATTGTGAATGCTCTTTTGCCTGTGTCTATGTGCCTGTGGTTCTGTCAGTGTGATCATGTGATGTATCTGACCCCAGGAATGTGTCAATGCAGAAAGACTTACCTTAGGGGGGAAAAGGACAGGTGTACACTCGCACACACACACTTATCAATCCGCACATACACAGACACAAGCAGACATAACGAACACACATCGAGCACAGGTTGACACTCCAGCAGCAGTGGTACTGTTTTAAGCAAGCGAATTTTCATGGGCTGGCTTCGAGTGAGCAGAGTCTATGCATGTGGGTCATGCTTGCAACTCACTTTCCAGAAAATGATTGTATGTCAACAGCTCCTCTAGTTGCCCTTGGCGATCTTCCATAGTTGCCATTGTCCTATTCCACTGAGTTCAAAAGCAAAAAGGGACATAATAAAAATAGTGAGACAAACACAAGAAAAGTACCAAAAAGGAATAAATGTTCAAGCCCAAATGTCCATGTGGTACTACAGGTAAGCACAGGAACGTTCTAAAGTGATTCCACTCGTGATTCGTGGTCACTGACGCCATTTGAGTCCATCACCGCATGTTTTTGCCTACCAGTCATCGCCACTGAAGTGTGCGCTGACTGGTTTCTGGACTTTCACAACTGTCGCTTTGTGAGCTAGCTCACTACCACACCCACACATTAAGTCCAGGTGACAGTAATTGAATACACATGGTTATGCATCATCTCATTTATTAATAGCAATATACAGGGTGATCCATTGATCGTGACCAGGCCAAATATCTCACGAAAAAAGCGTCAAACGAAAAAACTACAAAGAACGAAAATTGTCTAGCTTGAAGGGGGGAACCAGATGACGCTATGGTTGTCCCGCTAGATGGCGCTGCCATAGGTCAAACGGATATAAACTGCGTTTTTTTAAAAAAGGAACCCCCATTTTTTATTACATATTCGTGTAGTACATAGGAAATATCCGTTTGACCTATGGCAGCGCCATCTAGCGGGACAACCATAGCGTCATCTGGTTTCCCCCTTTAAGCTAGACAAGTTTCGTTCTTTGTAGTTTTTTCGGATGTTGCTTTTTTCGTGAGATATTTGGCCCAGTCACTACCAATGGACCACCCTGTATACACAGAAAAAGTCATAATAGTCACACACAAAATGTTTGTAAGGGCGACTACATCTCTTCGGTGAAGAACTCAGCCACTGATCCCAAAGGGTACACACACTTCATTGATCATGCATTCAGTGCACTCTCATGGCCGCAGAAGGATAATGGACACATGAACGGTTTAGCTGGCAAATGGTCTCCTGTCTTGTGGATTCAGTTTAATTCACAGTTATGAAAGATGCATTGAATCAGTGGCAACTGTCCAGTTTGCATACGCAATGGTGGTCAACCAATGTGGACTGTGGCTCATGAGAATGAAGAACAGTATAGACATCCATGAGGTATCAGCTGCTAGCTGAAACTGCTGTTTCCTGCACACATATGGACGCCACATCATTGTCGAGTTTTGGCCTAGCAGCACTTCTGCATGGTGGCGCATACAGGCAAATGTCGACCCATTGGTTGTGTCACCTGCAATTGTTGTGCTGCTGTCCACAGCTGTGGTGCTTTCTTCAGTTCTGCTAGCACTGGAGTGGAAGCCCTTTGGGCTGGATGGTTCAGGTAGTATCAGGTTACAGGTTGATAGCAAAGGGCCCTGAGTAGCACCATCACTACTCTGTGCCAATTGCCTCCATGTTGTGTCAGTTAACGAATAACTTACTGAACATCACTATACAGTCTTTAATGATGTTTCTGCTTTCTGTCTATTGGCCTACAACTAGACCATTAACTATATTCTATCTGCATGTGGCTATAATAAGCTTCTCTGGCTCTGGTAGAAGTAATATATTAAAACAGGGGAAGCATTGTCCTCCATAATACCAACAGCTGTACAGTCTGTCCATCGTAATTTGGTATACTGTCACACACAAATCATGGACTTTTTATGGATACATATGATGGTGCATGACATGTAGAAATCATGTTGACTGTCCTGTTATCCTTCCCTCTATAGATGCCTACTCCATCATTACTTATTCTGTCACTGAATTGCTTTGCCTCAAATTCCTTTTTGTCCTTGAGTTTTAGCATGTTTTTCCATCTGGGATTTATTGTTCCACAGGTGTACAGACCATTCGACTTTAGGTTCCTGAACAGACCATATGATGCAAAATAATTGCCAATAATAATAACATGATTCTTTTCACGAAGGTTGCGGTTAAATTCAGAGCCACTTTTGATCCTAGCCCTTCTACTGGAGACTGTTAAGCTTTTCCTTCATTCATCACATAACATCTACACTATGTACCTTCTCTTTACAGGTTTGTCTCACACAGACTGTTTGAGACATGATCTGCCTTTGAATTTAGCCACTGCTTCATCAGCAACTAGTTTCTGATGTGGTATATAATAATGTAGGAATTTCCTGTTCAAATGATCGATCTAGCAACTGACATAGTTTGTATAGTTTGTCACAGTCTGACTGTTTCTGTCAGGAGCTACAGAATTATCATTGAGGTGCAAGCTATTCCGAAACTGACTACATTCTTTTATCGTTATTACCTTCAATATATAACTTTCACCAAGGTCTGGACCAGTGCTCCAGTAATCTCTGTAACTATGTTTTTTTTAGTGATACTCCTGTAAAGACTTAATCCCATAATAGTTATTTCATGTTCGTTGGCAGGGACGAAATATTTGCCAGTCTGTGTTGCATACAAATTAGTTTGGAACTTATACGGGCAAAATTTTACTTATGGTAAGGCTATGTTGGCAACGAGTGGCCATGAAGTAAATAATTAATTTCTTCCTACTCTTTCGATGAGAGGTTCTTGTACATATTCTTGTCGGCTCAGTAAATTAATTACTGTCATAAGGTAAACGTCTCATAGCCAAACTTTTGCGTTGATATGAACATCACATAATTCCGAGCATTCAACGGTCTTTATCAACATCAGCACGCTGCGCCACCACTGCCATAAGTAAAATTTAATCGTTTATAAGTGTTTCGTCAAAAACTCGCTTTAGGTTCAGTTTGTTCTTTAGTTTTGCAACCATACCACCTTATCCAGCAAATAATGGCACTTGGTCAACGGCTGTTTCTTGGCCCCAGTTTACTGTGAATGTTGATGGTACAGCTTGCGGCACCACATTCTTTTCACTTGTCTAATCAGTTTCACTGTTATCCTAAGAAACATTACTGCTCGACACATGACTTCAGACAAGACTAGAACTTGCACAAACTGTAGAGAATGCTGGGTCATTGTCATCACTTACATCACTGTCAACAAAGTTGTCACTAGAAGGAATTTCATTAAATAAAATTCGGTAACATTCTTCTTCTGGTTATTCTTTTTTGGAGAGACATAGTGGACAGAGAAATAAATATACCGGGTGGAGAAGAAGGGCAGTGGTTAGCGCCAATAAAGACACTGAAATCCGGCTGTGAGAACAGGGCCATCACGAGGATGTATTGGCTGTAGCAGTCACTATAGGCCTCATGCTTGAAGCTACCTTGCACTTGCTGCAGTTTCACGTCTAACTTATGTAGAGCGGTGCTAGACTGAGCAAGTAAAATTGCTCTGTGGTGCTATGTAAGTTTGTCTCTGGTCTAATCATGGACATGGTACTACATCTACAGGCAGGCAGAGGGATAACCACAAACACTGTACACTTGCATCTTGTTGGGCGAAATCTGTCAACACTGTAAGCAGTGCTGCACTGCGCTACAATCAGCTGAAAGTGAGAAGCATTCATTGTTGCTTTGGGTATTTCCCTAAGGCTGCTGCTCTCTTCGGCTCTGTTACTCATTCAGCACAAACTGAGTGCTGGTGAAGGGACACCAGTTGCATGCAAAATGTTTACCATGGCTCTTTGTGAATAGTTGAGAGTGTGCAGAGGTTTTGATTTGTGAACATCAACATCAAAGATGTAGTTTTTCTTAGTTCATTGTTAGTTGATATGTGAACCAATAATGTGAAAACGTCCCTTCTAGATGTTTTAGTGTCATTTTTTTCTTTTTGATTATGGTAAGCGATCATACAAAATGGGAAGCTGTGACAGAGAGAGAAGGTGAAAAGTACAGTCCGATTCACGAATGAAGGCGGTTCCAGCAGTTAGAAACACGGACGGGGATTACATTGTTGCTAGTTGCAAACGACAGTGCAGAATTTGTCGCTTACCATCACCATCAGTGGTGCCAACTGCACCTAGTGGGATAAAAATTCCCTAAATAACTCGCTACAATCTCGTTTAATGCTCGCATCGGCTACGACATCCACAGCAGAGTGCAGAGAACACTACTGGATGCTCAATGGCTATCGGAGAATGCATGAAGTAGGTGCACAAAAGTAGCTTAAACTGAACGTCATCATTTGTGATTCCAACAATAGCTGTTATAGGCGCATCTGTTTGCGTCTCAGAAGTAAAGCTGCTGCAGCTTACGATTCTCCAACAGTCAGGGCTGCGGTACTGAGGCCCACCCAAACAATTGTATGCCAATATTACCACAGTCTATGGCATTTCGCTGAAGATATCTGTCATTCTGGCGTCTGGAGGAAGCAGTTCTTCAAAATTAAGAATTATCTGAGATCTATCAAGATACAGGACCGCCGTAACAGGCTCGCTACTCTTCCCATCAAAAGCGATGAGGCACTTCAGATGAAAAAAGAAGACATGATCCTAGAGTTTGATTTGATCAAGGCACGCAAAATTCCTCATTTGTGAGCATATGCCAGGCAGTTGCGTAGTTTCTTGCCGTTAAAGTTTAATATGCAGATTGCCAAATACACTCCTGGAAATTGAAATAAGAACACCGTGAATTCATTGTCCCAGGAAAGGGAAACTTTATTGACACATTCCTGGGGTCAGATACATCACATCATCACACTGACAGAACCACAGGCACATAGACACAGGCAACAGAGCATTCACAATGTCGGCACTAGTACAGTGTATATCCACCTTTCGCAGCAATGCAGGCTGCTATTCTCCCATGGAGACGATCGTAGAGATGCTGGATGTAGTCCTGTGGAACGGCTTGCCATGCCATTTCCACCTGGCGCCTCAGTTGGACCAGCGTTTGTGCTGGACGTGCAGACCGCGTGAGACGACGCTTCATCCAGTCCCAAACATGCTCAATGGGGGACAGATCCGGAGATCTTGCTGGCCAGGATAGTTGACTTACACCTTCTACAGCACGATGGGTGGCACGGGATACATGCGGATGTGCATTGTCCTGTTGGAACAGCAAGTTCCCTTGCCGGTCTAGGAATGGTAGAACGATGGGTTCGATGACGGTTTGGATGTACCGTGCACTATTCAGTGTCCCCTCAACGATCACCAGAGGTGTACGGCCAGTGTAGGAGATCGCTCTCCACACCATGATGCCGGGTGTTGGCCCTGTGTGCCTTGGTCGTATGCAGTCCTGATTGTGGCGCTCACGTGCACGGCGCCAAACACGCATACGACCATCATTGGCACCAAAGCAGAAGCGACTCTCATCGCTGAAGACGACACGTCTCCATTCGTCCCTCCATTCACGCCCGCCGCGACACCACTGGAGGCAGGCTGCACGATGTTGGGGCGTGAGCGGAAGACGGCCTAACGGTGTGCGGGACCGTAGCCCAGCTTCATGGAGACGGTTGCGAATGGTCCTCGCCGATTACCCCAGGAGCAACAGTGTCCCTAACTTGCTGGGAAGTGGCGGTGCGGTCCCCTACGGCACTGCGTAGGATCCTACGGTCTTGGCGTGCATCCGTGCGTCGCTGCGGTCCGGTCCCAGGTCGACGGGCACGTGCACCTTCCGCCGACCACTGGCGACAACATCGATGTACTGTGGAGACCTCACGCCCCACGTGTTGAGCAATTCGGCGGTACGTCCACCCGGCCTCCCGCATGCCCACTATACGCTCTCGCTCAAAGTCCGTCAACTGCACATACGGTTCACGTCCACGCTGTCGCGGCATGCTACCAGTGTTAAAGACTGCGATGGAGCTCCGTATGCCACGGCAAACTGGCTGACACTGACGGCGGCGGTGCACAAATGCTGCGCAGCTAGCGCCATTCGACGGCCAACACCGCGGTTCCTGGTGTGTCCGCTGTGCCGTGCGTGTGATCATTGCTTGTACAGCCCTCTCGCAATGTCCGGAGCAAGTATGGTGTGTCTGACACACCGGTGTCAATGTGTTCTTTTTTCCATTTCCAGGAGTGTATTTTACATAGTGTACCTGTTCTTTTGTTTGGCACGATCTTAGTGCGATTTAAGATGTGGTTATTGACAATGGTAAAAGTTCTAAATGTGTGCAAGCAAAGACTTTTATGACGTTAAGGTAACCAAAAATAACAGCTCACTTACAGTCTTTTTTGTTTAATTTCTGTTAGACAAATACTTTACATACCTGTTTTGTAAATAAAACTGCCTTTTCCTGATGCTAGTTACTTTATTTATCCCATATACTGTAAACCGGGCTTTATCTGAAACCAAGTTTTTAATGGTTTCTGACGTGCTGGCAGTTTATTGAAAATGTATGTTCCTGAATATTCGACCCCTTTTGGACCAAGGAAAGTGATTTTAAGTCTTGATGTAGATTGCTGTTCCTATTTCTAGTACTGATATTATGTATTGAGTTATTGGTTGGAAAGACTTGTAACAAATTTCATTATGGAATAAATATACTAGGAAGCAGTGGTTAGAATACAAAGTTCCTTGAATAGGTTCCTACACGATGTTCTTGAATTTATACCATAAACGAGTTTTATTATACGCTTTTACATGCGAAAAACTTTTGCTACGTTTGATGAGTTACCACAGAATGTGCTCCCTTATGAAATAATAGAGTGAAAAAATGTGGAATGCTCGTCCCAAGTGAATTTATTATCGAGCTGTAGTCCCAGAAATGTAACACTGTCAAGCTTTTCGACCTGCATCTCTTCATATGTTATAAATATGCTGTAGCTGGAGAAATCGAGCAGTTTCCAAATCTCAGATAAAACTTGGATTAGCGTACTCACACTTTCCCCAATAGGACTATCTTTTACAGCACAGGAGTAAACGAGTCTGTCACATTACGTAGATTTTTTGTTGTATTATTCTATTATGTGAGCAGCACAAGAAATTAAGCTTCGAATTTAACCTACGGTGCTCAGTTTACATATTACTCCATACTTAAAAACGCAAGTTGTTAACATTTTACTTAAACAGTGCTGTGGCGAAGTTCTGCGTACTTTCTGTTGCAGCTGCGAACCTTCAAACATATAATATGAAACACTAATAATCGTTCTAACATCAACTAAAATGTACCTGGAGTTAATAAGCTAAGGTTATGACACGATTCATACGACATTCCTGCCATTCCACTCTACTCGCAGTTATGCTGATAACTAAACTGATGGATTCCAACTATGTCGTTATTTAACTGTAGCTCCTCGGAGTATTCGGTGTTCGCTAGCAAAAAATAACTTGACAGTTATTAGTAACCGTTAACAGCAACGGTTATCAAAGAATAACTGGAACTGTGATAACGGTTACTATAGAAGAACCGTTTGGCCCACCTCTACTGTTCACTCTGTTTCTCATTCTTTTTTGTGGTGGACAGTTGATCTATTTGTTGCCAACCTAACGAAATATATGATCGAGACTATGAGTGAGAGAGAGAGAGGGAGATAGAGCTGACGATTTTTTTTTTTTTTTTTGTGGTATACCAGATATTAGCGAGTGATTGAAAACTTTGGTGACAACTGATTTGACTTTTCGTTTAAATATTCTGTGGAGGGTTTCATGGATGAGTAAGTGATGTTGGGTTCTATTATTATTATTATTATTATTATTATATTGGACAGTATTATTATATTAATACTTCTTACAAACATTATTCTACTATTTTATCTGTTAGTGTAAATAATGAATTACTGGCATATGAACTTGGTCATTCAACAGGATTTTACCCTCTGCTTTGGTTTTCTGTGTGCTAATTATCTTGCATTATTAGGTGCTGTTTTTTATTGTTTATTCTAATTATTTTCATATCATCTTCTCTAGTGGTTGGTTTGTGGTCATTTTCTCTTAGGTGTTCTGCAAATGGAGAGTGGTTTGTCTCATATTTTCAGGCTCTCATGTGTTCTTTGTATCTGACATCAAATGTTCTACCTATTTGTCCTATGTATGTGCCTTCACAAGCGCTACACAGTAGCTGATATATACCTACTTTCTGGTAAAAAAAAAAAAAAAAAAAAAAAAAAAGAAAAGAAAAAACTAGTTGGTTCTATCCCCCCCCCCCCCTCTCTCTCTCAATCATACACACACACACATCATTAATAGAAGTTAGTCTCGATCATATACTTCGTTAGGTTGGCAACAAATAGGTAAACGTACCAAAGAAAATTAAACACGTAATGGAGTCTTCGACCATAAATATAATAGACTAGCCCTGACGTCATTTTCGTGGCTCCAACATCTCTGGGCTGAAGTCACATGAATGTTGGCAAAACATGGTTGTTTCGTGTTGCGCTTATGGCTGTACTCAGCGTTTTGTCAGGGGAAATGGCATTAAATTTATTGTGTAAGTGTTTCTATGATCGTGCAGATGCGTTTATTGAAATCTGATGAAGTGACTTTTATATGTTTTTTACACTTAAGATAGAGTATCACGTAAATTAAAGTGTTGAAAGTGGTGCCTGTAAAGTCAGACTCATACTACATTTTGGAAAGTATCTGTGATAATTCGGTTACAGAAGTAAGTATAACTGTTTCTCGTTCCTACTAATAGGTTCCCTAAGGATGGAAACTGAAGGCAGCTTTGGATACAGGCCCTGAAGCAGAAAAATTTTAAGCCATCTGAACATACGCGCCTTTGCTCGAAGCACTTCGAGGAGAAATGTTTTGATAGGTTAGTTATTATTTACAATGTATATTTATAATTTGTATTTACAATGTCTGTCAGTTTTAAACCTGATGGTTTTTATAGGGCTAAGACTGGAGGGAATTGGCTAAGAAGTGATGCTATCCCGAGACTTTTAGATTTTCCGGAGCATATGAAATCAAAGAGACCTAAGCTCCGTAAATCACACACTAGAGGGCGTTTGTTAGATGATGCCTCGTCTTCTGAAATCTGTGCTTCCAATGCCTGTAAGTCTGAATGTTGTTAGAATGTGTGTAACAACTGCGAGCTAGTAAAATATTTTATTACAATATTCTATATCTTTTTATCTGTTAAACATTGTTGTGCTCTCTTAGAATATGGGCTTAAGAAATAAATCTGTTGGAAAATATTGTGTTGTAAGAAAGAAAATGTGAAATAAAATTTTGTAAGAAATAAAATAATGTTGTGAAATAAAGTATTGAGTTATTTTTTTCTGAAACATCTATTTTTTTCCCAAGAGATGTTAGTTTTCTTTGAATAGTTGCAGCAACTGAGAAAAAGTGTAATAAGTTTAAAATGAGAAAAGCACTAGAAAGATTCCACATGTATTTCTTTTAATGTTATCTATGGAAACTCAAACCCACAAAAGTTGTTTCACGTAAAAGTATTAACCAGTTTCTTTATTCTTAGTCAACTGTAGTTGGTGCAATGGATTGTGTTCACTTCGGTAAATTGTGTCTGCTATAGATACGTAATAGCCACCAGGTAGTAAGGATTTGTCAGATGAGATTGTAATACAAAATTCAGTAGGATCTGAAAGAAGCATGTACAGGTATATATATTTCATTCATATGCAACAGCTTTCAAAATTTGCTAAGGAACTTAGTGAAAATGTGAGATTGTGCATGGTGTTGGCAGTGCATGTTTGTAAATATCATTGGAGTGTCAAGCACAAAAGTATTTCTATTACCTCAATTGTTACTGCAATGGATAGTGTTCACCTCTGGCAATATGCATCCACTACAGACACCAGGTACTAAGGATTTGTTGCATAAGCTTGCAATAAGAAATTCGGAATGCTGTTTGAGTGAAGCAAGTACAGGTATATACATTTCATTCATATGCAACAATTTCCAAAATTTGGTAAAAAACATCATGAAAATGTGACATTGTGCATGACATTGACAGTTTATGAACTCTAGAGAAAACAGACCTCACTTTTCAGTGTAAGAACAACTTTTCCTATCTGTAAAGATTACTCCTGAGGTAAGCCTAAAACTTCTGTTAAAAAGTGAGTTTTTAAGCTCTAGGTTGACTAATTGTCTTCTGCTGCATTTGCAGTAAGCTATTCAAATTGTTCACAAACTGCAATGATAATCATTAATGTGTAATTAAAGGGGAGTTTTATTTGATTTATGCCCACATGATTATTATGCAGATCCCACACACTGTCAGAACAAAATCAGATCACTGTACAGGCATTATTTTTCTAAAATAAGAGCCTCTATTCTTATTGTACTGAGAGACTGCCAAATGTTTTTGTTTTGGCAGATGAACTCTAACCTGTTTGTGCCCTGAAAAATGGCTATTAATCTGGATGAGGGTCAGTACAGTTTTGCAATATTAGGAGTGAAAAGTGTCTCTCAGATTGTGGGAATTATTTTGCAGTTTGTTTCCCCACAGAATGACTATCTTAACACAGAAGTTGACAACAGTGTTTTAACCTTGAAAAGAGTTTTCCTTGACATTATTTTCATCAACTGTGAAGAAATACCTTTTAAAAAATGAAAATAACTGCATAGTCTCTTGGAACTTTTAATTTATGGCCTGCCCTGGTTAAATTGAGAGCTGTAACGACTGTGTCAGTTGAAATTTTATATGTGTTTCTTGAGTCATCATTGACATCTTTTACTATTGTGCACAATATTCACTTTGGTATATGCATTATTCATTTTCAGGCACTTAATAGCCCACAGGTAGCAAGGATTTGTATATTCAAGTGAGATTCTAATAAGGTAAGAGCACCTATAGTCGACACATTAAGAGAATTTTTTCTACCTTCTAATACTATTAAATAAATGTAGGCTCCAAAATTATTTTCTGAAACTTGAAAGTCTCACCTTTCATCTAAAATATCATTTTTTTTAAACGGATAGTTTAAACTTTCGTAAAAATATTGGGAAATGAGCCTTTGAAGTACACCTAAAATTGATACTGAAAAGTTTGGCACCAATAGTTGACATGATTCCCATATCCCATTTTCTTTTATAAGTGACTAGAGCTCAAAACGCGGCGAATACAATGTTTAAAGTTTTGACACGAGTACACTCTTACTGTTTAAAAGAATTTTAACGAAATTTTACTTTAATTGATAGTTTATGGTAATTGCGTCACACTGCGCACCAGAGTGGCGTTCGATGTATTTGTTAGATTTTATAAATGGTACTGTGAACAAATACAGGTCAAATGTAGTTCTGGCATAATTTTTCGCAAATAAAAAGTAATTTTTGTTGCAAGCATTTGGCAATCAATTAATAAATGTGGGGAAAATACGATACAAACATAGGATGGCAGACTGCTGATTTGAAATCCTATAACGTTTTGCCAACAGTCACGTGGTTTGTGTTGGAGCCACACCAGCCCTATAGCTTCTGCACAGCAAAGCCAGTCTACTAGTATCTATGGTCGAAGAATGGAGTCGCAATATTTACGTTGTGAAAAACAGTGTACGGTGAAATAGTTGTATCGAGTGACAAAAGAACAACAGCCCACCACAAAACGAGTGAAAAACATGGTGCACAGTGTGTGGAAGGCGAGAACACAAAGATGTGATTATATGGCAGTGATAAAGTTGGTAATGCAACCTCCAGACCAGAAGTGAGGAAGTGCAGATCAGGAGATCGTAAGTAACTAATTTTTTGTGCGAAAAAATTGAGAAGTGAACTGTTTAATAATCCGAAACTAACAAAACTGTATTGTTACAGATCCCACTGATGATGCCTTAGAACAGGAGAAGGCGAAACGCGTGTGGGATAAATAAAGTAACTAGCATCAGGAAAAGGCAGTTTGATTTACAAAACAAGTATTTATATGCTTGCTGAGGAGGATGGCCACACAAACAATCTTGTTATTCACGCCATGGCAGGCATTTACAGATGCCCTATACCAGAAACTCAGAAGACTTTATCTGAACATCCATAAATCCATACAATACATAAAATTCAACAACATATGCAAATGTAACGGTCTTGTACAAAAATATATCAATGTAAAGATTAAAAACAATTCACCCAGTGCAGAAAAAGCAATGCGTGCTGCTCAGAAAATATTGTTAAAATACGAGATCAAATCCCTATTATCCAAAAAAACAACAGTTAAATTAGGAGTTGTATAAGACACGTTTACAACTCGCAGACACCAAAAATAAATGACAGTTTTTTCCCATCTGGTCAACAAGGTTGAAAAGAACACAAAAACTGCTGTACAAAAAATGGAAACAGTTCATAGAAGAAAGATCAACCATCTCAAAAACTCCAGTCACAATATAATACTTTCACACACCCAAGAGAAACACACACACAAGTTCTACCCATTGATTAGTGAACCTTACATACACACAGTTAAACAGTAAAGAAAGATATCTGTTTGAGAAATGATCAAAATACTATGTAAATTCGGAAATAGATGAAGATTACTTAGAATGAAAATAGCAGTGTCAACATTATATTAACTAGAGAATTAGTAAAAAAAGAAATTCAGAAAAAAATAACCTGTATAAAAACACAACAACAAAACAACAAAAACACAGAATGAGAAATTTTCAAAATGACGATGTTATCACTTCAAAATCAGACAGGAGGAACACAGTAGTACTGATAGACAAAGAACAATACATTGAAAAAACACAAGAATTCGTCTCACAAAATAACATTACAAAATTAAAATCAGACCCAACAAACAGATTCCAGAGAAAATTAAAACACACTCTGAAAAATATTGACATCATACTGGGTAACACAGAGAAAAGAAGGTTGACACAGATCAGTCCCACTGCACAGGTCATTCGAAGCCAACCAAAAACCCACAAATCAAATCTTCCTGTGAGGCCAATACAGGATTTCAGAAAATCCCCCACTTACAAGCTTTCAGGATACATGAAACTTCCTGGCAGATTAAAACTGTGTGCCCGACCGACACTCGAACTCGGGACCTTTGCCTTTCGCGGGCAAGTGCTCTACCAACTGAGTTACCGAAGCACGACTCACGTCCGGTACTCACAGCTTTACTTCTACCAGTATCCGTCTCCTACCTTCCAAAATTTACAGAAGCTCTTCTGCAAAGGTCCCGAGTTCGAGTCTCGGTCGGGCACACAGTTTTAATCTGCCAGGAAGTTTCATATCAGCGCACACTCCGCTGCAGAGTGAAAATCTCATTCTGGAGACATCCCCCAGGCTGTGGCTAAGCCATGTCTCCGCAGTATCCTTTCTTTCAGGAGTGCTAGTTCTGCAAGGTTCGCAGAAGAGCTTCTGTAAAGTTTGGAAGGTAGGAGACAGATACTGGTAGAAGTAAAGCTGTGAGTACCGGACGTGAGTCGTGCTTCGGTAGCTCATTTGGTAGAGCACTTGCCCGCGAAAGACAAAGGTCCCGAGTTCAAGTCTCGGTCGGGCACACAGTTTTAATCTGCCAGGAAGTTTCATATCAGCGCACACTCCGCTGCAGAGTGAAAATCTCATTTCAGGATACATGTTAAAATTACTGACTGAAAGACAGAACCATTAAAAACACTACACAGTTAATACAACAAATAGAAGATATAAAAATCCAAGATACACCAACACTCCTCTCACATAGAAAACTTATATTCTAACATACCAGTACCAGATACAATAGAAATTATATATAAGAACCTTAAAACTTGTAGTCAACTCCCTGATGGACAGATAAAGGAAATATGCACACTAATAAAGCTCATAACAGAACAAAATTACTTCCAATTCAATAATGAATTTTATTTACAGGATGATAGATCACCAATGGGGTCCCCAGCTTCAGGAGCCTTAGCAAATATTTTTGTAAACCGCATTGAACAGATCATTTCCACAAAAGTAGTAGGAAAAAAATACAACATATTATATTGGTACAGGTATATGAATGACATCCTTTGCTTAATAGACATTCCACAAACAAAAATTGAAAAACTACATACTGACATCAATAAGATACATAACAATAAAAAATTCACAATTGAAAGAGAACAGGACAACCAGATTAACTTTCTGAATATAACAATCAAAAAACAAAACAATAAGCATATATTCGAAATTTACCGTAAATCCACAGCAACGGACATTATTATTCCCCAATCCTCAAACCATTCACATGCACAAAAGCAAGCAGCACTTCGACACATGCTCCATAGACACAACACAGTACCACTCGCAAAGGAAAGCTACCAAAAAGAACTGTACATAATAATGCAGATAGCACAAAATAATGGTTACAATAATAACACAGTCACAAAGCTAACCAACAAAATTAAAAGTGAAATAAAAGCAGAAAGCTCCAAATCACAGACAACAACACAACAGAACCAAACACAAACATGCAGTTCTGTAACAACTACACAGGATAATCAGGAAAAGAAGAAAGAAAACACAAGATGGTACACATAGGCATACAGACTCAAACTCACCCATAAAATCACAAACATTTTCAAAAGACAGGGAATAGACATAGCGTACATAACAGACAGTTCTAGACAAAAATACACCCCAAAACTGACAAAAAACATAGAGATATAGCAGAAAGCAGGTATATTTCAGCTACAGTGTAACACTTGACAAGGCACATACATAGGACGAAAAAGTAGAACATTTGATGTCCAGTACAAAGAACACATGACAGCCTGGAAATATGAGACAAACCACTCCACATTTGCAGAACACCTAAGAGAAAATGACCACAAACCAACCACTACAGAAGATGATGTAAAAGTAATTAGAATCAACAACAAAAGACACTTCCTAACCATACAAGAAAATTACCACATGCAGAAAACCAAAGCAGAGGGGAAAAGCCTGTTGATGAACCAAGTACACACGCCAAGCAATTCATTATTTACACTAATAGATAAAATAATAGAATAATATTCGCAAACAGTCCAATATAGAGCTGTCCAATATAAGAATAATAAAACCTAATATCTTTACACTCACTCATCCATGAACCCCTCCACAGAATGTTGAAACGAAAAGTCAAATAAGCTGTCACCAAAGTTTTAATCACTTGCTAACATCTAGTATACCACCCCAACACACACACACACACACACACACACACACACACACACACACACAAAAGCCCTTGTCAGCTCTATCCCCCTCTCTCTCAAACACTCATACTCACACTCTGTATAAGAATCATAAGTAGAAGTTAGTCTCCATCATATACTTCATTATATTGGCAACAAATAGGTAAACATACCAAATAAGATGAAACACGTAATGAAGTCGCAATAGTTACGTTGTTGAAAACAGTGTACGACGAAATAGTGACAAAAGAACAATAGTCAACCCCCAAAAAAAGTTAGAAACATGGAGAACAGTGTGTGGAAGGCGAGAACACAAAGATGTGATTATATGGCAGTGATAAAATGGTAGTGCGACCTCCAGACCAGATGTGTCAAATTGTAAGTAATTACATTTTTCACAAAAATATTGCGAAGAGAACTGTTTAATAATATGAAACTAACAAAACTGCATCATTATAGATTCCACTGATGATGCCTTAGAACGTGAGAAGGTGAAATGCATATGGGATAAATAAAGTAACGAACATCAAGAAAAGGCAGATCAGTGGGAAAAGCAACGCAAACCCTCTAGAAGTAGCCAATACTTTTATAGATATTATATTACTTTGGCAGACGAATTAATAAGTCAAAATAAAACAAATGCAGTAAGTAAACTGTTAAACCCCCCACATACAAATCATTCTATGGTTTTCATACCTACAACAGATACAGAAATGTCAAACCTAATAAAAACAACTTAAAATTAAACATTCATCTGGCCTGGATGGTGTCACATCACTTCTCATAAAGGAATGCAGAGAATGTATATTAAAACCATTGACACACATGCTGAATGCAAGGTATATTTCCAGTTTCACTGAAAGTAAGTAAAGTGAAGCCAATATTTAAGAAGGGGAACAGGGATGAATTAGGAAATTACAGGCCAATATCATTGATCTCAACATTGGCTAAAATCTATGAAAGAATAAAGAATAAAGAATAGAATTGTAAGTTTTATAAAAAAAGTACAGTATACTGCATTCATCACAACATGGTTTCAGAGAAGGGAAGTCAACAAAAACAGCATCAACAGATATAATTGAGCAAATTCTTAATTTACTAGGCAGGCAACAAAAGACTAGTGGGATCTTTATGGACCTATCTAAGGCATTTGACTGTGTGAACCACTCAAAATTAATGATGAATTTATATCAGTATGGAATTAGAGGGAAATGCTATGACATACTTAAATCATATATTACAAATAGGAAAATAACAAACTACAGATCAGAATTACAAACAGTTAAACATGGTGTGCCGCAAGGGTCTGTGCTTGGGTCAATACTATTTATACTCTACGCAAATGACTTCCCTAGCTATATTAATCAGAAACTTATAATGTATGCTGATGACACAACAATCATTTGCACAGCAGACACAAAGGAGGAGCTTGAGAAGGAAGCACTCCTGACTATCGACAATGCAAATAGATATTTAATGCAAAACAACCTGTTTATGAATCAGTCTAAAACAATGAATGTAGTACTTCAGACCAAACATAGTGAAAATTATAATATTAATGTTAATATAAATGGAAAGACTATTAAAGAAGTAACCAGCACAAATTTTCTAGGAACTATAATAGACAAACATTTGGCTTGGGGGGAGCACATAGATGCACTGTGTAAAAAGATAAACAAACAGATCTTCATCATGCATAAGACAGCTAAGACTTTGGATGATAAAGTCCTCAGATCAATGTATTATGGACTTGTCTTCCCACATTTGTCTTATTCAGTTCATATATAGGGGAAGTGCACAAGCTGGCTACCTAAAAAGAATATTCACAATTCATAAAAGGGCAGTGAGATGCATTGCAAAAATACCACCAAGACAGACCTGTAAGCAAGCTTTTGTACACTATAATATTATGACAGTATATTCACTGTACATATACCAAAACATAATGGCGGTATGGTCAAGTGATAAAACCTCCTAAATAAAGATGTACACAAACACGGTACAAGAGAAAATGAAAATTACTACCTGATGAACAGAAATCTAAAACTGTCTATGACTGCCCCAGTAGAAGCAGGCAAAAGGTTTTTTAATAAACTCCCCAAAATCATTAAAAAAGAAACGGACCTAAAATGTTTTAAAAACTGTTTGAAACTATATCTCACAGAGAAATGTGTATACAGTTTGAGTGAATATAAGATAGTGTTTAAATATGTTATACCATTACTGAAATGTACCTTTAAAAATTATCATTTCTGTATGTTGTTTGGATTTGTGTGTACATATAATGTGAAACATGTAATACCATTGTATGATTATGGACTATTTCTGTTTAATTATTTGTTTCATTTATATATAATGAAATCAAGTTTGATGTTAATAGCCTATTGTATGACACACCCAATACTCTCAGTTGGATTTTCAGCTGGAGTCCATGGGCAAAGAATAAATAAATAAATTTACGAAACAAGGGTTTGTATGCTTGCTGCGCAGGATGGCCACACAAACAAACTTGTTACTTTACACACCTGTTGCTATGTTCCGTGACTTTACCTGTTTAACATGTGGTAATTAAAAAAGTAAAATTACTGCACTGTGATTCTATTGCCCTCTAGTAAATTTTCGTCAACAGTTAGTTGGCTGGTTGAGATAACTGCTGTCCCTGAATGGTAACTGAGAAAAAAAGTGGTTAACCACATTGACCACCACCCTTTCAAAGAGATATGTGTTAGATTACATTGATACCCACACCTCAAAGAGTTAAATGGCTGGTATTCAAGGCCCAAAATTTTTCTAAGTGGCTGGTCCTCAAAGTGGTAAGTTTTGAATGAGAGTCAAAAGCTTCACGATTTAAGATATTAATCACATTTCTCACAAGTAACACAAAAAGGAAATTTAATTTAAGAATGACGTTTCTCAAACCACAATTCACAATACTTTGACGTGACTTGCTAGAAATGTAAAAAGTTGTGACGTCACACTCGTCAAAGCAGTTCGTTGTTAGTAAGTACTGGGTGATTATAATTAAAGTTAAACTTTCAAAACGCTGTGGAAATAACACCACTGGTCAGAATGACGTCAAATTGCAGCGGAATATTATCGGAGAAGGGGGGAAATGTATGGCAGCATAAAAATAGTGTGAAATTTGATCAATAGATGGCGCTGTATGTGAGAAAATACATAAATGAAAACACGTCATGTGCACGATCCACTGAAGGTGGTATAAACACGCCAGGTACATGGCTGTTCCTCTTTTCACGTCTGCCACTTCGCCATGGCTGTGTCAATACAGGATCGCACTCTGCTTACAAATCTGTATTACAAGAATGATGACTGTGCAGATGTCGCTCTGCACAAGTTCCGGACACTGAAGTGTTTGAAAAAAGGTATTGGTTCGAAGACTTCGGTGAATCTGGAGAAAATTATTGGAAATTCCAAAAGACGGGTTCTTTTAGTGTGCAACCTGGTGGAGGGAGGAAATGAATTGATTCGACAACAGTGGACGTAGTGGCTACAGCAATGCAAGTTGAGATGAGTGGTGGTGTGTAACCATGTAGTGCATGGAGAATGCCCAAACATTGGACATACCCATGAGGACAGTGTGTAAAATCCTACGAAACATCCTTCTTCGCTATCCATTCAAAATTACCCATGTGCGTGAGTTGCTCCCCGTTGACCTGCCAGCAAGAGAGACGTTTGCTTTAGAATTTCTTGCTCGCATAGAAATGGACAATGATCGGCTGTGGAAGATTTTGTGGGCAGACGAATTCCAACAGGATATGTCAATACACAGAATTGTCGACTATGGGCAACGGAAAATCCACACACAAATCAACCAGTACTGTTTCATCCTGGAAAGATCACTGTGTGCTGTGGGTTTACGGAATCATTTATCATAGGGCCATATTTTTTCGGAGAGACAGGTGCTTCCGGTCCTGTTACCTGTACTATGCGCTATGTGTCTTTTGTGCAACCACATCATTCCAGCCCTCCAACAGCATGAGTATGTGGATGGGATCATTTTTATACAAGATGCTCTGCACATTGCAAATCCAGTTAAGCAGCTGCTGAAGCGCCATTTTGGAAATGCTTGAATTATCAGCCGCCACTTCCCTACAGCCTGGCCATCCCGATACCTGATTTTAATCTGTGTGACTTCTGGCTGTGGGGCTATCTGAAGGACGTTGTGTTCAGTGTTCTGATTGCAAATTTAGCTGCATTGAAGACACGCGTTGCGCAACACATTCGGAACATAACCCCAGAAACACCTTCGATCGATTGTGGAACATGCTATTTCTCGATTTCAACTTGTTGCAAAAAACGATGGACAGCATATTGCACACGTTTTGCGCCAGTCACACGGAAATTAATACTCCGATCTGAGTTTGATTGATGTCCTTTATACGATTTTTTACCTCAGGTTAAATTAAAAATCGATGTGATTGATGCTTTTTATGTGGGTTTTGGCCTCAGGACAATTAAAAACCGATTTTTCCCTTCCGATGTGATATGACCTTGCCGTGGTCGATGGGCTTACATAACTAACAGTATCATGCCTATACACCCATGCACACTGAGTAGTACAGTTTGTTTAATGTCAAACGTACACCTTTGGCATTGTTATATAATTCAATTGTGATTTGTAGGTGACTACTATTAAATTATGATGCTTACAGCGCCATTTATTGCTACATTTTGTAGCAACTATTTATTTTTCTTCTACCATACGTTTTCCACTTCTCTGATAATATTCCAATGCAATTTGACGTCATTCTGACCAGTGGTGTTATCTCTACATCGGTTTGAAAGTTTAAATATAATCAATCTGTATTTCATTTGCCTTTGACACATTTAGCTGTCGGCATATGCTTGTGTCAGCACTGTGTTTTTTTGTTGCAAACGGTGCATTTTCCTCGAAATTAAAGTTTTATTTTGGCGTCATTCTCTCAGTTCTTCTTCTTTTTTTTGAGCTGCAGTATTATTCTGAAATTGTAGACTAAAGTAAATTCTTCGATAGATATAAGTTCTTAACAGTTAACTGAAAAGTCAAACAATGAAAAATTCCAGGAATTTAAAAAAAAAGCTTCCTGGGTTTTTCCCAGATGAAGAATTCTTGTTTTTCCCGGATTTCCCGGATGGGTATATAGGGCGTGAAGTATACAGTGACCTATATTTCGATGACAGAAGTGTTATTGTCGACTATTGTTACTGTCAGCTATTTACCGTCTAATAAACTTATAATAGCTTACGAAAATGGCTGAAGATGAAAGAGAAAGTGTCACTTTTCGGATGATTCCACAAAAGAGTGGTATATTGTCAAGAAAGGACGTATGGATCAGTAAGTGTTGTGTGACATTTGTAGCTGTTTCATCTCAGTTACTCCCAGAGGTAAGACACATGTGAGGCATCACATTCCTTTCTATGAAGAATCATTCAAACATATTCGCGGGAGCATCGATGTAAAAACCTAGTTCTGCATTCATGTTTAAACAAGAAACCCAGGAAGAATTGTCGCTACTGCTGCAGAACTAACAACAGCTAATAAAGTTGTCAAGCGTCATCAATCCTTCAGTTCTCTTGACTGTACGGTGAGACTGAATGCCACGGTGTATCCTGACTCCAAAGTCGTCGCAAAGAAGTCAAAAATCAGCCCGAGCCAAAGTTACAGAGACAGCTAAAAATATTGTCGCACCACACTCTGTGTCCAAATGCATAAAACAATTGCAAGAAGTTTAATTTAAGGCATTGGCACTCACGTATCGAACCACAAGCCTGAAAAGACAAAATACTTTACAGAATCTGATGGTATCCAACAGAAGTTATTAAAGATTGATTCGCTGAATAAGGAAACACTGGAGGCAAATGCAAAGTTCTATATAGACACTGGAAGGCAACTGCAAATTCCATTACATAAATTAATCATCTTTTTTGGAGACAGTGCCAATAACAGCTTCAGAGGGCTTCATCGAGACGCAATGTGTTTCATCATATTAAAGAAGAACTGGTAAAAAATGTAGAAGGAATTGGATACCGTACCCATACACTTCACAGTACTGTACTATAACAAGTGCTGTTGAAGTCATCACCATTGATGTAATCGACATGGAAATGTTTAATTATTTTTCAATAAACACAGCAAGGTAAGAGAATATGAAAGAATTATTTTTATACGTTGATGTCAAACGTCAGACTCTTCCATCTCGCTCAAAAACAAGATGACTGTCGCTAATGACTGCAGTAGAGAGTTGTTAAGCTTTGGATTCCTTTAAAGCAAGTTTTTGACGCCGAGGACAGGCCACCCAAAATAATGTAAGATTTTTTCAGTAGTCTAATCAGTGGTACTTCATACTTCTGCAGTCAAACTTGGCTCTGTTTGAAAAAAAAAATAATAAAAAGCGTGAAGAAGAATAAAGTGTCGAAGACTGAAATAAGAAATACCATATATTAATTGACACTGAAAGATGTCTGAATGAAAGGAAGACCGCCAGTTTTATTGGTAGGCAAGCCAAGACGAATTTGAACAAATTAAAAAGAGATCTCTAACCAAGAAACAATTAATTTGATTACGAAATTTGAGGAATTTCTGTACTAAAGCATTCGAATACTTACAGAAAAGGGCTATTCCTATTAATAAATATCAAGTATTTGTTGGATGACGCTATTTGAAACATTAGGTTAGGCGGTGATGGAAAACGCTATTATATAGCTGACTAAAAATTATGTGAAGATTTCAAGCGACAATTTTTTCAGGAATACATGTAGCTGAAGAGCTTTTTAGAAGCTAAGCATAACTCGAAAGAATGGAAGTCTAAACTCTCCGTGGAAGAAAGGTGAATTTACTTTTTTAAGGAAACTGAAAATCCTGAATGCAGATCCCAATTACTAAAATTATGTATTTGTTTTGTATTCCTGCACAGTACTCCACTATGCAAAGAGTAGACTATGTGATCAAAAGTATCCAGACACCCCAAAACATACGTTTTTCATAATAGGTGCATTGTGCAGCCAACTACTGCCAGATACTCCTCACCATTGTTGTCAATTTAGTAACTTTGTCTCTAGAAATGGCGACTTTTGCCTTCGTCTTAGCGACAAAAAAAAACTTTTTAGCGACAAAAATTATTTAATGACTTATCTGGCGGCTTTTGGAGTACTGACGACTTTTGAACTACAAATCAAAACTTTTTTGGGCCAGTATTTTCATTTACAAAACTAAGATTTAAGTATAGAATGGGTACTACACTGACTTTGTTCTAGATTTACTAAGTTAAATTAAGTTCTTAGCAGATTATGTAGCATTGTTCAGCATTTAGTAAACCTGAATGTGGGAACTGCGTACAGAGTATTCATTATTCATTACCCACTAGCCTTTTATCGTCGATAGCGTATCGATCTATAATTCTTCAACTTTTGAACTCTCTTTATTCTTCGATTTGACAAAAAACATATGTATAATATATATATAAAGTATAATAATATAGATTTCTGTCCAGCAACCTCTAATTTTTCGAAATGTTAACTCGCAGTCAAATTATTACCACATGCGCAGTGGTAACACAAGAACAATCCGGGGGGGGGGGGGGGGCGGTAATCTCAGACATTATTACGTTTTAAACAATGAACAATAGCACTGATATCGAGTTACTGAGTGAGTAGATTGTTTCATGACCTCTAGTTCGCCTTAGTTTTATTGTATTTTCAGTGATTATAAATTGGTGAAACATAATGGAATTACCGCAGAAGAAGAAGCACTACACTCAAAAATATTGGGATGCATGGGAAGCAGAGTCTGAATTCAATGGGTGGCTGACACCAGTCATTGGAGACTTATCCAAGGCAAGATGTCACGTATGTGCAACAGAGTTTTATGCCAAATTGTGTGATATTCGAAAGCATTCGAAAACTATTAAGCATAAACAAAAAATTGATTACATTATAACTGAAATTTTGGCTCCGTATCTTACACAATCATTGGTTGAAGATATAGGTAACCAAAAATACAGTGTACTAATAGACGAATCCACAGATGTATCAATATCTAAAATGCTAGGTATCGTTATACGGTACTATAGTCTAAACAACCAAACCATTAGATCAGCATTTCTCAAAATCGATGTAGTAGAAACTGCAGATACAAGAAGCCTGGCTGCTGTTCTAGTGAATTCTTTGAAAGATCGCAAATTTACAGTCGCTAATATGGTAGGGATTGGCACAGATAATGCTTCTACAATGGTTGGAATAAACAATGGGCTTTTCGAACAATTCAAGAGAGAATATGTTTGAAGCACTTGATATTGATCCGTTGCATTTTTCTTGTATGGGAAACCTACAATTGGTTCTCCATTTCATCCAAAAGACAAGAGGAATATAAAAAGGTTTATGAGACAATAAATTGTGGAAAACAGCCACTAAAAATTTTGAAGGTCTGTGCAACACGTTGGCTTTCAATTGAACCAGCAATACGAAGAATTCTGGAGCAGTGGGAAGAACTATAGCTACATTTTTCATTTGCCATGGTTCAAGACAATTGTTAAACTGCCGATTTTTTGTACAAGATTCATTGTGAATACTCAAATCTCTTTCCATGTTTTACCTTAAACATGCTTTAAAAGACGTACAAATAGCAATAAAAGCTTTTTAAGGAGAAGACAATGGTCCCACTAAATTACTAGATACACTTGTATTTCTCATACAGTCACTCCGCCAAACTGTTGATTTGTTGACAACACCAGTTCCAAGCGAATGTATGTACTCAAATCCGAACCTTGGCTTTATGTCTGAACAGAAATTGTCTGAGTCAAGTTTGTCTGAAGAAAATAAAGTTTATTTGAAGAAGAGACACATTCAGTTTAGTCGGAAACTCATAAAAGAGATTCAACAAAGACTGCCAAGTAACGTTATGATCCTAAAAAATGTCAATGCCGAATGTTGAAGAACACTAAAAGTGAATAAAAATAATGCTGTAGCGGATGTAACCAAATAATTTGGTTTTAGTCGCAATTTCATAGACTGTATTCTGCAAGAATGGTATAATATCAACTTCATTAGGTGTAATAACACTACTAACACTGCTCGATTTTGGAGTGAGGTTTTGCAGTATAAAGATGCCGCAGGTAGAATCCTTTTTGTTTGGTTTCACAGCTAGAAATGACTGTTCTGTGCCTACCGCATTCAAATGCAGAAGTAGAAAGAATATTCAGTTCTATGAACATTATAAAAACTAACAGATTATCGTTAAAGACAATTAATGCTTTGATCATATTGAGAGACCAGCTGAAGAAACAAAATAAAATTGTGTATCTTTTGACATACCATCAGACCTATTGGAGCTTGTTGGAACGAACAAACGCTACTCTTTTGCGACAAAACCAGTCGAACTGCAACATCATCTTTTGAGCGACGTTCAACCCTCTACATCAATTACAGTTCTGTCAGAGCATGAAACAGAAGAGTTATTCAATCTTCTGAGTGAGGACGATGAATAGCTCACATACTGGTATGCATATATTTTGTAACATAATTTGAATTCTTGCATTCTTTTTTTACAAATATAGTTGTATGTTTCTAGTATATTTGACTACTGTGATTGAAACAACAATTTATGTGTTGCGTGAAATATGATAACATGTTTAATTAAACGTTAGCGTATTTAATATGTATGTTGTTACAAGCGATGCATCATTTAATTAGGACAATATAGCAATTACGTATGAGACAATTTTTATTACTATTTTATTACCCCCTCCCCCCCCTCCAGTGGCTTATTGCACCATTCACAGCACGAAATTTTCAGTACACTCCTAGTAAAATCAGTTTTAGCGACTTTTGATGTTGAATCTAGCGACTCGGGTTTTTTAGAGTTGGCAACACTGCTCGTTATCAGCGACCTCAGTAGTCATTAGATATCGTGAGAGAGGAGAATGTGTCAATGTGGCACTCCATGAAACTCACGGACTTTGAACGTGGTCAGGTGTTTGAGTGCACTTACGTCATGCACGAGATTTCCACACTCCTAAACATCCCTAGGTCCACTGTTTCTGATGTTATATTGAAGTGGAAACGTGAAGGGACACTTACAGCACAAAAGCATACATGCCAACCTCGTCTGTTGTCTAACAGAGACCGCCAACAGTTGAAGAGGGTCATACTGTGTAATAGGCAGACAACTTATGCAGACCATCACATAGTAATTCCAAATTGCATCAGGATCCACTGCAAGTACTATGACCGTTAGGTGGGAGGTGAGAAAACTTGGATTTCATGGTCGAGTGGCTGCTCATAAGCCACACGTCAGGCTGGTAAATGCCAAACGACGCCTCACTTGGTGTAAGCAGCGTTAACATTGGACGGCTCAACAGTAGGAAAAAAGTTGTGTGGAGTGACAATTCACGGTACATAATGTGGCGATCCAATGGCAGGGTATGGATATGGCGAATGCCCGCTGAACGTCATCTGCCAGCGTATGTAGTGCCAACAGTTAAATTCGGAGATGGTGGTGTATGGCGTGGTCGTGTTTTTCATGGAGGGGCTTGCACCGCTTATTGTTTAGAGCAACACTGTCACAGCACAGGCCTACATTGATGTTTTAAGCATCTTCTTGCTTCCCACTGTTGAAGAGTAACTGGGGGATGGCGATTGCATCGTTCAACACGATCAAGCACCTGTTCATAATGCACGGCCTGTGGCAGAGTGGTTACACAACAATAACATCCCTGTAATGGACTGGCCTGCACAGAGTCCTGAATCGTATAGAACACCTCTGCGATGTTTCGGAACACTGACTTCATACCAGGCCTCACCGACCGACATCGATACCTCTCCTCAGTGCTACACTCCGTGAAGAATGGGCTTCCATTCGCCAAGAAACCTTCCAGCATCTGACTGAAGGTATGCCTGCGAGAGTAGAAGCTGTCATCAAGGCTAAGAGTGGGCCAACACCATACTCAATTCCAGCATTACCGATGATGCGCGTGACGAGCTTACAAGTCATTTTCAGCCAGCCGTCGGGATACTTTTGATCACACAGTGTAAGTAACTGATGACGACTGAAGTCTAAAGGATATGAAATGCAGTCTGGCAATAACAAGAAAAACATTTCTGTAAAAGCGGAATTTATTGTCATCTAATGCAAACATAGGAGGCATTCTGTCAAGGTTGGAGTGTAGCCTTGTATGGAAGTGAAACTTGAAAGACAAGCACTTCAGAGAAGAAGAGAATAGAAGCTTTTGAAATGTGGTGCTACAGAAGAATGCAGAAAATTGGATGAATAGAGTCCCCGCAGGATACCGTGACCGATGCGCAGTGACCCATTTTCGCCCAAAGCGCTGAACGAGTTCACTCCTTTCTTTGGAAGGGGAGGTCGACACTGTCTGCTACCTTTCAGCCAGTCAGTAATGATACAATCGAGGCGCACGCCCTATTATATTTCTCAATCGATTTTACGGACTCTATATTATAAAAAAATTCATTTTTGCTTTTACTTGTAGCTCTGTATGTCAGGTTTATTGTGATGTGCCGTTATTTCGTTAATGGTCGTAGTTACTGTGACATTTATGTGGAAGTAAGAGACTGCGCGAAATGCGAAAAAGTTTGCAATGAAAAACAGGGATCGCTATGACTTTGCATTTGATGTATATCACATAATATATTGCTGCAAATGAAATTTAGCTAGCATATTGAATTTTCCTTTAGAGTTGGGCGGTGGTCTCTATCTGTTACCAATTGCACCGTTCCAGCAATAAAGCCAGAGTGAAATATGCACCACTTTCCTCATATTTCATAAATGGTTTGCGATATCAAAATGAGATTTTAGCAAGTGATAGCACAGAAAGTGAAGAGTATTTTGCCATATGATTATTATTCAAATTTCGTTATCTACCGTGTTATTCAATGAACTACAGACTCTTACCATGAAAGAATGGAATTTTTAAGGACCTTCGATAGTTGTTGAAATGAGAAATGCTATAGATTTTTGGAACAACATAAGTGAAGATATTACATGTTTATTTTGCACCAAGGATGCGCTATTATGTAAGATACTGACCTTACTTTTCCTCAGTTCCGCACTTAATAAACCACTGTTTGGAATTCTCTTGCAATTGCGTCTGCCCAAGATGTTAGTGAGGTGATACTGTGAAAACTCCGCAGTGTTTTGGCAAAAGAAGCAGATTTTAACATGACAACAAGAGAAATGTGTAGGATTTAACCAAAATTCGCCACTCGTGACCATCCTCTGAAAATTAAAATTGGTTAACCAGGCGAAAATAAATCGCTACATTTTCGGCGCAATTCTTTTCAGATGCTAACCAAAGCAGAGGTGACATATCTTTTTGAATGGTCACCACGCAATTGAGGGGCCCCACTTAACACTTTGCCGTCCAGCGATCCCGCAATGGTGTGCGCGAAACAGCGGTCAACGCCCGGCGACACCACAGTGGTGTCGTGTGCATAGCATCGCTTAGTGGCCTGTGACACTACAGTGGTGTCATGAGCATAGTATCGCGAAGTGGCCGGCGACAGCACTTAAGTATCTTTTTCATTGTGTTGGTGTTTTGTTTAGGTAACAATAAGTTACACATGTCAACAAGATCTTTTTTGTTTTTATAAGTACTTGTGCAGTTTCATCATGTTGTTGTTGTTGTGGTCTTCAGTCCTGAGACTGGTTTGATGCAGCTCTCCATGCTACTTTATCCTGTGCAAGCTTCTTCATCTCCCAGTACCTAATGCAACCTACATCCTTCTGAATCTGCTTAGGGTATTCATCTATTGGTCTCCCTCTATGATTTTTAACCTTCACACTGCTCTCCAACGCTAAATTGGTGATCCCTTGCTGCCTCAGAACATGACCTACCAACCGATCCCTTCTTCTAGTCAAGTTGTGCCACAAATTCTCCTTCTCCTCAATTCTGTTCAATACCTCCTCATTAGTTATGTGATCTACAAATCTAATCTTCAGCATTCTTCTGTAGCACCACATTTCAAAAGCTTCTATTCTCTTCTTGTCCAAACTATACATCGTCCATGTTTCACTTCCATACAGGGCTACACTCCATACAAATACTTTCACTGACACTTCAACCTATACTCGATGTTAACAAATTTCTCTTCTTCAGAAACGCTTTCCTTGCCATGGCCAGTCTACATTTCATATCCTCTCTACTTCGACCATCATCAGTTATTTTGCTTCCCAAGTAGCAAAACTCCTTTACTACTTTAAGTGTCTCATTTCCTAATCTAATTCCGTCAGCATCACCCGACTTAATTCTACTACATTCCATTATCCTTGTTTTGCTTTTGTTGATGTACATCTTATATCCTCCTTTCAAGACACTATCCATTTCCTTCAACTGCTTTTCCAAATCCTTTGCTGTCTCTGACAGAATTACAATGTCATCGGCGAACCTTAAAGTTTTTACTTCTTCTCCATGGATTTTAATAACTACTCCGAATTTTTCTTTTGTTTCCTTTACTGCTTGCTCAATATACAGATTGAACAACATTGGGGAGAGGCTTCAACCCCGTCTCACTCCCTTCGCAACCACTGATTCCCTTTCGTCCCCCTCGACTCTTATGACTGCCATCTGGTTTCTATACAAATTGTAAATAGCCTTTCGCTCCCTGTATTTTACCCCTGCCACCTTCAGAAGCTATCTGTATCGCTTTCATCATGGCAGAAAAAGACAAAGCAGAATCGTTGGGACATAGTGAAATACGTGGAACACGAATTCTGCGAAGGCAACATTTGCCAACTGATTCGGACGAATCAGACGAAGACGACAGACTATAATTTACTGAGGACCAATAATAAATTCGAAGTATCTCCGGGTCCACACATATTTCCCAAAGATACCCAGAGTGTAGTGGATATCGTAGAATTATATACTGGGTTCGATCTGTCTGAATACATTACCAATGAAACGAACAAGTATTACAGTCAAAATTGCAATAGAAGGAAACTGAATTTAAAAGGTGTGAAATTTGTCGACGTTATAGGACCCGAACTTAATAAATGGTTTGGGCTTGCTATCCTTATGGGAACTGTAAAAAATGCAAGGATCGATGATTATTGGGCAACGAATCTGCTGATAGACACACCGGTATTTCGCAAAACGATGTCCCGCAACCGATTCAGACAAATATTATCATTTTTACATTTTTCCGACAACAATAAATATAATGCCAGCAAATTCAAAACGATGCTTCGCTTGGATAATGAGCACAAACACTGGACAGTTGAACATTGGAAATACAGTTCTGTGAAGTGACAAATCGCGGTACACAGTGTGGTGGTCAGATGGCAGGGTGTGGGTATAGCGAATGTCTGGTGCATCTCATCTTCCAGCTAGTGTAGTGCCAACAGTTAAATTCGGAGGCAGTGATGATATGGTGTGGTCGTGTTTTTTATGGAGAAGGCTTGCACTCCTAGTCGTTTTGCATGGCACTATCACAGCACCCTCCCCCCCCACCCAATGAACCATGGACCTTGCTGTTGGTGGGGAGGCTTGCATGTCTCTGTGATACAGATAGCCGTACCGTAGGTGCAACTACAACAGAGGGGTATCTGTTGAGAGGCCAGACAAATGTGTGGTTCCTGAAGAGGGGCAGCAGCCTTTTCAGTAGTTGCAGGGACAACAGTCTGGATGATTGACTGATCTGGCCTTGTAACAATAACCAAAACGACCTTGCTGTGCTGGTACTGCGAACGGCTGAAAGCAAGGGGAAACTACGGCCATAATTTTTCCCGAGGGCATGCAGCTTTACTGTATGATTAAATGATGATGTTGTCCTCTTGGGTAAAATATTCCGGAAGTAAAATAGTCTCCCATTCGGATCTCCGGGCGAGGACTACTCACGAGAATGTCGTTACCAGGAGAAAGATAACTGGTGTTCTATGGATCGGAGCATGGAATGTCAGATCCCTTAATCGGGCAGGTAGGTTAGAAAATTTAAAAAGGGAAATGGATAGGTTAAAGTCAGATATAGTGGGAATTAGTGAAGTTCGGTGGCAGGAGGAACAAGACTTTTGGTCAGGTGACTACAGGGTTATAAACACAAAATCAAATAGGAGTAATGCAGGAGTAGGTTTAATAATGAGTAGGAAAATAGGAATGCAGGTAAGCTACTACAAACAGCATAGTGAACGCATTATTGTGGCTAAGATAGATACGAAGCCCACACCTACTACAGTAGTACAACTAGCTCTGCAGATGATGAAGAAATTGAAGAAATGTATGATGAAATAAAAGAAATTATTCAGATAGTGAAGGGAGGTGAAAATTTAATAGTCATGGGTGACTGGAATTCGAGTGTAGGAAAAGGGAGAGAAGGAAACATAGTAGGTGGTTATGGATTGGGGCTAAGAAATGAAAGAGGAAGCCGTTTGGTAGAATTTTGCACAGAGCACAACTTAATCATACCAAACACTTGGTTTAAGAATCATGAAAGAAGGTTGTACACATGGAAGAACCCTGGAGATACTAAAAGGTATCAGATAGATTATATAATGGTAAGACAGAGATTTAGGAACCAGGTAACATTTCCAGGGGCACATGTGGACTCTGACCACAATCTATTGGTTATGACCTGTAGATTAAAACTGAAGAAACTGCAAAAAGGTGGGAATTTAAGGAGATGTGACCTGGATAAACTGAAAGAACCAGAGGTTGTACAGAGTTTCAGGGAGAGCTTAAGGGAACAATTGACAAGATTGCGCAAAAGAAATACAGTAGAAGAAGAATGGGTAGCTTTGAGGGATGAAGTAGTGAAGGCAGCAGAGGATCAAGTAGGTAAAAAGACGAGGGCTAGTAGAAATCCTAGGGTAACAGAAGAAATATTGAATTTAATTGATGAAAGGAGAAAATATAAAAATGCAATAAATGAAGTAGGCAAAAAGGAATACAAACTTCTCAAAAATGAGATCGATAAGAAGTGCAAAATGGCTAAGCAGGTATGGCTAGAGGACAAATGTAAGGATGTAGAAGCTTATCTCACTAGGGGTAAGATAGATACTGCCTACGGGAAAATTAAAGAGACCTTTGGAGATAAGAGAACCACTTGCATGAACATCAAGAGCTCAGATGGAAACCCAGTTCTAAGCAAAGAAGGGAAAGCAGAAAGGTGGAAGGAGTATATAGAGGGTCTATACAAGGGGGATGTACTTGAGGACAATATTATGGAAATGGAAGAGGATGTAGATGAAGACGAAATGGGAGGTAAGATACTGCGTGAAGAGTTTGACAGAGCACTGAAAGACCTGAGTCGAAACAAGGCCCCCGGAGTAGACAACATTCCATTAGAACTACTGACAGCTTTGGGAGAGCCAGTCCTGACAAAACTCTACCATCTGGTGAGCAAGATGTATGAAACAGGCGAAATACCCTCAGACTTCAAGAAGAATATAATAATTCCAATCCCAAAGAAAGCAGGTGTTGACAGGTGTGAAAATTACCGAACTATCAGTTTAATAAGCCACAGCTGCAAAATACTAACACGAATTCTTTACAGACGAATGGAAAAACTAGTAGAAGCCGACCTCGGGGAAGATCAGTTTGGATTCCGTAGAAATACTGGAACACGTGAGGCAATACTGACCTTACGAATTATCTTAGAAGAAAGATTAAGGAAAAGCAAAACTACGTTTATAGCATTTGTAGACTTAAAGCTTTTGACAATGTTGATTGGAATACTCTCTTTCAAATTCTAAAGGTGGCAGGGGTGAAATACAGGGAGCGAAAGGCTATTTACAATTTGTACAGAAACCAAATGGTAGTCATAAGAGTCGAGGGGCATGAAAGGGAAGCAGTGGTTGGGAAGGGAGTGAGACAGAGTTGTAGCCTCTCACCAATGTTATTCAGTCTGTATATTGAGCAAGCAGTAAAGGAAACAAAAGAAAAATTCGGAGTAGGTATTAAAATTCATGGAGAAGAAGTAAAAACTTTGAGGTTCGCCGATGACATTGTAATTCTGTCAGAGACAGCAATGGACTTGGAAGAGCAGTTGAATGGAATGGACAGTGTCTTGAGAGGAGTATATGAGATGAACATCAACAAAAGCAAAATGATGTTAATGGAATGTAGTCGAATTAAGTCGGGTGATGCTGACGAAATTAGATTAGGAAATGCGACACTTAAGGTAGTAAAGGAGTTTTGCTATTTGGGGAGCAAAATAACTGATGATGGTCGAAGTAGAGAGGATATAAAATGCAGACTGGCAATGGCAAGGAAAGCGTTTCTGAAGAAGAGAAATTTGTTAACATCGAGTATAGATTTAAGTGTCTGGAAGTCATTTCTGAAAGTATTTGTATGGAGTGTAGCCATGTATGGAAGTTAAACATGGACAATAAATAGTTTGGACAAGAAGAGAATAGAAGCTTTCGAAATGTGGTGCTACAGAAGAATGCTGAAGATTAGGTGGGTAGATCACATACCTAATGAGGAAGTATTGAATAGGATTGGGGAGAAGAGAAGTTTGTGGCACAACTTGACCAGAAGAAGGGATCGGTTGGTAGGACATGTTCTGAGGCATCAAGGGACCACCAATTTAGTATTGGTAGGCAGCGTGGAGGGTGAAAATCGTAGAGGGAGACAAAGAGATGAATACACCAAGCAAATTCAGAAGGATGTAGGATGCAGTAGGTACTGGGAGATGAAGAAGCTCGCACAGGATAGAGTAGCATGGAGAGCTGCATCAAACCAGTCTCAGGACTGAAGACCACAACAACAACAACATAACAGCACAGGCCTACATTGATGTTTTAAGCTTGCTTCCCACTGTTGAAGAGCAATTTGGGGATGGCGATTGCATCTTTCAACACAATCGAGCACCTGCTCATAATGCACGGTCTGTGGTGCAGTGGGTACACAGCAATAACATCCCTGTAATGGGCTGGCCTGCACAGAGTCCTGACCTGAATCCTATAGAATACCTGTGGGATGTTTTGAAACGCCAACTTCGGCCAGGCCTCACTGACCGACATCGATACTTCTCCTCAGCAACACTCTGTGAAGAATGGTCTGCCATTATCCAAGAAACCTTTCAGCACCTGTTTGAACATATGCCTGTGAGAGGGGAAGCTGTCATCAAGGCTAAGGGTGGGCTAACACCATATTGGATTCCAGCATTACCGATGGAGGGCGCCACAAACTTGTAAGTATTTTCAGCCAGGTGTCCGGATGCTTTTGATCACATAGTGTATTTTTGCAGATGGCCCAGTGGACTGATGAAAGAAATCAACTGCTGCCAGGAACAGTGCAATCCATCTTACAGTGCCATTTTGATTACAAACTGACTTACATGGAGTTTTATTAATGCATAAATGGGAAAAAAGACATCCTGAAAAAGGTGAAGTCTTCCAAAAACTTTTGTGTATGAAGTAATTCTGCTGCAACAAATTCAGTTCATTGTGTTCTAAATAAAAAGTAATTACATTAAATAAATTTTTACTTCATTTCTAAAACCCCAGCTCAGAGTGTCCTGATGATATCCCAGCTAGGTATATCAACCCTACCACTATGCAGCATATGTGGTCAACGTTAATTGTTACTTTGCTTTAATTGTCATTTTATTTAAATTATGGTGACAAAATAGTGCAAGGATGGAAGTCAAAACATAAAAACTTCCGTCTCTTTGGTTGTATGGTGAATTGCGATATTTCTTTGGTGTGGTGGTGGTCTCGGCACTGTTTTTCAAATGGCACTGAGCTCTATGGGATTTTACTTCTGAGGTCATCAGTCCCCTAAAACTTGGAACTACTTAAACCTAACTAACCTAAGGACATCACACACATCGATGCCCGAGGCAGGATTCGAACCTGCGACCGTAGTGGTCGCGCGGTTCCAGGCTGTAGCACCTAGAACTGCTTGGCCACTCCGGCCCACACTGTTTTTCAATCGTGGCAAATTAGATGTTTGCTGGGCATTGCAGATATATAAGCCCCCAATATTTTTAACGTAATGCAACAAGCAGGCATTGTGTTGAGAACTGTGCATTGTTTACAACCACCTGTCAAACTGGAGATGATAATTGTATTGGTACAGTCTTAGATTTGTAACTCTGTTCTGACATTCAATATGAGGGTTGTTTTAGAAGATTTCTCACATGCACCTCATCAAAGGCTGATCCTGTGCTACATTTTACCCAATCACCTCAAAAACATGTAGCGTTTGACGCAGTTTGTTGGCCACTTAATATGACAAACAATATATATTCTTGATGACATCCGGTAGTGCAATCAAGTGTGAAGTATTTTTTAACCAAAAATGATAGTATCAAAACTGGGTATATAATGTTTCTTTCTTGTTTCTCCTGGAGTACCGAAAGAATTTTTTTTTTCCTGGTATCCAATAGGATTTATTCAATGGATACTTTTTTTTCTATTTCAAATATTTGATTTTTCGCTGTCAGTTTAACATTACTGACATACGAATAAAAATACATTTAGCAAATATTTTAGAGCTTTATTCCATAATTCATTGGATTTAATACCATAAAAACTATGCTACACAGATATTAATGGAAATATGTTTGCCAATTTTTATCTTCAAACAACTTTAAGTGGATAATAGTCAAATATTTGTGATACAATAAATTTTGATTACTTCTCTCGATGTTCTTAGGCACAAAACTTTCTAAAACTTCCCAAATCAGTTATAAAAAAAATTAATAATTAGGATCTTACCACCTATCTGATGAATTTCTGTAGCTGCCCAGGCCTCTTGCACTCCAAGTAACTAGTATATACTAGTTATGGATGAGTTAGAGGACACATGTTCAATAGTAGATGAAACTAATAGGTACAACAAATAGAGTTATAATATTAGCAAGAAAGGAAACTGATAAAAATGAGTCATATAAAGTGAAAGGCCCTCTACGGGGTAATATAAAGACGTTAAAGGAACTTCAGAATTGAAATTATAGCCTCCCTTCTATGTACTTTCAAAAGGTGACAACATATACGCAAAACTTTAAAACCTAGTCCATACTTATATCTTCACTGTCTAAAATAAGATGCAAATCTTTCATTATGTCAAAGGCTATTCTATCTCGTTGAAATGCATAGTGCAATAACTTGCTAAAATGAGAATAGTACAACTGGTGTTCTGCTGAAATTGATCTGTCTTGTTTTGGTGACAGACTGATCTGTAGCATTGCCAAAAGTCTAGATAAGGTGGAAAGAAGTGTTGTGAGAGGCACAGCCAATGAATCTAAGTGCTGAAGTAAGGTTGTAGTAGCGGATTGACCTGTAGTGCAGACTAATGTTTACGTTCATGCTATATTTAATATGATGACTACCGCGAATCCATCACTAACTCTAATAGAGCCCTACCCCTGACACCATAAGTACTTCAGACAATGTGTTGTTTCTCTATGGCAAACAAGATGCCAGTTGCCATTCTCCACACCAAACATCTCAAAGAATGACATTTACTCCCCAGAAATGAGCTGTTGAAGAAATGACAACACTCTGAAATCATTAGCCCCCAAATTCTCTTCAATGTGGCTGCTAACATTGCACTTTCTAATAATAAACAAGATACAGATGTGTTAGATTTACTGCAGCAGGCAGTGTATATAACACCAACAGATATTTGTTCAAGAAATGCAACCCCTAAGGTGATTACAAAATTTGTCATATCACTAAAGAGTAGTACATTTACTGACTATGGTGATATTTAAGCGGGCCGACTTCATACAACTACCCTTATACCTTTGTAACAAATCAGTGATTTGTGAAATATCCTATAATAGATCTAAATATGCTGCAGTAAAACCCATATATTAAATCAGATAAACAGATCATATGCAATCAGAGACTGGTTTCGCTCCTTCCTGTCTTTTCAGAAGTTTTTAAGAAAGCTCCCCCCCCCCCCCCCCCCTCAGTATAACTTGTCTTTTTCGCAAAGAATTCTTGACAGAGAAATACACGCAGTACCCAATAATTGAAGCCCTGGCACAAGAGAATGGGAAATGTTATCCTGTTGGTACAAGCACATTCTGTGACATCACTATGGCCTTTGGTGAGAAGACAAAAACTGATACTTGGCAAACTACTTTACTATTGCAGTAGTGGCATCCCTGTCCATGGATGCATTATCTCCATGTCAGAAAGCAGAAGGGCTCGTTAACGTCAATGTCACAGCCATGCAACTAACTTCAGAATAGGGAACGCAATACCTGGAATCACACAAGGATCAATACTGGCACCATTGTTATGTAAATGATCTTTCACTGTATTTCAAATGTGCTTCAAAAACTTTAGTATTTGCTGTGACAAACATACTAACCAGAGGCCATAACTCAGCTTCAGTAGACAGCTCAAATAATAGCTTCACAAGCCTACATGTGGATGAATGCCAAGTCTAACCAGTTTTGCACAAGTGACTTTTTGGTTAAAACTGACTACTAAGTGCATGTGATTTTTTGCATCTGCATGTAAATCGGCAACCAACAATGTCTCATGTGTGTCTATAATGTCAATGATGTACAGATCATGTCAGCTGTGGAGTTCATTCAGTACGTAAATGGCTACACACGAAGTGGAATATACACTGTAATATTCCATAGAGTCCAGTTGGATAACAAGTTAAAATAGTTGTTACACTCAGTTCACAATGTTTTGTCCTTAGATGTTCTCTCTCATTGTACTGAAGTAAACACGGAGTATGGAAGTTTATTTTTACTGCCCATTGTCTAATCTTGTGGGGCAGTGCATCTACAGTGTATATTTAGCAGAAGCAATCAGTAAGAATTTTGTATAAAGTAGATAACTTTAGTATCTAAGAAAAACCTTTCTAAGGATCTTTTGAGTTCTTACATAAACTTCTCAATACATTTACTAATTAATGGCTTTTGCTCCTAACAAAAATTAGTTTAAATTGAGCCATTGCTCACACAATCCTAGTACAAGACACAAAAATAATTTTCATGTAGATTATCTCCTTGTCTGGCATTCAGAATGGAGTTATGTACTATAGAGATATTCAGTGTACTTCTGTGTAACAAGGTAAGAAGCTTTACAAATTAAAGATAATTAAAGACATACCTCATTACAAATTATCTGATTATAAGGATTGAAATGGTCTGTTAGTTACTTTGCAAGTACATAGTAACATGTTGCAAAAAGGGCTCTGTACACTGGGGTGACAAATGTCATGAGACAGAGATAAGCACATTTACAGATGGTGCTAATATCACATTCACAAGGTATAAAGTGGCAGTGCATTGGTGGAGCTGTCATTTGTGGTCAGGCAAGGTTTCTGACCTGATTAAGACTGCACAGCTGGAATTCACAGATTTTGAATGCAAAATGGTGGTTGGAGACAGACGCATGGGACATCCTATTTCAGGAATCATTAGAGACGTCAATATTCCAAAACCACAGTGTCAAGAGTAAGCCAAGAATACCAAATTTCATTACTCTCACCATGGACAATGTAGCAGTCAATGGCCTTTACTTAATGACCGAGAGCAGCTGGGTTAGCATTTAGTTGTTAGTGCTAATAGAAAAGCGAACCTGAGTGAAATAAATACAGAAATTAATGTGGGACATACAACAAATGTTTTTGTTGGATTAGTGTGATGAAATCTGGCATTAACAGGCTATGGAAGCAGATGACAGACACATGTGCCTTTGATAACAGCACATCGTCTGCAGTGCCTCTCCTGGTTGTACCCTAGACAATTGGAAAACCATGGCCTGGTCAGATGGATCCTGACTTCAGTTGATAAGAGCTACGGGTATGGTTGCAGACCCACAAAGTGTGTACCCAAGTTGTCAGTGAGGCACTATCCAAGCTGGTGGCAGCAACACAATGAAAAAATACCTACTTAATAATGTAAACATTAAGCTACCAATAGAAGATAAACAGCATCCATTTAATATTACTAACAATGTCTACTCAGTGGCCACATGGCCAAGTGCCAGACAAAAGATCTAAAGGTCTCTGATTTGATTCACAGTCAGTACTAGGAAGTTTATGTTGTTTCTTTCATCCCTGGAAATGTTGGTTATGAGAAAAATGCAGAGTTGCACCATGGTTCGGAGTCCATGTTAAACTGTAGGTCTCCTGCATCTGGCTGGGCAAGTTACTTCACATAGCGGAGGAGTGCCATGGCACACCACATGTATAATAATAAAATGACTGTAGTCTGATTAAAATTACTTGATAGTTGACATCTATCACTTGCAACTACAGTGTTGCCATATCCTTTGCTGGCTAGCACTCAAATATGTCTGACATACAAACATGGTGGGTCACTTGACAAATGCTGCTAATGTGTAATGCTGAGCAATTGGAAAAAGCCACCGGAAGGTATGTCGGACAGCTGATTTTAGTGACCAATGACTGAACTGCAGCAGACACTGGTATTTGTAGCCCTGAATGTAACTTTGTGTCCTAACCCACCCAAAACCTTGTGATGTGCATTGTATCAGAGAAAACAGACATCAATAATCTGCAATAGAATTAAAATCACCATCACTTTGTTCACAGCATTTAAGGCTAACCTCTATGAGGTAACTTGAGACAGAAAAATTATATAATATGTTTGTTTATGTAGCTATTTTCCACTGAAATATTTCAGTTTTGGGGGAGAAAGCAAACTGTAATTTCTGGCTTTTATTGGTTACTGTCCTTACCCTGGCAACACAAGTTGCTGCATTGCCATTATTCATCCATCCGCAGACAATAATATTGTAAGGTCGTTGTCCAAATGAACATGTAAATTTATGGGAAACCATTTGAGGGAAATGAAACCTGCAAATATGTAAATAAAAAAATACAGGCAAAAATAAACAGTTATACAATACATAGTAAAACAGAATAATACAAGATTGTACAATACGTAGTAACACAGAATAATACAAAACCATAGAATATATAGAACAACTTTATATACATTTATGTTTCATGTATTAATAACTGTGTTGTCTGTTTTTCATAGGGCTTTACTTTTCTTGTCCCTAGGCAGCAAGCCTTGATAAAGATGATGTGACTTACCAAACAAAAGTGCTGGCAGGTTGATAGATACACAAACATACACACAAAATTCAAGCTTTCGCAACCAACGGTTGCTTCATCGGGAAAGAGGGATGGAGAGGGAAAGACGAAAGGATGTGGGTTTTAAGGAAGAGGGTAAGAAGTCATTCCAATCTCGAAGGCAGAAAGACTTACCTTAGGGGGAAAAAAGGACAGGTATACACTTGCGCGCACGCGCGTGCGTGCGCGCACGCGCGTGCGTGCGCACACGCGCACACACACACACGCGCACACACGCGCGCACACACGCGCGCACACACGCGCGCACACACGCGCGCACACACGCGCGCACACACACACACACACACACACACACACACACACACACACACACACACACACACACACACACACACTCTGTGCCAAGATGTGCTGGCCGTGCACCAAGGCATGTTTAGCCACAGGGTGATCCTCATTACCAACAAACACTGCCTGCCTGTGTCCATTCATGCGAATGGACAGTTTGTTGCTGGTCATTCCCACATAGAAAGCTTCACAGTGTAGGCAGGTCAGTTGGTAAATCACATGGGTGCTTTCATACGTGACTCTGCCTTTGATCGTGTACGCCTTCCGGGTTACAGGACTGGAGTAGATGGTGGTGGGAGGGTGCATGGGACAGGTTTTACACCGGGGGCGGTTACAAGGGTAGGAGCCAGAGGGTAGGGAAGGTGGTTTGGGGATTTCATAGGGATGAACTAAGAGGTTACGAAGGTTAGGTGGATGGTGGAAAGACACTCTTGGTGGAGTGGGGAGGATTTCATGAAGGATGGATCTCATTTCAGCGCAGGATTTGAGTAAGTCATATCCCTGCTGGAGAGCCACATTCAGAGTTTGATCCAGTCCCAGAAAGTATCCTGTCACAAGTGGGGCACTTTTGGGGTTCTTCTGTGGGAGGTTCTGGGTTTGAGGGGATGAGGAAGTGGCTCTGGTTATTTGCTTCTGTTCCAGGTCGGGAGGGTAGTTGCGGGATGCGAAAGCTGTTTTCAGGTTGTTGGTGTAATGGTTCAGGGATTCCGGACTGGAGCAGATTCGTTTGCCACGAAGACCTAGGCTGTAAGGAAGGGACCGTTTGATGTGGAATGGGTGGCAGCTGTCATAATGGAGGTACTGTTGCTTGTTGGTGGGTTTGATGTGGACGGATGTGTGAAGCTGGCCATTGGACAGATGGAGGTCAACGTCAAGGAAAGTGGCATGGGATTTGGAGTAGGACCCGGTGAATCTGATGGAACCAAAGGAGTTAAAGCTGGAGAGGAAATTCTGGAGTTCTTCTTCACTGTGAGTCCAGATCATGAAGATGTCATCAATAAATCTGTACCAAGCTTTGGGTTGGCAGGCCTGGGTAACCAAGAAGGCTACCTCTAAGCGACCCATAAATAGGTTGGCATACGAGGGGGCCATCCTGGTACCCATGGCTGTTCCCTTTAATTGTTGGTATGTCTGGCCTTCGAAAGTGAAGTAGTTGTGGGTCAGGATGAAGCTGGCTAAGATAATGAGGAAAGAGGTTTTAGGTAGGGTGGCAGGTGATCGGCGTGAAAGGGAGTGCTCCATCGCTGCGAGGCCCTGGATGTGGGGAATATTTGTGTATAAGGAAGTGGCATCAATGGTTACAAGGATGGTTTCCGGGTGTAACAGATTGGGCGGGGATTCCAGGCATTCGAGAAAATGGTTGGTGTCTTTGATGAAGGATGGGAGACTGCATGTAATGGGTTGAAGGTGTTGATCTGCGTAGGCAGAGATACTTTCTGTGGGGGCTTGGTAACCAGCTACAATGGGGCGGCCGGGATGATTGGGTTTGTGAATTTTAGGAAGAAGGTTGGGGTGCGGGGTGTCGGTGGAGTCAGGAAGTTGATGGCGTCTGGTGAAAGGTTTTGTAGGGGGCCTAAGGTTCTGAGGATTCCTTGAAGCTCTACCTGGACATCAGGAATGGGATTACCTTGGCAAACTTTGTATGTAGTGTTGTCTGCAAGCTGACGCAGTCCCTCAGCCACATACTCCCGACGATCAAGTACCACGGTCGTGGAACCCTTGTCCGCCGGAAGAATGACGATGGATTGGTCAGCTTTCAGATCACGGATAGCCTGGGCTTCAGCAGTGGGATTGGAATGACTCCTTACCCACTCCCTTAAAACCCACATCCTTTCGTCTTTCCCTCCCCCTCCCTCTTTCCTGATGAAGCAACCGTTGGTTGCGAAAGCTTGAATTTTATGTGTGTGTTTGTGTATCTATCAACCTGCCGCCGCTTTCGTTTGGTAAGTCACATCATCTTTGTTTTTAGATATATTTTTCCCACGTGGAATGTTTCCCTCTATTATATATAAAGTACAGATTTAAGATCACACAACAGTTGTCCATTACATATACAAGTATAATAAATGTTTAGGGGTGAAATACAGTATATTCATCCAGAATGAGATTTTCACTCTGCAGCGGAGTGTGTGCTGATATGAAACTTCCTGGCAGATTAAAACTGTGTGCCTGACCGAGACTCGGCAAAGGTCCCGAGTTCGAGTTTTGGTCGGGCACACAGTTTTAATCTGCCAGGAAGTTTCATTATATTCATATTTATTGGTCTACGTGGTCATTTAAGAAGTAGAAACATCGTTCAAGTAGAAATATTTTTATTCTGCTTTAAATTTGTTTTCATCTCCTAACTTTCTGAAGTTTTGTACCAATGTTGCTCACATACATTTGAATGTTCGTCGTTTTGGTTCATTTGAGTATAGAGTGCTGTGCTACTTCAGGTATTATAGTTATGGAAGTCGACATTAGTTTGAAAGTCTGCAAGATGCCCTGCCATATAAAATGCATTTGTATACACAGGGAAATATTAATATGACCAACTAACTGCAGGGACTTATTCTTGTCTGGAAATGGAGGAAAACAATGTCCTATGAAGATTTGTCTGTAAATGTATCATTGCAACAGTAGATGGCACTGAAGAATGAACGTTCCACTGACCACATGCTGTGTGCTGCAGCCTGTGACTGACACAGTGTACCGTAAGCAGCAGAATGGTCTGGTATTTATGTCAGAAACAAACACGGATATTGTTTGTGTACGGCCAAGCAGATGGAAATGGCGAGTGTTCATCAGATACAAGGGTATCGTCAGGAGTGTACCAGGAAGACGAGTAGGAAGAAAAAACCTGAAATCTACAGATACAGTATTACTAGCACCCTGCTTAACACGTTAAAGTCATTTAAATATTTGGACATAATGTTGTAAAGCAATATGAAATGGATTGGCCATGTGAGAACTGTGTCGACTTTGGTTTATTGGGAGAATTTTGGGAAAGAGTGGTTCACCTGTGAAGAAGACCACATATAGGACACTGGTGCAACCTATTCTTGAGTATTGCTCGAGTGTTTGGGATCTGTAACAGGTTGGACTAAAGGCAGACACTGAAGCAATTCAGAGACAGGCTGCAAGAATTGTTACCAGCAGGATCGAGCAACACCTAAGTGTTATGGAAATGCTTTGGAAACTCAAATGGGAATCCTTGGATGGAAGATGACATTCTTTTCAAGAAACACTATTGAGAAAATTTAAAGAACTCGCAAGATTGCCACACGATTCTATTACTTACGCTAACATACATTGCACTTAAGGACCACGAAGATATGAGAAATTAGGAGCTCAAACGAAGGCATATAGATAGTCATTTTCCCCTCACTCTATTTTGAGTGTGGAACAGAAAAGGAAATAACTAGTAGTGGTGCAGGTTACCCTCAGCCATGCACAGTATGGTGGTTTGCAGAGTATCCATGCAGATATAGATGTAGAGAAGTAGCAAAGCTATACCAAAATGAGTACCCTCACAGACACCAACCACATCACACAACATTTGAAGCCCCTTTTGGGCATCTGTGTTATCATGGATCCTTTCAGACAGGCGAACATACAGGGACCTGGCAGACTGTGCGTGCACCAGATTTGGAGGACCAGGTTCAACAGAATATTGAGACGAACCCTGCAAACTCTGGGCAAGGTGGCCGACCAACTTGCTGTAAGCCAAGGTATGATAATTTGTATCCTGCAGGACAATCGCTAATACAGAGACCATTTTCCTCATCTGTTGCAACATGGATGTGATGCAGCTCTGAACTGTGTTCCAGGATGATTTGTTATCATTGCATGCACACACAACATATGTTTGTATGTTACGATACATACATCTCCATTTTTGGCATTTTTTCCCTACAATAATGACTCGCCAACTTATATGGGTTAATGTTAATGCTACTCAGTTCAAAACTTCTGCACGAATACTCCACAATGCACATGCAATCATTGTTTGCATCCTTCACTGCTACCTCACGTTATAATGATTTATTTTGAATGCACTGAATGTTTAGGCTTAAAATCTGCAAGTGACTAGAATGACAAGTTAATTATATTTATGCTTTGTGATGTCATTTGCCTACCTGTGGCCTGGCAACATACCAGAAATCCTCAAGGACAGGTTTTCTGCATATCATTGGTCATTCACTAGGCTGTAGCGAGTTGCTTGCTATGGATGATGTTTATGATACTGCCACTTCTGTTGCTCTTCTTGACAGTGGTGCTGTTTCAGATACTTCAGATTTGGTTCTACCACTACTGCTGTGCTCCCTTGTGAACAGCTAGCAACTTGTGTGTTTCCTTGTGCTGACAGAACATTACATAATTTTTGTTCTAGTGGTACTGCTTCATTGTCAGCAGATTGAACACAAGATTTTCCAAATAATGCTTAGTTCTTGTTTACTACTACTACTGAATGGTTTGAAGTGTCAATTTCTTTTTGTTTTCGTACTTACTATTTCTAAATATTTGCTATTAAAAAGTTCAGAATGAAATCTCTTTCCAAATGCACCTATATCTACAAAAGTCACATTTTCACATCAACTTCTGACTTCACAGTCTTATTTTAAACAAGAACACTAAATCTTGTTTTTATCTTCTCACAACATCGTTTGTTCCCACCAAGAAAGTGGAAAAGTCTTTATAGCTTAATGTGGAGATTTTTTCGCGACTTACTGATGTTGCTGTGCAAAATTTCACACTTGATTTCACTGGGGAAATTAATTTCACATTGCTTTTATTGCGAAAATCAGTAGCTATTTCGCCCTTGGCTATCTCCACATATTTCAATTTTGCAAATTATATATGACACAACAGTATACAACGAATTATGACAGAGTTTGGTATGCCAAACAAATTGGTGAAACTGGTAGAAGTACACCTAAATGACACAAAACGTAAGGTTAAGGTAGGCAATAAAATGGCAGAAAGCTTCCAAGTTGTAACAGGATTATGCCAAGGAGGTGGGCTGTCATCTGTTCTCTTCAACCTACCACTTGAGAAGGTGAAGTGGGATTTCAACAAAGAAAACTTCCAGGCCATTCAAATTGGTAATGAACATATTACATATCTGGCCTCTGCATACGACATTGCACTATTAGCATGCACACAAGAAGATCTGAACAGAAGTATCCAGACTTTAGAATTAGTGGCGGCAAGGAACAGTCTACAAATTAGCTCTGAAAAGACTGAGTATATGACCATAGGAAGAAAGATCCAAAACTCTCAAGATTTAATTGTGAACAACACCAGGTATAACCATGTGAAAGAGTTCAAATACCTTGGATCAATTTTTACAGAAGTAACACCAACTGGATGCTATCACTCTGTAGACCCAATATTAAAATTTAGAAGTGTGTCTCAACAACTAAAGCTACAGTTATACAAGACATTAATAATGCCAGTAGTACTTCATGGTTCTCAAACCTGGAGCACCCAAACTGACTACTTACATTTGAAAGGAAGGTCCTCAGGAAAATACACTACTGGCCATTAAAATTGCTAAACCACGAAGATGACATGCTACAGACGCAAATTTTAACCGACGGGAAGAACATGCTGATATGCAAATGATTAGCTTTTCAGAGCATTCACACAAGGTTGGCGCTGGTGGCGACACCTACAACATGCTGACATGAGGAAAGTTTCCAAGTGATTTCTCACACACAAACAGCAGTTGACCACCATTGCCTGGTGAAACGTTGTTGTGATGCCTCGTGTAAGGAGGAGAAATGCGTACCATCACGTTTCCGACTTTGATAAAGGTCGGATTGTAGCCTATTGCGATTGCAGTTTATTGTATCGTGACATTGCTGCTTGTGTTGGTCGACATCCAATGACTGTTAGCAGAATATGGAATCGATGGGTGAAGGAGGGTAATACGGAACGCTGTGCTGGATGCCAACGGCCTCGTATCACTAGCAGTCGAGATGACAGGCATCTTATCTGCATGACTGTAACGGATCAGGCACTCACGTCTCGATCCCTGAGTCAACAGATGGGGACATTTGCAAGACAACAACCACCTGCACAAACAGTTCGGCGGCGTTTGCAGCAACATGGACTATCAGCTTGGAGAACATGGCTCCGGTTACCCTTGGCACTGCATCACAGACAGGAGCGCCTGCGATGGTGTACTCGACAAACCTGGGTGCACGAAACGTCATTTTTTCAGATGATTCCAGGTTTTGTTTACAGCATCATGATGGTCGCATCCGTGTTTGTCGACATCGCAGTGAATGCACATTGGAAGCGTGTATTCGACATCACCATACTGGCATATCACCCGGCGTGATGGTATTGGGTGCCATTGGTTAAACATTTTGGGTCACCTCTTGTTCGCATTGATGGCATTTATAACAGTGGAGGCTACATTTCAGATGTGTTACGACCCGCGGCTCTACCCTTCATTCGATCCCTGCGAAACCCTACATTTCAGCAGGATAATGCACGACCGCATGTTGCAGGTCCTGTACGGGCCTTTCTGGATACAAAAAATGTTCGACTGCTGCCCTGGCCAGCACATTTTCCAGATCTCTCATCAATTGAAAACGCCTGGTCAATGGTGGCCGAGCAACTGGCTCGTCACAATACGCCAGTCACTACTCTTGATGAACTGTGGTATTGTGTTGAAGCTGCATGGGCAGCTGTACCTGTACACGCCATCCAAGCTCTGTTTGACTCAATGCCCAGGCATATCAAGGCCGTTATTATGGCCAGAGGCGGTTGTTCTGGGTACTGATCTCTCAGGATCTATGCACCCAAATTGCGTGAAAATGTAATCAAATGTCAGTTTTAGTATAATATATTTCCCCAATGAATACCCGTTAATCATCTGCATTACTTCTTGGTGTAGCAATTTTAATGGCCAGTAGTGTATTTGAACCAGTCCGAGATCAGACTACTAGAGAATGGAGAAGACACCATGACACAGAATTAGAAGAGCTGTAGAAGGAGCCTAACGTCTTGGGAGTGATGAGAAGCAAGAGACTGTGATGGGCTGGACAAGTAGTTAGAATGGAGGTAACAAGGTGCCCCAAAATTGCAATGGACTGGATGCCATCAGGCAGCAGACCAGTGGGAAGACCTAGAAAGAGGTGGATCAGAGTGAGAGAAGACTTGTTGCAACTGGCAGTCACAGAAAACTGGAGACAAGATAGCAGGAAACAAGACACAGGTGGAGAGCTCTTTAACTGTGGTGGTGTGCGGTCCACTGGGCCTGATCGCGTGAATGATGATGATGATAGGAGTCAGAAGCAGATTCAAGAAAAAAAAAAAAATGACAGGAAGGAAAATAATAGCAAATAAAAAACTCAAGTCAATGATGAAAATGATGCACAAAATTATAAGAAATAAAAAACGTTACATTTAAACCAATTAACTGAATAAAAATAATAAAATCTTTTAATTAGATTTGAACCTTCGACTTCTAAAAATTCGGTTTATACACTTACCACTACACTAAGCCATTACACTGCAAGAAGTTGTTATATTTATGACACTGATGGCCAAGTCACACTGATTAATTGACGGCCTTTAAAAATTTGGTTTCATGCAATGTTGTATAATGCTTATCTAATGTTAGCCAATCTCTGTGATGATAACTGTATAAATGGCAATGAATCACATCTTGCTTGGAAGGATCCAGTAGTGTCTGTTCTGTGCTGTGTATGAAACGTGCACTTTGTTACCATTGTTTTGTATGCGTGTGTATGTTTTTAGTGTGGTTCTAATATGTGATTTAAAAACAAAAGGGATTCAAGATCCAAACACACCAAGAAAAAGTTGACAAAGAATTGGAAGTAAATTGCTGTTACTGTTGTAAAAGGTTTGGTAATGTTGAAAGCTTCCGGCATGAAGCTGAATCCTCTGATAGGAGGAAACCACTTACAATACATGAAGTGTCAACTATCAAGTAATTTTAATTGGACTGTAGTAAAGCACTGTGACATTCAAACTACCTTTGGGTTGATAACAGCTTTACCTACAGGAAGCAGCACTTGTTTACACAGAAGCAGCTTTCTTTCCAATTGACTAAGTTTAACATGTTGACTGCCACAAGATCGCTGCTGGTCACACCAGAACCTTACACCTGATGTGTGCCTGCTAGTGGTTACAGCAGTACTCCTTACCATGGTCTGGCCTGGGAGTGAAATATCACTATGCATGTGGCAGTTAACAATTAATTTAACTGATGCAAGTGCATATAGCAAATTTAATGATAGCTTATTGTTAATACAATGTACATATTAAAGTCTTTAAATTTCCTTGTCTTTTGTTAATGTTCACCTACATCCCTGCAAGATCTCCTTGACTAAATTTATGGAACATTTAGTACATCAATAGCACTTTGCAAGACAATTTCAGTAAAATAGGGAGTCAACTATGGACACCACAGGAATGCAATTTATAGATATGGCTCAAATTAGTATGAAATGAAAAAAAAAAAAAATAATAATAATATGGGATTTTTACAAGAATACATCTTGTAAAGCAACCCCAGAAAGTCAAGAGCAAGTACAGTTTCCTTGAAGTCACATCAGAAATAAATGACAAAGTTTATTTCCAGGACTCTTGAGATCAATGATTAAGCTTGTGTTCTACAGCCTCTACTCCAAACTGTAATTGTTGCGAATGGGGGACAATGATTTATGGCATTCATTTCAAGTAACTTGTAATTTTTTTTAGGAAATGTTCCCTACATAGAATACTCTTGAAAGATCTGTTCACTTTTCTTGTGATGTCATTAAGATTTTAGTGTAGGTTCTAATCAATGTTTTCGTGGTGTGGTGTACACTAGTGTAGGTTCCACCCTGTCTAAATACTTACCTGTTGACTGCATAGGACAGTTTGGCTTGCCAAAGAACTACTGTGGCTGTTGTCTTTACATGAAGTGTGAAGCAATATCAGGAACAGTTAATTAGGACTGGACGTCTGCCATAATTTTTCACCACACTCAACGAGAGAGAGAGAGAGAGAGAGAGAGAGAACAAAATGTGATGTCAACAGCAAAGAATGACCCTGACTGATGCTGTGCTGGACAGGATTAAATCAAAAGTATCTGCACAATTTTTTCCAAAAGCCAATTTACAATAGCATTTTTCAACTTGTCTTGTTTTCAATGCACTCATTCCTTTGTTGCACAAGCTTTCAGGTATCCTCAGAAAATAATGTTCAGTAAACATGCCACATACAAAATGCTTTCTTCACCTTTCCATTGGGAGGTGAACTGAAGGCCTCTAAACCAATAAATGGAAAACAGACTGGACATCATCATGATGCTCCACACCTCAATATCTTGATGGTGTGTATGGCAGCATGTGGGTGTTTATTGTCATAGAATCAATTCAATTTAACAAAAGATCTCTAATACATAAAAGAAACTGAGGATCGCTTTTCCTGCATAAGGTCAATTCACTGCATTTGCACTCTCCACTGTTTTAAACCACACATAGCAGACTTTACAGAAGTAGAGACTTCTTCAATTTACTGATAACACAGTCTACCATGAAAAAAACATGTGCTGAAATACTACTGTTGAATTTAGCTCCTGGCATCCATGTTTACTTTGCAGGAGCAGTGAGTTGATATGAAACTGCTGAAACCTGCCATAAGCAAAGTGGTTAGTGCCATGTAAAGGTTGGCAAGTGCACTAAGTCTTACTACTATCTACAGATGACTTAGAGCAAGAGTGCAGGCACTTATTACTGATTTCATCCTCACTTCTCTTCCTGCAATTGGCCCTCACCAGCATTACACCTACAACACACTGGTACATGCAGTCTGTTGAACTCTTAATCAGTGGTCGTCGTCATATTTCCGTGCGGCCCGCGACGTCCTCGGCTTCGCATTGGTAGCATTAGTTATCTACTTGCTTGGCATACCGGTGTTTTGTTTACGGAAACTGCGTACAATTGTGATTAAAGCCATAGAAGTAATTAGGTAACTGAAAACCATCCACCACTTTCATTTAATGTGCCATTTGCCAGTGTTCCACAGCGCTAAAAGCGCGAGCAGCCTGCTAACCGTGCATCACATGTGTCGCGTGCCTATGGCTGCTCGTTTGTCGGCAGTGGGCTTGTCCCACAGCAGCCTAATTGTTAGTTTTGTCATATCAGTGTGTCAGTCGTGAACTAAGTTTCGGTGCCCCTGAGCGTTCGGCGTGTATTTGTGCTCATATTTGATGATATCATTATTAGTGGAATAAATAATGTTTGATGTACCCCAAGAACAGTGACTAAGAGGAAAATATGCAAAGAGAAAAGTTCTCAAGAAATATGAAGAAGAGTTTTGCTTTATAAGTGAACACTAAGAAGATACTGCTACTTGCTTAATAAGCCGGGATTTGATTGTGGGACTGAAGAGATATAATTTATTTCACCACTACACAACTAAGCACAATTCATTTACAGTAGCTTTTCCTTTGAATTCAAATGAAAGAAAGGAAAAAAATGCTCATCTAAAATCTACCATTTGTCACCAACAAAACGTTGTGTTAGCAGCAGTTGGGCAAGGTGAGGCTGTCACAAGAGCATAATACCAAGTATGTAATAGTCTGGGAAAAATATGAAAGCTTTCACAGATGCTGAATTAGTGAAGCAATGTACGATAATCGTTTCTGAAACTTTGTTTCAAAATTTCTCAAACAGTAAATAAACATCAGCTGAAAGTGAAGCTCACTTTCATAATCTACCTGTACATCGTATAGAAGATATTTCAAAATATATGTTTGAGGCATTAATTAATAAAGTCAAACTATGCAAATACTTCAATCTTGCATGTGATATCCAGTACAGATTTAGCGCCAATGGCTCAGTTTTCATTATTTGTGCGTTCTGCACAAATGATGGGATAATAGAGGAAGATTTTTCAGCAGTTGTAACCATGAAAGGTCATACAAAAGGATGTGATTTTTGTGAATGCAATTAAAGAATTTGTACAAAACAATGACTTATCTATGAGCAAATTAGTATCAGTATGTACAGATTGTTGTCCGTCAATGATGGGCGTCAACAATGGTTTGATAGCACTGATTAAGAAGAAATGGAATTTGCCAAATTTACTCTCCATTCACTGCTCACCATATCAAGTTTGGAATGTCAAATACCAAATTGAAGATTGTTATGAAAACAGTTATAAGTGTCAAATTTCATTCATGCCCGTCAACTTACATTAAACTTGGAATTACAAGGACCAAACAAGATAACTGGGTAAATGGCTAACAAAATATTCGCAGTTGAAGCCTAACTCCAATTGTATATAAATGAACCCTAAGTAAAATATCTTATTTTCCAACTGTTGCTATGCTCCAATCAGGCTGAACTGTCGCGGAAACTATTTACCAAAACATGAAAGAATATTTGGAATAACTAAAAAACAGATTTGCGGAAGTTAGAAATTTTCGAAGCTGTTTCATTCTCGTAGAGAACCCTTGGCATGTTGGACATCATAATCTCGAATTATTCTGCCAATTAGGATTTCCTACAACTAATTTGCTAAATGAAATAATCGAACTTCAGCATGTCACACAGCTTAAAGCTCTGTCTATAGAATATTGTGAAACAACAGTATACTGAATTTTGGAAATATTTTCCTAGCAAATATAAAAATTTACGAGACTGTGCACAGTTCATTTTAACGCAGTTTCCTTAAACTTACCTCTGTGAAGCTTCATTTTCAAAAATGAAGTCCCTGAAAAATAAATATTTTTCCTGCTTAGCTACATGCATAATGTAAGATTGTGTACATCATGTGAATTTTATTTTCACAGAGATAATGAAATTAGAATGAATTAGTCAGATACACTGTATGCTTTTTCCAGTTAAGTGAAACTTGATGAGCAGTATTTTTGCAGTTTTCAACACACACAAATATGGTGACCGTCTTTCTGTGAATGGCACATCATCACTGACTCATACTACCACAATGATTATATCAGTCGGTCACAATACTCGACTCCTGTGAGGACTGACAAAAAAAGGAATTGTTGACAACATGTCTACTACTTGTATGTCTCCTACGACTATGTCCCTCAAAATCTAATAGTTATCAAACCAGCAGATGGGTATTTAAAATCTTTTTCCCTGTACTGCAGAATTTCAGTGTCATAAACATGGGTTATTATTGTCAGCAACTGCACAGCAATGTTACTTGGCGAAGGAGTCACATACATCTAGCAGTTGCTAGTGGTATGTTTCTGAAAGTACTGTTTCATTTAATATGTGCTAATATTTACAGTTTCTGAAGAAGGATAAATGTATATCCAAATCCAGTAAAGACTAAATGGTTTGCAGCTGTCGGCTGTAACCGACTCCTCCGTCAAATGAAGAATTGTAAGTCGGAGCACGTGAAGTAGTTCTATCACCTCTACAGGTGCCACTTGGTACAGGAACAGATAAGATTTGCCATTGCAGTGGAAGGGGACGTAATAATGGAAATGTTTTCGTGTTTGTTTCTCAGTGCTGACAAATACGTGCATGTGCCTCGTACCAATTATCTGCTATTGTATCAATCTTAAATGAAAGTGCAAATAAAACAGAAAAACTTCCACATGGGAAAAATATATTAAAAACAAAGATTCCAAGACTTACCAAGCGGGAAAGCGCCGGCAGACAGGCACATGAACAAAACACACAAACACACACACAGAATTACGAGCTTTCGCAACTGGCAGTTGCTTCGTCAGGAAGGAAGGAAGGAGAGGGAAAAATGAAAGGATGTGGGTTTTAAGGGAGAGGGTATGGAGTCATTCCAATCCCGGGAGCGGAAAGACTTCCCTTAGGGGAAAAAAAGGACAGGTGTACACTCACACACACACACACACACACATCCATCCGCACATACACAGACACAAGCAGACCAGCTTGTGTGTGTGTGTGTGTGTGTGTGTGTGTGTGTGTGTGTGTGTGTGTGTGTGTGTGTGTGTGTGCGCGCGAGTGTACACCTGTCCTTTTTTTCCCCTAAGGGAAGTCTTTCCGCTCCCGGGATTGGAATGACTCCTTACCCTCTCCCTTAAAACCCACATCCTTTCATTTTTCCCTCTCCTTCCTGACGAAGCAACTGCCAGTTGCGAAAGCTCGTAATTCTGTGTGTGTGTTTTGTTCATGTGCCTGTCTGCCGGCGCTTTCCCGCTTGGTAAGTCTTGGAATCTTTGTTTTTAAATGAAAGTGCGTTGGATTCATGCATACACATTAGAGAGGTCATATGCGGTACATATTTGTGAAAATAAATAATTAGTCATTAGCTCCTTTTTAAAAAAGTGTGTGTGTGTCTCCATGTCCTCCACTTCTCCTAAACCCTTGGATAGATTTCAACCACACTGATACACACATTTTCAATCTGTAAAGAAATATTGTGGGGTAAGCAAAGGGATCTTATTGGGATGGGCGGATGTGGAGGGAGAAGGGGAGGAGGAGATGCGGACACACACACTGGGATTACAAAATGAACAGATAAGAAAGTGAAGAGATGGTGACTGAGGGGAAAGTCGAGCTGGACGAGAGTGAGGGCAGGAAGAAACAAAATAACATAAGTTTGGAATAAATACAAATCTAGCCAATGTCAGGTACCTCATCTAGTATGAAATAAAATTAAAGCTGTTGTAGTTCAGTCAAGTGAGTTGAGGAAAAATGATTTTCAATACATGCAGAAGCAGTTGTGATCGAGTCTCATGTTACATAATACATTTAAGTCCATTTGCTGTTATTAACCATCTGTTCACAAAGACAATGCAGCAACATTTCGTCAGGCAATTAGTGTTACAATTTACAGGTCACTGAGGGTGGCAAGAAACTGAAACAGAGAACTTTCTACTAGTAGTCGTCCGAATGGGATCAACCTTTAACGATAAATGCTAAAAAGTCAGTGGTAAACCTCTACCTCTATTACATAGCTAGTCTATTGGAGGTTCGTAACACCTTATTTACGTGGTTTGCCAGATAATAAAAAAGACCTGGAAATCTGCGGCCTGATGTGCCACATCAAATTGTTAGTTTTGGCCCCTGAGCAAAAAAGTTTGACAACCATCGCTTTAGATGATTCAGGAGCAACTTTGGACACTGGAGTTGCACAAATACCTTTCACCTACTCTCCAGTATGCCCATCATTTCTGTGGAGATCATGGAATATCCTCCATTTCTTAGCACTACAATTTGTTTACTGAGCAAGATAAGCTTACAATTCTTTCCATATAGCACAAGTATAATAGTCTCAAGAACTTTACACAATACATTATTCAAAAAATGGTTCAAATGGTTCTGAGCACTATGGGACATAACATCTTAGGTCATCAGTCCCCTAGAACTACTTAAACCTAACTAACCTAAGGACATCACACACATCCATGCCCGAGGCAGGATTCGAACCTGCAAGCAGCCCCGCGGTTACGGACTGCAGCGCCTAGAACTGCACGGCCACCGCAGCCGGCTACAATACATTATTGATGAATACTAGTTCAGTATAACATTGCATTCTAAAGGAACTTACAGTTCTGTTAAATACAGGGTGGCTACTCAAGCTTAGGGGGTGGGGAATTCCAGGTGTGAGGATGATGGTGGTGGTGTCAAAAAGCTCCAGATAAATTAATAGTAAGCACTGGGAGGGATGGTGGTGGGGGGACAACATACCAAAATAATGACTTATCTTTCCTATCTGCAAGTTATATACTAGCCATTAGTGTTAGTTTGACCACAGGTTCTTAACATCGGTATTTAATCAAAATAATGTTCAAGTAATCAACAATAATAATAATATTTAGTATTTTACAATTTCTGATTTAATAAAATTCACTTTCATTTGCTAGTTAAAAATGCAAAATTCCCTAAGAATTTCTTGGTTTTTCCAGGTGAAAAGTACTGTATTTACTCGAATCTAAGCCACACGTTTTTTCCAGTTTTTGTAATACAAAAAAACCGCCTGCGGCTTAGAATCAAGCGCAAAGTAAGCAGAAGATATGAAAAATGTTGGTAGGTGCCGCCACAACTAACTTCTGCCATCTAATATATGTAGCGCTAAACAGGCATGCTTTGCAGGCACAAAGATAAATACTGGCGCCAAAACCTCTGCGTAAGTAAATTTCAAAAAAGGTGGAAGACGAGCTCTTTTCAACCCGAGTTTCGACTACTGCACTTTCATACACTACCCAACGAAGTAAATACAAATTCCATATTGGTCATCTTTGAATGTAGCAGCATTTCAATGTACTATGATAATCCGACTGGCAAAACTGTTTGGGACGTTCGGCAATATGGCCAACTCTACGTTCTGAATATTTTCCAACCAGTGTGAAGAGATGGTTGCTAATAGGAACTTTAATCAATTGTGAATCAAATGCAGTATTCTCTTCATCATCAGAATAATACAAATATAAACATTTTGTCATTTATTCTTTCGTGTTTGCTGCTATCTCATTTAAATCCTGTCTGCCTAATAAACTACGAAACTAGAGTGAAACAACAGCAAACGTGGAAGAATATACGTATCATGCCATGTTTATATTCGTATTATTCTTATGCCTAACAGTAAGCGCCAGTAGCGCACACGAAAGCAAGCCATGCCGCAAGCGGCGACAGGCCGTAAACACTCATTATCAGAAAGCGACAAACAATGCATGACAGTACAGTAATGTATCCTCAGCTTAGAGTGATGTAAACACCTATAACAAAGAGAACAGCACTTATCAAATCAAAGAAAAATAAGCAATAGATTCAGACCAGACGAAGCACGTGAAAAAGGGTGCGTACCCGTATAAATACGGACGGAGAGCCCGACGCATAGCAATGGCTACCTGGTAAAGCTTAACTGCTAAGCTTATGACTACTACTGTAGCTGTATCGTCATCAATTCGAGCTAAAACGTGTCATTACAATGGACCAACTTTGCTTCGATTTGGAGGTGCGGCCTAAAACTTTTCTCTCCCCTTGAATTTCGAGTCTCAAATTTCAAGTGCGGCTTAAAAATTCGGGAAGTATTTTTTCACTTTATTTCAAGTCTCATTTTTCAGGTACGGCTTAGATTCGAGTAAATACGATTATTTCCTGAGAATTCCAGATGAATCGCCATCCTGTAGGAAGTAATAGGAATTGTTGGGAGTCGACATTTACTACGCTCACACACGTCTTCACTCATTGAAATTGTGTTCCTTGACAGAAGTACCAGCAAATCAGTAACCTTTAAGATCTCACAACTCGTGCAATTCATTTGAAACAGTGAACACAAATACACTCAAGGGAAGGTAAGAGATTCAAAGCTTTTTTTCCAATTTATTTACACAAAAATGAGTTTAACAAGAATATTTTCCACAGATTATGGTTCCTTGGGAATGCATTTGGATCAGCAAAAATTAAATTTGTAAAATTTCCCCAAAACAGCTTTCAGTTTGTTGCTAAGGCGTTTACTTTTCATCGTTAATGGAAACAGAAAATTCCATAAAGTTTAAAAGTTTCCCCTGCAGTTTTCAGTGCACAATAAAAAAATCACAGTTGCATCATACTTTACAAAACAGTTTTAAGAGTTCTTACTTTCAAACCAGGGTTTAACATTTGGACTCTGGTTTGTAATGAAGAAAATAACATTTAATTTCCCATAAATATGTTCCTTAAAATCAAACAAGACTTAATCCATACTAAGGCAATCTTGTGAATTTGTTTAAATTACCATGGAACCTTATAACAAAGACTTGATGAAAGTCATTCATCATCAATGACTGATTTCACATAAAAACTCCCCCTATTAATCTGAACAGAACATGCTAATTCTGTTGGTTTTCCAATAAAAATCTCTTCAAAACCCTCATGGTACTGGTGAATATTCCAGTTATCTAGCTATTTTTCCATACTGTATTCAAAACTTTCAGTGAATTTCAATCCCTTAAGACTCGTTTTAACTAGGTAAATCCATTTCCTTTTGTACTATTCTGTGAAGATTCTTAAAATATGCCATTTCAAAGTTGCCACAGATAAACTATTTCAAACTCAGATTGTACTAATACCAACCTGAGGCACAAACATACAAAATTAAGTTCACAAATAGGATATTCACATACAAATTTGTGCAGAATAAAGATACAAAATTCAGCAACACCGATTATGAAAGTGCATAATCTAAATGTCACAGGCAATGTAAGCTCTGTCCACAAGAAAATTATTGAAAAATGAAGGTTATATAAGTAACATAGTTTAAAAGATTGACTTTATTGACAGTAGAAACTTATTTTAGAGAGACTATTATTACAGATATGCACAGAATATCACATGAAAAATGGACAAATACTATATTTCACTTTCACAACTTTCAAGCAATCCCACACAAACACTTAGATACAGTTTTCAGTCGTGTACATGATGTCCTGTTGCATAATGATGTCAGTGTATGACATTAGTGGAACAGAACTTTGTGAGTCTGCAGAATACTGCATTGTACTATCTGTAACAGAAAATACAATTATTCCATCAACTTAGGACTAAGAGCATTCAAAACCAATAATATGGGAGACATTTTGAGATGAATGTTCTATAAATATTTCACATATTAAAAGTACTGCACATCTTTTAAAAAGTAACACAAGTGTCAAAGAATTGGCAGCTGCTGCAAAATGGTGAGTTGGAAGAGTTCCCGAGTCACACACCTCTGGCGCTGGCACCAATACTTGAGTATCATCCTTTTCTGTGGATCCTGTCTCCTCTGCAGAAAGTGTGCAAGAATCTGTCATTACTCATCCACTTGACTGAGTGGCATTTCAAAGGTAGATCTAAGTGTCCTATACAGGGTGAATAGGTACAAGGGAGATTTCAGGATATTATACCGATCCACCTAACCAAGAAGTTCAAATTGGTGTCTTTCACTGAAACTGAGCCAGTGGAATTTACTTAACCTGTTTTGTCCAGTGTCAAGGCGAGGGAAACACAAGAAGGTAGGCATCTATTAATCATTGGCAATTGAAACGTATGGTGAATGGTGCTATGCTTTAGGGAAATGGCAGGAAAGGATGAGAAAGGCCATTTGCAGTCAGTGTGTATGCCTGGGGGCTATTCTGACAGCTATTGAGGGAAAAGGGTGCAACCTACTGCAGATGGTGGCATGTGTTGGAATAAACTGCGACTGTCATGTGGGGTCCGGTCATACTTTTATCAGTCCAGTGGCTGGCACAGAAAGTTGAGAAGACCAGCCTTGTGCACGGATTTTCAACAAAGTTCACAATTTGCAATACTGTTCCCAGAACTAATCATGGTGCCCTTGGCACTGAGTCAAGTGGAAGGATTGAACCAGACACTTTGAAGGTTCTGTGACAAGCTAGGCTGCAACTTCCTGGACTTGTGTTATATGTTTGAGAACTAAATGGTTCACATATCGGAGGCTGCTGTAAAGTAGCCAACTGTGGAGCACACAAGGGTTTTTTTGAGTGGGTGACTCTCAATTGAATCCAGATGATAGCCGTTGGAAACAAGCAGTAGCAGTGTAAGACTGAAAGAAATGCCTCTCAGATGAGAAGCATTCACAACACTGTGCCACAGTTCAAAGAGCTCCAAAAGCAGTGAAGTTCACATAATATTGGAACTGATAACAGTGGAACTTTTGGGGGAAATTTTAAGTGTACATCAAAAGGATAGGCTATAGGGAAATGAGGGTGGTGTATTTTGTTGCAATAGACAAGAAACTCAAATCCAAGATAGAAACTGAAGCTGCATGTGAAATTGTTTGGACAAGACTCAAAAGGAGAGATCCCAGCAGTGGAACTTTTTTAAACTATCTATAAGTGATGTAGGATAAGGTCACCAGTATTATACCCTACAGCCATTCACCCTTGTGGGCCCCCAATTGCAAGTAACTACTTATTTATTTATTTGGAATTTTGTGAGATGCCCAGTATCATTAAAAATTCAATATTGTCAGGCACTTTAAAGCTTTTAAAATTTTTACTGAAATGAGTTTGATGATTGTTTTTATCAATAAATTGGTTTAAATGTATTTTTTTATTTCTATTCCTTTGCACGCATCATTTTGATCATCATAACAACTTCTTCATTTGCTTTGTTTTTTCTTCCCCGCACTATTTCCCCACTTGAAACCTTTCTTAATAAATCTTAATTTTATATATTAATTTCAATTTAATTTCTTTAATTTTTTTAATCATATTTTTCCATTCATGTTATTGCAGTCATTATTCTATTCCTTTTATTGCTTGAGTTTGATTTCAAATATATTCCCTTTAACTATTCGAATCTTCATCTGCATTGCTTTGTCCATAGTGCAATAGGAATTTGGACTACATTTTAATGTTTCTGTGACGATTACCACAACAAATGCACATCTTGTAATGAAAAATATATTTTGTTTGTTTTTTAACCACTAGATCGGCATTTTGGAAATTTGAATATTATGATAGATAAATGTAACTACAATCACATTCACAAACATTCTAAGTAGGATAAGAATAGTATAAAGGAAAAATTAGAGCAAATGAAAAAAATTTATATGATGATTAAAATGATGTGATAAATAAATAGAAATAAAAAGACACATTGAAACCAATTAACTGAATAAAAGTAGAAATAAAGTAATTTCAATAAACATTTAAAAATTAAATAAGAATTGAAACACCCAATTTTGTGCTTCAAACTCATAATGTTTAGGGTGTGAAGGCCTTACCTTCTATCAATTACACCACACAACCAATCTATATTACTTTGAATTCCAAATTTTTATTTTCTTTGATTACTCACAAACAAGGGCTTACCCTGGTGAACAACTGCAAAGTGTGATAACTGAGATATTAACCTACACCACTGCATAGATGGTTTCAACAAGTTGATCCGACCACTGTGGATTTCTCATTGTATCCAGGGTGGGCATAAAATGGTAATTGGATGATCCTATAACCCAGCAGACCCCTCTCCCAATATAACCAAAAACTTTAGAGAAAACCTCACTTTTCTTCAATGCTAAGTTCCTCAATCATACTGTGATCATCGAACAAGACTTTAATCATCCAACAATCAATTGCTGAAGTAAGTTTTGTTGGTGGTGGGTCTTGATAAGATACCCTGTGAAACATTACTAAACACCTTCTCCAAAAACTTCCTGGAACAGATAGTTCAGAGCCCCCAATCAAGATGTAATTATATTGGTTGGTAACAAACAGACGCAAGCCCTTTGCAGATGTCCACTTCGAAACTGGTATCGGTAAAAATGACATGGTTGTGGCAACAATGATTGTCAAAGTACAAAAGACAACAATTGCTAGCAGAAAACCGTGGGTTGCAAAAGCTTGAATTTTGTGTGTGTTTGTTAGTGTGTCTATCAACATACTAACACTTTCATTTGGTAAGTTACATCACTTAATAAATCAGTAGGGCTGTATTTCAATGAGAACTTTAATGTTTCAGTACAGGATGAAAGAAAGTAGAGGCACTAGAACAATAGTTGATCATTCACTGGTCAGATATGAACCCAATAGGACTGTTCATAACAGTAGAGATTCTCCATGATATACAATCACTACAGAGAAACCTCTAAAGAGACAAGAGAGACTACTGCACAATAGGTGTAAAACAAGGCATAGGACTACAGATAGAGGGATACTGAATGAAATGCCTTTGGCAGTCAAGAGAGCAAGCCTTCAATGAATACCATAGCAGAATATTGTCCAGGGACCTTTCACAAAACCCAGAGAAATTCTGATCATGCATAGAGGCTGTTAGTGGTACCAAAGTTAGTGTTCATTCCCTAACAAGTAAGAGGGGAACTGAAATTGAAGCTAGCAAAGTCAAAGAAAACTCCCATTCTCAAATGTTCCTTTACAAAGGAAAACCCAGAAGAACATGAGCAACCTCAGTATTTGTGTTGAGAAACAGCTGAAATTGTTAAAACTGAATAAACCTCCAGAGCCCAAACAATTCCCTACCAAATTCTATACTGAATTTGTGGCTGAGTTAGCCCTTCTTCAATTTATAATCCATTGTAAATCCCTCAAACAAAAAACTGTGCCCAGTTCTTGGAAAAAGACCAGGTCACACCAGTCTACAAAAAGGGTAGTAGAAATGATACACAAAACTACCATCCAATATCATTGACATTTATTTGTTTTAGAATCTTACAACATATTCTGAGTGTAAATGTAATGAGGTATCTTGAACAAAATGACCTCTATGCCAACTAGCATGGATTTTGAACCCCTTGATCAAGTGCAACCCAACACAATATACTGAAGGCTTTGAATCAATGCAGTCAGGTAAAAGTGGGTGACTCAGTACCACACCTACACTTACTGTCAAAAGTTAGATTGTATGTGGTATCATGTGATATCTGTGACAGAAGTTTTCAGTGGGGATGATGCAGCGTGTTATATTGGTTGGAGTGTCAAGACAGCAGTAACTTCGGGTGTGCCAATTGTTCTATAAAGGAAACTACTTACAAATCACTCATGCGACACATTCTAGAATAATTCTTAAGTGTTTGGGACCCATACCAAATTGGATTAACAGGGGATATTGAACATATACAAAGGACAGTATGAATTTTCACACGTTTGTTTGACCTGCAGAAGACAGTTACTAAGATGTTGAAGAAACTGAACTGGCAGACTTGAAAATGTAAACTATCCCAAGAAAGTCTACCAACCAGGTTTCAAGTAACAGCTTTAAATGAATGACTCTAGAAATCTACTACAACCATCTATGTATCACTCACACAGGGATTGCGAGGACGAAGACTAGAATAATTACAGCATGCACAGAGGCATTCAAATAATTATTCTTTCTGCGTTCCACACATGAATGGAACAGGAAGATGTTCAAATGTATGTGAAATCTTATGGGACGTAACTGCTAAGGTCATCAGTCCCTAAGCTTACACACTACTTAATCTAAATTATCCTAAGGACAAACAGAAACAAACACACACACACACACACACACACACACACACACACACACACACACACACACGTGTCCGAGGGAGGACTGTAACCTCCACCGGGACCAGCTGCACAGTCCATGACTAAGTGTTCATGAAATTTATCAGTTCAAATATGTGTAATATACAAAACAATGTCAAACAGGAAGGTAACAAAATTTTCATCAGAGCAGGTTTAGGGGAATGATATGAATGGAATTCACGTATTGTGACAACCCTTGTCTGCCATCATCCTTTTTCTCACTTCAGTGTTAATTACTGGCATGTACTGAAATGTTACCCACACTCCAACCTTATTATTCTTGGCTTTTTACATAACAGCTGATGCACTAACACAAAAATAGTACTCACCGTAAGAACTTGCCAGGTATAAAAAACCATGCTTTCATCGACCTTCAACTGCAATAAAAAAAATTATGTTAGTCAAATTCTTCCTTTTTCTAGTAAAACTCTTAGGCTAACTGCAAATACTAACATTTTATAACATAAGAACGGACAAACACACTTTCAAAAAATTATTTTTGTAGGAGTTAGAGAAATGATTCACATAAATTTATATCTTAGAATAAATGTCAATCTTGTCAACAGGACTATAATGTAATGAGGTACATACTATATGACGAAAGGTCAATTTCATCAGGTAATTCTGTAATGTTCACATCAAAACGATCTTGAACATCATTTAGTATCTTGGCGTCAGATTCATCACTTACAAATGTAATTGCCAAACCCTGAAACATAAGAATTAAATTCATATGTTGATACTAACAATTACACAAGATAAATTTTGAAGAACAGAAAGAAGATACGCACTTTGGTACCAAATCGTCCAGCACGAGCAACTCTGTGCAAGTAAGTGTCGGAATTCTCTGGCATGTCATAATTGAAAACAATGTTCACTCTTTCAATATCCATACCCCGACCAAAAAGGTTTGTTGCCACCAAAATTCTCTGGAGAACAAAAACAGGAGCAATGTACAATCAAGCACATTATTAGTAAACAAAGCACAAATTCAAAATTTATTTTTAAAACATTGTTTATTACACCTGTGCTGATAGCTAGCATTTAGAAATGTTATTTAATAAATATTGAGTGGAATTTAAGATGAATAAAAATAATCAATGTTTGCACCAACACATACTACTGGACATCATCTTCCCTCCAAAAGCGGAAGTATCTCGTCATCAAATTAAACTTTTTTTTTGACATTTTGGAAAGAAAATGTAAATGAACCTTTAAACTATTTAGTAAATCTTATATGAAGTTTTCAATTTTATTGAATATTTATGATAAATCACACTGGTTTTGTGTTTCAAAGTGCCTAACATAGAACATACCTTTTGAAAATCCTTAAACTGCTGATACCTCGAGAGTCGCTCTTCCTGCAGCATTCCTCTATGAATGGCTATGGCTGGAAAATTCTGCTCTATTAACAGCTGTGCAAGGGCCATACATCGCTGTACTGATTTCACAAATATCACAACCTGAACACAAATTCTTTTCACATTAACACAACCAATCAGAAAGCACAATTTTATGGCCAACTTAAAATTAAAAACAACAATCTAAAACAACTATGTTGTACATTACCTGATTAAATTCTAATATGTCAAGCAGTTCAAAGAGCTTCTTATTTTTTTCATTTTCTTTGAGCTTCACATAATGCTGTTGCAAACCATGTAGGGTTAACTTGGCTTCATCATCCACGTATACCTCCATCGGCTGAGGATTGAAAGAGTAGTACACACATTAAGATAATGTCCCCTCCCCCCAATACTTTCACTTGGATAGATGAATATTCTGAAAGGCTCGCACCCACTATCAGCAAACATTAAGTGCCTTTTATTGCCCCAATTGGTGATTTTCCCAATAAATTAATAATATTTGTAAGTCTGCTTGTTATAGACTACTACATTTTTATTTTATTGACCGATGGATTCTTAAACATTAACTCTATTAATAATGACCAAGGTAGAAGACTGTTAAAATAACTGACAATCAGTTACTAATTTACATTTATATTCTTATACACATTTACGTGACACGAGACTTAAAATTCACGAAGCATGTTCTTTTTTCCCAAATGTAGTAATCATGTTATTTCCTTGCATAAAATTATTTGCTTATGTATTGTTGCAGAAATATAACACCCACAGCTGCAGTAAGAGTTGATTCATACAGCTCATCTCGAATATTAAATATTGTGTTGCACTGGAATTGCTTTCCAGAAGATTGGTGGTATTTGGCAAGAATCTTATATGCGCAGGCAGACATACACTAGAAAATATATCACACAGAATATTAAACTAACAATCTGATACTTCTACATCAGAATACCAGTAAGCTAATGTAACTTACATTATTGCATCAGCACATATTATCAAAAATATGCTTAACATCTCAAATATTCTGGATATGTACCACTTGTGGCAATATGTGACATGGTGAAAGCAATTGTCACTCAGCAACCAGTTTCATCAGACACCTGAATGCAAAGAAACTTTTCTTTCAGTAATATTAATCCATCCAAGTAACTGCACAAGAGATGAAAATATATTGTTCAGTATACAATTTTGTCATGGCATTACCAGTCATGAGCTGCAAATAAATAAAAAATCAGAACATTTATATGTGGTAGCACTCAAATACATACTAAATAAAAATGGACTCAGCAAAATCTACCTGTGATTAGAGGAAGATTCTCCCACCTCTGCAATGAATCAGATTTTTACAAAGCACTATCTTATGGGAATTTTAATGAATAATTATTAGATGCAAACCACACCTCAGCTGAAAGAGCATATGTCTTCTTCATTAGCGTGAAAACTTAATCACTCAATTCATTTCACAACCACCTCTACCAAATTAGAACTAAAAGATAGTGACTAAAATGTGTCAAGTATATACAGCAATTACTGACTCATAATTCCAATAAAACAAATAACTGTAATTTTAAATAAATCAACAGAGCCTCCCTCCAACTATTTCTGCAATCACCATCATTACAAGCATACTGAATATACTCAAAAGCAAATAAAGCTCTCCAGTTACCAAATCTTAAAATTTTTGTTGAGTGGACACAAATACATATAAACAATAATTGTCCAGCTGTGCCTCACCTCTTGAATAACTGATGACATGAAAAACCCACAGTTCTGAGGGATCTTACAGAAACCAAGAGTTCCAAGAGGCAGAGGTAAATAGAGGCAGACAGGGAGACTATAACCACTGCCACTTTAGTATTTGATCATTTTAGACACCTATACACCACCCATGATTTGGGTAATTGAATATCTGCATTTTCTGCAAAATTAAAATTTAAATAGATTCCAGAAGAAAACACATTTATCTGTTGACTAGAAAAGACAGACCGACAAGATTTAACAATTGAGTCTCAATTTGTCTTTTAATGGCTCTATCGAAAAAAATGTCAGTACTGTATATCATTCATTTTTAACATAATATTATATGTCCTTTTTGACACAAAATGTAACACTCTAATCTTACCTAGAACAACTTTGGCGACACTCAAACCTTCTGGCACCACAAAGTGTCACCCACTTAAAATTCCCTATAATACTTAACTGTGAAAGTAGAGCATCTTTGTTCCCCTAAAATTGATAATTTCATCACTCTCTCTTCCAAAAGCACAACCACCTTTTACTTGATCAATGAAAATACACAATATGAAGTCCACACCAAAACACTTCACATTTATTACACCTGCGACCCCCCCCCCCCCCCAAATAAAAATGAATCGGGTAATGACCATTCCATGTACTTGGAAAATATGATCCCACTTATTAAATAGAGCACATCCCCACACGCATGAACCCCTGACGACCCCCCCCCCCCCCCAAACACACACACACCTAACCAACGTTGTCACATAACTATTTGTTTCAAAACACCAATTGAACATGTGTGTGGTTAGCACACAAAAAATTTTTGTGCATGAATGACACTAGCAATTTTCTGGACAACCTAGACTACATATGCATTGCATTATCTCCTCACACATTGGTATGCACAATTTTCAATGTAAACGAATTTTGCCAAAGTCAGTACTTTTAAGAAAATTCACGTCATTCCAACATTACTAAACATCTATTTAATCAACCCTTGTGAAAGAAGTGTTTAATAAGTAACAAAGGAATTATCCTGTCCATTGAGACTGAATAATGTTTTACTTGGACTGTGACTGTGTGTGTGTGTGTGTGTGTGTGTGTGTGTGTGTGTGTGTGTGTGTGTGTGTGTGTTTTTCGCTCTTTCCTTATTTCCACATGTTGTTCAATCCACAGAAAAGCATCCAATTCTAACGCACCGCAATGCACCAGCCTCAATATTTACTTTTAAATTTATCCATGTTATATGGCTGTTGTTTGAGGTCTGCAACCATATTATAAGATTATGTGGAATAATTTTATACTGCTACACTCACTTTTTACTAATATTTTACTAGCACAATGCATTTCGGCAGCATGCTGCCATCAGATGCATTATACAGTTACTTATACATAAGCTGATAGGTTATGTACATTACCGTATTTACTCGATTCTAAGCCGCACTCGAATCTAAGTCGCACCTGAAATTTGAGACTTGAAATTCTAGGGGAGAGAAAAATTACAGGCCGCATCTCCGAATCGAAACAAAGTTGGTCCACTGTAATATGAGACACAATTTAGGTCGAATGAATGACGATCGAGTGACAGTAGTTTGGTTTGAGTCTTAAGCTTAGCAGTTAAGCTTTACCAGGTAGCCATTGCTATGCGTCATGCGCTCCGTCCGTATTTATACGGGTACCCTTCCTTTTCCAAGTGCTTCGTCTGGTTTGAATTGATTGCTTATTTTTCTTTGATCTGATAAGCGCAGTTTTCTTTGTTATAGGTGTTTATGTCACTCTAAGTTGAAAATGCATTGCTGTTCTGTGTTATGCATTGTTTGTCGCATTCTGATAGTGCGTGTTTCTTGTTTACGGCCTGTCGCCGCTCGCGGCATTGCTTGCTTTTGTGCGTGCTACCAGCGCTTTTTTTTCTTTTTTTTAAAAAAAAGGCAAGATACTGCTATTTGTTATTACTTACAGTGCTGCTTTCTTTGACAATTATCAACAAGAACCAAATAATAGACTGCGTATGATAGAAGATGTTCTGAACGAGAGTTAAGCGAAAATTTTTCTCCGTTTGAAAATCTTTGCATGTACCTCTTTAGCACATTACATTCTACACAGAAATTAGAGTTATCTTAGATTTAAAAATCTAGTCAATTGCCGTGCTTCATTTCTGACTGTATCACTTAAGCATAAGAATAATACAAATATAAACATTACATGATATGTATATTCTGCCGCGTTTGCTGTTGTTCCACTCTAGTTTCGTAGTTTATTAGGCAGCAAACATGAAACAGTACATGGCAAAATGTTTATATGCGTATTATTCGTATGGTGACGAGAATACTGCATGTGATTCACAATTTATAAAAGTTCATATTAGCAACCATCTCTTCAAACTGATAGGAAAAAATTCAGAACGTAGAGTTGGCCATATTGACAAACATCTCAGACAGACTTGCCAGTCGGATTTTCGTAGTACATTGAAATGCTGCTACATTCGAAGATGACCAATATGGAATTTGTATTTACTTCGTTGGATTATGTATGAAAATGCAGTGGTCGAAACTCGGGGCGGAGAAAAAAAGCTCGTCTTCCACTTTTTTTTAAATTTATTTACTGACTCAGAGGTTTTGGCGCCAGTATTTATCTTTGTGCCTACAAAGCATGCCTGTATAGCCCTACATATATTCGACGGCAGAAGTTAATTGTGGCGGCACCTATCAACATTTTTCATAACTTCCGCTTGCTTTGCACTTGATTCTAAGCCGCAGGCGGTTTTTTGGATTACAAAAACCAGAAAAAAGTTGCGGCTTAGATTCGAGTAAATACGGTAGCTGTGTGTGCCAGTGGGGTTAAGAATTGAAAAATAAACCTGTGTGAAAGGATAAATCTGTTACAGTGTGTGAATTATGTGAATAGCATGATTAGGTAATATATATTAATAAATTTACTTACATTTTTGTTGGCGATTTCTGTGTGCCAGAAAATTAAATCTCAAACAAAAATGTAAGTAAACATATTAATACATATTTCCTTATCATGCTACTCACATAATGCACACCCAGTAACAGATTTATCCTTATATGCCAGTTTATATATCGATTCTTAACCCCACTGGCACACAAAGCTGATGTACATAACCTATCAGCTAATTATATATTGTATAATGTACCTGACGATGGCAGCATGCTGCTGAAATGCATTGTGCTAATAAAATATTCCTCATAATCCCAATATTTAAGTTTTTAGAAATCCGTACTCACACTCTTCTTCAATCGTATGGAATGTGACTTATTTTTAAATTATTTGCATTCTGTGCTATGGAAAAAGAAGTACATATAACTACAAGGTGAACACTATTAAGAACATACAAATGAGAGAATACGGTGGATTGTGCAGAAATTTAAGGATATCACTGATCATGACAAATTTAAATATTGATGTTAAAAAAAGAAAAAAATACCACAGTATGTGAGACACTTCTGGATGAAGTTCAAGGACAAAATAAAGGAGGGCTATGGGCTATATTTGAGATTGGTCATGAACAGTGCGACACAGCTGTAATTAATCTATCTCTCTCTCTCTCTCTCTCACACACACACACACACACACACACACACACACACACACACACACACACACACACACACACACAGAGCCCTGAAAAATCTTAGGTATGTTCATTAAGCACTTCTCTCACAGGGTATGCTGGAAAAAAAGAAGAAATAAAAATAATGTGAGATGTTTCCTATTTTGATGTCAGTATGCTGTTTGTCTGCTGGTTACGTATTGATTTGTTTTGCAGACTGAGTGTTGGTGTAAAAGTTTAAGAAGTTTTCTATACGAAACATAATGCTTATTGACAAGAAACTCAATGCACTGCTGGTAAAGCTGTTTCATCAGACTGTGAAGTAGGAAGAGAGCGGTGGCCCATTCAAATGACAGTTGTTGAAGTTGCTGTAACTAAGAGCGACCGTGCAGCACATGCCTCATTCTGCACCTAGTGCTTGACCCGTGTTATCAGAATTCTTTCTCCCCTCATTAAGAGTTCAAAAGATTTTGCAACACATTTTCCACTGGTACCCCTACAAGATTCAGGATGCGCATCAGACAAAGCCCCAAGATAGGCTACAACACAGGCCTTTGTGTTTTGACAAGAAATCGATGACATTCAGTTGGAGAATATTCTTTGGGCAAACAATTCACTTTTTACTCTGCATAGTGCCATGAACACATACGTTATATGAACCACCTCCTGCTACACACAATTCTAGCTTTGCAAGAACGCGTTTCCACAACACTACCTTTGGTAATAACTGTATATATCTAGCCAATTTCAAGATGTGTGGCCCTACGGATCCCCCAACCTGAATCCATGTGACAGTTTGTGGTAATATGTGAAAGACCACACATATCAGAAATGAATTCAGGCTCTTCCTGATCTGAACAGTAGCATATGACAACTTATCGATCACGGAAGCAGCACATATCTGAGGTGGGAGACCATACAGAACACATGTTGCAACTCATGGCCACACCCTAATAACCCTGTAACAACCAGCGTTATCATGGGTTTGATCTTTCCCCCATATTCCTGTATACACACCACACTGTGACTGCTTACAGTGTCATACTTCCACTGACAGTAGAAAGTGAAACTTATTATGTTCAGCAAACACACCAATTACTGAACATACCTATGATGTTTAAGCGTCATCTGTTGCCCACAACCTGTGCTGCAGCTGTTGGAAAACTTCCAATTTAATTATAACCACCAGTACCTTTATTTTTTCTTTTAGAACTAGATTGTTGTCAAGATGGTTTAATGCATCTAATTATACAACCCTCTCAACTAACACTGAACTATTAGTGTGAACCAAAACGTTTAAACAGCTACAACAGTCTTAACTATTGGACAGGTGGGAGTAAAACCAAAGAGTAAGTACAACTAAGAGAGAAAAATGCACATTTGAAAGCACGATAGCCACGGCACACACATTTCATTTTCCTTTTACATTTCAAACCCCAAAATGTATCATAAATCGGCAAAGGACAGCTTGATGTAAATAATGAAGATGTTGAGATCAAATTCAACAAAACTTCAACCATTATTATCCCAATTAATACACATTATGCTGACTCAATGTGAATTTGTAAGAAACCACTGACAAAAATGAACATGTCTATCAATACAATACAATGACAAAAAAATTATTGTATTTTGTATGATTACTGTCTTCAAGCAGAGGTGACTTATCCTCAAATTTCTCCCACCAGGAGATAATTTTCTTCTTCAATTTGCATACATTAATACAACAAGTGCTGAAATCTATAATACCAAATTAGGTTTGCAATGAACACAATGATTTTGCTGAGCCCAAAGCAAGGTATCTTAAAAGAACTATCACAAAACCTGAATTCAGATGTTTTCAGAGCAATCAATCAGGAAATTTTACATACGGTTAGATGAACAAGTGGCAGGTGGACAACAGGTCCTCTCGTGCCGAAGAAATGTTGCCACATGTGGGCTCCACAGTATTGGATGTACATCATCTTCCCAATGATGTCATTACATCTTCTGTAATGTGACAGCCCAACCCCGTATCATGCTGTAGTAGCCCAAAAAAAGAGTGCAGCATTACCAATAATAATAAATTTCCCCAACTCTTCCCTTAAACCCAAGATCTTCTTTTCTTGAAACTTCTTTCTTGCAATCTTCTTTCTTCTCAACTTGGTCTCTTCTGTTCTTGAGGCCTACATCCCCAATATTAATCAGCTGCCCATAACTAAAATAAGTGACAACACCGAAGAATTTATCGTTGATGTGCTAATTATTTGAACTTTTGAATCACAACCCCTTCTGCTGTCATAAACAGTGGGTATACATAGGATGAGGCAACCACGGAAGAACTGGAGCATTCCTGAGAGTGAGAGCACCTACTAGACTTAACTGTGTTCCCTAAACAAGTAAACACCTCTTGTATCTAAGTGCCACCCGTGATATAAGAATTCTATTCCTAAGTTATAAATTGATTGTAAATTACATCTTGCATAAATTTCTTGCACACTGGCCGTATCTCCTTGCTTAACGTTGCGCTGAACATCATAACTTGTTTCCCATGAGGAGTGTTGCGAAAGATCTCTTGGACATCTCTCCTCATATCTGAAAATAAATAAATAAATAAAAATATGGTAATACACAGAATTAATGATGTTCAATTTAAAAGTATCCAATAATAACTTCGTACCAAGTAATTCAAGCATTTTATCACATTCATCAAGAATGAAGTGCTTCAGATGTTTCAAGTTTAGCTTCTTTGAACGAACTAATGCCAAAATACGTCCAGGAGTTCCTACAACTATGTGTGGAACATTGTTCTTCAATTCTGCCTCATCCTTTTGAATAGGAAGGCCACCGAAAAACACACCAACCTGAAATGATAACATAGAACACCTTGATTTATCATACACAAGCACTGCTACAAGAATCTGATGGGCACCAACAGCTATGAAACAGGTATTTCAATAATAATTTTCATAGTAACAAACTAATTTTGAAACTTTAACAGTAATTACGTTGATTTTAAAAGTGGCAGTACAAGTACACAAACTGAATATGTTTGAAGAAAGCAGGACAGAAGTACATAAAGCATTTGTGCACTGTCAAAGCAACTCTAGGATTCACCTCAACAAGACGGACAGGGAGGTTGATTAGTTGAAGAAAAGCAGGTGGGTGTGGTGCCATACATGGTCAAACACCTATTGTCATGGGTAGGAAAAGTAGGTCATTTTAGGATAAACTGTGACAAAATAGGCTCCCCTAGCTTAAAAGTATCTCAAGTAGCTTAGAGATTTCTTCACTGAGTATGCAGAAAATAGAATGTTCCACACTGAGGTGAATGAACAGCACAGTAATTTGCTCTGAACTGTATATTGCTTGTCAAAATGTCCAGTCCGTTAAAAACAAAGTACACAAACTTAACAATGATTTACAGTCTGATTTACAGAACACTATAATACTGTGTGTTACTGAGCACTTTCATAGAGACGAGATACTGCCTTGATTGAATATGTCAGTTTACGAGCCTAATTCTCATCATTTGTGGGAGGTGTTACCGTTTTGTTTCAACATGAAGAAATCAGCAGCTGAGTCCCATTGAATGCTCTTAAGTACATATGGTAAGGGCACTATTAGTGAAAGAACGTCTCGTGAGTGGTTTCAACGCTTCAAGAAAGGTGATTTTAACGTCATACTCTGACATAGTGGTGGAAGAGAGAAAGTTTTCGAAGATGCAGAATTGGAGACATTGCTGAGTGAAGACTTGCGTCAAACTCAAGTAGAATTTGCACGATTAGTGGGAGTGACACAGCAAGCCATTTCAAAACATCTCAAGGATATGGGCATGATTCAGAAAGAAGGAACTTGGATCCCGTATGAGCTGAAACCAACCCTAAATGCAAAAAATCATGGGAATATCGCAGCTCCAAGATCATGCTCTGCATTGGGTGAGACCAGGTCGGCGTCATGTACTACGAGCTGTTAAAACCATGTGAAACAATCACAGGTGTTTGTTATTGAACACAATTAATGTGCTTGAACACAGCATTACAAGACCAGCGACCACAATACAGCAAGAGGCACAATAAACTGATTTTGCAGCATGACAATCTCAACCCCATGTTGTAAAAGAGGTCAAAACGTACTTGGGGACATTAAAATGGAAAGTGCTACACCACCCGCCCGCCATATTCTCCATACATTGCTCCCTCTGACTATCACCTGTTTAGATCAATGGTGCATGGCATGGCTGACAAACACCTCAGATCTCGTGAACAAGTCACAAATTGGATTGATTCATTGATCACTTCAAAAGATGAACAATTTTTTTCGACACAGGATTCATACACTGCCAGAAAGATTGGAAAAAGTAGTGGCTAGCGATGGAAAATAAATGTTGGGGAAAAAATGGTGGAAGCAAAGTTGCACACCTTGTATTATGTGAAAAAACACACACCGTATGGTATGTTCACTTTAAGAACTGATTTTCCTGTTCACTATCCATCATATTTCCAGCACTGCATCAAATTATTAAAACATTGTACTAAATTTTAAAGCGTTCGCAGCAGCAAAAACACATAGCGTAAAGTTGATTTTAGCTCACACACTGCAATGAATGAAATGTAGATATTATATTAGAAATTTCATTTAAAATTGAGGGCAGAACAATAACTTTTTCATTCTTGAGTTTTTAGTTTTATATCTAAAGGACAGTTGTGCACGACACGTCCATTCACGTCCTTGCACATCACTTATCATGTGAGATAATTCCTGAGATACGGAAGTGACTTATCCTCAGCAGCGAGAGGTCAGTGACTCAGGATGCATTCAGACGCCCATAGCACTGTAGGAAAACCCAAGCGGAACAAGTACATCCTTACAAAACAACTGAGCAGCAACACAACAGGACATGTATACGCACCCACAGTAGTGAAACAGGTAATCTCAGAACTTCATTTCAGCACGTAAGTATCCTAATGAGATATTTAAAGGGTTCTACTCTTGAAAAGACATATGCTGGAAGCATGTAAATGGTAAGGTTATGTTAAAATGCAGACTGATAAGTTCATGGTCCAATTGGAAATTGATCCTACGACCTCCCAGCTCCCAGGTACACTTTCTACTGCTAAAGCAGTAGGACAAACACTCAATGTACAACATGCACAGGTATGAGAACTGTCCTCCAGCAAAAATAAAAGATATTTTGACAATTGCATTTGACATCAATGCGTCACCAAGTTTGATGTTGCTGTCACAGACACTATCTAAAGCAAATGGGAACAAGTGTGGGAACAATGGCTCACTCTCACTACCTGCCCTTGTGCATTGTTGAGAAATTTGTAGTGTCTGAGGGCAGTCTGTTTACCTGAACAAGTTAATGAATGGTGATGAGACTTTTACTGCGAGTACGGGACGCTTTCTTCTGACCATGATGCATTGAAGGAATACTTGGGCGAGTTTGAAAAAATGATGAGAGGGAAAGTATTTATCCCAACATATTTATAACGCTGATGAGACTGGCCTTAATTTTAGGGCAATGTAAAAAAAAAAGCCTGGCATCAAAAGCAGAACATCATGCTTCTGGTTTTAAAATGTGCAAAGATTGTGTGACTATTAGCATGCAGCAACGCTACTAGTAATCACAAGCTGCCTTTAATGCTGATCGTCAAATCTGCTAGGCCCAAACCTTTTAGAAAGTGCAACATGAATTTCCTGCCCGTATATTATCGCAACCAGAAAAATGCATGGCTGGATGGTAAGCTGTTCAAAGAATGTTTCATGCTCAGTTTGTTCCCTCTGTTCGTCAGTTTTCTAAGGAAAATCATTTGTCCCCCCGTGCAATCCTTTTGCTTGATAATGCGCCATCTCACCCCAGCAGTGAGGAACTATGTCATGGAGAAATTGTCGCGAAGTTTTTGTCGCTGAATGTTACACCACTTCTACAGCTGGTGGACCAGGGCGTACTGCAAACATAAAAACGGATTTACAGAAAACAACTTTTAAGAATGCTGATCCAAGATGTTAGCATTCCTTTAGTGGACAAAATAAAAAAGCCCAATATGAAGGATGTTGTTTATTGGGCCACTGAGGCATGGCAGAATATTTCAGAAAATACTCTGAGAAGATTGTGGAAAAAACTGTGGACATCTCTTGAATTTCAGGACAACCTAGTTGAAAATGAAGAGGAAAATCTACTATGAATGACACAGACAATCCCTGGATGTGAAGAAGCTAGTGACAGATGTAGATGATTGGATGGCAGCACATGGGCCACATGTGGAGAACCTTGCTGACGCCAATTTAGTTGCTGCTGTGACTCTAGACCAGGAAGAAGTGGATTGCTGTGACGGGAAGTGACAATGAGCCTGAAAGCGACAGAGGAGAGCTGATGCCATCCAGTGACACAGCAGAAGCCCTTGACCTCAGTTACGTTATTTGGAGCAACAGCCCACTGCTACACCTGCTGATTTGATGTTTATGAGATGATGGCACAAGTGTGTGTCATAGAACAGTCTGTATTCATTACACCATAAAACAATGACTGAGTTTTTGTCATCTAAAAAGCAAGGATAAATTGTCTCCAGTATTATAGTAAGTTTGACAGCTTTTCTTTTATTGTTTAAACGTAATGTTTTCTTGCCAATTTTTCTAATACATTTTTACTGTATTGTTAAAATATAATAGTGTGTATGTATACCATAATTAGACTAACATTTTTCACATCCGGATTAACCGAACGTCCGGATTAACCGAGACTCTGCTGTACCTTGATGTACTTCAAAATTATTCTGCTGATTTACTGCTTCCCAGTGTGCACTTTAAACATATTCAATTTACTGCTAATGTTATTTATTATTCTACTTAAAATCTGTACAAACTTATGTCCAAACAGCCTACAATTTAATCAGGGATAGCACTAAAAATGAACACTAAAGGTCTAAAATGGACAAAAAATGTATATCTCTGAAAAGTCCAATGAATCTAGAATTAAACATTCTCCATTATACACACAACTCAGTACCACCCTCTGATTACTGTACTACCTGCAACAATCAGCTCTGCAAACAGTTACAGAAATAAAGTTTATTTTCTGGGACCTAGCCCATACTGAAAGTTTGAGACGCCAAGCTACAAAATTAATATCACAGATAATGTCCCTTTGAATCCTCCTTGGTCCCCTTTTAACCACACATATGGTATTACCATGAAAGTTATCATCTACTTCTTGAACATGGTTTCCTTAAACGGGATTAATAAAAGATGCATTTATCAGTGTGTCATATTCATTTAACCTACATCTCCCAATAGATGCTAAACCACAGGCATATTACAGCACAAGAAAGATTGCTCTTACATTTTGAAGAACTTGCCATATGCCTGGAGTTTAGGACTAATTTGCAATGCACACACTGTGCACAATGTCCATGATCATAAAAATTGTGGATTCAGTCATTCTCACACGTCAAATACAACCTTTTATCTTCATGATGTTGCTTAAGGAATGTACAAATGGAAAGAAAGAGACACGGTGGTTACTGTTTTCTGTGTCCATGACTGCAGGAAAAGAAACTACGAATAACTGCTGCACTTTTCAAATCAAACCTCTCATATTTTATACACAAATCTGACTTTTAAACAGCAAAATAAAAATCCAAGTTAACAGTTTGTCTATTAATTCACTTCAGTGAAACTACAAGCCATTCCAATGAACTGACCAATATTCACTTAACAGAAGCCTGTAAACTGAAATTCCATTATTCAAATGTCATTTCCCAATGAGACTTCTTTCCAAAACCTTTATCACAGTACATTACAACAGTATTCCTATCCAGATGTTTGTATTTTTATCCCAGAGTTCAAACATTAATTCTCAGAAATGTGTACAGTGCAGCCTCATTTAACGGGATCTCCTTTTTATCCACATTTATTTATTTTCCTTTTATAATTAAATAAAGTGGCTCTACAGAATTTGATATTCTGGAAGCAATAATGCAAGCAACCAATGACAATTAACAAATTTTAATTCAGCAAATCACATAACATTTCCCCATTTGTTGCAAATGTAAAAACAAATGAGGAAAAAAGGTGCCAGTGCCCATGAACAAAGAGTTAAGTACAGTGCATGGAATTGATCAAGGAGAATAGTAGGAAAAAACTGTTGCCGATTTTGTTGTTACAACATAAACAGTGAAATCTAAAGTCGTATGGCATGATTGGCTACGAGGACCCCAATCCCACACACACACACACACACACACACACACACACACACACACACACACACACACACACACACACACAATTACCGTTCCTTCATGAAGCATGAGATTTGTGATGTAAGTGTATGTGACAGGTGTAATGATTACAATGAGAAGTGCAGTGCAGTGCAGTGTAGTGTGGTGTATCATGTTTGCTCTGATTGCTGATGACTGAAGAGAGAGAGGGTAAAACCCAGTACTGTAATGTTGTTCACTCCTCTCTTCTACCACTCCTTCCATTCACAATAAAGGCATAGCAAAAATTGCCAGCAGTGCATGACACACTTGGGCACTTACCCACCCCAAAAAGCCAACCATGCCCAGTGTTGCCCAACTTTGCTGATCTCACAGAAACCAATGTGCTCAACTAGGCAAGGCCATTGACACATACATGACCTGTGTCAGATTGGAAGAATAGCCACAAGGAAATTTGAACAAATTTCTTTCAAACCGATGATTCCCGATGGAAAATTATCACAGTTTGTTCATCTGCAGACAATGACAGCAGTGAAGTTTTTGATTATATAGTGATGTTAACAATTACTAGATGATATGACTCTTACAGAGGCAATAACCGTTACACAAAACAATGGCTCATTTGGAACAGCAGAAGGACAGAACTTCAGCCAAATTAATGCTCATGAAACCCTTGTGCGATTGTGTTTTACATAAAAAATATGGATCTGACTAAAATGCAATTTACTGTCTAGTTCAGTGCATGAAGTTCAGCAGGTTTCTCCAGTATCTCCTCAATAGTTATGTGAAAATACTCCATATTTGGTGTATATACATGTAAATATATTTGACTGTGTGCGTTTGTGTGATTTAACAGACACATTCTCATTTTTCTTCTGTATTTTAACATTGTCCAGATTTTCAATAATCTGAGTGATCTTTTAAGTCTCATTTGGTCCAAATTAATGAGGATTCACTGAACTCAAGTTATGCACAGTGAAGTAATTTGGAAACAGTAGAGCTGCATATTATGGGAGCAAATATCAATCCTACACGAGACTACACTCAGCTAAAAAACATTACTCAAAGACACAGTGTACACTGTTTATTTCATCTGTGTTGGATTACAATTTAAAAGCTGGAAGTATTTATGACATAAAAGACAAACTGAAACAATTATCTTTGTCAGTCACTATTTGCTTCCCCTTGAAGTGGGAGGCACTACACAGGGAATCTGCCATCCTTTCCATGCACCATTTGCAAGCTGAACAGGAAGGAGCGAAGCAATAATGGTGCCCCATGTACAATCCACCACACACCGCAAGGTGGATCACAGAGTATAGACATAGATGTGGACAAGGAGCATCTTTTATAGCTTTTGCATCATCATAAATAACTTCCTAAACGAAAAACATATAAATACACATGAAATAGTTGACTATTAATTTATGGCATATAGTGTAAGAAACACATTACTAACCTTTGTTTGTGGCATGTACTTTGAAAAGCGTTCATACTCTTTGCTGATCTGGAAGGCCAGTTCTCGAGTGTGACACATGACCAAAACATATACTTGATTTTCTGTTGGTTCCAGTTGCTGCAAAGTTGCCAAGACAAATACAGCTGTTTTCCCCATTCCAGATTTTGCTTGGCATAAAATATCCATCCCAAGTACAGCCTGTGGAATGCACTCATGCTGCACTGAAATAAAACAACATATTCATCAATATTTTTCATGGGTAATTACACAGTTCTTGAAAGTACATATAGGCATCAGTGAGAGAGTTCAAAATCATGAAATCAATGGATATAATTGTCATCATAGGTGTTCAAAGAATGAATGTGACATTAGTATAAATTTACCCTCTGACGGATGTTCAAAACCACAATCTACAATTGCTCTCAAAATCTCTGGTTTCAGCAGGAAATCTCTGAATCCAGAACTGTGAATTGACACATATGTTCCCTTCACTTCCTTCTTGGATGGCTGAGTATCACCTGATCCTTCCACAATAGTCTGTTCAGGCTGCTCCTCATCTTCATAGTCCAAAAGGTCATCATTATCAGCCATGTTAAAATGCTGAAATTTTTAAAATGTTAAGGTTCAGTAATGCAAGTTCAAACAGAAATTGAAGGTTTCTTTATATATTCTTCTAGCTGTAAACAAAGAGCTTTAACGAGGAGGAAGAAGAAGGTACTGCCCTCAAGTGGCAGACATCTAAAAAATTCTAATTTCATAACAAACACACAACTTGTGCTTCTATTTGGAAAGTTAGGACACAAACGAGAGAGAGAGAGAGAGAGGACGGGAGTATGAATTTATGCATCCGCACTGATAGTGTATTGTGCTGACTGTTTGTCTAAAATTAGCAGCCCTGTTGTTTCTAGAAGTTTCACTGTAAACAATGAGCAGCCCCCCTTTTCCATGTCTTGGCCTACAGTTCAAGCAAGTGATAATATGAAATTCTTGGTGCTTCTCAGTGTCAAGGTTTCTGATCAACACAGTGCAGGCTCTTCCACCACTTTCCAATGGGGATGGACATCAGCTGCTCACAGAGTGTGCAGACATGTAGTACATGGGTTACCTGCTGGGCAGTGCACATTGTTCAAACCTCATTCTACTGCATTTACAAATCCTTCACCCATCATGGCTGCAATCACTTGGCTCAAGAAAACTAACACAAAGTAGCACAGGCTCGTTGCCTGACTGAATGCACATAAGCTGTTTCCACACCTCTGCCTGCAAGTGCCTGGCTTTTCACATGCAGATATTTAAGCTGGGACAGCCTGCTCAAGTGGGACACAAGTGTGTTTTTCCTTGCTCAGAAGTAAAATTGTTTCAAAGGGCACCTGCACAAAATTGGAAAATCTGAAAAATCTAAAAACTTACTACTGCTTTGCAGTAGCAATAATTGATATCACCAAAAGAGAACTCAAGGTTATGAACAAGTAAAGAAACGGCTTCAGATAAGTTTTCACACAATATTCTTCCATTGTAATATTATCATATTTAATCTCACCCCATTGGTAACAAAGTAGGAAGTCAGAATAGACAGGACTCATCAAAAATAATCAGATGTCCCTATCTATAATTTCATCATTCTTCCTTCAGCTAATTATATGATTTGTTGGAGGTTAAGGGGCTAAACATTGAGGCCATCAGTTCTCCAGTCAAATAATAATCGATCTGGAGTTAGTGTTAACAGCCATAAATACAATGAAATAATGAAACCAAGAGCACACAAGCTGTCTCCCAAGGGTCGTACGTAGTGGTAATCCTCAGCTGCAACACTGCTGCCCCCCCCTTTCCTAAATCGGATTAAGGGCGGATAAATAGTTACAGAGGAAAAAATCCTTTCTATTCAAGAGATTCTCAATAGCTGAAGTTACAAAACTAAACACACAATGGTAATCATTGGACAGACAATAACACAAAGTGGGAGAATAAATAACCCATTCTGTAGGTGGCTGGGGCCAGGTGAGTCTCCACAAGGCTCTGCATGCAACGATGTCCATCCCTCCCACATCCTCCCAGCCCTGAATTATTACAACGTTTTTAAATAGATGGGAACAGCACCCACTCAGCCCCAGGAGACACCATGAAAAGGAGTTTGAAACAATATATATGAGAATAAAAGCCATATTCTCAGAGAAAACAAAGTGAGTTCAACTGTTCATGAGTCAGCCACCAACACTGGAGACAAAGAATCCAGAAGACCATGCTTAACACAGAGAGCCAAGAAGGAGAGAACATTCCACCAGGCTTTGCAACCAATGTGGGAGTGGCTTGTAATGATGAAAAAAACTATGAGTTAATCTGGCAAGGATGATGTGGAAATGACATAGGATGGTGTACTGGATTCCTTCTAGAAGGAACAGAATGAGGAGCACCATTCTAGTTAGAAGGTCTCAGTCCACACTCACTACTCATCAAAGCTGCCTTCTACCAACAATGGATGTCTGAAGGATATAAGTACTAGTCAATACTTTTAGTGTGAACTCTTAATTTACACACACACCATACTTCATAACAGAGTGCTATTAACATAAATTGAAGAGTAGGGACTTCGGGATCAGCGGCATTTGCCAGACCAGGACTCGAACGCAGGATCTCCAACTTGCTGGCTCCCCAGTTGACTCATTCCCAACCAGCACTACCTATCCACAGTCCCCGGCCATGTCCTCTATACTCTCATGCTCACATTCCCACCTACCACCACCCAAAACCATATCCTCCAAGCGCTCATGCCAAGATAATCCACTTTTTTTGCAATAAATACAGTGTCTGGGTAGTCCTGTGGTTAATGCAACTGCCTAGTATGCATGAGATCCCAGGTTAGAGTCGTAGTCAGGCACACATTTTCACTTGTTGCAGCTGATACAGCATAAAGTACCGATGCAGCTGATATCATCAGTTCCTTCCCTTTCTCCCACAACCCCCTTCAACTTAAATCATATGCATCACAGCTGCAGAACCCACATGGTGTCTTGATCTTTCAGACATACTAACATCAAAAATTTTTCCCTGGCCCATCCTTATCACCAGACTGGTACAACAGCTGAATGATACATATAGGCTGTAAATTGGCACTTCTAGCAATGTGATGATGGCAGTAACACAAGCTTTGCACTATGAGTACTCTTGGAAGAGGAGCATGTGCATGTGAACATAAGAAGCCATACCACTACTCACACAGCATGTAACAAACATGCACGTGTCTCTTTAGCTGTTAAGAAAACTGGTGAACCAGAGGAAAGCTTTTCTGTAATAAAACTTATTGCAATAAATTTCCATTAACAAAACCAGGATTCCTTCATTTTTCATTTGCACCCTAAAACTTCACCACCAGTATATAATGCATGCAGTTTACAATTAAGTTCATTCAGTTTACTTCAGGCAAATTTCAGATATTCGAAAGTAACTATTTGTCCATCCTTAATCTGATTTGGGAAATTGGAGATTGGGGGAGGGGGGGGGGGAGGGGGATGCAGCTGAGAATACCCACTATATGCGACCCTTCGGAGAGAGCTTACTTATGTGCTCTTGGTTTCAGTGCTTTGTTTGCATTAAGAAATTTATCCCATTGGGAGACGAGATGATAAATTCCTGTTCGTAAAACATTGTCGGCCACTGATATATCCACAACTGCACCCATTCTTGCACGTCATAGTTTGTGTGAAACCAAGGTCTTTCTCCATATCTTTGACTGTGACTATGGCACATCATGGTTTTTCTGATGAGTCTTCTAAGTGTCCCACACTCAAAGAACTATGAGCAGAGAGCCGCTGCAGTCGAAGTTGCACGATAATGTCCAGCCCAAAACTGCCAATCAGACAAAGGCTATGCTGCAGTGATTTGGTTGGGAAACACTGCCACATCTTCCATAGAGCCCATATATTTCACCATCTAATTTCCACATCATTGGCGACCTGAAGAACTTCGCAGGCAGCAGGTTTCAGTTGGATAAGGAGATGCACGAAAGGGTGACCTGTGGATTCATCAGTGGTTGACTGCAAGCTATGAAACAAGAATTGATTGACTCGTCCTTCGGTAGATGCATGTCTTAACATGTGTGGTGATTACTTTTGAAAAACTATTCTGTGATCCTGTTGCGGTGGGTGCTCTATTTTCATTTGACTGCCTCTAATGTATTTATTTCGAACCTGCAGAGCTTAAGTGTCCACTATCTTCTTTAGCACAAAGAATTCAATAGTACTTTGGATCATTCACTCAATTTATGTACAACAAACTTAAACCAAAGTAAAGTAGTAGAGATATACATTTCTTAGAAAACTGGCTGCATTCAACACTGAATCCCACATTAAAAATGTAAAATTTAAAAAAGTATGATGAAGTTAATAAAATCTAAGCCTCCAACTACTTTTCTTATGTCCAAGAAGAGTCTCGACACTGGCAGCACTGTGGCTACATTCCTAGTGCTAAGCTCAGAAGGCTGCTGGAGTTCAATACACAAACGATTACAATTTGCACATGTCAAGGCACAGACGCGGATTGCAATGTTGACAATTACAAGTGACAGTTGCGGTGTGCGCATGCGTGTTTTATGCTTGAAGAAAGTGTATATCCTGCTAATTATGTCTCACTTGCTTATGCAGAATTTACCACCACAATCAGCAACAACAACTCTCAATAAAAGGAATCAAAATTCACTTAAAAAAATTAAAAAATGGAATAAATAAACTAGCTATGATCATGTTGAATGCTTGCATTATCTACAGCATATGCAGCAGAGCACTCAGACTATGCTGAAAGCTCATTGGCTGTTGGAGAATGCATGACATAGGTCTGCAGAACAAGCCTAAATTCAATCGCCATCATTCATCACACCAAATATAGCTATACCAATGTTTTGTTACTGAAAACAAGTGTATGGAGTTGCAAGAACACTAAGGTGCGTTATGTGATTGATTGGGCTAAGTGCATGAAGCAGCTCTTCGGACTGAAGGAAGTCAGTATAGACAGGTTTCGTCACAATAGATCAGATGTCCCTATCTATAGTTTCATCATTCTTCCTTCACTTAAACATTAATAAAGAGAAAAAGGCACAAATCCATCTCCCCTTAATACTGATCAATTAATTTTGCAATACAATTTAAAAGCCTTATAAGGTAATGAAATCATCAGCAAATTTATTAATTTTTATGGTTCATAATGGATAACTATCAAGTCATTGTACATTCAATTCAGTACACATACACATCACAAACAAAATCTGTCCAAGTGTTCACTTACAAAAGCTATTTTTGTTTATCTACTTTCAGTAATCAGCAATAATGCACCGCAATGAGATCATGAATGACAGTTAGGTGCTTGCATGAAATTCCATAGCAAATTTTTTCGTAGGCTACTTTGTGCTTTTAAAAAAATACCCAATGGAATGCCTGCAGCTGATAGGTAAAGTGAGTTAAGAAAGTGTTACAGTTATTTCAAGGTTGGAAAACGACCTCTGTACTGCAGGTTAACAGGAAATGGATAAAGGAAGTTATACTGGACTTATTAGCTGCTGTTGCCATGACCATACTGAGTTGCTAGTAACAGCAAACCAACATTTTTTCCGCAGAAAAGTCTATAACTTTTGTTATTCCGTTTTGGGTATATATGCCATATTTCAGGTGTCCATAGTTACTTACAGAGTTGTATAAGCCAAGGGAAATCATTCAACCCTAATCTCCACACTACACTACTGCTTGACTACAATAAATTGGCCCTTCGAACAGTAGCTATCAGGACCGACAGGAGGCGTGCTCTGACCCAGCATTAGGGGTTCTGTGGGGAGAGGAGCAATGAACAAGAGGCAGGTCAGACTCCTTACCCCTATTTTGTGCTTATGTTAAAAATAATAGGTTACCGGCACAGAAACACTAGCAATGGTCTATGATTATCTTCCAACTATTGCTGATTTTCGCCAGTGCTGGCAGCAAAATAAACAAGCTAAACTTATGATGGACAAACTGCAGGCACTTTGTTACAAAGTCTTTCTATTCTGTGTCAGTCAACATAATCTACTGGAAAAAATTTAACTTCCAGTATCTTGAAAACTGGACGAAAATGACACAGTATGGGTAGACTGTACAGTCAGGTTCAAATGGCTCTGAGCACTATGGGACTCAACTGCTGAGGTCATTAGAACTACTTCAACCTAACTTGCCTAAGGATAACACACACATCCATGCCCGAGGCAGGATTCGAACCTGCGACCGTAGCGGTTCCAGACTGTAGCGCCAGAACCGCTCTGTACAGTTAGGTATGACCATGTTCACTACTAGCATGATAAAACTACACAACTTACACACTGTGTACACTAACCTACCAAGATTGTCAGCTGAAATAATCCAACTTCCATCCTCTCTAACTACAAACAAATTATGGGGGGAGGCTCAAAGGTAACTAGCCCACCGCACCCACTGGTGGCATCTTACATAAATAGATAAAATCTATACTTGTACTTATGACAACACACTGTGAAACACTGTAATAGTTAACTGTTTCATATATAACTGGACACTGCATTCACAATAACTACTACAATGTTCAACACACAATGTTTACCTGCTAGGATACAAGTGGAAACAAGTCAATACTACCGCTACTGAAAGCCACCAAACCATCACCAATAGCAGCACTAACTCTTAAAAAAATTAAATTATCAAGAATGTCTGGTTATATACTACTACTGAAAAATCTTATTTTCCATTTCAATGCAACAGAACATTGGAAGTATCGCAAAGGATTTCAGCAGGTATTGCCTACCAATCTGAAGTAAGCTGTCATCCAGAATAAGATTAATGCACCTAATGAGCACGCTTAATATTTCCACAATACTGAAAGTACAGGTAAAAGAACATTTTGCAAAAGTTATAATCTTTCTACGCCATAACATTGTTAAAAGTGGTAAACTCATAATCCATTACACACCAAACGGTAACTTAAACATGGACTACGATTAGATTTATTTTTAACATAATACCGCAAGAAACAGGACTAAGATCTTTTCACTTATACGGATTGGCCACGATGTACATAACCACACCAAAGCTAAGCGTAACGGGAAGGAAGTCAGTATAGATGGAATCATCACAAATGATCAGATGTCCCTATCTATAATTTCATCATTCTTCCTCCGTTTATTTACACAGTACATAATAATGCAAATAGCCTGTCCTCAGTTTAACGCAAGTTTTTAAATTGCACGAAGCATTTCTTTTTCAAACTACAGACTAAAGTCACTTTCAGACAATCCACACTTAGCAAATGTGAACACTAATTGCAAGACAGAACACAACTTGAAAACTGATCCTTCTGAATCAACATATACAATATGGCGTAATTTATTGATTTCGTAATTCCAATTAGTTTACAATATAGGTGATAATCGAAATCAATGCTACATTTACTGAGCAATGTTTGGAGCTGTAATTCGCACTTAGTAGAATCTACCCCACGTATCGTACAATATTATTAATGCAACAAAAACCGAACATGAGTTAACTCATGGTTTTTTCATATAATGAAACCGTAAACATCATACAAAGTAAATATAATACTTTCATCCAACTATAAACAATTACATTTTACTTACTGTTTCAAAACTCAGAAGCACTACACACAGAAATACCAATACTAACTTGTACACGCTACTTCTTCAACCCGTGTACCACCTCACCTACAGCCAAAATGGAAGGTAACGCCAGGAAATCAGTCACACAATCAAATTTGGTTGTGAACGTCGATCTAAAAGGCATTGCTGAAGTAAATATATACGAGTAAAAACCCCCAATATTTTTTAATATTCACTAATAAATATTTGACAGAAATTCTTCGAAACTGGAGATTATTCTGAATTACAGTTTCTAAATTGACCGGAAGTAATTTGTACTTAGACCAATGATATCACTGAAGACTCAACAATTTTTTCGAGCAAGGAAGGTAAAATTTTTTGTCAGCCCAATGGACATGACTTTCATTCATAAAAAATTATATCAAAATGTTGACGTAGAATTGTAGTTGTATCTACCGTAATGTTCTCGTATTACTCAACAGTAAGGTCGATGTATTGACCGAACGGAATTTCAAAACACTGCACAACGCGTTTGGCACATCGAAGAACGCTGTGGCTCGTACAGAATGACTTAATTATAAATCAGAAAAAAGAAATGTTTATGGTTTTCTTGAACAGAATACGTATATTGACAGATGATACAAGATTGGAGGAAATTCTTGGGCATTACAGATGACAATAAACTCCAATGGAGACAACAATGTCTTACAATTATAGCACCGTAATAATTGAGATGAAACTGCTTGCACATTGTGCTACTAAAGAACACCTACGTACATTGTACCATGCATACTCACAGTATGCAATTACCATTTGGTGAAATCAGTGACGGCTCGCAGATACGCATTCTGGATGTCCACAAATTTTTAAATCCAGATATATATGAGAGTGCGAAATTAATAGCATCTACTGTATAACAGTTACGGCTATCAACATATTTATACAACTTCAGACCTTGTCAATAATAATAATAGCAATATGCGTAACTTGTCTAAAAGAAAAGGAAGAATTGTTTTGTGGAATTTTGTTAAAATGGCTCTGAGCACTATGGGACTTAACTTCTAAGGTCATCAGTCCCCTAGAACTTAGAACTACTTAAACCTAACTAACCTAAGGACATCATACACATCCATGCCCGAGGCAGGATTCGAACCTGCGACCATAGCGGTCGCGCGTTTCCTCTGCAGAAAATGTTTCAAAAAACTCAAGAAGTTCTTCAAAGTTTTTCAATATTCTCAACATACTAGAAGCTCACATAGTGCATTGAGTCGGGCAAATGGGTTGTAGACCAGCTAGATCATTGGTCTCTCCCAGCATATGCTTCTGACAAGTCCCATCGTTCTGTTGGATTCCCTTATGGTGTTTACTAAATCCTTGGCTAAAGCCATAATATCCCTCATAGATGTAAGATGGCGGAGACTGTCTACAACTGCCAAGTCTAAACTGTAAGCAGTGCAATGCATGTAACGTGCTTTTGGTTTTACATCCAAAATTAACTTTTTTAGTCCTTTGAACTAACCTCTCATATTCAAGGCACCATCACAGCAGTATCCTCTCAAGTTATCCATTGACAAATCAAGACGAGCAAAACAGTCTTTTAAAATACTAAACAGAGTTTTTGATTCATTGTTGGGGGCCTCGTATAAGCCAATAAAGTCTTCATTGATGATTAAGGAATCATCAACAGTACAAATAGAAAATGACACTTGTTCGTGAATCGAAGAATCACTTGTTTTGGCAACCATAACAGAAAAATGTTCACTCTTCTTCATTGAAGCCAAGTTTTCTCAACACAGACTTTCCTAGTAGATCAATGATCTCGTTTTGAATGTCATGGGATGTCTACTTGTACCTCGATCGCCCTAGCCAATCTTTATCTCAGGTATGTCATTATTTCAGAGTGCCAGCAATTGAAAAAAAAATTGACTTTACATTTTCGTGCCCTCTAATTGCTAGTCCTTGTCGAATTCGAAAATGCATGATACTAAAAATTCTCCCAAAAGCTAAACGGCCTTTCTTCATATCACTATCTAACTGTTCATTCAATAGGCAGGCCACACTTCGGTGAGTGACAGAATTTAGTTTGAGATCGCCTTCTTTATGTGAAAACGTATTTTCATGAAGATGGAACTTTTCCAAAGCATTTTTCCAGTTAGAAAATTCTAAAGGAAGTAAATGCATCACCTTTTTTTTTTTTTGAAGAAAATTGTAATAGATTTTTAACATCGGCCTCTTTGCATGTTTTGCAACAAACTTTTCAGTAGATGTGTCATATTCTAGCCAGGTACATTTGATCAACCAAGACTTCTGAAATGACGTTCTCTTACTGGGTTGTCCAGGTTTCGGCTGTGAACAGTTCTCACCTGAAGACGATGAAGCAATTGATGAGACACAATAATTGTTGAAGGTTGACTTGCACTGTCGTCAGCTTCGAAGTGCGCCTTTTTAGTGCCACATTTATCCATTGGAAGCTTAATTCACAATATACTAACAGACGAAAGTAAGCGAATAAAATATAGTCATAAAAAGTAGTCCACCAAACACTAAATTTGGAATACTAAGCATGTCTGCAGGATTCACTGAACGAAACTACCCACACTGAATGACTGCAACAGTAGGGTGGGCTTTATATAGCCGCGGCGTCGTAGTGTCACAAAGCATCAAGTCGACGTGAGGCACAGGGTTCCAGGCACTTCTGCTCCAGTTCTTTTGATGTCAGCACAACCACAGCACTGGCCTGTCAGCGTCAGACTTTACCCGAAGGCTCGCACACTGGAACAAATTCGAAGTGTGTCCACAGCACCATAACACTATCATGATTCACAGTAATCGTTTTCAGTTAACCTGCTTAGTGCTCTAATAGTTATTTGTTTTAACTCATTGCTGAATGTATTTTAAAAGGTTACTGTCATCAAAAAAGGAAAATAAAAATTTCCAACATAATTTTGTGATTTTAGAAAGCATAATATAATGAATAATTTTCTTAAATTATTGGGAGGCTCCACCCCAAAAACAAATTTTTGAGGGGGCTTGGGTCCAACTCCAAACACAAACTGCCATTTGCAGAAATGATTAAACTCAAGCAATACTATCAATCAACAAGGCCACTTGACTAGAATACAGAAGAGGCGCTAAGAGCCATAAAAGCCAAAAGCACCATCTTTGATCTCCCTACTTATGAGAATATCAGAGAAACCAGTGAATCAGCTTTTCCTAAATGTTCAAATATATGTAGAATGTGAGCCTACAGTTCAGATATGAGGGGCATTTAAAAAGGTCGTGCAAAAATTACACAACTTATGTGTTTTGGGTAAACCCTTTTTATTTTTCGACATAATCTCCTTTTAGACTTATACACTTCGCCCAGCGCTGTTCTAATTTGTTGATCCCTTCTGAATAATAGGAACTGTCCAAGTCTGCAAAATAGCTATTAGTTGTGCAATCACCTTCTCGTTTGAATAAAATCTTCGTCCCACCAGCCATTTCTTCAAATTGGGGAACAAATAGTAGTCCGAAAGAGCCAAGTCTGGAGAATAGGGGGGATGTGAAACGAGTTGGACTCCTATTTCCATTAATTTTGCGACTACAACTGCTGAGGTGTGTGCTGATACATTGTTGTGATGGAAAAGGACTTTCTCGCAGTGCTATTGGCGGCGTTTTTCTTGCAGCTCGGTTTTCAAACGGTCCAATAACGATGAATAATATGCACCTGTAATAGTTTTACTCTTTTCCAGATACTCCATGAGGATTATCCGTTGCGAATCCCAAAAGACAGTCGTCATAACCTTTCAGGCCGAAAGACAGGTCTTCGCCTTTTTTGGTGCAGATTCTCCCTTGGTAACCCATTGTTTAGATTGTTGTTTGGTCTCAATAATATAGTAATGCATCTGTGTTTCATCCACACTGACGAAACGACGCTTAAAGTCCTGCAGATTTTTCCTGAGCAGCTGCAAACAATCCTTCCAACATATCACACGATTCCGGTTTTGGTCAAGGGTGTGCAATCACAGAACCCATCTTGCGGATAGCTTTCTCATATCCAAACGTTTATGCAAAATATTATGTACCCATTCAGCCTAGATGCCCACAGCACTAGCAATCTCACGCACCTTAACTCTTCTGTCATCCTTCACAATACCATGGATTTTATCAATGATTTCTGGAGTCGTAACCTCCACAGGACGTCCAGAACGTTCAACATCACTTGTGTCCATATGGTCACTCCGAAAATTTTGAAACAACTTGTAAACTGTTCTAACTGAGAATGCAGAGTCACCGTAATGTTCATCAAGCTTCTCTTTAGTCTCCTGAGATGTTTTGCCTTTCATAAAGTAATGTTAAATCGCCACACAAAATTCTTCTTCGTCCATTTTTTGATAATGTCTCGACTTCCTTGATAAAGACAAATGCCAAACACAAAGAAATAGACCAATATGACTGAAACTTGGTGTGAATTCTTTCCAAAGATGCTACTAAAATATGACCTCGATACGAGGCAGTGGTGCCATCTCTCGGACTTTGCATGGACTTTTCAAACGACCCTCGTAAACCATAAGATCAACAGATGTCAGAAGGACGAATAAATGCTACAGTCTCACAATCGACGATGATGTGCTTTATGGTTCCCAGTGCCTCAAATGGATTACTCTAAGATAAAATCCAAAACCTTATGTACGATATCTCATTAAGAATCCCACAAGAAATGTTTATCTCTTAGTATAACTATAATATTTACTGATGTCCAATCAGATTTTAGAACATAGTGGGTGAATTAGCACATCTGTGGCGCGTGCTACCACATAGCTGGATTTACGGCTATTGTAGATAAAAGTCTGTTGCAGTGTGGAACCACCTGGTGGCATTGACATAAAGTAGTAGTTGAGTGATAAGGGCTAGCAGTGCACGCCACAAACCGTGAACATTATTCATCAGGTCAGTATGTCTTTGACCCGTAAGGCAATTGTGTCATGCCAGCAGTGAATGGCGGAAGCTCCTTAAAACGTGCACAAGTGAAGGTGTGCTCACAATCCTAAAGCCAAGTTTCACCGAATCTAGTGGAGTAATATGTAGTGAAGTGCAGTGGATTTAGTGCCATTTATTGCAGATTATCGCTTCTACATTACGTGTATCAACAGTAAATGAAAAATAACCAATAAATCTGCAAGGTGTCAAACGTTAGGGTGTACACGTGCTCTTACACAGCAGCCGCTACGGGAAGGGTGGAACTCCAACAGTAATAACACAAAAAGAATTTTTGTATTGCGAAAAAAGCCATTAGACCATTTTGAATAAAAACACAAACGGACTCAAGCAGAGCTCCCTACTGTAATCTAAAAATATCGACTTTTCCATCCATTTACACATACGAAACAGTAATTTCATGAATCAAAGGCTATATATTACTAGAAAAAATGCAGATGTTCATTCATATGTACAAGAAATAAAGGTTAACTGAGAGCCACTGAAAAAGGTTCTCGATACATCTACAATTGATAAAGCATCTTCCTCAAGAGTCTACAGGACAGTATGAGTGAAAGGACATTCGAGAAACATCTGAATGGTTCTTAAAGTAAATAGAATTTTTTAGTATAGAGGAGCATACATGTAAAGAATGAGGACTCCCATTATTAGATGTAAGTGTGTACTGTAATCAGCTGAAAATATTGTAGCATGTTGTATTTAAATAACTCATACTATGTTGTTTTATTTTGCAAATGTACGTTAAATATTTTAAGGCATTAGGTTAAGTTGAGCTATCCTATGTTAGAAGTAAACACCCTGTACATAATGTATGATCTAAATCAATCAGTTTCGCGTCACACAGGCTGTTAAAGGAACAGAACAGGACGAGACAGAACGAGATGTCAAGGTCAACGCCCGTCCACACTCAGTGATCTGTCTGCACAGGAAGATTGTTGCAAGAGGAGTGTGGACAGGAGATCTGTGCAGATGCAAAGTATGTGCAAAACTGGAAGGTAGGTTTGGAGGTTTGAGCAAATTTCCTCAAATTTGTGAGCACCTACCACAGCTGTGCAAACAAATCACAGCAGTTGTCATTGACATCTGGCTTCAACCAGCTTTCTGTTCCCATTACTATCTGTGCATTAGAACCTTCAATAAGCGATAATTCTGTGACCTTTCCTTGGATGCTCCTGCAGTTTACTAAAATCATATCAAACTTTTCTATTTCTGATCTGTGAGGACCTAGATTCTCTGAGTTCGCTGTGGGTTGATTTAACAGGCAAATCGTGTTTGCTCCCTAAGGAGGGGTCCTCAGACCTAAAAAAAGTCACATGTGCACGCCACATGGACTCCGGTACCTTAGTAGCCGCTTCCTGCGTGTAGTGCACGCCTGACCTATTAAGGGGAACCGTACAATCCTGCACGTGATAGAGGAGGTCGAGAAATTCGCATTCGATACCGTCTCAGAGACATCTGAGCCTCTGGTTTAGACCTTCCACTCTGCTCCAAACCAGAGGAACGTGATCAACCCTGGGTACGATGTACAAATAGACAGCTTATCCTGTACTCTGAGCGTATTGCTAGTTGATTTTATCAAATCAGCCATCCGCCGGAAGGAGCCAAGGATGGACTCAGAACCCAAGTAGCAGGCGTTATTTGTGCCGACACACAGAGCGCTTCAGACAGAGCTTGCAGAATATCGTTAGTAATTTTCCTGGTCATGCCATTGTAACAGTGGGTGACTTCAACTTGCCAGGTATAGATTGGAAGGTTATGCCATCAAAGTTGGTGCCAGAGACAGGAAACCGTGTGTCATTTTTCTGGATGTTTTGTCAGAAAATTATCATGAGCAGATAGAGAACCAACTCGTGAGGGTAAAGATATAAGTGATCATAAGGCTGTGACAGCATCTGTGGTGATGGGTCCTACAAGGAATGTTAAGAAAGGTAGGAAGATATATTTGCTCATCAAGGGTGACAGGATACAAGTTTCAGAATATCTCAGCAGTCAGCATCACATATTCTGTGATGAGGACGAAGATGTGGAGAACAACTGGAAAAAATTCAAAGGTATCGTTCAATTTGCTCTAGACAAGTGTGTTTCGAGTAAGGCTTTAAGGGATGGGAAAGATCCACCATATTTTAATAGCGCTACGTAAACACGGAGTACTTCATCTCACACTCAAGAGAAATAAAAACCCAGCTGACGAGCAAAAGCTCAACGAAGCGAAAATGAGCGTAAGGAGATCAATGAGAGAAGCGTTCAATCAAATCGATAGTAAGACGTTGTCAACCGATCTGAGTAAAAATCATAAGGCTGTGACAGCATCTGTGAGGACGGGTCCTGCAAGGAATGTAAAGAAAGGATTTTTGTCGTATGTAATATCAGTAAGTGGGTCAAAATCCTCTATTCATTTTCTCCACGCCGGCACAGAAACTGAAGATAACAGAGAGAGGCCGAAATACTGAATTCGGTCTTCCGAAGTTTTTTCACCGTGGAAGGTCGTAACACTGTCCCTCCTTTCAATCACCATGCGAACGTCGAAATGGAAGGTATTGAGATAACCGATCGCGTAATTGAAAAGCAGCTACAATGGCTTAGTAGTGCAGTGGCTTCAGGACCATATGAGATACCTATAAGATTCGTATAAAGATTATGCGAAAGAACTTGCTCCCCTTTTAGCAGTAATTTATCGTAGATCGCTTGAGCAATGAAAGGTACCTAACGACTGGAGAAAAGCGCAGGTCATTCCCGTTTATAAGAAAGGCCGTAAGACAGATCCACACAATTATAGACCTATGTCGTTGACATCAATCTGTTGTAGAATTGTGGAACATGTTTTATGCTCAAGAATTATGACGTTCTTGGAAAATGAACATCTCCTCTACAAAAATCAACATGGATTCCGCAAACAGAGATCCTACGAAACTGAGCTCGCTCTGTTCCTCCATGAGATCCACAGCGCAGTGGACAACGGCTCTCAGGCTGATGCCGTGTTCCTTGATTTCAATAAGCCATTTGACACTGTCCGGCATTGCCGTTTAATGAAAAAATACGAGCTTGCGGAGTATCGGAGCAGACCTGCGATTGGATTCACGACTTTCTTACTGATAGAACAGGTCGCTCTTAACGGAACTAAATCAACAGACATAAAGGTAATGTCCGGAGTACCACAGGGAAGTGTGGTAGGACCGTTGCTCTTTACAATACATATAAATGATCTAGTAGAAAGTGTCAAATGCTCTTTAAGGCTGTTCACAGATGATGCAGTTGTTTATGCCAAAACAGCAACGCCAGAAGATTGTAAGAATTTGCCGAACGACCTGCAGGGAACTGATGAATGATGAAGTCTCTGACAGTTGACCCTGAACGTAAATTAATGTAACATATTGCGCATACATAAAAAAAAGAAATCCACTACTGTACAGCTACATTATTGATGACAAACAAGTGGAGACAGCGTCTGTCGTAAAATATTTAGGCGTAACTACCCAGGGCGACCTTAAATGGAATGAACATATAAAACAGATAGTGGGAAAAGCAGACACAAGACTCAAATTCATCGGAAACATCTTAAGGAAATTTAACTCATCCACGAAGGAAGTGGCTTATAGGGCGCTTGTTCTCCCGATTCTTGAGTATTTTCATCTCACTGGGATCCCTATCAGGTAGGGCTGATTGAGGAGAGAGAAGATCCAAGGAAGAGCCGCGCGTTTCGTCACGGGATCGTTTAGCTGGCGATAGTGTTACGGAGATGCTAAACAATCTCCACCGGCAGACGTTACAAGAGAGAAGTTGTGCATCACTGAGAGATTTACAATTGAAATTACGGGACAGCATTTTTCAGGAGGAGTCAAACAACATATTACTTCCCCACATGTACATCTCGCGTATTGACCACGAGGAGAAAATGCGAGAAATTAGAACCAATACACAGGCTTACCGACAATCATTCTTCCCACGCACTATTCGCGAGTGGAACGGGGTTGGAGGGATCAGATAGTGGTACCAAAAGTACCCTCTGCCACACACCATTAGGTGGCTTGCGGAGTATGGTTTAGATGTAGAAATCTGGCGCGCCAAACTTATTTCAGTCTTCTGTTCGTTCAGTCTGCTGTTTCTTGTACGTGTGTGCACAGTGAATTATAAAATGACTGAAAAATGCCAGTGCTCTAGTGCAGTCGCTCCCAGCCTTAGCTTGCTGTCCAGGTTTCGAGAGGGTGCGTTTCTGGATGAGGTATCGAATATATTGCTTCCCCTTACTTATACCTCCCGAGGAGATCACGAATGTAAAATTAGAGAGATTCGAGCGCGCAAGGAGGCTTTCCGGCAGTCGTTCTTCCCGCGAACCATACGCGAGTGGAACAGGAAAGAGAGGTAATGACAGTGGCACGTAAAGTGCCCCCAGCCACACACCGTTGGGTGGCTTGTGGAGTATAAACGTAGATTTAGATGTAAACCATTACCACTGAACGCAATTAGGCATCATCTAGTACCTCCGCTCTCCGCTCTTGCCGTTTGTTGCCGCCGCCTCCCACATTATCAGCAACCTTAGATTCTTAGCACCTAACTAAACCGTAGAACGAAAGACTTTTCTTGGTACACTTTTATTTATAAAATAATGAAAGATGAATGATATTTTGTGTTTGTGTGTGTGTTTGCGCTTGAATGAATAATGAAGGAATCTGTGGTGCATCGCAAGTGCTACCCACAACTGATTCTCAGAAAAGAAAGCTAACTATCCACAGGGAGGATACACACTTGTTACAAAACATACTTCCCTTGCATTACTGCTCTCCATTGCAGCATTTGCTTGATCTGCACACCGCAACCCTAGTTAAAAGCAAATCACTTCATTGTTGCACCTCTTACTTCTGAACTGGCAGAAACTGGACTATGGACTGTTAATGCTTCGTGTCTAATAACTCTAATGATAATAATAATAAAACTATGTGCAGCTCTATAGTAGGCGCTATGTAGTTACTGCAGTGTCGTGCTGTCAGTTAATTCATTTATCTGTTTTGAAGTGAGTATTAAACCTATTTCTGAACTACTGCACACCATCTCCAACTTGGAGAAGACATTTTCTTGAAATACTTAGCATTTGTTACGTATATGTGTCACTTTTATCACCAGAGGGACAAAGAACGAAATACGTGTGACGAACCAGTAACATACGATACACTAAAGCTAGTAAACGAGAAAAAGTAATTGTTTGAAAACCTGGATAATCAATATTAGAGTCTTACAAAATTGTGTTAATAGTAATGCTCTGTTGAAAATAATTTAGTTTCGTGACTGAAACAGATCCGATCGTTTAGTTGTTACCGCTCACAAAACACTCGTAAACATCCGAGTGTGCAAATCTCGCATACAGACGTATGACAAGTGACATCCAATCATCTGACCACGTACGAAGTCCGTGAGTTCGGCAGAGCACCTCATTCTGCTCTCTCACGATGTCTAATAAGTACTGAGATCGCTGATATGGGGTAACTGGCAATAGGTAGCAGAAAAATGCACGTATATAAAACACGTATGTTCTTGGGGGTGTCCAGATACTTTTGATCACATAGTGTAGTAGGTCATCAGTCCCTTTTTCCTTTTTCCTCGAACAGGTAAGTCTCCATGACTGTACATCAGAGATGGCCTACCATGCAAAACCAAAGGGAAGAAAACTCCAAGATCTACCAAATGTCAACGAGTGCTAGATAAGGGACAAAAGAAACACAGACAGGGCAAGAGAAGCATAGATAGACAAAAGACAAACAAGTCAAACAGACCACTCATGAGGTCAAAGGAATTGTAAAAGATGAGGTAGGATGAGGGCCAGGGCCAAGTTCTGACAGCTGCAGCCCAAATGTGAGCAGAGGGGGCAACAGTGTGTTCTGCCAATCCCTTAATGGGCCAATAAGGTTAAGTGGCCTCCCTTAAAGAAAGTAGTAAAAGCCCCCTTCACAAATAAAATGTAAAACTAAGTATGCTGTTGAGGCATTGTCTTCTAACACCAGCATTAGTGAGTCAGGGAGAATAAGAGTCCACTGCAGGGTGGCTAGGTTAGGACACTTGAGCAAAATGTCAAACAGGAACCACAATGCCAGTGGAATGGATTATTGTGATGCAGGAGATGACCATGACTCAGCCAAGTATTGCTGATGTGTAACCAGCAAAGGATGGTAGAATACTTGGAAGAGGCCTGCATGGAGGACCTCCACAGAGTCATAGTCTGCTTTATTACCCACATTTTGTTTGGATGAACTCAGAGTGAGCTATTCTGTATTCCAGATCCCTAAAACTTGATGGCGTAATACTGACTGGAGATATGTTTCCGAGATATGGATCTCAAGGGTTAGCTTATTGGTAGCCTGGTTGACCAGGCTATCAGCGAGTTCATTCCCCGGGATCCCAATGTGGCACAGGATCCAAATTGAAGGTCTCTGAGCGTCCACATTGTTCAAGGGCATACAGAGAATCCTGGGTAGCCATGACAGAGAGACAGTGGGGGGAACAGTGGCCAAGAACTTGCACACTGCTTGAGTCACAGCAGAGAAAGGACTCACCGGTGCAGGAACGGGTATGCTCAAAAGATGGCTACCAACTCAGCAGTGAACACACCACAGTCATCTGGTAAGGAGTGTATTTCAGTATGCCTGACCTTAGTGTAAGCAAAGCCTACATGACCAGCAACAATCGAGCCATCGCTATATACTACTTATGAAACCTGGGATGTGCCAAGAATGGAGAAAAATTGGTGGTAGAGGGCCTAAAACTGAACCGAGTTTTTCGTATCTTGTGAAAGGTCAAGACAAAGCTGTCGCTAACAGATGCACCATGGAGGGGTACATGAGTGGGCCTAGAGGAGAGATGGTACAGGAAACAACTTGAGTTCAGAGAGGAGGGACTGGAAGTGGATTGCGATCGTAGTCCCTGATCGGAGCCACCATTGCAGGAGATGGATTTCAGTGTTTCAAAAGAGGAGATAGTAGTTCAGATGCTTGGGGGAGCTGTGAATGTTTGTAGCATAATTGACAAGCTGCTGTTGGAGCCTGATCTGTAATAGTGAGAACCACGTCTCCACAAGTAAGCTGTTTACATGGCTAGCTAGAAAGCCTCCTTTCACAAGTTGAAACCTGCTGTGGTGTATTGGATCACGTGTCTGCATTGCTGAGGGCAATGCCAAACTATGTGTCAGACTCCCATAATCAAGATGGGACTGTACATGGCTTAGTAAAGCTGCAGAAAGGTAGCGAGATCTGCAGCCCAGCTGGTGTTACTCAGACAACGAAGTGTATTAAAATACAGCCAGCACTATCACTTCTACCACTTAAGCTGGCGATGACGGGAATTCACATCAACTGAGCATCAAAAGACCAATTTTAAAAGTGACAAATCTCCACCACCTTGAGTAGTTGGTCGTCGAGGTACAGTTCTGGTTGTGGGTGAATGGTACAACATTGACAGAATTGTATGACATGAGTCTTGGTGGCGGAAAACTGAAAGCCATGAGAGAGGGCTCATGCTGCACGATTCATATGGCACCTTACAGTTGTTGTTCAGCAACTTCGACACTAGAGGAGCATTAGTGTAGGCAAAAGTCGTCAGCATACAAGGAGAGTGGTACTGAGGAGTGCAAAGCTGCTATTAAACCATTGATATCTACTAGAAAGAGAGGGACACTCAGTATAGAACCCTGCAGGAACTCATTCTCTTGGATATGTACAATCCTGTGGGAGGTACCAACTTGAACCCGACAAATATGATGAGACAAGAAATTTTGGATAAAAATCGGGAGCAGACCCCAGAGGCCTCACTCACGTAAGGTAGTGAGAATGTGGTGTCACCATGTGGTGTCACAAGTCTTCTGCAGGTCGAAGAAGACGGCTATAAATTGTTGTCATTGGATAAAAGTTATTGGGATAGCAGACTCAAGGTAAACCAAATTATAGTAGTTGAAAGGCCTTGGTTGATAATCCTCAGATGCAGAGGCTCAAGCATAATGCAGAACAAAATGTTCAGGGACAATATCTGTGTCAATATAGACAGTACCATTCAAGGTAATACCAAGTACATCTACTGGTGTCTCTGTCACAGAGATGTCTGGTCATTGCCAAATCCTGTGAAGAAGAGGTATGTGATCCAATTGTTGAAACGTACCATTCCCAGCATTTTCATTTCCGTTTTGTTATTGGGCAGGTGTCCAGGGGAGTGACACTGAAGGAGGGAAAGGAAGCTCGAGAAGTGATCACTATCACACAGTTCATCATAGACTCGCCAGTTGATGGCTGGGAGAAGACGAGGCCTACAAATGGAAAGGTCACTGACTGAGGAAGTTCTGTGCACCACATTAAAGTGTGTGGGGGCACCAGTATTCAAGTGGCAAAGGTAAAGTTGTGCCAGTAAGTTTGTGAGGTCTTTACCGCAGCCAGCGATCATTGTACCATACCAGAAATGGTTATGGGCATTGAAATCACTGAAGATTGTGAAAGTTATGGGGAGCTGAGAAACGAATACAGACAGAATGTTCTGAGACACTTCACCACCTGAGATAAACAATGCAAAGAGTAATATCCCGATATGCCCTTACCTAACAGCCACAGACTCCAAAAGTGTATTAAGAAGCACAAGTTTGCTATATAGAGTGTCCAAAACATATGTGCAAACTCTGCCCGACACTCAGCCATAGATAGCAGAATTCTTATAATATCCCCAGTATCCACGAATGTTCCTGATGGGTAATGTAGAAGACAGGGAAACTGCTTGAAATATGTCTTAGCTCAGCCAAGTGATGGAAGAAAACACTACTATTCTATTGGCGAATAACTTTGTCGATGTACATAAGGCAATGAAGGGACCAAGGACACAGGTTGTGCTATAGGGTCACCTGCTGCCAATGGTTGAGGGGTTATGGCATCAACACACGTAGTTTCTGGGTTCCGTTGTGTGGTGTGACCTGGACCCTCAGGGGCCACCAGAATCTCTGACTCGTCCACAGGAGTCAAATCCTTAGAGGATTTGGATGATTCTGAGAGATTCAGTTTCATATAATGATGATGATCACGAAGCCCTGTAACTATTAGGATGTGGCTCCATCAGCCACTTGCTGGTGTCTGGCTGTAGATAGGTAGAAACCTTGGAGGGAAGTGTCCCAAGGGTTTCCATTATGGTGAGAGAAGCCACAGAAAGATGATTTGTCTCTAGCTGAGAGGTGGGGACCAATGTTCCTGGTGAGTGGGAAGATGTGGGGGAAGCAGCAAAAGGGGAGCCCCCAACATCCGGCAGGCAGGCATAGCCGAGCAACCCTGAGGCCACATTGTCAGAGGTGTAACAGGTGGGAGTACCATTGCCTGTAGCATGTGACACTGTTATACATGCAGGGTGCAACCACTTATACTCCTTCTAGGACTGTTGATAAGTTAGTTTTTCCAGACGCTTATATTCTTGTATTTTCTTCTCTCTCTGGAAAATAGTGCAATCTAGCAAACAGGGAGAAGATGCTTTCCACAGTAAACACAGATTGGGGGGAGGGGTACAAGGAGCATTGACATCCAGTGGTGATCCACAATCTCTACAGTAAATGGGGCTAGAGTCCAAAAGTGAAGACATGTACCCAAATTACAAATGCTTGAAGCACCCCATGGGGTGGGGGGCATATGGTTTCACATCACCTCAGTATACTATCACTTGGAGCTTATCAGGCAATGAACTGCTCCCAAAGCCCAAGATGAAGGAATTGGTAGCAATGCTATTGTCCTTTGGACCCCTAGGGATGTGAAGGTCAAAGTGTACACCCCGTTGCTCCAAGTTGACATGCAGCTCACTGTCAGATGGAAAAAGCAGGTCTCAGTGGAAAATGATGCCCTCAACTATATTTAGACTATTGTGGGGAATGACAGTCGTTGGTATGTCACCCAGCTTGTCATAGGCAAGCAGCATCTGTGACTGGGCATGAGATGCTGTTTTGATCAAAATTGACCTGCTTTTCATTTTAGAGACGTTTACCACTTCCCAAGACTTGTCCTCAATGATCTCCACAAAGAATAAGGGCTTTGTGACCAAGAAGAAACCCTCATCAGCCCTTGTGAAAACCAAGTATTGGGAGGAGTGCCTCTCTGCTTGCTGCTCAGGCCTATGTTCTTCCCATGGAGTAGCCAGGGAAGGAAACATTTTGGGATCATATCTCTCTACATTAAATGAACACTTTCCTTCCATAGTTACGTCAGGGGACATATGGCCTCCAGTGGGAGTCAACACCAGCCACTTCATTAATGGCCCGTTCACCATGGTGCCATCCACTCTGAATACGGGCTCTCCCCAGGGGTGCCACCCAGCCCCAGCAATGGCTAACTGGCCAATAATCCATTGCTCAGAGTCCCCTTGCTCCAGTCACGATGGGCACGTACTCCTCAGAGTACACAGGGCGTTCTCAGTTCGGGCACAAAAAAAAAGTGTGATCTCTCCGTGGCCAGAGGTGCAAGTACTTGACGACCCCCCCCCCCCCCCCCAAATGGGACGGCTACCGTGCTGGGTTTTGGATGTACTACCTTATCAAAGGGAAGGGTGCAAAGATGGAAAGACACCAATGTGGAACATACAACACATTAAGTGGCATTCCCTGCACAATCTGCACTTCTAGAGAATTTTGAAAAAAAGGTAGCAGGTCAAACAGAACAATGGGGACCATGTGCTTATTTAATGAAAAGTTGGAGAGAACTCCAAAAGTAGAAACTCAAGTCTCCAATGATAAACCAAGTCCAAGCATGGTTTGCACCAAGAAAATCATCTGGTGGAGAGGTAGAGGGGGGAAAGGGATTGTGGGAGTATACGCTTGTGGCACAGAAAGTAAGTAATGGTGCAAAGGCCGGGGCCCTGTGGTAGCAAAGCATGTACTCACTAAAGATATGAGCCATGTAGTAAGAAGTTGGGTCTCTGGTGGTACTTTCTATTTATGACAATCTCTTACGAAAGTGGAAGTAGTTCTCGTAGTATTCAAAGAGGTGCAGCACTACAGGTTTGAACAGTGCTTTACACTAGAAACATGGCTGGCAGCTGCAATCTGAGCATCGCTCTAGTAACAGAAAATGCATGAACAATCTACAGTAAAGGAAAACTGACACAGACTGTTTGAAGACATTCAATGGAGAAAGCGCTCTGATTACTATTTGAGGCAGATATCAAGAAACTGGAAGTTGAAACTCATGAAATTATGAATAAAAAGGGAGAATAGAATAATGTTGTATATGAGTATGTGGTGACTAAGGTGGTCGCATGGCTGGCAGCCGCAATCAGCTGACAGAACGCAAGTGTCAACGAGGTTCACATGCTGGCTGCGAGAAATGCTGACATGTACTTACTCCTTGCAGTGGCGCACGAGCATTCCACGATTTTTAAATGATGTGCTATGTTATAATTTCTCTGTTGTTGACTTCAAAGAACGTTTCTGGGGAGTTCTACCTAAGTTTTCCATACTGTTCCATTGGTTATTATTGTGTAATCACTGCCTATGTTATGTGTTCTTTCCTGAGTGATCTTCAATAAAAACGTGATAAACATAGAAGACGTACTTCTTCCACAATAAGAACATGATAGTTAGTCGTGAGCCTAGTGCACAGTTGGAGTACGACACCTGGTGACCCCGACGTGATTGTGGCTAAGGAGACGATTCATCAGGACCAAGAAAGTAACATTCGTTAGCGGAAACATGACAGATACACCAGAAACTCCCGTGATTTCAAGACTGGCAGTATGACTACCATCATTCTGGCCTCAAAACCCCGTGTTATGGTTCACACAAGTTGAGGTGAGTCTTCTTTGTGCAGGTGTGACGTCCGATTCCACCAAGTTTGCATTGGTAGTGAGCCAATTAGACCATCGATACAATGCTGAAGTGCAGGATATTATAACTTCACCACCCAACACTGAGGCCTACACGAAACTCAAGACCGAGTATCCGCCTCACAAGAGGAGAGGTTATGGCAGATTCTAACACAGGAGACAGGAGACAAGAGACAAAAACCGTCTCAATACCTCCACCACCTGAGGAGCAAAGTCGATGCAGGCACGGTCGCAGATACGCTACTTTGTATATTTTGGAGCAGTAGATTGCCAGCCCAAGTGAAAGCCATCATCATGTCACAAACCAATATGTCGATTAAGACCATAGCCAATGTCACCGACGATATTCAAGACGCAATTGTGCCTGCTTCCTATTCTGACCCACTGACAGCGTGTTCAGTGCTTTGATGGGAACTAAACCTGACTACAATAGTCTTACATGTAAAGTGGAAACACTTAACAAACAGCTGAACGAGAACTTATTAAACAAGGTCGACGCCCTCAGTAGACAAATGAATGAATTGCTCGCTGACTGGAATGTTAAAGGACAGTTCTGATCGAGATCCCAAAGCCACTCTTCTTCACGCATGCACTCCTCTGTTGACACGCCACCTACTAATGTGTGTTGGTGTCACCAGTAATATGGAGAACAAGAACATAAATGTAATCTGCCTTGTGCATGTACCAGCAACAAACATCACAAGACACTGGGCAGATCTTCTGTACGTCTATTCATAACGGACTGCAAACAAGCCGAAAGTTTTTGATCTACACCGGATCTGATGTCAGCATTCTAAGATGCAATAAGCCACATAAATACCATCTGGCCTCCGCATTTCAGCTGTCGGCCGCTAATAACTCTGCAAGCATGACTTATGGAGCACAGCATTTGGAACTAGACCTCGGACTGAGACGTTCTTTGGTGTGGAACTTCAGAGTCGCAGATGTGATGGAGCCTATCATCGGCGCAGACATCTTGGCGCATTACCGCGTGATATTGCCAATGCTCGGTTGCTGGGCACAGTCACAAGGCTGTACACCACTGTATTCCAGTGCCATGCTGCAACTTACAACACCAAGGCAATCCAGGCTGTGGAAGACAGCTACTCTAAGCTGATAGCGCGGTTCCCTGCTCTCACAAGGCCTCCAGGAGCCCCTCAAAAGGTGTCATGATACAGTACACTACATTAATATGACGTCTGGCCCTCCAATTTTATGCAGATCCAGACGATTAGCTCCCGACCGGTACGCGGTCACTAAGGCAGAGTTTGATGCTATGCTGCCTGAGGGCATTATCCGCCCATCTAGTGGGGCACGGTTGTCGCTCTTGTATTTGGTACCTACAAAGAACGGCATATGGTGGCTGTGCGGCGACTACCAAGCGCGAGAAGAATTCCAGACCGTTATCCAGCGCCTCTCCTAAAAGACTACCATCATGCATTGTGTGGCAAACAGGTGTTTAGTGTGTTGGATTGTGCCAAAGCATACACACAAATTCCAGTTGCTGAGAAAGATATTTCGAAGACAGCCATTACATCGCCTTTTGGATTGTTCGAAAGTTTATTTATGACGTTTGGACTGAGAAATGCTGCACAAACATGGCAACGATTCATTGATTCTGTATTACGAGGATTACCATGTTGTTTTGCCTACCTAGACGACATACTTGTCTTATCAATGGCACTAGAGGAACATGAACAGCATCTCATTGAAGATTTTGAGCGCCTTGACAAGTACGGCATTGTTTAGAACGTCACAAAGTGTGTGTTGGGAGAACTGGAGATAACGTTTTTGGGTCACCTAAGTTCTTCTGCAGGATCGCGCCCTTTGCCAGAAAAAGTTAGGGGCATTCCTCGCCCAGAGACAACCAAAGAATTACGTAGATTCTCAGAATCCTCAGTTTCTATCGCTGCCATCTGGCACATGCGGCAGAACTTCAAGAACCACTTACACCAGCGCTAGCCGGTCCGAAAACAAAAGGCAAAGTGCCTGTGCAGTGGTCACATACAATGATAGACGCTTTCGAAACCTCCGAGAAAAGCATAGCTGAGGCAACGCTTCTTGCTCACCCTTCTTTAGATGCGCCTCTTGGGCTCGTGGTCGATGCGGTCATCGGTGCAGCACTGCAGGAATATGTGGACGAAACCTGGTAGCCCCTCGCTTTTTTCTCTCGGAAATTATTGCCTGCTCAGCAACAATGTAGCGTTTACGACCGGGAATTGTTGGCTTTCTACACTTCTGCGAAATATTTCCGAGCACAGCTGGAGGCGAGAGTATTTACAATTTATACGGACCATAAACGTCTGACATTTGTCTTCCACGAGAATAACAACAAATGCTCGCCAAGGCAGTTTAATCAGTTGGAATTTATTGCTCAATTTTCCACTGACATTAAACACATCTCTGGGTTGAACAATGTAGTGGCAGATTGTTTGTCGCTCGTCAATGCAATCATGGAGACTATCGACCTTGCATGCCTGGCCCTAGCACAACAACCAGATCAAGAACTTGAAAATTGCCTAAGCGATGACACAGCAGGCCTGCAGCTCAAGTTCATTGACGTACTAGGATCAGACACTAAGATATATTGCGACATCTCAAATAAAAAAGCGCACCCATTCGTCCTGGCAGACCTGTGCAAGCAAATATTTAATAAGCTCCATGATTTATGTCATCCAGGAGTAAAGACGATGATGAAGCTAGTATCTGGTCATTACATGTGGCCAGGAACACAAAAAGATTGCCGTCAGTGGGCTCTTGTGTGTGTCAATTGTCGATGCAGCAAAATTTGATGTCATGTTCACGCACTAGTAGGCAAATTCCCAGACATGACTGAGAGGTTCGCCCACATCCACTTGAACGTTGTGGTACCTTTACCGCCCTCAGAGGGTCGACACTATTTGCTAACCATCATTGATAAATTCACTTGCTGGACAGAAGCTATTATGATTGACAACAATTTTCCTGAAACACTGGGTGCTACATTTAGGTCCAACTGGGTCCCACATTTAGGCTGACCATTACATATGACAATTGACAGAGGACGCCAGTTCAAATATGAATTGTTTACTCAGCTGAGCAGGTTTGTGGCACATCACATCATGTACCAATGAGTTACCATCCAGCCAGCAATGGCATGGTTGAATGGTGGCATCGGTCCCTCAAAGCTGCCCTAATGTGTCATGAATCGAAGTGGACCACGGCTCTTCCTTCAGTGCTACTTGGCCTCCACAGTATCATTAAGCAAGACGTCGACACACCCCCTGCTGAGTTGGCCTATAGAGAATTCCTGCACCTACCAGATGAATTTATTGATCCAGGTGCTTCACCGGGGGACTCACAATCGTCCCAGTTTATAATCCAATTGTGGGATTGGATTTCACACACGTGAGTGCATTCGGCATCACAAGGGACACCACATATGTTTGTACATAAAGAGTTAAAGCATTGCACCCATGTTATGCTACATAAAGATGGCATTAAACCAGCACTCAAGCCACCTTACACTGGACCACTCCGCATAATAACAAGACGAGACAAAACGATGGACATTATCGTGAATGTAAAAAAGATTACAGTGTCAGTCGACCGAGTAAAACCTGCTTTTGTCTTCGAGGAATCTTTAGATGCATACGGTTCCCTTCACTAACCGGCATTTTTGCCACCTCATAATCCAGTACCTCACGCAGCTCCTTCGACACAGACACAATGTAGAATGTGGTTCGGACGTTGTTTGCACTTTCTGGCCAGATTCAAGAAGGGGGAGTTCTGTGTTGCGACTAAGGCGGTAGCATGGCTTGCAGCCGCAATCAGGTGATGGAACACAAGTGTCAATGAGGCAATGAGGTTCGCATGCCAGCCGCGAGGAGCATTGAAATGTACTTACTCCTTGCCATGGCATACGAGCGTTCCATGACTTAAACAATGTGCTGCGTTATAATTGTTTCATTGTTGATTTCAGAGAATGGTTCTGGGGAGTTCTACCCAAGTTTTCGGTGGCGTTCCATTGGTTATTATTGTGTAGTCACTGCCTACGATATGTGTTCTTTCCTGAGTGATATTCAATAACAACATGATAAACACAGAAGACATACGTCTTCCATAATAAGAACACAATAGTTAGTCGCGTGCCTAACACACAGTGGAAATGTACAAGTATTAAAGTTACTGCCTGTATAAGAAATTTTCATGATACAACAGACAGACAGTGTATATCTTGTAAAGAAACCAGTTTATTCCTTAAAGATAGCCATGTTGTTGTTGTTGTGGTCTTCAGTCCTGAGACTGGTTTGATGCAGCTCTCCATGCTACTCTATACTGTGCGAGCTTCTTCATCTCTCAGTACTTACTGCAACCTACATCCTTTTGAATCTGCTTAATGTAGTCATCTCCTGGTCTCCCTCTTCGATTTTTACCCTCCACGCTGCCCTCCAATACTAAATTGGTGATCCCTTGATGCCTCAGAACATGTCCTACCAACCGATCCCTTCTTCTGGTCAAGTTGTGCCACAAACTTCTCTTCTCCCGAATCCTATTCAATACTTCCTCATTAGTTATGTAATCTACCCACCTAATCTTCAGCATTCTTCTGTAGCACCACATTTCGAAAGTTTCTACTCTCTTCTTGTCCAAACTATTTATCGTCCATGTTTCACTTCCATACATGGCTACACTCCATACAAATACTTTCAGAAACGACTTCCTGACACTTCAACCTATACTCGATGTTAACAAATTTCTCTTCTTCAGAAACGCTTTCCTTGCCATTGCCAGTCTACATTTTATATCCTCTCTACTTCGACCATCATCAGTTATTTTGCTCCCCAAATAGCAAAACTCCTTTACTACTTTAAGTGCCCCATTTCCTAATCTAATTCCCTCAGCATCACCTGACTTAATTCGACTACATTCCATTATACTCATTTTGCTTTTGTTGATTTTCATCTTGTATCCTCCTTTCAAGACACTGTCCATTCCATTCAACTGCTCTTCCAAGTCCTTTCCTGTCTCTGACAGAATTACAATGTCATTGGCGAACCTCAACGTTTTTATTTCTTCTCCATTGATTTTAATACCTACTCCGAATTTTTCTTTTGTTTCCTTCACTGCTTGCTCAATATACAGATTGAATATCATCAGGGAGAGACTACAACCCTGTTTCACTCCCTTCCCGACCACTGCCTCCGTTTCCTGTCCGTCAACTCTTATAACTGCCATCTGGTTTCTGTACAAATTGTAAATAGCCTTTTGCTCCCTGTATTTTACCCTTGCCACCTTCAGAATTTGAAAGAGAGTATTCCAGTCAGCATTGTCAAAAACTTTCTCTAAGTCTACAAATGATATAAACGTATGTTTGCCCTTCCTTAATCTAGCTTCTAAGATAAGTCGTAAGGTCAGTATTGCCTCACATCTTCCAACATTTCTACGGAATCCAAACTGATCTTCCCCGAGGTCGGCTTCTACCAGTTTTTCCATTCGTCTGTAAAGAATTCGTGTTAGTATTTTGCAGCTGTGACTTATTAAACTGATAGTTCGGTAATTTTCAAATCTGTCAACACTTCCTTTCTTTGGGACTGGAATTATTATATTCTTCTTGAAGTCTGAGGGAATTTCGCCTGTCTCATACATCTTGAGCACCAGATGGTAGAGTTTTGTCATGACTGGCTCTCCCAAGGCCGTCAGTAGCTCCAATGGAATGTTGTCTACTCCGGGGGCCTTGTTTCGACTCAGGTCTTTCAGTGCTCTGTCAAACTTTTCACACAGTATCGTATCTCCCATTTCATCTTCAGCTACGTCCTCTTCCATTTCCATAATATTGTCCTCAAGTACATCGCCTTTGTATAGACCCTCTATATACTCCTTCCACCTTTCTGCTTTACCTCCTTTGCTTAGAACTGGGTTTCCATCTGAGCTCCTGATGTTCATGCAAGTGGTTCTCTTTTCTCCAAAGGTCACCTCAATTTTCCTGTAGGCAGTATCTATCTTACCCCTAGTGAGATAAGCCTCTACATTCTTACATTTGTCCTCTAGCCATCCCTGCTTAGCCATTTTGCACTTCCTGTCGCTCTCATTTTGAGACCTTTGTATCCCTTTTTACCTGATTCATTTACTGGATTTTTATATTTTCTCCTCTCATCAATTAAATTCAATACTTCTTCTGTTACCCAAGGATTTCTACTAGCCCTCAACGTTTTACCTACTTGATCCTCTGCTGCCTTCACTTCTTCATCCCTCAAAGCTACCCATTCTTCTTCTACTGTATTTCTTTCCCCCATTCCTGTCAATTGCTCCCTTATGATCTCCCTGAAACTCTGTATAACCGCTGGTTCTTTTAGTTTATCCATGTCTCATCTCCTTAAATTCCCACCTTTTTGCAGTTTCTTCAGTTTCAATCTACAGGTCACAACCAACAGATTGTGGTCAGAGTCCACAACTGCCTCTGGAAATGTCTTACAATTTAAAACCTGGTTCCTAAATCACTGTCTTACCATTATATAATCTATCTGAAACCTGTCAGTATCTCCAGGCTCCTTCCATGTATATAACCTTCTTTTATGATTCTTGAACCAAGTGTTAGCTATGATTAAGTTGTGCTCTGTGCAAAATTCTACCAGGCGGCTTCCTCTTTCATTTCTTAGACCCAATCCATATTCACCTACTACATTTCCTTCTCTCCCTTTTCCTACTACCGAATTCCAGTCACCCATGACTATTAAATTTTCGTCACCCTTCACTATCTGAATAATTTCTTTTACTTCATCATACATTTCTTCAATTTCTTCGTCATCTGCAGAGCTAGTTGGCATATAAACTTGTACTACTGTAGTAGGCATGGGCTTCATATCTATCTTGGCCACTATAATGCATTCACTATACTGTTTGTAGTAGCTTACCCGCATTCCTATTTTCCTATTCATTATTAAACCTACTCCTGCATTACCCCAATTTGATTGTGTGTTTATAACCCTGTAGTCACCTGACCAGAAGTCTTGTTCCTCCTGCCACCGAACTTCACTAATTCCCACTATATCTAACTTTAACCTATCCATTTCCCTTTTCAAATTTTCTAACGTACCTGCCCGATTAAGGGATCTGACATTCCACGCTTTGATCCGTAACGCCAGTTTTCTTTCTCCTGATAACGACATCCTCTTGAGTAGTCCCCGCCTGGAGATCCAAATGGGAGACTAATTTACCTTTGGAATATTTTACCCAAGAGGACACCATCATCATTTAATCATACAGTAAAGCTGCATGCCCTCGTAAAAAACTAGGGCAGTAGTTTCCCCTTGCTTTCAGCCGTTTGCAGTACCAGCACAGCAAGGCTATTTTGGTTAGTGTTACAAGGCCAGATCAGTCAATCATCCAGACTGTTGCCCTTGCAACTACTGAAAAAAGCTGCTGCCCCTCTTCAGGAACCACATGTTTGTCTGCCCTCTCATCAGATACCCCTCCGTTGTGGTTGCACCTATGGTACAGCTATCTGTATCCCTGAGGCACACAAGCCTCCCCACCAACAGCAAGGTCCGTGGTTCATGGGGGGAAAGATAGCCATATAGACCATTAATTTGCACCTAGTCACAGTAAAACAGGCATCAAATAAGCAAAGGTTACCAATGAGATGTATTACAAGTAGGCATGAAGTTTCCCATGTAAAAAAAAAAAAAAAAAAAAAAATAAAATAAAATAAAATAAAATAAAATAAAATAAAAAAAATAAAGAAGACCAACTTACAACTATTTCAAAACTTGATGAGAATCCTGTTTCATTTGCATTTTCATGATTGAATTCATATTGATAGCAGTGGTTTTAAGAGTGGGTGGAAATAAATAAATCTGGAAGTAAAACTAAAACTATTAATAGGAATATTATTATATGCCATTTGAAGAACAATATTCATACTTCATTAAGTGCATTAATCAATTGAGCCTGCTAGACAGAATAAAAGTACCGTACTGGATCACTCATGATCACAAAAAGTGAAAGCAAAATCTATTAAAAATTGGAAAATTCCTGGTGCAAAACACTATCAATTTTTATGAAAATCTGGAATATGACTTGATTGTAGATGTTCAAAGTGACTTGGTTCATTATTCAAACCGATAGGTTATAATGAAAAACTTATATTTTCAATTGTGTTACGGTAAATAATATATTAGCTCAGTTTACAGTTGGTTTAACCCTTAACTTGCAAGGTGACTCCTCTGTGATGTATACTATGAGGGGGGTTTCTGGGACCCCTATGTTTAAACTGAGATTTAAGGCAAGAATCATTTGAAATTTTTAATTTATGCTATATAACAATTGTTTTTACAATTATTTAAGTGTTGTTTAAATGCTTCTAGTTTATTTAATTGCACTAAACAAAGCCTGAAGCATTTTACTATTTATCACATAGAAGTACATAATTCTGTGTGGTTCTTTTAAACAGTACACATAAATAGATTTTTGAGTACTGAATTTTACATTCTGAAAAATTATGCAATCTATGTAGCAAATAAATTTCCAAATAAAACAAATTCAGGGGATTACATTTTTGCATAAAAATTCCACCTGACAGGTACAAAAAGAGTCTATCAAATTGACATTCATTACTGGGAACTACATTTTTCCTATCACCACTCAGAACACATTAGATTTTAACAGACATTTTAAGTATTTCATTGAAGTAACAGACAACTTTCCTGAAGTTCTTCCTCTGAACGATACTCTTGTTCGATAGCAGAACTGTGATCACTGGCTAACATAAAATTGTCGTCTTTTTCGATTATTTTTTGATCTATATCACTGGCACCTTCCTCCATAGAACTGACAATTTCATCAATCTTAGGAAAGTTAAAAATGACAGACTCGTGTCAACACAATTTGAGCTACATGGTACTGCACAGCAGAAAACAGGCACATAGTTCATGGAGCGCAGTCTAGGAGACTCCAATACCTATCAATAACACATTTAAACAATAAACATGGAAGGCGATAATGCAACTGACAACAAAACATCATAGGCTTGGCAATTTACGGAGCATAGGGGGAGAATAGAAGCATTCCACAACTGGCCTTGGAGAGCGAGTTTGAAAATTTTCGCGCGGTCTGAGAGACCAAACCTTGTGTGAGTTAAGGGTTAATAAAGTTATAATGAAGAATCTAATAGCAACAGGCCCTACAGTGTCCAGCTGAGAAAACCTGTGACATGGAATAATGCTGTACATAATAAGGCTGTGCAACAATGTTTCACCATGACACAAAAATCTTGGCAAAAAATACTTAGGATCCATTATTAATTTCAGTTCAACCACTTTATGCAGGGGTATGTGCAACAATTAGAAACAAGTTTCTAGACAGTTGCAACAGGTGTCTTTTTACTGTTTCTGTAAATTTGTTGAAATGTACCCTAAAGTGTTATTCACACATTTTCTTTGATATCTGTCTTCTTCATTTGAAAACGCTTTTTCCTAATTTGTATCATCATAATTATGGTCTTGATGGGTTTCTGACTTCTTTGTTGCTTTTTTTTCTCCTGGCCCTAGCTTTGTGTATCTAGTTGTAGGAACGGTATCTTCGTATCTGCAGCCCAGCCTACTATCGTGTCTTCTGTCCTACCCAAAGAAGTGTATCTTCACATTAGCCAAGGGTGAACTATCTTATCTTATCTCATCTCACTTGTGCTAGTAGGTCCAAACACATACTGATAGGCAAAAATGGAATTATTGTTTAAAAGTACCCAGTACAGTTTAATAAATTCGTATCATTTTAACTATACCTCAGAAAATACTGTCACAGTCTTAGTAATTAGGTACACTAAATAATGAAATACAGATTCTGAGAGGTTTCACTTTTGTCCAGTCATTTTCTAGAAATGTGTTCATTCAGCTTCTGACACCTTTCTGCAATGTCTCACACTCCGTGAGTCCACGCCATCACTTGTTCAACCAGATAAATACAGATATTGTCCAGTAGTACAAGTTTATATGCCAACTAGCTCTGCTGATGACGAAGAAATTGAAGAAATGTATGATGAAATAAAAGAAATTATTCAGACAGTGAAGGGAGATGAAAATTTAATAGTCATGGGTGACTGGAATTCGAGTGTAGGAAAAGGGAGAGAAGGAAACGTAGTAGGTGGATATGGATTGGGGATAAGAAATGAAAGAGGAAGCCGCCTGGTAGAATTTTGCACAGGGCACAACTTAATCACAGCTAACACTTGGTTTAAGAATCATGAAAGAAGGTTGTATACATGGAAGAACCCTGGAGATACTAAAAGGTATCAGATAGATTATATAATGATACAACAGAGATTTAGGAACCAGGTTTTAAATTGTAAGACATTTCCAGGGGCAGATGTGGACTCTGACCACAATGTATTGGTTATGACCTGTAGATTAAAACTGAAGAAACTGCAAAAAGGTGGGAATTTAAGGAGATGGGACCTGAATAAACTGACTAAACCAGAGGTTGTACAGAGTTTCAGGGAGAGCATAAGGGAACAATTGACAGGAATGGGGGAAAGAAATACAGTAGAAGAAGAATGGGTAGCTTTGAGGGATGAGGTACTGAAGGCAGCAGAGGATCAAGTAGGTAAAAAGATAAGGGCTAGTAGAAATCCTTGGGTAACAGAAGAAATACTGAATTTAATTGATGAAAGGAGAAAATATAAAAACGCAGTAAATGAAGCAGGCAAAAAGGAATACAAACGTCTCAAAAATGAGATCGACAGGAAGTGCAAAATGGCTAAGCAGGGATGGCTAGAGGAGAAATGTAAGGATGTAAAGGCTTATCTCACTAGGGGTAAGATAGATACTGCCTACAGGAAAATTAAAGAGACCTTTGGAGAAAAGAGAACCACTTGTATGAACATCAAGAGCTCAGATGGAAACCCAGTTCTAAGCAAAGAAGGGAAAGCAGAAAGGTGGAAGGAGTATATAGAGGGTCTATACAAGGGCGATATACTTGAGGGCGATATTATGGAAATGGAAGAGGATGTAGATGAAGATGAAATGGGAGATACGATACTGCGTGAAGAGTTTGACAGAGCACTGAAGGACCTGAGTCGAAACAAGGCCCCCGGAGTAGACAACATTCCATTAGAACTACTGACGGCCTTGGGAGAGCCAGTCCTGACAAAACTCTACCATCTGGTGAGCAAGATGTATGAGACAGGCGAAATTCCCTCAGACTTCAAGAAGAATATAAAAATTCCAATCCCACATAAAGCAGGTGTTGACAGATGTGAAAATTACTGAACAATAAGTTTAATAAAGCCATAGCTGCAGAATACTAACACGAATTCTTTACAGACGAATGGAAAAACTAGTAGAAGCCGACCTCGGGGAAGATCAGTTTGGATTCTGTAGAAATACTGGAACACGTGAGGCAATACTGACCTTACAACTTATCTTAGAAGAAAGATTAAGGACAGGCAAACCTACGTTTCTAGCATTTGTAGACTTGGAGAAAGCTTTTGACAATGTTGACTGGAATACTCTTGTTTCAAATTCTAAAGGTGGCAGGGGTAAAATACAGGGAGCGAAAGGCTATTTACAATTTGTACAGAAACCAGATGGCAGTTATACGAGTCGAGGGGCATGAAAGGGAAGCAGTGGTTGGGAAGGGAGTAAGACAGGGTTGTAGCCTCTCCCCGATGTTATTCAATCTGTATATTGAGCAAGCAATAAAGGAAACAAAAGAAAATTTTGGAGTAGGTATTAAAATCCATGGAGAATAAATAAAAACTTTGAGGTTCGCGATGACATTGTCATTCTGTCAGAGACAGAAAGGGACTTGGAAGAGCAGTTGAATGGAATGGACAATGCCTTGAGAGGAGTATATAAGATGAACATCAACAAAAGCAAAACAAGGATAATGGAATGTAGTTGAATTAAGTCGGGTGATGCTGAGGGAATTAGATTAGGAAATGAGACACTTAAAGTAGTAAAGGAGTTTTGCTATTTGGGGAGCAAAATAACTGATGATGGTCGAAGTAGAGAGGATATAAAATGCAGACTGGCAATGGCAAGGAAAGCGTTTCTGAAGAAGAGAAATTTGTTAACATCAAGTATAGATTTAAGTGTCAGGAAGTCATTTCTGAAAGTATTTATATGGAGTGTAGCCATGTATGGAAGTGAAATATGGACAATAAATAGTTTGGACAAAAAGAGAATAGAAGCTTTTGAAATGTGGTGCTACAGAAGAAAGCTGAAGATTAGATGGGTAGATCACATAACTAATGAGGAAGTATTGAATAGTATTGGGGAGAAGAGAAGTTTGTGGCACAACTTGACAAGAAGAAGGGATCGGTTGGTAGGACATGTTCTGAGGCATCAAGGGATCACCAATTTAATATTGGAGGGCAGCGTGGAGGGTAAAAATCGTAGAGGGAGACCAAGAGATGACTACACTAAGCAGATTCAGAAGGATGTAGGTTGCATTAGGTACTGGGAGATGAAGCAACTTGCACAGGATAGAGTAGCATGGAGAGCTGCATCAAACCAGTCTCAGGACTGAAGACCACAACAACAACAACATTGTCCAGTGAATCTGATAACTGTTCCTGAATGAAAAGTTAAAAGTAGCAGAATGTAGGTCCTCTTTCGGATATAATCCGTGATGTGAATTGAATTTATAGTGTACATGTAAGTAATGAACCCACTTTTGGATTTCACACACAGTCAAATTTTGTTTCTGTAACTCCATTAGCAGATTTTCGTTTCCAGCTTTCGTTTCTGTGATCCACCTTCAACAAAGTTCACTTACTACAGCAGTTTTCATTGATGTGCTACATTTGTTTTGCTGGCCTTTTCAATAGTTCGTGATAAGGCTTCAACTTTCAACTTAACAGATAAAATTTCTCATTGTTCCTCTTAGTGTTTCTTGAGCATTTTTTCTCACTCTGAAATAACACATCTTGTAGCTTGTCAGCCTATCTGCACTTTCCTTTTTCTGTTCATCTACTTTTTTCTTTCAAAACAGCTGAATATGCTTCAGAGTGCTTTGGTGGTAAGTTTTTCTGTTGATGCAATTTACAATTTTCTTCTCTTTCTAGTTTCCTCTGTTATTCCCTTTATTGTTCACGTGCCTCCTTTCTTTTCTCTGTTCATACTCTTCCTTTTGTAATTCTCTCACTATTGTCTCTTAACAATCCAGCCTCCCTCTATGATAATTCTGCAAGAATTTTAAGTGTTTAATCAAGGCATCTCCATACCCTCAAGCATACTCAGTGATAATATTGTATTTTAAATTCTTCCATTATTACAGCCTCCTTGAATTACTACTACTGTATCACAATAACAATATTCAGCACACAATAACTGTTCAAATTATCATAAAAATTGTTGTGGTTGGCAGGAGGGCCAACACAGGGTTACTAAAGGAGGCCGAAATGCACACGTTTTAGCTCACACAGGCTGGCGTGAGGTCTGGAACATGACAAGGGAATTAGAATTGAGAAAAGCTGGTGGAATACTTAACTTTAATCCATTAATGAGGATTGTCGCTCTTGACGATACACAGTTTACAATATCACTAGTACTGATAATGGCGCCTTGCTAGGTCGTAGCAAGTAACGTAGCTGAAGGCTATGCTAACTATCGTCTCGGCAAATGAGAGTGTAGAAGTCAGTGAACCGTCGCTAGCAAAGTCGGCTGTACAACTGGGCGAGTGCTAGGAAGTCTCTCTAGACCTGCCGTGTGGCGGTGCTCAGTCTGCAATCACTGATAGTGGCGACACGTGGGTCCGACGTATACTACTGGACCGCGGCTGATTTAAAGGCTACCACCTAGAAAGTGTGGTGTCTGGTGGTGACACCACAAAAATTACAACAATTAAAAAGTCAAGAATGATGATGTGTTTCCAAAAGCTGCATAACTGTATGAAAAGTGCTTTATTCACAACTACTGGTCTCACATCAGTATAGACATATATTCAGGTTTATAATGGTTATATTTCTATAAGTAGATGAACAATTACAGAGTCCCAGCTTTCAGGAAGTAATCCATGTTAAAAGTCACACTACAATGGTGAGCTGTCATAAAAAAGAGGAGTACATCTAAAAGATGCTTGTAAAAAGGTACAAAGCATGACTGCTGAATGAGCCAAGCTGGATAACACCATGCAGTATGTATTATACAATCTGTAAACACCAACTGTATAAAACCATGAAGTTAAAATTAAAATAATGTGTAATGTGTATACTTCTTCTGTGTTGGTAGCCGGCCCATGGAGTCAGCCCATGGAGTCTAGCAATACACTGGAAGCCAGAAATATGCACATTATACAGGGTTTTAAGCTTTGCTTAATTGGTTTTATACAGTTTGTGTATGGATCGCATAATTTATTATTTTTTTTATTAGTATTGTAGATCATACATTTTGTACAGCAAAGCACATCACGGTATAGGACAAGTCAATTTGAAAATTATGTTAAGACAGTGTATGATGAGAGACGACAGTACTCACATAGCAGAATACATATAGGATATATAGAAAAAAGATATAAAAAAAAAGATGGTGTGTGATGAGAAATGAAAGTGGTGGTGGACCTATTTTTCCAAAATCCATATTAGGAGATGTGATTATGTTTTTAGAATTTAAAAATATTTCTAATCTAATTGACATACAGTATTCAAATATCCTACATGGTGGTATCCGGCCTGGCTCATTTAGCAGTCATACTTCACAACTATTGTGAGTGTCTTTTGGACATACCCAATTTTATTATGACAACCCACCTGTGTGGTTTGACTTTCAATGTGGATAAATTCTTGAAATCTGGGACTCCATAACTGTCCATCTCCATTACGGAAATATAACGCTTATAAATTTGAAGATGCATTTATCTCAACATGAAACATGTAGAATAAAGCACCTTCATACAGCCATGGAAACATCTCATCATTTCATTTCTGATAAGTATCAGAGATAGAATGTAAAAACTGAAATACAGAAGGTCCATGGACTTTCATTCATAAAATTTAGTATGTCTTTCACTCTTTCTAAGTGCACCAGTATGAATTTGTTTCAGCATTAAGCAAGTCCTTCATTTATTGCAACTCTTTTGGTATACTCCTCACATAATGTGTCCCACGAACATCAGCAGTCTAAATTTCTCCGGAAACCCTGCCATTAAAGTTTTGCCTGCCCACACTCTGTCAAGTATATAAAACAGCATTTAAATCCTGCACGCAGTGATAGAAGACAAGCTTCTACTGGACGGTTAGCACGATAGTGTTACGCATGGCACAGTTTGCTGGGTGAAGTGATTGGGAGTTGGGGAAGCTTTTCGGTAATCATACCCATGTGTGCTCATTTCCTAAGCAGCAAACCTTTTCTGGGCAAAGAAACTCAATGTTGCTATGAGGCAAAGAACTAAAACCTGATGAAACTCAATTTTGCATAACAATATACCTTTCCAGCAAAAAATATTCATTGGGGAAATCATTTTGATGAGCTAAAACATTTTATGACCTGACATAGAGCTACTGAATGATGATGCTATTAGGAGGATATATATTTTAACAGAAATTTAATCTATCCTCTTAGGTTCCTGGCTAACTACACTTTCAGAAATCAAGACACATTTAGAAATAAACAGCCATGTACTTGTAACAAGCAAGTAAAACAAATGTCATTGCTGCTAAGTTCACTTGCATCAACTTAAGCCAAATTCTTAGGTTCCTACATAACCATATCCCCCAAATCACGGCATATTAGACAGAAACAGCCAAATACTTGTGACAAGCAACATTAAGAATATCATTGCTGGTTGTTTCACCCACAGAAATTTCATCCTTGATTTTCTAATCACACAGAAATCACAAAATCGAAGATACTACTTCCTGAGAGAGCACACCTATATGTAAATAACACTGAATATTGCAGAATATACTTTTGTTATAAGAATAAGTAAGCCCCAGAATGTCCTACAAATGCTAAGATGGAAATAAAAAGTTTAGCATATTGCAGTACATGAACCTTCTTCCTTCCACTCTGTAAATCATGTTCTTAAACACTATATTGAGGACTTGCAGATGATAGTCACTGTGAGACTAAGAGCCACCTACCTATCAAAGGAGTTAGGGTGGAGGTGGGAGTGAAAAAGTCGCAAAAGAAGGTACATAGACCATAGATATCATAGAATGTGTATTACATCATTATACTGAAACCAACACCTAAAGCATGTGATGTGGGATAGGAAGCTTGAGGAGGCCAAGTTCCTGTGATAGCACGCATGGTTCATATGTGTTTGCAGGTGACTTCTGGAATACTGTACAATTTATCTTAGGTGTAGTATTTTCTGTTACAGTTTCTTTAATGCAATGGTGAGATCTAGTACAGTATTTGGTTGCACTAAACACACATAAATGGAAGCAATATTTCATTCCACATGCAAAGTTGTTTTAATAATGCAAAATGATTTGTGAATTTTTTGAGATTACTTCAGTATATTTACGGGCCACAGGAAAGGAGTGATATTGTTACCAACCAGGTGTGAATGGTCTTCTACTTGAGAGTGTAGTGATGCAAGAGGTACCAAATTCGTCATAAAAGTCCATAAATTACTCAACTGATAGTATTTTTCAGTACAATTCATGATGTCACATCCAGACACGAGTTGACAGTAATCTAAATCCATTTTGGCAGACTAATAGTTTCTTTCATAGGATAAAATTTTATTAACTATGAAATACAAGTTCTTGAAGTTTATTTAGAATAGGAAATGTTTAATTAAAATTGCATGCCATAATTCATCTGTTTAATATAAAGGTGTTTTGATTTTTGTATGCATGTAAAAAGTGTGAATTTTGGTGCGGCTTTTACTCTTAGATGAGTTACCACTTAGAGTGCTAAAAGTGTGCGTGTACAGTTTGCTGACCTGTGCGATGAATTTCTTTTGTGATTTTAAGCCGAATAGAGACAAATCCAGTTTCATTTGGACTTTACCTGAGATAGACACGTCAAATTATTACAAAAAGTCGTTTAGCCCATCAGGGAAAATTGAAACCTGCGCACTCAACGTGAGACGCGTTATACTAGTGTGTGATTGAGCTTTCCATTAAATCACGTATCTACATCTACATACATACTCCACTATCCACCATACGGTGTGTGGCAGAGGGTACCTCATACCACAACTAACATCTTCTCTCCCTGTTCCACTCCCAAATAGAACGAGGGAAAAATGACTGCCTATATGCCTCTGTACGAGCCCTAATCTCTCTTATCTTATCTTTGTGGTCTTTCTGTGAAATATAAGTTGGCAGCAGTAAAATTGTACTGCAGCCAGCCTCAAATGCTGGTTCTCTAAATTTCCTCAGTAGTGATTCACGAAAAGAATGCCTCCTTTCCTCCAGAGACTCCCACCCGAGTTCTTGAAGCATTTCTGTAACACTCACATGATGATCAAACATACCAGTAACAAATCTAGCAGCTGCTTCTATGTCCTCCCTCAATCCAACCTGATAGGGATCCAAAACTCTTGAGCAGTACTCAAGAATAGGTCGTATTAGTGTTTTATAAGTGGTCTCCTTTACAGATGAACCACATCTTCCCAAAATTCTACCAATGAACCGAAGACAACTATCTGCCTTCCCCACAACTGCCATTACATGCTTGTCCCACTTCTTATCGCTCTGCAAAGTTATGCCCAAATATTTAATCGACGTGACTGTGTCAAGCGCTACACTACTAATGGAGTATTCAAACATTACAGGAGTCTTTTTCCTATTAATCTGCATTAATTTACATTTATCCATATGTAGAGTTAGCTGCCATTCTTTACACCAATCACAAATCGTGTCCAAGTCATCTTGTATCCTCCTACAGTCATTCAACGACAACAGCTTCCCATACACCACAGCATCATCAGCAAACAGTCGCACATTGCTATCCACCCTATCCAAAAGATGATTTATGTAGCTAGAAAACAACAGTGGACCTACCACACTTCGCTGGGGCACTCCACATGATACCCTCACCTCTGATGAACACTCACTATCGAGGACAACATACTGGGTTGTATTACTTAAGAAGTCTTCGAGCCACTCACATATTTGGGAACCAATCCCATATGCTCGTACCTTAGTTTGGAGTCTGCAGTGGGACACCAAGTCAAATGCTTTCCAGAAGTCAAGGAATATGGCATCCTTTTGATACCCTTCATCCATTGTTCGCAAGATATCATGTGAAAAAAGGGCAAGTTGCGTTTCTCAGGAGCAATGCTTTCTAAAGCCGTGCTGATGCATGGACAGCAACTTCTCTGTCTCAAGGAAATTAATTATATTCGAACTGAGAATATGTTCAAGAATCCTGCAATGTTAAGGATATTGGTCTGTAATTTTGAGGATCCATCCTTCTACCCTTCTTATATGCAGGCGTCACCTGCGCTTTTTTCCAGTCGCTTGGGACTTTAAGTTGGGCAAGAGATTCGCGATAAATGCAAGCTAAGTAAAGAGGCAATGCAGTAGAGTACTCTCTGTAAAACCGAATTGGAATCCCATCAGGACCTGGTGATTTACTTATTTTCAACCCATTCAGCTGCTTCACAACCCCAGGGATTTCTATCACTATGTCCTCCATACGGGAATCTGTACGAGACTCAAACGGTGGTATGTTTGAACGATACTCCTGCATGAAAGATTTCACAAATGCTAAATTTAAAATTTCAGCTTTCAGTTTGCTGTCTTCCATTGCCAGGCCAGACTGATCAGTGAGTGACTGGATGGAAGCCTTCAAATGATCATATAAAGTTGATCGTCGGTAAAGCAGATACCAGACTGAGATTCATTGGAAGAATCCTAAGGAAGTGCAATCCGACAACAAAGGAAGTAGGTTACAATACGCTTGTTCGCCCACTGCTCAGCAGTGTGGGATCTGCACCAGATAGGGTTGATAGAAGAGATAGAGAAGATCCAACGGAGAGCAGCGCGCTTCGTTACAGGATCATTTAGTAATCGCGAAAGCGTTACGGAGATGATAGATAAACTCCAGTAGAAGACTCGGCAGGAGAGACGCTCAGTAGCTCGGTACGGGCTTTTGTTAAAGTTTCGAGAACATACCTTCACCGAAGAGTCAAGCAGTATATTGCTCCCTCCTACGTATATCTCGCGAAGAGACTATGAGGATAAAATCAGAGAGATTAGAGCCCACACAGAAGCATACTGACAATCCTTCTTTCCACGTACAATACGAGACTGGAATAGAAGGGAGAACCGATAGAGGTACTCAGGGTACCCTCTGCCACACACCGACAGGTGGCTTGCGGAGTATGGCTGTAGATGTAGATGTAGACCCGCTTACCGATTTTACGTAAGACCAGAATTTCCTTGGGTTTTCAGCAAGATCTTTTGCTAAGGTACCGTATTTACTCAAATCTAAGCCGCACTTTTTTTCCGGTTTTTGTAATCCAAAAAACCGCCTGCGGCTTAGAATCGAGTGCAAAGCAAGCGGAAGTTATGAAAAATGTTGGTAGGTGCCGTCACAATTAACTTCTGTCGTCGAATATATGTAGCGCTACACAGGCATGCTTTGTAGGCACGAAGATAAATACTGGCGCCAAAACCTCTGCGTCAGTAAATAAATTAAAAAAAAAAAAAAAAAAAAAAAAAACGTGGAAGACGAGCTTTTTTTCTCCGCCCCGAGTTTCGACCACTGCATTTTCATACATTATCCAACGAAGTAAATACAAATTCCGTATTGTTCATTTTCGAATGTAGCAGAATTTCAATATACTACAAAAATCCGACTGGCAAGACTGGTTGGGATGTTTGTCAATATGGCCAACTCTACGTTCTGAATTTTTTCTCCCTGTGAGAAGAGATTGTTGCTAATAGGAACCTGATGAAATGTGAATCACATGCCGTATTCTCTTCACCATTAGAGTAATACGAATGTAAACATTTTGCCATGTATTCTTTCATGATTGCTGCTATCTCATTTAAATCCTGTCTGCCTAATAAACTACGAAACTAGAGTGACACAACAGCAAACGCGGAAGAATATACGTATTGTGTCATGTTTATATTCGTATTATTCTTATGCCTAATAGTGATACAGTCAGAAATGAAGCATGGCAACTGACTAGATTTTTAAATCTAAGATAACTCTAATTTCTGTGCAGAATTTGATGTACTAAAGAAGTGGCCGCAAAGATTTTCAATCGGAGAAAAATTTTCGCCTAACTCTCGTTCAGAACATGTTCTATCATACACAGTCTATTATTTGGTTCTTGTTGATCATTATCAAAGAAAGCACCAGTGTAAGTAACAACAAATAGCAGTTTCTTGCCATTGTTTCGCTAATGAGACGATTCCTCTCTCTCTCTCCTTTTTTTAAGCTGTGGTAGCACGCACAAAAGCAAGACATGCGGCGAGCAGCGACAGGCCATAAACACGCACTATCAGAATGCGACAAACAATGCATGACACAGTACAGTAATGCATTTTCAGCTTAGAGTGACGTAAACACCTATACCAAGGAAAACGGCACTTATCAGATCAAAGCAAAATGAGCAATCAATTCAAACCAGACGAAGCACGTGAAAAAGGAAGGGTACCCATATAAACACGAATGGAGCACCTGACGCATAGCAATGGCTACCTGGTAAAGCTTAACTGCTAAGCTTACAACTCGAACCAAACTACTGTAGCTTTATCGTCATTCATTCGACCTAAATTGTGTCTCATATTACAATGGACCAACTTTGTTTCGATTTGGAGGTGCGGCCTAAAACTTTTCTCTCCCCTTTAATTTTGAGTCTCACATTTCAGGTGTGGCTTAAGAGTTTGGAAATTTTTTATTTTATTTTGAATCTCACTTTTTAGGCGTGGCTTGGATTCGAGTGCGGCTTAGATTCGAGTAAATACAGTATGACGGTGGTGGTGGTTGTATACTTCGCACATTGCTCTTTTTACAGCAGCATGAACCTCTACCAACTTTAGCCTGTCCTCATTCTCCCGGTCTTTCTCGTACCGTGAGTGCAACTGTCTTTGCTTCCACATCCATTGTACCGGAAGTAAATGAAGTCGATTCATTTACTAAGTAGGATGCTAACAACTGCATGTCACTGGATGCCATGCAACTGGATGTCACAGTAGTGATTTAGTCTTCTGGGTTGTGTAGCCAAGGTCTGAGAAACTTCCAGAAGTGCACTGAACACCTTCGGAGGTGCTCCCAGTGACGCTGAGTCTTGCTGACTGACAAGTCAGATTTTGACAGTCCCTCAATCAAAGAGTGTGAATTCAGAAATAGAGACATCCACACAGAACATTTTCTGATGTAGTCATAAGATTCACAACAGTAAACATGAAAAGGCTAAAAACATAATGGGCAGCTATTGTGCCATCGATAATAAAAGCATGACAAAAGAAATAGGGAAGTCAGCACTCAGATGTACCCAGGGCTCTGCACGTGACAGGAAACATCCCACCCACAGTTCTCCCACCCATGATCCATTAAGGTCAACAGTGCCCACTATTCAATACAGTGCAATTTCTAGAATAGAAAACTGGGTGCAGCAGAAAGGAGGCAAATGTAATTAAAACAGAGTAAAAGGGGGATGAAAGATTAAATTATCCAGGTGGTAGGGTTGGGGAGCCACCAGACATAGAGTACAGGAGGAGATTTACCATCCACAACCACCTTGCACCTGCTCCCAAGGTAGATTAAAACATACAACTTTTAACATAGGTGTGTGCAGCAACAGTGAAAATATTTTTTATAGTAAAGACAGCCCACTGGTTGCAATGGATTTTATAGTTGAATTGACCATGGTTTCAACTCCTAAACTAAGGGAGTCTTCATCAGAATTTTTATCACATACGTAAGAAGTTGAGCATAACAGCTCTCGTCATACAATTTTAACGCCAAAAAGGCCACGTCACATAATAAAACATCCTACGTAAAAGTTTTACTGTCATTTCTAGTTAAAAATTAAGATTGCCGCTAAGGGCTGCTTGTGTATACTTAAACAGGTGGCCACCTGGGAGAAGTAGAAGGAAGAGTGCCAAGCTGCAGTAGTCTCCTTGACTGTGCAGAGTTTATTAGATGGGACAGTGGCCATCCATCAGACGATGTTCCATTTCCAAGTGGGCAGAGATCTCCTGTGCACCTGCAAATCTGCACTGGCGATAGGCAAAGTGAATGGAGATGAGTAAGTGCTCCTCTGTCTAAATGGTTGGCCAGTTCATTCCCTGGGATACCGACATGACTTGGGACCCAGAGAGTAGCAGCATGATGAAAGTCAGTGAATTTATGAATAATAGGGACAAAAGGGTGGCAAGAATAGCATCAGTCAATAGCCTACAGACTGCTCATTTTGTCAGTAAATATTAAAATGCAGGCGAGGGAGGCCTGTTTAACAAAATGGACGATTCTGCTAATGGCTGGCAGCTCTCCGGTAAACACTTTACATGTCCGCATCTGCGAATAGTATTCCATATTTGCAGGGGATGTATAATCATGTCCCATTTGATCCACAGTTTTACAGCTATCAGTGTACTCCTTGAAGAACTGGATGTAATAAATGCTAAATGGTCAAGGGGGATATGAAACGATCCAAGACTGTTGAATGGTGATTGTATAGGAAACCAAGAGCTGGTACTGTTGAATCTGAAGAGAGGAGATCCCTGCTTTGGAAGGAGACTGTCTACAGGTCTAGTCTGAAAGGCACCAATGGACAGGCGCATGCCATGACTGTGAACTGGGTCTAATAGTTTCCAAGCTTAAGGAGCTGCTGAGCCATATGACTAGCAATCACATTCCACTGGGGATGAAAGCACAGCCCGATAAACCGGATAAGATTACCATGATCCACACCCCAAGGGGTGTAGGAAGGAAGCAAATAGCGTTAAGCTTCCACAAGAAGCCAGTGTTCAGATGATGGCTATGGGGCAGCCAAGTCAGCTTTTTATCAGTAAGGAGGCCCCAGATATTGGACTGTGCTACAACATTCAGGTGCTGAATACTTAAGTAGAGTTCAGGGTAAGAATGGACCATGGTACAACAGCAGAAATGCATGACCCTCAATTTTGTAGGAGAGAAGTGGAAACCATAGGAGCGAGCTTATGGAGAAGCCCACTGGCTGTCAGGTTGGACTGGTGTTCAGCAGATGCTGCCAAGTAGGAGTTGTACCTAATGCAAAAATCATCAACCAGTAGCACCACAGAGGTCACTAGCCCATTGATGGTGATGAGGAGGGGAATGACACTCAACACAGAGCCCTGTGGGACACCACGCTCTTGGACCTGTGGGGAGCTGAGTGAAGTGGTTACTCTAACCTGGAACAACTGGTGGGATAAAAACTGAGGAACAAAAATTGGTAGAAGGCTTCACAAGTCCAATCAAGGAGATATAAGTAAAATGTGATGATGTGCATTGGTGTTGTACGCCTTATGGAGGTAAAAAAACTGCAATAAGGTGATAGCATTAAAAAAAAAAAAAAAAAAAAAAAAGCCTGTTGGATTCCTGCTTTCAACCGAAGGAGGTATTACATTTTGGATTGCTCCTCCCAGAAACAACACTGATTGGGCCATAATGGCCCTGAGATTCAAAGACCTAGCATAGTTTGCAGACAGCCCTTTCAAGCAGCTTGCAGAGTATGATGGTCAGGATAATCTGCTGGTAACTGTTGACGGACATTGGGTTCTTTTCTGGCTTAAGGACTGCACAAACTATGTTGTCTCACCACTGTGAGGGTACGGCAATTTGTAGCCAAAGATGGTTGAAAGCCCTGAGGAAATGTTGCTTTTGCGAACATTCAGGTGTTGGGTCATCTGATTGTGAATCAGGGCCTGGAGCTGTGTGGTACAGCAAGAGCCTGAAGTAGTTGTCGGTTCATTATAGGATTTAGCTCGATGGGCTGTGAAACATAAGGGGATGGCTTCAATTTGTCACTTCGGCATGGGAAAGGTAGCCAGATAGGAAGAGGATGCCAATGTTGATGCAAAGTGGCTCGCAAAGTATTCTGCAAGAACCAATGAATGGTTACAAAGACCAGCCTCTAGGACAAGATCTAGTACCACTGTAGATTGTTGGGGACCCTTAAGAACACATAAAATAAATAGGCATACATGCCCAGGGAGGAGATGTAGTGTCTCTGCAGTTCCTTCTTACTGCATTTGATTAGATAGCAAGCCTTACAATGAAGTTGCTTAAAAGTGATAAGATTGGTTTGCAAAGAATGTCACTTGAATTGTTGCAGGGCTCACCAGCAATCCTGAGTAGTTATTACAGTTTTTTTTATTTACCATGGCACCAGCCAGTGTTAGTGGGGAGACAGGTGAACAGTAGTTCCAGCAGTGTGGATGATCGAGTCTGAGACTCCTTGCACATTCTCATCAATGCAATCCAACAGAGGCAGTGAACGTGACACCACACAAACACCAGTTGGCTCTGTGAAGTGCATTACATGATAATCAGTCAATCTGACTGTGGCAAGGAAATGGCAGGATCACCAGAAAGTGGTCACTGTCACAAAAGTCATCGTGTAGTGACCAAGCCACAGTATTAGGGAGAGAGATCATTAGACTGATAACTGGAAAGGTGCCGTGAGTGGCGCTGACTGGGTAGGAGAAGTGCAGATGTGGCAGGAGAACCATTACTGAGGTGACAGAGACGTTGTCTGTAAGAAACTGGTCATTAGAAAGCCCCTACCAGACAAAGTGATAGTCCCCCACAAGGGGTGATATTCAATGAAATCCCATCAGGACAAAAGGGGGTAAAGTTCTTTGATTACTGTGGTCAGCTCAACAGAAGTAAGTGATCTGCTTGGAGGTATGTAACCATTGCATATGTTAATTGCTGAGGTTTTTTGCAACCACATCACCGTTTCCTCTGATGAGGCACAAAGGGCAATCATTCACTGCTGACATCTGTACAGACCAAAGTACAGACCCCTCCAGATGATCTAAGTTACTGCACAATAACCATGAAGCATTACAGAATGGTCATCAGTCATCAGTGACATGCATTTCTTGGGAGAGCAATGCAAACCACAGAAGAGGAGGAAATGAGGCAGTGATGCACCAACATGTGACAGTAGTATCCATTACAATACCACTTAATGATCACATGACTGGTGACCAGATAGGACCTATGCCCACTTTTGTACTTCCATTGGTGGTAAAATTTTCTAACTGCCCACTGGTTCTCCACTAATGGTGATTTATTAAGAAGGGAGGTAACTTTATTTTATAAAACAGAGTTACATCAAATTAAAGCATATGATAATATTTTACTTTTCGAATGCTTTACGTCACAATGGTATGAAAACAATTTTTTTTTTTTTTTTTTTTTGAAACCCTAACTGCCTCCCACCCACCATGAAATCAGGAATGCCCACTGGTGGGGAGTAAGGACCCGGTTGACTACCACTGGCATTATTGATCATCATATGCACAGGATGGGTCCATTGTGCAGCAGGATGACACATGCCGAAAGTGCAAACATCTGCAGCATCTAGTAGGCAGTGGGACACATGGTTTCACATCACACCTGTACACCATGACCTTAACTTTCTGTGGGAGAACATTCCCTTCACAGGCTAAGATAAAGTTCCCTGATCCGTAAGATTATCCTTGGGCCCTTTTTGTACACATCTGATGGAATGGTTGCCTCACGCCTAGTGCTCCTCATGTGTTTGCAGCATAAGATCGCTGTGGAAGATGATTCCTTGGACTATGTTCAAAGTTTTTTGTGGGGTAATGGTCATTGGGATCTTACCTAAACAATCACATATCTCAAGAGCTGTAGATTGGGCAACAGAGGAAGTTTTCATTAATAATAAACCATTTTGAATTTTCACACAAACTCAACTTCATCATTCATGTTTTTGAGAAAAAATAATGGTTTAGTTGCAGTTGAAGTATTCCCATCAGTCAGAGTACATACCAAATATTAGGTGAAGTGTGTTGCTTCCAGATGTCTGGCTTGCCCTCTTCCTTCGGCTTACCCAGGGAAGGAAACATGGTGGGCTCATGGCTCTCTCTGCATTATAATAATCTTTCCCATCTTAAGAGGCAGCTGGGGCCTTATGGCCACCAGCAGAAGAAAGTTACTTTCCTCCATGTGTGGATCCTCTGTCATGGTACCAATCACTCTGAACATCAACAGTTGCCTGGTCAGTAAACCATTGCGTGGAGTCCTCACACCACAGCCATGATGGGCACATTCTCTTGCATGGTCTGGGGGCTACCACTGTGCAGGAACTTAGCGAAACACACACAACAAAATCACTACCATGCTGTGTTTTTTGCATAATACCTTTGGAAGAAAGGAAGGGTGCAAAGAGAGAAAGGCACAAAAGGTGGAATATATACCATACCAGGTGAATTTCCATGTGAGATTCACACTTCTGTGAAATTTGGAAAAGGAGTAGCAAATCAGACCCAACAAGAGAACAATATAGTTAAGAATGAAAAGTTGTGGAATGTTGGAAGGGAAGGAAACGAGTGACAAAAATCTCAATTGTGATCCACTCTCAGTGGGCACCAAGAAGGCCATCCAACGGAAAGGCAGAGAGGAAAAAAGAATAGAGAATAGTAGAAGATTAGACTTGCAGCACATAAAAGGAAGTAGCACTGCAAGGGCTGGGGTCTCGTGGTAGCGATGCCCTCTGAGTGGGGAGGGGTTGAGGTTGAGGAGGAGGAGGGGGGACGGGGGACGGGGGGGGGGGGGGGGGGGTTGGGTGTCAAAGAACAGCGTAAATATGGTGTAAAATGAGCATGATCTAGTTTACACACGATCTACAGAGGCAGTCCTTGTCAGAGATAAATTTTAACTATTGACTGTCACTTGTTGAGGATAAAACATATCTATTGATTGTGCAATGCCATTGTCCATGTATCACTAAGTTTCATGGCTTCTTCTTTTCTATTACAATTGTCCCCATGCTTATATATTTTGAGGGTTTCTCTACATAGGCATGGATAATAGTTTGTCACTGTAGATAAATTTTTGTTTCATAAAACTTCACTCAATGATTTCCTGACTGAAAAACATGTTCTTCAAAATGTGATTTTTCTATTTTCCTGAATCAGCAAAGACTTTTATGTTCTTTCAGTCTTGTATTCATGCTTCGCTTGGTAGTTCCAATGAAGACCTTTCTACAAGAACACAGAATCTTATATACCTCACTTGCCGACAGACGAGGGCGTTTATCCATCGCAGATCAGAATGTTTTACATATTTTATTAATTGGTCTAAAAGCCAGTTGATGTCATGCTTCTGTAAAATCTTCCTGAACTGGTGTGTTACTTTTTGACAAAGAGGAGAGAAACCATGTTCTTCCATCACTGTCTTTTATCATTGTCCTTTGCCTTAGTGTTATTTGGTTGCAGAGCCCTATTTATTCTCACTTACAGATAGATATTTGCATAAGAATTTCAACAATCATCCATAAAAAAGGAAGTTGCCATTAAAAGTCTTGTTGATAGAGCCAAAAGAGTTTGCCCACTGTAACATCTGGATGCTAAATTAAAAAATCTGAAGCAGGTTTTCAAGAAAAATGATTTAATATTTTTGTGTGTTAATGTTCAATCCCTAAGACGTAAGTTTAATGAATTACGTACTGGTCAGACAAAATCAACTGTAGCATATTATGCATTAATGAACACCGGTTGCAAAACTCAGAAATAGACTTGTGTGAACCGTATTGCTACGTATTAGCCATAAATTGTTATAGAACAAATATTGCACAGGGTTGGGTGGCAATTTAAGTCAAATAAAATCTAAATTTGCAGCATTTGATAGTATACCTAAGCAAGTACTGCACTGAAGGTGCATTTGAAGCAGCAGCTGTAATACTGGATGCAGACGCTAATGAACATTGTAATGATTGGGTTACTGTGGCTGTAGTATGTGCTCCTAAAGTAGACACTGTAGCAGGGCTGGAGACTTTTAACAGTTGAGAAATTATTGCTTATTGGGCATTTCAGATATATGATGTCTGTAACAGAGATATAGTTACACCTTATTATGTGTCTACAATGCCATTTCATTTTACGGATGATTTTTTAGTACTAAATTATATCATGTATGTCATTGCTGCTGTGACTCCATGTTATGCACATAAAATAAATCTGAGGTGTTTTACGCCATTTTAGGAGCACGTTATTTTCAATCAGTTGTTGCAAAGCCTAAGTTGCCTCTAAAATAGTGTAAATATCTCCAATTTATTTTATGAGCACAACATGGAGTCATAGGAGCAACAACATACATAACATAATTTAGTACCACAAAATCATCAATAAAATACTTAAAAATGGTCTAAGGCCAAAATGTACAATTGTGCATGAAATAAAGAGAATGGCAGCTGACGGCGTCAGGAGATATTTCAAAAAATTCATCACAGCTGCAGACCTTATCACATTGAAAATATAGGAAGGATATGAGAACAAGAAAGTCACTTATGCATCACTGTCGGAATAAGGAAACCTTTGACTCTGTCACAGGTGATGCAATGATATATATATATGTTGTTGTTGTTGTTGTTGTCTTCAGTCCTGAGACTGGTTTGATGCAGCTCTCCATGCTACTCTATCCTGTGCAAGCTGCTTCATCTCCCAGTACCTACTGCAACCTACATCCTTCTGAATCTGCTTAGTGTACTCATCTCTCGGTCTCCCTCTATGATTTTTACCCTCCACGCTGCCCTCCAATGCTAAATTTGTGATCCCTTGATGCCTCAAAACATGTCCTACCAACCGATCCCTTCTTCTAGTCAAGTTGTGCCACAAACTTCTCTTCTCCCCAATCCTATTCAATACCTCCTCATTAGTTACGTGATCTATCCACCTTATCTTCAGTATTCTTCTGTAGCACCATATTTCGAAAGCTTCTATTCTCTTCTTGTCCAAACTATTATCGTCCATGTTTCACTTCCATACATGGCTACACTCCAAACAAATACTTTCAGAAACGACTTCCTGATACATAAATCTATATTCGATGTTAACAAATTTCTCTTCTTCAGAAACGCTTTCCTTGCCATTGCCAGTCTACATTTTACATCCTCTCTACTTCGACCATCATCAGTTATTTTACTTCCTAAATAGCAAAACTCCTTTACTACTTTAAGTGTCTCATTTCCTAATCTAATTCCCTCAGCATCACCCGATTTAATTTGACTACATTCCATTATCCTCGTTTTGCTTTTGTTAATGTTCATCTTATATCCTCCTTTCAAGACACTGTCCATTCCGTTCAGCTGCTCTTCCAAGTCCTTTGCCGTCTCTGACAGAATTACAATGTCATCGGCGAACCTCAAAGTTTTTACTTCGTCTCCATGAATTTTAATACCTACTCCAAATTTTTCTTTTGTTTCCTTTACTGCTTGCTCAATATACAGATTGAATAACATTGCGGAGAGGCTACAACCCTGTCTCACTCCTTTCCCAACCACTGCTTCCCTTTCATGCCCCTCGACTCTTATTACTGCCATCTGGTTTCTGTACAAATTGTAAATAGCCTTTCGCTCCCTGTATTTTACCCCTGCCACCTTTAGAATTTGAAACAAGAGTATTCCAGTCAACATTGTCAAAAGCTTTCTCTAAGTCTACAAATGCTAGAAACGTAGGTTTGCCTTTCCTTAATCTTTCTTCTAAGATAAGTCGTAAGGTCAGTATTGCCTCACGTGTTCCAACATTTCGACGGAATCCAAACTGATCCTCCCCGAGGTCTGCATCTACCAGTTTTTCCATTCGTCTGTAAAGAATTCGCGTAAGTATTTTGCAGCCGTGGCTTATTAAACTGATAGTTCGGTAATTTTCACATCTGTCAGCACCTGCTTTCTTTGGGATTGGAATTATTATATTCTTCTTGAAGTCTGAGGGTATTTCGCCTGTCTCATACATCTTGCTCACCAGCTGGTAGAGTTTTGTCATGACTGGCTCTCCCAAGGCCGTCAGTAGTTCTAATGGAATGTTGTCTACTCCGGGGGCCTTGTTTCGACTCAGGTCTTTCAGTGCTCTGTCAAACTCTTCACGCACTATCGTATCTCCCATTTCGTCTTCATCTACATCCTCTTCTATTTCCATAATATTGTCCTCAAGTACATCGCCCTTGTATAAACCTTCTATATACTCCTTCCACCTTTCTGCCTTCCCTTCTTTGCTTAGAACTGGGCTGCCATCTGAGCTCTTGATATTCATACACGTGGTTCTCTTCTCTCCAAAGGTCTCTTTAATTTTCCTGTAGGCAGTATCTATCTTACCCCTAATGAGATAAGCTTCTACATCCTTACATTTGTCCTCTAGCCATCCCTGTTTAGCCATTTTGCACTTCCTGTCGATCTCATTTTTGAGACGTTTGTATTCCTTTTTGCCTGCTTCATTTACTGCATTTTTATATTTTCTCCTTTCATCAATTAAATTCAATATCTCTTCTGTTACCCAAGGATTTCTAGCAGCCCTCGTCTTTGTACCTACTTTATCCTCTGCTGCCTTCACTACTACATCCCTCAGAGCTACCCATTCTTCTTCTACTGTATTTCTTTCCCCTATTCCTGTCAATTGTTCCCTTATGCTCTCTCTGAAACTCTGTACAACCTCTGGTTCTTTCAGTTTATCCAGGTCCCATCTCCTTAATTTCCCACATTTTTGCAGTTTCTTCAGTTTTAATCTACAGGTCATAACCAATAGATTGTGGTCAGAGTCCACATCTGCCCCTGGAAATGTCTTACAATTTAAAACCTGGTTCCTAAATCTCTGTCTTACCATTATGTAATCTATCTGATACCTTTTAGTATCTCCAGGGTTCTTCCACGTATACAACCTTCTTTCATGATTCTTAAACCAAGTGTTAGCTATGATTAAGTTGTGCTCCGTGCAAAATTCTACTAGGCGGCTTCCTCTTTCATTTCTTAGCCCCAATCCATATTCACCTACTATGTTTCCTTCTCTCCCTTTTCCTACACTCGAATTCCAGTCACCCATTACTATTAAATTTTCATCTCCCTTCACTATCTGAATAATTTCTTTTATTTCATCGTACATTTCTTCAATTTCTTCATCATCTGCAGAGCTAGTTGGCATATAAACTTGTACTACTGTAGTAGGTGTGGGCTTCGTATCTATCTTGGCCACAATAATGCGTTCACTATGCTGTTTGTAGTAGCTTACCCGCATTCCTATTTTCCTATTCATTATTAAACCTACTCCTGCATTACCCCTATTTGATTTTGTGTTTATAACCCTGTAGTCACCTGACCAGAAGTCTTGTTCCTCCTGCCACCGAACTTCACTAATTCCCACTATATCTAACTTTAACCTATCCATTTCCCTTTTTAAATTTTCTAAACTACCTGCCCGATTAAGTGATCTGACATTCCACGCTCCGATCCGTAGAACGCCAGTTTTCTTCCTCCTGATAACGACATCCTCCTGAGTAGTCCCCGCCCGGAGATCCGAATGGGGGACTATTTTACCTCCGGAATATTTTACCCAAGAGGATGCCATCATCATTTAATCATACAGTAAAGCTGCATGTCCTCGGGAAAAATTACGGCTGTAGTTTCCCCTTGCTTTCAGCCGTTCGCAGTACCAGCACAGCAAGGCCGTTTTGGTTAATGTTGCAAGGCCAGATCAGTCAATCATCCAGACTGTTGCCCCTGCAACTACTGAAAAAGCTGCTGCCCCTCTTCAGGAACCACACGTTTGTCTGGCCTCTCAACAGATACCCCTCCGTTGTGGTTGCACCTACGGTACAGCCATCTGTATCGCTGAGGCACGCAAGCCTCCCCACCAACGGCAAGGTCCATGGTTCATGGGGGGAGGATATATATATATATATATATATATATATATATATATATATATATATAAAGTTAGAGCATTATGGTGCTGTAGACAAGCTGTTGTAACTACTTCAGTCATACTTAAGAAACAGGGTACAATTAGTAAAAGCAAACAATCAAAAATGGACACCCATGAAAATAAAGAGAGGATTCCCACAAGGTTCAGTGCTTGGGCCTTTCTCATTCACTGTGTGTATCAAAACCTTCCCAAATTACATGGCTCTGAGCACTATGGGACTCAACTGCTGTGGTCATTAGTTCCCTAGAACTTAGAACTACTTAAACATAACTAACCTAGGGACATCACACACATCCATGCCCGAGACAGGATTCGAACCTGCGACCGTAGCAGTCGCACGGTTCCGGACTGTGCGCCTAGAACCGCGAGACCACCGCGGCCGGCCCAAATTACATGCCATGTGACAATATACTTTTATGCTGAAGACATGACACTAACTACACAAGCAAAAACTCAACAAGATGTCTTAGAGTACAACAAAGTAGTAACTGAGATGAGCAGTGACTGATGCAGTGGCAGTCTTTGATTTATAAGTAAAATAAAAACTGAAGATATTTATTTCTCCATTAAGAGATTCAAACAAGATATAAAAAATGTGAAATTACTGGGTTTTCATGCAGATCAAAAGGTTACATGGGTAGACATACAAATTATTTAGGCAGCAAACTGGCTCGTACTTTTGTTTTCTTTCAATAACAACTGCAGTGTGTAGTAATACTCTGAGGTAACTCAGTAGGTTCAAGCGCCATCTTCAAGTGGTAGAAGAAAGCAGTTACACATAGATTAGGTCTAGCACCAAGACAAATCTGCAGAAATCAGTTTAAAGAACTAAAGATAATGACATTGCCTGGTATGTATATCTACACTTGTTAAAAATATGCTAAAGAAAACAAAGAATTTTAACTTATGTTCCCAAGTGGATGTCCATAACACTGAAAACAATAGCAACCTAGATCATCTGTACTCAAGCCCGGCATTAACACATAAGAGCGATAAGTATATAAGTTGAAAATTCTACAACAAAATCCCAAAGACAATGAGCAATCTCCTCACGAATAGCTTTAAGCATACCATACAAGTGTGGTTCAAATGTACACCATAATACCCAATTGATAGGTTTGTATCCAGTGAGACACAAGATATATGCAATAAGCAGCTGATAACTACACTATGAACTACGGCTATATTTGTGTGACAGTAATATGTAAGTATAGATTATATACAAATGGAGGCCTTGTCAGCATATTCCAATGGTAAAATCTTCTTGGGTGATCAGCTGAGTGATGGTGTCACCTTATTGCAAGGTTTTATAAGTTTCATCTTCAGGCAGAGATAATGGGTATGAAACTTACTGAAACATTGTGACAAGATGATGCCAGCACTCGCCTGATCACCTAAGAAGATTTTATCACAAGCTCAGATTATTTACGCTTTTTTCCACATAGATTCTTAAGTTGATAAATAATTACATTTGATTCTTTGTATTTGTGATTATCGTAATGTATAAGGGGCAATCAAAAAGTTTTCACCTGAGGGCACTGCTACAGCATATATATCTCCAATATGGGTATACAAGCACAGACTTGTTGGCAAGGGATTAGTGTGACATTCATGTCTTTCTAATTTGCATATGATAAATGCGGTAATATGAACTATGTTGGTGACATTACCAAATGTGTCCGACAGGACCACCCTGCTGTTATTCTTTCCTTGCCTGCTGAAGGGCAAACACCAGTAGACATCCATCAGATAAAGAAGAGTGTGTATGGTGCAGCATGCCTGTCAAAAACCACTATTGTGGAATGGTGCACCAAATCCCGTACTGGTTGCAGTTGAACAAAAGATGCCAGTTCAACTGGGAGGCCAGCCTCAACTGGGAGACTAAGTCCTGATCTCAGTTACAGACTTTTTCACGCAGCAGGACACAGTTTTACCAAATGAGTATTTCCAATCTGGTGCATTGGCAGGATGATTGCCTCAATGCTCATGGAAATATTGCCTAACTGTCATCTGAGTCTGATTATTAATATATTAACACTACATAGTGTCACTGTATGTATGATTACTGTATTACTATTTTAGCTTAACCATATTTACATAAAATAATTAATATTATATTGTTTTATGTATTTGACACACTGATGAATCCAACCGCATGGAAAGCTTACTGAAAGGGAAGTAAAGATTCTACTCTATCTCTGCTGATCACATGTAAACTAGACCAAACCCACTTTACACAAATATTTAAGTCGCTCTCACACTTCTGATTTGTCTGTTGGCAAGACTCAGCATTCCAGGAGCACCTCTGAAAGTGGCTAGTGCAATTCTGGACAAAACGCCAAGAACTGAAAAGTTTCATGCGACTTCAGCCATACAACTCAGAAGACTTACAAGCAGCTATGAGGGTATTTATTTGTGTCTCAATATTATGAAGTGAATGGGGAGTATCATTATTCTGTATATCAATCTTGTAAAAGGATATGCATAAATTTGTGGAATATTAATTGCAAGGTCTTTCCTTTTTCTGTTTGGTTTCATAACTTGTTTTTATGCAGTCTCTAAACTGTTTACAGTTTTCCCAAAGATGAAGTGCGTAGAAATGTTTGGAGCCCTGATTTGAAGTTGGAAAATTTCAAAAGAAATGACTCCACAACACTACATGGCAAACAGTTTTTGTCTGAAAGGTTTGATACTGAGGCCTCTGGTATTGGAAGGAAACTGAAATCAGATGCTGCACCATCAGTCTTTGATTTTCCTGCATGTCTAAATGAAGAAAAAGAGGAAACCACCAACTCAGAGTAATGTGCAAGAAATGTTGTCTACTTCGTAAAATGATGTGTATGATGTATTTTACATGTATTGCTGTTAATATTACTGCAAAGAAGTTGTGCCCAATTTCAATCGCTTAAATGATTAATTTCTTTCCATCTGAAACTACATTTAAATAAAATTTCTATTAATCTGTATAAAAGTTTATGACTAGTATTGTTAATGTTGGTTGTTATCTGTTCATCGATAGGTTACTGAACTCTAGATGTAAGTAGCTGACTGTGACGTAAAATATACAGGGTGTTACAAAAAGGTACGGCCAAACTTTCAGGAAACATTCCTCACACACAAATAAAGAAAAGATGTTATGTGGACATGTGTCTGGAAACGCTTAATTTCGATGTTAGAGCTCATTTTAGTTTCGTCAGTATGTACTGTACTTCTTTGATTCACCGCCAGCTGGCCCAATGAAAGGAAGGTAATGTTGACTTCGGTGCTTGTGTTGACACGCGACTCATTGCTCTACAGTACTAGCATCAAGCACATCAGTACGTAGCATCAACAGGTTAGTGTTCATCACGAACGTGGTTTTGCAGTAAGTGCAATGTTTACAAATGCGGAGTTGGCAGATGCCCATTTGATGTATGGATTAGCACGGGGCAATATCCGTGGTGCGGTACATTTGTATTGAGACAGATTTCCAGAACGAAGGTGTCCTCACAGGAAGACATTCGAAGCAATTGATCAGTGTCTTAGGGAGCACGGAACATTCCAGCATATGACTCGCAACTGGGGAAGACCTAGAACGGTGAGGACACCTGCAATGGATGAGGCAGTTCTTTGTGCAGTTGACGATAACCCTAATGTCAGCGTCAGACAAGTTGCTGCTCTACAAGGTAACGTTGACCATGTCACTGTATGGAGAGTGCTACGGGAGAACCAGTTGTTTCCGTACCATGTACAGCGTGTGCAGGCACTATCAGCAGCTGATTGATCTCCACGAGTACACTTCTGCGAATGGTTCATCCAACAATGTGTCAAGCCTCATTTCAGTGCAGATGTTCTCTTTACGGATGAGGCTTCATTCCAACGAGATCAAATGGTAAATTTTCATAATCAACATGTGTGCGCTGACGAGAATCCGCATGCAATTGTGCAATCACGTCATCAACACAGATTTTCAATGAACGTTTGGGCAGGCATTGTTGCGATGTCTTGATTGGGCCCCATGTTCTTCCACCTATGTACGCTCAATGGAGCATGTTATCATGATTTCATACGGGATACTCTACCTGAGCTGCTAGAACATGTGCCATTACAAGTACGACACAACATGTGGTTCATGCACGATGGAGCTCCTGCACATTTCAGTCGAAGTGTTCATACGCTTCTCAACAACAGATTCAGTGACCGATGGATTGGTAGAGGCAGACCAATTCCATGGCCTCCACACTCTCCTGACCTCAACCCTCTTGACTTTTACTTATGGGGGCATTTGAAAGCCCTTGTCTACGCAACCCCGGTACCAAATGTAGAGACTCTTTGTGCTTGTATTGTGGACGGCTGTGGTACAATACGCCATTCTCCAGGGCTGCATTAGCGCATCAGGGATTCCATGCGACGGCGGGTGGATGCATGTATCCTTGCTAACGGAGGACACTTTGAATGTTTCCTGTAACAAAGTGTTTGAAGTCACACTGGTACGTTCTATTGCTGCGTGTTTCCATTCCATGATTAATGTGATTTGAAGAGAAGTAATAAAATGAGCTCTAACATGGAAAGTAAGTTTCCGGACACATGTCCACATAACATATTTTCTTTCTTTGTGTATGAGGAATGTTTCCTGAAAGTTTGGCCGTACCTTTTTGTAACACCCTGTATAACAAAAGTTGAAACAAGGTCCCTGCACTAGATAACATTCTCTCAGAACTACTGATATCATTGAGAGAGCCATCAAAACTATTCCAACTGCCATGCAAGATGTATGAGGTAAGCCATGTCTCCACAGTATCCTTTCTTTCAGGAGTGCTAGTTCTGCATGGTTCGCAGAAGAGCTTCTGTAAAGTTTGGAAGGTAGGAGACGGATACTGGCAGAAGTAAAGCTGTGAGTACCGGGCGTGAGTCGTGCTTCGGTAGCTCAGTTGGTAGAGCACTTGCCCGCGAAAGGCAAAGGTCCCGAGTTCGAGTCTCGGTCGGGCACACAGTTTTAATCTGCCAGGAAGTTTCATATCAGCGCACACTCCGCTGCAGAGTGAAAATCTCATTCTGGAAACATCCCCCAGGCTGTGGCTAAGCCATGTCTCCGCAGTATCCTTTCTTTCAGGAGTGCTAGTTCTGCATGGTTCGCAGAAGAGCTTCTGTAAAGTTTGGAAGGTAGGAGACGGATACTGGCGGAAGTAAAGCTGTGAGTACCGGGCGTGAGTCGTGCTTCGGTAGCTCAGTTGGTAGAGCACTTGCCTGCGAAAGGCAAAGGTCCCGAGTTCGAGTCTCGGTCGGGCACACAGTTTTAATCTGCCAGGAAGTTTCATATCAGCGCACACTCCGCTGCAGAGTGAAAATCTCATTATGTATGAGGTAAGTGAAATACCACTAGACTTCAAGAAGAATGTAATAATTCCAGTTCAAAAGAAAGCAGCGCTAACAGGGGCTGAACTATCATTTTGATATGTCATAGTTGAAAAATGCTAACACAGATTACTTACAGAAGAGTGGAAAAACTGGCAGACGCAGACCAAGTTATAAGATCACTTTGAGTTCCAAAGAAATGTAGGAATATGTGAGGTAACAGTAGTCCTATGACATCGTTGAAGAAAAGCCACTGTTAGTCTATGGCAATTATGGATTCAAAGAAAGCTTTAGACAATGTTGACTGGAATACATACTTTGGAATTTTGAAGATAAAAGTTAAATGTGAAATTCTGCATTCTGACCCTAGACAGGCCAATTTGGCCTGGCAGACTGCCCTGTCATCCTCTGCCAGTGGCATTACTGGATGTGGTATGGAGGGGCATGTGGTCAGCACACCGCTCGCGCAGTCGTCGTCAAATCCTTCCCCTTGAAACTGCTATTAAATGGTAAAGTAGCTGTTCAGTCTGCCTCCACAAGGCTGAATGTACCCCATACCAGTCTTCCCAACATGGAAAAATCCCTGGCAGTACTGGTAGTAGAACCTGGGTCCTCTTTATGGCAGTCAGCCACACTCACCGCTGTAGTGACCACCTCCACAGCTAAGGAATCAGCACGGCAGAATGCCATGAGAAGGGCTGGGAATTGATTCCCCATCAGGATGGTGATTTTCTCCACTTGGGGGCTGGGTGTTGTGTTGTCTTCATCATAATTTCATCCTCATTAACACTCGAGTGGCCGAGGGGGTGTCAACTAAGACTTGCACCAAGCGTACGATCTACCAGACGGGAGAAAGTACTCTCACTGTGGCATTAGTGTATAGGTTTATCAAAGAACCATTAATTTCACAATCTATAAATGATGAGGGTGGTTTGAAAAGTTATTGGAATCACCATGAGAGGTCAGCACTAATGCAAAGACTTGCTCAAGAGCTTTGTCGGTGACATGGCTCTGTTGTTGTTCCCGCGTAGTGATTTGTGTAGATTGAAAAAAATTGAGATTCGAGCATTCATTAAGTATTTCACGCAAAGGACATTCATGCTGATTTCCAGAATACACTGGGGGGACTCTGCTCCATCATATTCAACTGTTGCCAAGTGGACAAATGAATTTAAATTTGGTCAGAAGAGTTTAGATGATGGTCCAAACAGTGGTCGGCCAAGACGTACCACTATTCCAGAAATCACTGCAAAAGTGCACAAAATGGTCATGGAGGATCGCCGATTGAATATGCTCGCCAGATCTCATGTGAAAGGGTATATCACGTCTTAACTGATGAATTAGAAATTAAAAAATTATCTGTAAGATTGGTGTCATGACAAGACAACGCGTACACACACACACACACACACACACACACACACACACACACACACACACACACACACACACACATTAAGGTATGTATTGTTGCCACACCTGCCTTATTCACCTGATGTGGCTCTGTCAGACTTCCATCTCTTACCAAAACTGAAAATTTTTTATGGTGGATGAAGATTCATTTCAAATGAAGAATTGATAGCCAAAGTTGAGAACTATTTTGCACACCTGAAAGAAACTCATTTTCGAGATGGGATCAAGACACTGGACCATTGTTGGACCAAGTGCATTAATCTACAAGGAGACTACACTGAAAAATTAAAAAAAGTTTCAGTTATGTAAACACTTTTTTAATATTCTGTTCCGAGAACTTTTCAAACCACCCTCACACAATTCAGTATAGTAAGACCACGATGGTATAGAGGCAACCAACATTGGGCATGGTTATCATGTGCATAAATTGCACTCTGCAGTAAAGCATATTGAAGTTCCTACAGTTTTGAAGACTACACCCAGATCAGAATGATGAAGTGACTGACATCTAGCTGTCCAGAGGGCTGGTACCAAAGCAACAGCCAGTCTGACAACATTCTCAGCTGTGCCTCCTGTTCCGTTCGTCATTGTCAAATATCTCTGCTATTACAGGCAGCAGGTGCTGTAGCCAGTTGCAGACAAAGTTTATGGCCAGTAACATAAACAGTTGTGGTCCTTTTCATTGTGAGCTTTGTTTCTCTGTGTGGTGAGTTCACATTGCACTACAGAATGTCTGAAGCTTGTAGCGAAAGTGTACAAAAAAGTGTGGCTGCTAACTTCAGTGGTCTACCCATTTTTTGTGTGGTCAGACACAACTTTGTGTGCGTGATGAAGGAATATCTCGAGAAGGAGAGAGATAATGGTGCAACTCTATTGCCTCTAATGAAGATAATTGAAAGATCTGCATAAGCCTTGAAGAGGCACAAAAGTACTGTGATCAAAATTTGTAAAAAGAAATACTGTGCAGAAGGGAAGAGCCTGGCTCATCCAGCTGTGGACACCCAGAAAGAAGAGGCCACAACCACAGGCAACAAACTTGGCCTCTTTTCCACAAGGTGCTGTTCTTTGCCACTTGTATAGATATTACAAGAGAAAAGAACATCCAGCTACACAAAAGCTGTGCAAAATACTTCCTGAGGCAAGTTACTCAGTGGGAGCGAAACGTCTTTGTTAAGGGTTGTCAAAGCTCCTAGTTTCTGGCATAAAGAAGATTAATGGACAGAAAATTATAATGCAAAGAGGTGAGACCCTAGCATGACATTGTCAGTTTTTAAGAACTATCATTAAAGTGACCTTCAATGACATTGTGTGGCTCAACGAAACCAGCATAAATGCTGGTCACTCAGTTGGAAAAGACTAGATAGATGATGGCATATGTGAAGGTCTTGTTGTTCCAGTGGGAAAGGGTGCAAGAATTATTGTCTTGCATGCTGGAAGGGACAGGGATAGTAGGGTAGGCATGGCACACAGTGATGTGCTGTTGGGGAGCACAGAGGGACGAGGCGGAAAGAGGGTAGGGCAGCTGTGTGCAAATGACTATCACAAGGTTAACCACAATAGTTTTCTGAAGTGGTTCAAGGGGCAACTACTGGAAAACCTAAATCATCCACCTGTCTTTGTAATGGATAATCCCCATACTATTCAGTTATACAGATAAAGCTCCAAAGGTGGGAATGAAAAAAGCCGATGCTGTTGAATAGTTGAAATGCCACAACATGAAAATTAAGGACAATGTATGCAAGGTGGAGCTCACGGAAACAGTAAAGAAAAATAAGCCTCAGTTTCAACAGTATGTTGTGGACGGGTAGCTAAAGAAGATGGCCACAGGGTTCTTAGGCTTACACCATACCACTGCCACTTTAATGCCATCGAAATGATTTGGGCACAGATTAAAAATTATGTGGCAAAAAATAACAAAAGCTTCACTGTGCAAGAAATTTGAAGACTGTTAGAGGAACCAGTGGCACAAATAATGCCAGAGAAGTGGAGAAATGTTTTATGGCACACAGAAATGATTGTTAAAGAAGCATGGAAAAGTGAAGTCAATGACGTGAGTAATACTGAAATTATAATTATATCCTTGGGGAATTCCCGTGGGTCATCCACATATTAGAAAGGTTGGGACTGTACGGTGGATGTTCCAGTGTTTCCCACCAAAACTGCTGCAATGTTGTCTTCATTGCATTGGCCATGTGTGGGCAGGCATTATCATGCATGAGGATAATGCCATTGGGCAACATGCCTCGGTGATCTGACTTGATGGCTCGTCTAAAGGTTCTGTAAACTAGCTTGATAATGCTGGGCATTGATGGTGGTTCCCTGTTCCAGGAACTCGACAAGCAGTGGGCCCTTGTGGCAAAAAAAGGAGGACATCATGACTTTACCAGAATTGGTGTACACGGCCTTTGATTTTTTTGGAGATGATGAAGTCACATGTTTCCACTGCTTGTTCTGATGCTTGCTTTCCGGTTCAAAACAGTGATATCATGTACCACCATCTGTGACAATACGCGACAGAAAGACATATTCCTCCTCGTGATAATGTTGCAGATGACTCAAAGACAGCGCCATTCGAGTATTGCGCTGTTTGGCGGTCAGTTGGGTGGGGGGGGGGGGAGAGAGGGGAACCTAGTGCACACAGATTTTTCGAAAGTTCAAGTGCTGATGCATTAAGGTGTGGGCGGAGCCTACACTGATACCCAGTAACTGATGGATCTCGTCCACGGTGATTCTGTAGTTGTCCAAGACTAAAGAATTCACTACCACAACCATTTCTGATGTGAGGACATGGTGAGACTGTCCAGGATGAGCATCGACTTCCAGTGACTCATGGCCCTCAAGGAATTGTTTGCGACATTCCACAACACTTAAACTACTCAGACTATGCTCACTGTACACAGCCTTCATCTCTCGATACATTTCATGGCCTTCAACTGCCTCTGCTGCCAAAAAATCAAATCACTCCTCATTGTTCTTGCTTACTCGCCTGCACTGACCAGGTTTCACTTGAATGAAACTCATACAAATAATAGGAACACAGTATCATTTTCTACATGGGAGTGCGTTTGTTAAGCCATAAGAATATAAAGAACCTATAAAGTGAACTCAATACTGCACACTGAAAGGCAGAGCGAGAAGGCATTCCAGTCATAATGTGTGAGTGCACACACTTGCAAACCGACAACGTTGACCCCTTCCGCACTCAACTGTGCTTTGCTGTCAGTCATTTTTTATTCTAATACAGGTGTAAATTAGCTTACAGGAACCAATTCTCATGTTTTTACTCAGTCATTTTTATTATATCAGTCAGTGTGTAGGTTGGCAGATATCATTGTTCAGAAAAAGTAACCAAACAGACCCATGTAATTTTTTCTAGAAAATATTCAGTAAAATGATTGATTTAAATATCTCACGGAGTGTTTGGCCCTTAATAGAAAAGCAATTAAGGGAAGCACACCAACAGTATACGAACAATCCACCACCAATCTTGCCTGATTTTCCCCTGCAACATGACTTTATCACAACAGAAACAGAATAAATGATTAGGAGACAACGGGCTGGCTTAAATCAATGATAGAGCTGACACAATACAAAGCTTTAATTAGCATTGATCAACTAAACTGTTTAAGAACTACAGAACTAACACCTGCTCAGCCTGAGCTCCCAAGAACAATATATGCCTTGAGAAGAAGATGACAAATGAATGGTGCACCTTCACATTTTTCAGTGGCTTTATATTCACCACCTAAACATTTTCTGGAAGTATCAGTATCTCAAAAAGACACTCTGCTGGTTGAACAAATATTGTCTTTCACTGGATAGCTTCCTTTTCTTGTAAATAAAAAATGTTCGCTTATTACACATTATCATAGCATTAATTAACCAAGGAGAAACTAGAGAAGAAAAAGAAATAATAAGTAGTTCTTCACCACTCAGCTACAGAGGAACAAATTCTGAAGGTAATGACTAAAAGCAAAATGTTATTTACAACTTACACAGAACCAAACGGCAGTTGTAAAAGTTGAAGAGCATGAATGAGAAGCAATTGTTGAGAAGGAAGAGAAATAGAGTTGTAGCCTGTCCGCAATGTTATTCTGTATGCTGTGCAAGCAGTAAAGGAACCCATGAGAAATAAACCAAACTTTGAGGTTTGCCAATGACAATGTATTTCTGTCAGAGATGGCAAAGGAGTGGGAAGAGTAACTGAACAGCAGGGGTAGTGTCTTTAAAGATATTTCAACAAACAGGAAACATGGGTAATAGAATGTAGTTGAATTAAATCAGGTGATGCTCAGGAAACCCACCTTAGAAATAAGATAGTAAATGTAGTATGCAGACAAATAACTGAGGATGGCTGTATAAGTGAAATAACATGAAAGCATTTCTGATTAATAGGAATTTGTTAATGTCCACACACATCTAGTGCATTTTTCTATCCATACTTGAAGGCTAATCTCAGGCATTACTGTAGAGATTTTGATACAGTTTTCACTAGTAGATAGACTGATTTGTATACATAATTTTATTACTGTTACACCAGGCAAGACTTCCCCCCATAGTGCTATCCATGCGAAGTCAGAGCAAGTCATCAGTCGAATGGAATTTAAAATGTTAGCATGTCTATTCTGAAAATGATATTTAGGTTGTAGCATTTTAAGGAAGTGAAATGAGGATAATGAACAGTTCAACATGTTTTCCATCAGTATCAAAAACTTTGTTACTAGTAAATTTTTTAATGATGTTCTTGGGTCAGCAGGGTGTTAAAAATGCACACAAACATCACAGTTTTCCAAACTTATTCTTCCAGTCTGTGCAAGTCACCACTGTCCATCACACACACATGCCACTGTCATTCAATGTTAAAGACAGGGATGTAATTTTACTGACACAATGATCCTTGTAAATTTTAGTTCCTGATGTTACGTAGCACTGAATTAAGTTTTCTGCAATGCCAAGCAATTTTTCGAATTGCTTTCTTCCTTTTATTGCTATACAGTTTTCAAGTCTGGTTTGAAGTGTTGTTTTGATATGAAGAACTACCTTTTCTTTCTTGATGCCTTTAATATTAACCTTGCAAAATGCAGACATGTCCTTTATTGTAAGAATTTGGTCTGTAGTCTTTCTTTGTAGGCTGGCTTTACTCACTTCAGATTTTGTTGTACCAACTATTTCATCGCATGCATTTTTACCATGGTAAGAGGCAAAAACATACCATTCAGCCTCCAACCAGAAATTGTCTTTGTGGTTACAAAGATTTGCAAAATTCTTTTTGTTCTTGTATTGACTACCACTTCCATCTGAAAACTATTGAGCTTCTCAACCTCGGTTAAATTTTCTTTAATGTAATTTGTTACATAATTATGAAACATATGGACAACAAATTGTTGTGCTCTAGTTAGTCACTTAGAATGCAAACTGAAGAACTAGCTTCGTCTCTCTCATTTCTGGAGTACAGAACAAATGGATGCACTGTTGCCTGGTCATTGACCCCGTGGTACCCTTGTATTTCATCCTGAACCACAAATGTAAAGTTTTCTGCAGCCCCAGCTAGGACTATGCATTCAGTTTCATAAAGTTGTGCTTTTTTTATCCTTCAAAAACATACTTTGGATTTTAGAAATGTTGTTTCAACCATTGGTTGTAGCCCGCTGCTTGAAGGTAACATCGGTCATTTTCTCCTCTGGTTTATTAAAGAATTCAAGAGCGGTTTCTTTACAATGCATTTATCATACAAGCTCATCGTGCAATCACAATTGTTGGTGCCACAGACCACTAAATCTAGTAGCTCTTTGTAGCTAACATCATTGAGTTTTGCACCCACAGTCATCAGTTTGAAATTTTGAGGCTATAAACAAACACATACAGAATGTGTTCCTGAAGAGCTTCCAAAACATACCACTTAGGGTGAAGGTCACAAAATTCTGACCTTCTAATTTCGCATTCAGGATGAGCACTTGGTAATGGTGCAGGCATAATCCATATCACTTCAGGCAGGAGGGTTACCTTCATAGTCTCGGATGTTATTGAATTTAGCACATGTCAAAATTCAGGACTAAGTAAGAAACACGCGTTTTTTTTTTGTTTTCTTCAAAAAAAATTCCTGCTCCGAGATACAGGTCTCCAAAAATGACACTTCAAATACCATTTTGAAGACGTTAAATTCTGTAAAAAAATTTAAATGACGTATCTTCTGTAACAGTTCTATATATTTTGTTAGAGCTTTTATTTGAAAGATTTTTTTATTTTAAAGATAATTGCCTTATGATTTTAATGCTATCCTCCATTTGGACATATCTGTCAAGTTCTTTCACTGTCGCCTTTTGATTTTTTTTATAATTTACAGAGGATTTTTTTTTCCTTTCAAAAATGCCAATGCAGTAAAGTTACATTTTTTCCCATTCATTAGTACCATATAGTGTTATAATGTTTATGAAGGAGGACTTCCATTTTTAAGTTGGACATGTTTTATATTTAAAAACTCATTTTTTTTAACTTTCAATGGTAATGCATGTCTTCACTGAAGTTGTTTGCTACTAATTTCTTTGTTATAATGTTTATTTCTACTGTCTTTGTTGCAGTTATTTCTTATCACTTTCTTCGTTGCAGTTACTTCTTTCTACTTTCATTCTTGCAGATATTTCTTACACTGTTGTTGCAGTTTCTTTGTTGCGGCTCTTCATTACAAGTTTCTGTATTGTAGTTGTTCACTGCTAATTTGCTTGCTGAAGAGGATTCTAAGATACCTGTGTTTTTGTGAGAAATTTGCCAGATGACACAGTTGCTGTGTGTTTTGTGGAAAGGACTGTTTGAAATGTCTTCTGACTGGAGCCACAGGAGTGAAGTGTGCTGACTATTTGCATACGGGTTGGGAATAAGTGTTCTCGTTTGCAGACCCTGTTTCAGTTCTGAATTTTTTGACAGAATAACGACAATGATAGTATCTGAACAAGGTGAAGCCTCCCATGGTACAGATTTTGCATCAATAGAGGAAGAATTAAATACCCTGAATCAGTCAAGTACAGAGGTGCGTGTTAGTCCTGTTAAGATACCATGGTCAGTGATGTCAAGTCAGAAGCTCTGTGCATCAAGAAAGCACAGAGAAATTACTAAAGCTGTGGATGAATATACTTCATCAGAACTGACCACACTCTTCAAAGTAGAAATTCAGTCTTCAGAAGAAAATGAACCAAAGCACTCTTGCACGGAATTTTTCACAAATATCAATTCAGGTGTTGAATATTGTGCATCCTATAGGGAAAATGTGAAAGTTTTAACTATTATTCCAGAGAAATTTTCAAAGAAAACAATTTTGAACCATGTTCCATCAGTATCAAAGTACATGGTAGACAAATCAAGAAATCCGAGGTCTGTAAAAGGCGTCTTTGGAAGGCCAGATCCCTGTTATGGTCAACCTGTAGAAGCAGCTCAAGTTCAAATAGTGCAGTCATTTTATCTGGAAGATAAATGGGACTGTCCTCACCAGAGTGCCAACAAAAAAAGACAGTATAACTGTAACAGCAGAAGGTCAAAAAGTTATGAAAGTAAAGAGGTACATGACTCACAGTATTAAAGAAACTTTTGCAATTTATAAGAGCAACTATACAGTTTCACATATTGGAAGATCAAACTTTTATGCACTAGGCCTACAACCTAAGTGGGTATTTCCACGTCCACCCAGAGATGTCTGTTTATGTGTGTACTGTGTGAATTTTGAACATTGTGTTGTAACTTTGAAGAACTTACTGGAGCCCGTGACATATGACATCTTGTGTGTGTGTGTGTGTGTGTGTGTGTGTGTGTGTGTGTCATCATTAGTAGTATCTGATGTACAATGAGAGACTTGTTTGTTTCAAGAATGTGGTGACTACCCTGGAAAGGGGCCAACTGTCTTTACACACACTTGGCCTGGAAGATGTAGCAGATAACTCTGCAGAAATTACATGTGACATGAGGGAAAATAAACTAATTAAGAAAACTGTTGCCTTTGACAATTTCATTGATGAACTTGGTAAATGGTTAGTGAATGCAGTAACACACCAGCATCTGAAGCAATTGCAACAGCAACACATAGCAGAAGTGAAAGGGTGTATACAGGCTGAATAATTATTTTTAGTGATTCACTGTGATTTTGCTGAGAACTTGTCTAATTCTCCCACAAGATGTACAAGGGAATCATTGGAGTAATGACCAGGTTTCAATTTTTACGGGAGTGGCATATTTTCAAAACAAGACACAAAGGTTGCAGTTATAAGTGATGACACAAGACATGTCTCAGCACATGCTTCACTAGCAATGAACAAAATTCTTTAACTGCAAGCAGCAGCAGAGAAGATCATCATTATTTCTGATGGTGGTCCTCATCACTTTTTAAAAATCACTACCAGCTGTTTGAATTGAGTAAGTCACTTGTGCCAAGTGACTGTGCTATTAGTCATGGCAAGGGGCCTTATGATGGTGCAGGCGGCCTGCTGAAGCACCATGCTACAAAACATAATCTTTCCAGACCAAATACAGCTGTGATTCAGAATGCTGAGGATTTTACGAGAGTCGTGAAATTTTACACATCCACAACCCTCATTCTTTTGTCCAAAGAGGAAATTGAAGAATTCTGTGAGTATAAAGAAGAAGAATGGTAAAAACGAACTACTCCTGGAATTCAGAAGAGACATTTTTGGACTCAAAGTGATGGGCAAACTCATACTGAATGCACTTTAAAGAGCAAGAAAGAAGAAATTTCGTTTCTTTGGCCAACACCTCAGAAACAGCAGAATAATATTCACATTCACAACCTGAGAAGGGGGATGTAGTGGGGTGTGTGTATGACTGTGACTGGTGGATGGCAGAGATTATAGACACCTGTTATGACAGCTGAACTCCAGGATCTTCATAGGAAGATACTGAAGCACTGGAACACATTTTTAGATCACTTACTGGCTAATTCCAGTACAAAACAGAGTGCAAAGAAGTCGTATAAATTGAAACCTTTAAGTTTTGGACCTTTCACACACATTTTGGAACCATTTAAAATGCTTGAAAAATGAGTCTCTCACTCATCTTTCAAAACTAAAATTATGTTAAATATTGCTATGTTTTGATTTTTATGAGCCTGTTATGTGAAAATTTGGCAACAAAACAGATTTTATGTATGGCAAAAATGTCAATGGTCTATAAAACCCATTCAACCTAAAAGTGGAAGCTATTCTTTTCAAGAAATGTAGAACAATATGCTACTAATCAAAAGGAAAAAAAAAACAAACAATGAAAATTTTATGGATTGGCATTTTTGAAATTATTTTCCATAAATTATAAAAAAAGTTTAGATTGCTGTAGTAAATGAACCTTGACAGTAAGTCCAAATGGAGGATTTCCTTGTAATCATAAAGCAATTAAATCTTTCAAATAGGCCTAATAAAAAAAACAACAAAATATCTAGAACTCTTCAAGAGATACAGCATTTTAAATTTTTTTTCCAAAATCTGCATCTTCAAAGTGGAGTGCACAGTGTCATCTATGGAGGGCTGTATCTTAGAGCAGTGATTTTTTTGGAGAAAAAAAGAAAGAAGAAACATGTTCCTTACTTAGTCCTTCATTTTAACATATATTTAACAAAATTTATTAACATCTGAGACTATGAAAGTAAGATTTTTTCCAAGCCTGCCTGACTTGATATGGACTATGGTGACAAGGAAAAATGGTTTTAAAAGCTGTTTTCAACTTCTCAGTTATAGAGTAATCACATGCAAAAAAAGTCAAAATATTTAAAAATAGTCAAGCAACCCTCATTCAATCACATCAATTGGACTGAACCAAGTACCTATCCAGTACCACATTTAAAGGGAAAAAATTCCAAACCAAATTTCTGGCAAAATTTGTAGAACATGGAGCTGTAACTCACACCTAATGATTTTCTACAAAATGCATTATGCACAACACTTGTGTACAAATTTTTATAAATCCATGAGAATATATCTTCACTGATGCAGATAGCTACACACAAACTAGAGAGAATGGTTGTCAGAGTATAATGCAGTCAATATTTGTAAAATGCACAAATGTGTCTCCCAACTGATCACATTGCACAAAGAACACTTTGCAATTGCTCCTCAGACAATGTCACTGCCTTAATGACATGTATCTCCTGCTCTGAGGTCATTCTGCCCAACTCCTCAGCCCAAGCTGCAGCAAGATGCTTTCTGTTTCAAGCTGTTGCTAACAGATTGAAGTTAAAATCTCCTCTTGAGTTAACACCTCCTTCTTTGCCAGGAGTAAATACAAAATCCAGTCTCATTTTAATTGACCGGCACCAAAGTTTATTAGCACATAGAATCGAGCTACACTGAATGCCTAAACAACTTCTCTTGTATGCTACAACTGCCAAGTTCACCATAAATATGGAATGAAACGGCAGAAGAGTTTGAGGATTCGTGTGTGCTGACACAGCTCACATCTTTATCGAGAAGAAAACTCATTTCCTCGAAATACCTAAGTACGTTCTAATACTTTATACAGCCCTTCGCCATTTTCCTACAATCTTCTATTCATATCACAACTTTTCGAAAATTTCTCATTAAAGAATTAAATTTGTTTTAAAGGCATCTTCCTTCGTGACTGTAGGATACTGTTCCAACTATTTCTTGATTATAACCTCGTAGCAATCATAATTTTAAGTTTCTGTTTTAGTAATTATCAGCCTTCACGAACCACAGTTATGGCTTTAATTTACAGAGCTCAGGGACTTTTAGCCCGTTCTCCTTGTTATGTACCCATTTTCGTTTTCCCACACTTAGCACCGATGACAATTACAACCAGTGAGTGCAAATCGCAAAGTCACAAAGAGACTTCAACAGGCGAGACACTGTCAAAGTTATTGTCAATAATACCCACAGACGCTATAATATTTCCCGACGGGGCCATCTATTTCAAAAGTTCCAAATGTTCTCAGTATTACTGTGCAACCTCTCAATATCATTCCGCATCGGAAAATAAGGTGCAACATTATTGGCCATCTATGAAGCGCAGTATTTGAAACTTTGAACACTCGGCGATGATTTGTTTCATCTATAGTCTTTGCAAAGAGGTATATAACAGTACACACACTTTACAGATTGCTTGTGTGAAATTAACTAATAGCTACACCTTGAAACAAAGTGATTATTTCAAAATAAGAAACAAGATACACAGAAAAATGATCCCCTTTAAGGAATTCACTGCGACTATGGACCCATGGACGCAAAAGAACATTGACAAAAGCAGCGGGAAAGCATATTTAAGTCTGCAGTTTATGAATTTAACATTTATTGGAAGTTTAGAATGGAAAATTATGTTTCTGAGTTCTGTTATGACTAAGCAATATACATGGTTACCTACATAGTATTTGTGTTTGCTCAACGTTATCACTATAACGGCGATGATACGTCCTTGGACTTTGCAGTAGCTCCTTCTGATAAGATATCAGTTTCCATCAGGTCATTTGCATATGAGTTAGAATCATGAATCTTATGAACAAATGTAGTAAAAGTTTGAAATTATTAGAAAGAAATTCAACATTTTTTCAGCTGTATTATAAAAAGTCAACTGACAATGATCAGTTGACAGTGCAGAAGTTCAGACATCCACTGAGCAGGACATCAGGGACATTAAACGCAGACTTAAGAAGCATAAAAAGTCTTATTCCCTTTGTACCTAAACAGCCATACGCGAAGAAGCACTTTAGTGATCAATGTGATGTTGTTGTCATTGGCGGTGGCGCCGTTGGTTCCTCAGTAGCCTTCTGGCTAAAGACTAGGGTGCGGAATGGTGTCAGAGTTATTGTCATTGAGAAAGACCCTTCGGTATGTATCTACATTTTATTTATAAGTTTAGTCAATTCATTATGTTTATTATAGTTACTGGTGATCAAGTAATGTGATCTGTGATTGCAACAGTACGCGAAAGCCTCTACACCGCTTTCCTGTGGCGGTATCAGACAACAGTTCAGCTTGCCTGAAAACATACAGATGTCAATGTTTGGAGCAGAATTTCTTCGAAACCTAAAGAGCTATCTTCATGTAGAGGGAGAGAACATACCAGATGTATCTTTTATGCCACATGGGTATCTTTTTCTAGCAACTGATAGATCTGCCCAGCAACTGGAGGAAAACGCACGCCTTCAACAGTAAGTTGGAATCTATTTATGTTTTTAGTCAATTATTCATCCAGTGGCCATATAAGGATAGTATAGTATTTGTCATCATACACAATGAAAATAGATACTGTAGCTCAAAATGTTCATACACATATATGAAAATGCTTTTACGAGGGGAGAATAGGTGTTTGGCTGTGGTCTTACTGAAGTAATGACCCCAGCATTTGCCTGAAATGATTTAGGAAAACATAAATCAAGATGACAAGAGAGACCAGACTACATCCTCCCAAAAATGAGGTCAATGCCCCAACAATTGCACTGTCTCATTCGGTTGATACCAACTGCAAAATGTGGTTTCGATCATAAACAGTTTGCAGCAGAGAAAGTATAAAATCACTACAACCCTATGGACAGCCATTGATACTCCTGGACCGTGAACATACTATTATGCCTCTTGGACTCCCTCCTGTCTCAAACTTGATCCATTGTGGACACTGGACAGTAGCCAATCAAATTTTTAACACGCAAACTCGCAAAACAGCCATGAAATTTGAGAAGTTTTTTATTTTATTTTTACAACCAGTTTCGGCAATTCAATGTGCCATCTTCTGGCCCCATGTACACCTCAGGTACAGACAGTCAGACAGATAGATATTGGCATACTAGAGAGTTTCCAGATGTCGTGAATTCGCTTCTTCCGAAGACTTGACTGCAGCTACAGTCTGTTTGGAAAACTCGACTCCCAGCCCATAAACACGAATATATGCCTCATGCACGTCACCAAGACCTCCCTTCAGTCCATCTCAAAAACTGAACGAAGAGCCTCGCATGATGCGTGAGCCGTTGAGCTTGCTGTGTTGCAACTACTGAAGCTTGTGATATGCCTCTGTCATGTTGCAGTGGATAAAGCTAATCACCTGGATTTGCTTTTATTACTTGCACGACCGTGCAGCTAACTGTAGCGCTATAAAACGACGTAAATGCGTCTCTTTTATTTTCGATAAATAGTATAATTTGAATATATTCGTTAATATTTATTTGTCTGTAGGGTCTTCAGCTACATCAAATGGGAACTGCGCGATTACTAGTATCATTAAGTTTTCTAACTCGTAGCGATTAAAAGCTATGACACGGATTAATTGATCAGTGTATTTCACTATCAAAGAAACAATAGCACTGAAAAATATTTATTACAACTTGAATAAACCTTAAAATATATTTATCTTTCGTTTTCTTTGTATTCTAAAGATCTAGACTGTCTTATTGTATCTCACAAGGTGTTATTGAATAAAGTAATTATTTCAAGTCCAAATGTAGTTTCGCTTATTTTTTATCTCTGAGATCGATTTTATTTCAAGCAATTCTCGATATCGAAAATGCATAAAAACATAGCGATCGATTTTATTCCAAGCTAGAAGCAATGCTGAATATCGAAAATGCTTAAACAACATGCTGATATTTCATGAAATGCTTGTTATATAGTATCGTAGACACCAGTCCGCTATAGAATACATCTAATTTTTTTATGACAGTGTTCAGAAGCTCTTGACAATGCCATCAGTAAGATCTCCATGGCGCTGGCCGTCAGCTATTTGATCAATGACCATGAACAAGACTGCGTCGTCTTCATCTCGTGCGCCCCACGTGAACAGAAAGAAAACACGCAAATTTCTTTTAATGCCTTAATGAATGTATAATGATGTACATTCAAAATAAACTGATCGTTATTTCCCTGACGTCTGTTTGAGGGGAAACGACTTCTGCGTTATAGAGAATATTGGGGAATATTCTGAAACACTCCAAGCACAGGGAAATGATGAAACATTAGTCTCGTGCACTATAGGACTTAGCACATGAGTTTCGTATAAAAGCTTACAATTTGATCGCAAGTTATTATGTGTCAGGGAGTTATAGTTATCCTCCGTTGTTAACCATTACTGTAAGACTTATAAGTAATTGTATGTTTTGTTGACCCTGTACATAAGTTCTGTACGTAGATACAGCTGATATGCGACAAGTCTGTATTTTAAGATGAAATGAGACAACATGAATTAATGTGATGATTATGAACATTGTATCTATTACAAATACAGTTGGGGTGGACTTACAAAACAGCTGCAGATAAATTACTACTTACACAGAATTATACCTAGTGTTTTTTTAAACAACAAGAAAAAAAAATACATGGTTAATCTTAATAAGAACACGAAAAAGCGAAAGGATGTTTACCATTCTTATCGCATTGTGTAATCGGAGTTTAGGTTATCCCTTCTCGCCCAAAGGACTCAAATATAAATTACTACATCATAGTCTGTTTATGAATTTACAACAGTTAATCTGGTTTATAAAGATTATTGTTTTTGCAGGGTATTTGTGACCATAGTTTACAACTGCAGCTTTTTGTATAAGAGACAAATTTAAAAATTAGAAGATATTTACAATATATACAGCATCATGATGAAAATATGTTGCATAATATTCTAGTTCTTCATGCTAAAAAAAAAATTATTTATACTGTAAGACGTTTACTGATGAGACTGTTGTTTAGAGGTCCCTGAATTTTGCAGTCTGTTTTTACATTTAACACAGTCTATATAGATTTTCCACTATCACTATTTATAACAATGATAATATACACATTTAGATATTCAGTTACACTAGAATAACACTTCTGCAGTAAGTACATTTGAATAGCTGCTTTAAATTTTGATTTCATGGAGTAGTATGCTGTGACACTTGTTTTCTGCTTTTTAAATGTAAGCCTACAGTATGCATTACTTATGAAGTATGTTTTAGATGCTGCTTAAACAGATGTATTTTAGCAATCATTTTCATCTCCTTGGGAAATTTATTATACAGTTTTATGCTCAGACAGGAAAATGTTCCTTTGAGGTTTCTTTTCCATGGTAAATGTGAGTTCAACCTAGCTTTTGTTCGATGATTATCTATAGAAATAGGTTATCTACAGAATTACGTAAGAATGTTTTCTGTGATATGCACAGCAAATTGATAGATATACAGTATTCACATAATGTTGTAAGAATATCCAGTTTGTTGAATAATTCTTTACAGTGAGCCCAACTGCTACGTTTAGTTGTTATTCTTACCTCCTATGTTACCTACTTTGGTAACTTTGACCATGTTTTGTGCCTTTGATCGCCAGAAAATAATCACACAGCTAAGAATTGAATGTATTTAGAAACAGTATGTTACCACAAGACACTGGCTTTTACAAGCTGATTGACTTATATATTTATTCACATGTAGAAAAATACAAACTGCATGGGTGTGCAGTTGATGGTACAATGTTTCTCATTAAATATACATACATGTGCTCTTACAAATTTTACAGGTCTTATAATTAGTCTTACAATATTCATAATTATGCCATATTGTGTTGCTTAATACATGGCATATTCGTGGGTATAAATTACTATCTGTGATTTTCTAAATATCATGTACAGTGTTACAGCTTCTACTTAATAAATAAGATTTTAACCCTTGGTTGTAGGTATGAACTTCATTTACAACTTTAGTATCCTGTAGCTGTCGGTTGTTTAGTATTAGGAGTATGTGCTTAGATCAGGAGACCTGGCTTTGAATCCTGGCCTTGGTACAACTTTTCATTCATCGCTTCCAGCTGCATATATACATCACAGATGTTTGAGACTTGGAAATATTTCTGGAATCATATAGTTTCATCTGATTCAAGCACCTAGGCCTGGGTTTCAGGCAGGATCCCCCATTTTGTTTGACACTGAAGTGCCATTCCAATACAGTCGGAGGGCCTCTGCAGTGCTGTTCGAATTTAGGGGGAATACCAAGTGGGCTGAGGCATCCATGGGAATTTGGATTAAAGAGCGAAGTGTGCTAGAATAGTCCGTGCAGTTGTGCTGAATTGCTGTACCAGAGTGGCATTGATGTTAGTGCAACTGCCTAGTGAGCAGGAGATCCAAATCTGAATCCCAGCCTTGGTACAAATTTCCATTCATTACTTCAGTCTGCATATATTTCTCCCTCTTGGTTGCTGGATAGAGTACCATTCACCTTGGTAGCTGGTCCTGGGTGGATAACACATTTATGTGTGGAAATTTCTGTTCTAATTTCTTAACACTGTTGTTGAAGAAAATGTTCACAACGTTTGTTGTTTCTTTCAGGTAGCTTATTTGACAATCTTTATTTTTAATTTGTGGATTCAAATGTTTTTGCCCGATGTTTGCTGTCTTGAGTTTCATCTACATCTACATGACTACTCTGCAATTCACATTTAAGTGCTTGGCAGAGGGTTCATCGAACCACAATCATACTATCTCTCTACTATTCCACTCCTGAACAGCGAGCAGGAAAAACGAACACCTAAACCTTTCTGTTCGAGCTCTGATTTCTCTTATTTTATTTTGATGATCATTCCTACCTATGTAGGTTGGGCTCAACAAAATATTTTGGCATTCGGAAGAGAAAGTTGGTGACTGAAATTTCGTAAAAAGATCTCGCCGCGACGAAAAACGTCTATGCTGTAATGACTTCCATCCCAACTCGTGTATCATATCTGTCACACTCTCTCCCCTATAACGTGATAATACAAAACGAGCTGCCCTTTTTTGCACCCTTTCGATGTCCTCCGTCAATCCCACCTGGTAAGGATCCCGCACCGCGCAGCAATATTCTAACAGAGGATGAACGAGTGTAGTGTAAACTGTCTCTTTAGTGGACTTGTTGCATCTTCTAAGTGTCCTGCCAATGTAACTCAACCTCTGGTTCGCCTTCCCAACAATATTATCTATGTGGTCCTTCGAACTGAAGTTGTTCGTAATTTTAACACCCAGGTACTTAGTTGAATTGACAGCCTTGAGAATTGTACTATTTATCGAGTAATCGAATTCCAATGGATTTCTTTTGGAACTCATGTGGATCATCTCACACTTTTCGTTGTTTAGCGTCAACTGCCACCTGACACACCATACAGCAATCTTTTCTAAATCGCTTTGCAACTGATACTGGTCTTTGGATGACCTTACTAGACGGTAAATTACAGCATCATCTGCTAACAATCTAAGAGAACTGCTCAGATTGTGACCCAGGTCATTTATATAGATCAGGAACAGCAGAGGTCCCAGGATGCTTCCCTGGGGAACACCTGATATCACTTCAGTTTTACTCGATGATTTGCCGTCTATTACTACGAACTGCGACCTTCCTGACAGGAAATCACGAATCCAGTCGCACAACTGAGACGATACCCAATAGCTCTGCAGCTTGATTAGAAGTCGCTTGTGAGGAACGGTGTCAAAAGCTTTCCGGAAATCTAGAAATACGGAATCAACTTGAGCTCCCCTGCCGATAGCGGCCATTACTTCGTGCGAATAAAGAGCTAGCTGCGTTGCACAAGAGCGATGTTTTCTGAAGCCATGCTGATTACTTGTCAATAGATCGTTCCCTTCGAGGTGATTCATAATGTTTGAATACAGTATATGCTCCAAAACCCTACTGCAAACCGACGTCAGTGATATAGGTCTGTAGTTAAATGGATTACTCCTACTACCCTTCTTGAACACTGGTGCGACCTGCGCAATTTTCCAATCTGTAGGTACAGATCTATCGGTGAGCGAGCGGTTGTATATGAGTGCTAAGTAGGGAGCTATAGTACCAGTGTAATCTGAAAGGAACCTAATCGGTATACAATCTGGACCTGAATACTTGCCCGTATCAAGCGATTTGAGTTGCTTAGCAAACCCCTAAGGTATCTACTTCTAAGAAACTCATGCTAGCAGATGTTCGTGTTTCAAATTCTGGAATACTCCATTCGTCTTCCCTGGTGAAGGAATTTCGGAAAACTGCGTTCAATAACTCCGCTTTAGCGGCACAGTCGTCGGTAACAGTACCATCGGCACTGCGCAGCGAAGGTATTGACTGCGTCTTGCCGCTTGTGTACTTTACATACGACCAGAATTTCTTCGGATTTTCTACCAAATTTCAAGACAATCTTTCGTTGTGGAACCTATTAAAGGCATCTCGCATCGAAGTACGTGCCAAATTTCCCGCGTCTGTAAATTTTAGCCCATCTTCGGGATTTCGCGTTCTTCTGAACTTCGCATGCTTTTTCCGTTGCCTGTGCAACAGCGTTCGGACCTTTTTTGTGTACCACGGGGGATCCGTTCCATCTCTTACCAATTTATGAGGTATGAATATCTCAATTGCTGTTGCTACTATATCTTTGAATTTGAGCCACATCTCGTCTACATTCGCACAGTCAGTTCGGAAGGAATGGAAATTGTCTTTTAGGAAGGCTTCTAGTGACACTTTATCCGCTTTTTTAAATAAAATTATTTTGCCTTTGTTTCTGATGGATTTGGTAGAAATGGTATTGAGCCTAGCTACAACGACCTTGTGATCACTAATCCCTGTATCAGTCATGATGCTCTCTATCAGCTCTGGATTGTTTGTGGCTAAGAGGTCAAGTGTGTTTTCGCAACCATTTACAATTCGCGTGGGTTCGTGGACTAACTGCTCGAAATAATTTTCGGAGAAAGCATTTAGGACAATCTCGGAAGAAGTTTTCTGCCTACCACCGGTTTTGAACAAGTATTTTTGCCAACATACCGAGGGTAGTTTGAAGTCCCCACCAACTATAACCGTATGAGTGGGGTATTTATTTGTTACGAGACTCAAACTTTCTCTGAACTGTTCCGCAACTGTATCATCGGAGTCTGGGGGTCGGTAGAAGGAGCCAATTATTAACTTAATTCGGCTGTTAAGTATAACCTCCACCCATACCAATTCGCACGGAGTATCTACTTCGACTTCACTACAAGATAAACCACTACTGACAGACACAAACACTCCACCACCAATTCTGCCTAATCTATCTTTCCTGAACACCGTCTGAGACTTCGTAAAAATTTCTGCAGAACTTATTTCAGGCTTTAGCCAGCTTTCAGTATCTGTAACTATATCAGCTTCTGTGCTTTCTATTAGCGCTTGAAGCTCAGGGACTTTTCCAGCACAATTACAACAATTTACAACTATAATTCCAACTGTTTCTTGATCCAAGCACGTCCTGTAATTCCCATGCACACTTTGACATTGCAGCCCACCCCGTACTTTCCCGAGGCCTTTTAACCTAAAAAACCGCCCAGTCCACGCCACACAGCCTCCGCTACCCGTGTAGCCACCAGCTGAGTGTAGTGAACTCCTGACCTATTCAGCGGAACCCGAAACCCCACCACCCTATGGCGCAAGTCAAGGAATCTGCAGCCAACACGGTCGCAAAACCGTCTGAGCCTCTGATTCAGACCCTCCACCCGGCTCTGCACCAAAGGTCCGCAGTCGGTTCTGTCAACGATGCTGCAGATGGTGAGCTCTGCAGTTTGGTAGTATTCCAGGCTGATTTGCTATTTTTTTCTGCCTGAAGTATTATTTTATAGTTTATAAATTTTTTAGCAGCTAGCAGTACCTTTCTCTAAATTTTTGTATTGTTTTTACAAAACTGCAAAAAGTTTGGATCAGTCTGTCTAATTTTGACGGAAGGGAAATACCTAAGAGTTTCAGTTAGTTAGGATGGCTCATGATTATACATAAGAAGTAAGTTAACGTATTTTGTTTTCTTGTCTTGTGAATACTAGTTCTCAAAATGAATGTCGTCAAGGATGAAGCTTCAATAGAACCAGAGACGCAAGGTGCGTCAGAGTCAGAAGCAGTACGGATATTGTTAAAAAAGGTAACACAATTAACAACAGATAATACAGAACTGCATGGGTGGGTAGAATCATGATCATCACTATGGGGTGTAGATTTCTGAGTCACAAGTTTAATTGCTCCTTTTTCTGATAAGGCAACTGGGGATGTGCTGGCCTTTATGGGAGACCGTGGAAATGTGGCTCAGAGGGAAGGTTGGTATGATAAGGAATTATTGAGTGTTGCAAAACTGAGACCAACAGGGAGAGCTGAAACTAATGTGGGGTATACAGAAGCTCTTAAGGGAGCAACAACATTGGAAGAATTTAAAAAAAAAAAGGTTAATCCAAAGAGATAGGAAACGAAATAGTACCAGACACTACAGGGAACAATTATGGGTAGTAACTAAGAGAAATAGGGGAACTGTGGAACAAGGTACAGACAGGATAAGGAAAATTAATGGATGTACCTATGAATTAGGACAGGATGCTGCAGCCAATGAAATTATTTTGCAAGAGGCAGAGCAGAGGGTGCTTAATGTTTTTTGTAAGAGGGTTGCGTGAGGAAATGTCAAGACGTACGGACAGCAGGTCTGATGGATTACCACACAGCAGTGCAGTTAGCTATAGAGTGTGTGAGGAGATCAATTTGTCGACTAGAATGCAGGCTAAACAGATAGTGTTTGCAACTAGTATAACATGTTTCAGATATGAATGAACGGAGCATCTAAGGAGACAATGTCACCAGCATCACGGTGATCTGAATAAGGTAAGAAGTAGTAATGGTTTTAGAAGTAGAGGACTGGGGAAGAATAAGGTGTTAAATGCCAATGGGAACCCCAGGTCCATGTATGATTGTTCTCAGTAAGGTTCGATACTACAAAATCATATGCAAGGGTGGGCTGTACTATGAGAAGAATAGTAGAAAAAAAGGTTTGCAGATATTATTGGACACAGGCGCACATGTGTCTGTCACCAATGGTGATCTGGTGAAACATTAGCAATGGGACGGACCACGGTACAGATTGTGTGGAGGGTGGTGAAGCAGTCACACTGTTGGGGTCTTTGACATGGACTTTTGCTAGACTTTTGCCTGGATACAGTCCAATGTAAACATAGTGTAGAGATTGTGCCACACATGAGTGAGGGGCTGAAGGCTGTGACATGATTCTGGAATTATATTTCTTATATCAGCATTGTGCCACAATCGATCTTTGGTAACAGGGCGTGCCAGTGTAGCAACGTTACAAGGGGAACCTGTCACAAAAGATGAACTGATTAAACTGTGAATGACCACACTAAGAGCTGATCCGCGTGACTGTGTACCTAAGGGCACTGGGAAATCACTTTGTGTCAGCACTGAGTCTAGATTACCGATAGGAGTTTCATGTGTGTTGGATTGTTAGAAGAGAATGAAGTATTTGATCAGTGGTGTTGCTTAGTTAAAAGAGGTATTGAATGCATTCAAGAACTAAAAGATGAAAAAAAGGTATCTGTTTCTATAAATAATTTTAGCATGGAAGACTTAGGGTTAATAAATGGGTTGTTAATCACTAATGTGGAAATCCTGGAGGAAGATGAATGGGACACAAGGGGTGTTAGCCACAGACAATCTTGGAAACCATTGAAAGTGCATTACAAGAAAAAGTGAAGTAGCTAGGGGGAGCAATAGGGAATGAACGGAAAAATTACTTTTGTATATTAAGGATTTATTTTTCCCAAAAGGGTCGTAACCAGCTACTCATATACATAGGACTGCGTACCAATGGGAAATGAATCACCAGTCTATCACTACCTAGGTACTTGCTGCAAATTTTGCAGGAATTCATTGGTCAACAGCTGAAAGATGGAATAATCGAAGAAAATAATAATGTGTGTCATGTGTGTGTGTGTGTGTGTGTGTGTGTGTGTGTGTGTGTGTGTGTGTAGAGGGGGGCAGGAATAGTTATAGAAATGGCACCACAGGATCAACACAAAACAGCATTTTCAGTGATCTGGGACACTACCAATTCAGAAGAATGCCTTTTGGATTTAAAAAAATGCATCTGCAACATTTCAGAGATTGTTAAACAGAGTATTAAGAGATTTAAAATCACAACAATGGTTATTTTATCTTGATGACATAATCATCTAGGTGAGTGATATGGAACAGCATATATGCAGCTATTAAGGAAAGTATTTCTAAGGTCAAAAGCAGTGAAGTTAACATTGAGCCCAGAAAAGTGTAATTTTGTGATAGAAGAGATAGAATTCCTAGGCCATATCATAAGTAGAGATGGGGTTAAGGCTGACCCAAGATTAATTAGACCTCTACTGAAATTTCCTTTACCAGAATCTGCAAAGGAGTTGCATTCATTCTTAGCAGTCACAAACTACTACCACCAGTTTGTAAAAGGATTTGTGGCTATTGCCAGACCTTTGACACAATTGTTAGAAAAGGGTACGAAATGTGTGTGGCCAGAAGAGTGCCAGCATGCTTTTGAGAAGCTGAAAGAAGCTTTAACATTGAGTCTGATATTGGAATTTCTGGATTTTAATAGAGAATATGTTTTTTCATGTGTTGAATCAAACCAAGCACTTGGTTGTGTGTTGTCACAAGAGAGAGAAGGTGTAGAACATCAGATAGCTTTCGGTCTGCCAGGAACAAGGCTGCTGAAGCTGTTGCCAAGGTTGCAGTACTTGCACTTCAGTTCTCTAGTTCCTATATTCCCTCCGATGATCTCTGTGTTGTCACCTGTCAGGAGGTGGTGTCCCTTTGGCACCGCCAATGATCCGACCTTCATGGGAATAAGCTCTGGCTCATTAAGCCTCTCCCAGCAGCTTGGACGACCTCCTCTCAGCCCTCCCACTGGGAGGAGGTCATTTTAACTAGGCTGTGCGTTGGGTGCTGCCTTTTTAGCCATCATCATTTGATAATTGGCGCTACCTCACCACTTTGTACACATTGCACACAAGTTTTAACTGTCCGCCACTTCCTGACGGGATGCCCATTTTTTAATGGTTTACATTACAGCTTGGGTTTGCTGTCTGAATTATTGGCCATTTTAGCAAATGACGCACGAGCTGTTGACGCCATTTTTTACTTTTTATTGACCAAAGCAGTATGGTAAAGTTGATTTAATTTCTATTTTTGGAACTCCCTTTCTGTATGGTGTCTTTTTTAGCTGTATCTCCACATCTCTGTTTGTAACTGTCTTCTCTTATGACAGTTGGGACTGATGTATAGCCATTTTCAAACTTTTCTCTGTCTTCATGTTCTATAGTTTTGACATGGGTGCATTTGACCCCAAATGTTTTTGCACCCTAAAGCAAAACAAAACAAACAATCAGATAGCTTATGCATCAAGACAACTAAATTCTGTGGAAAGAAAGTATTCCACAACTGAAAAAGAGATGTTAGCCTTATTTATGGAATCACATATTTCAGATGTTATCTGTACAGTAAAAAGTTTAGAGTAATAGCAGACCATCGAATATTAAAATGGTTGTTGGGGCTGAAGGATCCTTCTAGTAGGTTGACACGATGGGCAGCAAGACTAAGTGAATGACTTTGAAGTCAAGAGTAAACTTGGGAAGAAGTATGGAAATGTGTATGGTTTGAGTAGAAAAGCTGCAGTAGTACATATTCATCTACATTCACACAGATACTCTGCAACTGACGCTTAAGTTCCTGGCAGAGGATTCATCGAACCAGTTTCACAATAATTCTCTATTATTCAAATCTTGTACAGTGCATGAGCTCTAATTTCTCTTATTTTATTATGATGATCATTTCTCCCTATGTAGGTCTGCATCAGGAAAATATTTTTGCCTTTGGAGGAGAAAGTTGGTGATTGAAATTTCATTGAGAAGATTCCTCTGTGGCAAAAAATACCTTTGTTCTAATGTTATCCACCCCAAATCCTGTATAATTTCCTTGACACTCTCTCCCCTTCTTTGAGATAATACAAAATGTGCTGCTCTTCTTTCTAGACATACTCTGTTAATCCTATCTGGTAGGAATCCCAGACCACACAGCAGTACTCCAAAAGAGGATGGACAAGCATAGTGTAGCCAGTCTCTTTAGTAGATGTGTTAAATTTTATTAGTATTTTGCCAATAAAACGGAATCTTTGTTTGCCTTCCTGACAACATTTTCTATGTGTTCTTTCCAATTTAAATGGTTCATAATTGTAATTCCTAGGTATTTAGTTAAATTTACAGCCTTTAGATTAGACTGATAGATTGTGTAACCAAAGTTTAATGGATTCATTTTGAAAATTAATGTGAATTACCTCACACTTTTCATTATTTAAGGTCAGTTGCCAATTTTTGCACCTTTTGGATATCTTTTCTAAATCATTTTGCAATTTGTTTTGATCTCCTGAGCAGTTTACTAGATGATAAATGACAGAGTAATCTGCAAACAACCTAAGACAGTTGCTCAGATTGTGGCCTAAATTGTTTATATAGATAAGGAACAGCAGAGGGTCTATAACACTATCTTGGGGAGTGACAGAAATCACTACTGTTTTACTCAGTGACTTTCTGTTAGTTATTATGAACTGTGACCACTCTGACAATACATCACGGAGTCAGTCACATAACTGAGATGATATTCTATAGACATGCAATTTCACCACAAGCCACTTGTATGGTGCAGTGCCAAAAGCCTCTCAGAAATATAGAAATATGGAATCAATATGAAATCACTTCTCAATAGCACTCAACATTTTATGTGTGTAAAGAGCTAGTTGTGTTTCACAAGAAAAATGTTTTCTAAATCCTTGTTGACTGTGTGTCAACAGACTGTTCTCTTCAAGGTAATTCATAATTAAACACAATATATGTTCCAGAATGCTGCTGAAGATTGACATTAATGATAAGGGCCTGTAATTTAGTGAATTATTCCTACTGCCTCTCTTGAATGTTGGTGTGACCAATGCAACTTTCCGGTCATTGGATACGGACCTTTCGTTGAGCGAGCAGTTGCATATAATTGTTCAATATGAAGCTATTGAAGCAACATACTCTGAAAGGAACCTAACTGGTGTACAGTCTGGTCCAAAACTCTTGCTTTTATTAAGTGATTTAAATTGCTTCCCTACTCTGAGGATCTCTATTCCTAAGTTACTCATGTATTGGGGGTAAAGAGCATAAGGATTGACAAACTGCGCAGAGCAGTATTTTAAGCATTCACAGTTTTGTGTGTAGGATGCGTTGCTATGCAGAGAAACCAATTTGGACTGTAGGTAGTGGTACAAGTGAAGCGAAGGAATAGAATGCTACAAGAAACTCATGATCACATATTAGTGGGTCATGGAGGGTGCAGATCTATCAACAGAAGATTTGCAGAAAGTATTGGTGGAGGAATAGGTAGACAGATGTAAACCAGTATGTGTGAAATTGCGCACAGTGCACACAGAGAGCATAATTGTGTCGAACAAGTGTACCATTGCAGAGGTTACCTGAATTTCTTGGGACTGATGTTTTAGGTCCATTCAATAAAGCACCTGCAGGGCATAAGTAAGTATTCTTAATCATAGATCATATTTCAACATGTCTAGAAATGGTCTTGATGCCACACCAGCAGGCAGCAACAGTGGCACAAGCAATTATGAGTGATTGGATACTGAAGTTTGAAGTGCCTGAAACGATAGTAAGAGACCAGGGAATGAACTTTATGTCAGATCTGTTTAAGGAATTGTGTAAGCGATTGAATGTAAAGAAGTTAAGGATGAGTCCTCTCCATCTGTAAGCCATTGGAAGAACTTAAAAGAGTGCATAGGAGAGTCAGCAAGATGTTTGGATACTACGCTGACTCACATCACATCACATCAGTTGGGATGTCTATTTGAAGTACATCATCTCTACCTAAAACTCAAAGCAACATACAAATACAGGATTATTGCCATATGAAGTAGTATATAGTCATAAAACGCCATTACTGTTTAACATATTGAAAATGAAGAAAGGGAAGACTTTAGAGTCTGCTAAGGAATTTTCCAGAGTGATTAAGGAAATTAAGGGCAAATACATGAGCACTGGTGAAACAGAAAGAAGCAGTGGGCCATACAGCAAGAATGCCATGACAAGGTTGGTCAGAGGGTGATGCTATTGACTTCATATATGCCGAATGGAAAGACAAAGAAGCTTTTTGCAAAGTTTCAGGGGGTCATGCCAAGTATGAGAGACTACACCACCAGTAAATGTTGAGATTCAATTGCCAACAAGACTGACAATTCTGCTTGTAGGGTGATTGAAACCTTTTCAAGGGAATCCAAAAGTTATTTTAGCTATAGGGAATGGGGATCAGAAAGGGAGGTAAAGGAGAAAGGTATCGGAAGATAAATGAGAGGTCGTGAATGAAACAATAATGAGCAATCTGCATGGATAAAGGCCTGGGAAATATGTCATTTAATATTAACCTTAGATTAGGTATAAATTTTGTGTAATTAGTGTAAGCAGCTGTGGAATAGCAGTAAATTTAAGGGGGAGGAAAGTAATAGGCATTCCTGTTCATAGGTGAGGGGCAGAGAAGGTGAGATGATGAAGTTCGTAGCAGGACTACTGATCTTTGTCAGGGTGGAAACATTACAGAACCAGTACCTGGAAAGAGGGAGTGCTGTTCACCAAGCAGGAAGACATAGTGATCATCCCTCATCACTGAGTGATACGGGTGGTATTAAGTGCATGAGAGATGCATAACAGGGTGAGAAAGATTGGAAGAAGCATTCAACAAATTCCTTCATGGAATAGAAAGGCATGGGATACTCAAAGGAAGTGTGGGGCTATGTGAGAGAGCACATGAGAAATTAAGGAGTGAGATGGCTTATGAAAACAATATTTGACATTGCTGATGAGGAAGACATCTGAAGGGTGAGGGACACTGTATAAGAGATTAAGCAGTGGGCAAAAGAGCACAAAGCAGTGAGTGATTTGCACACTACACAGATTGCAAATTTAGGGAAGGATGCATGGAATAACACACAACTACTAAAACAGTTGACTGGGGAGATCATGTATGCTAGAGGTGCAGACGGGGTAGTTAATCAGAATATAATGAAACTACAAACTGAAGTAAAAGTCTTAGCTAAGGAAGTAGTAATGACAAAATGATTGCAGTCCATAGAAGATAGTGTTTGGGAAGCATAAGGGAAAGTAACAGAACTACAGAAAGCACTGCAGCAGGCCGTAAGAGGTCAGCTTGGGATAAACTTGTTACCAGAGCAGTATTTAGAGGGTCTGAGGAAAGAACAGAAGGAACTATTTCTGGAGTTAGGGTTAATGTTAGGAATTTACCTTTTTATTTCAGGGTGAGAACTGATGGAGTGAAAGTTTACATTTGTTTCTATACCATTAGCAAGTAAACAAGCACACTGTAAGTACTACGTAGTTCATACATATCCTGTCAAGTGGAGGATACTGAATAAATCTGTAAGAATAAAAATGCAGTCACAATTATTAGTTGCAAAAGATGAGGGAAGATATGAAGAAATGGAGGAAGCACAGTTACAAGAATGCCACCAAGGGAAAATCACAATCTGTCTGAATATAACAATAAGAGAGGGGCAGGATCCCTGTTCAGTGAAATTGATAATGGGGCAAAAGGAGATAAGAGAATGTAATAAAGAAGTAATCAAGATGGAATTGTATTGTCATCAGGTTGAGGTGCAATTGTTGTACTCTGCCTTTGACAAGATGGTACTAGGGGCTGGTTGTTTCGAGCAGGAGAAGCTTGCATCAGCAAGGAGGCTAGAATTAAGCAGAAGTGGTTTGTTATTAAATGCAACAACTTGTGAGGTAATGGGGCCTACTTTCCATCTGAACCTCCACAATTGTAGGTGTAACTCACCTGAATATTTGGCAACCTTGTTTGTAGTGGCCAGAGGAGCCCATGGAAATGCTACCTGCCACAAATCTAACCAGCTTAAATCAAACTCTACGGCTGGAATTAATGCAGTCTAAAAACACACCTCTGAATCAGCAGGAGGGATGAGTCTCCCTGGAGATCTTATTGCAGATGATAAATTTCTATCAGAAAAATCAGTACTGGAAAGAGACGACATTGACTATTGTCACACCAACCACAGCAGCAACTTTTGTTCTGCTGAATTTAGTCCCTGTTTTGGTACATAGAAGACAAAGCACAAGACTGAGTTCAGACCAAACCATTGTTCAAAGTCCAGTGGATTGGATACACCAGGCACAAAACAGCAGAAGAAGGATGAATGCACAAGGGTAGTATTAAGGATAATTGATTTATTTTAGCTTGTAACTTTGGAATAGAGAGTTAGAAGTTATCATGCAGGAAGCCTAGTAATGAAATAAGTTGCCTGGTATCTGAGTTAAGGAGCAGTGTAAGAGACCCTGTAGAAATGTGTAAGATGAAGTGAAAAGGAGGGCAATGTAGCATATCGACCATATTTGGTCAGAAAGTATGCCAGAACGGAAGTGAGTTGCAACAGAGCCAGTTGCAGGCAGGCAAGAGTGTTACACATTGCAAAGAAAAACATGGCTGACAAGCATTGCGAAGCAGAGCCAGCTGGGTGCGGTATAGCAATATCCAACATTGCAATACGCTAGTGGAAGGACCAAAGTTTTCTTCACATGCCACCATGGAAATGTTTAAAGTATGTGCCTTAAGCTCTAGACAAACATAGTCTGGAGCATATAAGTACTCAGCCAGTCATGTGCTAAAATAGTCTCATCTCAGTATGACAGCCTGCACCATGAGCCTGTGACACCCAGGGCAACACCTTGGAGTACAGTGTGGACCCCGCTGTTCACTGATGGGATGGGGCAGCCTGCCCTGAGTTGCAAGAGAGCCGCTGCCAGAGCAGCGAGCCTCCTGCTGGCTAGAGAGGGGGCCACAGCCATTGTCAGCTGCACCTCAGTACTCTCATCACAGTTGGAGCTGGAGACATCACTGACACATTCAAGTGATGCCTAGGCATTTATTGTTGCTGTTGTGAGGCAACTGGACATCTCCACCAAGCTGTTCCTGATGTTGTACAGGCGAGAGTTGGAATAAGAAAGTTAACTGAACAAATCCACCGTCGCCCTGACGTCTCGTTTTACTCTCCCATGCGTGACAATCAAAGACCCAACTGTACATGGATAACATGTACCAGAAATTGGCTGATGTAATCAAAGTAGCACAGCTGTTATGGTGTTACCTTTTGTGACTTCTGACAAGTAGCATATGACAGTGTTTTGTAGTCTGTAATTAAAGTTAAGTGCTGCCCTTTGAGCTCATGGTGAAACTTTTTTGTGGTAGCATATGTCAACTAGCCTTATTGTGTTGATGAAAACTTTTGGCTGAAAAACACATAAAGTTGCCAACACTATTTGTTGCTGTAGTATGGTTCTTGTCACTGCTGCTGATGTGTTTACCATCAAACTGAGGTTGGGCTGAGTGACCAAGTGCACTAACATCATGTCTTCAGTGATGTCAGTTCTCACTTCTGTAAAAGCTGCTTCAGTCTCGATGGTGCACAAGAATTCATCATTCAGTTTTAGAGCACCACTCATCAAGTCATTTAATCGAGCTGTTACCATGGATGGTTATTTACAAAAAGACAGTAGAAATTTATAACACTAAGAAATCATTGCAATTCCTAGACTGTAACCAACTCTGGGTATTTGAGGATGGCTTTCACTATATGAGAATGCAGGCTTTCTCAGCGAATCTTGATGATAAATTCTTCTCGGGTTGACAGCCGAATCAATGCGTTGTTCTCCAGCAACGTTTCAGCAAGTTTCTTACTTGTCATCTTCAGGTGAAGTGTCAGGTTCACGTCTCGTCTGGGTCTTTATAGCCGCTGGACCATGGGCATCTCTGCATCCTTGGCGCGGGTCAGGCAAATCAGGCGCGAGCGGAATCGTCATGGGGCGCGTGGTGGGGGGGAGCCGCGGTTGCCGGGTCCTGGAGTCTCAACTCGGTGCGGCCTGTTTATTCCATACGCCGCCACTGACCTACCTCCATCACAGTGCTCTCGTCTCATTCTTGATAATGTTGTATTCCATGTGCTGCTGAGTTGGAAGCCACTGTCCCGATTGACCAGGTTGTCACTAACCCATATCTCCAGTGCCTCTTTAATAATTGAGTCCCAGAAACCTTTTGCTCTACACAGTCTCTTGGTTTCTTCAAACTGAAACGTGTGTTCTTCACTGAGGCTGTGCTCCGCTACCGCGGATTTTTCCTTTTGTCCGAGGCGGACGCTTCTCACATGTTCAGAGATGCGTTGCGTTATGCAACACTGCGTCTGCCCAATATATTGTTTCCCACATTCACAGGAAATACTGTAGACACCCAGAGTTCTTAGACCCAAGTTGTCCTTCATTGAGCCCAGCAAATTTCTGATTTTGTTGGAGGATGGAAGATGGTTTTTATCTTGTTCTTCTCCAGTATCCTGGCAATCTTGGCCGTGGGTGCTCCTGTGTACGGGAAGAACGCCAGACCTTTGTTGTTCTCATCTTCCTGAAGGTTCTTCTCCTTATTCTTCTTGCTCATATGGAGAGCGCATCTAATCTGCATTTCGGAGTATCCATTCATCTGGAAGGTTTTCTTCAGGTGCTGAATCTCAGCAGATAAACTGTCCTTGTCGCATATGTCATGAGCTCTGCGGACCAGGGTAGTGAGTATGGATTTCCATTGTGCTGGGTGATGGCAGCTGTTGGCGTTGAGGTACAGGTCTGTGTGCGTTTTCTTTCGGTAGACCGAGTGTCCCAGTGTGCCATCCGTTTTCTTCTTTATAAGGATATCAAGGAAGGGTAGGCACCCATTTTCTTCCATTTCCATTGTGAACTTGATGTTCTCATGTATGCTGTTCAGATGGTTCAGAAATTCCGTTAGAGTGTCTTTGCCATGCGGCCAGACCGTGAAAGTATCGTCCACGTACCGATAAAAGACCTTGGGTTTAAGGCGTGCTGTTTCCAAAGCGATATCCTCAAAGTATTCCATGTACAGATTAGCGATACATGGTGCCAGTGGGGATCCCATATCGACTCCATCCACCTGTTGGTAAAACCTGCCGCCACACTGGAAATATGTGGTCGTGAGTGCATGGCGGAATAATTGCACTGTGTCTTCGTTGAAATGATTTTCCAGTAGTTTCAGGGAGTCCTCTAATGGTACCCTTGTGAAAAGGGATATAGCATCAAAGCTGACCATAATATCATTTTTGTCAAGACGCCACCCTTGAGTGTCTTAACAAACTCTGTAGAATTCTTGATGTGGTGGGGATATTTACCCACGAGAGGCTTAAGTAGTAGCGCCAGGTGTTTGGCTATACCATAGGTGGGAGAGTTGATCGTGTCTACTATCGGTCGTAATGGTACCTCCCTCTTGTGTATCTTGGGGAGGCCGTATAACCGTGGTGGGACCGGAGCTGTGGGGTAAAGCCTTTTTATCAGGTTCTGGTCCAGACCTGAGTTGTTGAGAAGACCGATGATCTTTCCAGTTACAGCTTTTGTAGGGTCCTTGTCCACTTCTTTGTAGGCCTGGTCCTGCAGCAGCGAATTAATCTTGTCCCAGTAGTCAGCCGCTCTTAGCAGCACTGTCGCATTGCCTTTGTCTGCTGGTAGGATGACAGTATCCTCATCTTCTCTGAGGCTGCGTATCGCCCTGCGTTCCGCCGCCAAGATGTTGTTTTTTGGCATTCTCGCTTTGTCCAGGATTCTGCAGGTCTCCCTTCTCACCTCTTCAGCGGCTTCAGACAGCAGCCCACATATGGCCTGTTTGACGCTGCTGATGATCTCTAGTTTTGGTAATGTGCTCAGAACCGGTGCAAAGTTCAATCCTTTGGATAGCACGGAAATTGTCGCCTCATCCAGTTCCTTGCTGGCCAAGTTGACAATGGTCCTTGAATCCTCGGTGTCAGCCTCCTGCCTTTGTGCACCTGGAAGTCGCTGGAACTTGTTTTGTTGTTTCGTGGTGGCCTTCCACTTGCACATTTCACTGGAGGCAAAGGTATTGCCATCCACCCACTCCCATGTGAAAGGTGACAGTGTCGAAGCCAGTTTCAGATGACACGCGAGTAATGCACGACCAATTTTGTCGAGTTCTTTCACTTTCTCTTGTGACAGCCTGATTCCTTTGTCTGCAATGGTGTATCTGAGAAATTGCACTTCTGTTGGTCCAGATAAACACTTTAAAGGGTTAATAATCAGTCCCAGTGAAAAAAGGCAGTTGAAGATTTGTTGCTAATGTTCCACATCCTCTGATTCTGACAAAGACGTCAGCAGAATATCATTAATGTACACATAACAGAAATCAGGGCCACACCTTATTCTCTCCATGAAACATTACAATGCTTGTGTGGCATTGCATAATCTGAATGGCAGTCTCATAAACTCAAAGACATGTAAAACGGAGTAGTAACAGTAGTTTTTTCTATATCTTCAAGTGCGATGGGTATCTGATGATACACATGCACTAAATCAGTGGTAGAAAAGATACATTTGCAGTGTATACTGTGTACAAAGTCCTCAATGTGTGGCACCAAATACATTTCTGGGATTGTCCTCATGTCACGTTATCACACAGGTGCCAGCCATTGGTCTTCTTTAGTACAACATATAATGGCATGGGCCAGCTACAGCTTCATGGTTGCTAAATTCTTTGTGCCAACATGAATGAAAACTCTTGCTTCACTACCCTTAACTTCGTAGGTGTTATCAATGAGGTTTTGCATGGCTCAGAGGTGCTGGAGCAATGAGTATATAGTGCAACATGATATGCTGTACAGGCATTAGGATGGGTATATGTCAGTAAGTTCTGGGTACTGCTTGAGAAGATCTACATGTGACAATTCGCCCTTGGTACTACGTACAGTAGTACCACTGATACAGCATGATGTTCCATGGTTGGTTGAACAGGTAATAATGTCGAGGGGATTGTGATGCCTGAGGCCAGGTAAAAGACTTACAAAACAACATTGTAGACCTAGTCTGGAAACAACATCACCAAACTGCACATTTGAATAGAAGATCCATTGGCAGTGAAAAGACAGTGCCTTCATGGCTGTGGCATGGCAGGAAAGTAGCATCTGGTGACATGTCTACGAAAATTGTTGCTTCATGTGTCACTCTATGACAAAGAAGTGATAACTGCCATTGGAAGATCCAGTTGCCATCGTCATTGACTCCCTATGGCATTTCCCACTTCTCATATTGGTAGGGGGAGGAGGGGTTGCTTTTTCATGCTCAAAATCAAACTCCTTATGGTACCATCAGATTTTTGCTGCAGATTGTGATTGACTCCATCTCCTCACTGAGCAGTGGCACTATGTGTGTTAACAAGGATGTGACATTTGCAAAATGATGACTTATGCAGTACATTCATCAGTTTGTGCTTGTGTAGATGTGAGGGCTGCTACAGGGGAACTGTCCATCTGTGGGCCCCCTGCTGTGATGCTTCTGGTAGGATAGATCTCTGAAATGTGGTCCACAGTCTGTGTGAGTGCATCTAAAACTCGAAAACACCTGTTAAAATTTTCTATGCACCAAGTTGTAGATGCGACAGCCAGGTGTTCTGTAGAATATCATTATTGGTGACATTTCTTATCAGCATCCGCAAATGATGAAGCAATTGTGATGGCATGTGATTTTACAATGCAAAAATTTCCCAATTCACCTCAGATTGCAACAGGCAGTGATTGGAGCATTCTTCATTGTTACATAAAGATTATTCAGCATGCAACCAGAATGTCTTGCTCTTCCATAGCCATGTCCTCATTCAGTCTTGCAACAGATGGTAGATGTGACAGCCCGATGTTCCATGGTATATCATCTTTGAAGCCATTGCTCGCAAGCATCTGCAAGTGATGAAACAACTGCGAGGCCATGTGATCTTCTGACTCCTGTGTATGCAACAATTTCTCAAGCTATTTATCCTCAGATTGTGACTGGCAGGTGATTAAAGAATTCTTGATCATCACATACTGATCAGCTCTCGGCAGTCCAGCTAGAATGTCTTGCTCCTCTGTAGCCATGTCTTCATTCAGTCTTGTGACAACATAAGTATACTTACATTCATCTGCCATCACCTGCATGAACAGAAAACTTTCTAACTGTGTGAACCATAAATAGGGCTTTGCTGCCATAATGATAGGGGCTTAATCAAGCCTCTGCTGATAATTGTGCAAATAGGCAGCTCGACTGTTGGTGTGTGTCTGTCATGGCAATATGGCAATGGGGCCTGTAAGAGATGTGCTGCATGTTGCTGCTGGTGCAGTTGTTTCATGTACATCAGGCAGTTGAAACAGAGTGTCATGGTTTCTTCTGATCATCTCAGGGTCTCAAATAATTTTCATATTTACACTATCGTAAGACAGCCTTACTGATAATGCAACAGTAGTATTAAATAGCATACAACATTTATAATTTAACACTAAGGAATAAATGACTACTAAAAACCATAAGAATAAGAAATACCACTGAGCTTGAACACTGTGTGCTGTTACTACCATCATTACTGCAACACTTGATCAGTACAGGCTTTTCAACATAAATATTTACTTTTAATATCTGATGAAGATGATCTGATATGCCCAGATTTTGAATATGAATATAGCATTTCCAGAGGTTTTTCAGACAAACCTTCTGAGCATTTTGATATAAGGGACCCACACTCTCCAGTGGCTCATTATAGAGTAATAATGTAAGTATGATTTATTTGGTTTATTACTGTAATCATACTTGTTTTTAAAAATACCTTTACAACAGTGAAGATGCCTATAACATGCAATAAACATAATGTACACCACCCAACACATAGTAACATAGCAACCCTCAGATGAAACACTATACTGTGATTTTGTTGTTGTCACCGTGGGGACAACTCTGCATAGTGTCATTGTGCCACTCTTCCATTGGATTCAGTGATCTCATATATAAGGTGCATACTGACCAACTCTTCATCAGTAAACCTACCCATACATTGTGTATCACCGTTAACATACAACTAAAACTGCTAAAAAAACAAATCCAAGACAGACTCGAGCTATACTGAAAACAAGTTTGAAGGCAAAGTGTAGAGTGGATACTAATGTTGGCAACAGCAGGTACTGAATGCAAGAGACACAGTGCTATCAACATTTGGACTGCCGTCTACTATTTTATCTGCAATCCAGATACAAAGAAAATACGGTAGTGGCAAGAAACCAAATGAAGTGCGATAACTCTAATGGTGCATCAGTAATTGTAAATCCCTTATACCAAAATACTCAGACTGTATCCCTGAACCACCTCTGAATTTTTTTAAAGGATACCATATTTGCCATTGACTGCAGAAATTATTTATTTATACTATCAAAGAGATAGCGGGGCTGGCCAGTACTTACCTCAGCTCAGTACAGCCGATAGATACACAAAAAGGCAACCGAAAATTTACGTTCCTAGCTTTCGGAATAAATGTTCCTTCATCAGGGAGGAGAGAGGGGAAGGAAAGGGAAAGTGGATTTAGCTTCCCTCTGACAACCATGCCTCCATCCTTGCTACCCTCCCTGTTTTCCTTTCCCTGTTGCTTCATAACCTGGGTTGTGAGTAACTAAATCCACTTTCCCTTCTTCCCTTTCTTTCCCCTCTCTCCTCCCTGATGAAGGAACATTTATTCCGAAAGCTAGGAACGTAAATTTTCGGTTGCTTTTTTGTGTATCTATCGGCTGTACTGAGCTGAGGTAAGTACTGGCCAGCCCCACTATCTCTTTGTTAGTATTTGTTTCACATCTTTATATGAGATTTTCGATTAAATATTTTGAAATTATTTATTTCACAATTACAATTTTGGCCTTTGGCCATTTTCAAGTGATGCTGCAGAAAATTTTGCTTCAGCACATGCCAGACATTAAAATCTTCCAAAATGTATATATGTCCCCATAAATAAATAAACAAATAAATAAATGAAGATACAAATAAGGTTCTACATGACTGTGTACTCTGACCATGAGAAGTTATTCTGAATGTCTGTTGGTGGACTTCTGATTCACCCTGTATATTAAAAACAGAACTGGACCCAATACACTACTTTCAACAACATCTATTTTATATGTTTCTTGTCCAACAATTGTTTTACTAAAAATTTGTCAGCAGATGTGCGAACTAACTCTATCTTTTGCGCCCTGTTTTTTGCAGGTAAGACTGGAACCACTTGTTTGTTATTCATTTTACACCTAGTGCTTGTAGTTTGTTTAGTATTTTTTTATGCTGAACAGTGTCAAAAGACTTGGACAAGAGTAAGAATATGCCTGTAACGCAGTCATCCATGTCAAGAGCTTCAAGTACCAATTTTGCAAACTTTGTAATGGTTGATATTTTACTTCTTCCACTTTGGATTCCAATCTGTACTTCTTTTAAAAGATGTATTTGTTCATGTAACTCGCAAGTCTGCCATGCATGATTGATTCAGTTATTTTTAGAATGCTGTCATTAAAGAAACTGGCATGTATTTTCTATCCTCCCTGCATTGCCTTTCTTTAATAAGGGGACAACCTGTACACGCATTAGGTACCCTGTAAAAGTATCAAAGTAAATGACTCATTTCTTATGTCTGTTAATGAGGCTTGCATGATGTCAGTGCTTGGTTTCATAACAAAGACTGGATGTTTGGCTGCTGATTTCGTATTTTTTAATTTTTGTATTGTTTTTCTGACTGCAAGGCCTGTTGTGGGGAGCAACTTCATTGTGCCAGCTGTGTAATTCTTTTTGGGTGCTATGTGTGTCATAGGAAGGTTTAGTTGCAACTTCTCACAATACCATAGAAATAGTCATTTACAAATTCCAGAGGATGTTACATTACTCTATCGCCAGCTTTTATTTGTATGGTATTATACTTGTGTCTGCCATTTCCAGGTTCATCTTTTAATGTCACCTCAAAAATTAATTTAAACAATGTGCAGAATTTAGAGAACTTAGCTTCCACATTGTTTTCTGTGTACACTCCTCCAAAGTTTGATTTGCCAGTGCTAAAGAAAAAGGTTGTATTTTACATTCCGAAAAGCTACTTCCATGGGCCTACAGTTTTGTGGGGTTTACTAGGTCTGTTGTTAGTTTTATTGTTTTGACAGTAGTGATCAGAGGGGCCAAGACCTTTTGCAAATTTGCTTTACAATTTCCTCTGTTGATATCTGTATCTGTAAATACATGGTCTGAAGCTGAACTTTTTGATACCCTAGTAGCAGTGTTTACCATATGTGTCATGCCAAAAGTGTTCATAGTGTTTATAAAGTAATTGCTAATTCTGCCCTCAAATCCTGTGTTAATATGTGTGTCTCCATATAGTATTGTCTTAGTTATAAATGCTGAGACTCTTTCCAGGACCTCAGTTAGTTTGTTAAAGAAAGTCTCTATATTACTACTAGGTGAGTGGTGGTGTATGGGCAGAGTGTTCTTATAGATGTGTTACATTATTCTAAATAGATCATATTTCAATGTGTTTTGTGTAAGGGCATAGTGTAGTGTGTGGTGTTGCATGCGTTTATTTCCTTCTATGGTATGTGAAATTCTGAACTGATTATAATTTTATTTCTGTCTAATAATAATACAGGCTCTAAATACTTCTTTGTCAATCCACAGAACTTAACTACTGTGTGACCTCTTACTATTTGCCACTTAAGTCAGTATCCATGACAGTTAGAACTGAGTTACAGGCTGATTTTACTTATTCCATATCATCTAGCAATGCCAAAATGCTTGGTTGTCACATTACATAAAGCACTATCTTACAGGGAAGATTGCATGAATATAAAGAAACTGCTTGAAACAAAATCATAAGCAAACTAGCAGGCACTACTTGGGGTGCACAGCCCAAGACAGGAAGGACTACAGTTTTTGCCTTGTACTGCTCAGTTGTGGAGTGTGTACATCCTGTGTACTATAACTCCAGCTGTGCCAAATAAGGGGACATACCACTCAATGGATTATGCCACATTATCACAGGCTGTTTGAGACCACAGTTCATCGATGAGCCATTGTGCCTAGCCAGTATCACATTCCTTAGCTTAAGGTGTGAAGTGGCAGTTATGAAGAAACAAACTATGTCCTTTACATCTATGGTCCACGCTCTTTTTAGATATCAAGCAGCCCATCATCAATTTAAATCAAGGAGAAATTTCCTGGATGTGATAGAAAATCTCACTAACATGCTGTAACAAACTTGAGTAGAAATGTGATTAGGAGAAGTTACCCATCTCTGAGATTACAATATACCAAGGGAAGAACTTCCACCAGGACACACACAGTGGAGTGGAACATATGGAGATCTTTGAACAGACTATATTCTGCTGTTGCAATAATCAAAAACAACATGAACATAAAGGGATTATCATACGAAGTGCCGCTGTGTGATTGCGGATAAGGGCAGGCTATTGCCCACCTTATACAGTGAGGAATACCCAAGCACCTGAAAAGTTTAGGAGTTCATGAAGGTTACCCCAAGTGCATTAGACATGCCTTGCTTTAGGTTCAAAATCCTTTAGTGCTATTATATTATGTGTATGTTTACACACAGTTATTAGTTTTAATTTTTTTTTATCTTTACAGTTTTCAGTCATTACTTGTTGTTAAGTGCAGTGTTTGATGCTTCTGACATAATAAAATAAATAAGTGTAGAGTTGTGCTTTCTATTCCTGAGCATATTCATTAATTTTGAATAAAATGCAATAATTATTACATTTCAAAGATGTAGCATTATGTCAAGTTCTTTTTTATTTCTAGTCAACTGGGTGCTAAGAATGAATTACTGTCACTGTCAATGCTGAAGAAAAAATTTCCTTGGTTGGATACAACTGGAATTGTGCTGGGTTGCCATGGTCTTGAAAATGAAGGATGGTAAGCTACTTCAATTGCTGAAATGACTAAAGTGCTTTGTAGACTGCAGTGGAGTGCCATTATCTGATAAATGATTTACATTTTTAGTTACACTGTTTCTAACAGCATGCAGTTGTGAGCAGGACCTAAGCAGTAATTGTTATATTAAAAACAAAGATTCCAAGACTTACCAAGTGGGAAAGCGCCGGCAGACAGGCACAATGAACAAAACACACAAACACACACACACAATTACTAGCTTTCACAACCGATGGTTGCTTCTTCAGGAAGGAGGGGGAAGACGAAAGGATGTGGATTTTACAATGTTACACTGTCATTTATATTCCTAGTTATGTATTCAAGATATCTTTATAGTTCTTCAAGAAAAGTTCAGGCAGTTTTCTTTCCTTTTCTGTCAAGTGTGTGATATTGTGTCCTCCCACCCCTCTTCCTCTGAAAACTTGGTTGTGGTGACAGGCTAGTCAGAAGTTGATGATTTATAATTTGGTTGTGGGTTGGTGAAGCTGACAAATATGAATGCAGAATATATGTTGTGTTAACAGAATGACCGACAGCATAGCCAAATTTGTGTTGTTTTTACGCATTTTTCCTTATAAAAACGAAAACTGCAAGGTAAATTCAAAAGCTCTAAATCAGGGAATGGCAAGTCTCCAACAAATATTTTGATGCATTCTGTGAACATTTATTGCTCATAAACTACAAAAAATGCAAAGACTGGGAGGGACAGTCCACTACATAACATTTACCTTTCTTCCCAGCAGAGAATTGACTGACTTACCATTTTTCACTTCTCTTACAATTTAGGCTTATTGAAACAATATTGGCACTTTATGTCTGTATGACACTTGTAGTGCTGAGAGTGGAGGTGAGTTTAGTAAACTTGAGGAAATATTGTGCACCTGGTTGGAATTGGGTTTGTTTGATTATATACTATACACTGTTCATTCAGTAGACCCGTAATGAGAAAATACCTGGGATGTGAATGGGCCAGAAAAAAAAAGTAATAAATATTTACAAAAGATTTGATGTGCTAATGTTCCCTCTCACTCATTCTGAATGATATGAAATTATGTTCAAATTTTAAACATATTTTCATTATATGTTAATACAATATTTATAGTATTGTATTGTATTGTATTTTTATTGATCCAGGCAATCATAGTATTGTACAGCTGTATATATGATATTGGACAGGTCAAGAGAGCTATTTACAAGTAATTTTTACAAATTGATTTTTACGTTATTTTGTAGCAAGGAAAATATCTATCTTAAACTAAACAGTTAATACAAATCATAGAATTGTAAGGTTGTACATACAATATTGGACAGGTCAAGAGAACATATTTGCAAGTAATTTTTAATAAATTGATTTTACATTATTTTGCAATGAGGAAGTTAGCTATCTTTAACAAAACAGTAAATACAAATGTTGTATGGTAAAATATAAACAGCCAATACAAATTTAATAGTAAAGTAGTCCAGTGTATTTCATAGACATGCACTGTATATTATAATACAGTATATGTCATAGACATGCACAGTACATAATTTTCAGACATAATTGAACATTTATCATATTGTTTACATTTTTAACCCCTTTCAAAAAAATGATCAACTGCATAAAAGCAATGGTCCAAGAGATATATGTGTGAAGGCTCTTGGGTTCTTTGTTGCTTTGATTTCATTGGGTAAATTGTTATACATGTGTATCCGAACATTTAAAACACATTTTTGGTAGCAGGTAGTTCTGGACTGAATCATCTGTAGGTCAGATTGCTACCTTGTTGCATAGTTATGACTATCTCCGTTGGATTTTATTGTGCAGTCATTGTTTAACAGGTATGACTTGACAAATGAGACAATATTATAAATGTAAGCAGAGGGCAGTGTCATAATGCCATTTGTTTTGAAATGTTTTCTGCATGATTCGTTATGTCTTAGATTACATATTATGCATATTGCCTTTTTTTTGCATTTTGAAAATATATCTACCTCCAGATGAGTTCCCCCAAAATATGATTCCATACTGTAATGTAGAATGGAAGTAAGCATAATATACATGTATGAGAACAGATTTGTGACTGATTTTTTGAGTATCCTTAAATGTAACACACAGTTGAGAGTTTTTTTGAGATATAATTTGTGTGAGTCTCCCACTTAAGATTTTCTTCAAGCCATATGCCAAGAAACTTGACAGAGTCCACACACATAAGCTCTTCGTTATTTAGAATCCCATCAGGCATTTCTTGTTTTCGGGATGAGAGACTGAAGTTGATGTACGTTGTTTTATGTATGTTTATAATCAGTTTGTTCTCGTTGAACCATTTGCTGAGTGACAACATAAGCGGTTTAATTTTTTGGTTGTGGTCCTCTGTATCAGTACCTGTTATTAGTATACTTGTGTCATCGGCAAATAGTGTGGTATGTCCTATAGCAAGCTTCATGCTTATATCATCAATGTATAGCAGAAACAGTATGGGTCCCAGGATTGAGCCTTGTGGCACACCATATCTAATAGGCATTGTGTCAGAGGAGTGGACAGTAGATTGATGGGTGGTTGTATTCTTTTTTTTTTTTCAAAATTAATTTCAACTTATTGAAATCTGTTTGACAGGTAAGATTCTAACCATTTGTTTGCAATTCCTCTTATACCCTTATTTGCTAACTTCTTAAGGGATATGGTATGGTCAAATACATCAAAGGCTTTGGATAAATCTAAAAAGATACCAGTAGTGATTTCCTTATTATCCAGTGCTTTTAAGGTTTTGTTGGGATACTCATAAATAGCTGTGGTAGTTGTCTTTTGCTTTCAAAATCATGATGGTGTTTTGTGAATAAGGATAGTTTACTAGTAAAGTCTTCCAATCTGGTGCAAAATAATTTTTCAAATATTTTTGAGAATGAGCTGAGTTGTGCTATGGGCCTATAATTGGCTACATCATTTTTAGAGCCCCTTTTGTGAAGTGGGGTAATTTTAGAAGTCTTTAGTAGGTCAGGGAATACTCCATTTGTAAAGGATGCATTTATTATGTGGGTTAGGGGTTCTACAATGGATTCTCCACATTTCTTTACAATTAAATCAGGAATGTTGTCACTACCACTGGAGTACTTATTCTTTAGTCCTCTTATAGTTGTAAGTACTTCAGTATTGGAGACTGTGTGAAGAAACATTGATGCCTGTACTGGTATGGTTTCTATTGGTGTTTGGTGTTGAGTATTTGGTCTGTGGCAGTTGTTCTTTATCAGGTTTTCTGCTATTTTGCTAAAATAGTCATTAAAACCATTTACTATTTTTGGGGATATGATGTGACTTCATCATTTAGGTTTAGTTTTAATGTTTTGTTTATAACATGTTGTTTACTGTTTGTTTTATTTTTTACAACTGTCCACAAGCCTTTCATTTTATTGTTAGATTCCTTTATAAATTTATCATTGTATAATTTTTTTGCTTGTTGGATAACTTTTCTGTAGATTGTAAAATAGGTCTTCCAATATGACCTAAACTGATCATCAACGTCATGGTGTTTCATGTGAGTTTTTAAGTCACGCTTTTTTTGGCTGGAAATCCTTATCCCTTTTGTTACCCATGAGTTTGTGTGTTTGTTTCCGATTTTCCTGGATTTCAGAGGAAATGCAGTATTGAAGTGGTGGAGAAATGTTTCATGGAAGGAATTAAATATGTAGCTTACATCATTTTCTTTACATACCTCTGCCCAGTTTTCAGCCCTTAACAGATAGTTATAAAGCCTTATATTAACATCATTAAATTATATTTGCATTTTAGTTATTGTGGGATATTGTCCTATGTAATTTAAATTCACTGTTAGTATTTGGGCTTCATGGTCACTGTAACCTGTGGTGATGACTTCGATTGAGTGGTGTAGTTTGTCTGTGTTTATGGAAATCTGATCTAGAGCTGTATTTGAATTTTTTGTGATCCTGGTTGGTGTGTATACAGTTGGGGATAGGTTGAATGAATTTGTAATATTCAGCAATTCATCTTTGTTTTTTCCAGGTGTGAGGAAGTCAATATTAAAATCTCCACTTATTAATAGATTTTTGTTTAGTGAGTGAATTTTTGTGAGTAGTGCTTTGAGGGAGTGTTTTAAGGTTTGAATGTTCCCATCAGGGGCTCTATATACTCTCCTGGAAATTGAAATAAGAACACCGTGAATTCATTGTCCCAGGAAGGGGAAACTTTATTGTCACATTCCTGGGGTCAGATACATCACATGATCACACTGACAGAACCACAGGCACATAGACACAGGCAACAGAGCATGCACAATGTCGGCACTAGTACAGTGTATATCCACCTTTTGCAGCAATGCAGGCTGCTATTCTCCCATGGAGACGATCGTAGAGATGCTGGATGTAGTCCTGTGGAACGGCTTGCCATGCCATTTCCACCTGGCGCCTCAGTTGGACCAGCGTTCGTGCTGGACGTGCAGACCGCGTGAGACGACGCTTCATCCAGTCCCAAACATGCTCAATGGGGGACAGATCCGGAGATCTTGCTGGCCAGGGTAGTTGACTTACACCTTCTAGAGCACGTTGGGTGGCACGGGATACATGAGGACGTGAATTGTCCTGTTGGAACAGCAAGTTCCCTTGCCGGTCTAGGAATGGTAGAACGATGGGTTCGATGACGGTTTGGATGTACCGTGCACTATTCAGTGTCCCCTCGACGATTACCAGAGGTGTACGGCCAGTGTAGGAGATCGCTCCCCACACCATGATGCCGGGTGTTGGCCCTGTGTGCCCCAGTCGTATGCAGTCCTGATTGTGGCGCTCACCTGCACGGCGCCAAACACGCATACGACCATCATTGGCACCAAGGCAGAAGCGACTCTCATCGCTGAAGACGACACGTCTCCATTCGTCCCTCCATTCACGCCTGTCGTGACACCACTGGAGGCGGGCTGCATGATGTTGGGGCGTGAGCGGAAGATGGCCTAACAGTGTGCAGGACCATAGCCCAGCTTCATGGAGTCGGTTGCGAATGGTCCTCGCAACAGTGTCCCTAATTTGCTGGGAAGTGGCCGTGCGGTCCCCTACGGCACTGCGTAGGATCCTACGGTCTTGGCGTGCATCCGTGCGTCGCTGTGGTCCGGTCCCAGGTCGACAGGCACGTGCACCTTCCGCCGACCACTGGCGACAACATCGATGTACTGTGGAGACCTCACGCCCCACGTGTTGAGCAATTCGGCGGTACGTCCACCAGGCCTCCCGCATGCCCACTATACGCCCTCGCTCAAAGTCCGTCAACTGCACATACGGTTCACGTCCACGCTGTCGCGGCATGCTACCAGTGTTAAAGACTGCGATGGAGCTCCGTATGCCACGGCAAACTGGCTGACACTGACGGCAGCGGTGCACAAATGCTGCGCAGCTAGCGCCATTCGACGGCCAACACCGCGGTTCCTGGTGTGTCCGCTGTGCCGTGCGTGTGATCATTGCTTGTACAGTCTTCTCGCAGTGTCCGGAGCAAGTATGGTGGGTCTGACACACCGGTGTCAATGTGTTCTTTTTTCCATTTCCAGGACTGTACATAATGAACATGTAAATGTCATCGTCATACATTTGACATCTGCTGGTGAATAAAGGGTTCCTCTATACCTTTTCATTGTTCATCCTTGCTGCTCCAGTGCATATTTTCTTATGTCATCTACAACCTTCCCATTAGGCTATCATCCGATGCTTTCCTTATCTCTTGGAATTAACTACCTTGATATTTCTCTTATCAATTCACCAGGATGCATGTCCATTGTCCTCTCTGCATCATTTCCATTTCAGTCGTAATTACATTGTCAGTTTTGGCGTGACTTCAGCTGAACAACTTTTGCTTGGATATACTTGTAACCAGAGCTAGCAATCAAACACTCACCTGTAGACATAAGAGCATTATTGTGGGTGCGTTGTCTACTGATATTGTTGCTAAATGATTGTTGTTGTTGTTGTTGTCTTCAGTCCTGGGACTGGTTTGATGCAGCTCTCCATGCTACTCTGTCCTGTGCAAGCTTCTTCATCTCCCAATACCTACTGCAACCTACATCCTTCTGAATCTGCTTAGTGTATTCATCTCTTGGTCTCCCTCTACGATTTTTACCCTCCACGCTGCCCTCCAATGCTAAATTTGTGATCCCTTGATGCCTCAGGACATGTACTAACAAACAATCCCTTCTTCTAGTCAAGTTGTGCCACAAACTTCTCTTCTTCCCAATCCTATTCAATACCTCCTCATTAGTTACGTGATCTATCCACCTTATCTTCAGCATTCTTCTGTAGCACCACATTTCGAAAGCTTCTATTCTCTTCTTGTCCAAACTAGTTATCGTCCATGTTTCACTTCCATACATTGCTACACTCCATACAAATACTTTCAGAAACGACTTCCTGATACATAAATCTATATTCGATGTTAACAAATTTCTCTTCTTCAAAAATGCTTTCCTTGCCATTGCCAGTCTACATTTTATATCCTCTGTACTTCAGCCATCATCAGTTATTTTACTTCATAAATAGCAAAACTCCTTTGCTACTTTAAGTGTCTCATTTCCTAATCTAATTCCCTCAGCATCACCCAATTTAATTTGACTACATTCCATTATCCTCGTTTTGCTTTTGTTGATGTTCATCTTATATCCTCCTTTCAAGACACTGTCCATTCCGTTCAACTGCTCTTCCTGGTCCTTTGCTGTGTCTGACAGAATTACAATGTCATCGGCAAACCTCAAAGTTTTTACTTCTTCTCCATGAATTTTAATACGTACTCCGAATTTTTCTTTTGTTTCCTTTACTGCTTGCTGAATATACAGATTGAATAACATCGGGGAGAGGCTACAACCCTGTCTCACTCCTTTTCCAACCACTGCTTCCCTTTCATGCCCCTCGACTCTTATGACTGCCATCAGGTTTCTGTACAAATTGTAAATAGCCTTTCGCTCCCTGTATTTTACCCCTGCCACCTTCAGAATTTGAAAGAGAATATTCCAGTCAACATTGTCAAAAGCTTTCTCCAAGTCTACAAATGCTAGAAACATAGGTTTGCCTTTTCTCAATCTTTCTTCTAAGATAAGTCGTAAGGTCAGTATTGCCTCACATGTTCCAACATTTCTACGGAATCCAAACTGATCCTCTCTGAGGTCCGCATCTACCAGTTTTTCCATTCGTCTATGTAGAATTCTTCTTAGTATTTTGCAGCTGTGACTTATTAAACTGGTAGTTCGGTAATTTTCACATCTGTCAGCACCTGCTTTCTTTGGGATTGTAATTATTATATCCTTCTTGAAGTCTGAGGGTATTTTGCCTGTGTCATACATCTTGCTCACCGGCTGGTAGAGTTTTGTCATGACTGGTTCTCCCAAGACCGTCAGTAGTTCTAATGGAATGTTGTCTACTCCCGGGGCCTTGTTTCGACTCAAGTCTTTCAGTGCTCTGTCAAACTTTTCACGCAGTATCTTATCTCCCATTTAATCTTCATCTACATCCTCTTCCATTTCCATAATATTGTCCTCAAGTACATCGCCCTTGTAGAAACCCTCTATATACTCCTTCCACCTTTCTGCCTACCCTTCTTTGCTTAGAACTGGGTTGCCATCTGAGCTCTTGATATTCATACAAGTGGTTCTCTTCTCTCCAAAGGTCTCTTTAATTTTCCTGTAGGCAGTATCTATCTTACCCCTAGTGAGATAAGCTTCCACATCGTTACATTTGTCCTCTAGCCATCCCTGGTTAGCCATTTTGTACTTCCTGTCGATCTCATTTTTGAGACATTTGTATTCCTTTTTGCCTGCTTCATTTACTGCATTTTTATATTTTCTCCTTTCATCAATTAAATTCAGTATTTCTTCTGTTGCCCAAGGATTTCTAGCAGCCCTCGTCTTTTTACCTACTTTATCCTCTGCTATCCTTCACTACTTCATCCCTCAGAGCTACCCATTCTTCTTCTACTATGTTTCTTTCCCCCATTCCTGTCAATTTTTCTCTTATGCTCTCCTTGAAACTCTGTACAACCTCTGGTTCTTTCAACTTATCCAGATCCCATGTCCTTAAATTCCCACCTTTTTGCAGTTTCTTCAGTTTTAATCTACCAATAGATTGTGGTCAGAGTCCACATCTGCCCCTGGAAATGTGATACATTTAAAACCTTATTCTTAAATCTCTGTCTTACCATTATACAATCTATCTGATACCTTTTAGTATCTCCAGGATTTTTCCATGTATACAACCTTCTTTTATGGTTCTTGAACCAAGTGTTAGCTATGATTAAGTTATGCTCTGTGCAAAATTCTACCAGACGGCTTCCTCTTTCATTTCTTAGCCCCAATCCATAATCACCTACTATGTTTCTTTCTCTCCCTTTTCCTACTGACGAATTCCAGTCATCCATGACTATTAAATTTTCGTCTCCCTTCACTACCTGAATAATTTCTTTTATCTCATCATACATACATTTCATCAATTTCTTCATCATCTGCAGAGCTAGTTGGCATACAAACATGGACTACTGTAGTAGGCATGGGCTTTGTGTCTATCTTGGCCACAATAATGCATTCACTATGCTGTTTGTAGTAGCTTACCCGCACTCCTATTTTTTTATTCATTATTAAACCTGCTCCTGCATTACCCCTATTTGATTTTGTATTTATAACCCTGTATTCACCTGACCAAAAGTCTTGTTGCTCCTGCCACCGAACTTCACTAATTCCCACTATATCTGACTTTAACCTATCCATTTCCCTTTTTAAATTTTCTAACCTACCTGCCCGATTAAGGGATCTGACATTCCATGCTCCGATCCGTAGAACACCAGTTTTCTTCCCCTTGAGTAGTCCCCTCCCGGAGATTCAAATGGGGGACTATTTTACCTCTGGAATATTTTACCCAAGAGGACGCCATCATCATTTAATCATACAGTAAAGCTGCATGTCCTCGGGACAAAATTATGGCTGTAGTTTCCCCTTGCTTTCAGCCATTCGCAGTACCAGCACAGCAAGGCTGTTTTGGTTAATGTTGAAAGGCCAGATCAGTCAATCATCCAGACTGTTGCCCCTGCAACTACTGAAAAGGCTGCTGCCCCTCTTCAGGAACCACACATTTGTCTGGCCTCTCAACAGATACCCCCTTCTTTGTGGTTGCACCTATGGTACGGCCATCTGTATCGCTGAGGCACGCAAGCCTCCCCACCAACGGCAAGGTCCATGGTTCATGGGGAGGGGGGGGGGGGGGGGGGTGCTAAATGATGGTAGAGGGATATTGTATTTTAATGCACTGTTCCCTTGCAGAAAACAGAATTGCTTTTAAAAGGGAATTAGTTAACCTGTAGTAACTCAATAACAGTTAATCAGCAAGGAGCAAACACGTCATGATAAATTCACAAAAATGAGGACTAAAAGGAATACATAGAGTAAGCATAAAACCATGGTGGCTGCACATGGTACTTCTTAGGCAGCTGCAGTTCACTTGGCTACATCATGTAACACTGCACCACCAGCCCTACATGAACACTTAATATTGCACTAGCGTGTGAAGACACTTGTTTCAGATGTTATCTCAGCCCCATTGGTGGGGATGGAGCCTTAGTGTCAGTGAAACAAGTAGGGCAATGAACATGTCATCTTGATCTGGTTGTCTGTGCTGGTGGTTGTTCTTTGTCAGGCTTTCATGACAGCTGCAGTACTTGTGGCCGGGTCTCTGGTTCTTGAATATTCTAGTGTTTTTTTGGGGTTGTGGATGGTGATGCCTCTTGCAATACATACACAGGTTTGACTCTGTTGAGGGAACTGATTGTTGTCTAGCAATTCACCAAGGTATCCAACATCTGCGTATCTCTTCGTAAAACATGGTACTGGCCACTGTTTGGAGGTTGCAGTGGTAGTTTCATGCATCTGGTACTGAACACAGAATGGGAGCAGCTTTCTAGATCTTGATGCGTGTAACAAGGTACTGTTGCATGATGGGAAGCTTTTGAAGGCTAGATCTGAGGGATATGGTCTCACAGACACTGTCAGAATTCCTGTTGGTTTGTTGTGGATGCATGCTGGGCATCGGCATGAGTGGACTTACCTGGAAGAGATAATATCTCTCTGTAGATTAGCTCCATGGCCAAAGAATCGATATTGGACTTATATGTGGTTTGCAAGTGAAGGAGGACAACAGGAAGGGCTGCTATTTAAGTTGTATCATGGCACATGAACACCACCTTCAGGGAAAGATATCAGCATTCAATCATACCATTGATGGCAGGTGGTGACTTGTAGTCTTGTCATGGACATAGCCACAAAACTTGGCAAGGTGTCTCAAGTCTGACTCAAATTACTGATAACAATCATTAGTGATATGCAGAGGGCAGCCAAAACTTGTTAACCATACTGACACAAATGTAGAGGCCAATATTTCAGTGCTAATGTTGTTGATGGCCACTGCCTCTAGCCAATGGGTGAAACAATCATCATGTTGATAAATAACATTGACTGTTCAATGGAGTAAGTGGTTGCACTACATTAAGGTGAACATGTGCAAAATGTATGGTTACATTCAGAAAATCACTTATCTGCACATGTATGTGGTGAGATGCTTTACACCTTTGGCATTGTAGACATGTTTGTGCCCATCCTCAAGACTCATTTTCCATCTGTGGCCAAACAGAATGCTGAGACATCAGATGAAAGATGAGACAGATGCTTAGATGGCACATGTGGATGCTGTGGAAAGCTTGTCTTTTGAATGCTCACGGAAGAAATTGACAAGGTTTTCCTTGGGAGACATTGCAGTAAAGCCTGACATCTTCTCCCAGAATGTCAAGAAATTGTAGTCATAATGCTGATGTAGCCTTGTCGACAGATGTTCAGAGTTCTTCATCCTCTATTTGTGCTTGGACCAGTGTGGAAAAGTCAATAGGGCTCATCACACAGCTGATGTGTGAAAGACAGACAGCCACCATGTTACCAATACCTGAAATGTACTTAATGTCAGTACTGAATTGCACTATAAATTTGAGATGGTTACATTGTTGAGGAGAGCAGTTGTCACTGTTCTGCTTAAATGCATTGGTGAGTGGTTTATGAAGACTAAATATTAACACCTCAATCTGTGGTTGGAAGTGTTTAATGGCCCCATATATAGTTATTAGCTTATTGTCATGGGCACTTCACTTTCTCTGAGATGTGGGCAGTTTCTGAGAGAAATTTGCCAATGGATGTCATGAGCCCTGTGAGCTTTGTTGTATTGCTGCACTGATAGCCATGTGGGTTGAATTCACTGCTAACTCTAGGGGGTGCATTAGGGGTATGTCGAGGAAGGGATGTACAAGGACCAGTGCGTTAGCCATGCTCCACTTTATGGCCTTGAATGTAGAGCACATAGCCTCAGTCCACTGCACTGGTGCACTGCCTTTCACTCTAGGTCCTGCCAGTTCTGCAATCAATGGTTCCTGCAATTCTGCTGCATGAGGTAGGTGAAACTGTAGAAGTTCATCAGACCTATGAACTGGCATAGTACCTTGATTGCTTTGACCTTCTCTGTTGAAGGTAGAGAGCCCGCAGATGAAATTCTGTGTCATAAGAAGGTAACCTCAGGTTTCCCAAAAATGCACTTAAAAATATTCAACATGACTCCATAATACTCCAATTGTTTAAACACTCTCTGCAGGTGTTGCTGAAGTTGTTCTGGTTTGGATGAAAACATAAGCATGTTATCCAGGTACGCAAACAGAAAAGAAGGCCTTGAAGTACAGACTTGTGCTGGCCATTTTTACAGCAGCTGTATATAAATTACTGTGGTTCAAAAGAAAAATGCCTTTTACATGCTGCCATGTCAAAAATAGTAGTTAAATTGCTATACTTTGAAAGCAATGACAAAAAACAAAAGTGCAAATTTTTAACCAGTTTGCCATCAGAGAGAAAGCTATTTGTCTTAGGTATAATGAATTAGACACTGATCTGACAACCACTGAAGAGGCCTTGTAATTGGGACATAATGTGTTTGGGTGCACAGGATAAGTAAGAAAACTTAATGTACAGCAAGCAAAAGGTGTTTTTCTTTTGAATCACTTTAATGTATGCTGAATATTGTTGCCCTGTCTAATGAATAATTGTGGCCCCTTAACAATAGCACAGGATAACAGTCAGCCATTGTTCTTGCATTAGGCACACAGTAATCTTTACAGAGGTGCCAGACTCCATCTTTCTTAAGCACCAGGTGAAGGCAGAGGACCACAAACTGCTCAGTGGTCTGATAATACCCTCTCATAGCATAGTGTCAAACTCTGCCTTAGCAATAACAAGGCAATCCAGTGCCAAATACCTAGCTCTCTAGCTCTGCATTACAGTGGTGGTCCATCTGTCATTTTGATATGATGCACCATACTGTGCGATATTTGCTTAGGCACTCCTGGTGGCCTTTTCAAAGTTGGGAATTAACTTATTAAAGAAGCCTACTTGCCCTCTTGTGCCTGTATCAGCTTCACACTGTGAAAGGCTGCACTGCAATGAAACCTAGTGGCAGGAAACCTGGTAATGCTGTTGACCATTTGAGTGTTAGCCACATATGGAAAGAGTTGTAATATGGCAAGAGATCTGCACCAATTATAGCCTACATGATGTCTGTGGCTGTAAAGTCCCAGGTGAATGGATAGATTGATCCTACATTCAAGCCCATCCTTTGTATGCCATATGCCATAGGTCAAAATAGTTGAACTGTTGCCAGCCAATAGGCAGAAGGCAGTTGTCAGCTTGCAGCAATGCTTCAAACCAGTGTCCACTAGGAACTTCAGACCAGAACTTCTGTTGCTAATGCACAGGCAGTGAGTTGGTGATAGGCAGTCCATTGCACCTTTGACTGACCACTACCAGCATTTGGATGAAAGCACCACACCATACATTTTTGTGCCTGCTAGCCAAATCTCCAGTGATACTAACTCGCAGGCTGCTCAACCTTAGTAGACATAGCATTACCAGCAGGCCTGCTCCTTGAACATCTGTGGTGGCACCCTCAGTTGTTTCCAGTGCCATTTTGTGACAAAAGCATGCCGACCTGCATGACATTACCACCTTTGCCTCAAGTGAGTCCTCATCGGCACACACAACTGTCACCTTGGCCATCTTATAGCTGTACTGTGATGTGACTGCACTAATCTGGGCCAGACCAATGGCTTCCAGTATTCGAACTGCAAGTTCCACCACGTGGTCCAGTGACATTTTCATTTTGCAGTGTAACTGCATCAATGTGAATAAAAAAGTGTTGTCTCAGAAGGAAAATAAACTGAAAGTTAATTGTCCTTTCATAACATTAATAGCAGCTGTAAATAAAGTTCTTGTAATTTGTGGGTTTAGCTCAGTATCTTCAGAATAATAATTCACATTGTTAACTTATCTTGCTCTTGAGGCTTCATTGCAGATGCTATTTCCTGGAAGTTTTTTAACTGAAAATGGGATGGAGAACTGCGTAGTTCTAAATAATCATGTAAATCAGCTGTTTCTGGTGTACTATTTCTTACCTTCCAGAGTCCTCATCGAAATCTTACACCATGCGCCCCCCCCCCCCCCCCCCCATTCCCCCTCTTACACTCTTTATTCACCTTTTATAACAATCCATATATTGTTACATACAGCAAACTCACCAATTACTATTACAAAAGTTATTGGCAATTACAAAAAATAACTTCATCTGACAGGTACAAATGAAATGCATAAAATGTGATACAAAATCAGCCACAATTCTTCTGTTTTTAAGGAAATGTCATCAAAATGCTTTGAATAAACAATGCTGATTATATTTTTGTTTCTCCGTCCCAAATCATTCTAACACATTTAAGGTTTCAAATAAACACACAATATTTTTTGGTGTGAACAGAATTTCAGTAGATGTTACAGTAAACCAAATAGTCATTTTGTGTATATTGTCAAAGATTTTATTTTATGAGTTTTAGTAGCTACTGAGTAATTAGGTGTTGTTATGATTAGCAATTGCATAGTAATCTGGCAGTATGTTAACCAGAGCTGTTTCAGATTTCAGTGTTTTTGGTGCCCTTTCTTCATTTGACTGTCTGTAACTGAATGGTTCTAATTGTAACCAAATTAATTGGCTATGCATGTACTTAGGAATGGAGGGATGTGATACTAATGAGGACTTTGACATGATGTTATTGGAAATCACATTTCAGTGTTAAGAAGGTGAAATTACCTATGTTGGTCCTACCTAATAATCCTACTTAATGGTGTAAAAGGTAATTAACCCTCTAGCAGGTGTGACTATGTATAACGTGCACCAACCACAAATAACATTATGTTTTACCATTGCATTGGTGTTTTACAATTGTGAGTCCATACCTATTCCTTCATTATTGCTTCAGGGACCACAATGATAAGTTGTGTTGTCATATGTCCAAGTAAGCAGCAGTAATATAAAATAAACAGAGAGGTAAGTGAAAAAAGTTTATGATCTGTGCAAGAAAATATCCCAGATTCAGAACTAGCAGCACAGTCCCACAATGAGGCAGTAGTCTACAAGATAATTAGTTATCAAATAAGCATTTGGCTGAGACCTGAAGTAATTGTGCTGTTTAATGTTCTGAGTGGGTCATTACTGTGGGGTAATACCAGCACATGGCAACAGGGTGATAAAATAAATGTTTATTTTATTATTGTTTAATTAAACACAGATTTAGCTCATATAATATAAGTTTATTACATTGTTGTTTAATTACACAAAGGTTAAAGAATGATTTAGCTCATACATATTTACTTTGGCAACAGACAGACTGCTGTCCTTTACATGCATACAAAGTATACCATGTGCCTACTCGTGTTATGAAAATTGGTGCACCCACTCGAGGGTTGAGCTACCTGAATTACCTGTCATGTGAAAGATAGGTTAAATTAGTTCTTGGAATTATATAAAGAATGAGCTGTTACCTTTCAATACCCTCAAAAGTATTTTACAACAACAGGTTGGACAAGAGTTTCTCAGGCAATCTATTAAATAGTTAACAAAGTATAGTAACTAAACATTTATATATATGACAGTAAATACAATACAAAGAGAAGAGCATGTCATCTAATGGAAAATGGTTACAACAGAATAATTTTAATTCAAAGCGGGGAAGAACAACTCATGTCCCAATTTCTTTTCACTTCATAGATAATGCATATTGATAGTTCTGTAAGTCTATTTACACAAATTGTCAGTTTGCAGTCTTTCATCTCTCTCTCTCTCTCTCTCTGTACTCTAATCTCAGTCTGACAGTCATCAGTCTCTTCACATTGCTAAAGGCATGTCCAATCAGCTATTAATATTTACTCAACATAGGCCATTTACATTTAAGTACATACTCTATTTTATTTAAATACATATTCTCTTTCCACAAAGGCATAACTGTCTTGATTTTATTTTGTGTCATGATGGAGCATCTCAAGTAAAATATATCATTTTTCTTCAACAGTAGTGTTCATACCAGATGTGTCAGTGTACATTTTCTATATGTTTATACAGATATGATGGTGTATATCAAATGTGCCAGAGAGTGAAAGAATTTTTTTAAATCTATCTAACTAACTAATGCCTGTTATATATACATCTTTTGGCAGAGTTGTCTTCTATTAAATGTGAGTATCAGCTATATCTCAATACTGGTAATGTTTCTGGATGGTTACATAATCAATAAAATTTCAAACTTCAAACATAAAACCAACAGTAAATTTGTTATCCCATCCATTCTTCAAAAATATAATTCTAATAACATGGGTAACAAATAAGAAGAACCCACATTTCCAGTCTCAGTGTTCTTACACCATCAAATTGCAGTGACGAGTTCAGAGCAGAGTGATGACATGAGAGGATTGCTTTGTATCAAAGCATGTGTTGCTACTACCATGTTACGCATCTAGTTTTGTATCATAGTGCCTTTCTCCCAATGCAAAATTTTCTCACCACAACATAATCAATATCTCTTCTCCATAATACCGTACATTAGCAATACTACTGCTCATAAAAGCAAACACATGCATACACGTTTCTGTCAATAAGTATATCCATCCATCAAAGTTACTAGTAAGTACACAATAATTCATCATAAGAATAGTGACAAAATGTCTATATGTGTATGTTTCTATTGTGATAAATTCTAATCTTCCTATTCACATTTCAGAATGTGTATCTCAAAGTATAGGAGAGTAACTGAACTCCTTTCTCACTATTTCTGCTGTGTATTAAAACTGTAAGCACCAATTCATAATTTCAGAAACAAAATGTAAAGTATTTTCAATTCTCATAATCCATGACTATACAAACCATCCATGACTGAACAAATAAACATAGCTCATTTCTTTTTCCCGTAGTCAAAGTGTCATAGTGTAGTATAATAATCAATAGCCATAATCATCAGTGTAACATTGTGCTGAATATAGCCACTCATAAATAACTGTGTGCTCAAGGTATGTATATAGAATCCACTTCATAGGTTTTTAACTTTAAGTAAATACAAAAGACTCTACATCTGTATCTATACTCTGCAAACAACTGTGAGGTTTATGGCAGATGGTATGTCCCATTGTACCAGTTATTAGGGTTTCTTCCTGTTCCATTCATATATGTAGCATGGCAGAATGACTGTTTAAATGCCTCTGTGTATACAGTAATTATTCTAATCTTATACTCAGCATACCTATGTGAGCAATATGTAGGGGATTGTAATTGGTGTATTCCTAGACTAATTATTTAAAGCTGGGTCTTGAAAAATTTTTAATAGACTTTCTTGGGATAGTTTACATCTATCTTCAAGAATCCTCCAGTTCAGTTCCTTCAGTATCTCTATGACACACTCCCATGGATTAAACAAACCTGTGACCATGTATATGTTCAATATCCCCTATAGTCCCACCTTGTACAGGTCCCACATGCTTGAGCAATATTCTAGAACCAGTGACACAAGTGATTTTTAAGCAATCTCCTTTGCAGACTGAGTGCACTTTCACAGCATTCTACCAATAAACCAAAGTCTATCATCTGCTTTACCCACGACTGAACCTATGTGATCATTTCATTTCATATCCCTACAAAGTGTTACACCCAGATATTTTTAAAAGTTGGCCAATTCCAGCAGTGACTCATGGATATTATGGTCATAGGATACCATGTTTTTCGATTTGTGAAATGCAAAATTTTAGGTTTCTGATCATTTAAAGCAAGTTGCCAATCTCTGCACCACTTTTAAATATTATCAAAATCTGACTGACTATATGCACAGCTTCTTTCAGATAGTACTTCATCACAGATAACTGCATCATCTACAAAAAGCCTGGTGTTACTGTTGATATTGTCTGCAAGGTCATAAATATGTAACATGAACAGCAAGGGTCCCAATACACTTCTCTGGGGCACACCCGAAGTAACTTCAACATCTGTTGACTCTCCATCCAAGATAACATGCTGTGTCCTACCAAAATGTACTCGATACAATTACAAATTCCACTTGATACCCCATATGATTAACATTGAACTTGAGTGTGGTACAGAGTCAAATGCTTTTCGGAAATCAAGAAATATTGCATCTACTTGATTGCCTTGATCCAAAGTTTTCAGTATATCATGGAGAAAAGTGTGAGTTGGATTTCATATGATCAATGTTTTCAGAATCCATACTGGTTGGCATTGAGGAGGTCATTCTGTTCAAGATAACTCATTATGTTTGAGCTTAGAATATGTTCTACAATTCTGCAACAGATTGATGTCAAGGGTATTGGATGATAGTTTTGTGGATCACTTCTACTATGCTTCTTGTAGACAGATGTGGTTTGTCCTTTTTTACAAGACCTGGGCACATTTTTTGTTTGAAGAGGGGCTAACTCAGCTACAAATTTAGTGTAGAATCTGAAAGAGATTCCATTGGGTCCTGGAGCTTTGTTCAGTTTTAATTATTTCAGCTGTTTCTCAACACCACTGACACTAATACTTATTTCATTCATCTTTTCAGAATTGAAGCAGTTAACTTGGATTTTCCTTTGTAAAGGAACATTTGAAAATGGAGTTAATTTTGCTTTGCTACCCTCAATTTCAGTTTGTGTCTCACTCATTAGGGACTTGACACTAACTCTGGAGCCACTAGCAGCTTTTACATATGATCAGAATTTGTTTGGTTTCTGTGAAAGATCACTTGACAATAATCCACTACCATAGTCATTGAAGGCATCATGCACTACTCTCATGACAGCCAAATGTGTTTCATTCAGCATCTCTCTGTCTATAGCCCTACACTTTGTTTTGGACCTATCATGTAGTAATCTCTATTTCTTTAGATGTTTCTTTACAATGGCTGTATACCATGGAAGTTCACTTCTATTATGAACTGTTCTACTGGGTATATATCTACCCAATGCATGATCAACTAGTTTTTTAAACTTGAGCTAAAGTTCCTCTATATGCTCGTGCCCTGTGCTGAAAGTTTCAAGTTCCTCATTGAGATATGACACGACTGATTTTGTGTCTAGTTTACTGAACAAATATATCTTTCTGCTTGTTTTTGTGTCCTATTGTACTTTCGTAATCATTGTTGTCACAACCATGTCTTGGCCACTGATACCAGTTTTGATGTGGACATCCTTAAAAAGGTCAGGTCTATTTGTTGCCATTAAATCCAATATATTTCCATCATGAATGGGATTCCTAACTATTTGTTCAAGGTTACTTCAGAGAAGGCATTTAGTAAAGTTTCACAGGATGTCTTATCATGCCCATCACTAAGCAAACTGTAATTTTCCCAATTAATTTTTGGATGATTTAAGTCTCCACTGATGATTATAGTATGATTGCATTTTATGCCCACCCTTGATACTGATGTCCAGACAGTTTCATAGACAGCTTCAATTTCTATTTTGGTGTATTTGAGTTTCTTGTCTACTGTGACAAAGACACCAATTCCATTTCCCATTTATTATCCTCTTGATATGCTCTTGAATTTTCCCCAAAAATCTCATTGCTATCAATTTCAGGTGTCAACTCTATAGATGGTTGTTGGTCCGGTACTGAGTATGGCAGAATTATTCAGTAGTACAAATGTTAACAAAGCAGTATATGTGTGTAGTGAAAAACTAAGCACATCTTCATAACCAAAGCTCCTGACTCTACAAAGTACATGCATCTCCGAACATCGAAGTGTACAAATCAAATATAAACATTTATAAGTTATAGGTAAAGTTAAGCCTAAGTAAATATGTGACATCAGAAATGTGTTGCTGTAGAGGCAAATGTCACATGTCTGGGGCCCTTGCATTTGCCAGTGAATGAATGTGGGTCCCCCTGAGGGACAGCAAAGTGTAATATAATGTGAAATTTCAAATAAACATATTCTTATCTGGCAGTCATCAGTTTAGCTTGTATGTATAATTATGACAGTGTTACATTGCTAAGTTCCTAAAATTCCTAGATTTTGGATCGATAAGTCAGTGTGCATTAGAATGTAGGTTTTCTGAAATTTCAAATGGTCCAACATATATGTCAAAAGACTCCTTAATTTCACTGTTTATAAATTTTGGTTTAGCATAACTCTTAGTTAACATGAGTTCTCCAATCTTAAATGATGTTGATTTCACTTTGTTGTCATGTCTCTGTTTACTTTTACTATACGAGGTGGAATCTAAAATTTTTGTGACTGGTGCTGCCATCTGACAAGTAGGTGTAGTACATCTTTGCACCACTAGGTGGCGAGAGCTGCATATCTGATGAGCCAGTTTGTGGAGTGGCATTCAGCTGGGAGGACATGTTGTGTGTCGACGGTGATTTCCGTAATACTCTGTGTTTGGTGTGTGGCGATTTTACGATGGATCCGTGAACAGAACAGCACATGTGTATCAAACTCTGTGCGAATCTGGGGAAAAGTGTTATGGAGGTCCTTGCAATGATTCAACAAGTGTTTGGGGGACAGAGCATGAGCCATACAGAAGTGTGTGAGTGACTCTCCAAGACCCAAAAAACGAGACAGGTGAAGAGCAAAGGGAAGAGCATGATCATCGTTTTCTTTGATACCAATGGGATTGTGCACAAAGAATTTGTCCCACCCAGCCAAACAGTGAATTCCACATACTGCTGTGATGTTTTGCAATGGTTCCATGAAAATGTGTGGCAATGATGGCCTGAACTTTGGTGTCAAGGGAACTGGCTGCTGCATCACGACAATGTGCCCTGTCACACGTCCTTGCTCACCAGGACGTTTTTGGCAAAAACAACATGATGGTTGTACCCCACCCACCGTGCTCATCAGATTTGGCATGTTGTGACTTCACACTATTCCAAAAACTGAACTCAAGTTAAAAGGTCATCAGTTCAACACTCTAGAGAGGATTCAAGAAGCATCACTGGCAGTGAAAGAACAGGACTTTCAGAAAATGTTTGACCAGTGGCAGAAGTACTGGAACCAGTGTGTACATGTGGATGGAAACTACTTCAAGGGTGATGGTGACCATTAGTCCAAAGGTAAGGTTTTCAATAGGTGGCAGCACCAGTCCCAAAAATTTTGGATAGCACCTCGTAGCGTTGTTCCATAGTCTTCCCAACTGTCTTCTTTCTCAGCTGAATTATACTTACACAATGGAAATTCAACTAATTCATTGATGAGGTAGGCAGGTTTTTTATCATATAAAATTTCATATGGAGAAAATCCAGTTGTGGTGTGTTGTAAACTGTTTAGTACATCTTTAAAGCAACCTAGACAATCTATCCAATTTGAGTAATCTGTGGGACAGTAAGCTCTACACATGGCCTATTTAAGAAACAGTCCACATGGAAAAAATATATTAAAAACAAAGATTCCATAACTTACCAAGCGGGAAAGCACTGGTAGATAGGCACAATAAAAAAAAAAAAAAACACACAAACACACACACAAAATTTCGAGCTTTTGCAATCCACGGTTGCTTTGTCAGGAAAGAGGGAAGGAGAGGGAAAGACGAAATGATGTGGGTTTTAAGGGAGAGGGTAAGGAGTCATTTCAATCCCGGGAGCGGAAAGACTTACCTTAGGGGAAAAAAGGACAGGTTTACACTCGCACACATACACATATCCATCCACACGTATACAGATACAAGCAGACATATTTAAAGGCAAAGAGATTGAAAATGTCTGCTTGTGTCTGTATATGTGCGGATGGATATGGTGATTCTCCCATGATACAATTTACATAATAGAATACAACATAAAGCTTTGAAATCTAAATAAACTTTAGCTTTATGACCAAGTAAATATTTCCTGAATTTCTTGAAACTTCAAACTATTGCCAAAAGCTCTTTTTCAGTGATGATGCAATTCTTCTCAAGTTTCTATACAGTCATATTGGTGAATGCAATTGACTGATTTTCTATAACCCCATTTAGTTCTGTTTCCTGAAAAAAGTCAACTCTCATGCTTGAATCACTACTCTCAGCCGTTAAACAAAATGGCAAAGAGAGACCTCTTCTATGTACTAGGTCTACAACTTTGCTTCTGCCATTTTTTCTCGAAGATCGAGACATCATTGTGAAAAACTTACATAAAATTTATGATTCAAAGTATTGGCTTTCGCTGACCACTGCTTTCTCCTAGCTTTAGAGCAGCACACAAATCCTGCAGAGCATAAACTGGCCATCTTTTGAGAGGAGCCATGAATCAATTCAATTTTGCACTTGTTCATATGTCCGCAATTGCTAGTCAGCTAGGTCGTGTGCCATGCGTCGAGAAAGGTGGCAGTCAGAGGAAGGAATATCTGGAAAACACAGTAGTAGGGGTAGAACTTCCCATTTCAATGTTTCCAAGTGTGGTTTGACAGGATTTTTGACTTGGGGTCAGGCACTGTCTTGCTGCAAAATCATCTTTCGACTTGGGGTCAGGCACTGTCTTGCTGCATAATCATCTTTTCATGTATATCACTGTACTGTGGCTGTTTGTCTTTCAGTGATCGGCTCAAACACATCAATTGCTTTTGATAAATGTCTCCTGTGATTGTTCCCGTCAGCTGCAGTAGCATCGAAAGCTTTCTCTCTTTCAAAACCATGCCGGTTTTTTATCTCAAAATCACCATTTTTGAAACATGGAAGCCATTTTCTGCAAAGTTCTGTCACTAACATCCATCTCATCATAGGTCTTTCCCCTACTTTTTATGAGCCTCAGCTGCAACATTAAAACCTCCTGCAGATGACGAGAATTGGGCTCGTATGTTGACATATTCAGCCAAGAATAGGATGCAATCAAAATTTGACTAATATTTTAATGGTGTTATGTTCTCAAATGCCTAAGCTAACTGTATGACACTTATGACCTACGACATGTGCCACTATTTCCCTCTAATGCCGTCTACCGCAAAATGGCAGAAGCAAAGTTGTAGACCTAATAATATTTCACTCTTAAAAAGTTGTTCTTGTTGTCTCATTGAAGGCAATTTGACACTCCTCACTCAATTCCCATATAGTGTTCTTTTTCAGCAGACCATGTAAGCTAAGTGCATTTAAGGCCTGAGTCCTGACATTCTTTCTATAAAAACCTATAAGTTCAAAAAATGACTTTAACACTTTCTGAGACTTAGGTGTAGGAAATTTTGCAATGGCTTGGATTTTCTCATTATCAGGCAAAATTCCCCCCTCCTCTTTTATTCTGTGACCAAGAAAATTAAGTTGTTTCACAGCAAATGTGCACTACTCCAAATTTGAAGTCATACCTCTGTGTCTCAGTTTCTCTCCAGTTTCTCTGACGGTACATGTATTATCTTTCAAGTATTAGTATGTAAGAATTTCATCTACGTAAATAGTTAATTTTGTTAAATGTTCTTTCCCCAAAACAAAATCTAACCCCCTGATAAATTCAGTAACAGAAACATTCAAACCAAATGGGACCACACAATACTAATAGCACTTACCATTATATAAAAATGCAGTATATTTTCTAGATTCATATTCTTATTCAATTTGATGAAAACCAGAAGTTAAGTCAAGACTAGTCATGCACTTTACAGTCTCAAATTTGTTCAATAATTCATCTGTGCTTTACTGGTCTCTCTCTCCAAATACTTGTTCCAGTGTCTTGAGTCAAGAAGAAGCCTAATCCCATCATCTTATTTGAAAACTGTAAACAATGGTTCATTAAACTTACTACAACTCCTTTCCACTATCCTCCACTGTTGCATTTTGTGCAACTCCCTCACAGCTTCTTTTCTTTTACAAAATGATACACCAGAAGCATTAATAGAAAAACAGTTCATGAGGTTTCAACTTGAGTTTATATTGATAATTCTTCACTCTACATGGTCTCTCATCAAAAATATTGTATTCCCATACAACACTTTTCTAGTTCCTTGTTATCATCTGTACTCAGAGCTTCATCTTACCTTACCTTTTTTGCTGAAGTTCATTGTAAGAGTCATTATTTACTTCCCCATCACAAAATTCTTCATCTTCCACATCAAATCATTTGTCAAAAATTTTTTCTGACATCTTGATCTGCTTGCCATTACTATTATTTGTTGTCATAGTATCTGCCTCCCCAGAAATTCCTCTCTTGGGATCAATAAATGTTAATTTCATTTGTTTCAATTAAAGCTAACTTTAGCCTTGACAATCCAATTCATTCCCAGTATTAAATTTTCATTTAAATCTTTACTAACCAAACACTGCTGTGCAAAAGAGACATCATTTATTTTAAGAAACAATAAAATAAAAAGAAGAGAAAATAGAGGTTTTTCTATAGGTATTAGAGAGTATAATTACTGATGTGCAAGCAATAGTAATGGGTGACCTAAATGCGGTGGTAGGCAAAGAAAGGCTATGGAAGGAGGAGATAATAGGCCCAAATGGATATGGGAGGAAAAATGAGGAGGGAGAGAAACTGGCTGGTTGTGGGCAACACATGGTTCCATAAAAAGAATAGCCAAAAGAAAACGAGATATGGATGGGGTGATTGACGGATGAAGATTGTCATCGATTACTTTCTGGTGGAAAAGAAAAATTGGAGACAGTTGACCAATGTAACTCCACTCCCAGGAGAAGCTTGTGATGTAGACCATCAAGGGCGGTGGCAAAGATGAGATTTGATGAATTGAAAGACATACAGGAAGAAAGGGAAAGGAAAGTAAAAGTGTGGAAACTAAAGGATGGCATGGTACAAGAAAGGTTTAAGGAGTTACTTAAGTGTAAAATTCCTAACACTGAGTGTGGCAATGTGGAAGAGGAATGGGGTAAGTTCAAAGTAGTGTTTGTAAGCTCTGCTGAGAAGACCTGTCACAGAGTGTCCAGAAGGGTGAAGGAAAAGGAGACACCATGGTGGAATGAGAGGGTAAAGGAGGCAGTGAATGAAAAGAAGAAAGCCTGGCATGAATGGCACAGTGATCAACAGCTGAAAGTAAAAGGAAATACCAGGATAGTAAAAATAAGTGTAAGAAAATGTTAGCAGAAGAAATGAGGAAAAGTTGGGAGAAATTCACCCAAGAGTTGGAAAAAGATGTTACTAGTGGTAAGAGGATGATATATGGAATTACAAAGAGTATGAGGAAGGAAAAAAACATACACAAAACTAGTGAAAGGCAAAAGTGGAGAGCTATTAATGCAACCATAGGAGATAAGGAAAAGATGGAAAGTGTACTTTGGTAAATTACTAAATGTGAAGAATGGCAATGGAAAGGGAATAGAAGTATGGCTGGGGTTGGCAGGGGTCTGGAAGAAGAGCAGGATATAATGACGTTAAAAGTGGAACTAGCTCTGAGAAAAATGAAAACAGAAAAGGCATCTGGGATAGATGAAATTACTGTGGAGGTCATAAAGGCAGTTGAACCAATTGGTCTACAGTGGATATTTATGTGAATAAGATGCATTTGGACCCAAAAATGTGTACCTGAAGAATGGGGAAAGGGAATAATAATCCCAGTTTTCAAGAAGGGTGACTGGAAAGTATGTGACAACTATCTTGGGATCACAGAGTGCAATATTGCGTCTAGTGTAGTTGTCCATAGTGATCAAGCAAAAAAAGTTACAGTTCTGCCTTAAAAAAAGGAAATTGTGGGAAGTGTGACAGTGAAATAGTGAAATTAAATGAATGCATTTCAAAGAAGCAGAAAGGATGTGCAAAACATGTATCTAACTTTGTAAATGATATTGTGTTCACCGAAAAAAATAGACTTGCAGTACTGTCGACAAATAGTGACGAACACACTAAGGACAATGAACTCCATAAAAAGTGAGTGAGTACCAAAACAAACCAGGTCACAATAGATAATTGCAATATAAATCGAAGCCCTGTAACTAAAGATAGTGAAACGGTCCAGACAAGTGGAAAGAAGACAGTTAACAAGATTAACAAGCCCAATAAACTGCGCGATGACAACTGTAAATTCACTCTGAAATCCAAATTGAAGTGCAATATTCTCTTGCTTGCTGATAGCCACAGAAGAAAGTTAGCGGAAACCCTGCAAAGTGCAAACAATAAAATCCAAGTAAGCAACATAGTGAAGCCAGGAGCAAGAACCAAAAACATCATAGCAAATGTAGACTTAGAATGCAAAATGTTGCTGAACAATGATATTATCGTATGTATAGCAGGCGCAAATGACGTGACGTTTAATGAAGCTGAGACCTGTGTCGAAGGCTTGTCCATGTTTCTAGAACAAAACAAATCTAAAAATACTGTTGCGCTACCATTCCACATCAACATGATTTAACATACCATTTGTGTGTTAACAAAGAGATCAGAAAAACAAATTCAAGGATTATACTGCTTTGTTCAAGATATGAAAAATGTTCAATTTTGGGTGTAGGGACATTAGATAAATGCATGCATACTGTACATGGATTACATTTGAACTATGAGGGGAAATGATTTTTGTGTGGAAGATTAAACAAACTGATTACAGAAAAGATCGAACTAAGTACCCTAATTTACGAAAACAGTTCGTTCTCAACTGATTTGCCAACTCACTTAAATACTGTATCCTGTGCCAGCAACATACAGAGTGTTCAACACACCAGCCAGACAGAACCATTGGAATCTCCAGCAGCAACCATAAAAGTGGAGAAGCAGTCAAGAAGAAAGAAAACTTCCAGGCTCCAGGAGGATTTTTGGTATCCTTCAATGCAGAGGAAGAGGATATATCAGAAGTTCTGAAGCTCAAACCAACATTAGGCCTACTTGTCCACAGTGAAAGTATCCTGATACCAAGTAAGCCCAATTGTAAAAATGGTGCAGATTTAAGAAAGACTAAACCACTCACAATTTTCTATCAGAAGATTAGCCTAAGAGGACTTAAAAATTCACTAGACCAGCTACTAATTAACATAAATGACATTGAAAGAGAAAAGCAACCAGATATACTACGCTTCACTGAACATCATGTCACTTGTGGTATTGAGATGTTGTGCTTAGTCAGATTCAGTTTAGCATTTCAATATTGCAGTTCCAACATGAAGAGGGGCAGAACAGTGATTTATGTTAAAAATAATGTAGTATTTAGAACTCTTGATGTAAGCAAATTTTGTATTGAGCAGCACTTTGAAGTGTGTGGTATAGAACTGGCAACAAATAGTATGTCAGTAGTCATATTATCAATTTATAGAGCACCTGCAGGGAATATTGGAATCTTTCTCAAACAGACTGAAGTAATGTTATCAAAATTGTACAGAAAAAACCTTTCAGTCATAATACTAGGCAACTTTAATGTAAATTTCCTGAATGAAAGTTATGACAGAATGGAGCTGGAGCAACTAATTAGCTGTTACAATCTAATGCAAGTAGTTGAATTTCCCACTAGGGTAACTGACTGTAATTGATAATGTGTTTGTTGATAAGTCTAGGCACAGTAGCTTGACAGTCAGTCAAGTCCTAAATGGGCTGTCAGACCATGATGCTATACTTCTGACAATCCCCCATTCAAATCTTAACAGAACACCAAAAGCTATCTGGAAAAAAGGTGAGACCAATAAATAAAGAAACAATGGAGACATACAGGCAGAAGCTACAGTTAGTAGACTGGTCTGAAGTATTCAACTCAGTAGATGTCAACACAAAATTTAATTTATTTATTAATTTAACATCAAATCTTTTCGAGGAGGTGTTTCCAAATAAAAGAGTCAGAGAAAATCAATGTAACCCTGCATTTAAGCCATGGATTACCCAGGGCATCAAAATTTCATGTAAAACAAAAAGAGAATTGTATGCCTCAGCCAGACAGCCTAACAATACTGCAGTGATGGGCCAATATAAAGTGTACTCTAAGATATTATGTAAGATGATCCAGAAATCTAAAAGTATTTATCTAAAAAAGGAAATTGACAAATCAAATAACAAAATGAAAACCATATGGAAATATGTTAAAAGCGAGACAGGGAAAAGCCTATCTGCCAAAGAAGTGATTAGCTTAAGAACTGGGAGCCTTTCGGTGGATGTTCCTGCAATGGTGGCTAATTTCTTTAACAATCATTTCCTAACAGTCACCAACCAAATGGGATGCCAGGGTTCTGTAAAGAAAGCTACAGAATACTTGCATAACACCTTAACTAACAAAATAGATGAGATGCATCTTTGAAAAACTATAGTGATAGAATTAGAAAAAATAATTTTGTCTTTAAAGTGTAAAAATCTGCTGGAGTTGACAACATTTCCAGCAAGTTACTGAAATACTGCTGTAAAGAAATAAGTACAGTCCACTGCCATATTAGTAATACGTCATTGGAAAAAGGTGTTTTTCCCAACAGGCTAAAATATGGGCTTATATGACCAATTTATAAAAAGGAAGAAAAGACTAATGCTACAAACTATCGACCAATTTCATTACTCTCAGTACTAGAGAAATTGATGCATAGCAGAATGGTTGAGCATCTTAGTAAATATAACATCCTCAGCAGTAGCCAGTTTGGCTTTCGGAAAGGGGTATCAACTGTGGATGCAATACATGCCTTTGTTGACAATGTTATGGAAGCCATAAATAGTAATATGATGACGGTTGGAATATTTTGTGACCTTTCAAAAGCTTTTGACAGTGTAAGTCACCATATTCTCTTGAGTAGAGCTAAGACCCTAGGAATGGGTGGTTCTGTAGGCACATGGCTTGAATCCTATCTGTGTGGTAGAAAGCAGAAAGTAATCGTGGAAGGACTGCTTGGTGGCCAGGTATCTTCAGAATGGGACTCCAGTACTGCAGGAGTACCTCAAGGTTCAGTATTGGCCCCACTGCTCTTTCTAATATTTATAAATGACTTAGCACAATGTACAGAATATGGGAAAATACTCATGTTTGCTGATGACACCATTTTATCAGTTAATAATCTCTCAGGGAATGTGTCAAATGAGGCTGCAAATAAAGCTTTTGCTGATTTGACAAACTGGTTTGAAACCAATGGTCTTACAGTCTACCTAAAAAAGACAAGTTACATTCGTTTCTCTTCTAACACAAATTTTACTAATGAAATGAACCTAAAAATGGGTGAGCACAAGATTTTGAAGGTTGTGTCCTCCAAATTCTTGGGTCTGCATATAGATAGCAAAATGAAGTGGCACCACCATATTCAAGATATGTGCAAAAGACTAAGCTCAGCAACGTTTGCCTTAAGAATAATTTCAGACACTAGGGAAATGATCACAATAAAAATTGCACATTTTGGCTATTTTCACCAACTTATGGCCTATGGTATAATATTTTTGGGAAATCAACCAACAGCAAAAAAAGTGTTCCATGCACAGAAGCAAGCAATAAGAATTATGTGTGGAGTACATCCTAGGCACTCGTGCAGGGATCTGTTTAGAGCTCTACAAATCCATACAACACCTGCCCAATATATTTTTTCCCTGATGCACTTTGTTTCAAAAAATAGCAACTTATTCAAAATCAATAGCTCATACCACAGCTATAACACCTGAAGGAAACTGGATCTCCATTATGAGCTAAAACGAAAAGCATGGTCCAGAAAGGGGCTTTATACAGTGGCACCAAGATTTTTAATGCCCTCCCACTGCACATTAAAGAACTGGTTGGAAACATGCCAAAGTTTAAAGAAAATCTGAAGCAGTTCCTTTTAGATGAATCTTGTTACAGTATTGATGAATTTCTTAGCAAAAATGCATAGAGTCTCTTGTTTGTGCTTAAACCTTATTGTGTGACCTCTACAATTGATTAATAATACTCTGTAAGTACAGTGTAACTTAATACAATACCCAAATTTGTATATGTCTGTATATGACACCTAAAGCATTAAAGGTAGCTTGAGATTACCAGCAGCATTCTTGCATGCCAATAAAGTCACACGATCTCTGCACATTTTAAAACAAGGATCATGGTCTTCTGGTTTTGATGCCAGGCTTTTTGTTGGCAATGCCCTAAAATTAAGGCCAGTCTCATCAGCATTATAAATTTGTTGAGGAAAATACTTTCCCTCTCTTATCATTTTTTAAAACTCATCCAAGTATTCCTTAGCTGCATCACAGTCAGAAGAAAGCTTCTCTCCAGTAATTGTTAGCTGACGTATTCCATGACATCCTACCAACCTGTACTCACTCTAAAAGACTCATCACCATTCATTAACTTGTTCAGGGAATCAGTGCTCCATTCAAAGGACTTCCCCTTTCTCTTTCCTGCATAAACCAAAGGAAAAGATCCTCATCCACTTTATTGTACTGGGGCTGTTTCGAAGTCTGCTGAGTGTTGAGTGTTTTTCCTGAAGACGTTGCACAGGACTGCTCAAGCTTCACTCGGTTCTTCTTCCAATCACAAATGGTTGCTTTACCATCACCCAGTTCAATTGCCAGTTTAGATACATTCTGACCATTGTCTATCTGCTTCAAAGCATTTAGTTTTTCTTTGAGAGTTAACGTTGAATGTTTCCGTTTACTCATGGTGAAAATATGTATGAAACTACACCTGAATGAATACAATACAACTGCTATGCATGCCAATGATTGATAACTGACATAACCAACTGGCAGTGCACTGACCTCAAACACTACAAAGGTCTCAACAAAGCACAACAACAAGGGCAGGGAGTGAGAGTGAGCCATTGTTCCCACACTTGTTCTCATTTGTTACTATGGTGTACCTACTTATCTGCTTGGTATACTTCATTCTAGAAACTCGTCACTGTAATTCCTGCTAATCTGAACAAATAGGTAGTCTGAACAAGGTCCGGTCCCAATTAGTTTGGATTAATGGGGGCTCTACTGTATTACAAACAATGAACATAACAAACTATGCATTGACAGCCTACACTTGTAGAAAGCAACTTCACTGTGGTAGAAACTGCATCTCTGTCAGCAAAGGAATAGCTTACAAAGTGGAGACATAAAAAAACTTTCTTCAACACATGCAAAAAACATTTATTCTAACTGTAAAAAGACCAAAAACTCCTCATATGGAGTGATTTCAATACAGACTTTAGCAAACTCCATAAAATAAGAACAGAACTATTGAATCTCTTTGTTTCTTACAATTTGAAAATCACAATACATTCTCCAACATGAGAAAATTGCTCAACAAAATCAACAACAGGCCAAATAATAACTAACTCTAATCAACAACATTAGAGAGCAGAAATAATAAAGACTGGACATTGAGACCACTACGGACTAACCATAAGCTTCAATACTGAATGTGATTTAAATATTTAGAAATCATTTAAAAGAAGAATCATGGGAGCAAATTTATGGCTCTGGAAATATATCTGACAAATTTAATATCTTTATGGATACAATTAAATATCATTTTGATGTAGGATTTCCACTTAAAATTAGCAGGTCAACATACACTCATACAAATGGATCATTACAGGTATCAGAAAATCATGTGCAGAGAAACGATACCTCTACAGAGTTACAAAAACATATCGGACAACACCAGAATTTGACAGATATTTTAAAAACTATAATATAATTCTCAACAAAGTAACAAAAAGTGTCAAAATGGTGGAAAATGACAGATACATAAGAAATGCATCCAATAAAACAAAAGCGGTTTGGAATATTGTAAAGAAATAAACACGAAGAAACAAAACAAAACCTTAAATAATATACAGTTGAATTAAAATCCACACACTATCTGCAAACAAAAGAAGGTAGCTAATAAGTTTAACAGTTATTTTGTAAATGTAGCAGAAAAACTTATTGAACAAAAGGTCACCCATAAACATCCCTCACATATAACATCTAAAATTGAATAGGTAGAAAACACAATAGTTCTCATACCAACTAATACACAAGAAGCTCAGCAAGAAATCAAGATTCTAAAATCAAAACATTCATCACAAGTAGATAACATATCAGGTTTTATTGTAAAAAAAATTGTAGACTTAGTTTCTGAACCACTGATGTATCTTGTAAACCTGTCCTTCTCAACTGGCAGATTTTCAACATGTTTAAAAACTGCTAAAGTTAAACCACTACACAAGAAAGGAAGCCAGGAAGAGGTGTCAAACTATAGAGCAGTTTTTGTTGTAAAAAAATTGTAGACTTAGTTTCTGAACCACTGATGTATCTTGTAAACCTGTCCTTCTCAACTGGCAGATTTTCAATATGTTTAAAAACTGCTAAAGTTAAACCACTACACAAGAAAGGAAGCCAGGAAGAGGTGTCAAACTATAGGCCAGTTTATCTACTGTCTGTGCTTTCTAAAATTCTAGAGAAACTCTTTTATAAAAGACTGTCAAATTTCATAAATAAATACAATATACTAATGGCACCTCAACATGGTTTTAGAAGAAATCACTCTCCTGAAACAGTGATCTTTTCTTTTCTGTATGAAACTCTACAGGCCCTAGATAGGCACGAACATACCTCAAGTATTTTCCTAGACTTGTCAAAGCATTTGATGCCATCAGTCATGATAAGTTACTAGGAAAGATTCAGAAATGGGGTATCAGGGGATCAGCACATAACTGGATTAAATCATACCTCCATGAAAGAAAACAGCTCATAGAGATAACACATGAAGTTAATGGGACAGTCAAAACTCATCAGTCAGATTTATTAGTGGACAAACGTGGAGTTCCCCAAGGTTCCATAGTGGGTTCAATTGTGTTATTACTGTATGTAAAAGATTTACATATAAACAGTAAAAACAGTAAGCTGTATCAATTTGCAGATGACACCAGCATCTTAATTACATGAATTAGCAAAGAAAACTTTGGAAATGGCATTAAGACCGTCACAGAGGAGATAGTACAGTACGTAGATGCAAACATTTTGATTACAAATTTGGAAAGAACTGTTGCAATGGATATTTTCACCACCCAGAATAGGACACCAGCTAATCCTGATGTAGAAATAAGTGGACAAAATTTGAAAAACCAAGGAGTAAAAAATTTCTCGATATATGAATTCAACAAAACATGAAATGGGACACACATATGGACTATGTTAACAAAAACTGAGCAAAACATGTTTTGTAATGAGAATAATAAGAAACTGTATATTACACGAGAATCTCACGACCATATATTTTCCTTATGTTCATTCAATATTGAAATATGGTGTAGTGTTTTGGAAAAATTGTGGAACTAGTCAGAAATAATTTAGATTGCAGAAAAAGATTATTAGATTAATGGAAGGATTAGATCAAAAATCATCATCATCATCCAATTCAATCATTAAATGATGTGGCCTCTTCGAGTTGTGGATTCAGGTCGGCTTTCAGCAGTCTTCCCCAAGTGGGATGGTCTTAGGCAGTTCTCTGCCAGGTGTTACCAGCGATCTTCCTGATGTCTTTGTCCCCTGTTTGGTGGTCTTCCTTTAGGCCTCCGATGCTCTCTTGGACTCCACTCAAGTACTAGCTTTGTCTATCTGTTGTCTTTTCTTCTTGCGATGTGGCCAGCCCAGTGCCATTTCAAGGAACCTACTGTCTCTAAGATGTCCTTAACCTTCGGCACATCTGCCCTTTTCCTATCCTTTCTTGTGTAGCCCATCATGCAAGCCACTATATAGGAAAGATAAAATACTACCACTTCCATGTATTTATATACTGGAAAATGTAATTATTAAAAAAGAAAAACTAAACAGCAGCAGTCCAAGCATCACCCATAATGAATCTGTGCATAGCTAATTTACTCAGGGTACCCTCCGCCACACACCGTCAGGTGGCTTGCTGAGTATGGATGTAGATGTAGAAGTGAAAATAAACCGAAAGGTCTTTTCGCAATGTTAATAACAGCTATAAATAAAATTCTTGTAATTTGGTGGATGTAACTCAGCATCTTCATTATATTAATTCATATTGTTAACTTATCTTGATGCTTCATTACAGATGCTGTCTCTTGGAGGTTTATTAAGTGAAAATAGGACAGTGAACTGCTTGGTTCTCAATAATCATGTAAAGTCAGTTATTTCATGTGTACTGTTTTTTATGTCACAGAGCCCTCACTGACATCTTACATCATACTGCCCCTCCCTATTCCTCCTCTCGCAGTCTTTGTATACCTTTTATAACAATCAGTACATTGTTACATACAGCAAACTCACCAATTACTATTACAAAAGTTGTTGGCAATTACAAAAAAATAGCATCATTTTGTAGGTACAAATGAAATGCATAAAATATGATGCAAAATGAGCCACAATTCTTCTGTTTATAAGAAAATATCATCAAAATACATTAAATAACCAATACTGATTATATTTTTGTAAATTATACAGAAACTCCCCCCCACGAACCATGGACCTTGCCGTTGGTGGGGAGGCTTGCGTGCCTCAGCGATACAGATGGCCGTACCGTAGGTGCAACCACAACGGAGGGGTATCTGTTGAGAGGCCAGAAAAACGTGTGGTTCCTGAAGAGGGCAGCAGCCTTTTCAGTAGTTGCAGGGGCAACAGTCTGGATGATTGACTGATCTGGCCTTGCAACATTAACCAAAACGGCCTTGCTGTGCTGGTACTGTGAACGGCTGAAAGCAAGGGGAAACTACAGCCGTAATTTTTCCCGAGGACATGCAGCTTTACTGTATGATTAAATGATGATGGCATCCTCTTGGGTAAAATATTCCGGAGGTAAAATAGTCCCCCATTCGGATCTCCGGGCGGGGACTACTCAGGAGGATGTCGTTATCAGGAGAAAGAAAACTGGCGTTCTACGGATCGGAGCGTGGAATGTCAGATCCCTTAATCGGGCAGGTAGGTTAGAAAATTTAAAAAGGGAAATGGATAGGTTAAAGTTAGATATAGTGGGAATTAGTGAAGTTCGCTGGCAGGAGGAACAAGACTTCTGGTCAGGTGGCTACAGGGTTATAAACACAAAATCAAATAGGGGTAATGCAGGAGTAGGTTTAATAATGAATAGGAAAATAGGAATGCGGGTAAGCTACTACAAACAGCATAGTGAACGCATTATTGTGGCCAAGATAGATACGAAGCCCACACCTACTACAGTAGTACAAGTTTATATGCCAACTAGCTCTGCAGATGATGAAGAAATTGAAGAACTGTACGATGAAATTATTCAGATAGTGAAGGGAGACGAAAATTTAATAGTAATGGGTGACTGGAATTCGAGTGTAGGAAAAGGGAGAGAAGGAAACATAGTAGGTGAATATGGATTGGGGCTAAGAAATGAAAGAGGAAGCCGCCTAGTAGAATTTTGCACAGAGCACAACTTAATCATAGCTAACACTTGGTTTAAGAATCATGAAAGAAGGTTGTATACGTGGAAGAACCCTGGAGATACTAAAAGGTATCAGATAGATTATATAATGCTAAGACAGAGATTTAGGAACCAGGTTTTAAGTTGTAAGACATTTCCAGGGGCAGATGTGGACTCTGACCACAATCTATTGGTTATGACCTGTAGATTAAAACTGAAGAAACTGCAAAAATGTGGGAAATTAAGGAGATGGGACCTGGATAAACTGAAAGAACCAGAGGTTGTACAGAGTTTCAGGGAGAGCATAAGGGAACAATTGACAGGAATAGGGGAAAGAAATACAGTAGAAGAAGAATGGGTAGCTCTGAGGGATGTAGTAGTGAAGGCAGCAGAGGATAAAGTAGGTACAAAGAAGAGGGCTGCTAGAAATCCTTGGGTAACAGAAGAAATATTGAATTTAATTGATGAAAGGAGAAAATATAAAAATGCAGTAAATGAAGCAGGCAAAAAGGAATACAAACGTCTCAAAAATGAGATCGACAGGAAGTGCAAAATGGCTAAACAGGGATGGCTAGAGGACAAATGTAAGGATGTAGAAGCTTATCTCACTAGGGGTAAGATAGAAACTGCCTACAGGAAAATTAAAGAGACCTTTGGAGAGAAGAGAACCACGTGTATGAATATCAAGAGCTCAGATGGCAGCCCATTTCTAAGCAAAGAAGGGAAGGCAGAAAGGTGGAAGGAGTATATAGAAGGTTTATACAAGGGCGATGTACTTGAGGACAATATTATGGAAATGGAAGAGGATGTAGATGAAGACGAAATGGGAGATACGATACTGCGTGAAGAGTTTGACAGAGCACTGAAAGACCTGAGTCGAAACAAGGGCCCAGGAGTAGACAACATTCCGTTAGAACTACTGATGGCCTTGGAACAACCAGTCCTGACAAAACTCTACCAGCTGATGAGCAAGATGTATGAGACAGGCGAAATACCCTCAGACTTCAAGAAGAATATAATAATTCCAATCCCAAAGAAAGCAGGTGCTGACAGATGTGAAAATTACCGAACTATCAGTTTAATAAGCCACGGCTGCAAAATACTAACGCGAATTCTTTACAGACGAATGGAAAACTGGTAGATGCAGACCTCGGGGAGGATCAGTTTGGATTCCGTCGAAATGTTGGAACACGTGAGGCAATACTGACCTTACGACTTATCTTAGAAGAAAGATTAAGAAAAGGCAAACCTACGTTTCTAGCATTTGTAGACTTAGAGAAAGCTTTTGACAATGTTGACTGGAATACTCTTTTTCAAATTCTAAAGGTGGCAGGGGTAAAATACAGGGAGCGAAAGGCTATTTATAATTTGTACAGAAACCAGATGGCAGTCATAAGAGTCGAGGGGCATGAAAGGGAAGCAGTGGTTGGGAAAGGACTGAGACAGGGTTGTAGCCTCTCCCCGATGTTATTCAATCTGTATATTGAGCAAGCAGTAAAGGAAACAAAAGAAAAATTTGGAGTAGGTATTAAAATTCATGGAGACGAAGTAAAAACTTTGAGGTTCCCCGATGACATTGTAATTCTGTCAGAGACGGGAAAGGACTTGGAAGAGCAGTTGAACGGAGTGGACAGTGTCTTGAAAGGAGGATATAAGATGAACCTTAACAAAAGCAAAACGAGGATAATGGAATGTAGTGAAATTAAATCGGGTGATGCTGAGGGAATTAGATTAGGAAATGAGACACTTAAAGTAGTAAAGGAGTTTTGCTATTTAGGAAGTAAAATAACTGATGATGGTCAAAGTAGAGAGGATATAAAATGTAGACTGGCAATGGCAAGGAAAGCGTTTCTGAAGAAGAGAAATTTGTTAACATCGAATATAGATTTATGCATCAGGAAGTCGTTTCTGAAAGTATTTGTTTGGAGTGTAGCCATGTATGGAAGTGAAACATGGACGACAACTAGTTTGGACAAGAAGAGAATAGAAGCTTTCGAAATGTGGTGCTACAGAAGAATACTGAAGATAAGGTGGATAGATCACGTAACTAATGAGGAGGTATTGAATAGGATTGGGGAGAAGAGAAGTTTGTGGCACAACTTGACTAGAAGAAGGGATCGGTTGGTAGGACATGTTTTGAGGCATCAAGGGATCACAAATTTAGCATTGGAGGGCAGCGTGGAGGGTAAAAATCGTAGAGGGAGACCGAGAGATGAGTACACTAAGCAGATTCAGAAGGATGTAGGTTGCAGTAGGTACTGGGAGATGAAGCAGCTTGCACAGGATAGAGTAGCATGGAGAGCTGCATCAAACCAGTCTCAGGACTGAAGACAACAACAACAACATACAGAAACTACTCCATTCCAAATCTTTCTAACACATTTCTGGTTTCAAATACACATGCATTTTTTGGTGTGAACAGAATTTCAATAGATATTACAGTAATCCAAATAATTACTTTGTTTATGTTGTCAAAGATTTTGTTTTATAAGCTTCAGTAATTACTGAGTAATTAGTTGTTGTTATGAATAGCAATTGCATAGTGAACTGACAGTATGCTAATCAGAGTTGTTACAGATTTCAAACATTATAAAAACATCATTCTTGGTGTCTTCCATTGTTTGACTATTCCTTACCGAATGGTTCTAATTGTAACCAAACAAATTGATTCCTAGCAATGGATGGATATAATACTGACAAGCACTTTGACATGATGTTATTGAAAATTACATTTTGTAGATCAGAATGTGTGATTACCCACATTTGTCCCACCTAATGATATAACAACCTGAATTAGCTTTAGTGCGATGTGAAAAATAAGCTAAATTAGTTGATAAAATCATAAAAGAATGTGCTGCTATGTTTCAGTTCAAGATGCCACTGTTGTCTCTACCTGTGGTAATAATATAATGCTCCACATAGTGCGCAGTAAGTAATCTGGCACTGTATCTGTACCCACCTTGTCACTCGGATGCCACAGATACTGTGATGGGTTAATATCTCCAATACCCTCTTGCATAAGACCTTGGTGTATTCTATCCTTCTGTTGTGAGGCAGCAACTCTCTTTATCATTTCTGTCTTGAGCCTCTAATGGGAATTCATGTGTGCAAGTGCATGATTCTATGTAGCAGAAACTTACTTCCATCTGTAGGAAACACAGGTGTGGGTTACTGGACCAAAACGGACATGAGCAGATCACTAGTCTTGGCACAGTTGATTCTTCTGATGTGTCTCAATCTCAATATAAATCAGTTGCTGCTCAGTTCCTTGCAGTTCTGAATGAAGTTAGAGTCACCACTTACCAGTTTCAACTCAACTTTGGCAGACCAACTTTTGCTCAGATGTGCTTATAACCAGAACTAGGAATAAAGTACTCATCTGGAGGTATAAGTGCTTTCTGTGGTTTTGTTGTTTACCAGTATCATTGCTAATTGATTGCAGGGGGTTATTGTACTTTAATTCACTGATTCCTTGCAGAAAACGCAATTGATTCTAAAACGGAACTAGTTAACCTGTAGCAACACAGTGACAGTTAATCAGCAAGGAGCAAGCATGACATGATAAATTCACAAAAATGAGGAATGACAGGAATACGAAGAGTAAGCATAAAACACATAAAAAGACACGGCACTCTTAGGAGCTGGAATTGGAGCTGTTTTGAAAGCCACAGTTCATTTGACTACATCAGATGACAATGCATCACCATCATTATGCGAACATGCAGTGGTTGTGTGGCATGTTGTTTCATTTTCAGAAAAAACATATTACAGTCCTAATATAGAAACATTCCTACTTAATGCATTATACAGTTTACAGCAAAAACATCACATTCAGGCAGCTGTACAATTAGAAGGCAGCGCATATTTGCCGTGCGTGTTCTATAGTGAGAAATTTCTTAGAGTTGCAGCATTTGTATTTGTTGTATTGGTTTTTGAACAACCACTTTAACAGAATATCTGATGTATTGAGTCTTGGTCCTCCTCTGTGGGTTGCACTCCACCTTCATCTGGAAAAAGACTTTGAATATATTGTCTGAGATCTATTGGCAGTAGTGAACTCTTCTCACTGAGTAATCATCAAGTAGATTACATGCTAGATGTTTCGGAAACTGTCTATGCTTGGTGTTAGCATCAGTGTTATTTGCATGGTACAGTATCTGGGCATTTATAGTTGCAACATTCATCATGCTATAGAAAATCACTGTGGCCATCTTTTAGTCTTTTGGGATATGTTATACGTACTACACAGCTGATCAACAATATCAACTCCAGCTTTTGGTTGCATTATAAGAGGTTATCATTTCTGTCTTTTTCATATCACCAGATGTGACATCAGCTGCATTATTATGATTCATTGTGGAAAGTATCAGAACTGCCTTGTTTCTCTTGACGATGTATCACGTTAGAGTTAACCTATCTCCTGATTCTGTTTTTGAGTAAACTATCTGTGACTTCATGTTTATCCTTCCTCATAGTTCCAACAAGAGAAAGATTCTTCCTTAGGGAAGTGAACCAATTGTCACAACATCTGTTGGTTTGTTGCTAATTGCAGTTGGCCCTGCAGGCTGTTTACTGGCATGTACTTCCAGGTTGGTGGTGTATTATATCCTAGCATACACGAAAGCAAATATTTTAATCCCATACTTACTTGGTTTGCAAAGGATGTACTGCCTGAAGAAACTTTTGTCCCTGAAAGTTCCTAGCTTTTCATCAATAGTGCAGTACTCCACAACTGAATAAGCATTTTTACAATTTTCTATGAAGGAAGAAAATATTTCATGCATAAGATCTAAATCATCAGCCTTCTTTCTTTTGTCTAAAGTATCCATGTAGTCAAATCCCAGACAATATAAGAGGAACCTAAATCATCTTTCACTTATTGTCAGATGACATAGCTCAATTCCCATTTCATTTGAGACCCATATATCTTGTGTGTCTGTCTGTTTGCCTTTTCTTGCTGAACGTAAATATAGAAGTCAGATATCTTTTTATTAGTGTACTCAACAATTCTAGAGAGCAGCTCTTTATCAAATAAAGCATTCCCAACATTCCAGTAGTGTTCTAGTATTCTTTGCAGCTCCTTTCACATCTGATGAATGATTGATGATGTTTTGTAGATCAATGCAAACCTGTTTTGGTGGACACATTTTTGACCATTTTGTAGACTGGGTCCTTTCTAGAAAATATGATTCTCGGTGTCACTATCACTGGAATCTGTATCTTGCTCATTGCTGGTATTTTTTTCTCTTGTTTCCACATTCTCATCTTCTATATCACTATAAATACCAAAGTCATCATCATCTGAGTAACCATCTTTTGTTTATTTATTTATTTATTGGTCCTGTGAATCAAGGAAAGTACAGTGAACAAAAGATATAAGACCATTCATTAATTACAATATGCATACCTTGATTTTTTTTCTTTTTTTCTGGACATCATTTTAACAAAAGATAAAATTATACAATATCTTCTTAGACATTAACTTACTATATAGAAGCAGTGCTCAACCAAGTAATCCTTCACAGTTGATTTGAACTTGTTTAAATCTATTATTATTTTTGTGGATTTGGGTAGTGAATTGTACAATTTCATGCCAAGTTGTAATATGCCTTTCTGTAATAGCCTGTGTTTGCCAGTTGTGGATCTACATCATTTATTTGTCTTGTGTGGTAGCTATGTACAGATTCATTATGGGTGATGCTTGGACTGCTGCTGTTTAGTTTTTCTTTTTTAATAACTACATTTTCCAGTATATAAATACATGGAAGTGGTAGTATTTTATCTTTCCTATATAGTGGCTTGCATGATGGGCTACACAAGAAAGGATAGGAAAAGGGCAGATGTGCCGAAGGTTAAGGACATCTTAGAGACAGTAGGTTCCTTGAAATGGCACTGGGCTGGCCACATCGCAAGAAGAAAAGACAACAGATGGACAAAGCTAGTACTTGAGTGGAGTCCAAGAGAGCATCGGAGGCCTAAAGGAAGACCACCAAACAGGGGACAAAGACATCAGGAAGATCGCTGGTAACACCTGGCAGAGAACTGCCTAAGACCATCCCACTTGGGGAAGACTGCTGAAAGCCGACCTGAATCCACAACTCGAAGAGGCCACATCATTTAATGATTGAATTGGATGATGATGATGATTTTTGATCTAATCCTTCCATTAATCTAATAATCTTTTTCTGCAATCTAAATTATTTCTGACTAGTTCCACAATTTTTCCAAAACACTACACCATATTTCAATATTGAATGAACATAAGGAAAATATATGGTCGTGAGATTCTCGTGTAATATACAGTTTCTTATTATTCTCATTACAAAACATGTTTTGCTCAGTTTTTGTTAACATAGTCCATATGTGTGTCCCATTTCATGTTTTGTTGAATTCATATATCGAGAAATTTTTTACTCCTTGGTTTTTCAAATTTTGTCCACTTATTTCTACATCAGGATTAGCTGGTGTCCTATTCTGGGTGGTGAAAATATCCATTGCAACAGTTCTTTCCAAATTTGTAATCAAAATGTTTGCATCTAAGTACTGTACTATCTCCTCTGTGACGGTCTTAATGCCATTTCCAAAGTTTTCTTTGCTAATTCAAGTATTTAAGATGCTGGTGTCATCTGCAAATTGATACAGCTTACTGTTTTTACTGTTTATATGTAAATCTTTTACATACAGTAATAACACAATTGAACCCACTATGGAACCTTGGGGAACTCCATGTTTGTCCACTAATAAATCTGACTGATGAGTTTTGACTGTCCCATTAACTTCATGTGTTATCTCTATGAGCTGTTTTCTTTCATGGAGGTATGATTTAATCCAGTTATGTGCTGATCCCCTGATACCCCATTTCTGAATCTTTCCTAGTAACTTATCATGACTGATGGCATCAAATGCTTTGACAAGTCTAGGAAAATACTTGAGGTATGTTCGTGCCTATCTAGGGCCTGTAGAGTTTCATACAGAAAAGAAAAGATCACTGTTTCAGGAGAGTGATTTCTTCTAAAACCATGTTGAGGTGCCATTAGTATATTGTATTTATTTATGAAATTTGACAGTCTTTTATAAAAGAGTTTCTCTAGAATTTTAGAAAGCACAGACAGTAGATAAACTGGCCTATAGTTTGACACCTCTTCCTGGCTTCCTTTCTTGTGTAGTGGTTTAACTTTAGCAGTTTTTAAACATATTGAAAATCTGCCAGTTGAGAAGGACAGGTTTACAAGATACATCAGTGGTTCAGAAACTAAGTCTACAATTTTTTTACAACAAAAACTGCTCTATAGTTTGACACCTCTTCCTGGCTTCCTTTCTTGTGTAGTGGTTTAACTTTAGCAGTTTTTAAACATGTTGAAAATCTGCCAGTTGAGAAGGACAGGTTTACAAGATACATCAGTGGTTCAGAAACTAAGTCTACAATTTTTTTTACAATAAAACCTGATATGTTATCTACTTGTGATGAATGTTTTGATTTTAGAATCTTGATTTCTTGCTGAGCTTCTTGTGTATTAGTTGGTATGAGAACTATTGTGTTTTCTACCTATTCAATTTTAGATGTTATATGTGAGGGATGTTTATGGGTGACCTTTTGTTCAATAAGTTTTTCTGCTACATTTACAAAATAACTGTTAAACTTATTAGCTACCTTCTTTTATTTGCAGATAGTGTGTGGATTTTAATTCAACTGTATATTATTTAAGGTTTTGTTTTGTTTCTTCGTGTTTATTTCTTTACAATATTCCAAACCGCTTTTGTTTTATTGGATGCATTTCTTATGTATCTGTCATTTTCCACCATTTTGACACTTTTTGTTACTTTGTTGAGAATTATATTATAGTTTTTAAAATATCTGTCAAATTCTGGTGTTGTCCGATATGTTTTTGTAACTCTGTAGAGGTATCGTTTCTCTGCACATGATTTTCTGATACCTGTAATGATCCATTTGTATGAGTGTATGTTGACCTGCTAATTTTAAGTGGAAATCCTACATCAAAATGATATTTAATTGTATCCATAAAGATATTAAATTTGTCAGATATATTTCCAGAGCCATAAATTTGCTCCCATGATTCTTCTTTTAAATGATTTCTAAATATTTAAATCACATTCAGTATTGAAGCTTATGGTTAGTCCGTAGTGGTCTCAATGTCCAGTCTTTATTATTTCTGCTCTCTAATGTTGTTGATTAGAGTTAGTTATTATTTGGTCTGTTGTTGATTTTGTTGAGCAATTTTCTCATGTTGGAGAATGTATTGTGATTTTCAAATTGTAAGAAACAAAGAGATTCAATAGTTCTGTTCTTATTTTATGGAGTTTGCTAAAGTCTGTACTGAAATCACTCCATATGAGGAGTTTTTGGTCTTTTTACAGTTAGAATAAATGTTTTTTGCATGTGTTGAAGAAAGTTTTTTTATGTCTCCACTTTGTAAGCTATTCCTTTGCTGACAGAGATGCAGTTTCTACCACAGTGAAGTTGCTTTCTACAAGTGTAGGCTGTCAATGCATAGTTTGTTATGTTCATTGTTTGTAATACAGTAGAGCCCCCATTAATCCAAACTAATTGGGACCGGACCTTGTTCAGACTACCTATTTGTTCAGATTAGCAGGAATTACAGTGACGAGTTTCTAGAATGAAGTATACCAAGCAGATAAGTAGGTACACCATAGTAACAAATGAGAACAAGTGTGGGAACAATGGCTCACTCTCACTCCCTGCCCTTGTTGTTGTGCTTTGTTGAGACCTTTGTAGTGTTTGAGGTCAGTGCACTGCCAGTTGGTTATGTCAGTTATCAATCATTGGCATGCATAGCAGTTGTATTGTATTCATTCAGGTGTAGTTTCATACATATTTTCACCATGAGTAAACGGAAACATTCAACGTTAACTCTCAAAGAAAAACTAAATGCTTTGAAGCAGATAGACAATGGTCAGAATGTATCTAAACTGGCAATTGAACTGGGTGATGGAAATGCAACCATTTGTGATTGGAAGAAGAACCGAGTGAAGCTTGAGCAGTCCTGTGCAACGTCTTCAGGAAAAACACTCAACATTCAGCAGACTTCGAAACAGCCCCAGTACAATAAAGTGGATGAGGATCTTTTCCTTTGGTTTATGCAGGAAAGAGAAAGGGGAAGTCCTTTGAATGGAGCACTGATTCCCTGAACAAGTTAATGAATGGTGATGAGTCTTTTAGAGTGAGTACAGGTTGGTAGGATGTCATGGAATACGTCAGCTAACAATTACTGGAGAGAAGCTTTCTTCTGACTGTGATGCAGCTAAGGAATACTTGGATGAGTTTTAAAAAATGATAAGAGAGGGAAAGTATTTTCCTCAACAAATTTATAATGCTGATGAGACTGGCCTTAATTTTAGGGCATTGCCAACAAAAAGCCTGGCATCAAAACCAGAAGACCATGATCCTTGTTTTAAAATGTGCAGAGATCGTGTGACTTTATTGGCATGCAAGAATGCTGCTGGTAATCTCAAGCTACCTTTAATGCTGATCAGCAAATCTGCTAGGCCCAGAGCTTTTTAAAACTACAACATGAAGTCCCAGCCCGTATATTATCACAACCAAAAAAAGTATGGATGGATGGTAAACTGCTCAAAGGATGGTTTCATGACCAGTTTGTTCCCTCTGTTTGACACTTTTCTATGGGAAATAATTTATCTCCCTTTGCAATCCTTTTGATTGATAAAATGCCATCTTGCCCCAGTACTGAGGAATTATGTGATAGAGAAATTGTAGTGAAGTTTTTGCCGCTGAATGTTACACCACTTCTACAGCCAATGGACCAGGGTGTACTGCAAACATTAAGACTGATTTACAGAAAACAATTTTTAAGAACGCTGATCAAGATGATAGCATTCCTTTAGTGGACAAAATAAAAAAGACCAATGTGAAGGATGCTGTTTATTGGGCCACTGAGGCATGGCAGAATATTTCAGAAAATACTCTGTGAAAATCGTGGAGAAAACTGTGGAGATCTCTTGAATTTCAGGACAACCTAGTGGAAAATGAAGAGGGAAATCTTCTACAAATGATACAGACACTCCCAGGATGTGAAGGAGCTATTGAAGGAGATGGAGATGAGTGGATGGCAGCAGATGGGGCATGTATGGGGAACCTTACTGACGCTGATGTACTTGCTGCTGTGACTCAAGACCAGGAAAAAGTGGACTGCTGTGACAGAAGTGACAATGACCCAGAAAGCGACAAAGGAGAGCTGGTGCCACACAGTGATGCAGCAAAAGCTCTTGACCTTGGTTACATTATTTGTAGCAACAGCCCACTGATACACCTTCTCTCCATTGAGAATGACATGCTGCATTCTGTTATCTAGGAACTCTTCAATCCAATCACACAATTGGTCTGATAGTCCATATGCTCTTACTTTGTTCATTAAACAACTGTGGGGGAACTGTATCAAATGCCTTGCGGAAGTCAAGAAACACAGTATCTACCTGGGATCCCATGTCTATGGCCCTCTGAGTCTCGTGGATGAATAGTGCGAGCTGGGTTTCACACGATCATCTTTTTCTAAACCCGTGCTGATTCCTACAGAATAGATTTCTAGTCTCCAGAAAAGTCATTATACTCTAACATAATACATGTTCCAAAATTCTACAACTGATAGACGTCAGAGATATAGGTCTATAGTTCTGCACAGCTGTTCGACATCCCTTCTTGAACATGGGGATAACCTGTGCCCTTTTCCAATCCTCACATCAGTTGTCTGCTGCCATAGACCTTTAACACCAAATATCACTGCAGTGTTCTAACAAATATATTTGTCATGCATCCCACCTTGATTTCACAATTATTTTGCACAGTGTTGCTTCTCTGCTAGCACTGAAACCTTCATACAAACACCACTACTCTTGGTCATTAAGTGAAGGCCATCAGCCACTGCATTGTGCCTGGTGAGAGGTAATGGCTGAGCTTTGATAATCTCGGTTCACTCTTGGCACTGTGGCTCTCAGAATATTGAATTCCCCAGTGATATCCAAAATTGAATGTCTCATGTGGCTAGCTCTAATTACCATTCTGTGTTCAAAGTGTGTTAATTCCCATCATGCAACCATAATCATATTGGAAAGCTTTTCGAAAGACTCACCTGGTTACAAATGACAGCTCCACCAATGCTCTGCCCTTTTATACCCTGTGTATGCAATACTACTGCCATCTGTATTTGTGCATGTAGAAAGAATCAAATGCTTTTGTCAAGTCTAGAGGAATAGTACAGTTGTTATGTTATTCTCAAAAGAATAACATATTTTTTGTGGTGATGGTTCCAACTGCTTTTGAGAATTGGAAGATGAGGTCTGAAAGCATACTGTGAGGAGATCAGAAGGTGATTTTGCTCAAAATGCTCTTTAGTTTGTGTGTGCTTACAGTATACTATAACTCTGATATGATTGGTCTGAATGAGATGGAATGATAGTTATCAGGGGATGCTTTATCACCTTTCTTATGGATAGGTATTGCAATAGAAGGTTTTAGACAGTTTGAGAAGATTCCTTCATGTAGCATTCAGTTGATGATTTTAGTTAGTAGCAGTAGAATTTATTTCTTGTATTTTTTATTACGTAATTTGAAAGTCCCTACAAATCTTATGCTTTTGAGTTGCTGAGTTTGGAAATTGCTTCACTAACTTGGCTGTAGGATACACGAGACGATCAGTAGTAGTTATATGGCCTACTATCTAGAGCTGGGAGCCTAACGTCAGCTTTATTTGGATCTTGAGTGAGATTTTTATTTGAGCCAGTACTGGTAAAGTGTGTGTTTAAGGTGTTTAGTTGAACTGGAATGTTGTTGTACTTGTTTTCAGAGGCTATCTCTGTTTTATTAACTTCACATGCTGCTTTACATTTATATGTTGGATTGTTGCATGGAATGCCCAAGAAGAACTTGAGGTTGCAGTAAACTGCCCTTTTTGGACATAAAAACTAAACATGACTGGCTTTTCCAAAGTCAGCAGTGCAATACATATCAGAGACTGATACAGAGGTAACTGACTGTGTTGAGGTGCACACAAGTGTTTTTTAGATTAGCCCACTCCAGAGATAATGCTTTGAGGTCAGTGTAAGATCCAAAGAAATTACACCTCCCCCTTGCCACCACAGGTGAGAGTATTAAAATCCTAGTAGTTAACTGCTGCAACAAAGTGCCAGAATTTGAAGCACTCCTAAGAAACTTCCTGGCAGATTAAAATTGTGTGCCTGACTGAGACTTGAACTCGGGACCTTTGCCTTTCGTGGGCAAGTACTCTACCATCTGAGCTACTGAAGCACGACTCACGCCCAGTACTCACAACTTTACTTCTGCCAGTATCTCCTACCTTCCAAACTTTACAGAAGCTCATATCAGCGCACACTCCACTGCAGAGTGAAAATCTCATTCTGGAAACATCCCCCAGGCTGTGGCTAAGCCATGTCTCTGCAATATCCTTTATGTCAGAAGTTTTAGTTCTGCAAGGTTCGCAGGAGAGCTTCTGTAAAGTTTGGAAGGTAGGAGACAAGATACTGGCAGAAGTAAAGCTGTGAGTACCGGGCGTGAGTCATGCTTCGGTAGCTCAGATGGTAGAGCACTTGACCGCGAAAGGCAAAGGTCCCGAGTTCGAGTCTCAGTCGGGCACACAATTTAAATCTGACAGGAAGTTTCATATCAGCGCACACTCTGCTGCAGAGTGAAAATCTCATTCTGGAAACACTCCTAAGAAGCTGTAAAACATTGAAGCTCGTATAATGCTAGGTATGGAAAGCTGGTTAAATTCTAAAGTTGACAGTAGTGAGTATTTTGGGGAAGAATTAAGCTTATATCAAAAGGATAGGCTAATGGAAAATGGAAGTGGTGTACTTGTCACAACAAATAAGAAACTCAAATCTTCTGAGAGAGAAATAGGACCTGTACATGAGATTTTTTGGGCAAGACCCAGCATAAGGGGGTGGGGCATACAGTTGCCACTGGATACTTCTATCAAATATCAGTCTCAGCTCCTAATGTAACTTAGAACTTTAGGGAAAATGGTGAGTTCTCTTGTACGGAAGTTTCCCAGTCATCACTTTAGGTGAATGCCGCAATGGTTCCTTTGACAAGGCATGGCCAACTTTCTTCCCCATCCTTCCCTAATCTCATGAGACTAATAACCTTGCTGTTTGGTCTTTTCCCACAAATCAATCCAACCCATACCATAATCATTGGTGGAGATTTCAATTGTTTGGTCTCTTCCCCCAAATCAACCCAACCCATACTATAATCATAGGTGGAGATTTCAGTCATCCAGCAAACAACTGGGATGATTACAATTTTGTTAGTGGATGGCATGACAAGACATTCTGTGAAATAATTTTAAATTCTTCTCTGAGAACTACCTAGAGCAAGTAGTTCAGACTTCAGGAACTTGCTGACCAGGCCCAAAAGTGCCAAGAGATGGATGGTGAACACTTTCAACATCTGCTATTGTCGGTTTAGTACTGTATTGACTTTCCTCTGCTGTGCTTCTTTGTGC